>NC_142343.1:26324015-27739848 GCF_054954075.1 Amborella trichopoda
CTGCATTCAACATCTTGGGAGATAGATGTCCTCTTTGGTACTACAACTGAACTATCGAAGAGAAGTTTTAAACATGAATTGGAGATGTCTTGTTTGGCAATAGCTAAGGAGTCTTAGCATGTCAGTTTGTCGAACTGCTTGTCTTTGATTATAGTCCTGGATCATAGCAATGTTGGTTTTTATTTTCTTTTTTATATTGAGAAACAAGAATGCAAATGTTCATCTATCCGATAAACCTTTTTTGTCCTTCATTGTCTAGGCACATGTAATCTCATGAATTGGTACTGACATTTTAGTACTAGGCCTGCATTAATTTGTCCTTTAAATGTGGGATCTGGGTTTCTGTTCATGCGTCTCCATTTTCGAAAGACTCTTAGACAAGACAGAAAAACATGGATCAAGTTCTCTTGTATCTTTTCTTTCCTTTATGTTACAATTTTTTGTTGGCTTGGCAGGCATATCTTTTTCGTTTGTAAAATAATTTTTTAATGGATATTAAATGCTACTAGTTAAGTGTAATAGCTTTTTGTTCTCTAATTAAGGGTATTATTAGGAAGATGGTTTAATTTCCTTTTCTTATTTTTATTACAGGCCGAATGGGTGTGAGAACAAGGTTTTTGTTTCTTCTTCTGTTGACTATCATTTGGACCAATGTGGATGCTAGAAACTATTTGACCCATAAGGATCTTGGTGAGTGTTTACAATGATTTTGTACCAATTAAAGTACCCATATATCGGATTTGTATTCTCTTTTCGTGGATCCAATGTAACAACAAGATGTCAATTTTAAATGCTCTGTTCATATATGTATGAATGTATCTGAACATATATCATTTATATTCCTTTTAAGCTAGCAGTTATTTTTCGCTTCTATGGGCTACTCACAAGATATGCTTGGGATGTTACTTTCTTATATCTATTGCAATCTATGGTCACTTCAATTGGGTAGATATGGCTTCAATGAGCATGGTGGAATTTTATTTAAAGTTGATTTTTCCATTCCTTGGTTACCAGAAACTCTTAGGAAGTGATGCAGATGTAGTGAACGATGATCGTCCATTAGAAATCTACTTGGTACCATCGGTTTCAGGGGCATTATTGTTGCATAGACATCCTTATTTGTGCTTATGTAGCTCATCTACTTTCAATCAGTGGAATATTCTTAACATAATAATGCTTTTCTTTTTTATAGCTTGTGGGTCTATATGAAAATCATAAAGTTTTGATGCTAATGAGCATTCACTTCTTGATGACAGAGCTATGTCATATGCAAACCATCTTTCCACTGCTGATCAAAAGTTTCCCTTGCCCGGGATAGTTTTCTTCTTGAAGCTCTTATGTAGTCCTGCTTGATCCTTAGTTCTTCTGTGTCACTTCATTAAGAATGTTTTAATATTTTTCAGCCCTTTATTTGTATGAAAATATTTGAAATTACCAAATCTTCCTCAATAAATAAACTTCTTGTTTAGACTTGGGAGTTAGTTGCCTCCTCACTAATTAATGGTTAAGAATTCAATTGCATTAACAGCCTAAGAGGTGTTCATTGCTGCAATCATCTGTATTAACTATAAAATATTGCTTGAGTGCTTTTAAAGAACATAAAGACTAGTAATCATACTGTTTGGATATCCTGTCTTGTATAGCTACCTTTTATCGTCTAGACTATCTTATTTTGTCCATCTACAACCCTTTAATTTTCCTGTCTTGTATAGCTACCTTTTATTGGATACAACCCAGGTTTAATGTTTGAATTGTCAATGATTGCTTGTTATTGATTGCAAAATTTATAGAACATGAATATGATTATTGAAATACAATGTGGTTTTGTGAATTTGGTTGGGTGTAACAAAATGATCAGCAAATTGGTGGAAAGCAATAAAGTGATCGTCATTGATGCATACAAGAGCAGATGGTTCTCAACCATCTCAGGGAACACTAGGAAGAAATTTGTTGCTGCAAACTCAAGATGTCTATTTTGGCTTTTTCAATTTTCTGTTGCGGACTCAAGATGTCTATTTGGCTTTTTCAATGTGCAGTTGCGGACTCAAGATATCGATTTTGCCTTTTTTTGTTGTATGCACTTTATAAATGAACATTATAGAATACATGTTCATTGTGTGGGTACACGTTTCTGGATATGTCGGCATCATGGGCACCTAGAAAGGAAAGAAATGAGGATATTACACTTGTCATATTCGGGATCAAATGTTTCCCTTCAATGTGACTGTAATTTCAGTATTGCAATGAATCTTGTCTATAACATTGATATTCTCTCTTATAACAATCAAATTTGTGCAATGTTCATATGTGCACCTCACGTTTAGTTCTCAAGTGTCGAGTTGCAAGAGTGCTTGTCCTCCATAAAATTATTGTCCATTCAAATGCCATTCACATTCGTGTAATGATAATTGAGTTGTATAACTGCTCACTATGCTTGGGGAGTGCATTGCATGGCTTCTGGATATGACATCCGTATTGGACTTTTTTAAAGGAAGGAAAACTGCTTATTACAAAACATCAGTGCCCATTCTAACTTTTCTTCTATTAAGTATCAGTGTATGCAGTTAGGAAATAATGGGTGTTGCAACGTGCAATGATAATTGATTATGGGAGTTGTTGTGTATGTCACTTTTAGATGTTTTTTAAGTTCGTATACCGCCACATTTGATCTCTATTGTTGGATGGAAGGATCAAAACGATAGGGATATTATTCTTCCACCCCTCAATTAAGAGAGAAAAAAGCGTATTTGATTTATCCCTCAATTAAGAGAGAGAAAAAAGCGTATTTGATTCATAATAACTACAATTGTAATAATATTTTTTAACCTACTAACCATATTACAATACATCACCAAATAAGAAAGAGATATATGACAACTGCATTACAGTTGTAATGATACCATGAAACAAATACCCGTTCCTTTCAAAAGAAAAGGAATGGCGAACATCAGCAATATAAGAACAATTCCGCTTATAATAATAATAATAAATTTTACAATAACTACTTTCTCGGGGACCATAGCAACAACTTTGAGCTTCTTTTCTTCATATAGAGCAGGATGTACTCCATCAGTGATACCAACATCCGAGCAAGATGTACGCCTTTAGTGATACCAACATCTGGCATATGAGCAGGATGTATGCCATTAGTGATACCAACATCTGGCCTCTGTGACACGAGCTTTTTGACCATGGGTTTCCTATTTTGGCCTAGGATCTTGTCACACCACACTAGATGGCCGCATTCCACTTCATTCTAGTGGTTAACTTCATTCTAGTGGTTAACATAAACATATAAAGGGTTTCTGACCATGGGTTTCCTATCTTGGCCTAGGATCTCGTCACATCACACTAGATGGCCGCATCCCACTTCATTGAACGATGTGCTTTTACATTATTGATGAATGAATGTCACATACCTTCCAGTTGGAGCATTTGTAGAAAGGTCTATTGTAGTTATCTCGTGTTTTTACGATAAAGATGTGCATTCGACCACATTGTGGTCTGTGTTTACAAAACCATGGTGGGAACTGGTTGTCGAGATTCATTCTACATAGAAGTGACGAGAACTATGAAGAACTTCATCGTTACTATTCTAAAAAGAAAAGAAAAGAAAAGAAAAAAAAAGAATACTATATAGAATTTCATCAAAACCATATGAAACACAAATAGTTAAATTCATGCATAAAGCTCTCAACACTTTACATTATAAAATTATGATGTTACAATGTCAATTTATGATGTGTGGACACAGTAAAAAATTGGTGCATGTGTTCATATTAGGTATTGATTATTCAAGTAATTCTCTATCCCAACCTCTTATGCATTCTGGTGCATGTGTTCATATTAGGTATTGATTATTCAAGTAATTCTCTATCCCAACCTCTTATGCATTCGATCAGTAACAAGTATACACATGTTCTTCAGAACCCAAAAATACTTCTTCACTTGAAAGATCATAAGTGAAAGTTATTTTTTGCGTTGTTATTTTTTGCGTTTTACATTGCCTATGGTAGATATAGCTGCTATCCCAGTAGCAAACTCAGAATCTCCACTTCAAAGGGCAGCCTATATGGAAATTACCAAATTTTGGTGACTATAACTCAAGAAACACTTAAAAAAATTGTATGAATGAAAGAAAACACCTTGGCATGGTACATGCAGGTTTCACGCAAATTTTCCAAAAATTTTTAAGTTAAGTTGTTATTAATTAGCAGCTGACAACATGAATATTTCCTTACAAAGTAGAACAAAACAAAAAAAATCATAATCAGTTTACAGGTAATGCAAGTTAAAGATACCAAAAAGCTTCAAAGACGAGTAATCTCTGTTAATAAGTATGACTGGGTGAGATAAACTTATGATGAGCATGATTGCATAATGTGCAGTACATTACATGAGAAGCTAGGAAGAAAAAGAAAACTTACCCACAGATTTGTGTTGAGATTTTCATGAAAAATAGTATGATGAGAATGAGACAACAATACAAATTAGAGAAGTAGGACCTATATTTCTTTAAATTTTCTATAAGTTAGGAAAAGAGACCTGATATAACCAGGCGACTGCTCAACTCCTAGGAAGTGGGTGGGGGAAGGAAGGTAAAACATATGCCACGAAAGGAAAAGAAGAAATTGCAACCAATACCTCCACATACCAGACCCAAATAAAAAAGAAAACTTGTTTTATCATATTGAGAACAAATCTCAGAGTAAAGCTTGTGATAAGCACAAAGACAACCAAAACCCCCAAAACCCAAAACAAAAGATTGATATCACATGTAAAAATCAAAATAACGCACTAACATAGTATTCTAAAAAAATAAAGATCAAAAAAAAAAGCACTAAAACATATTCAAAGATATCCTAAAAACATAAAGAGATTGACTTTAGAATTCAAACTAAAGCAATAATAGGGAAAATATTGAAAGATAGCGTACCTGAACCTCGGATGAACCTCAAATCTACTGAAGATTGCCCCAATCATCTTTGTAGCAACAATGGAGCACAATATGTTTTAGAAATTTCAAAAAATTTCTGTGTTTTAGGTTGCATTTTTCAAGAGAGAGGGACATTGAGAGAGAGGGGACCCAAAAAGAACTTGATGGAGGTTAATTGCAGAGGAGTCACAAAGGTTTGTTAATCATAACCTTCATGCATACTAACTAAATCTTGGTGTGGTCTCAAGTAGATACCAATAACTACAGGCTATGCTTGTCACTTAGCCATTGTCATTTCTTTCACAGTGAGAAGAAGTAGAGGGATGGTTTTGGTTTCCTTAGTGACTTCAGCACCTTAGATGGTTTTGGTTTCCTAAGTCATTTTCATCAAAATTGACGGTTTTGGTTTCCTTAGTCGATTTCATCAAAATTGAGTTTATAGTACCTGCACATTTGCTTGGGAGACCTGGATAGTTTGTCAATGGAATTGGTGCTACTGTCGACAATTTTATGAGCTATGGACAGTTCAGCTGTGCCAAGGCAGGTGGGAAATGTTCACTTCTATGTTTCATGATTTTGGTTAGGAATTCTATCACTTAACCTCTCAGTTCATTCTTGCAGTTTATTGAAATTGTAATATATTAATGCGTACAGAATTTTTATGACCATAGTTTTGTTGCTCTGTATCTATTCACAGTAACACATTCAACGACTGGAAAACCAAAACCCCCAAAACCCAAAATGGAACAAACAAAATCGAAATGCAAAGATTAAACGATAGCGTACCTGAACCTCGGATGAACCTCAATCTACCGAAGATTGTCCCAATCGTCTTCGCAGTAGCAATGGAGCATAGAAAATTTGTGAAATTTAAGAAATTTTCAGAGTTCTAAGTTGTATTTCTAGAGAGTGAGACGGGGATAGAGGGAGATTGAGAGAGAGGGGAGCGAGAGATGTATAGAGAGGGGCGGAGAGGGGTAGGCCGAAGAGAGAAGTGCGAGTTTCAAAGAGATTGAGAGAGAGGGGCAGCGGGCCAGCGAGGGTTTGTGAGAGAGGGTCATCGAGGGTTTGAGAGAGAGGGGCTCGCCATAGTCAGGAAAGGGATGAGAGTCATATGGCTACTGTATTGGAGCAATGAGCAGCAGGAGAGAGAGAGAGCCGTCAAGTTTGGGTGGAGAGAGAGAGGGTGGGAGAGTGGTAGTAGGAGAGAGAGAGAGAGTTGCCATCGTGAGAGACATCAGAGAGAGAGGGGGTCTTTCCCAGAGTGAAAGACGTGAGATGTCAAGCCCTCTGCAAATGCCAGATGGCTACTAGCTATGGCTACCGTAAGTTTAGAAATGTCGTTAGCATTATACTACGATATAACTATTGTATGTAATCATTATCCATATATATATATATATATAAAAGAAAACTATTATATTGTCTATAGGCGAAAACACGAATATAAGTGTAATTTTGTTTATCTTCATCACGATTCAAATTTCATCGTACGATCACAGTTGTTTAATAGTGTTTCAATTTTTATTTGTTTTCTATAAATCCAAATTACTTGAAATTTGGAGTGTGTGTACATCTTAGTGAGGCGCACTTAATAAAAATATGAAAAAAATAATTCGTAAAACATAAATAGACCAAAATACCTCGTCAAAATTTAAGAGTATTTTGGTCAATTTATACTTACGAATTATTATTTTTATATTTTTGTTAGATTCTTCTATTTTTGATGACCACATGCTTCAAATTTTAGTTTATTCTGATTTGTAGAAAAAAAATAAAAATTGAAATACTTCCAGATAACTATGACCGTGCGATGAACTTTAGACGGTGATGTGCATAGGCGAAATCACTGTTCATTTTCACCTATAGGCGTTGTATAGTATTTTATATATATATATATATATATATAAGAAGACTTTCAACTACTATCAAGAAAAATTATTGAAAAACATAAAGACAATAATTATAAATATTTACACATTGGGTTAATCCAAATAGCCATTAAACCTTTAACCCGACTAGGGTTAAACACTTCTGTGCTTGTATGCCTATGAGATACAAGACACAATAACTTTGCAGATGCACTCCTAAGTATGGCAGAATCCAGCCTATGTAGTGGACCAATATATTTTAATTGTTTTCCAAATTTTTCTATTTTTTAACAGATCCAAACATATTAGATATATTAGCTATAAATTTGAAAACTCATGGATTTAATATGATGCATGGTTCTCATAATTTAGCAATAGTATGTAGAATTTATTACAAAGTAATGAATACCCTTTGTCCTAATAGTATGCAAGTTGACAAAAAAGATCAAACTATATTATTTCAAACAAATATAAAAAAATCACATACAATTGTACCCAAAACAATTACTTGGTCCGATATTATTTTGCCCTAGTCTTGGGCATTACAACATGCAAACCAACCCCAAGAAGCACCTAGAAATAATATTCCAAATCAAATAATTGAACATCCAGATGGAAATATTGAAATAAAATTCCAACAATCTAAAGTCAAGGATGATATAGATATTAATAGGAAAACAAATAAAAAACTATTAATACCTGCTAGAAAATCCTGTCATACTACTCCTGATGTCATCATACTTCCTTCTACTTCACAACCTACACCATCTTCAGAATTCCAACTACAAGGAGTAAGAAGAACGACTGATCATGTAGTTCTTCCTACATATATTCCTGAACCTAATATAGAGGAATTTCAAATACTAACATTACAAATAGAAAATGACATAGAAGAAGAGATAAATACTAATAATACATATGATGATGAATATATAGCAGCATATTTAGCCGCTAAATTAGAACGAAAAAAGAAGAAAATCAATATTGAATATCTTAAAAAAGATTATCTTTCTGTAGAAAATCAAAATATTAGAAAATGGTATCTTCAAACCTTTCAACCTAGATTAATAGAATTAATACATAAAAAATACAATAAATTTCTCAAAAAAGAAAGAGAAACAAAAAGATTTTTTATATGGTTAAAAGAAATATGTATTCAATATAAAATAAATATTCTTTCATTCGATAATCTTCAAACTTTAGAAGAAAAAACATATATCAGCACGGATGGTACTACTACTGCTAGTACACACCCTCCTGAAAAAAGTATAATACTCAAAGGAGTAACCCCATCAAGTAAAGGAGAACCACCACAATCTTTATATGATATAATTGCCACACCATATAAAGTATTACCCAAAAAAATAGGTAAAAAACAGGAACTTATTCCCCATATTGTGGAACAAAACAATTATACTAATCTATATATGCAGTCTTTAGGAAAACAGGCAGAACGTATAGAGAGATTAGTCTCGAAGGAGGTAACTCCTTCCCTTCCTAAAGCAGTCCTGTTCAAACCACCTCCAGAGCTGAATAAAAATAAATTTCATATTGGTGAAAATAATAAAACCTTAATGGATCAGTTATTAGCCAAATTATCTCAATTAGACATAAAAGGAATTCCTTCTCCCAAACTCAGTATTCCCACACCAAATATACCTGGTCCATTACCAGAATCTTCAGATAAAGGAAAATCCAAAATACCAGAGCATGAAACAATGATGCTCCAAGAAGTAGAACCAATTATTAAAGATACTATACAAAACCAAGAAAATGCTTTTATGGATACTACACCTATTGATATAAACAGAATAGCCTATGGTAAAACTTGGAAACCAATAACAGCTTTACCATACTATAAGAGAGCTACACCTGTTGATATCCAACTTGAAGAAGATGCCATACAACAAGTTGTTTTCTATTCAGGAGATCAATAGTTAATTGGACAATAGATGGTTTATCTGAATTAAAAATATTAGATGTCATGAGACACATGACAATGTTTGCGTCTGCAAACAAAATGACAGGCAACCCAGACCAAGAGGTTGCTAAAGCAATAGTTAATGGATTCACTGGCTGGTTAAGAGGATGGTGGGATTTCTATGTTGATGATGAAACTAAAAATAGAATCCTTACTAATACAGGAAAATGGACCACCAGGAATGAACAAAATCAAGAAAAATTTATTGCTGGTCTACCCTATTTATTTACAGAAAAAGTCAAAGATAGACTTAGAAAGAAACATAATGGAATTATAGTATATTCAGCCTATACACTTGGAGAACTCTCAGCAGAAATATGTGCTGAAGGATTAGCTTTATGTACTGATCTTAAACTAAAAAGACAGTTAGATAAACAACAAATTACCAAGCGTAAAGAACTTGGTGATTTTTGTGAACAATTTGGATACCATATAGATAGGAAAAATATGCCTGAAAAGTTATATAAGAAAAAGAAAAAATATAAAAAAGACAAATATAAATCAAATAAAATACATAAACAATATAAAAAGTCTAAACAAAAATTTATAAATAAATTTTCTCCAAATACAAAGAATAAAAAGAAACTTCCAGTATGTTATAAATGTGGAAAAATTGGTCATTACAAACACCAATGCAAATTAAAAAAGAAAATAGAATCATTACATTTAGATTATTCAATTAAATCAAAATTATATAAAATAATCAACTATGATTCAATATCTTCAGATTCTACTGACTCACATATAGAACATATTCAGGATGATGACCTTTTATGGACAGAATCATCTGATTCTTCAGATTCTTCGACAGACACAGAATCATCCAATCCAATAAAAGATACTAATTGTAGTTGCCCTATACCTACACATAATCTTCATATGCTTACTCAAGAAGATAATTTAATATTAGATATTATTGAGAAAATTACAGATCCAGAGGAAAAAAGATCTGTCATCACCAAATTTATTACAATAGCTAAAACAAAAGCAAAGACACCTCCAATAAATAAAACACCTGATGAATACAATTTTGCTTCTATTATGAAAAGAGTAAGTGAACAACATACTTTTCAACAAAAAGAACCTTCTATTTTAGACTTAAAGCAAGAAATCAAAGAAGTTAAAAAAGAAGTATTTCAATTAAAAAATAGGATCAAAACTTTAGAATTACAACATTTATCTCAACCAGAAACAGATACAGATGAAATAGAATTCGACCAGCTTGTGACTTATGATCCTGATCCACCAGAAGATATACCAGAAACCTCAGAAGCCAAACCTCATCTAGTAACAATACCCTCTGTTAATCTGATAGATAAAATTATTATTAAAAAATGGTTTGTTCAAGTCAAGATAATTATAGCAAAAGATTATAGCTTTCAAACCTCAGCCTTAATAGATTCAGGGGCTGACCTTAATTGCATCAATGAAGGTTTAGTACCTTCAAAATATTTTGACAAAACAACTCAAATCTTAAATACAGCAGATGGTAGTAGACTCTTTATCAATTATAAATTATCTAATGCTTTTGTCTGTAATAATCATCAATGTATTAATACACCATTTATTATGGTCAAAGGATTAAGTCAAGCAGTTATACTTGGAGTCCCATTTCTTACACTTCTATATCCTTTATCAATAGATCAAACAGGAATATCTTTGAATTATCAAAATGTACCAATACACTTTGACTTTATTCATAAACCAAAATTAAAGGAAATCAATAATGTCAAAAGTCAGTTACAGAATAAAGAAAAATTTCTTTGTACTTTAAAACAAGAAATCAAATATAAGTATATAGAAGAACAAATACAAGATCCTTTGATCCAACAAAAGATTCAATCAATTCAACAACAGATAGAAACCTCTATATGTAGTGAGCATCCCAATGCTTTTTGGGAAAGGAAAAAACATAGTATTAGTCTACCATATGAACAAGGATTTGATGAAAAACAAATACCTACAAAAACTAGACCAATACAAATGAATACTACTTTATTAGACATGTGTAGAAAAGAAATTAATGACCTCCAAACAAAAAAGCTAATAAGGCCAAGCTCATCACCTTGGAGTTGTGCAGCTTTCTATGTCAATAAAAATGCTGAAAAAGAACGAGGAGTTCCTCGATTAGTTATTAACTATAAACCTCTTAATAAAGTTTTAAGATGGATTAGATATCCTATCCCCAATAAAAAAGATTTATTAGATAGAGTAGCCAATGCTTGTATCTTTTCCAAATTCGATATGAAATCTGGATATTGGCAAATACAAATTCAAGAACAAGATAAATATAAAACAACATTTAATGTACCATTTGGACAATATGAATGGAATGTAATGCCATTTGGTTTAAAAAATGCTCCATCAGAATTTCAGAAAATAATGAATGATGTCTTTAATGCTTATTATCAATTCATGATAGTTTATATTGATGATGTTTTGATCTTTTCTGAATCTATAGATCAACATATCAAACATATTAATACTTTTATTCATGGAGTCCAGAATGCTGGATTAGTTGTATCAGCCAAAAAGATAACTTTATTCAAAACTAATATTAGGTTTTTAGGACATATGATTCATCATGGTACCATTATTCCCATAGATCGATCTATACAATTTGCAGATAAATTCCCTGATCAGATACTCGATAAGAAAGAACTTCAAAGGTTCTTAGGATGTTTAAACTATGTAAGTGATTTCTATCCAAATCTCGCCATAGATGCTAAACCTTTACATGATAGATTAAAAAAGCATCCTTTACCATGGACAAATATTCATACTAAAGCAGTTCAACTCATTAAACAAAAGGTAAAAACTCTTGTTTGCCTTTCCCTTCCTCATCCTACTGCTTTCAAGATCATAGAGTGTGATGCCTCTGAAATAGGCTTGGGTGGTATTATCAAGCAACGCATTGATAACCAGGAACAACTACCCAGGTATACCTCTAAAGCCTGGAACCCAACCTAGAAAAACTATTCCATGGTCAAAAAAGAATTACTGGCCATTGTTCATTGTGTTACAAAATTTTAGAGTGATACTCTCAATCAACAATTTCTCATACGAACTGATTGCAAAACTGCTAAAGATATTCTGCAAAAGATGTTCAAAATCTTGTTGCTAAACAAATTTTTGCCCGCTGGCAGGCTATCTTGTTCGCCTTTGATTTTACTATTGAACATCTTCCCGGGTCTTCCAATTCTCTTCCTGATTTTCTTACCTGTGAAGTTTTACAGGGGGCAACATTGACGCCAACGACGAAGAATCACCACTTTCACTTGCACTACAGCTCTTTGCAGCTAATAGAAATAATACTACTCTATCACATCCACCTAATCTCATGGGTTCTCGTAGCAATTCTCGCAACGAAAAACGCCCACTGAATATAATACCATTTGAAGGTGAATTCCCCCCTTTGGCAACCCTTTCACCTTCCAATTCTCCTATTCACCAAATTACTTACCTAGATGCTAATACATCGACTCCTGCTTATTCTCAAGCACAGTCTAAATCCAATCAGAGACCTAATTTGCCTAGGTCTTCATACATTGAAAGAGCACCTTATGGACATCACCATTGATGACCATCATACAAATATGGACCCCATCAAACTCGCTCCGTTATATTTGATAAACCATTTAAATCCAACCAATGGAGTCAAAACCAGAGAATATTATGAAGCAATTATTATAGAAACAAGATCTATATCTGTTGTCCATTACTACCAACAGAATACTAGAGTCATTGCTTACTCCAAAGTCTAGATTAAGAAATTACTCTCTTATGATGAGTGGGGTTGCAATCCTGCTCAAGGAAAGAAATTGCATAACCCTGACTTTTCATACAAATATTATAAATATGCCGAATATATAGAAGCCGGCATAAAATGTTTTATTATCAAAATCCAAACAATACTCATAGCTGGTATATCCAGTTCAGATTACCTATTTTCGAACGATTCCCCAACTGGTTTAAAAATTGGTTTTCAGTTTGGGGATCAACTACTTCAATTTTACCTCCTGCTTTCCAAAAAGTGCAGGAACAATTTGTGCAGTTCAATAATAGTGATAATAATACTGACAATCACTTATACTTTGTGGCACTATACCAACTCCCATGGATAATGAAATGGGAATATATCATCTCTGTTAATAATACAGCCGACCATACCTATATTCCAAGACTGGGAAAAACCATCTCAGTTAAATGGTGGGACATCTTTAATATGGATCCCACAACTATAGTTCCTAAAAGAATACATCCCCAATGCTTCCAAAGAAATATTAGAACAACAAATGAAAGAGATCTTTGGAGAAGCAGGAAGAAAACTGGTCTCATCAGATGAAACCGTACAATCTTCACCATTGCACGTCAACAAATACTTCCCACTTGAAGAAGCAGATCCAGAAGACGAAACAGACTCAGAAGAAGAAGACCCAAATGAATTCAGCCAAAGACCATAACAGTACCTGATCACCTGTCACCTCAAGATATTATGCCTTTCACTATGCTGCCGACATATACGACAAATACTTGATAACTGTCACTGTAGCCACCAGCATAAGAAGACAAAAGGATACTGTTCACAGATGCCTTTTCACTGTAGCCACCGACATAAGAAAACAAAATGTCACTGTACAAGATGCTTCTTTAAGCATATTCTTTTTCCGTTTTTGTCGTTTTCCCTTTTAGCTTTTCTGCTTTTTGTCTTTTCCCTTCCTTTTCGTCACATCAGGTCATCTCACCTTTTCCTTCGGAACGAAGCAACCTCCTCCTCCTTTGCCTATAAAAAGGGAAGGCTCTCTCCCATTTCTCTCAGGTCGCAAGTCTCTCCTTCTCTAAGGACGCAAGTCTCTCCGAGCTTCTTTTCTACTTCTCTGCTCTCCTTCTTCTCTACTTCTTTGCTCTCCCTCTCTTTTCTCTCTCTCCCCGAAGATACTCTGCTATATAACAGCTATCCTGACCTCATAACTCATGAATACCAAGTCACTTTAATTACCAGGTTCTATCTTTCCTCCTTTTTCTTTAAACCTAGCATGTGTGATTGCAATCTTCACTCTCTTCCTTCCTATTGCCCTCAACACTGGAAACTATTTTCCAGTTATTGCATATGTAAACAGTGTGTTATTTTTTCAGTTACAGATAGTTCCTTTTGTAATCTATTTGTATCAGTTTGAATACAGTTCGTTTTTTGTAATGTTACAGATTGTTTTCTTTTCTATATGAACAATTTCTATAAGAATGAAATATTAATGTTATGCAATTCAAAATAGTGTTTAGTTTTAAAATAGGAGATTTCAACCACACACAGTCGTTAGTCATCGATATATCAATCCTACCTTTCATCTGCATAATTCTATTCTGTCTAAACTTTTACAAAATTTTACAAGAAATAGTTAAATATAACAGTTTAATATTAACATACTTATTCTAAACAATTACAAGAATTAATCAAATATTTGCTTACTTGTTATAGAATAGTTGGTTCAAATTCACTGTAGATCTTGGCGTGTTAAGTATAACTGCTTGACTTAATCCTTTGACCATAATAAATGGTGTATTAATACATTGATGGTTATTACAGACAGAAGCATTAGATAATTTATAATTGATAAAGAGTCTACTACCATCTACTGTATTTAAGATTTGAGTTGTTTTGTCAAAATATTTTGAAGGTACTAAACCTTCATTGATGCAATTAAGGTCAGCCCCTGAATTTATTAAGGCTGAGGTTTGAAAGCTATAATCTTTTGCTATATATATATATATATATATATATATATATATATATATATATATATATATATATATATATATATATATATATATATATATATATATAGGGTAGGGTATTATAACCAAACTGTTCACAAAAATCTCCTAACTCCTTTCTCCTCGTTAATCTCTATTTTCCAATTGTCTCCGAAGCTTTAGGTCTGTACATAATGCTAGACCTTCAGCACAAATTTCGGCTGATAGTTCCCCTAAGGTATATAGAGAATAAGGAATAATTCCACCATGCTGATTTTTAAGCCTTGTTTTTACCTTTTCTGCAAAAAAGTGTAGTAATCCAGCTACAAACTTTTCTTTCCAATGATCTGATTTACTATCCTCTCTTGATAGTAATCTTGAGAAAAATACATCTTTATACCATTTATAATGAGAGAGTGTATGACATCTTAGATTTGATAACAAATCTTCAATCTTGTTACCAACAAAGTAGTGCTTCCTACGAAATGGAGGGTGATTGTATATATTAGTGTATTGACTACATCTACCTCTTGGATTATATTGTATTGGCCAGTTTCATTCTTGACTAGCCATTATTTTGAGGCATTCAATATTTGATTTTTTGATTCTTGAAAATCCCACCAACCACTTAACCGTCTTGTAAATCCACATATTATGGCATTAACTATCTCGTGGTCTTGATTTCTACTCGCCTTGCAGGGAGTGACATACATAGTCATGTGTTTCATAAGATCTAAGATCTGATTTTCAGCCATGCGGTCTATATTCCAGTTTATTATAGATTTCCCCGAATAGGAGATCGAGGTAGAAATTAGGTCTTCTTCTATTTGAAGGTCTACTGGGGTTAGTCTAGGATAGTACATTCTGGTTTGGGATACTGGTCTAATTTTTCTCCCATAATCAATTCTATTAACTTCCAAGCTTTATGTTTTAAAAGCTTTTTCTATATCAGAAATTTTTTGGTCAGGTTCCTTTTGTAGGACTTCAATATCTCCTTCCTTGGCTTTGACTTTAGAAGACTGATCTTTTTTCCTTTCATTGATTTTCAAGTTTTCCAATCTTTTAACCAATTCATCGACTAATTCCCTATTATCTTCCTTTTTCTATTCTTTGTAAGCTAAAATTTCCTGTCTCAATAGTTGGAGAAGGTTTAAACAGAACAGCCTCTTTTTGCTTACCAATTGTTTTATCTTTTGCAGTTGGTCTTAAATTATTAACTGTATTTTCTATTCTTGTAGCTTGCTTTCCTATTGTTTGGAGGAAAACATTTGTATAATTATTTTGTTCAATAATATGTGGTATTCCTTCAAGCTTGGTAATATTATGGTCAGCTTCTTTAGGTCCTATTTTAAAGGGTGAGGCTTTTACTTCAATTTTCTCCCCGAACGTTTTTCCCTTAAGTTGTAAGCTAGTCTCAGGGGGATGAATAGACTCAATTATCTCTCCTTTCATGGTTTGAAAAGTCTGAAAAGATTTTTTAACCGTATTTATTTCAAATTTTGGAATTTTTATTCCATAGTCTTTAGCTATGTATTTTAACCATTTAAAGACTTTGACATTTGCCTTATGTTTTATCATGAACCTGTTAAATTTTAAATGGAAGGCATCCCGAAGAGGTTCTTTAAACTCTTTGAAGAACCATTATCTTATTTGTCTATTTTCTTCCGAGAGGAAATCCTTTTTGATCCATTCTTTGTCAATTTCGAATTCTTCTTCCTTCTGTACCACACATATATCAAAATCAAAATCAAAAGGTGTTGGTTCTCCTAATTCAGAGGATTCCGGAGTGTCTACTCTATAGACTGGTTGTTGAACTTGGTTTGGAGCTCTATTGAGTCTTTCAATAATAGTTCTCCTATGAGTGGGTATTCTTTCATATTCAGATTGTGGAACCGAAGAGGTTGAACTTCTAGGAGGATCTCTAATATTTGAATTATCAATTCTTAGTGTAGTCCTTCTTGAAGATGGAAAACGGATTTCTATTTCTCCGTCAGTATATTCTATTATTTGTTCTGGATCTTTATTTTCAGGAACTTTAATCTGAGTTTCAGATTGTAAAACCCAACGCTCTGGTAGTCTTACCTGAGACCATGCCATTGATTTGGGTATGACTAAATTTGATTTTTCCATATTTGTCTAGAAAAATATAGTTTGACCTTTCAAGTCCATTTGTCTGGCATTTGGGCATAAAGTATTCATTACTTTATAACAGATCCTATAAACAAATGCTAAGTTTTGAGAACCAGGGTCCATATCAAAACCTTGCGTTTTTAGGTTTCGAGTTAAGACTTTTAACATATTTGAATAGGTTAAAGCTGCAGAGAAATTTGAAAAACAATTAAAGTATATTGGGCCATTACAGAGACTAGATTCGACTATTCCTAATTAATAATCAGTCAATCTTTTGTGTCCATTATCTCTTAAACAGAGTAGAATATAATTATTTAATCATGTTCTTGTCAATGGTTTGACAGCTATTTGAACTAGTCCAATATGCAAATATTTATAATCTTTCTTTTTACGATCTTCGATCATTCTTTCTGAAAGTAATTCCTCAGTTTCCATATTATAAATATTTTTTTCGATTATTTTTATGGAAAAACTACTTTTGAAATCAAAAGTCCCCTTATAATAAATATCTGTTATAGGTACTTTTGGTATATCCCAATTTTGGATTTTTTTTTTATATTATCTATTATAACTTCTTCTCTATTATTAACACGAAGTGTATTATTAGTAATAGCAGATCTATTCGATAATGATCTGATGAAATTTGCCATTTAGTTCGAGTCAACTGGAAACAGTCCCTACACTTTCCTGGCTCTTCCTGGCCTTAGTGATCTTTGGGTTACAATGACTTTGAACTAACTTTGCAAATTTCTCAGACTCTTACTTAATAGTTCAGCTTACTACTAGTAGTACAATTATACTACTGTAAACTTAACTTGGCTCTGATACCATAACTGTACTATTAATAGTAAGCTGGACTATTCATCCCCCTGAGACTAAACTTAAGGGTGTGTTTTGTATAGAGCCTAGGCACTAAACAATCGAATTAGAGCCTACCTTCAAACAGTGTCGAGAAATGTGGTTTCAATACTGAAAATCTTTCTGATAACCTTAAAATATATTTTCATTTTTATTTATAAAGTTTAAAGCTTCAAAAATAGTTTATATCAACAAATCTATGAAAATTTAAAAATCTTGAAAATTGACGGTCAAAAAATGCGTTACAAAATACACTATTTCAAAACTTGAAATCTATTTTCTTTTCATGTCTATGCATATTGATGTCGAGATGATCAATTTGTTGATATTTGGGCATCAAAACAACTTCTTCTAGTAAATTTTTTGAGCTAGACTCAAATTTGATTGTTTAGAGCCTAGGCTCTATATAATTTTTCTTTATATATATATATATATATATATATATATATATATATATAAGATGAGATTAGCCCACTAGCTCATATGAACATATGAGCCGAAGGCTCAGATTTTAATCTGGGCCAATTTGATGATCATGGATGTCCAGTAGTGTTTTAATTTTAATTTTTTTTCGACAAATCATGATACTACTGGATATACAAATTGAAACAATGAGGATCAAAATACATACCTCAATTGGATCTTAATGGATTTATAATGATAGAAGCTTTCGATTAAAAAATTAGGGTTTTCGGGTTCTTGTGGAACAATCGCAATTTCTTCATAACTTGGTCAACAAACCTTGCTTAATCATACAAATAATAACTTAATCATCTAAAAAATGTCATTATTTTCAAAACCCCTCCGATATTATTCAAAATGATGCCCACATTGGCTTGAAATCTACAGTTTGGTGGATAAATGATATGTTTTTCAAAAAATGTTGTCAGAAATCGATTTCTTCTAAAATCGAGCAATAGAACTTGTTTAATCAGAAAAACGTGATCTACAATCATTTGAAAAACATATTTTCCTTCAAAATCGCTTTAATTTGAATCAAATACATCTCAATATAGCATGAAATTAAAGGAATGGTGGAATTTTTTCTTTCTACGAACTGGTTTTCAAAAACTGTGGTCGAAAAGTGCAATTTGTGATTTCAACACGGTGTTTTCAATCTTTTGTATTGCATTAAAGAATTATTAGTGACAATAATGCTCTGCAAAAGCCTGCAATGGCCTCCCCCTACCATCCATCCGTCCAATTTTGATCAAGAGAGCCACTCACCGTTTGATCTTAGATTCGACGTCTCAAAGTATTTTATTTTTAGTTATTTTTTTATAAAAATTGTATGAGTATGAAATACGGTACATGCCATCTTCTCATTGGGGCGCACCTATAAAAAATATTAAAAATAATTTTTTGATAAAATATAATAACCAAAATACCCCTTGAATCTTTCAGGGGTATTTTGGTTATTTTATTTTATTGAAAATATTTTTTTATATTTTTCGTTAGTGCGAGTTTAATAGAGGAATGAACATCCAAATTTGGTGTCAATATAGTTTATAGAAGAAAATTAAAAATAAAATTGTGTAGAGACATGACATTGTGATTGGGGCAATCTTAGCCTTCCATTCAGAGTGGACGGTTGGATAAGGGGGAGGATAGAACTTCTATGCTGTTGGGGAAGCATAGAAAGCTTGCCCTAGAGAGAGATCCAAAGAGTTCTCAACTCTTAAGATAGATAGGTTAGAGAGAGGATGACTTCAGATTTTCAATATTCAAAGTGAAAAATCACCTAAAAAAAAAAGATAACTAATAACTTCGAATTTTCAATCAGCGTAATATTGTAAAAAAAAGAAAGAAAAGAAATAGATATGGGCGTAATATGCAAAAATTTAAAAATATTTTCATAATTACAATTTTAAATGAGGTATACAGGTAAATTTGTCCTTCCTCTTTAATCTTGTGTATTTTTGTGAGAAGAAGATGCCATACTTTTTTAGGTGTAAAAGTGCTTTATCAGGCAAGAGGAAAATGTTGGGTTTATGTGACCTTTAAATGCCTTATGAGAGCTTGTATGAACATTTTATATAGTTGAATATAAACTCAGTAGGAGTGTGATCTTTTTATGGACAATACTAGGCAAATATTATTTGCCGATACTCGGATTAGGCTCGACGAGCTAGGCCAACCGAGGTTTGGAAAAACCTAAGATACCTGGGTATAGGGATCTACCGAGAACGGTTTAATGGGTTATCCCTTGATGAGATCGGAGTATGTCCAGTTGAGTGCCAAAGGACTGTGTGGCCCTTGCGTGTGATGAATAGCTTTTAGAGACGGCTAAAATCTCATCGTTACATCATCACACGGCATGTACATAGATAACGGTTTTGATATTCGCTAATGAGCGTGAAACATGTACATGTGCGAGAGATTACCTTTATGCACTATAGAGTCATGGTTGCATCATGGTCTGGAGGACCATGATTTTTTTATCTCTAGGGGAGAACCTGAAATCCATAAACTAGGATTGCGTCCTCTAGTCTATTGACTGACTTTGGTGGTCCAATCGTAAGCCCCTGCAGTGGGCTGTAGATCATGGGAACTGTTGGTCAGTTTTAGAAAGCTTGGTGGATCGTGATTCACAATTGAAGGTGGAGTGCTCCCATATATTGATAATTTCCTAGATCTAACGGATCCGATTCCTATCAAAATTAATTAATTTTAATTAATTTTATGTTATGTGATTTTTAGAATGTTTATTTAATTTTTTGTGAATTTTATGATATTTTATTTTTGTTATTTGGATTTATAAATTAAGATAAATTAATTTTTCAATGTTTTAAATAAAATATAAGATTTAAAAATTCTAAATATGAAATAAAATATTTTCTAAAAATATATAGGACCTCCATAAAATATGGGACCCAAAATTTAAACACATGTGGATTAGGTGGGAACCACACGTGGCCATCAAAAGGTTGGCACATCCTACCCATTCACGCATTCTTCTTGGGAAGAATGTTTATCCCTTGTTGGTTTATTTGTTGGGTATAGCCAACTTATGTGATAAAGTTGAATATTTAAGATATTTACTAAATCTTTGAATCAATATAGGTTGATCCAATAATTAAGGATTGAATATATTAAAATATAAATTTTTTTTATTTAATGGCAATCTTGATTCAATAATTAAGGATTTGATATATTAAAATATAAGTTTTCCTTATTTGATGGGAATAGATTTAGGAAATGGAGGATAAGGCTCTAGCTCATTACTTTGAATCTTGATGGTAGATCAAAGAGATGGATGACTCAAATTTTAGTGGACTTTTGCCATAATAGGGAAATCAGCATACCGATCATAGATCCCGAGCACCATCGGAAGGAGGAAACTCGGCATGGGGTGTACTAAGCCCGGTTAAGATAATGTTCGACAATTTTATTTTTTAAATATCTACTTCTCTTCCCATAAAACATTAAAGTCTAGCTTTTTTTCTTGAATAAAGAATTATATTTGAAGAGGTAACAATTGAGAACTGATTTTATTTTTATTTTATTTATTTCAAGAGTGGTTTGATTATAATTAGACATTGTAAGTGATCTTGCAGGTGTAGGGGTAAAGTTATTTTAAAAAATACATACACTGTTATTTATCATAAAGTCCTTTCATTGGTAACAGAGCGAGGTTTATATTTGAAGTCACTGGATATCTTTTCCCTTTATTGAGTCGAGATCAAACTTGGGAACGAGATTTAAGATAGCTACTAATCGTTGTGGTCAAGGCATATACCCCGGATAAGAATTATTGAAATATTCAAAACACCGAGAATACACTTTGCAAAATGGGTATTCGGTGCTATTTTGGAGTAGTTTATATTGCATACTTCAGTGATTTTGTTTCTCTTTGAGAGTAGGATCTACCTACAAAATTTCAATGGGAGATCCTAAGGGAATTGAAAGTTATGGACACATCAACGAAGGTTGTCAGTTCTGAGCCTACAAAATCCATGAACTGTCCATATGAAATTTTTGTCTCTAGGGGAGAACCTGAAATCCACAAATTGGGATTGTTTTTTGTCTCTAGGGTAGAACCTGAAATCCATAAATTGGGATTGCATCGCCTAGTCTGTGGGCCAATCATGAACCCTTGCAGTGTACTATGGGTCATGGGAACTGCTGGGTTAATTTTGAGAAAGCACGGTGGATCGTGATTCGCAGTTGAAGGTGGAGTGCTCCCATATATTAATAATTTCCTCGATCTAATGGATCTGATTCCTATAAGAATTAATTAATTTTATGTTATGTAATTTTTAAAATGTTTATTTGAATTTTTGTGAATCTTATGATATTTTATTTCTGTCATTTGGATTTATAAATTAAAAAAAATTAAGTTTTCAATGTTTTAAATAAAATATAAGATTTAAAAATTCTAAATATGAAATAAAATATTTTCTAAAAATATATGGGACCTCCATAAAATATAGGGCCCAGAATTTAAACACATGTGGATTAGGTGGGGCCCACACGTGGCCACCAAAAGGGTGGCACACCCTACCCATTCACTTGTTCTTCTTGGGAAGAATGTTAATCTTTTGTTGGCGTATCTTTTTGGTAAAGCCAACTTATGTGATAAGGTTGAATATTTGAGATATTTACTAAATCTTTGAATCAAGAGTGGTTGATCGAAATATTAAAATATAAACTTTCTTTATTTAATGACAATATTGATTTATTAATTAAGGATTTGATATATTAAAATATAATAGATTTAGGAAAGGGCGGATAAGGTTTTAGCTCATCACTTGAATCTTGAAGGTGGATTAAAGAGATGGATGTCTCAAATCTCTCACCCCGCAAGTCTTCTTAGATTGACGGTTGAGATTTGACCCTACGAATCGAAGCAAAATCTATGACATAGAAAATTTATAAAAGGAGGTCTCCCCTCATAACACGAGATACTCTTCTCTCTCTTTAACAATTCTCTTTCTCCCTACCTAAAATTTAGCTCTCTTCCAAAGGGAAGGCAAGCCCCAATTTTTTTTATCTCTCTCTCCAAGTTGCATCATGTTTTGGTGGTACGCACCATGTTTTGGTGGCACGTTGACGGTGGCAAAGGGGTGAAACCCCTTGCTAGTAGATCTCTCCCTCTCTCTTCATATTCATTTCTCATCTCTCTAAAATCAAGCTAAGAGATTTGATCAAGATTAAATCATTGACTGAATTTTTACCAAAGTAGAGAAATCAATATACCGATCATAGATCCCGAGCACCATCGAAAAGAGGAGACTCGGCGTGGGGTGTATTAAGCCCAATTGAAGTAATCTTTGACAATTTTACTATTCAAATATTTACTTCTCTTCCCATAAAGCAGTAAAGTCTAGTTTCGTTTCTTGAATAAATAACTGTATTTGAAGAGGTAGCAATTGAAAACTAATTTTATTTTTATTTTATTTATTTCAAGAGTGGTTTGATTATAATTGGACATTGTAACTTCTCTTGCCGGTATAGAGGTAAATTTTTTTAAAAAAATATATACACCATGCGTTATCATAAAATCCTTTCAAAAAAACCCTCTGGACTTTTCTTGTAGCCCTAAGAAAGCTCTTTCCCAAGAAACAAATGTGTCCATGTAGCAGGTAATTTGTGAGCCATGGCTTTAATCTCCCTGGGCCGTAGCATATAAAACAAGTAGAAATTGTAGATTACAAAAAAAAAATTCTGAATGTTTAAAAGAATAAAATTTGGTGATCTTGCAAGTTCAAATTTCACACACTCTAGCGGGTGAAACACCAGCTTAGAAATTGTTTTGAATCCAAAACTTATATATTAATCATAGAAAAAATAATCTTTCAAAGGAAACTTAATTTTGTGCCCTAAAAATGATCCAAAGGAATGCCTGCTCCGACAATGAACTACAAGATGGTATTGTATTTTATAAGCCCATTTATTTTTGTTACAAAGGGGTCAAAGTTACTCCTAGCCATTAGATGTCAACTTAGATGGCTTGAGATGTGTCATGAAGTTCCATAAATTTCTTTTTTAACTTTGAGTCAAGCCAATAACATTCGTACAAGCGTTTGATTTGAAATATGATGGGCAAGAATATTTGTGACCTCCTTGTAAAAAAAAGTAAATGGTCTCTTTGTATATTAAGAGTTCAAATTCATTTTTTTTTTTATTTTCCAGAAATTGTTCATCAAGTGAATCAAACACTTCTTATAAAAACAAATTCTCTTAAATAGATGTTTCTCCATAGAGCTAAGGGTATAATATGTTATTCTCGAAGTACTTTAATCATAAAATGGAAATAATGGGTTTTTGTTTTTTTGTTCTCCTTTGTTCTTCTATGGTTTGTTGGACGCGGTTTCTATGCGGCCAAGCCGAAATGCGGGCCTATTAATAAATTTATTTTTGGGAAGGATTTTTTGACTTAATTTTTAAGGATATGTAATCTCTAACATGAAGATCATGAATATGAAAAAATAAATAAAGTTTAAAAATTAAAAATAATAATTCTAGTAAGAAAATATTTGGACTGTTAGTTTCTCTTGGTTTTAGATGGAACACCTACTTATATCCATCTTCAAGATGGTTGCTTTACACTTTCAGGACCGCAGCCCGCATGAAACACTTTTTCTTGTTTTCTGCCCATGTGAATAATTTTATTGGGTTATTTGGAAGGAAAGCTATTATAAGGCAAGCTTGAGCCTAACTTGGCCTAGACTGGGCCGCAAAGGCCCTAGCCAACTTATGTGGTGCCCAACCAGACCAACCCTGTCATGGTCGTAGCACAACCTTGGCCCTTGGGCCACATTTTGTTGCTTAGGCCTTCAGAGCGGGGCTATCTAACCCATTGCCACCCCTACTCTTACCTTGATGCAATGAGAGGCAAACATTCTCTTTTGATCGGTAACATTAGAATTTTATTAACGGTGTGGTTTCTATAAGGTTGCAACCTTAAAATTCCAATTAAAGCGCACCCCTAAATTTGATAATTACATGTAATTTTTGTGTAAAGAATACTTAAGATTATCTGAAAATTTATTTTTCATATCTAATTATAAAATTTTAAACTCTAAAAATGGTTAAAATCAAGTAGGTATATAAACATATGAAAATTTTGAAAATAGACGGTGTAGATATTGTGTTGCAAGATGCACTATTTTATGGACTAAAAAATCTTTGCCTCTGTATTTTAAAGTTACAACTTTATATAAACTTTTTTCTTTTATTAATTAAACTAGATAGGGAAAATTATGTAAATATCCGTTTTATTTTTTGTTGTTATTAAAATACCTAAATTTTTTTTGTTATTATTGATATGTCTGTTTTTTTTAAGAAACTACCCATTTTTTATTTTTCAAAAATAGAAATGTATCTAATTTCGATTTTTAAAACCTAAAATAGCCTCTCCTCTCCCTACCCTAACCTTTCTGTCTCCACTGTTGTTCTCTGCATTTTTTTTTCCCTCTCTTTCCTTTTTGCGTCCATGGAAATAGCAGCGAACATGTTCACAAGACGCAGGGATTTCCTTGCAGTCATTTCAAGGCATGATTAAAAGTGGTTGTTTTCTTTTTATGAGAGGAAGCCATTTAGAGAGAGGGAGAAAGAGGTGAAGATAGAGAGAGATTGCAGAGGTTTTGCTTTAGGTCCAGGCTTTTACACAGGGGCTTACTTCTAAATTTTGTGGGGTTTCCGGTGTTAATCAAAAGGAATCCAGCAGCTTCTTTATTTCCCCTTAACCTCTCTCTTACTTTCTCGCTCTACTTTATTTCCCCTTACCTCTCTGTTACTTTCTCTCTCCAACTGTGATCATGTTTTCCTGGCAATTTGAATATGGCCCTGGTGTTGGAAATATGGCCTATAAGACCCTTTTATCGTGGCAATTTATTTTTCAATAATGGTATAAAAGCTATATTGTATAGTATATGTGAAATCTCATGTGGTTGACATGAGGCAATGCCATATACTAAAATCCATTTTAGAGCATTTATAGGATGTTGTACTAGAGGGAAAACCCAGTGATGTATTTGAATTCTTTGTAAGAATTTGTTTATGTTATAGATGTACAAAATTGTTTAATTTCTAAATACCTTTTATCAAGTTATAGGAAAGCTTGGATGACATCCTGTTATGAGAGTCATTAGTGCACTAATGATAGGTTTAGCTCATTGCATAGGATTAACAGTTTGGTGATAACTTGTTAATCCTAATTGATTGCACTTAAGGAAATTAAGGTAGGAGTTATACTTAGATTTCAACTCTTATAAACCGTGAATGTGAGAGTTACAAAATATGGTTATCTATAAAAAGAAGTTAACTCCTCAAGTAAGAAAGAGAGAAAATGATGAAAAATTTGTAAAGGAGATTCACCAAGAGGACTCTCAAGTTAGCATGTCACCAGATGACCTGGTCTATAGGTTTTGGTATGGAACGTTAAGTCCCTCGTGTGATTTAAAGACAGATTCAAGTAAGTTGTTTATTTATTTATTTATTTATTTTCATTATTGGGAGTAACACTTGGGTGGAAACAAAGGGAATTTTGTTTTCCAAAATGGGTAGTTTCATTTTTTTTTTTTTTTTTTTTAAAAATAGTTATGAAGTCAATGATAACATAAAATGTTAGGTATTTTAATATAACAAATTAATAATAACAAAAAATAAAACAGATATTTACACAATTTTCCCAACTACATATATGTTTATGATGAATGACACCACCATATTAATTAAACTATAATGTGTATGAGATGTATATCAGCACCCATTGATTCACCCTTAATATAAAGAAGACATTTCATTCCATTCCGTTAAAAAAAAAATACATTTCATTCCATTACAAAAATCATTTTTCTCCGTTGAACTGTGTTTTTACACTTGTTTTATGTTTTGAAAAATATTAGGGTTATTTTAAAATAATATACTTTTAAATCTTTTTTTTTTTGATAGAATTCAAAATTTATTCGTAAAAAGGTACAAATTACATCAACGAATCCACATTATTAGTGATCGCTAGTGAATCCAAGAGAACTCTCCTCTTAACCAAAGAATCAGCCACACCATTAGCCTTCCTATACACATGGTCTAGAGATAAAGATAATAAAGACAGAAAATCGAAAATCTACAGCCCGATCAGTTTAAGTTGCCAAGGAAGCCATTGTTCTTTCTTTCACCATTTAATAACATTAACCGAATCCCCTTCAATAATAAAATCACCTCTAAAATTCATGTCTATAATAACTTTCAAACCAGTCAAAACTCCAAGTAATTCAGCATATGCAAGTAAAACATTCCCTTGGCAATCTCGGATTACTCCATCAAAACCAGCTAGACCTAGATTCCCCAAAGAGCTACCATCAAAATTCAACTTTAGGACTCCCTGATTTGATGGCTTCTATCTAACACAGGGTCTATTTCTAGGCTCATCTAATTGAAAAAGATTCAAAAGATTAATCATAACATCAGTTTTGGAAATACCCCAACCCTCTTTAGTAACTGATAACTACTATCAGAGACTTAATTTGATGTCATTGATCACCCTTTCTAAGCTAGAAACCACCCCTTCAAAAGTTCTCCTGTTCCGTTCCAACCACCCTACCCACAGAATAACTCATCGTAAAACTTTCCAAATTTGTCCTCCAACTTTTGGGAGAAGCACATTCATTTGAATAATCAGATCCAAAACATTTTGTGGTAGTCATAACTTTATCCCCATCAATTGAAAACACCATCATCAAAATTTGGAAACAAATGAGCAATGAATAAGCAAATGCGCCCCCGTCTCTCCATTATCCTTACACATTAAGCACACATTCGTAATTATCTTCCCTCTCTTAATGAGATTATCTATGGTGAGGATTTTATCTTGAGCTGCCAACCAAATAAAAATTTGCACTTTAAGAGGAATAAACCATCTCCAAATCCGTGAAATCTTAGGAAGACTTCATCGCACTCTATCAAAGGAAAGAAGTTTGTAGACAAATTTTATTGATAATTGTTCATCATTATCTATTTCCCATACCAACTCATCCTTTTGATGCTGCCTAATATCCACCTGATAAACGATTGATAAAGATAGCTATGGATTATATCATAAAGGAAGGTGATATTCCAACTAACCTTATCACCTATCACTTCCACTACATCAACAACCAAAACATGGGCCGCACTTGTTTTTTCATATAAAAGATGATAGCTATTTAGGGGCATATCACCCAACCACTTATGGTGCCAAAAAGATATCGATGAGCTCTATCCAGGCAACTACGTAACGTTGCGATCAACCACTTGCTTAAAAGCATAAATATTTCTCTACAGAGAAGAAGTATTTACCGTACCAACTCCCCTATTTACCAAACCTATCCACACCATATTTAGAGGCACACGCTTTATACCACAATTGATCTTTAGAGTGAATGCTTCGCCACCGCCATTTGCATAACAGCGCTGTATTCATAAGTGGCAATCGTCTCAAACCTAAACCCCCCTCACCCTTTGGGGTACAAACCTTATCCTATCGAATAAGATGATATTTCCACTCTTCTCCAAAAGATAAAAATTTCGTATCATAAGTTCAATATGCCTTGCCACTACCCTTGGCATGAGCATCAAAGACATTTGATAAATTGGTAGATTTGCTAAGCAAGACTGCAACAAACTAACACGTCCACCCAAAGAGAGATACTTATGCTTCCACAGATCGAACTTAAATTGAACTCGTTGAATAACACTATCCTAGGCAGCAACATGCACATTCCCTATCGAAATAGGTAAGCCCAAATATTTGAACGGAAAAGGGTCCACCCTACACCCAAACTGAACCGCTAAGCTTTGAACCACTTGCTCATCACAATTCACCCCAATCAATGTTATTTTACCAAAATTCACCTTCATCTCATAAGAACCTCACAACAAGTAAGGAAAAACTTAATATTGTCAACTTGAGCAACATTCGCATCATAAAAGAGCAGCTTGTCATCGTCATAATGTATATGGGAGATCCGTAAACTATTCTGGGCAACCTTAAAGCCATTGAAGTAACCCTTATCTAAAATATTATAGATCATCTTACTGAAGCACTCCGCGTATAGAGTACAAAGAAGGGTGATAGGGGGTCACCTTGTCTAAGCGCCCTGGAAGCCCTGAAAAAACCATTTGGGCTACCATTAATTAGGATCGAAAATTGAGCCGTCGAGAGGCACCAAAAAATCCAGCTTCTCCATTTAAGAACCTCCATCAGAATACACCACTCTACCCTATCATAAGCTTTATCCATAACCAATTTTATCACTACATCCGGCTCCCTACTTAATCACCTAGAATGAACGCTTTCTTGCATGGTGAGCACACAATCTGAAATCATTCTATTTTGGATAAAAGCCGACTGGGTTTCAGTGACCAATAATGGAAGGACTGTCTTCAAACACAGCTAATATTTTGGCAATGATTTTATACATACTAGTATGGAGACTAATGGGCCTGATATTAGAAAGGGAAGAAATAACGGATCTCTTTGGGATTAATGCTATAAAAGTAGCATTGACACCTTTAAAGAGTTCTACAGTCTCCATAAATTCCCTAACCATATCCAGCAAGTCCACTTTCACTACTGACCAAAGTCTCTGAAATAAATATAAGGGAAAGCCATCTAGTCTAGGGGATTTATCCCCTGGAAGTTTAAAACCATCTTGTTGTGAGTCTTCCATCGAAACCCCAATCTCAAGGCTTTCAGCTAACTCAACAAGAATTCTAGAAAAAGAAAGACCCTCCATTTTAGGCTTAAAGGGAATTTCAGAAGAAAAAGCTTCTTGAAAATGAGAAATAATACTAGATTCCCATGCAGTAATGTCCTCCACATTAACACCAGGAATCACTAAGCCCGATAAATTGTTTTGTCTCCTTTGAGCACTAGCAATTGCATAAAAAACCTAGTATTATGGTCTCCTTCTTTTAGTCATTTTACTCTCGACCTTTGCTTCTAAAAACTTCTTCCAAACAATAATAATCATCCAAGGATGACAGCAGCCCATTCTTATGAACCAAGTCACCCTCAGAAATGAGGCCTATATGTTGAACATCCTGCTCCCATCTCCAAATAGTAGTAAGAGTCTGATCAATTTTGATTTTCAAAGACGACAAATTTTCAACTTTCCATGTTAACAATTTATGCTTAACATTGAGAAATTTTTTATGGATCCGAAAAGCAACAGAACCAAAAGAAAATGAATTAGCCCTTAAGGTGGAAGGCTGATGTTAACCCTATTGCTTCCATTCTCTCTCTGTTGATCATCTTTGTCCTACCAATCACATTTCATTTGATCCATAGTTCAAAATTTAAACTTCGAATCAATCTCCATATATTTAGATCTTTCTTCTTTTACCTTTCTCATTTTATGATGCTAAAGTGAAATTACTCAGTGTAATCCTTCAAATCTCATATTGTGGCCGGCAATTTGTAGTGGAGTGAATATCTTAATCTTAGGAAACCCATTTAATATTCTAAGCTTCCAAACGTGTCGTCTCTCTCACATGACTATTATCATTTTGATGTTTCCTAGTTCCTAAATTTCAAATAAAACAACAGCATTTATGTTCTGAAATCTCGTTCTTGTTGAGTTATTTTTTGAGAAAATTTCGTATAGAACTTTAATTCCTCATATTATTTCATGGTAGACCCTTTTTCCATTTTTTTTTAAGCGGCATGAGAAACCCCCTCAAAATTTCACCATACTCCCTCATCTCTTATCTCCATATTTTATAGACTTTTGAAATTAGCCTCAATAAATTTTTTTATACCATTTCAACTCAAAAACCTTTTTAATGGGTGGAAAAGGAAAAAGATGGTTAAAAAAGTTTTGAAGATGAAATGGTATAAAAAGATTTGTTGGGGTTAATTTTTATAGTCAAAATGCAATAAAAGAAGGAGATAAGAGATGAGGGGGTACGGTGAAATCCATAAAGATTTTCTTATGCCGTTTGAAAAAAAACGGAAAGAGGGTATACCATGAAATAACATGAAGAATTAGAGTTCTATACAAAATTTTTCCTTACTTTTTTTTGGCAAAATCAACAGGTATAAGGTATAACTATAAAGAAAAAAATAGAGATTAAAATTCTCTCAGAAGCCACGTTACCATTTATTAAGGTAAATATTTTCCTTTTCGTTCTTTAGAAGTGTGGTATGACAGTGTCTTAGAGAATTTTAAATTTTCCAAGTTATTATGCTATAACCTCTTGGATTGAATCAATTTGCCCTGAGATCGAGAGTATTTGAGCTAGTTATTGAATTAGTGTTGAATCTCAATAAAATTGTACGGAAAATGTGATAGCACAAATTTGCAAGTTACAAACACCTTACATTACTCTCAATATCGTCTTGCACAAGGAACATATATTTTTCAATTGGAGACCCCATCTTTAGATTCTATCATTAATGAGAAACCAAATTTAGGTAACCTATTTTGACACTCTCTTAGTAATTTATACTTAACGTGGGGAGAAAAATCCCCATCTAGTGTAGATAAGGAGCTCAATATAATTCCTTGGAGTGGCATATGAATGTTGGAATGCAACATTGAAATTTCCATATAATCCCTTGTTTATGCTTTGATGTATTAGTTTTATCCTCTTTCACCCTCTGATTCATTTCTCAGCAAATCACCCATATCATGGTAGAGAGAGATGTTAGATTTGTGTCATTTCAAGACCTTAACAAACATTATCTTGTGATCTTTCTAATAGTGGATTTTTTACTCCAATGGGTTGGCAAATCAGGATAATCCGAATCAGTACTTGATATGGTGAGCTCCACACAATAATAAATCCAACATCTCTCAAGAGCAGTAATGTGTACAATATATTTGAAAAAATATGAAAAATAAGAAAAATGTGACATCACTAAACTATAATACAAGTAAAAATAAAAGACACACAAAATTTATGTGGTTCACCCAAAATAGGCTACATCCACAAGTTAGGGGCAAATATGTATTCACTATCAATAAAAGAAATTTACAAATTTGTGTGTTTTGTAGATATTACCTCATACAATGGCAAAATAAAGCTCGAATAGACTTTTCTATCATAATATCACTACCAATCAACTCCCCTCTTCATCACTGTTGATCAAGACCGTCGCCGCGAATAAATACCTATGAAAAACCGGTCCAATAGAAAGTCACAATGGTGCTAGGGTTTGTGTAAAAAACCTCAATTTCTATCTCCAAACTTATCTACATTTTTCTTATATTTTATTTGTCCAAAAATGCATTTTTATGGGCTTTCATAAAAGGTTTTTTTCTGCTCAAGAAATACCCCTAAAAAAATATAGAAATTCCAAATGGTGGTGATTTGCATCACTATCCCACGAATCTCCACCTTGTTGCCAAACCCTCATTTCTTTCCTTTTTTGAAACTTAAAGAAATGCTCCATTCCATCTTCTCTGCTTGAATGAGCTATGTAAATATGTCCACAAGATCGTCTTCGGCATTGATATTGACCAATTGAATTCTTTCAGCTTCAACAACTTGTTGAATATAATAATATTGGATTAATATGTGTCTTGAACTCTTGTAGTAAACCAGGTTCTTGGCCAAGTGAATAACACCTATATTGTTACAAAATAGTTCCATATGCTTGCAAACAATAGCCATCTTACCCAAAAATCTTTGAGGTCACACAACTTCTTTTGATGCCGTCATATATTCGACTTCAGCAGTTGATAATGCTATCGTTTCTTGGAACCCAAGTATCCAGCTTATTGGTCCATTCGCAAACCAAAAACAAATGTGGTAGTTGATTTACCTTAGGCGAACTGAACCCATTCCAACTTCTTTGCCAGTTGAGTGACCCATGGATACTGATCCTTTCACATGACTCATATGAGTCAAACCATGATCTATATAGGTGCATGTGATGGGAGGCTCCATTATCAAGTATCCAATTTTGATTAGAGCTTCCAACGCGCAAGGCTCGGCTCGGCTCGGAGCCTGGGGAAGCCCAGACCGGATTCTGCTCAGCACGAAACTTTGCCCTGTAAGGCTCGCTCATTAAAAGCCTGGAAGCCCGGCACGACCCGTTAAGGCTCGAAATTACACTCAGAAGCTTGGCCCAGCCCCTTAGGCTTATTGAGCCTGGCCCGGCCCAATTTAGACATCTTAATTATTTTATTTTTTTTTCTAAATCTCTGCAAATTTTCTTGTAATCCCAAAAAAAACAAAAAGCTAATTATTTGGTCTTCCATTTACCCACCATTGCTAATTATTTGGAGACTTATTTGGCACTGAAACACATCAACATCATCCTCCAAGGTACAAATGAACTTATATAGGAGACCACACAAAAAATGAGGTTAGGCATCTTGCTTTGTGATTAAGGTCCAAGAACTTGTAAAATGTTTCAAAGATATTGCATACACTTTTAGAGAGAGAAATTTGTAGAGAGAAGACCTATGTTTTCAGCGAGAGAGAGAAAGAGAGAGAGTTTATGTAAATCAGAGACATGTTATGGGTGGCTTCTAGAGAAAGAGAGATTCTTTATGTAAGTTGGAGAGAGATCATTTATGTAAGTTAGAGAGAAATCTAGAATGAGAGAGAAAGAGAGAGTGGCTTCTAGAGAGAGAGAGTTTCTTTATGTATATTGGAGAGAGAGATTCTTTATGTAAGTTGGAGAGAGAGATCATATATGTAAGTTAGAGAGAAATCTAGAATGCCAGAGAGAGAGAGAGTATGGGTGGTTTCCTTGAGTTCAAGAGATGTTTCACCATTGAAGAAACAAAAACAGAATAACATGTAACTAAGAAAATTGTTTATGTTAGAGAGAGAGGAAAAGAGAGATGTTATATTTGGCTTTTCTCTGAGTTTTAGTGATATTTTATCAGTGAAGAAGATATTTTATCAGTGAAGAAACATATACAGAAAGGACATGTACCTATTTGGGAGAGAGAGTATGGGTGGTTTCCTTGAGTTCAAGTGATGTTTCACCATTGAAGAAACAAAAACAGAATAACATGTAACTAAGAAAATTGTTTATGTTAGAGAGAGAGGGAAAGAGAGATGTTATATTTGGCTTTTCTCTGAGTTTTAGTGATATTTTATCAGTGAAGAAGATATTTTATCAGTGAAGAAACATAAACAGAAAGGACATGTACCTACTTGGGAGAGAGAAAGAGAGGACGTGCACCTACTCGGGAGAGAGAGAGATTATGTGCATGAGCAACAAAGTGATAAATGCAAACAACTCCATGTAATAGAGGAAGATTATGTAGTTTGTACTAATATTTTGTAGATGCCGAGAGAGAACATATCCAACAAATTGTGTCGTTGTGTGTGTGAGAGAGAGAGAGCATGCCGTTAATGTGTGTATCCAAGGGAGATTATGAGACAAGCTTATCGGAGCAGCCCGGCTAGGTGACTAGATTTCATGCTTTGTTCAGCCCGGCCAGGCAATGTCCGATAATACTATTATCCAAAATAATGGCCCGCCCCCCGCAGCCCGTTAACGACCCGTTAACCAACTCGCTGGAGGCCCGTTAGTTGGCCCAGCTCGGAAGCCCAAGGCTTGACCCTATCCATTGGCAACCTAATTTTGATATAATAGAGAATTGTATGCCACCACCAATACTTCATCTTTGATGAATCCAGATAACTCTTCAACTTGATTTGCTTCATTTTTATATTCATTTTGCCTTTCACCTCCCGCATTAGAATTTTTGAAGAATTCATTCCCTTTCTTTTAAAACAATTCTTCCTTGTATAATCGGGCTTCCAACAAAACCAACAAACGTTCTTGTTTTCAGCCCCTATGATTTTGATCGAAATTTGGAACTGTTTCTTGAATGATTCATTAATGAATCACCTCATTCATTTGATCGACCCCTTACTACAAGGGATTCCGAATTTATTCTACCGAATTACCGAAAGATGTTTTCTTTCGAAGCTCATCGACAAGGAGAGTATTACAAACCGAACCCAAATCAAGATAATGTTGTTTACTACAACTCAATGTAACAAATTTACGGAGAATTCCGGCAATATACAAAGTAATGTAATAGCCTTATCTTCATCCTTCATCCTAAATTCATTCAAGTGTTCCGACACTTTTGCACATTCTTTATCTTCAAGGAATGCATTTTTATTTTCAAGAAAATTCGATTTGTGAGAGATTTTGTTTGATACAAACTTTCTAATTTTTCACAAATCTTTTGTTGCCTTTTCCCCAACAATATTAGACCACTTTATTTGTTAAACACAAGCTAATAGTGGTTCGTGTCTTCATATCAAATTCCTTCTAATCAACATTGGTCATAGTTGCTAGTTTCTTATCTTTAACAAGTAATGCCTTATGTTGTTTATGATGCACTAATAAATCTTGCATTTTCAATTTTCAATTTTCAAATTTCAAATTTCAAAATCATCTTTCCTATTAAACTTCTCCACCTCAAACTTGTGAGTTATTATTTTCCTGAATTACTACACCACTTTCTTCAGCTCTGATACCATTTGTTGAAACATGGGGATAATCCAAATCCATACTTTATGTAGGGAGCTTCACAAAACAATGAATCCAATACCCAAATAAAATGCCTAAGAATATTAATATGTGCAATAAATTTGAGAATATTAATATATGTAATAAAATACCTAAGAATATCAATGGAAGAGATTTACAAATTTGTAGATTTTATAGTGATTATGTAATACAATGGAAAATAAAGCTAAAATAGATTTTTTTTCTACCACAGTACCACCATTAGTGTTGCAAACGGGCCGTGCCCAGCCCGAAACTATGCAGAAAAGTCCCGGCCCGGCCCAGCCCATCATGTCCTGTTAAGGACCTAGTTTTTTTTTTTATGTTTTCTTTCTTTCTTGTTCATTTTTTGTTTTTTTTTTAATCTCACTCTTCAATATTTTCTTCTTGTAGTAAGCAAAAAAAAAAAGCTAAAATGTTGTTTAGAAACTTTTTTTTGGGTTTTTAGAGAGAGAAAGAGATATTGGGTTTTTAGAGAGAGAAAAAAAACGATATGAGATTTCTAGAGAGAGAAAAGAAAGAGAGAATGGGTTTCTAGAGAGAAAAATAAAGATTGGGTTTCTCGAGAGAAAAACAGTGATTGGGTTTCTAAAGAGAAAGAGATATATTAGGTTTCTAGAGAGAGAATAGGTTTTTAGAGAGAAAAAGAGAGGTGGGGTTTTTAAAGAGAGAAAGATAGATTAGGTTTCTAGAGAGAGAATGAGTTTTAGAGAGAGAACGAGATATTGAGTTTCTAAAAAGAGCAAAGAAAGACAGATTGAGTTTTTAGAGAGAATAGACTTCTAGAGAGAGAGATATTGAGTTGCTAGATCGAGAGCGCATGAGTTTTTAGAGAGAGATTGTATTTCTAAGAGAGAGAAAATGTATTTTTAGAGAGAGATTGTATTTCTAAGAGAAACAAAATGTATTTTTAGAGAGAGATTGTATTTATGAGAGAGACAAAATGTATTTTTAGAGAGAAAAAGAGAGGCTGGAATTTTTAGAAAAAATAAGAGATTGGGTTGTTAGAGAGAAAGAGAGAGAGAGAGGGTTTTTAAAGAGAAAAAGAGAGATTGGGTTTTTAAAGGGAGAGAGAATGGGTTTTTAGATAGAAAAATAAATATTAGGTTTTTAGATATGAAAGGAGAGACTGGGTTTTTAGAGATAGAAAACGATATTGGTTTCTAGAGAGAGAGTTTTTAGAAAGAGAAATAGAGATTGGGTTTCTTAGATAGAAAAAGATAGATTGGGTTTTAAATTTTCTAAACATATTTTTAGCATGTATTTATTTATTTTTTGGCTTCCTACAAACCAAAAAGTTTGAAGACTGAAGATCTAATATATTACAAAAAAAAAAAACTCAAATTTCATGCTAAATGGGTTGGGCCGGTCTGGCCTTATTGGGCCTGGCCGAGTCATTTTTAGGCTGGCAAAGCCAGCCCACCCGGCTTGACAAAAAGGGCTTTTCCAGTTCAGCCTGATGAATATTGCTATGGTTTGTGGCCCTGCCTAGCCTTGCCTGAAGCTCCTTAAGATGCCTAGAAATGGCATGGAACCACATCCAGCCCATAAGCCCGATGCCCGGCCCTGTTTATTAACAGCCCTAACCACCATCAATCGACTCATCTTTTCATCATTTTCGATCAAGACTATCGCCGTAAAGAAATGCCAATGAAAAATCGGCCCAATAAAAGGCGTGTTAGAGTTTATGCAAAATACCTTAATTTCTATCTCCAAACTTCTCTATATATTTTTATATTTTCTATCAAAATATGCACTTTTGTGGGCTTTTTAAAATGCTTTTTTTTGTGGCAAAAATACTGCTCAACAAAAATGAAAATTTTAAATGTAGGTAATTTGTAACACCATCGCAACAAAATGATGGGAGTGCTGTACCCTGTGGGTACCCAATGACTCACAGGATAAAGGTAGTCTGTGACCCAGAAGTTATGCCTTGAGTCACAAAAATCTAACCACGGTTTTCATTCGTAGGCTTAAGTGGAAAAATATGAGGGTTGGGGGTTATCCCGTAGTCGACATTGGTGTTAGCCTAAAACCAAAATCTGAATGCTAATCTTAGTAAGCAAGGGCTCCCATAAGAAAATCGAGAGAGAAATATTCCGAAGATTTTATAAGCTGGGAGAAAGGGTATATTGCGTATGTAGGTAGCTTGCGAAGGCAAGGGCCAAAGTCTCGATTTATTTATGGCCAACCTATGATATGTGCATCTAATAACCGGATATATAAAAAGCCATTCTTTCTAGGTGATCTAACAGATTTGAGATTTTCACATGTATTAAGAGAGGACTCCCAAACCATGGCTTGTGTAATGTGATTACATTCACATGTATATATTTTGACTTGTCCTTTGGGTGCACCAATAATCCATCAAGATCCTGAAATTTTGCTGGTTGACTTTGATGGACAAAGCATGTAAATTTTGGCATCTATTGATTATGTTAACTTATTTTATTTAATTACATGGGCAACATTTGCACAAAGAACAACACCTGCGCCAATGTTTTATAGAAGTGGCATAGAGTTTCGAATTTCAATTGAAACCGGGGAAAATGAAAATCCAAATTTCACGCCACTTGTGACTCACATAAAAGAGAGAGTGAATCTTCTCTTCGTCATTCCCTCTTCATCAATCTACTCAAATTTGAATTTGATTTAAAATTGAATTTTCAAGATTAAGTTGCACTTTGGTGGGAAAATTCAATTTGGTTTTTTAAAGGGAAATTTGAGTTCGAAATATGTGCTAATATCTGGCCCTTGATCTATGATAGCTAGATAAGAATGGAGGGCTTAGATCAAATCCTTTCCGAGAATCGAGGACTCTCATCCGACTCACAAGAAAAGCTTCTATGCACTACTCTCCCGGTACTATAAACAGGGGGGTTCACTCTCTCATTTGAGCATCCAACTCTAGCCTATCGACCTACTGCCCATTTCAAGAGAGAGAAATTCTAGTGAGTGGGGCATGCTATTTAGAGAGTTAAGGGATGGCTCCCATAGCTCATGGTCCTTATATGAAAAAATTCCCCCTCATACCATGATTCCATCTCCACCTTCAAATCATGTGGAGTCCATCTTCATCCAAGCTTTCTTCCAGCACTAATGGAGCTTCATGGAGCATTCATGCTGCTCTAATTTCATTACTAACTCCAATTTAGTTTTATGGTATTCTCACCTATTTTATCATTGAGGCTGAATTTTACAGACTACATCATGTCTTTCTATGCTCCACACCATAGAATAGAGTCTACCCTATGCATCTATACTCCACGCCATTGCTTTGGAAGCCATAGGCCTCCATTATCTTTCTGTAATTAGTGTCATAAGATGGGTTGCACGAAGGTAATCTTTGAGTTTCATGAGAATTACGATCAATTTCCAAGTCCTCATCGTGCCATATCAGTCCCTACTATGCTATAAGCCTTTCATGTCTATGCTCCATGCATCTACCAGTGAGTTTTTGGCATCCATAACCTTGCTATAATCTGTGATTAAGTCTCAGTTACAGCAGGGTAGAAGTTGATTTCCATGGATTTTATAGTTAATTTGATAGCTTACCCCATAAGCATAAAGGCCCTTTCATGCAGTGTTAATGTGATGCACCAACTGGTCACCTACGGCATGCTCATGCAAGATTCCCTTCGCCATTTGTATTGTCACTGATCGAACCATTCTAGAATGAAACATTATTGTGTAAGATTGCTTCATTGGTTTGGCTTTCCATATTTGATGAATCCTGATCCTTGGGCTATCGAGGTGGTTGGAGATCTTACTTGGGGTGTATTAGCCTCGAGGGGATCTTGAGCACTTAGAGTTCTATATTTGGCTTCCTATGTTTGATTCTTTTGTAATTGAGATGTAACGAGTCCTGTAAAGTGAAGGAAAGCGATTGAATTGTGTTTTGATGTAATTTGGAAGTGCCTGTTGTGCAATGAAATTTTATGGTGCAGAATTTTGTATGTCTTATGTGTCATGCTTCCTTAGGTAATTGCCTATGGGACTATGATAGGGTGCTTTCTTATTTATTTTGAGTTGTAAAAGTGGACCTGCACTCCCACCTGGTGGTAATTTTGCCTTCTTTTAAAAAAATTGTTTAAAAAGTGCACACCAAGGGAGTATATAAAAATTGTTTAAAAAGTGCACACCAAGGGAGTATATAGTTCATACATCCACCAAGAGAAACATTCCAAAATTTGTCCAGGAACTTGTTGGGCTTTTCGCTCTGGCGAAACTCCAAGCGATTTGAGAGTTTCTTTGGGAACAATGTGCTATTAGGTGTTGAGGCTGATGATTGTTGGTGTACTCCACAACACGGACAAAGGTGCAAGAAGTGGTAAGTGGTCATGGCTCTCCTTTTCTGTTCTGTGCAAGTAGCTCTTGTTTTCCATTTGAAGTCCCCCCATATTTGGAGTGAGCATTGTTTAGTATAACAACCAAGCAAATGAAGTGGCCTAAGGTGAACTAGGGTTTTCCATTTGCTTTTAGGACATTATTGTTGCTCTCCTGCTCTCTAATCACCTTATTAACAATTTTGAGGAAGAAGTGTTCATTTTGAGATGGGATCAAGTTGGTTTCTTCTATTCCATCATTGTTCACTATTCTATGGAAATGCTCCTCTCTTCTGTGGCTTCTAAGCCTGTGAATCTCCCCTTGTGGTCCTAGAATCCCAAATTTGGTGTCTCCAAACGTCCTAGAAATATTTCCCCTTGCTTAATTCTCATCTTAGCATGGCTACGAGAGGTCTATAGAAGATTGATTTCTTTTTCTTTCGATGCCAAGTGTACCTTCACTAACTTCTAATCGACAATGCTAGAAAGCTTATGGTAAGGCGAAATTACGTCTGCCTTCGCTCTTAGTACCTTAGCATTGAATAGAATGCGATCAAAACTCTAGTGCCATATCATGATCTCCACATCGACTAATCAAGTATACATACTTCGGACTAAGGATACATTTAATAGACGTGAAAATACTTGCTTTCACTTGAAAAAATTCCCTCATATGATTAAACGTGAGTTTTTTCACATCAATTGACTGTCAATTGGTGTGAAAAAAAACATCATAATTGATTGGTGTGAAAATACTCCCACACCAAATCGAATGAGGGATTTTTTTACGTAAAAATACTTTCAAAAAAATATTTTCACTTGTACCAAAGGTGCCCCAACTGTGCTGCCATGGGATAACACATTAAACGTGACAACACATTATGGGAAAATGTACAAGTAGAACATCCCTCCCTTACCTTTCACTTCGACGTAGAAACAACCCAATGAGCAAACAACATAGCCAGATATCAAACACCGATGGTGAATAATTCAAGACCTGTTTCTCCCCTTTCATCAATTGATGAGGAAAACAAGAAGCAGAAAGACCATATGCTCCCTTGGGAGCATGTCGGACATTCAATGCCTCCCGCCAAACTCTATTCAGCGGTATTTTTAAGATCGCATACTTTGTTAATGTAAGCTCCTCAGCATGGCATGCCGACCAACCAAAAAAATGTTATTTCTTAACACACTATATGTGCCTGATGCAAATGATATCTTGAAATTGGACATAGACCATCCAATATTCAGACAACTAGATCTAAGTTCTCAGAAACTCAAATTGAGTTATTACTATTCGTGGAATGTAAAATTTCAGATCGAGAAAATCCATATAAGTTATCTTTTGCCCAAGGAAAAATTGTGTAGTAGCAAAGGCAATAGTGTGCAGTGCTCTACTGCAGGTATAATCTACACACGCCTATGACCTGCACAAGAAAAGACTAACCTGTGATTGCATCTTTTCTGACAATAGGTGGTGACAACATTAATCAAGTTCCAACGATTGAAGAAGTCCTATGTGGGCAAGAGATATAAGATAAAAGTCCCCCTGAATATACCAAAATGCCACTGACAATAGTTTCTTTTACATGGAAAAAAAAAAAACTAAACTCTGAAGAAGAAACACTCTGGTGCGACCATGGCAAAACCTAGGCTCCCTAGCCAAAGAGAAGAAATATCATTCTCACTGTTTCAGGGTGTGTTTGACTTACCAAACTCATTAATTTGCTACCGCAAACTTTTTCTCTGAACAAAAGAATGAAATATCCTTATATCAGCAGTAATTGCATATGCAACTGAGAACAGAAGAGTAAGACCCCTGGTGGAACCTGGTTAAGACGTATATCAAGAAATTGAAAAAAATAGACGCAGCACATCCAAGTGAGGGATTAAATCCAGTGCATTACGAGGTTCCATTACATGTCAACCTCTCAATGTTGTGAAGACTAATCTCTATGAATTTATTTTTCTGTTTTTTTTCTGATAAATTCATTTCCATCAAATTTCCCCTCTAGCTGTGGTGCCCCTTCCATCTTATAGAGAAGCGTCATCTCCATCAAGCTGTCCTCTGGCCGCCTTCTCTGCTTCATCTAAGACAAAGGCCTTGAGTGACTGAACATCCCTTGGCCCTAATTATTCACACGGACACAGTAACATCAGACTGTATTAAAGCACTACTTCAAGACATGCATCACTTGACTATATTTTCCTAATAAAATAGCAGAAGAAATTAGAAAAATGATCTAGTTCTTCAGATGGTAACAAGATGAACGTTCTACACAGATTTTAGAGATCCTCGATGTAGGGACCAATCGAATTAAAGCCATAAGTATGAATGTTTCTCTAGGAGATAAAAGCTCCTACATCTATTCTAATCAAACAATATATTGTTTTCTTGTAAAGTTTTCTGGAGCATGCCTTAGAAGGTAGGACCGACCAATCATTGGAATATCTTAATCTTGCATACTAACATAATCAAGCTTGGAACAAACAACTCATTTAATGCTGTCTTTACAAGTTCATCTTTTATGACAGCACAAAATATAAGACGGCAGAAAGAAATGGTAAATCAATATGGGCAGTCCAATCAGTTACCTTAAGGAAAACATGCAGAAGCAATAACAAGAGATAGCGAACAATATACGCAATTCATGATAGTGAAAAAAAATCTACCAACTAAAATCTGAATCCATTTGTGCTATCTAGGGATAAATCTAAATTAAGTAGTAATGATTAGAAAATTAGTGCCTAGCTGCCCCGTTCCCGCACTTAACCCCGCACCCCATGCCGCCACCATATCCCCCCCCCCCCCCACAAAAAAAAAGAGAGAAAAAAATACATATCAGATCATAGATTGGTATCTCCCAACTCAGTGGCGATTCCACGCACCAAGAGCTGGACCTTCGGTAGATCTTGCTCCCATATAGGGGAACAGGATCCCAATCCCTTAGGGATCGGTTGATATAAATCATGCTCATGTTAGATTCATCTTTTACAGGGAAACAAGTCATAAAATGCATATCAATTACAAAAAGAAAGTACTTACATTGCAAAACGATGCTCTATACATTTTCAAAGGGAATAGAGACACTTTTACTATATGGGTCTTGGACCTCTATAATTCAGGGAAATTACCGTACGAATCCTCTTTTTTCTTTTATATCAGAACAAAGGTCCCAAAATAGATCAATTTTACAATGAGGACCCTTTTTCATCATGTTTTACTTATTAACAAAATTGTGACTTATATAATTTTCATGTGGTGTCTCAAGGAGCAGTTCGACCTTGTAGTGGTACTAGAGGTTCCACCCCCCCCCCCCCCCCCCCCCCTTTCCCCCCCCGGCATTTTTCTCTAAACTTACCAAGTTGTTCGATCCTTAAAGGGTCAAACTACACTATTTTTTTTTTTAATACTATATTATCCAGTTTGACCTTGTTTATGGCGTCTAATATGATCCTTCAAGGGTTGAACTAGGCAAAGCCTCAGATAAAATTTTAATGGACAGTTTTATATGAATTTCTGGACAACTGCACAATTCTTTAGGCTCAATAAAATTCAATTTACAACAATTGCTTCATCCCTAGCTTTTCAAACACACCTCACATGCCATTTCTAAAATCTAAGCATCATGGCATTATTAAAATACAGATGATTCTCAAAGATAAGAACTAACAAGTAATTGTAAGCTAGCAGAAATGCTAATGCTTCACTACCTGGCCTCTGAGGTACATGAACTCAAATAATCAACAAACGATCAATGTCTTGCTGCCTTTCTGACACAGATGTCAACTTACAACTGTTACATTCACATTCAGTAGCCACACAAAAAGATCCAATAAGAAAGACAAAACCCTTCATATATTTGGTGCAGCTAACCTTCAGGAAAGCAAATAATCCGAGCTCAAATAATCTCTAATATCTCAAAACAAGATCAAAGAACAAAAGATCTCTATAGTTTCCTCCATTGTGTCCCTTAAGTTCCAGTTTCATCCAAGGACCCGAGAAATCAAAGTTAAGTTCAAAGCCTGTGACCTAAATTTCTCAACCTAGATTGCATTTCTTTTATATTTCACCTAAACACTTTTAAGTAATTGCATTTTTCATGTATCAAAACCTAAATGGATCCCTCGTATCAGAACCTATACAGTAAACACTAAAGTCCTTTCAAACGGATCCCTGTACAACAGAACTTATCGGAAGTGAATCAGTATGATTGCAATCTCCAATCCCCGTACGATAGAACGTAGGAGAATCAGTATGATAATTTCCCTCGAATTTAACATGTGATCCCACAAGGTTGGGATCTAGCTCCCCAACTGGTTGGGATCGAGATCACTAAAATTTAGTCTATAAGGACAACGATCCTGACCATAGGAAGCTTCTACCCTATGACAATTCCACGCTCCCTATCCTGGTCCTAGTCTCAACATAGCAGCACCACTACTTGACATCCATATGTTACACAAGAGATCCAATCATTGCTTTGTGTTTTTTTTTTTTGGGAAAATCAGTGGGGGATGACAAGCCCCTGCCTATTTTGTTTTATTAATATACATAAAAGAAGATTATAGAAAGTGAGTTACAAGTACAATCAAGATACAACCCTCTCATAGGGAGTGCCGACAGAATCCAAGAACACGAGGGTAGTAAAAAAGCCTGGGGAATGCCTGCCAAACTGTAGCTTGCACTACAACTGTGTTCGCCTCCTTATTGTGTGATCTACCATTGGTGGTTGGCGAAGGAGTGAGAGCTTTGCCCTGCAATTGTAAAGGCTGAAGTGAAGTCTCCATGGGGGTGTGCTCTGAAGGGAAAGTGAGTTGACAAGCAGCTTTGAGTCGCTCTCAATAATCAGTGGCTTACAGCCCAGATCCTGTGCCAAGGAGATGCTCCGTTCTAATGCGTGAAACTCAACGACATTGTTAGTTGTGGAGCCAAGAAGGTCAGCAAAAGCCACAACGAAGCCTCCAGTGACGTTCTTGATGATTCCTCCACACCCCGCATCGACCTGGCTACGAAGGAACGAGCCATCAATGTTGAGCTTGAAGAAGCCCACATAAGGAGACCAAGCAATCTGAAGAGTGGTGGAAGGGGGGATTGTGGGAACCTTCAGCTTGAGGTTGGTGATGATGTGATGTTTCAAAGGATGGAAGGCCAAAGCCCAAGCTTTTCCCTCTGCAAGCCGGCCAACAAAGAGAGTGATGCGCCTCAGAAGACGCTCCCTGGAGTCCTCTTGCCCTCATGGACACGGGCATTCCTCTCTATCCACAAGAACCAGACAGTCATGGAGATGGAGCACCATACATTCTTCATGCCACTGGATTTTTATTTTTTTTTGAAAGGTTCATGCCACTGGATTTGAACCTGAACTTCAGCTACTTAGCTATCATGAAGGTGACTGACTGCTCAAGCAGTATGAGCATCCGAACCTGCACAGAATGGACTTCCAAAGCACCTGCAAAAAGACGGGATAATAATGTGGTTAGTGGACTCCTCCTCTTAGAGGAAAAAAGGGGCATTTGGTGACCAAGGGAAGGCCTCTAGACTGAAGCAATCCCATGGTAGGGAGCCGAGAATGCAAGGAAAGCCAAGTAAACTGCTTCCCTCTAGTGTGAGAAGGGGTCTCCCAGAGGGACCTGAAAGCTCGCAGGATCGGTGTAGTATGTCTGATGTGATGTGTTCCCAGGCATTGGCCATGGAGGAGGAGCAACTCATTGAATAAATCCAGACCAACTGGTCTCGGTAGCGATGGATAGGGAGAACATGAGAATGCACCTCCTCCCAAGCACGAAGGAGCAGGCCAAAGGTAGGGGTAGGGAGGGATCAACGCTGGGGATTTCCTCAATTTAGTCAGAGACCTTAAGCCTAGCCTGATCCCCAAGGACCCTATGCGCATCATGCCCATATGTTTTCCATAAAGAGATCTCATATAACCAAAGATCTGCTTACAAGTCAATGAGCCTACCATCACCAACTAACTATTGTGAGCGATCACTAAGCAATGATACCGCCGACCGGGAATGAGCCATTCTTCTTTAAACCTCAGCTCCGAGAATAGAAGTGGTTCGTTTTGTTTCTATATGCAATTCATGATTTCGTTTGTTTGAATGTTGACAATTTGAAACCGAGACAAAAAATCCTATGCGTTTCATATAGTGGCCGGCCCCTCGAGTGTCTCGGTGATACAAACAAAGAACCTATCTTACTCAAAGAAACCAACAAAGACCTTTATTACCTTCTGAATGTCTTTCAACCTGCTTATTTGTGTTCTTTTTTAGTGCCATGCATGGCTTTCTGACTAAGCAACGTAATTCTTTCGTTGCTTGACTCGCGCGCATGCGCAGGCAGTGGAGGTTTTGTGTAACAGTAGAGTAAATGAGAAACATACCTAATTTAGTTTAGAAAGGCTGACGACATTAACCATTTGATCGGTTTAGTCCCAAGGTTATGCCCCTCCATTCATGCGAGCAACTCCTGGTATACCAGACCGAGGAATGGCGAAATATATGCTTGACGAATTAGGACAAGAGTGAGGAAGGGTGAGAGATGATTATCTAGGCTAACTTCATCATACCGACTATATTGAATTCATGGATACAGTAGATCCGAGGGCCTCCTACCTCATGCTTCTAGCAAATGGTGTCCCATCCAACCAAATGTAGGCCCTTATTATCTGCGGAGCCAGCCCATAAGAAGAAATTGCGCTAGATCCTCTCAATCTGGTTGAGGAGAGAAGGAGAGCAGCCAGTATACAGATGAAGCGCTGAGGACAGATCAAAGCAGCTAGAGTCGCCCTGCAAAGGTAAAGATAAAGCTTGTCAAGAGCCAATATGACCAATCGTCTTCCTGATGAAGGGGTGGCAATGTGGGTGTCTCAAAGGGTTGTGGAACATGGGGAGACCAAGGCACCTTACGAGAAGATCACAGATGCCAAACTGAAGAATGTCAACAATTGGGCCCCAAAAAGAATAACCTTGCTTTTCTTGCAACTAAATTTTTGACATGTTACTGCACAAAAGGCTGCAAGAATGTTCATGGTGACATGAGTGGCCGGGACAGAAGCCTCACAGAAAATGACATCATCATCAACATAGAGGAAATGGTTGACCCAATAGTTACACCCCAAGGAAAAAGTATGGGGGAGGGATTTATCAGCCACTCCAGCATCAATCATTCTATTGAGGTAATCCATAACCAGGAGGAAGAGATAAGGAGAAGAAAGTCACCTTGTTTAAGGCCTCTCTTGCCCTTAAAAATAGCCCACGGGGGATCCATTGTGCAGGATAGAGAAATCAGGGGTGGAGATGCAGTGCTGAACCAAGGTGATAAAAGTTGTTGGAAAACCCATAGCCTGAAGTTTGTCAGAGATGAAATGCAATGAAATCCTATCATAGACACTACTAAGATCCAACTGAAGGAAAATCTTGAGTCTAACTGAGTTTTAATGGCATAAGGATATGAGCTCGTTGGCGAACAAGACATTGTCAGTGATAAGCCTCCCTTCAAGGAACGCGACCTGGCATTGGTGTATGAGGCCATCAAGAACCATCATCAATCTGTTGGCGGCAATCTTGCTAATAATTTGGTAAAGGACACTGCAGAGGCTGATGGGTCTAAAGTCCTTCATGGTGGTGGAGCAGGAAACCTTTGGGATCAGACAGATGAAGGTAGAGTTTAGCCTTAGAGAAATTTTCCTCCGTCAAACACTCAAGATTTTGCTTGATAACCTCCCAACTGAGTTCGTCGAATTCAACCCCAAACGCGTCTTGTTCGAGAGCACTGTCCGCTTTCATATCCCAGACACACTTCCTTATTTCCTCCAACGAGATATAGTTTGTTAGAGCATCAGGTTGTTCTTGTGTAGGTGCCTATCCTGAAGGAAGTCGTCAGCCTTTGGTCCCACATGAGTATTATCATGTGCCTCAGGGGCTAAAACCATCAAAATACAAAATGATGTGACTCTCGACGCCTTTAGGGTTAGAGATTTGGGTGCCATTGGAGACGTTGAGGAAGAGGATTTTATCATGCAGCCTTTTTGTAATGGTGGAGAGATGGAAGAATTTAGTATTGGACTCCCCCTCTTTGAGCCAAATTTCCCTTGATTTCTGCTGCCACATGCTTTCTTCCTGAGCAAAGAGTTGCTTCAATTGGGAAGTAAGCTGAGCTTCTTTCCAACTATAAGGAAGGACGTTATGTTCCATTTGCAAATATCCCCACCCAGCCTTTTGAGCTTGGCTGCAAACCTAAACATTGGAGTGCACCCAACTATCCTTTGCCACGATTCCTTGGTAAGGTTCATAAAGCCCGGGGTAGCCTGCCACATGGTGAAATACCTAAAAGGTTTGGGGCCAGTTGGCGAAGTAGGGGAGGGAGAGATCAGTAAGGGAGAATGGTTTGAGGTGCCTTTAGGAAGGAGTTCGACATTGACTTCTTGCATAGCCAGCAACCAATCCGTATTTTCCAAGGCTCTATCAAGCCGCTCACAAATACACTGGGAGCCAGAGCTATTGTTCCACCAAGAGAACCACCCTCTCGAGGAGCCCAAGTCAACAAGGGTACAGTCTACTAGTATCTTAACAAAACTCTCTGAATCGAAGTTGGTTTCATTTTGGCCACCGTGCTTTACAGCCCTATCCAAAATGAAACTAAAATCCCCAACGGTTGATGTGTCTCAAGCAGTCCCACAACAACTCTCTTTCCCATGTTAAGTTTCTACATAAAAGAAGAGTCGAGGTTGAGTGTGGATACCTCTATGGTAATGGCTTGATCATGAACATCAATAACATTAGCAGTACAAATATTGGGGTACCAAACCAACACAGTTCTCGATTTTCCTCTGACCCGTTAATCATGAAGGAATTGTAGAAACCAAGTATTTTACACCATCTGGGCTGATTGTGCTTGCATTTTTGTTTCAAGCCAAAAAAAAAAAGATGTCAACATTATGATTTTAAAATATGATTTTTAATCCCAGAAATCCTCTACTTTTTTGTGTAATTAAGTGGGGGATGACAAACCCCTACCCGTTTTTTGAAATCGTTAGTGGTAAGATAGACATGGAAAGGCTAGGAGGAAGAGGACACACCTAGGGAGTGAACAGTCCCATCGTTTTGCGCTACTTTGATATTGTTCCTTAGGATTCGTTGTGCCTTCAAGATTGAGGTGATTCTTGATTGTTCCGGCCTTAGTTATAAGCTTGTGGTTGGGTCCTCCTTGCCTCCTTTATTCCATGTGCCTCTTTAGTGGGGTCATGAGCTCCTAGCAAAACAGGATCCCCCTTTGTTTTAAGCACAATGTCTAAGGTATTAAGTCCTTTGAGAAAGGTAGTTGAGTTGGGTTCAACTTGGGGAGTCAACAAATCATTACTTTGTGTTGAATGCTTGGATGATATATATTTTTTAATTGCTTCACCAAAATCTGAACAAAATTCCGAAGGATTATGGTACTGAAGAAAAAATGTTTTAACTTTATTGGCACATCCTCCTTTTAATTGGTTAGGCCAAATATCGAGGTCATCTAAACTCTTTGTTCCTTAATATCGTTGTCGCAAACTTTTTCAGATTTTCTCTAGAAGAAATTTGGATATGGTTCATCATGTTTAAGTGGTCCAAACCACTGATGGCGCCTTAGGCACCATAGGCAACACACTGTCAAAAGCAAGGACATCTAGCAAAAGAGAGGTGCAAACCAAGAGATTGCCAAGCCCATCAAGCAGGTGTTCATCTTCCTAGCCTCTGATTGTTCTTCTGGTCACTTTTTTTTTTTTTTATAAAGTTAACTATATTGCTATAAATGTTTTACATGGATTGTTTGAACCGAGAGTTCCTCCATGCTGGGACTCTCTATAAAAAATAGGTCAACAGACCCTATACAAATTGATCGTTTCTGTCCAAAGGTATACAGAATATACAATGAGATTACAAAAAATGGGCTTATAGTATTGCCCTTATACACCAACAGTCTTTAATCTAAAGCAATCAAACCGGCCACATAGTGTTACATGGTGGTCCCTCTATGGTCCAAATCAAAGGAAGGGACTTCAACTGGAGCCCTGGCCCAGTCCTTTGCCAGGAGATCGGCTAGCTCGTTCGATGTCCTCAATGTATGCATCCATGAGACGTTTATATCCCTACAAATATTAGCGATCTCGTCAAAGATGAAAGCAAGAAACCATGGAGGAGAGGAAGTCCCTCTAACCCATGATATTATATTTTTAGCGTCTCCCTCCACTATTAGGTTTAGCCCCCATGGTCGGTTGAAGCTCTTGATGCCCAAAAGAATGGCCATGGCTTCGGCGTGCTAAGAATGTTGAATGCCAAGGTATTTAGAGTAGGTGAACCAAATCCTACGGTTTTGGTCTCTGAAAACTCCTCCTACTCTGGCATGACTAGGATTTCCCATGGAACAGCCAACAAAGTTAAGTTTGATTGTTCCTTGTGGGGGAGGTTGCCAATTGTTTGTCTCTTTCTCTTATGGGGATTGTGGTGCATGATGTTTTGCCACTGACTTAAGAAAGTGTTAGCAGCAGTCTCTAAAAAAATTCGGTGGTCGGTTGCCTAAAAACTTACTGAGGAAGTAATTTTGTGGAGTAAGGTTGGCCATTCAGTAACTTTTCCTTCGAATATCCTGGAATTTCTCTCTTTCCAGATATTCCAAATTGTAGCTGCTACTGCTGCCTTCCAAAGTGTTTGTCCTGCCTTGGGCCAGTGATTTGTAGGGTAAAAGGATAGGAGTTCCTTGACAGTTGATGGCATTGTCCACTGAACTCCGCAGAGCTGCAATATATGGCCCCAAATGTCATGGGCCATATTGCAGTGAATGAAAAGATACGGGTTGGATTCCTCTTCGCATTGACATAAGACACATCTATTGGGGATTGGAATGCCTCTTTTTTGGAGCTGGTCCATTGTGAGAGCCCTTTGAGAGCCCGCAATCCAGTTGAAACCTTAACTCTATGGGTGCAATGGTGAACCATACCATTGATAAAAGCGAGGGGGGGGTTGTGTGAAAAAGTGGGTGGCTGAATAAGTTTTATGTAAAAGGAGGCAACCGAGAAAATACCAGAGGGTGTGAGAGACCAAATCAACTTGTCCCTCCCTTGTATTGCTATGTAGGAGTGTAAGGTTACTGACATGGAGAGAAAGTGTATTGTTTCCTCATCAGTTAGGTTCCTTCTAAAAGAGGGATTCCACTCTCTTCGATTTCCCACCACAACCACCATGTCTTCTGCGACTGTCGCCTCTTTGTTTGCAGCGATGTGGTAAAGGGAGGGGTAGAGATCCTTTAGGGGAGTGTGTCCAAGCCAAATATCCAACCAGAATCGCACTCTTGTTCCCTCCCTTGGATGGAATCGAATAAAGTTCCTGAAGAGGGAGAGAGATGATGAGAAGGATTTCCATGCTCCTGATGCGTTGATACAATTCCTTGGTTCTGGTACCCATGTCCCTTCGGGGATCTTGTATTTGTTACGCAAGACCTGTGCCCATAGAGAATGGGTCGGTGTGGCCAGGCCCCACCACCATTTACCTAGAAGAGCCTGGTTTTGTTTCTCAATAATCGAACTTTATCCCAAGAGATTAAATGGAACATTGATTTCTCTGCTTGGCCCGACCAGAGGAAGTTTCTCATTAGTTGTTCCAGCCGGTTAGTCACAAAAAAGGGCATTTGAAATAAAGACATAAGGTATATCGGAGTGTTGGCTAAGGTTGCTTTGATCAGCGTGTTTTGGCCTGCCTGGGAAAGGTATCTTCCTTTCCACCCTACCAGCCTCCGATCAACCTTGTCTATGACATGGGACCACTATCTCTTTTTCAGTTTTCCAAGGCCTAAAGGTAAACCTAGGTACATAATTGGGAGGTCCTCCACTTTGCACTCCCAAAAAGGAATAAGTGCCCGGATATCTCTTCTAGAGATTACCACCCCTATCATCTTAGATTTCTCCATGTTGACTTTGAAACCAGTAGCCTCTTGAAAACATTTGAGGTATAGTCTCAAATTATCGACTTCATGAGCAGTTGCATCTAGGAAAACAAGTGTGTTACTGCAGGTGGGACACAACTGGGCCACGGGTAGAGGTCTTGAAGCCCAAAAGGAGACCTGCTTGGTAGACACGGGAAATGGAGCGACTAAACACTTCGGCTGCAATGACAAAGAGGAAGAGAGAAAGAGGATCCCCTGGACGTATTCCCCCTCGAGGAGGGGAAAAAGCCTTTTAGGGAACCATTTACGAGGATGGAGAAATGAGGGTTAAAGAGACACCCTCTCATCCAGCTCCTCCACCGATTTCGGAACCCCATTCTTCTCATGACCTCTTCCAAGAGAGACCAGTCAACGTGGTCGTAAGCCTTCTCCCAATCAATCTTGAAGATAAATCCTGGCTTTTTAGACATGTGCCTCAAATGGATACTCTCATGAGTTAGAAGTGCTCCATCTAGGATTTGTCTGTCTTTGATGAAGGCCGATTGAGATTGGGAGATAATAGAAGGGAGGACCTATTGTAACCTAGTGGCCAGCACCTAGGCCAGAATTTTGTAAGAGGAATTGAGCAAGCTTATAGGGCGCAAGTGCTTAAGCTCCTCAGTCCCCACCACCTTCGGTATCAAGGCAATAAATGTGGCATTGATGGCCTTGCGTAATTTCCCTCTATGGAAAAATTCGTCAAAGTAACTCAGGAAGTCTGGCCAAAAGGTTTCCTAGAAGATTTTAAACGAGGCTCTGGGGAAACCGTCCAGGCCAGGAGCTTTTTCTAAAGCTAAATCTTCTATGGCCTTAATAATTTTCCCTTCCGAAAAAGGCCGCTCCAACGACAGGCCTGGGCCTCCGCGAGAGAGAGGAAATCAAAGTCCGCCATTACAGGTCTAGGACCTGAAGGGGTAGAGTAGAGAGCCTGGAAATAGTTGATGATTGCATGTTCAATCTCGTCAGGCTGAACCAGATAGTTGTTGTTGATCGACATGATGTTCTCTCCTGCAACAGTTAACCATCCAATGAAAGAACCGTGTGTTTTGATCTCCCACTTTGAGCCAGTTGACCCTAGATCTCTGGAACCAGTACAGTTCTTCTTTTTTTAGAGTGGAGAGATATTCCATCTTTTTCTGGGTCCTCAGTTGGAGCTCGACTTTTGATAGGGGGGCGAGACTCCTCAGTACAGTCTAGATCCGGAATGGATTTGAGGAGGGATTCCTTAATTTGGCCGTAATTCCCTGGGATGGAATTACGCCACCTCCTCAAGGAAGCTTTGAGGAGTTGGATTTGGGTTTGGAGCCTATACCCTGCTCTTCCCGAGACCTGAGTAGAGAAAGAATTCCACCAGGCTGGAATGAGAGTAAGGACTTCTCTTCAAGACAAGCTAATTCAAAACGAAACGGTTTAGGACCTCTGTTGAGAGCTTGGGAATCAAGGAGAATAGGGCAAATGATCTGAAGTGGGTTTGGCTAAGGACAAGGCATGAGATCCTGGAAAGGATTCCTCCTAGTCAACCGAGAGAAGGAACCTATCGAGTTTGGATAAGGAAGGTTGACTGGAGTGGTTAGACCAAGTAAAGTGGCTGCCCAGAAGAGGTATATCTAGGAGTTCGTTCCTAAAGATGAAATCCGAGAAATCGAACATACCCTGAGAAATAGAGGGATTGGAGTTTCTCTCATGTGACCATCTGGTTATATTGAAATCCCCTCCTAAACACCAAACAGGGTGAGGAAGGGTAGCCAAGGTGTCCAACTCCGCCCATAGGCGAGGTCTAAGGGTTGTAGAGCAAGAACCGTAAATAGCAAAAAATTTCCACTAAAACCCATCTGAGAGACGAGAAAGGAGTAAGGTAACAGAGTATGCCCCAATGTGGGAGGAGAGAAGAAGATGTTCAGAGGGATTCCAGACATCGCAGATGCCCCTTGAAGCCCCTTCTGCAGGTAGTGCAACCCATTGACAAGGTCCTCTACCCCAGACCTGGTGGATTTGAAGAAGGGTGGGCTCAGATAGCTTAGTTTCAATAAGGGCTAGGACAATCGGAAGGTGCTTGGACGTCAAGTCCTTGACTGCGTTCCAATTGGAAGATTGTCCCAAGCCTTTAATGTTCCAGGAGAGAATCTTCATTGCTTGGGATTTGAAGAGGAAGGAGACGCTAATCAGGGCGATCTCCTTGGAAAGGAGGAAGAGGTAAAAGCAGGGGTAAGCCGCTGAGGAGATGTCATAAGAGATAGAGGAGAAGAGGCTGAGGAGTTCTCTATGACCTTTGGTACTCACCTTTATGCGACTCTAAGCATCCGATTGGAAGAAGAGGTGAGCAGGACCATCATAATGGAAGCCCATTACTCGGAAGATTTCTTGCATGCTGGTCCTTTCCCTGTCGTTCCGATCCCCGTCGACCCCCTCGGTATTGACCATACCCGAAGGGGGAGAGATGGGTGTAGTCGAGCCGTCGGTCTCACCGTCTATTCTGGTCCTATCCCTGTCAACCCCCTTGGTATTGACCATACCCGAAGGGGGAGAGATGGATGTAACCGTGTCGTCGGTCTTGCCGTCTCGTGCTATTCCATGCCTGTCGACCCTCTCAGCCCTGAAGACCGCCGAGAGGAGAGAGATGGAAGTATCTGGTTCCTCAGCCACCATGGAACACTGGTCAAGGACCGATGGGTAGAGGTGAAGAGGTAGGTTAGGGAGAGGATCAAAGGGACAATGCGACGTGGCAGAGAGAGGACAATAAGGAGTCGTGGTTGCTGAGCTAGCGTAGGTCGGAGGAAGAGCGAAGAGAAGAATGAAGAGGAAAGAGGCTAGCGAGGGGTGGAGGGGGAGAAGGCAAACGAGAAGCATAGGCGGAGGGCAAAGAGAAGGGGGGGGAGGAGAGGGGCAGAGCACTCTGATCATGGAACGGCAAAGCAATGGGGGGGTTAGAAGGAGCAGGGTAGGTAGAGCCAGGCAAGAAGGAAGTGGACAAGATCACTGGCAAAGAAGAGCAGGGTAAGAGGGAAAGGAATTGGCAGTATTCAATGTGGATCAAAGGGGAAGAGGATCCAAGGTACATGGATGGCTGGTTAAAGTGGATTATCCGAATCCTGCTCATTTGGACTAGATGGGGGAACAAGTAGAGGAGATGATGAGGGTAAGAGGGACCCAGGGGTGGCGAGGAACCAGCTCTAGAACGGAGCTGACAGATGTCCATGGACAAGGGCTTTGATTCTGAGGGCAAGGAAAGACGGGAGGGTAGCCGAGCAACAGGAGCACTCTCGCCGTAAAAGGAGAGGCCGAGAGAGAACAGGAAGAAGATGAATGGAGAGGCGAGGAAGGAAAACAAGGGATAAAAGGGGCAGCCAAAGAACGAGAGGTTGAGGAGAAGGGGAAGGGCAAAGGGTGCACAGGGGAGGGGATGGGAAAAGGCGGTGGAATGGGAGGGAGGGGCACTCGGGGCTCCGTGCCAAGGCACGTGTCACCCTCGGGATCAGGGGATGGACACGTGTCCAACGGCTGGTAAGGCAGATGGGAGGGGGTAGGTGGAGGTTGCGGCGAGGGTGGCTCTACGAAGAAGGGGGAGGAGGCTGGCATCGACACCTGTTCGGACAAGGAGGTATCGTACGTCGGCAGAGGAGAAGAGTAACATGGCGAAGGCGGCGACAGAGGCTCGAGTAAGGAAGGAGAAAAGACCGGCTGCGACACGTGGGCACCCTGGGGCGGCGCACAGTTGACAGGCGAGACGGTTGAAATGATCCCACGGTCGATGGGAGTAAATGCAGTGTCGAGCGACAGAGGTGAGGCTCGACGCTCTTGAATAGATGGGCTCGAAACCTCGAGGTGGCCCGGCGAGACAGCACTACCCTCGATTGGTTCTTTTCCAGGTCATCGTAGAGCATGTAAGGTTAGGTCAACTTTTTAAATAGGCGAAGGTGGATCAGGGCAGGGAGGGGAGGCCGACGAAGGCCCGTCCTTCCTCGGGTGATGTGACTCAACGCTAATCTCGTGGGCCTTCCGTGTGACTATCGAGGTGGGTATAGGCATTCGAGCCGGAAGAATAGCCCGATCCATCAGGCCTGTCTCGCGAGAGTGTTGGCGACTCCACCGCTGGTGGCAGTGCTTTCGTTTGACTACGATCCAGGCCGAGGCAGGAGGCCCTGGAGGCTGCGAATGGACCAACTGGTTGAAAAAGTGAGGGGAAGGGGGTGAAGCAGGAGACCACGATAGAGACACTTGGAAGTAGGCGTCGTCAACCTCCAACCACACACATGAAGGGATTAGGTTGGTGTCCAGCACCTCTAACAGAAGTCGCATGGAACCAAGAGGAAGAGTCTCTAGTGATTTCCAACGAATCGAAATGAGAGAACCACACATCTCGCCACTTTCCTGTATGTGGATGGGAACCACACGTGAAGGGGGAGTGAGCCAAACTCTCTGCTTCCTGAAAGCATCTTCTGTTGGGGACCAAACTCTCAACTTGCACCAAGCACCTTTGAAGACTGCAGAGGACACCTCCTATAAAGCCTTAGAGGAGAAGTCAGGGTAAGAGAAGGAGAAGAGATAATCACCACCTGAGATTCATCTGCAAGTGAGGTTAGGTTCCCCCCATGTTCGCTTTGCCCATCTCTCTATCCCTCTGACATCGTCTCGATTGGGATGGTAAGCAGCCACCAAGCTCGCTGAAAATTTTTTCTCTAGAATCTTTGACTCTCCTGAAGGGATAGAGACGATAGAAGGTAGAAAGGAGGAGAGGGTCTGGGTCTTACAGGGTGTAAGAGGATCAATGGAAGTGACCTTCGGTTCGGAACTTGAGACTACGTCATGGGCGTAAGAAGGCTTAGAAGGCAACTTGGTCGGACCAGGTCGAAAGCCGTCTTTCTTAGGAGAAAGGCGAGGGCCGGCCAGACGAGAATGCTTACACTCTGAAAGAAGAAAGCTAAAAGAGGGGTATAGATCGTAGATCTGCTTCCAATCGAAATGCTGAGAGAGATGGAAAGAGGAAGGGGGACGAAGAAGGCCAAGGGGGCGAAGAAAACGCAGAGGATGGTGAGGATGTGGGTCAGCCATGATTTTCCTTCCAATGTACTGGCATTTGGTCTTCTGGTGACTATTAAGCCCTCGATTGTGAAAATAACTCAATCGTCCAGATAGACACAATAAGACATCATCATTTCTGTGAAGATTGGAAGATATCTTAGAGGTAAGAGGAAAGCCTTGATGATTTCAACACCCTAGTAGTATCATCCTGCCACAATCTCCACCATATGAATTTGAAAAGGTGGATGTCCTTACCGGAACAAGTGGTTGATAGCTTCATTGTTGCATGAGACCACAAGAAGGTTTACATATCATATGATTTTAATGATTGCTAGGAAGTTGTGGGTGTTGACATTTGGGAACACTCTTAATAACTTCGCTAACGTCGCACAAGAGACCAAGCCATCATGGTTAAATTGGAGTGCTAAGCTCCAATCTGTCACTAGTGGATTTCATATCAATTTGCAAATCCGATCATGATCATCCAAATCAAAGCACCATCTATCCCATAAAACGTTAATGTTGTTTTTTTCAGAGAATGGTTGTCTCATGCAAAAATGAAAGTATTGTCAATTATTCTGCAAAATCATAGAGTAGCAGTTAATGGAGCTAGTTAATTCTCAGAGTCAAATGCCGTAGATCAGATTTTGAAAACGTTTTGGATCAACTCTTCTAAGAAAACAGCCTTAAGGTTATTAATTTCCTCCATTTCCCCTGCAATTAAATAAGATGATTCACAAAACATGATTCGATGGCCCAACGACAAATGGTTCACCATTCTTTTTTTTCTTGTTTTTTGAAAGATGGAGATGATATTATGGAAGAGATTTTATGGTAGCAATGGATTCTCTGACCTTTATCTCTATGGAGAAAGAGGACTCACTATAAGACGAAACAGTAAACTATATATGATACTGTATCAAGTTTAGAATGGGTAATACTTCATAGGTTGCAGTTTCTATAACGCCTAGACTTTTATGACAACAAAGTAAAGCCTCACCTGGAATCCTCATCCGGAATGCTCTTTGGGTATCAAAAATCTCCATAATGGCTCTAAAATCAATTTCCAACACTGACTATGAATTTTGAAGCTCAAAAAATGTTACTGATATTGCAGATCCATGAACGCTCATTTTTAGGGCGAAATGGACAGTCTAGATAATGTGTTAAAATATACGTTGCTTTTAGGGGTTGAAATCCTTTTCTTTTTTTCACAACTGCAATGGTCAAGGCAAAGATGATCAGTTTGAAGGTTTTTAAATGCCAGAACTGCAATTTTCGATGAGTTTTGGGGTGAGGGCTTTGCTTATTTTGATAGGGCTGCAGCCCTAACAAGACATTTTCCTACTTTGTAATTGCCAGTTTGCTCTTTTATTTGTTCTTCAGCTTTAGTGAACCTGGTTATGGACCTTATGATCATGCATTGCTTTTCCACAATGGGCTACACCCTCATTAATTCTGCACATTTTTAAAAGTTTTCATCTATTAAACAAAGAAAAATCAAAACAAAAATCATTTAGGATATTTTGTAGTGTCATACGCACAATGTAGAATGTAAACCCAGACATTATTGAAAAGGATGCCAATGCCAAGCCAAGTTGTAACTCTTAACACCAACTACCTTCATGTAGGTTATATTTGCTGTATTGTGCAGATCCTAAAAGAAATTGATAAATTACAAGTAAGGTGAGATGGATGATCTAGCTTGCAATCCCAAGAAATTTTTTTTAAATCATCTAACAAGGAACAAGCCTTTTCCAGATTATTATTGACAATGAAGGAGATAGTGTTCTAAGGAAAAAAAGACACAACAGTGCATGCCATTGTTTTGGACTTAAACATGTTGATGATAACTGAAGGCGTCAGATAATGCTATCATACAGTTCAAACAACATCAAGCAAATGAATAAAATTTTACGTTGCAATTTCTGCAAAACAAAACAAAGGTGAGAGAAAGTTCTTAATGAAGATGAACCAAAAGATCAATAATCAACTGACACATGGCACTTCCCCAGAAAGTGAAAAGTCCAGAATTTATGAGGATGAGCATTAACCTTTGAACAATGTAGATTTTACTAACCTGTATACTTTGCTATTTCGTCACCTTCATAGAACAGCTTAAATGTAGGGTATGCATGGATATTAACTTTTGTGCAAAGCAGTTTACTGGTACTACAGTCTACTTCTCCAATCTCGATCCCGTCCTCACCTTCAACAGCAACTCCCAAGTCATCCCATAATGATCCAAGCTTCTTACTAAAGCACAGCAGAAATTACCAAACAAACAACAATGAAAATATTGTCAGTACAACGCAGCAATCAGAAGAAATAAATCCCCAAATTTTAGATAAAACAACTATTCCAAATCACAGCAATAAATTTTAAGGCTACAAAAGTGATAGATTGTTTACCAATATTTACACCATGGAACACAAAACTTGATGAACCATAAGGTATCCTTCTCCTTCACCTAAACATCAAAAGTAATGATTTTGCTTAGGATGCAATGTTGTCACACAACTTAAAATTTACACAACCACAGTTAATGGTCTCATTTCTGATTAATTGTTTCTCTTTTGGTCATTGTAACAAAAAATAAATTGCAATGAAAAAAGAACCACCTGAAGGTAACGAACGACAAACCTAGGTATTTTTCATTTATTTTATTAAACTTTATGGAGATAGGGATTGGAGTTGTTTGATCTTTAGGATTGTAGGCTCTGTTGATATATGACAACATTATTGGATTAAATTCAGAATCAAAAGTTCGCAGGAGAAGGGTGAAGAATTCTAGTTGGGTTAAAGTGGAGAAGACCAGGAAGAGAAAATATCAAATTCCTCATGCTCAAGAACGAGCTTCTCCTACCTAGGGAGAATGACATAGTTACGGTTTATTTCTCTCATATAGTTGGGGCTTATTCCTCAAGAATCAATAGGGTTAGTTTGGTCTTAAAATTTTGTAGAGATTTTAAAGATATTTAAGCCATTTATTACTATAGATATTTTAAAGGCAATTGTGCACGTCTATTTTGTTGTAGAGAAGTGAGAGGTAGAGTTTGAAATTTTAATTTTGAAAATATGAAGAGCTCGAATTTAATAGCAATATGGTTTCTTATTGAGCATAGGTTTTTTCGGATTTTTCTCTATAAATATGTAAGTGTTAGGAAGGGAGGTATAGACTAAGAATAATACATTTTTAGGTCTTTATGAAGAGATCTTTTTAGGGTGGACTCCCTTGCAGACCAGAGAGAAGCTATATTCTCTCACCTTATTTTATTTTTTTTTATATTTCTCCCTCCTTCCTACATCAAGTGGTATCATAGCCTTGAGAACCATACAACATGACACAATAAAAATATTAGAGACAAATAAAAAAAAACAAACTAGAAAAAATAAAAATAAAAGATAAGTGAGAGGATATATCTCTATCTAGTTCTGCAAGGAATCCACCCCAAAAAGATCTTTCCATAAGACCTGAAAATCAATTCGTCTTCTCTCTCTCCTTGTCCACACTGACAAATTAATACAAAAACAAACCGTAAAAACCAAACTTGCTGCATAGCAAAACATTATCACTATTAAATACTAGCCCTTCATATTTTCAAAATTAAACTGCGAACTCTACCACTCAATTTTCTATGACAAAAACAAAATAGAAAGACACAATTTCCTTTAAACTATCTACAATACCAGATGACCTAATTATCCCTAAAATCACTAGAATATTTAAAGACTAATCTAACCTTAATGTCCTTAAGAAAAAACCCCTAACCGCATATGGAGAGAAAAAAAAAAACCTAACTAATCATTTCCCATGGGCTGGAAGAAACACACCCCCGAGGTTAAGGAATTCAATTACTTTCCTATGTCTTCTTCACATTTTTCCAAGAAGAAATCTTCACCCTTTTCATGATGAACTTTTGATTGTTGAACTTACTCCAATAAAGTTATGATATGTCAACAAAGCGATATAAGCTTGGGAGATTGACTACGATACCAAAATCTCACCACTTGTACCTAGGGCCGACAGTGGATCAAGCTTGGGCCGAGCGAGCCCTAGCCTAGCCATGGTTCCTATAGGGCTATCCTGAGCGCTAACCTGGTCGAAGAGGCCTTGGCCCAAGCCCTAGCCTTGTCAGGGCCAGTCTAGGCCAAACACAATCAAAGTAGAAAAGGGGAAAAAGGAAAAAAGGGTTAGGCTGGCTCAACTAGGGCCTCAAGCCGTGATGGCTCGGCCCAAGCCCAGGTCCAGCTCAGCCTGTGCCTCAGCTTGTGGTGACCACATCACTGGCCATGCCCAAGCCCTAGTTTTTAGGGCTGGCTAGGCTGCCCAACCAATTGCCACCCCCACTTGTACCTTTATGCCTTACAACTAGTTTAAATTTAAGTGCATGCTCTGGTGTTTGATCAATGCTTGGATTAGAGGTCAATTTTTTAATTTCAATTCATGGAAGATTTCGTATCTAAATTGGTGAACTTCATGAGAGATTGACAAAATAAATCTATTCTTGCAACAATTAGAAAATATTGGTTTCAGAGAATAGGGTACTCATAATCCAGTAGATTTGACACCAAATCTTAACCTTGGAGATCAAATTGAGAAGGAATTTGAATATATTGGGTATCATAAAGAAATACATCTAAATGTAGAAGATACCGACATCAACCAAACACCACTATAAGCTCTAGTAGTGGATACCAAAGAACCCATCAAACCAACCATAAAATATGTAAACCATCCATTGAGGGCAAGGAAAGTTCCAGCATCATTATGGTTTCACAAATTTCCATAAGAAGCTCCAAAGCAATTGTTCAATTATTCAGCAAATTATAATGGAATGAGCGCCGCAAGAAATGGTGGGACTACATCACGAGTTATTGAGTAGGGCTCGAAAGGATGTGATGAATATGCAAGCTTGAGCACTTCCCAACCCCGAGAGGATGACAAAGATAGGTTTTCTTATTTTGTTTCACTTTGTTATTTTTATCGGAGATTAAGATAGGGGTTATTTGATCTTTTGGTTTCTTTTATTCTAGCTATCTTAGGTTATTTATGTCTTTTTTGTTTGTAGAGAATTGAGATGTAGAGTTGGAAATTCAAATTTGAGAACTAGGAATTAATAGTGACTAAGACATCTTATCGAGAAAGTTAAGGTTTTAAGGCTTCTTCCATGAACGTGTTACATGTTGGATAAGGAAAAGGGAGATGGAAAATTGACTCTGAGCCCTGCGAAAAAAAATCTTTTTGGAATGCACTCCCTTACAAACCCAGAGAGATGATATATTCTCTCACTTTATTATTGTATTTATTTTATTTCCTTTATCACTCCTTCCCACATCAAGAAAGTCCTATAGAAATGTAAAAAAGTAAAGATTTGTCCACCCATGCTAAACCCTTTTAACCTACTAAAAAAAGAAATAGCCCTTGTGAAATTTCCTTATTCCGCTGAACTTATGTTCCATGATGAGCTAGTCTCTCTGCTGTGGTATAGCCCTCTATTTAAAGCCCAATAATCATCTACGATGTTGGAATAATGCAACAAGAAAGTGCCATCATAAAATAAAATCCATCAAGTCCTAAGAGTGCGGCTCAATCCATAGAGTCATTTGTCATCTAACTCAATAAAATATGAGAATTCAGCTCAATATATATGCTCATCCACCCAATGACATGCATTAACTGATCCCATGAACTTGAGGGGATCGTTCAGCTTGGACGCTTGAGAATGCACCGAAACTCCTCAAATATGGTATAGGAAATTTGTCCTCATGATCAAAAATAACACCAGCCACCAGCCAAACGAGGACTGCTCAGAAGCACCATCTGCGTTAAGGTTAACCCAGTTCATTTGGTCAGTTGGGGGCATTTGGCATTTGGCCCACCTAGACATCACATAACATCATAATCAACCTCCACTATATAGATCTCCATGTTCAACAATATAAATTAGTAATGCTTTACATATCTAGGTTTTCAAGTTATTGACTAAGCTAAAAGAAACCAAATTTGCCTTACAATGAACAGCATCAACAGTTGACACAGCAAAACAACCAGTTTCCCCATGTGAACATTGCATAGCTTAAGCCATCTGCTGACACAAGAACTCTTTATTTCAAAAGAACACAATAAACATGATCTTTATATCACAGACCAAGATTCCTGCTTGGGCGCATGAAAAATTAATGGAATATGTCGACCCCCACTTTATGAATGCCTCATACAAAACACTCAGGAGTGTACAGTGGTTTCTCACCCTTAAAAGGTCAATCAGTGGTCAATTATGCATGTCTACACCAAGACTGCACCTTAAATCTTAGTAGTTCACAATCGCCACTTTGTCAGCAAACTAGCCTTTCACTAGCCTCCAATCCCAATTAAACTAAAGGCTTCAATCAGTCTTCAGAAGCTCGTGATCGCATGCAATTATTGCAGGAGAGCAAAGGATCTGGGTAAAATGCACGAGTAGGAGGTGACAGAATAGTTATTTATAGAACGAACCTCAGCAATGGACCTTATCCAAACTCAATTTAAATTTGAAATCCAACTTTACAGAAAATCAGTTTCAGTAAAATAAGGGACTCTGTTCTTAAAGAAATGAAACAAAGGACTTGAAATGGAGGGCAATCCTTCACAGGAGTTTGGCACCCACACATCCATAAGATATAAATTGAAAACTAAGAATATTTCTATCCAGAAATCGGGGAACTTCAAGCTTGAGATCTTTCAAAGGAATGCAAATTAGTATGACCAGAACCCAAGAGTTGACTAAAATTAATGCATTCCATCATGACATCTCTTACTCACATTTATTCTACTTGTTCAATTTAATAAAATAACTGTCACCTTCTGCTGGAAGGCCCAGTGGTAAAATCTATGACAATAAGAGCAATTTTAATCAGTATACATATCTATTGGTTAGTGAATTTCAATTAAGACTCTCAATGAGAGCAAGTAAATATTATGTATCTACATCCCAAATCCATGTAATTCATGTCTGCAGGAATCCTTTGATTGCTTGTTCCTCCAATAAGAACCCTTGAGGATGTTTGGGATATGCATTTATTGCATGAGGACCATCCCCAACCATAATTTGCAATCCATTCATTAGTTTTAGAGGTGCATTCAAATATGTAAAGCGCCTTCTGATAGAACTTGTTTCTCCACCACCAATCTTGAGATTATTTTAGTCAAATGAATCATTCTTGCTATTTGTAACTTTTTAGTTTGTTATAGATGGGTTACATCTGCAAAGGGCCAGGCAAGATAGCTTGTTTCTCCAAATTAATCTTTAGAATGGGGCTCTTATTATAATTTACCTCAAGGGCCATACACCCATGAAATTATGACAAATATCTATGAAAAGTTTTTTCAGAATGGCATATATGTAGGTTCATATTAAGCAAGATGTCTAATTTACTAAAAGTAATTTCAGGTCACCGTGTCTATCTAGGAAGTTTGGACGAACAATGTTTATTGGATCACAATCATTAAAAAAGATGCACTGCTAATTGCAGTGCAGAAGTTAAGAAAATCATTCTGAAAATCACCTGAACAAATGTTTTGCTCGAGTAACATGGTAAGTTTGTGCTAACTCAAACTTTTGAAGCCTAATCAAATTATAGGGATTGAACCACCTAAGAGAAAATGCTCCATCAGACAAGTGCGATTTATTCAAAATTAATATTACTAAAACTCCAGGAGGGTACTTACAGAAACGGACATAGTTTGGGAATATCAATTAGTACAAAACAAAAATTCACTTGTACATGTTACTTTGAAGTTGTATTCCAGGAAGGAAAACTACTTCAAAGAGAAATATGAGCATCAAGGAGTTTTCAGAGCTCAGAGATTCTTTTTCAATAAAGAGAAGGACCCATCAAGTAACCTGCTACTATGATATGATTCAATGAGAATCTATGAGGAATTATCCTTCCTTCAATTGATTAAATCCTATCCTCTTTACATTTCAATTCAGGCATCAAGTTTCAATCCCAAATAGAGCAACAGATCATATTCAAAATCCTCTTCACTAGAAAGACACCAAGCATATCTCGCTCATGTCAAATAACAATAATAATAGAAGAAACAAAAGGAAAAAGAAGACAGAAAAACAACATACCCATCTTTTTGATAAATTAATACCTAACAAACTTAACCAGTAGGGATAACAAGAGTAAGATCTGCCACTGTTTAATTCAACACTCAACATCATCAAATGTGCAGAGTCGCACCAAAAAAAAAATACACCTTCAAAAATTTAAGAACAAAAGAACGAAAGAAGAAGAATTGTATGTGTGACCTTGTCGGTGAAGGTATCGCCATTGAGGCTCACCACATCTGCCCTTGCAGTGGGAGAGAAAACTTGAGCAAATAATAATAAGAAAATGGCGGCAGAATACCACAACGTTGAGGCCATTTTCGCGCTTTCTCGAAGAGAAGACGAAGAACATAGCGAAGTTTAACGCTCCTTGTGGCCAAATCTCCAGGGATCGCACGCATCGGACATTTATGTGAGGTTATAGAATGTTCCTGAAGGATCACCAAAATTGGTACTCCGCTCGGCTCACTGGTGCGGGTGCATTCCAGAAATAATTTCAAAAGACCGATGTTAGAAATGGATGGTACAGTGATTTCTTACAACTGTTGTACAGTAATATGATCCAATGGTATAGTGATTTCATACAATGGTTGTACAGTAATATAATGTAATCATTTTTTAAAATAATGTTAGGGCCATTTGTTTGATCCAAAATTTAAAATATACACTCTTTTTATTTTAATGATCCATCATAAAAATGAAAAATTTGAAAACCTAACCTAGAAAGTATTTTTTTAGCTCAATTAACATAGGTCACCCATTTTGTTACAATGCTTAGATCTATCCCTTAGAGGAATTTTTTCTTTTCCAAGTTTTTTAGATAGCTTTATTATCTGAACAATTTAAAAAAAAAAAAAAAAATTTGATTTTGTGGTATATCTAAGGATCCAGATCCATTCTTTCGTGAATATATTGGGGCAATGTTTTGAGAAAAAAAATTGCCACTTTTACACTAGAAATAGTTGGTTGAGCTCAGTGCCTCAAAATTTATTGATCTGCATAAAGGATGTTTGATCTTGATTGGGAATTGGGCGATGGACGAATCAATATCTAGCAAGTATCATATATATAGTGGATCTCTAGTTTTTTTCAAGGGATTGGACGAGCGTAAACGGTGAAAAGCCAGTTATTAATGGGAGCCTAAAGGTTTTTTAGCGTCCAGAGATTTAAGGCAAGGTGACCCCCTATCACCCTTTCTGTTTACTCTCTATGTTGAGTGTTTCAGTCTCATATTGGGATAAGTAGAAGAAAGTGGCTACTTCCAAGGTTTTACAGTGTCTTCAGATGGCCCGATCGTTTCCCATTTGCAACATGCAGATGACATTATTATGTTTTGCAACATGGATCATATACAGATATCTAATATCTATTGATTCTTCATATTTTGTGAGGTAGCCATACGCCTAAAGGTGATTTTTGCTAAGACCTACTTGTTTGGCATGGGATGTGATGATAGTCTGATGGGGATGTTGGCCAAGTATGTGGGGTGTAGGGTTGTATTCTTTCTTTTTACTTATCTTAAATTGCCTATTTCTATCTCAAGGATTCCTATTTCAGCATGGGATAAGGTTGTTGAAAGAGTGCAATACAAATTGGATTTGTAGAAGCCTAAGTATTTGTCACTGGGATGAAGGATTACACTTATTAAGTCATGCTTGGCTAACTTATCTATTTATCAAATGTTCATATTACAAATGCCTCATTTAATCACCCAAAGAGTTGTGGTAATGATGAGTAATTTGTTTTGGGGATCCTTTGAGAAGAGAAAATTTCATTTGTTGAGATGGGATAGGGTGTGTATCCCAAAACCTGAGGGTGGCTTTCGGATTAGGAAGCTATTTTTGGTTTATAGTGCCCTTCACTCCAAGTGGTGGTGGCGAATCCTTTTCTTTAAAAATCAACTATGGTGCAAAATTCTGGCAACTGAGTATGGGATGGGTAGAATAATTTTAGATCGGTAGGGGTAGAGGGTCTTGAAACTCGTCTTATATGTGGAGAGCAATTTTTTCTTCCAAACAAATAGTGAAGAGGAATGTTAGATGGGACGTTGACAGGGGGACAACATATCCTTTTAGCATATAAAGTGGCTTGGCAATAGACCTCTTAAAATTTCTTTCCCCGAGCTTTTCGAAAGATTTTCAAGTCCACAATCCAAAGTGATTGATATGATTTCAATAATAGAGAGGAAAATGGTGTGGAATGTTAATCTTCTTTATAACATAGTACGTGATGTTAGTACGTGATGTTATTGTGAATCAGTTTGTCTCCTTGATTCACAATATGGAGGAAGTGTATATTTCAAGTTCTTAAAACAATGACATCATCGGGGAATTGGAGAATAATGGTCAATTTTCAATTAAATATGCATATAGAGTGTTGAGATGGTAACACCCAATTCTCTTTGAAATTTGGAAGCGACCTATTCCTCATAAGGCATAAGATCTTATTTGGTTGGCTACGCAAGAAAAAATCTTAACTGTTGATAACCATGTAAAGAGGGAAAAATAATGCCGAATGTATGCTTGATGTATAAAAATGATGGGGAGTTGCAACCTAATATTTTCTTACATTGTGCCTTTGCCTCAAGAATGTCGGGATGGTGCTTTAAGCAATTGGATCGAAGAGCCAAGAGTTACTTACATAACTCCATGTCTCTACAAGGGCCCTCATCGTGTTTGAACAACGATCATAGTGCCCAACCGAGCATTGACATGTCGAGAGTAAGGAAGACGATCCAAGACGCTCTTCATGATGACGGAGCACATCAAAGGTCCAGGAGCTATACCCTCTTAAGTACTGGTGCTCGCCTTAGAATCGAAGCTCGTGTAGACACCACGCCAAACCCTTTGTCTTCATCAACCTCTTCCTGAGAGTAGGGAGGTTTAAATGTGAACCTTAACCACGATGAAGGAAATGAAACATGAGTACATTGTCATCTTGCACCACTGATTCTCTATCCTCAATCTCATAAAGATGGAAGTGGGGATTGTCACTCCCAAAAGTGACGCTCAAAGGCCATTATAATTCACTAACAGCGGCAATAACCTGAAGGGATTGGTCTCATGCAAGGTTGACTCTAGTAAAAGTACTGGTCCCAACCTCCTCAGGCTTTGGAAGATGATGATGTAAGGAAAAATAGAAAAATAAGTTCCTGTCATATTTTGGACTTCACGAAAGAAGCAAGCGTAAGCAAAGCTAGCAAAATTTTGATAGAATCTCCCCTAAAAATGGAGATTTGACAGCATAAAACGTGCTTGGCTAGTCCAAGTCATCCCAGAGGATTCAAGGGTTGCTATACTAGTGGGTCAAACCCAACGGGAATGTGCCTTAGAAGAGCCCCCTTTCTAGTAAATAAGTATGCAAAAGTATGAAAACAAATGTCAAAATAAGGAGAAATGTGGAGAGACTTGTAAAAATGAGCTAAAAAGGGCAGGAAAAGAAAGGGGACAGGCTCACCGCACTCAGAAGCCTGAGAAGTGCTCATCATTGGATCCGGATGCATCAAACACTACTAATCCCTCAAAAGTTCTCTCCTTTCTCTCTCTAAGGGGTTCCCTCTTCAGTTTCTCTCTCTACAAAATAAGAAAATGATGAAAAGTGGTAAAAATGAGGGTCTTACCCCTCTTTCATACATGAGCATGGGGTGAAAATAGTAACTTTCCCCCATAACTACTCACAAAGGCTTAATTCACATGTGGTCCACTCTAAAGAAAGTATCTTTTGAAGAAAGATCAAGGGCCTTAAGGTAAAAAGGAAGAGGAAAAATTACTGCCCTACCCTTGCGCAAGACATGAAGCAAAAAATTATTCAGGGGTAAAACAGTCAAAACGGCCATTCAAAGGCCCAAACGGTGTTAAAATTGAGTGAAACCAGGCCCATTGTGGAACTTGGGCCCGGCCTAGTAAAAAACACCCTTGCCCAGGTCGAAAGGGCTCTCTCGAGCTGGGCTGCCACTAAAAATAAGGGGGAGAGGACGCCCTCCACTTCTCTCTCTCTCGTCTCTCTCTCCCCTTCTCTCGGATCTCTCCCTCTCATGGGCCGCTAGCCTGTCTCTCCCCTTCTCTCATCTCTCTCCCCCTCTCATGGACTAGCAGCCTAGCCACTGGCAGGTCTCTCCCTCTTTCTCCTCTCGTCACTCTCTCTCCCCGTCTCTCGTTTCTCTAGGCCACTGGCCCATCTCTTCTTCTCTCTCTCTCGTCTCTCTCCCCCTTCTCGTCTCCCCCCTCCTCTCTTGGACCAATGGCCTAGCCGTTGGTCCATCTCTCTCCCTCTCATCTCGTCTCCCTCATCCCTCCTCTCACCTCTTATGGGCTAGCGGCCAGTTTCTCCCTCTCTCTTCTCTCGTCTCTCTCACTCCCTCCTCTCACCTCATAGCTCATCTCAACTCCCCCTCTCATCTCATAAATCCCCCACTTCTCATCTCTCTCATCTCTCTTTCCTCATCTTCCTCACATCTCATCGCCATCCTTACGACTCTCTCATCTCTCATCTCTCATCTCCCCCATCAACCACCATTCATTCACCACCTCTCACCAGCCATTGCACACAAGGGTGTCGACACCATCACAAACCATCACTCATCAGTCCTCACTCTCCCCGATTGAGTCGCACCTCACACGACTCTCTCTTCAAACTACCCCACTACTCACCTAAGTTTCCATCTCCTCAGAAGAGTCACGTCACCTGTCGTACTCAAGAGCCCAGTGAGACAGTCTTACCCTCAGTCGATTTGACACTTGCACCCTCACCTTGCATTCACCTTCAACCACATCACTCCCCGGTAGAGTCATCAAACATATGAATGGCTATTCCCACTCGAGCACTTCACATCTGTCAGTAGAATCGACACCCTTGTCTCTCACCAATCATCATTCATAACCATGAATGAGCTCTCTCACCAATCACCTCATCCCCAGTCGAGTCTCATCCAAGATTTTCATCTCCCCAAGTGAGTCTTGCAGCCAACATTGGACCCACTCCTCCATCCTTATCACCAATAAGGGGACCTTCCCATCATTCATCATACATTTTACCATCATATTATCGAAAAAATGAAAGAGAAAAAACTCGAGGCAGACATAACCATGAAGCTATAGGTAAAAGATCTCAAAAAGAAAAGAAACCGGTCATGGAGAAAAACCGAAAGGGCGCCACAAGTAAAAATAGAAATAAAGACAGGTATGGCCACGAAGCTACAATTAAAAGCTTCCAAAAATAGAAATCGAGCATGTTGCAAGTCCAATAAGACAAGGATCATCATAAGTAAAACTGAGTTTCAGGCGAACGTGACCATGAAGTCGTGAGTAAAAGAGCCTAATATAAAGGGAGTTGGTGAAAGATGCTCTGCGGCACCACTTACACTCAGTTCAGGTGAAAGCCTGAAAGGGCACCTAGATCACTAATCACGTTGATGCAGCACTCACCTTGATAGGCAACTTCAACCAACTTAGTATGCAAGAAGCTCAGTAACCTGAGAGGTAACACCCCTCAAAGGCACCCTGCAACTAAAACCAAAAAGAGCTCAAGAAATCAACAACTCGGGTCAGCCTCCAAAGGGCTCCTGAAAGTCAGAAGGATCAATAAGATGGCAGATTAGGTTAGCCACTTTTCGAAAGGATTTCCCAACCATGGTGTCAATAAAAAGAGAAATCACAAAGATAAATTAAGACATTACCCCGAAAAGGTTATTGATTGTCAAACTAGGTTGATGCCTTGACACTATGGGTTATTTTCTTAATAAGGTTCCTAAATGCCGCATAGGCTTCGAACTCGGTGTTGGGTGTACTTTTAGTCTTACACAAGACTAGATACATTCCAATGAACACCCAATAAATATTGGGGTGCAAATGACTACTGGATAAGTTATTAATAAGCTTTTTACCTTGAAGATATGTTGCTTAGTCCCCATATATGACTAAGAACGTTCTAAACAAACACTTCATTGAAGACATACCGCGAAGTCGGTATCACATGCTGGATGACTGTCCTTAATGAGTGGTAAAAAATGAGCATGATTCTTGATGGTATTAGCTCAAATGTATTCTTAATGATACCTGGACTTTGCTTAACCCATGTTTGTATCCACTGTTGCCTTCATTGAAGCCATGGCTAGGCCGTGTGTTACGAAAATAGTGATGCATGACAAGTGTCCAAGCCACGAACTTCAAAGGCTAAGACAATGCAGAAATCCTGGCCTTAGGTGGACCTTGTCCCAGGCAGCAAGCCGTTGAGGGTAATCCTAACTTACCTCAATAAGGGTCGACGAACGACAACCAATAACGGTGCCTTGGCTTGCAATGTCTTAAGATAGATACAACCAACGCCTCTCGTGAGGCAAGCCATCTCTGCATGTAAGAAAGATATATGTGCCACTCCTGCAAGGTTTAGGCTATGAACTTCACCTTTAAACCCTCCATTTCATCACCTTCAGGTTCCCGATTCTTGCCTTTAATCATACGGGTTCCACGATGCTAACTTACCTTGCCCCAATAATGCTCATCGGCTGGTGGTTAGGAATCCTCACGATGCTAATTTGTCCAGGCTGCCGTATCCTGCTCGCATGCCGGCAGTTAGGCATCTTCGCGATGCTAACTTGCTTGGCCCCAATAATGCTCACAAGATGGCATATAAGAATCCTTGCAATGCTAATTCGTTCAGGCCGTTGTATGTTGCTCGTCTGTCTTCAGTCAAGCATCTTCGCGATGCTAACTTGCCTGGCCCCAATAATGCTCACCTGATGCGGTTAGGAATCCTCGCGATGCTAATTCGTCTAGACCCCCATATGCTGCTCACATATCAGCAGTTAGTCATCTTCGCGATGCTAACTTGCCTTGCCCCAATAATGCTCACTGACTAGCGGTTAGGAATCCTCGCAATGCTAATTCGTCCAAGTCACCGTATGCTGCTCACATGCCAGCAGTTAGGCATCTTCGCGATGCTAACTTGCTCCATCCCAATAATGCTCACCATCTGAAGATTGGAAATCCTCGCGATACTAATTCGTCCAGGCTGTCGTATGCTGCTCACATGTCGGCGGTCAGTCATCTTCATGATGCTAACTTTCATGGCCCCAATATTGCTCACCGACTAGCGGTTAGGAATCCTCGCAATGCTTATCCTTCCAGGCCGCCATATGCTGCTCACGTGCTGGTAGTAAGGCATCTTTGAGATGCTAACTTGCTTGGCCCCAATAATGCTTACCAACTGGTGGTTAGGAATCCTAGTGATGTTATTTCGTCCAGGCCATCGTATGCTGATCACATGCCGTCAGTTAGGCATCTTCGTGATACTAACTTGCTCGGCCCCAATAATTATCCTTGTGATGTTGATTCGTCCAGGCTGTCGTACACTGCTCACATTCCTACAATTAGGCATCTTCATGATGCTAATTTTCCTGGCCCCAATAATGCTCACTGACTGGCGGTTAGGAATCCTCGCGATACTAATATGCTCATGTTGTCATATGTCGTTGATATGTTGACGGTTAGGCATCCTCATGATACTAACCTGGCTGGCCGCATGGATGCTCCTTGATCGGTGGCGAGACATCGTCGCGATGCCAACCCACTCACTTCATATGACACTCATCCTCAAGCATTTAAATGTTTCCGTAGTTTGGCACAAGAGGATCATAGGCCTCCCCATATCTCCATGGATGAATCTAAGAAGTACAAGGAGCCCAAAAGCTGCATGTTAAGACAATTCTTAAACATGCACACAGAATCCTTACTTAGTACATCCTTGAGAGAGCAAAGGAAGCCATTCGGACCGATGACCACCCCATGATCAATACACGGTCGCAACGGGTAAGCTCGGGATTTAGGCCAATCTTGAAGGAGATCTCACATGATTTAGGGGATGATTGTTATATGTCATTTTTGACATACTTGTATCCCCAGGACGCATAAGGAAGGAGCCAGTAGCAACCTGGTTCCCCCCGGGTACCAAAAACGTCGATGGATCATGGGAGCACAAAAGGAATAAGTCTATATTGGGTAATCTCAAAAGAAGCATCATATCAAACTCAAATTGCATGAGATGGTAGATTTGGGCACCATAATGACACTCATAAAGTTTTGTTGCGTTCTAATGAATTTTAAGCCAATCAGGACGAAATTCGATTTTCAAATTCAGTTCCTATCTTGCTAAAAAGGGAATCTAAAGCTACGACCTGATTATTGGGGTTTCAAATGAGTTTTAGACTAGACAACTTCTATTAGATCTGGAACGTCGAAAAACACCCAGGTACCAATTTTCGGCTCAATCTGACCCTCCGAGACCATTATGAGCCTAACTTACCGTAAACCAATTTCCATTTATAGAAACCGTGTTTTCTCATTTTCGGATGACTTTCAAATTCTCATATCTCGCTTGTTTGAAGTCCAATTACTCTCAAATTTGGACACGGGCTAGATCTCGCTAATAAGCTCTTTTTAAAATATGCCATGTCCCATGATGTGACCCGAATTGAGAGAATATTTAGAGAGAAGATGGGCTCAAAACACTTGATTTTCATATTTTTAAAGTGAAACACCTCATTATTCAATAGGCTATATCTCGAGATCCTGATATCGGATTGTCGCAAATATGGGTATGTTGTGACCATGCTTTCAAGGGCTTCGATTTGATATGAATTTTGTGCATGATCGGAAGCTGAAAGACTTGTAATTTTGAGGTTAAAGAAGGCAAGTTTTCCATTTGCCGAAATCCCATTATCCGGCGACCTCCCTAATTTGAAATGCGCTCAAACAAAGACCAAATCAGACAAATTTTATCATGAAACGATCGTGAAGGAGTCCTCTTCAATTTGTGATAAAAAAGAAGGATTGAAATGTCACAGATCATGCTATATCGATGGTACCCGTTTGATACCCCTTATCCTAGACTACCATATACCCTAGACTACCATATACCCTGGACTACCATACACCCTAAACTACTCTAGCCTATCATACACCCTCTCTCATACAATATCATAACCCATTTAGGTCTATTCACCTTAGACCTAAACCCCAGCCTTAGTCCTAAAAGGTCAAGATAGCACTGTAAGAAGTGCCCAAAGAAGACTATCAAAGGCGCACCTAGGCCGGGCTCATTTAGAACTACTTTCTCTCCTCTCTCTTTCTCTCTTCTTTTATCTCTTCTCTTTATTTCTTTCTCTCTTCCTCTCCCTCTCTTTCTTTCCCTCTATCTTTCTTTATCTCTCTTCTCCCTTTCTTTCTTTCTCTCCCTTCACCCTTTCTCTCACTCTCTCTGTTGCATGGACCCGCAACGGGTCTGTGCACCTCTCCTTCTCTCTCTCTATCCCTCTCTCTCCTTCCCTCCCTCCCTCCTCATCATGGACCTGCACCCAAAGGGCGGGCTCCTCTCTCTCTCTGTCATGAGCCCACGGTGGGCCTCTCTCTCTCCCTTGGTCACGGATCCACACCCAACTGCAGGCTCGTCTCTCTTTTCTCTCCCTCTCTCTCTCTCTCTCTCTCTCTCTCTCTCGCTCGTGTGCACAAACCTGCTGCGGGTTCGTGACGCTCTCTCCTTTCTCACTCTCCCCTTTCTCTCTCATTTTCTCTCTCCCTCACTCGCACAGGCCCTCGTAGGTCTATGTTCTCACCTCCCTCCCTCACTCTTCTCTTTTCTCTTCCCCCTTCTCTTTTCTCTTCCCCCCTCTCTTCCTTTACCCTAAACGGGCTCGCGGTGGGCCCGTACCCCTCTCTTCTCCCCTCTTTCTTCTTCTTTCCCCTCTCTCATCTATTCTTTCTCTCTTCCTTCTCTTACACCACACAGACATGCAACGGGTCCGTGAAAGCCATCACTCTCTCTCTTTCTTCTCTTATCCTCTCTCTCTCTCTCCTTTTTCTTATCTCATTCTCTCTCTCTCTCTCTTCCTCTTCACTATCTTCCCTTGCACTTAGAATGCTCGAGCTCGGGTCATCCTGAGGCAATTTCCTTAGAGAGTTTAACTCTCGGATTGCCCTTAACCACCACGCTCAAATAATGTTTAAGTCGTGAGGGATCTCTCTCTTTTCCGTCTCTTTCTTTTCTTTATCTTTCTTTCTCTCTCTCTTGGTCACTTAAAAAGAGGCTCTTCAGGTTAGTGACATAGTCGTGGACTAAGTCCACGACTCCACTTCCTTTGAACCCTTTGAATATTAAGGCTTTGAACCTAATATTTCCCGTACCTCCAGTAATACCTCTTAGAGGGAGGTTACATCGGAAGGCTGCCCAATTCCTGAGTCATTATTCTTTTATCTTATCTTTTTCTTCTTCCCTCCAATCTTTGAACTAAACCCTCCCCCCAATTCACTCTAATTCATTCTCTTTCTCCTCTATCTGTTCTTCTTCCCTATAACTCTAACCCTTAAAATAGAATCTTCACGCAAGCATATCTATTTGGAGGAGGTTGCCAAAGGTGAATTCTAAGAGCTATTTTTTGTGAGAGTCCAAGTGTGATATCAACGACTGAGGGAGCTGAATTCAAACTGTGTTGCTGGACAGCCGGAGGGCTTTCGTATTGATCTAAGAGGGATAAGGCCTGGACGCATCCTACAAACTCAATTGATGAGGTAGGTATTCGAGTCCATCTCTTACTGCTTTAAAATCATCTCACTGTTTGACACCTATTTGGACACAGCACGAGGGGCACACACGCGTATGCGAGTCAAGTGGTTGTTTGAGAGGGGGTTCATCGAGCCCGGGTCCTCGAGCAGAGCTCGAGCGACGGTAAATCCATGTCCGACCAATTGGCGACTCTATTGGGATGCGCCATACTATAGTTGGTTTCGTCTACTTACAAACCAATGTCTCACTTTACTCGCACTTAAAAATGGTTATGGAGTTCACTTACCCCTACATTCGGGTTGGGGATTTCATTATCCCCACATCTGTGAACTCATCCATGAGAAGCAAGGTTCTTCAACCCATTTCTTTCGCTTATCTCTTGGGAAGTTACTTAACTCTTTGGAATTGGGCTCAAGCCCAAGTAAATTAAGAAAGGGACTCCAAACCCCTTGCTCCCTCTTTACTGACATCAATGGTAAGTCCGTTGTTGTCAATTGCAGGAGTAGTTCTAAAACCGCCGTACGTCATGCTCACACAGTCACTGGTGGACCCTCCACTAGTCTCAAGCTTAAGAGCGGTTCTACGGCCTACTCCTCTTCTTTCGCAATTGGACCTTCTAAAGCCATTGCTTTAGTGGGTAACCATAAGGTCACCCCACATCTGATCCACACGAGTGTCGTCTATCTCGGCACCACTTCTCACACATTTCAAGCTGACAGTTCAACCGTCAAGCCTTCTCACTCGAAGGACTATGAAGCCATTTGACACACTCTCACCCATGTCACTGTTGGAAGGTATTTTTCTTCAACATGGGGCCCCCGCTCAATAAAGCCTAGCAAACAGTGGAAATTTTGGCAGTCTCATAATAGCCCTAGAATCGGTCAAGATCTTCATAAGATCTCTGGAAAGTCCTTTGCCAAGTTTCGTCACATTCCAGCATGTCTAAGGCAGTGCAGACTGAGAAACAATTTTAGCAGAAACGACCTCTAACACCCTGAAATGGCCCCTATAACTAGAACTACATTTTCAGTGTATCAAATTGTTGTGGGACCGCCACCATTGGATCTGACACGGTTGAAAATCGTCGGGGGTTAAATTTCAGCCCGAATGGACACTCCAAGAAGATGTTATAGGTAAAAGAGTGAAATAGGAGGAGCCGCAAGCTATTCCCGTGCGGCCACCTTGCAACTCTACACTATTGAAAGGACAGTCATGACCAGTGATTTTCATTGCTCATATCTCACTCGTCTAGGGTCAGATAAAGTCCAAATTTTGTTAGCATATTCGTCTCATCAAGACTAACGTTTCGATATGTGGCACGTCCTGTGACGACACCCGAGCTCGAAGAAAAGCTAGAGAGAAGTTGTTGATCCGTGAAGAAAGTGCAGGAAAATCAGCAGTGTTGTGCCTCGTTCGAGTGGCCAAATCACGCCGTTCGTGAGCCCGATCGATATGAGATCAATTCCATCGTATGTGTAAGGGCTCGAGCTATCTCTGACCCGAACCCCGTACATGATTAACTGTCGGATTTCGCACACGAAGCCGACAAAGTGACTGCAAATTCTATCGCTAGAATTCTAGATTCCTGCCAAAGTTCCAAACTTACAAAACCTTTGTCCGGGCACATAATCAAGAAGGTGCGTTTGGTGCCCCGCGATCGTGACAACATGCTCAGTGTGATCCAGTGAAGAAATCACATAAAACATCAAGAAACGAGCACACAATCGATCCAAAGTTTCAAGATTCATTCAAATTTCAAGTCATATGATCGTGCCCTACAAGCACGATCTATGGCTCGAAGTTGGTATCAAATTGATCGCCACGCTTAGCCCTATAAGCTAACAACCATCTTTCGATCAAACGGGTATCAGAACGACCCAAGATCATCCACGAAAGATCACGCAAGTTATAGGGCTGCACAGGGACTGCTTTGAAATTCTACGAATTGTTAGGAAGAAGCAAATCTATCATTTTGCATCCTATTTTTTAATTTCTTTTAATTCAATTAAATCTTAATTTCCAGCAATTAGGTTTAATTTTGATCATCCACCCATGTTTGGGCACAACACTATATATACTACGTACTACCATTGTACACAGGCCCTTCATTTGCTTAATGAAATTTTTATCTTGCTTATTGTTGGGTCAAGTCTTGGGAGAGAGAAGAAGGAGACCGAAATTTTTTGGTCGGTACTGTTGGGCTCAGTGTTTCTCTCTTTCTCTCTCTTCTTCTCTTTCTCTTTTCTCTTTCACAGACGACAAAATCCTCTCACCGTCTGTGTCACTCTTTCTTCTTACTTTATTCTCTCCTTCCCTCTCTGTGGTCCCTCATGACCACCAACTTTGCCTTTTCTTTCTCTCTTATTCCCTGCATGACCATTTCTTTCATGTGGACCCTCGGGTCCACCACCACCTCTTTTCTCTGGCAGTCCCTCACCTTCATCTTCCCTTATTCTCTTTTCCTGTGCACCTCATATCATCCCTATTAGTGCACCCTTGTGATGAATCCCTCTCTCTCATGTCCCATGGTCCCGTGAGACCGTCGTGCCCCAAATCCTTCTTCCCCTAACGTCGCGTGAACACCTTCCCTATCACCGTGCGCCCCTTTCACCCCTTTCCCCTAACCATATCGTTGTGTGACCCTCCAACCTATTACCGTGCGTCCCTTTTCCTAACCGTATTAGCATGAGTGCCTATCCTTCCTCATTGCCATGTGCGCACATCACCACTTTGTTTCCATCTTCACCTCTCTCTGAATTCAACAAAGAATATCCCACCACCCTCTCTCTCAACTAATCACCCATTGCTGCTCATTAGCCTTTACAGATTATGGAACATTATGAGTACCCAACTGGGAATGGAGACATGAACCCAACCCATCTTCATCAACACTAGCTGAACCACTCGTTTGGTAACCCAATCCACCATGAGCAGTTCCATGTTCTAAACGCCATCACTGCTTAATCCCAATCGATGATTTCAAACTCCTCTTCTCTCTGTCACCCGCTTGCAACCAAACATCCCATGCTCTGCTGCCTGCAACCAGGCACTCTCCTTCTCACCTAGCGGCGCCTCGGCCCTTCTCTTCCGCCACCATCTACCTTTTTCCCTCCATGAGACTCCGTCTCCCTCCTCTTCTTCTCTTTACTATCGCCTCCTCCTCATCTCTTGCTATTTTGCTACTGCTGCTATCCCTTCACCATCACACCATCGCCAATTTCAGCCCGTTCTTTCTCCTCTCTCACTAAATTTCAGCCGTGACCTTCCTCTGTCCTCACCTCGTCGTTCCATCCTCTTCGTCACCCATCTTCCTTAAACTCTACTAGTTAGGTGCCTCGACCTCACCCTTTTCCTCTTTGATGAACGTGCACAAGAGTGCGCATTCAAAAAGAAGAAGAGAAGAAAGACATAGGACAGAAGAATTCGACTAAGCGAGAGGATCAGAGCGGTGACTAAGCAGGTGAATAATTGTCCTGATGTGGTAGCAAAACGGGCTCAGTAACTAAGACCGACTCACATGGTTACTACTATACGTCATTACCAATACCGACTAGCTAGGCACAATGGTCAGTCTGTCATGTAATAAAGCGGACCAAGTAATCCTGACACCACAACATTACGACTAGGTGACATGACTACCATGAGAGGCTAACCTTAGTCCCTCTTAGTCGAACGAAAGAGTAGCAGAATGATGGTTATGAGGAAAGAATAAGAAAAGAAATAAGAGAAGAAGGGAACAGACAGAAGGAGGGAGAATAAAAGAGGAGAAGAAAAGAAGAGAAGAGATGAGAGGATAAAAGAGAGAGAGAGAAGGAAGATGCAGTCGGCCCTAGGCATTGTTGAATGTGTTAAAAGGAAGAGAGAGAAAACAGAGTTGGTGCTAGGCTTCACCAACTGTGTTATACAGAGGAGAAGAGAGAGAAGATGCAGCCGGCGCTAGGCTTCGCCGACTGTTCTAGAAGAAAAGAAAGGGAGAGACCCAGCCGACGCTAGGCTTGCGCCGGTTGTGATGGAAGAGAAGCAAGAGAGTGAGATCGAGCCGGCGTTAGGCGTCGCTAACTACAACAGAAGAGAGAGAGAGAAATTCAGCTGGCGCTAGGCTTTACCAACTGTGGCAGAAGAGAAGAGAGAGAATCTAGCCGGCATTAGGCTTCACTAACTGTGACAAAAGAGAAGAGAGAGAAATCCAATCGGTGCTAGGCTTTGCCGACTGCAACAGGAGAGAAGAGAGAGAAATCCAATCGACACTAAGATTCATTGACTGTGATAGAAGAGAGAGAAATTCAACCGATGTTAGGCTTCACCGATTGTGACAAAAGAGAAGAGAGAGAGAAATCTACCCGACGCTAAGATTCACTAACTGTGTCAAAAGAGAGAGAAATTCAGCCGACGTTAGGCTTCATCGACTGTGACAGAAGAGAGAGAAATTCAGCTAGTGCTAGGCTTCACCAATTGTGACAAAAGAGAAGCGAGAGAAATCCAGCCGTCACTAGGCTTCACCGATTGTGATAGAACAGAAGAGAGAGAAATCTCCTCGATGTTGAGAATGAAAGAAGAGGAGAGAGAAAATCCCACCTTGCATTGGAAATAAAAGAAGAGGAGAGAGAAAATAAAGATAAAGATGAGAAGAGAGAGATCAAATGAGAGAAATAAAGAGAGAGATAGAGATAAGAATAGAGAGAAAAGAAGAGAGAGAAAGAGAGATAGAGATAAGAAGAGAGAGAAAGAAGAGAGAAAGAGAGATAGAGATAAGAAGAGAGAGAAAAGAAGAGAGAGATAGAGATGAGAAGGAGAAAAAAGAAGAGAGAAAGAGATAAGAAGAGAGAGAAGAGGGGAGGATAGAGAAAGTTACCTGCCCGAAGGGTACCGACATTTTCTTCTCTCTCCTCTCTCTCTCTCCAAGACATACCCACAGGCTCAAGCAAAAATCAGAATTTTATTGATTGATCCAAGAAGAATGAATCCATCCTTTATACAATGAGGCAGTGCCTGTTTATATAAAATTGGGCTAAAACGTGGGTATATGCCAAAAAATTACGTAGAATTGAAGATAATTACAATTTAATTATATTTAAAGAAATTCTAGAAGTGGGTGTAAAAGGACTGTTTTGCCCCTGCCTAACAATGTGTGGAATTCCAACATAGTCATTGTTGCTGCCAAAGAACTTGCGTATCTTCCGTGGCTGACCTGGGGTTATTCTGATGCCCGTTTGATCAAAAGATTATTATTTTCTTATAGGGCTCGGCATGACGATCATTTTGATACCAACTTCGAGCCAAGAATCATGTTTTTTAGCCATGATCATGAGACTTGAATTTTGGATGAATCTTGCAAACTTCATATCGATTGTGTGCTCGTTCCGTTATGTTTCTTCATGATTTCTTCGCTGTATCACACTAAGCATGCTGTCACGATCACGTTGCAACAAATGTAGCTTGATTTCATGTCCGGATGAAGATTTTGTCGTATTAAGTTTTTGACCGGAATCTTGAAATTCGATGGCTGAAATTTATAGCAGCTTTGATGCCTTCATGTATAAAATCCAACCGTTCATTGTATCCGAGGTTCGGGCAAAAGATGGCCTCGGACCTCACGCACATAATGCAATTGGTTTCGTGTCAATCGGGTATGCGAGAGTCGTGATCTGGCTGCTCGAACGAGGTGTGCTGCTGCTAAATTTTTTGCAACTTCTTTCACGGATCAGTGACTTTCATTTAGTTTTTCTCTCTGCTCGGGCATCGTCACAAGGTGTACCACATATCGAATTGTTCGTCTGGATGAGATGAGTACGTTCACTAAAGTGATCCGACTTGGAACGAGTGAGATATAGGTCTCGAAATTGACTTCCCGTGACTGTAAAAGCAACCACTTTTAATGGTGTTTTGATGGAGTGAGGCCACACAAGAATAGTGTGCGGCCTACCCCTTTTCGATATTTCACTCATAAATTTACTCACCAAAAATATGGCTCTAGTTACAAGGTCCATTTTAGGGTGCTAGAGACCTATTTCGATGAAATTGTTTCTGTGTTCACTGCCTTAGACATGTCTGATCGCGATGAAACTTGGCAGGTGGTCTTTTGAAGTGCTGATGAAGATCTTCACCAGTTCTGGGGCTATTTTGAAATTGTCGAGAATTTTCTTTGTTTTGTAGGCTTTATTGACTTGCTTCCTATTAGGGACCAAGGTGCTGAAAAATACGTTTAAACATCCACCAGCACCACCAGCCTTTTCTTCTTTCACCTCATTGCATCATCCCGGGTCCGCAGCTCATCGCCCCTCCCTTTCCCTTCTTTTGCACCAAAAACCTTGCTGCCGCCTGCTCTCTCACACGCCCATAAGCTTGTGCGCCCCATTCGCCTCCATGCAAACTCTCACACTCTCTCTCTTAAAACAAAAACCCATAAACACACTTTACCTTTTTTTTTATTCTCGCCTTTCTTTTCTTTTCGTTGTTGGTCTTCGCTGATCTCGTTTCGTCTCCCCCTTTAAAGGAAAACCCAACAACCAGACAAAAGCTTTCTCTCTCTCTTCTAATCAAATCCATGTTTTATTTTATATCTCACGCTCGACCCCTTCGCTTAAAAAACCAACAGAAAGCGAAGGTGGTCCCTCACGTCTCTCTATCTTTCTAAAGCCTAATAACAAACCCTCATACACCTACTCGAATTTTGTCTTATCGTAACCTCTTCTTTTGTCCTTTTACCTCTTTTATATATTCGTTTTTTATTTCACCTTACTATATTCTACATTCATTTCATTTTTGCCTTTTCATTTCTCCTAACCCTTTTCTTTTAGTTTACCTCATTTTATTTTATTTATCCCACTTCACTTCATGTTTATTTAATTTATTTAGTTCCATTTTTCTAATTTAATGTTATTTTATTCATCTCTTTCATTTTCATTTCATCTTATTCTACTTTACTTTTCATTTCAGTCCATTTTAGTTTATTTGATCTTCGACAAGTCAAGGTCTCCAGACCCACTTATTGGGTGTGTATGTGTTTGCAGGAACGGAGAAACAGGTCAATGGAGGTGATTCCAAACCAGCCATAGGCCAGGGGGGCTTTCCAATGTGATTTAAGAAGGCGCCCATGCGAGCCAGCCCGAGGGTGTCATGGACCCACGTTAGGTAACTCCCACATCACGACCCAAATTCCTCTCTCACTAATTGGACACCTGCCCTTGTTTTGTGAACAAAGTTCTCGAGAGAGCGATCTCTGGTCCCGGGTCTTCTTAACCCAAGATGCGTGTTGCCCGATCACCTAGATCCGGGGAGGCGAGATTGAGGCACCTAACCAGCTTGGTGACTCCAGTGGGGACACGCTACCCCATTGTTGGATCATTCTTGTTTGACTTTTTGTTTTTATTCCTGCTCACTATACACACACTTGTCTTTGGGGTTGCTTAACCCCTTCATTTGAGTCGGGGGTTTCATAATCCCCACACTCATGAGTCTTCATCGGGAACAGGTTCTGCAAACCTCGTCCCCGACCTTTCTCTTAAGCATCGACCGTGGGTCGTGCTCCCAGGTCATCACCTGGATAAAGGTGAGGATGGACCTAAAAATCCCTTGCTCCCTGCCTCCTTATGATGGTGGACCCTCTGCCAACACACCTTGCATTGGTGGCACATATGCCACCACACACAGCACGCACCCTACTACCAGCTACTCACGTGCCGGTCCCCTTGCTCGGGGCAGCCGGAAGGCCGCCCCTCCCTCTCCTGCGACTGACAATTCATCTATCGTTGCTCCTATGGGTCGCTGTGAGGCTACCCCCCATTCTCTTTCACTTTGGGCCCTTGTGACAAGACGCTCGACACCAGGAGGAGGTGGCTCTGAAGCCACCGCCTCGCACAAACCCATCGAAGCAAGTGGACCATCCATTCTAGCTACACCTCGCGACAGCCCTTAGGTTACCTCGGGACACGGTCAAGGTTTGGGTCTCCTTGGACCTAGCCCTGCACCCCTTTCATATGCATACTGCACCATTCGGGCAATCCTCAGGTTACCTCAAGATACTGTGTTCAAGTCTTCTTGGACTTGGCCCAGCATATCCTCGGGCCAACCTTCAGGTTACCTCGAGACACCGTTAAGGTTTAGCTCTTCTGCAGACCGGCCCTGCACACCCCTTGCATATGCACGACATCGCTTGGGACAGCCCTGTTGCTACATCTGCCCGAGCACACGAGTGGGAACCTCCTAGTACCCCCTCCCAGCACATGCTTGCTCACTCTGTGAGGGATGGTCACACGGCCATTCCATCATACACACATGCTCATGGCATTGGCCTCTTAAGGCCTAACATGCCACTTGGTCTTGGGTTGACCACCAGGTCAGTCGAAGTCCTTCTGCAGGAGGCGCACACACGCCAATCCCCCCACCCATCCGTAACATACCTTTGCACCGTGTGCACATGCACGGACCAGCACTACATCCAGTTCTAAGGGCAATCATGAGAACGGGTTGGAAGAACAGCTCACCTTCGCCCGACGGCAGTACTACTAGGCCATGGGAAATCGAGGTCAAGCCTGGAAATAGGGCCGAGAGACCAAGACACTAAAGGCCCAGCTCAAGGGTAAAGTAGAGAAAGTGATCGAAGACTTCTCTTTCAATGATGAGAGCCCCTTCCCCTTTGCTGATAGCTCCATTGAAATAACTCCTCTGTACCCTGAAGTCACAGTGATTACATGCAAAGCCACTTGCATGCTTCCCCCATGTCATGCGTGTTGCATGTGCGCTCCTGACAATAACAGTATGACCTTGTCCTATGAGGGTTTCACATTCCCATTGGGTGATGAAGAGCCCAATTCTGATGGGGTCACACCCCTCGTCCTCATCCACTCAATGACTCCCACTCATTTGAGGAAAATCATTCTCTAACAGGGATGAGATGGTTAGCATTCCCCTCCCTGACCACTCCAATGAAATAGCGCCTCCAGCTCCTGAAGACGCCATGATTCTTTATGACGCTAACCACATATGGGCTCCATGCCTTGAAAGTGTCATGGCTCCTTATGAGGATGGTCGAATGTTCTTTTGTTATCTTGAAAAATGTTCCCTCAATAATGATGATGTGACCTCATTGTCTTTTGAGAGTTTCACATTCTTATTAGATGATGAGGACAACTAAGTCTTGGAAAATAAAGTAGGCTAGAGGGAAGGTCCAATGATCTTCACCAATGATGTTGTTGAAGCAGCAACAATCGAATCCAAGATTGTAAGCTCTAAGGAATGTAATGGGCAAATAGAAGAAGAGTCCTCAAGTATGGCAGCTGTTGAAGCTATAGTGATCAACGAAGTACCAAAATCCTATGGAGACGAGATTGCGCAACTCAAGGCCACGATAAGGCGATTACAAGTTGAATTGAGGTCAAAAGATGAAACAATGGAAACTTTGTGCCAAGAGGTATTGGTGTCTCGTACCCCCTCGGGGCACCAAGCCCTCTTTACCGTCTCTCAAGCACCTTGCCTTGTCGTCGAAACAACACCTTCAAAAGGAGCCACTCCCATCCTCGCCTCCCTCATTACCGGTCTTTTCACCACCGACTCAGGTTGGGAACGAAGAATTAGTGAAGGGCATGGTAGCTGAAGCATTGAAAAAGTAAAGTATCCCATTGATGGAAGAGCTGAATCGCTATAAAAAATCTTACCCAGCGTATGTTGACCGAACTCTATTTCCACAGGGCTATCAAAGACTCGACTTCCCCAAATTTGACGGTATTGGCTCATCACGGCAACACATAGCCCATTTCATTGCAGCCTGTGATGATACAACGAACAATGAGCACCTACTGCTACGGCAATTTGTGGGAACCTTTACAGGAGCAGCATTCAAATGGTACTCTCGATTACTACCAGGGTCAATCTCATCATGGGCATGAATGGAGTAAGAGTTCCTTAAGCGCTTCTGAGACATAGAAAAGAAAGTGCAACTCTTTGAAGTCTTTGAGGTGAAACAAAAGCCACATGAGCCAGTGATCGAGTACATCGAAAGGTGGTGCAATCTGGCCATCAATCTGGCCACATCGAGAAGTATTCAAATAATGAGGCCGAATATTAAGCGTTGATTATTGGTCTAGATATGGAACTAGAATTGGACTTGGGGCTCCTCGACATTTTTGGTGACCCAACTGATAGTCTGATAGTCGAAAGCGATATACGAGGTTCGTAAGGATGAGCGCAAGCCATACTACAAAACCGCGAGATATCTCCTCTGGACAATGGGGAGGTCACTCGGACCCACATACTTCGAGGATCGAATGTTCAGGCTAACGTGTTGGCCAGGCTCGGGGCCGCCATCGAGCTTGGGGTTCCGCTCCATGTTCTCATACAAGAATGACAATCCATCCCCATGATGGAACGAGGAGATCCCAACGACGAAGAGAATTTATGAGCAAAGTTTCCCCTGTACCCTCGGGGGGCTATGAGGAAACTGATAGAAGAACCTACCCTGGCTGATATTGTTGTACTAGTGTGAGCACCCCAATCAGATTGGCATCAACTTTTCTTAGAATACTTGGTCCATGGCCAGTTTCCTCAAACTAGGAAGGATAGGATATGCCTTAATAAGCAAGCCACGAGGTTCACTCTTGTTAATGACCAACTATACAGAAGGTCATATGATAGAAGTATGTTAAGGTGCCTCTCGTATGAAGAGGGACAAACGGCGTTGAAAGAGGTGCATGATGGGGGTATGAGGCATGCACCAGTCCTAGCCCAAGTTATACCACAACTACACCGGATGGGGTATTTTTGGCCCACTATGGCAAAGGATGCATTCAAATATGCAAAAAGATGTCCCACATCTCAAGCACATGCAGACTATATTCACCAATTACCAGAGCCATTGCATCTGACTCTTATGACTTGGCCTTTTTCTCAATGGGGAATAGACATTGTGGGACCCATTATCCAAGCCTCAGCAGGCAGCCATCTCTATATATTGGCAGCTATAGACTATTTCTCTAAGTGGGCAGAAGCCATCCCTCTTCGGAGAGTAACTGGCAAAATAGTGGCTGACATCGTCCGCCACCACATTGTGTATCGATTCGGGGTGCCAGATAGAATTATATCAGACAACTAATCTCTATTCAAGAACGATCACATTTATCAATTGATTGGTCAATAAAACATCTATTGTATCGACTCGTCCTTGTACAACCCAATGGCTAATAGACAAGCTGAGGCCTTTAATAAGAGCCTTTACAAGGTACTAAAGAAGACTGCGAAGAAGAGTCAACGTGATTGGCATGAGATACTTCCTGAGGCTCTTTATGCGTATCGAATGACAAGGAAGAATGCCACCTTGACAACCTCGTATTCATTGGTTTGTGGGGCAGAAACTGCCTTGCCTCTGGAGGTTCAGATACCTTCCTTGAGAGTGATAGTTCATTACAGGCTAACTGATGATGAACAAGTCAAGCTCTATCACGACGATTTGAATGTCCTTGACAAAAAGTGACTCGTGGCTCACTTTGACAAGAAGTCTACCAAGCAAGGACAAGCTAAGCCTTTGACAAGAAGATAAGGTTACGATCGTTTAAATCGGGTGATTTGGTTTTGGTAGTAAAGCATCATATTGGGGCGCCTCAATCTAAATTTCAGCCCAAGTGGGATGGACCTTATGTCGTTAAGAAGGCATACTCTGCCGGAGCATACGTTCTCTATATAAAACAGGGGAGGATGTTATGCCTCCCATTAACAGGAGATATTTGAAGAAATATTACCCTCGAAGAGTAATTTAGTGCATGATGTACGACTCTAAACTACCTATCACATAGTTCGAGTTGCAAGACATTAAACTATATCTAGCACACAACAAATCTTTTGTGACCTGTCAAGACCAGGAATTGATATTATAGAATATCCTCCATATGATAGTCCACATCTCATGACTATAAACTGATAGTCTTGATACGCGACTATAAACTTATTCAAGTTACGGTCCATTGATATGACCCTAAAACTACCATTTATATAGTCTTGATGCGTGACTTTAAGGATTCACCCATAGTCCATTAGATATGACTCTAGTTATCCATCAGTCTGAGATGTATGACCCTAAAAGGCCTATCAATAGGTCCACGGTGTATGACCTAAAACATTGTCATATTGTCCTTCCTGTATGACCCTAAACTACAACAACCTCTTGGAGTTTTAGTACTCTAAGTATTAGCCACCCATACTCGTTTATAATTGGTTATTTATGCTTTTCATATAGTCCTTCCTGTACGACTCTAAACTACAGTACCCTCTTGAAGTCTTAGGACTCTGAGCATTTGGCCACCCATACTCTCGAATAAAGAGTTAGGAATGCTCTTCATCAAAGTCCTCCCGAATGACTCTGAACTATGACGTCCCTTTTGAGATCCTAAAACCTACGGGTACCAGGCACCCGTATCCCTTTGAGAAGGATGTGGGGAGCTTGGGTATGCCTTCTTAGGGCCTATGTTTGAAGGATGCATGAATGTGTGCTGATTAACGTGATGTTGTGAAAATTCCTTTGAAGTTTTGGAACTTCAAATAGGGCTACCAAGGTTAGAAAATAAAAGGAAAAGGGAGAAGGCTCATAAATAGCTCCTTCTACATCAAACAAATGACAATATAGTTCAGAAAAAAGAAGAAGAAGAAAGAAGAATGTTTTAAAGGAAGACTTGAAAATAATTCAGAGAGCCTTGAAGCACCACAATAGCTCCTCCAGCATTTGAGTCTTCTCCTCTACTCGCTTCTCGGTCGCTTTCATATTAGCCCTCACCTATGCAAGACCCTCATAAGCCGCAAGGACTGCCATCGTAACCGAATCTATCCGGTTTAGTGCAATCTCAAGCTCAGGGAATGCAAGGTCCACCTTCTCGAAAAGGTGGAACAAATGGGCTAACACCCGCCTGAACTCCCTCTTCAGTGCAACCAAGAGAGTTTTGATTCTGTCAATAATGATCAAAATCACATCCTTACGAGGAATTGCTAGAGCATGTTGTTCACAAAGCTCCTCCATTTAATCTTGAACAACTTTCAAATCTTGCTCAGCTTTCACTGCCACCTTTTCAAGCTCAGCAGCAGCCTCCTCTCCTTCGGTTATTGTGAGGGGAAATTGGTGAGCGAGTCCTTCTTGGTCAGATGATATGTCCTTGTCATCTTAGATGATCTGGTTGACCAGTCCACGGAGTTTGTCTTCATCTGCCCCCATCATCTCAACACAAGATATCATTGGAGAGATCACTAACAAGGTATCCTAAAGGTCGGGTAGGGAGCTTTCGCTTATAGCCTTGTAGATCTCCGTCACCATGCTGATGCTCATTTGTCGTTGAACTGCACTCACCAGGGAGGGGTCTTTCAGCACTGATTATATGAGTCCTTTGGGCTCCTCAGAAATGGCAATCAAATTCCTCACAGGATCTATCCTTGGCATCTCAAGAATTTCTACTACACTTGACTCTTTGATATCTGTCTTCGTCAACTTCCTGGCCATCGTCTTTTGCAAAGCCCGAGCCTAGAAGAAGCCGCCTTAGCTACAGAGCTTCGAGTGATCCTGTTAGGAACTATTAAGGCTAAGGGGGTTAGAATATGGGAGCTGCAAGTGCTTTGGTAGCTTCCTCATGAGGGCCCAAGCTCTTTACCTTCTTGAAAGACTGTTTCAAAGGTGACAGCAAGGGAGTAGAACCAGTCAACTTCCTTTTCCCTTGGGAATCTGTATTAAGGGCCTCTTTCAGTGTTTCTTCTGTTATAAAGGCCCTCTCGGCCAATGGGATAGGGTCATGGGCCACCTCGTGACCTTGGTTTCCAATCTTCGGGCTTGTATTATGAAGCTCACTTGACTCTCTAGAGCCAGAATGTGATGGAGATTGTCCCTTCCTTGTTTTCTTATCCTCCACGCCTCCTTTAGTGGAGGAAAGACTCGTGCCCTCCTTCCTCTTGTTCTTTTGCCCAGATGAAGGCTTGCTTAATGAGACAGTTTGATCCTTACATGACTTCTCACTCTTGGGCTTGATCATTAAAGTAGGAACCTGGTGTTGCATTATCGTTTTAAGTTCTTGAGTACGATGCTCTCGAGAGCGTCCCTGGTCTTTAGTTTGGGGCTCAATAAGTTGGCAAGGTAATGATAAAATGAGACTCGAGTTTCTTCTATCACCCCTTTCGGAGCATTCTCACCTTTTCAATATTTGACGCTCACATCATTCCAGCCATCGACAAAATGCAACCCAATCATCTAGCCGACCGAAACCTTGTCAAACTTTGACTTGAAGAGGGTGCGTGATGTTCCCTCTTCCCAAAATTCAGGCAGAGCTTCAATAGGCTCACGGAAGCAGTCCTGTTGGAACTCATTATACCAGGAGCAATAGCTGTGGGTCAAAAAGACTTCCCGGCTATAATGAGGAATAATGAATTTGCAAGACTGGCCTAGCCGTGTGCAAGAATCCATCCCATGCTGATTTCACATGGTGATTTGACCAAGTCACATACCTGGTGAGGTTGTACAAGATGGGGAAATCTTGGTCCATCTTGTGTTGTCGTGCAAAGCAATGAGGATTGTACAGTGCAACAAACCTATGGTTAACTGTTCTCAGAGGAAGTAAAGCCCCTCAGATGTTCAGGAGATGCATGATCTACCAGTCGGTGCTCAGGTTCCGTGCGATCAGATATGCGTACTTATAAGCGAAAAGGCCCTCCCAGGAACCCCAATGGGTCTTGAATTTGAGAAAGTTTTCTTCCCAAAACAATCGTCATGCTCGAATAGATGAGTGGAAAATTTCCCTGCACCCTATCAAGTGGAATATATAGGGGAAGGTGCCAGCATTTGTGTATGGGGAATACTTGTTGGTGCTAAAAAATAGGCACCCAGCCACCCATAGGCATAGTGAGTGGGGAAAGTGGTCCTGGAACTCCCTAGAATCTTTTTAGTATCCGTTACTACCCCTAACCCATTGTAAATGCTACACAACATAGGTTGGGTTAAAGCATACCTATGGCCTTTTGCCACATTGCAGGTAGAATAAAGACATTCTGGTCTAACCACATGGCCCTGTTAGGTGTACGTTTATCATGAACAAGACCAGATACATTGATCGAGTTGTTAATAACTCATACTTCACCTTTTGGAAAAGTATGAACACTTAGTCCCAATGAAAGACTACGAATAAACCACCTGGAGATATGCAGAGAATAAACCACCTCGAGATATGTAGCGAACCTACGGAGGATGGGTATGGTTCTTGAAATTCAAGTGTACCCCATTTGACTATGATCGGAGCATGGCTTAGTATATGGATTTAGAGATGCTCTCAATGGCATTTTAAAGCGGCCTAGAGATGGCTTAACCCATCTCAATCTTGATAGCAGTCTAAAGATGCTTAGAGATGGATTAACCCATCTTAGTCTCAATGGTAGTCTAAAGCTGCCCAGAGATGGCTTAACCATCTCAATCTTGTTGACAGTCTAAAGCTGCCCAGAGATGGCTTATCCCATCTCAGTCTCGACCGCAGTCTCAAGCAGCCTAGAGATGACTTAACCCATCTCAGTCTCCACGACTGTCTAAAGCAAGCTGCCCAGAGATGACTTAACCTATCTCAGTCTCAATAGCAGTCTAAAGTTTCCTGGAGATGGCTTAACCCATCTTATTCTACAATAGTCTTAAACTTTCCCAAAGATGGCTTAACCCATCTTCAATATCATTGTCCAACAGTTAAATGCCTTAAACGCTTTATGGATTGTATAGCCTATCAGTTTTTCAAAAAGGAAAACTGTTTCTTCCGAAACAAGAAATTCTCTCGTTAAATCAGCGCCGTTGAAATCTAGTTTCATTACTTTATCACCCTTAAAAGGTTAACATGGATTGAGTTGAACAACGGAAGTGGCTACAACCCACTAACACCAACATTGATGATAATGATGAATCTCTGATTCTACTCTTATAGGATCATAGGGTTTCAAGGTTCGAGAAGTGTCAGAGATTGTATCTGTGGGATAACCTAGTAGAGAGATCAACATCGTGAAAAGATAAACATAACTGGTAAACCGAAGATAAACACAAGAAGGTAAACCGCATTATGAAGATAAAGATCGCACCCTACAAGATCTGTGATTCAAATGAGTGGATAAACTCATATGAAGATGGAGGGTGAAGATTTGAAGTGCGTGGTTATCTCCTGAGTAACCATAATTTATGACTATAATATTCCTCGGATTAGAGGGGGTCACATTTTTAGACAGACACAGTCTAGTAGAGAGATAAAGAGTTATTTAGAGCTTGTGCCTCGGTAAAAACTAGAAGTAGAAAAGAGAGTAATACTCAAGACACGCGGAGAGATATAATCATCTCCTATGATTCATTTGAGACCCATTCCCTTTTGAAGGCCAGACTCGAAGGATAACAAATCTCTTCTTATATTTACAAGTATATGGATGAATATGCCCTCGATGTTATCTTTTCCCTTCAACATGCCTGTATTTTATTATTTAGGAACGAATGTATAGGTTTTAAAGGCAAATCAAAGTTGTTCGCCTTATTTTATTATTCAAAGTCGATGTACATGTAACAAAGGATTAAACCTCTAGAATTGTTTAATACCCAGTATAAATAATAAAGTATGTGTTTCTAATATGAAGTGCGCATGTGAATTTTGCCCTGAATGTGATGTTCTTTGGTTTTCCATTTGAAGTCTAATGTTTTCTTAAAAATTCCTCATTTCTTTTAACAGATTCACATTTTTGAGTGACCAAATCTTTGACGACTCTACTGGGGAGTAATTTACCTTTCATCTCTGATAGAGTCTAGGAAGTCTAAGCTCTCTCTCAATATGTGTTGATTTACGATATGTTCTACTCTACTCTCGTGTCTTCTTTATTTACCCTGATGAGTGAACCCTTGCATTAATCACAGGTCATCAGAGGTAACCATGGCTGCAGTAATGACATTCTTTCAGGTGGAAACAATGGAGGTTCCATTGCATGTCTCCCCAATTAGGGGTCAACCTACTTTTCCTAGTGTCGTGGCTACCCCACTTGTTGAAAAAGCAGCGAATGGAGCACAAGAAGCCAAGTCACAAATCTTAAGGCTCGGGTAATGAGCAAACCTCACCCTTAAGTGGATTTAGTCCTAGGCAGTAGACCTTTGAGGGTGATTTTGACTTACCCCAACTAGCGTCTGCATGCAAAACTTAGCAACGACGCTATCGCTTGCAATATCCCAAGAGAAGCGTAACCATTGCTGTCTACGAACTCAACCATCCCTGTGCTAAAGAAGAGTGATCGAGCTATTCCTATCAAGGCTAAGTCACAATCTAAGCCAGCTCACCACCCTGTGCCTATGCCTCAGGGCTCTCGTTTCTTTCCTTTGATCATAGGAGTTCCGCTGTCAAGTGCTAAGGACACTCAGATACTGACAGTTAGACGTTCCTATGGAGCTAACTCGCCTGACTCACGTGATACCCATCGGCTAGCGGTTAGGAATCCTCGCGATGCCAACACTCCTAGATCGTCGTTTGCAGTTCAGATGCCAATGATTAGACATTCCTATGGATCTAACTCGCTCGACTCATGTGACACCCATCTGCTAGCGGTTAGGAATCCTTGAGATGCCAACCTGCCTAGATCGCCGTATGCAGCCCAGATGCTGGTGGTTAGATGTTCCTATGGAGCTAACTCGTCCGAATCACACAACACCCATCAACTGGCGGTTAGGAATCCTTGCGGTGATAACTTGCCTAAATCGTCGAATGCAGCCCAGATATCGGCGGTTAGACGTTCCTATAGCATTAACTCTCTCGAATCATGTGACCTCATCGGCCAACGGCTAGGAGTTCTCGCAAAGGTGAGCCACCCAGGTCATCTCATACTGTTCATTCGTAGATCACCTCAATAGAATGTGATTTGTGCCAAGGTGATTACAAGCCTCATCGTGTTCCCAAGGCGGACTCCAAAAGGTACAAACAAGCCTATAAGCACATGTTAAGATAGTTCTTAGGCATGCGCATGGAGCTCTCAGATAATACCTCTTGGACAAAGCAAGGGAAGCCATTTAAGCATATCAGTGTCGTACACGACCGCAACAAGATTGTAGATCGGGATCGATCATGAAGGAGATCTCGCATGACCTAGGATGAGTTTCTCGAAGTATGGTCAAGTAAAATGATCGGGGCAACCACCCAAAAGCTCGATAAAAATGAGGAAACCCTGAGGGGTAGGATTGCCTTGGGTTTTGATGACGTCTCATCCCTCTCATATAATGAGAAGATCCCTGGTTAGGTGCCTCGATCTCGCCCTCCGGATCTGGGTGATCGGGTGGCACGCATCTTGGGTTTCGATGGAAGACCCGAGACGTTTATGAGATCGCTCTCTCGAGAACCTCGTTCGAGAATGAGGGCAGGTGTTACTAACCGGTGAGAGAGGAATTTTAAAGGTGGGTTCGAGACTTACTTGGGCTGGCTCATGTGACCTCCCTCTTAGATCACGAAAAAAGCCCCCCAGTGATGAAACTGGTTCAGAATTGCCTCCCTTGGCTCGTATTCTTCTTATGTTTTGCAATTACACACATATATGGCAACCATTGTATTGTAAGATAGGTGGGTCAAACCTCACCCTTTTCGTCTTTGGTGAACTTACACAAGCAGGGGCATTCACAAAAAAAAAAAAGAAGAAGGGAAGAAAGACGGGAGAGAGAAGAGTTAGACTAAGCGAGAAGATCAAGCATGCAAGTATTTAGCTTGACGTGTTAGTAAAACAGGCTCGGTACTAAGACCGGCTCACGAGATTACTACTAGACGTCATTATCAATACCGACTAGCTAAGCACGATGGGCAGTCTTTCGTGGCAATAAAAACGGGCCATGCAATCCTGACACAACAACAGTACAGCTAGACGATAGTTCTTCCATGAAAGACTAACCTCAATCCCTCTTAGTCGAACAAAAGGATAGCAGAGTGGTGGTGACGAGGGAAAGGATGAATTAAGAGAAGAAGGGAACAGACAGAGGGGAGGGGGGGGGGGGGGGGGGGGGGGGGGGGGGGGCGCGGCGGCAGAAAAGTCAAGAGGATAAAAGAGGGAAGGAAGGAAGATGCAATCGGCTCTGAACATTGCCGACTGTTTGAGAAGGGAAGAGAGAGAAAGGACAGTCGGTGTTAGACTATTCACAGAACTCTTTTACTCATGGTTTCGTGACCATCTCGTCTGTCATTTTTACTAGTGGAGTTCCCTTGTTCGGGTATACACCATGCCCGTTATTCTTTTTTTTTTTTTAGTTGTGGGGGCATGTTTAAGGTCATGCCTCTGGGACCTGTGTGAAGCCTTTTAATGTCATGCAGCCAGGACGTGCACTATGTTTTAAGGTCATACAGCTGGACCATGATGGTGTGAATGGCAGTCTATGAAGGCCATGGGGTGAGTATGGTGGTGGCTTGACTCACTTGGGGAGATGGCTCGAGGCTACTTATGAATGATGGATGATGTATGAAATGTGAGCGGACATTTTTGGTGACTCATTAAATTACAATGAATTTGGATGGCGAGATGGTTCGCCGTTTCGTGAGCGCGAATGAGAACTAGGGAATGATATTTGGTGATATATGGGGGGGGGGGGGGGGCGGCGGCAGAAAAGACAAGAGGATAAAAGAGGGAAGGAAGGAAGATGCAATAGGCTCTGAACATTGCCGACTGTTTGAGAAGGGAAGAGAGAGAAAGGACAGTCAGTGTTAGACTATTCACATAACTCTTTTACTCATGGTTTCGTGACCATGCTCGTCTGTCATTTTTACTAATGGAGTTCCCTTGTTCGGGTATACACCATGCCCGTTATTCTTTTTTTTTTTTTAATTGTGGGGGCATGTTTAAGGTCATGCCTCTGGGACCTGTGTGAAGCCTTTTAATGTCATGCAGCCAGGACGTGCACTATGTTTTAAGGTCATAGAGCTGGACCATGATGGTGTGAATGGCAGTCTATGAAGGCCATGGGGTGAGTATGGTGGTGGCTTGACTCACTTGGGGAGATGGCTCGAGGCTACTTATGAATGATGGATGATGTATGAAATGTGAGCAGACATTTTTGGTGACTCATTAAATTACAATGAATTTGGATGGCGAGATGGTTCGCCGTTTCGTGAGCGTGGATGAGAACTAGGGAATGATATATGGTGATAAAGTGAATCGACACACTGGGGTGTTATGAAGATGGCACACACACACACTAATTGGTAGGTTAGGGAAGGTGTGCGTGGGAATGCACATAAGGCATGTGCGCATACGTGGGGATAAGTTTATGGTCGTACCTCCTGGGCCTGTGCGAAGCAGTTTATCCTCATGCCAGTAGAACGTGCACTATGGTTTATGCAGTTTAGAGTCATACAACTAGGGTTGTGTAGTATAAGGTCGTGCAACTAGTCCTCCACTATAGTTTAATGTTATATAGTTTGGATCGCGGTCATGTAGTTTAAAGTCATACAACTAGGACTGTGCAGTTTAAGGTCGTGCAACTAGACCTCTACTACAGGTTAAGGTCATATAGTTTGGACTATGAAGTTTAGGGTCGTGCATCTAGACCTATGCTACAGTTTAAGGTCATATAGTTTGGACCGCGGTCATGCAGTTTAAAGTCATACAACTAGGACTGTGCAGTTTATGATCGTGCAACTAGACCTTTGCTACAGTTTAAGGTCATATAGTTTAGACCATGGAGTTTACGGTCGTGCATCTAGACCATAGCTACAGTTTAAGGGCATAGTTTGGACCGTGGTCATGAAGTCTAAAGTCATACAACTAGGACTGTGTAGTTTAAGGTCATGAAACTAGACCTCCACTACAGTTTAAGGTCATTAGTTTGGACCATGGAGTTTAGGATCGTGCATTTAGACCATAGCTACAGTTTAAGGTCATATAGTTTGGACCGCGGTCATGCAGTTTAAAGTCATACAACTAGAACTGTGCAGTTTAATGTCGTGCAACTAGACCTCTCCTATAGTTTAAGGTCATATAGTTTGGACCATGGAGTTAGGGTCGTGCATTTAGACCATAGCTACAGTTTAAGGTCATATAGTTTAGACTGCGGTCAAGGCGGCTAACTGTCGCTTGACGTTCCTTAGACGAGACTGGAATTCTTAGTTTGTGAGGGGCATTCATGGACAACGTATTCTAAATAAGGGGGTAAAACCTTGTTCTTCCCTCTTTTTTCAGCAAGGGTAAAAAAACTTAAGAAAAAAGTTTTCTTTAACGATGAGGAGAGGGCGGTTAGTTGAAGTTCCGGCGAGCAGTAAGACTTCAGCAGAAGTTTTACAGGGAAGGTTCTTTGGCAGACAACCGGATTCCGTCGGTTTGGAAGGGATGACCTTCGGCGAGCAGACTTTGCTAAGAATTCGGTAAAGTTGCAGGGAGAGCAGTGAGGAAAGGCGAGTTCTCCGAGAAACTAAAGAGGTTCTGAGTGTAATGTTTTTCTGGTAGAAGAGGTGGGAAACGTTGCAGTGCGTATTTTCACACATCTAGGGAGTTTTTTGGGAATTTTTGAAGGGTTTCTTGGGGTTGTGGTAACTTTTTGATGCTGTTCGTGGTTTTGCAGAGGTTTTTCAGAACTTAAGGGAAGTTTGGAGAAGTTTCCCTGTGATGTTTTGGTGAAGTCCAGGCCAAAATACGTAGGCGAGAAAGTTTTTTCGGTGAGTTGCCATTCCGACGAAAGACAAACGATCACAAGAGGTGGATCGTAGATTGTAGGAGGTGAACCGTCATGGGGAAAGTGTATAATTGCTGAAGACGTGGTGACGGTTGGCTTTCGTTCGTGTGTCAAGTGGCGTTGAAGGATGTGGTGACGGTTGTCAGTTGGCACAATTGAGTTCGAGGTGTCACGACTAGGATTCGAGGCATATGTGAGAGATTCGCTCATAGCTGGCGCTGGCTTTTGGAAAACTCAACTGGCGCTGGGGTGTTTTGGCAATCTCACTTGACGCTAGTTGTTGGCGCTCAACCCGCGCTGGGTGTTGGGAAGCTCGACTGGTGCTGAGTGTTTAACAACCTCACCCGGCGCTAATCGTTTAACACACAGCTGACGTTGGGCATTGAGAAGCTCACCCAGCGTTATTTGTTAACAGGCAACTGGCAATGGGCATTTGAGAGGCTCACCGAAGCTAAGTCTTTGAGAGGCTCAAACGATTTTGAGTGTTGAACAGACTCAACCGGCACTGATCCTGTGTCTTAGTAACTTTTTGGAAGTGAACTGCTAAGTCCCTTTATAATGGCTGGCTCTTCTTATCAAATCCCTGATGTGAAGAGGCTCCCAAGAGAAGGAGAAATTGGAGCTCATGATTTTATAGGCGAGGTCTTATTGAGGGGTGAACCCATTTAGCTGACCCAGCCAGTGTGTGAGCCAGAGTGACCTCTTAGCATCACTTTTGTTACTGACCCCGTGTGCTTTGAAGTGTGGGAGGGCAATGATGGCAATGTCTGTTTTGAAGAAGGGATGACACTTCTTCACTTTATGCATTGGAACATAGCTTCTGGGGAGAACTTGCCTACCTTAGGGAAGCAAATGGTAGAGGCTAAAGGACTACTAAGGTGGTCAACAAAAGGCCTTCGGATTCAGGGGGAGCACCAATGCCTGAAGGGATATGCTTCCTGGACTGCCAAGGTATTGGCGTTGTACAAAAGCACTCTTGAGCATGCTTCATTATTGATAGCGGTCCAGTGTTCGGGCAGCTACTATGACTGTTGCTCCAATATAGTAAAGGTTTGTTTGAGACATGGAGCCATGTGAGCAATACTTGGCTTCATGGTCATGGAGAAGCGGGAATATCTTTGCTAGATCTTCACTTTATTGGAGGTCTCCCGATGATCGGGGCCATGTACAACAAGTTCGTGCCCCCGAACTCAGTCATCTTTGGTGGTGCGAACTTGGGAGATGAAGAGCCGCCAACCAGTCTTCCAAAGATCTTTAAGGCCTACCAATTTATCATCATCCGTTCTACCAATGGTAGGGTCACCTTTACAGAATGGGTGAAATTATTTTATGGAGATTATCCCAAGGGCGGTCAGGGTGCCCCAAAGGGGAAAGGCAAGGCAGTTGCAAAAGAGATGCCTCCCATATATTAACTCGAGGCTGGTGATGAACGTGTCTTCTTGGCTGCCTACTTGGCCTTGATCTTGTGTAAATTTGTGCTTCTTAGCTGGGGGGACGACATTCACCCAGGGGTACTATACGTGGCCAGAGTGCGTGAGTATGCCCTTGCTCAGCCAGTCCTGTGCAATATATACCACGGCTTGGGGGCCATCTCTTGTGGAAAGGTCTACAAGGGAAAAGAGGGAGGGAACAACATCGTAGGAGGAGAAGCTTTTGAGATTTTAAAACTCCATTTCCTGTGCATTATGTGTACGAGTGCCTGGGGGCTTATTTCCTTGATACCTATGTCACGCATCAGTGCTTAAGGAATAAATTGTGGGCCTTCTTGATGAGGATAGCGAACCAGAGGGCTATATTTCACACCCCAGGGGAGGCTCGGGGCCTATTTGGGAATGATTCCTTGAACATGAGGCGGGACCTCTTTCCAATCAGGAGCTTCAACAACCATGCTTTTGTTGATGAATTAGGGAAGGAACTGGATGGTGCTTCCACAACAATTAAGGAATTCATGTTCATGCTGAGCATTGGTGGGGGAGTCTTACCTTATCGGACTCCTCACAGTGCCCGGCTAGAGGAGTATGTCCCCCACCGCTTCACCCATTAGCACGGGCTTGACTAAGGCTCCCCCTTCTCGGTATTCTTTGAAAAGCACCGCAGTAAGGTGTATTAGGGGAAGGCGAAAGAGTTTGGAAGTTTCCTAGAGTGTTGGCTGCCGGAGTGCATACGGACCACTTGGTCTATATGTTTTGGTCTATAGTAAATTGGGATAAGGATCATCTTTGGAAAGGGGCGAATGGTAACTGACGACAGGATATCAGGCAAAGGACGTGGTGTTTGCCTTGGACTATCCCTCCAACTGGTGAGCTTTAGGGCTTCCACGTGAGATAGCAGTTGATGAGGCCTCGCCAGAGTTTCTTGCAATGAGGACGAGGTCTGGGAGCATCTTTGATAATCTTAGCTCGATCTTTGAATGGGATGAGGGGCAACAGTCCTTAGTTATGAGAAGCGTCCATCACGGGACTTGAATGCCCTAATCGGGAGCGGTCCCCCCAGCAAATTGGATAGAGGGCCTTCTCGGGGAGGTGGATTTGAGGCGGCAGCTCCTACTCCAGCAAGGGAAAGAAATAAAGTGCCCTACTGCTATCGACACTAGTGCACCGTCTTTAGTTAGTGGGCATACTTAGAGACGCAAGAGCGACAAGCTTATCATGATGTCAGAATAAGGAGGTAGTCCTTCCTCCTCTGATTTCGTTTTTAGGAATTCTTCCAGTATCACCCCCAGTGCTCTTTGGACCATCTTCTTTTCATGCTGAAATGTTTTCTTTTTCTTTAGAAACTGAGGCAGACGACTCCAACCGCTCTGAGTTAACTGACATTGTTTCTGACCGAGAGGTGACTCTAGATCTTAGGGGGCCGCCTTTGAGTCCAGGGGTAGTTCCTGAGTCAGAGGTGACTTGGATGGAGACTGACGAGGATGAAAACCCGGAAGTACTCGCCCCGAAGAGGGGTTTTGATGTCGATGTAGCCTCCATATATGGGGATTTTAGTGCCTCGACTGAGGTAGGAGCTATGGCTCAAGGAGAAGAGCTCGAAGTTGGTGACGTGCCCGAGCACCAAGAGGTTGTTGTTCCCCTGGTCTAGAGTCATGAAGTTAAGGGGACTGAGCTCTTTGTGGCCGAGGTTCTAGCTGTTGAACGAGAAGGCCGAATGGAGGAAGCCATTGCTAGGGATGAGTTGTCTGGCAAGGGCCAAAGAGAAGAGGCAATTCTTGAACTTGGTGAGGCTGAGGTAATAGTTCAGGAGGATGAAGAGCAAGGGGAACAGGTTCCCCTCCAGCCTATTGGGGCTGAAGTAGAGGTCCCCATAAGAAAGGATCGAGACAGTGAGGCTGGTGTCGGAGAGCCCGTGCAGGTTGAGGCCGGGACTGCTTACGAGCTTGAAGGGCAAGAAGCTTTAGGCTTCGCCCCTGTTTCAAAGGAGCGAGTGGCTCAGATGGCTATCACTTCAACAAGCCTGACCTCAGGGGCCGAGGTGTCTTCAATAGTGGTGTCCTCAGCAACACTGTCTAGACCTGTTTTCGGTGTTGTTTCTAGGATGATTGAAGCCATGTTTAGAGTAGGCTTTCAGGGCTTGAGGGAGATGCTTTTCACTGAGCTGAGAGAAGGTTTGGCTACGCTGTGGGAGTTTGCTGTGACTACTGTAGTCGGGACGATTCTAGAAGTGCTTTCCCATTTCGATGCAACTCTAAACGAGTTAGAGAGCTGGTGGTTGGGAGTGCTGCATCATGAGGAAGAAACCAGAAGGGTAGCCTCCTTGGAAGATTTGATCTTGCACAGTTGCGAGAAGATAGATGCTTGTATTGAGAAGAAAGCCTTGATAACTGGGCGCCAGCAGGACCTCAAGAGAGAGGCACAAGGGAGCTTCAAGAGAATGATCGAAGTCAGTGAGGCAATGTGAATACTGAAAGAAGAATTCACGGGCCTCGAGACAGAGATGGCTCAGAGGAAGGCCATGGAGACCTATTTTATTACAGATTTGTCCGAATTCGATGGCACAATTGAGTTGAAAACTATGGTGATAACAGAGGCGACTCAAACCGTAGCAGAACTGAAGGCAAGGCATCGAGACTTCTCCTGAAGCATGCAGCACATAGATAAATAATATGATTAATTGTTTTTGAGCATGTCATTCCCCATTTTTCCAGTATTTGTAGAAATTTTGACTGATGAATAAAGAACTTCTCTTTGCGATTGACTTTACTGCATGGTTTCATTCCCTCTTTACTTTTGCTGCGCTTCATGTGATTCTTTTGAATGCCTCTCGACACTTTCATTGTCCCAAGAGACTAATACCCTAGGCCTTGTTTAGCCCCATGGTGGACTATCACGGCTTGGATAGCTTAGAAATAGGGAGTCGTTGCTTTTTCTCCTTTCAATGTCTGCTTGGCCAAGGGCTCATAGTCCATTTTCCTCATGATTTGGTGAGCCTGGTTGCTATAGATAGTTCAGTCAGGAGGAGCTCCGGCCTCTGTTAGTGGCGTGTTTACTTCAAGCTTATCATAGCTTTTAGTCTTTGGCACGTACTCCTTGAGATGCCTTGAAGCGATACGCATGACCTCCAGCTGATTCTGGAGACTGCGAACTTCTGTTCTTAGGTTTTCTAAGCGATCTTGCCTCTGAGGGGAAGAAAGTTGTTATTTATCGGACTGCTCTCCTCTTGAGAGGTCGGGGAAAAGTAAATCTTTCAGCTGGTCACCAGTCTGAGGAGCATCCTCTATAATTATAGCAATTGGATTTTGAAAAACGTTTCGTAACGGTTGTCACACTGCTTCAGCTCTTAAGAGCACAATGGGGATATGCAGGACTTTCTGATGGTCTGGGGTATAGGTGATCCTTGGAGCCGGAAATTCTGTCCTCATGGCTTGCTCAATCTCAAGGGTGACCTCTGGATCATCTTCGGGCCGAGGTGGCGCTGAACTGGGGGTAGAGGGTGAAGACTCTTCTTCAAGGGAAGAAGGAATTTCTTGAGGGATGATGGTTGGGATGTTAGAATGAAGGGTGGTTAAGGGTAAAGTTCTGCCCTGCCTTCCTTCCTCTTTGAACATGTCAATCCGTGTTCTCCCAAGATCTTCATGGGGAGAAGACGTTGTCTTGATCGTAAACTTGTGACCCCCATCATTTGGCTCCTAGGGCGAGGCCAAATCTGTGAAGTAATATTTTGCATATGCATAATGAGTTTCGGCCACAGGGAACAGTCTTTTGTCAGCATAGATCATATGTTGTTTCCCGTATCAGCTATATTTGAAACATTGGTGTAATGTTGATGGAACCACCCCTTGATCATGGAGACATGGCCGACCGAGGAGAATATTGTACGAGGTATCAGTGTCGATTACATGAAATTGGGTGTAGTTGTTTAACTCGCCGATCTTAAAACGAAGGCATATCATATTAGCCGGCTTCTCTCCTGATTGATTGAACCCCTGAATTGTGACATGGGTCGGGGTAAGATCTTTGGACCCAAACCCCAATCGAGTAAGGATCCTTCTCGGAATGAGGTTGACTGTACCCTCCATCTAACATGATTCGGTTGATGGGGCACGCACGTAATTCGCCAACAACAAAGAGAGGGCGATTATAGAACTTTTCCCCTAGCTGTAGATCGTCTTCTGAAAAGGTGATTGGCATACATCCTTGTAGAATTGTCAGGTCTACCTCAATAGGTTCTACTTGGGTCTCATATACTTCTGGGTTAGAGAGTGCTTGAACAAAATCCATCCAGTAATCCTTCAAGAGCAAGAGGGCATTGTAGACACTGAGAAGGGCTGAAAGCTTTCGTAGATGCCCTGTCACATCATATTTCACCTTTTCTTGATCAAAGACTTGTGTTGCTGGTCCTGCCACTGATTTGATGGGTATATTGGGTTGAGGAACATGTTTACGTAAAGAAGGTTTATTTTGGCTGGCTGGCTGACTTGATTGCGTAGCGGGCTTAGTTTGAGTGATGGAGGTTTGACGTTTTGGAAGAGACTGATGCATGAGATCAAAGGGGTCCTGAGGAATTGGAGAATAGGTGAATTTTTTGGAGTATTGGGATTAGGAAGGAGCCCAGGGAGCTGCAAGATAGACAGACTAGTTTTTGGATTAGGGAGTAGTGGTGGATTGAGAAACTTCAAGGTGCCCGACTTCTGCAGTAGAGGCTGCAGCGTCTTTCCCATTCTGAGGTTTATCTGCCTTGTGGTGGGCATTGCTCCAGAGACTTACACCATGTGGCAGGCTCCCTGAGAATAGAAGCTTTGGCCCCTTGACTCTCTCAATCTCTGTTCAAAGTCAGGCTGGGGTTTCTTTGGCTTCGACTTCTTGCGCTTCTTTGTGGTAGGTGGCTCTGCCTTAGCTTTAGCTGCCAGGCATCGGCAACTGTTGGGAATCCTACTGCATGTGCCATGGTCTTTCTCAATCATTTTTGTTGCATCTTTGTTATGTTTGATCCCTCAAGTTCTCTATTGAGAGACTCGAAGTCTAAACATATCAAGGTTGTACCTGCAAGAGACATAGATGAGGAAGAATGAGAAGTAAGAGGAGGAGGAGTAGGGAGTGGGGGACTTTTAAGGTCGTTCCCCTCATTAGATCGATCTGGACAGCTTTTTACGTCATCGCTAGAGTTGGATAGTTGCAGGGGTTTTTTTGGGTCTTTCCCTTGCTTAGACCGCTGGGGAGTGCTTTTAACTTCGTCACCCTCATTGGACGTTTGCTAAGTGGGAGATGAGACAGAAACATCTTCTTGATAGGATGAAGAAGGAAAAAGGATTGTGCCCGGGATGAAGTCCAGCAAGGTTGGTAACGGGGGAAGGGGCCTGAGCAGCCCTTGGTGCCTGGTGAAATAATCACTCCGATCATAGTTGGCTGGTGGAGGTACCCGACTGTACGGCTGTTGCTGCTTGCCAGCTTGGGGTGTTATCTTCATCGTGCTTACCTCTTTAGAGAGATCCAAAGTTTGGGAGGGATCTTTCTTTTGATCAGTGACCATGAAGGCTACACTAATTATCCCTTTCTGTTGGCTGCCTTGTGTGTTATTTCAAGAGCTACCATTGCCCCGGTTGTTTGCAGAACTTGCAGATGGTTGTCGTGTCCCACCATGATGGAGTGCTAAACTCTCTATGCAAACTGATTTAGAGATCAACTCTGACATGGAGGTAGGATTAGAGGCACATGTAGAGCGATTTCAGGTCGCATGTTCAGCACGTAAGTTTGGACGGCTTCCTTCTCAAGCATAGGATTAGGGTGGCGCGAAGCCAAGTTTCTCCATCTTGATATGAACTGATCCATAGGCTCATTAGGTTCTTGAGTCAAGGTGAGAAGTTCGATGGTTTGACCCTTTCTCTCGACCTCATAGAAGCGTTGACAGAATAGTTTCTCCATCTCCTCTCATGTAAGCACCGAGTTTGGAGGAAGTCGGGCATACCATTAGAATGTCAGGCCATCGAGGGTCTCAACGAACTGTCGGAGAAGAAGTCTCACGTCGGCCGCTGTTTCCCGACTTGCTGCCTGGAAGTAGGTAATATGTTGGTTCAGGGAGGTGGTTCCATTGAATAAGGGAAACTTCCCTTTCTTATAGTCAGAGGGGAACAAGACTTGATCAATATAGGAGGGCTATGGTCTTTGATAAGGTGTCGCACCCTGTATCTCCAGAATTTATCTGTTCTTTATGCTATGGATGAACATAGTGTCAATATCTAACTGAGAGACCGGATGAGGGACATAATTGTCCTGTGACGTAGACGGAGGGGGCTGCCGTGGAGGTGCACCATCAGAGTGATGGGAATTGACCTCATGGTTAGCTGACTGGTGTGCAACGTCAATACGATCAATCTTTTCCATCAAACGTGTTCATACGATCCTCCTACGCATCACTGGGCTTGTTTACGACCATTACGTTGATTGTTTCTCTAGGGAGGTCAACGTTAGTGACAGCTAAAGGGTTGCGAGCTTGACGGGTCGTACTTGGTAGGTCAGTCAGTAGGGGGTAGCATGCCCTGACTGAACTCGACTCCTGTACGAGGATCGTGTTTGGACCAATTCTCGACGGTCTTGGGGTCATGGTTGCTGAGTGGCTGGGTCTTCTTCTACGACAGTAACCACAGCATAGGGCTCATGGAGCTCTTCTTCAGGCTTTATCGTCTGAAGTAGGTAGAAGGGATTCGGGCAAAGAGGGTCATCAAAATTGGCTGTTTCGATCGCTTTGGTCTCTTCCTTAGTCAAAATTTGCAGATCTCTATCGTATTTAGCCTTGAGGTTTTGATGGACCTTGCGTCAAAACTGTGATCTAGGTCACGGCTGGTCAGCTCTTCTCGCACAGGAGAGAGTTGTCTTCATCAAGTGTGGTAATGGATGAGGGCCAGAAACTGAAGTCACTTGGGTCGAGGAGGATGAAGGACTCGATCTTCCATGAGGTATGTGCCCCAAACTTTCTTATGAGCTCCAAAGACACGACCTAAGTGATGGGGCTGGTTCTAAATGATACTCTTGGGGAAAACCTTTGAGTACCAAGGTTGAAGGTGCTTACTTGATTAAGAAGGAGCAGACAGGAGCAGGGTTGACTCATAAGGAGGCATGAGTTGAGGGTGAGGGGACACCTGAGATGGCGACACGTGTGCGCCCTTTGAAGAAGGATCTTGGGGGACCTGGTGGTCTACCCGGGCTCGTACAGGTGATCTGGCCTTAGGAGGCCGAGAACTACGAGCAGGTGTCTGTAAGAGAACAGGTGTCGGCCTGCCCCTTACAGGGTGCACTTGTGTGTGCATAGTAGGAGGACGAGGAGGGCGTCTCTTGTGTACTCGACTTGACGCAATAATGGTGTTGCCCTGAGCAGTGAGATGCATATGAGTAGCATGTGCAAGACTTGGCCTTGGAAGGTTCGATCTTGGATACGGACCTGAGGTAACATAAGGTGTGGCTTGAGTGGGTGACCCACGAGCCTTGTGGTGTGTGTGAGGGTGAAGACTGTGGGGTTTCCGCCACTATGTGTTGAGCCTTTAGGTATAGATATCAATGGTGTAAGAATGTGGGGGGTAGCCTTATGGTGACCCATAGAAGCAATGGCAATTAGCTTGCCTTTTACAGAAAGGGATTGGGCAGCCTTCCGGCGTACCTCAGAAGCACGACCGACAAGTGACTTGCCGGTGGCTGGGTGCTTGCTGTGTGGGGCAACATAAGTGCCGCTCATGCAAGGCGCCTTGGTGGAGTTTCCACCAAAGCAAAGTGATGGGGAGTGAGGGACCTTCAAGTCCCTCCTCACACTAGTCCAGATTAAGACCAGGGAGCTAGACAAGGGGTCTTTGCTCAAAAGGATGGTCGGGAATGAAGTCAAAGGAACTTGTTCCCTAAGAACACTCTCGAATACGAGGATAGGAAAATCCCCGATCCGGATAAATGGGTTATAGAACCCAGCAACCATAAGTGAATGTGAAAGATAATGAAAGCAGACTTAGTTTGGTGCCTCGATCCGACTAAGGGGTAGTAAGTCCCCAGTGGAGACGCCAACCTAGTTAGGTGCCTCGATCTTGCCCTCCGGATCTGGATGCTCGGGCAGCACGCATCTCCGATTTCAAGGGAAGACCTAGGACGTTTCTGAGATCGCCCTCTTGGGAACCTCGTTCGAGAATGGGGGCAGGTGTTATCAATCGGTGAGAGAGGAATTTTAAAGGTGGGTTCGGGATTACTCAGGTTGGCTCGCGTGGGCGCCCTCTTAGATTACGAAGAAAGCCCCCTAGTGATGAAATTGATTCAAAATTGCCTCCCTTGGCTCGAATTCTTCTTATTTTCTGCAATTACACACATATATGGCAAATGTTGTAGGACGAGTTCACCCTTTTCCTCTTTGGTGAGCGTACACAAGTAGGTGCATTGAAAAAAAAAAAAAAGAGAAGAAGGGAAGAAAGACAGGAGGGAGAAGAGTTCGACTGAGCGAGAGGATCAAGCTGGCGAGTATTTGGTTTGACGTGGTAGTAAAATGGGCTTGGTACTAAGACCAGCTAGCCGGATTACTACTAAACGTCATTACCAATACCGTCTAGCTAAGCACGATGGGCAGTCTGTCGTGGCAATAAAATGGGCCAAGCACTCCTGACACAACGACATTACGGCTAGACGACAGGACTTTCATGAGAGGCTATCCTTAATCTCTCTTAGTTGAACGGAAGGATAGCAGAGTGGTGGTCATGGGGGAAAGGATGAAGTAAGAGAAGAAGGGAACAGACAAACGGGGTGGGGGGAGAAAGGACAAGAGGATAAAAGAGGGAAGGAAGCAAGATGCAGTCGGTGCTGGACATTGCCGACTGTTTCAAAAGAGAATAGAGAAAAAGGACACTCAGAGCTAGACTTCACCAACTGTCAGAAGAGAAGAGAGGGAGAGGATCAATCGGCACTAAGCTTGCACCGATTGCAACGGAAGTGAAGCAAGGGAGAGATATCGAGCCGGTGCTGGGCTTCGCCTATTGTGACAAGTGAGGAGAGAGAAATCCAACTGATGCTAGGATTGGTCGACTGTTAGAAAAGAGAGGAGAGAGAAATTCAATCGATGCTGGGGTTCGCCGATTGTTAGGGAAGAGAGGAGAGAGAAAAAGCCACCCGGTGCTGGGTTGAAAGAAGAGGAAGAGAGGGAAAACCCCACCCGGCGCTGGGGATGAAAGAAGAAGAAGAGAGGAAAAACCCCACCTGGTGCTGGGGATGAAAGAAGAAGAAGAGAGGGAAAACCCAACCCGACGCTCGGGATGAAAGAAGAAGAGAACCAACTGACGTTGGGGATAAAAGAAGAAGAAGAGAGGGAAAACCCCACCCGGAGGTAGGGATAAAAGAAGAAGAGAACCAACCGACATTATACTTGCATCAGTTGTAATGAGGTGGAGAGAGAGAGATGAGAAAAAGGGGAGGAGAAAGAAAGAGGGGGGAGGAAAAAAGGGGGGAGGAGAGAGAAATAGGGGAGGAGAGAGAAAGAGGGGAGGAGAGAGAAAGTTACCTGTCCGAAAGGTATCGACCCTTTTATTCTCTCTCCTCTCTCTCTCTCTCTCCAAGACGTACTCACAAGCTCAAGCAAGAATGGAAATTTCTATTGAATTATCAAAGAATGAATCGAGAGAGTCCTTTTACAATGAGGCAGTGCCTGTTTATAAAGAATTGGGCCCAAACATAGGTGAGCGCTCAAAAGTAACCCTAATTGAAGGTAATTACGATTTAATTGACTTTAAAGAAATTCTAAAAATGGGTGCAAAAAGACTAATTTGCTCCTGCCTAACAATATGTAGAATTTCAGAACAGTCCTTGCTGCTGCCCGAGATCTTGTGTGGTCTTCCATGGCTGACCCGGGGGTGTTCTGATGCTTGTTTGATCAAAATATTATTTTTTTCTTGTAGGGCTCGGCATGACCATCATTTTGATACCAACTTCGAGCCATGAATCATGTTTTTGAGTTATGATCATGAGACTTGAATATTGGATGATTCTTGAAAACTTTGGATCGATTGTGTACTCGTTCCTTAGTGGTTTTTCATGATTTCTTTATTGAATCACACTGAGCATGCCATCACAATCACGTTGCAACGAACGCAACTTGATTTCGTGTCCGCATGAAGATTTCGGCGTCTTGAGTTTTTGGTTGGAATCTTGAAATCTTGTGGCTGGAATTTATAGCAGCTTTGGTGCCTTCGTGTGTGAAGTCCAACCATTCATCGTACGCGAAGTTTGAGCCAGAGATAGCCTCGGACCTCATGCACATAATGCATTTGGTTTCGTGCCGATCGGGTATGTGAGCATCGTGATCTGGCTACTTGAACAAGGCATGCTGCTGCTGAATTTTCTGCAACTTCCTTCACAGATCAGCGACTTCCATTTAGTTTTCCTCTTTGCTCAAACGTCGCTGTAGGGCGTACTATATATCAAATTGATCGTCTTGATGAGGCGAATACACTCACCAAATTTGGGAGCGATCTGATCTGTAACGAGTGAGTTATAGGCTCAGAAAGTGACTGCTCGTGACTGTAAAAGCAACCACCTTTAACGGTGTTTTGATGGAATGAGGCCACATGGGAATAGTGTGCGGCTTACCCCTTTTCGGTATTTTACCCATAACTTTGTCTTGGAGTGCCCGATTAAGCCGAAACTTGACCCATAGGGGTTTTTGACTATGCCAGATCTAGTGGCAGTGGTCCCTTAGTTGTTTGATGCACCAAAAGTATAGATATAGTTGTAGGGTCCATTTCAGAGTGCTAGAGACTAATTTCTCTTAAATAGTTTTTTTGTGTTCACTGCCTTAGACATGTCTGATCGCGATAAAACTTAGTAGGTGTTCTTTTGAAGTGTTAACGAAGATATTGACCAGTTCTGGGATAATTTAGAGATTGTTGGGAGTTTCCACTGTTTTATAGGCTTTATTGACTTGCTTCCTAAGAGGGACCAAGATGATGAAAAATACGTTCAAACAATCCCACCTGCTAGACCTCTTGCAAAGAAGGAAAGGCATCATCTAGCCTTTGAAATTATCCACGTCACGTACAATGTATCCAAGGCACAGAAGGATCCCCTTGTGCCTCCATTGTCTTTTCCTTTCAACTTCCTAAAATTCACTGCACCAGTCTCGGATAACACGTCGATTGGACCTTTTAAACAAGACCCATCATAGGCGTGTTGATGGTGAGAACGGGGAACGACCAACCTGAAACTGAAGAAATGGAGTGCCTTAGGGCAATGTTGGTCCTAGAAAGAAGCAGATTTCGAAGCACAGACAATCGAGCTCGAGGCATTGAGAGCCGCTAGAGAGGCCCCTAATCTCGGCGGCCCTTTAAGACAACAATCCTTGAATCCAGCCATGGAGAACCAATCAGCCCTTGCACCTACGTAGCTTCAATCTGTAGCTAACACAACCTTATCGGAGGAGACAATGCGAAATTTATTGACAGAGAAACTACGATCACTCCATATTCCGGGGCTACAAACCCTTGACACTTTTCGAAATCCATACCCAGTGTACGTCAAAGAAGTTCCATATCCTTCGGGATATCAGTTGCCCAAATTCCCAAAGTTTGATGGGCAAGGATCCCCTCATCAACATGTGGCCCACTTCATGTATGTATGTGTGGATTCAGCCAGTAACGAGAACCTCCTAATGACACAATTTGTACAGTCACTATCAGATCCAGGTTTTGCTTAGTACTCATGACTACCTCCTGGGATGATATTTACATGGAAGCAAACGTTAGAATCATTCTTAACAAGGTTTCACAACATGGAAAGAGTGGTCCACTTGGTTGGACTCCTCAATGTGAAGCAAAGGGACCATGAACCTGTGCAAGACTATATCACTCGGTGGAGAAATATCAGCATAGGGTAGGCAACTCCACTCCCTGAGAACCAAGAGGTGCTCATGTGTATTAAAAACATGAGATCTGACATTCCAGTACCCTTGCATACCTCAAATCCCATAACTTCAATGACTTGGTGACTAACGTAGTTAACTTAGAAAGTCTCTTTGAGGGTTTTGGGCTTGACCTGAAGCCAATAACCATGAGGAGGGACTGTCACGACCCCACCCCCTGACCCTTACTGTCCTAAACTGGAGGGCAACAGAGTGCAGGATTGCGATCAGAGGTTGCATACGTCACTTAAGTGGGAGTGGCATCAACACGTATCATAATTGTGGAATCAAAGCAACCACCAGAAAAAAACACAAACTCCCACAAGAAATAACAACAAAAGTTGGATAAATTAAAACCATTCATATCCATATGCATTCTCCAAAGTCATAACTACAATATCCAGAATATTACAATTCATTCAAGGCACCAAAGTCTATTAACAAAATTTCAAAGCTTCACAAACAACACAGTACGGCCGAAGACCAGCTGACACCTACAAAAACAAGGAGATCTTCTAGTCTAGCGCAGGCCTTCAGTCCACCAAACATAACCACCGCCCACCTGTCTTCAACCTGTAACTGCTAATCTTCAAGGGTGGAAGCAAAAGAATGAGCAAAAAAACCTAAAAAGTAGATCACAGTATCATGCTTCCCTGCCAAGGAATAATATCACACATCACAAATCAAGTTTATAAGCCATGCTCATAAACAGGAGTCATGCATCAAAATTATGTCACAATTATAGGATGATGTTTCTCATGGTAAAGCAGGCATAATATAAGATGGAAGATATCATATACACAAGCAATCTATCAGATTTCAACAGATCCACACAAACAAGAGAGCATAACCAAATCAACACACACAACCCACTCTCTAACCCTATTCATCAGGCCAAACACATAACTCAGGTAATCATATATCTCAGGTCAATCTCACATGTCAAGTAATCACATACCAGTCACAGTATCATAATATCCAACTACCAAAGGGAGACCGATTGCATAATACCTTATTAATCTGAGGGGTGCATCACTCCCAAATATTCGCATTCACATCCTGAATCCCGTCCTATCATGGGGAGTTAGGGAAAGATCTTAGCTGCCAGCACTACCATTCACATAGTAGGTGCCCATTCACATAACATATAAGCAGCATGGTACCATCATTCACACAGTAGGTACCCATTCACATAACACATAAGCAGCATGGTACCATCATTCACATAGCAGGTACCCATTCACATAACACATAAGCAGCATGGTACCATCATTCACACAACAGGTACCCATTCACATAACACATAAGCAGCATGGTACCATCATTCACACAGTAGGTACCCATTCACATAACACATAAGCAGCACGGTACCATCATTCACATAGTAGGTACTCATTCACATAACACATAAGCAACACAATACCATTATTTACATAGTAGGTACCTATTCATATAACACATAAGCAGCATGGTACCATCATTCACACAGTAAGTACCCATTCACACAATACATAAGCAACATGGTACCATCATTCATACAGTAGGTACCCATTCACATAACACATAAGCAGCACGGTACCATCATTCACTCAGTAGGTACCCATTCACATAATACATAAGTAGCACGGTACCATTATTCACGCAGTAGGTACCCATTCACATAACACATAGGCATCACGGTACCATCATTCACATAGTAGGTACCCATTCACATTACAAATAAGCAGCACGGTACCATCATTAGGATGATATCAGTATCTCATCACGATAACAGCAATATCACATTTTGGTAGTGACACATCACATTTTAACAGTATCAGATTCACAGGATAAAGTTGTCTATATCACAAAATAATAGTGTTCATATCACATAATGAGTGTTACAGCTGTAATTTCAAGCCGTGACATCTAGTTGTACATAAGGTCATAACTTTTGATTCGTTTGGAATTTGAAGATGGTTCCAAAACCAATTTTATACTAGACACACTTATCCTTAAAATCGGGGTAGTTTGAAAACAATTAGACCTTGTTTGTCCCCTCAAAATTTAAAAAGAATGAAGACATTTTATCTGAAATCTGCTATGTAGTGAAGGCAGTGATATGTCTTTAAAAGTTACTTCATAACTCACAACCAAGAAGAAATTCCAAAAAATTATGAATTTAAGCTTACTTATGAATGTTCAAATGGCAGTGGTTTGCAAGAAAATGGACCCCTTTTTGTCAGTCAAAATCCGTGGCGACAGAGGCATATATCATTGACATATTGTTATAATTAATCTTATAACTCTCAAATTAGGGAGAATTTCGAAAAGTGCTAAACCTATGATCTCAAGCTTACTAAAAAATGTTTCAAACGACAATGGTTTGGAATAAAACGAACCTTATTTGGTTGCACTTGACATCAGAGACATCAGTTCTGTGTTTTTATCAAAACTGTCTAGAGTAATCTATTAGCATATTTCGAAGTATAAGTTTACATTAATAAAGAATCAGAGTATGATGTAAAAATGAACATTAAAATAGACTCAGAAATATTTCCAATGGTGGTATTTTTGTGTCATTTGGGCTTTAATTGCTTAGTCAAACTCTTAGTACAGCAGAAGTAACATTCTTGGAAATTATCACAGTCTGCTAACAATGACATACATGCATAAAACGAGCCATATCTTCCAAACTATCAAGAATTTCAACTAGTCATAATCACCAAACTTAAAGTAGACTCATATAAATTTTATATGGTGATGATTTGAGGCTAATTGGATTTCATTTCTTAGTCAAAATCTCATAAAAAAAGCATGTAAATTCCCTAAAAAATCATAGTACAAACATGACATATTCCAAAGACTATCCCATAACCTCAAATCCATGCAAGATAACAACATGAAACCTTTTCTATATTAAAATAGGCTCACACAACCATCATTCCATAGAATATCAGGACTTACAAGATTAATAACATTGCCAAACTTATCATACAAGAAGATCTAATTGTTGGAAAAATAGAACACAAACATACATGCCTAACTTCAAGCCTAATCCATGCTTTATTCATGCTTAATTCATGGAAATTCATACTTAAATATCATACTTTCATATATAAGGATCATAATTCATATTATGGACACACAATAGCATGGTCTACTTACCATTTTCTCCAATGGTGATCCCGACTCCTTCGCACAGCCACTTCCCCAAGCTTCTCCCACAAGTCTTAAAGGAGCTGGAATTCCTAATGGTTCAAAGGGGGAAAACGTGGGGAAGAGAGAGATATGAAAGCTGGGGTGGTTAAATGGGTAGTGAGAGAAGGGGAGGAGAGGTGGCAACATATAATGGACAAGTGGTGGCAGCATGGGACAAGTGGCATCACACAATTAACAAGTGGTATGCAAGAGGAGAGAGAGAAGGGCAAGTATGGGGGACATCATCATTGTGGGTACAACAAGCTTTTGCCACTTGGCACACAAGGGGAGAGAGAGAAAACATGGGAAAGAAGAAACTCCCTAGATTACTATACACCTCCCACACACAGCCACATGCTAATCAACTCGCCGCGGCGATAGTCTCTTACGCTCGCGATAATACTCCCTTACGCACACGGCGATACTCCTTTATCTTCACGCTCAGCGTTAGCTCAGGCAGTGTTACTCCACACGGTGATGCTCCACACAGCAATGCTCCACACAACGATGCTCCTCACGGCGAGGCTCCACACGACGATACTCCACACGGCGATGCTCCACACAACGATGCTCCTCACGATGAGGGTCGACACGGCGATGCTCCACAAGGTGATGCTCCACATGACGATGCTCCTCACGGTGTGGCACTCGCGACATTGCCTCTTACGCTCGCGGCGATACTTCCATTCACACGCGACGATAACAGTTTATGCACAACATCACCCCATCACTCCATAGCTGTTGCTGGCTCTTTCTCTCTCTTCACAGCCGGCGCTAGGCTCCTTTCACAGACAGCGCTAAGCCTCTTTTACAGACGGTGCTAGGCCCCTTTTCACGTGGGGCGATAGCGTTCTTCCTTAGTGCTGGGCGTGGGTTTCCTCCTCCCTACTGCCTTGAGTGTCTAATTTTAGAAAATTGGGTTTCTTACAGGGACTCAGATACAGCTAGAGGTAAAGCTTCTCAATCCAAAAACTCTATGACTACTTCGACGGTCATCCAAGCAAGAAGAGGAAAGAATTATCCACCACCAAGAAGTTATGACTCTCCATAGACATGGACGAGGAAGAGGTGGACGCTGCAGACGTATCGATAGAGAGTTCTCCTTCGATAAAGACCAAGTTCCCGAGATCTTTGAAAAGCTTTTAGCCGTTGGGACCATTATTCTTCCCTCATCAAGATATCCAAAGCAGGTCAGTCAAACGGATCGAACCGACTACTGCCCATACCATCGGATGGGAGGACATGTAATAAAAGATTGTTATCCCTTAAAGGATATCATCAAAGGCCTCATCAAGGATGGAAAGCTCACGTGTGTCGAGCAAGAAGCACCAAAGGCCGAGACTGTGACGTCCACCATGGTTTCCTTCTTGATTGATGAAGCCAAACCCCAACTGGTAGCAGAGAGCTTCCTATATCAAGGGTCCTACGACTTTGACAAAGCCATTGTACTAGACATATATGAGACGCTCCTCATTATGAGATTTATACTCCCTGTGAAAAGGTGGAGGACATAAAAAAGAAGGAATCTATTAAAAGGAGCTCCTTACTGCCAATACCATTGTTCGCGTACCCATGGGTTGGAATATTGTTTGCCAGTAAAAGATTTGATACAAGAATACATAGATCAGGCGACCATAGTTATCAATCCTATCCCTCCTAAGCAATAGACTCACCTGGTCCCTGTATTGGAGAAGGTCGAAGGTTGTCCTTACCCAGAGTTGTTTGAACTATGCTCGGAATACTATGGGACTCTCAATTCCTCAATTGATAAAGAGGAAGTGTTGGAGGACGGTTGGGCTACTTACGCAAGCCATAGGGAGAAAAGTGTATTCAAGCTGACGCTCTGAGAAGAGCCTGTTTGAAGGTGCTGGAGATGACGCTATCCCAAGCAAAGATAGCTGCAGAAGCTTCCCCCGTGCCTCAAAGTTCTACTAACCGAAGGGGGACGACGAAGAAGAGAAGTAACAGAAACCCACATTCAATAGTATGACCTCATCCCACTTTAAAAGAACTTTGGGCTGCTTTGATGCAAGCCCTTTCATCTCCAAAGAATTTCAAGCCGAAGTTGACCACGTTGAACTTGACTTAGAAGTTTTGCCCAGCGCTATGCTAGTCACCGTTTTTGACACAGATCTACAACTAGGGAGGAAGCCCCATAATTTCCCTTTGATGGTGGATGGGAGCTTACACAAAGTACACATCAATCGAATAATGATTGATGGGGGATCAGTTGTAAATCTATTTCTCTTAAGAAAGTTGAAGCCTATGGGAATGGATGTCCAGAACTTGTAAGAAGGGCATATGGTGATACAAGGTTTCAACAAAGCTACTCTACAGCTGTCGGAAGCATTACATTGAAGCTCAAAACAGACGAGCTGGAGGCCTATGTAATGTTTCAAGTCATTGAAACCGAGGTGTCCTACAATGTATGATTAGGGTGCCCATGGTTACATGACAATGGTGACATCCCCTCGAATCTACATCAATGCTTCAAATATTTCCCCTAAGGGAAGAAACATACAGTTTATGCCGATCCAAAGCCCTTCACCAAGGTAGAGTCCCATTACACAGATGCCAAATTCTATAATCTTAATAATCATGACCCCCTTTCCATTGAGGAATCAGAAAGCGAGAGTAATTTTGATGAAAATTATGGGGTTGAGCAAGCATTGATCAAAGCCTTCAAAGGCTTAAATTTTGAATAGGGAGCCAAGCCACTCACCACCATCATTCTGGTGAGTGTCAATCCAGAGATGCTATACCAAATCAAAGACGGCGTACTCGATTCGCTCTTGAAGACAAAATTCAAAGAAGGACGGCAGAAGGAGTATGTGCCCACCCCTTGAAAGATGGAGCTTCAAAGCCACAATGGTTCCTCTATAACCCTTAGGCTCACAGGATCATGAGGAGTATGAATTGTGACCCATCTACTTGTCAAGGCCTAAATGGCGGAAAGGGGATGATATCACCTTTTCAAGCAATCGAAAATGTATCCCGATAGAAGTTCAATACTCAGGGGTCGAGTATACCTTGCCTTTTAGGATTAGCTCAAAGAACGTGCACAAAACGAAATAGATGGTCCAATGTGCCATGACATCTTTAAGAATCCACAATGACCAAAATTTAGGTTCAGAAGATGAAATGGAGCCTGCCTCATGCTAACTGGATGATGGAGGTTAGGCCATAGTCGACAAGCTGATAGAAGTTGAGTTAGGTGAAGAAGGAGATCATTGACCCACATTCATGAGTTCATCTTTGGATCCAGAAGAAAGGGAGCAATACGTTGACTTCCTCCATCTTAACCGAGACATCTTTGTATAGAATTACCATACGATGCCCATGTTGGACCCCACCATGGCAACTCCCTGGCTTGTTATCGATCCTCACATCAAACCGTTGAAGCAACTTCAAAGGAAGTTTCATCTAGATATAGTGCCCTAGATTGAGACCGAGTTAACAAATTAGTTAAAGCTAGGTTCATTAGGGAAGTCTTATACCCTAAATGGCTTGTTAATATCGTACCGGTCAGACACGACAATGGGTAGATAAGGGTATGCATTGAATTTCACAACCTTAACTCAGCTTGCCCCAAAGACGACTTCCCTTTGCTTCTCATTGAAATCATGATTGACTCGACTGTAGCATGTGAAATTTTCTCATTTATGGATGGGTATTCTAGCTACAATCAAATCATGATGGTTCTTGAAGTTGAAGAATTGACAGCTCACCCCGATCTCAACTAGAAATATTATTTATAGGTTGAAACGTCCTAGGCAGACTACTCGGGTATTTTAAAGCATTCACTCCACTAGTACCCCTTCTCTGTAAACCTAGCCTCCTGCCGCTCAAAAGGGACCAAGGGAATCAAGAGGCTGAATAAGGTGAGACAAATCCAGAGTGGCCTAACTATGAAGCATTTAAGAGGAAAGGCTCTGATGTTATATCAACGGACACTAAAGCCCTACCAAAATTCTGACACCAAGGTGCCACAAGCATCCAAGTCATAGCATAAGTGACCCCGGCACTAGAGGCCTGACGTCATTCCCATTGGTGCCAAGTCCCAGGCCCCTATGTTCAAGCCACAACGTGATCCACTTTCAAAGACTAGAGGAGGATCAAGATGCCTGGTGGCAAGGCCAATGCCGCCAGTGCCATTTTCAATAGCGCAGGGTCTTGAGCCCTTCACCAGCTGGAACACAACCTAGCAGAAGTGATTGATGTGATAGGATGACATGCTAGTCCGTACCTATCATCGTGGCAGGCTCGTATTAACATCTCAACTGTCAGTACGAAGAAAGGTTGTCGATTTTTTATTAGAAGATGATTAGTGGCAAGTACAACCAAGATGACTGGACATCTGATACCCGGACGACATTTAGAATGTCATCGGCGCTAGTCGAAACTGCTTCAAACTGTGATTGACAAAATCAGGGAACACCACGTGTCCTGAAAAGCTCTAAGCGACAGTCGGAATGTCATCGGTGCCATTGCCATTGGCATCAGAATCTGACAGATCATACATACTAGCATTAATGTGCAATTAATTTCTACTTGTTTACAATGATACTCAGACTGATCTTCCGACGAAGATCTCTCGAATTTTGACACCTTAAATTGATAAAAATAATGTGGTAGAGAAAGTGGGACAAATCGAATTCTGATCTGAGGCCAGATTTTCCTAGAAACGAGCAGATTTGCTCTCATATCTGTGGCAGAGCCAGCATGATCCAAAACATTAAAACACGAGTTCAAAGAAGCAAACTAACCAAATTAATCAAAATAAAATGAAACAGTAAGAAGAAGAAGAAAGAAAGGGTAAGAGGAGAATACCAAACCGGGCTGGATGGCTCGGGACCCCCGAGCCTTCAAGGGCTTGCCCGTATCAAAACCGGCGTCCTCTTTTCCTCTCTGATTCAGAAGTTGACCATAAGATCTTTGATTTTAAAGGATTGTTGTGCCCTAGAGAACTGAAGATGGTCAGGGTTTTTGGACCTATCCTTTCATGACTTAAGGTTTCTCAATCTTTGGGTTAGGGTTTTTAGGTTAGGGTTTTAGGCTTAACTTTCTCTGAGCAAAGCGGCTAGGATTTCAAGCTTTCTCTTTTTTTTTTCTTTTTTTTTCCTTAAGCCACGAATTTTTCATTTTTATAGATCGGGAATTAACCTAAAAAGGGAACTTACCAACACCAGCAAATGACCAACCAGAATTTGCCATTTCTCTGGTCCCAGGTCTAGGCAACACTACGTGTGTCGCCCAGCCAAAATTGGTCAAATTCAGGAAATTTGATGTAAAACAGTTGGGGGGACCTCTGGAATGTGAAGACTACCATTTTTGGGCTGTCAGAGTTGGACGACACACAATATGTCGCCCAAGTCAAGACTGCTCGAAACAAAAAATTTCCAGTGCAAGGCAGATGCTGGGGCTGTCAAGATGTTTCTTGCAAAAAATCATTCAATTTGGGTATGTCTATGCTGAGCGACACAAGGTGTGTCGCCCATACCACATCTACCCAAAATGGCAGATTCCTGCTCAGCACTGATCTCTAAGTTGTAGTACTAAAATATGAATATTTCGAGTCAAGCTGAGTTGGACGACACACAGTGTGTTACCCGGGCAACACTAGATGTGTCGCCCAGTCTGGTGGGCAGCACAAAGTGTGTCGCCCAATCTAGGTTGGGCGACATTGGGTGTGTCACCCAAGCCAAAACAGACCGAAACTATTTTATCCTCAGGGAGTCAGATTTCTATTCATAGGCCTATCCTCCATGGAGCTTCATCCACATGGCGACACACACAATGGTCCATGCTAACTTAAACTGCACAGTCATGGTCCAAACTATATGACCTTAAACTGTAGCAGAGGTTTAGTTGCACCACCTTAAACTGCATGCTCCATGCTGCATGACCTTAAACTGCACAGCCATGGTCCAAACTATATGACCTTAAACTATAGCGGAGGTCTAGTTGCATGACCTTAAACTGCATGGTCCTAGTTGCATGACTTTAAACTGCATAACCATGGTCCAAGCTATATACATCCTGGTCGCATGAAGTTAAACTGCTTTGCACAGGTCTAGGAGGCATGACCTTAAAGACGCCCCCACATATGCGCACACCCATTTTACGTGCATCTTCACGCACGTCCTTCTCAAACGACCCGTTCGTGTACGTGCACCACCTTATTACCTCCCCAGTGAGTCTTATCCATGCTCACAAGACGACGAGCCATCGCGCCGCCTATACTCGCTGTCAGCTAGTGCATCACCATTACACACCCCCCATCCATTCATCATTACCAGCTTCCACCATTCCCTAGTGATTCTTATCCATGCTCACGAAACGGTAAGCCGTCTCGCCACCCATACTCACTGTCAACTAGTAGGTCACCATTATGCACCCACCATTCATACATCATCCATCCTTCACAGGCAACCTCGTGCCATCTTCTCAAAATGAGTCATAACCATCACTGTACTCACTCTATGCCCCCTACAGACTGCCATTCATCACCATTATGGTCTAACTGTATGACCTTAAACTATAGTGCTCGTCCTGACCACATGACGTTAAAAGGCTTCCCACTGGTCGCGAAGGCACGATCCTAAACACGCCTTCACAAAAAAGGGCATGGTGTACACCTGAACAAGGGAACGCCATGAGTAAAAATGACGGATGGGCATGGTCATAAAACCATGAGTAAGAGAGTTTCGTGGAAAACAAAATCCATGCATGGTGAAAACCCCAAAAGGGCATCGTGAGCAAAAACATATGAAAAGGGTGGACATGACTGTAAGGTCATGGGTAAAAGAGCCCAGAAATAATAGAAGTTGGTGAAAACCATCTTTACGGTGCCACTTCGCTTGTCCAAGTGAAAACCCACAAAAGGGCACTTGGACCAACGACACAGGTTGACGCATGACCATCGCCTCAACCAACACTCAATTTCTAAACCAATCACAATCCTAATGAGGTCTACTTAAAATCCTCAAATGTCAAACATCAACAACATGGCTTGCCAGGGAGTGAGAGTCGCATAAGATCTCTCAACAAACAACAAGAGTCCTCGAGGGTGAGGTCAATGACAAAAAGATCCCTCCAAAATGCTGAAGGCCATCATGAAGGCAAGAAACTGATGAAGCCAGGGTCTAACCTACCACAAGCTTCAGGGTATTCCTTGCCAAATCCCCTAGCTTACATGGGACCAGACTTTCAGGTAGGTCAGAAGCCCCCGAATGGACCCCACTAGATGGGACCTACAGAGATACCCGGAGCATCAAAAGCAAACCTGGTGTAGCAGCAAACAATGCCGACCAAAAGGTTCTTAGCACTTGGCCTCCACGTAGGCCTGATTCTGTCTGAGGAGGTCCCTACAAAGGCCTCACACTTCAAAATCTCACATGGTCCCGCGAAGGTGAGGACTTCGACAAGATCCCTCAGGCCTGATTTTGTCCGAGGAGGTCCTTATAAAGGCCTCATGCTTCAGAATCACAAATAGTCCCTTGAGTGTGAGGACTTTCATAAGATCCCTCAGGCCTGATTCTATCCAAGGAGGTCCCTACAAAGGCCTCACGCTTTAGAATCACAAATAGTCCCTTGACGGTGAGGACTTTGACAAGATCCCTCAAACTTCCCGAATGATTGCAGTTCTCGATTCTCTCGAAGCACAACATTTGATGGGGCATACTGTTGGAAGATATTTTTCATCATCATGGGACCCCTACTCAAAAAAGCCTAGCAAACAAATCATCGAAAAACATTGGGGAACAAGCACACTATCGATTCGAAGGTTCAAGATCCATTCAAATTTCAAGTCATATGATCGTGCACTAAAAATACGATACATGTCTCGAAGTTGGTATCTAATCGATCGCCATGCCGAGACCTATAAGAAAACACTCATCTTTTGATCAACTGAGCATCAGAACGACCTCGAATCATCCCTGAAAATCATGTAAGTTTTGAGGTAACACAGGGACTGTTCTGAAATTCCACAATTTGTTAAGATGGGGCAAAACTGTCATGTTGTACCCTATTTTCTAATTTCTTTTAATTCAATTTAATCTTAATTTTCAGTAATTAGGGTTACTTTTGATAATCCACCCATGTTTGGGACAAATTCTATATATACACGTATCATCATTGTACGCACAAACACAACAGAGGAATCAACCTTTCACAAAAGAGAGAGTTTTTACTTAATATAGTTTCTCTTTCTTACCATTGTTGGGTCATGTTTGGAGAGAGAGCTAGGTGAGAGAAACTTTTGATCGGTACCCGTAAGCTTGAGGAAGATCTTCTCTCTATTCCTTTTCTTTTCTTCTTTCTCTTCCTCTCTCTCTTCTTCCTCTTCTTCGTCTGAGATCCTTATGGAAGCCATGTGTGGTAGTGGCAGTGGCAGTGCCGTGCATTCCTCTCCCGTAGTCTCACAGGTCGTGTAAGGTGATGGCAGTGCCACGCGCGAGTCTTCTTCCCCTTATGTTCGTCTGTCTGTCTGTCTGTCTGTCTCTCTCTCTCTCTCTTAGTGATGCCTGCAGACAGCGCTGCTCATCGCCATCCGCAAACATAGCTTCAACGTCTCAGTGAAGAGACTAGACGATGAACTTGTTGCCCCCTACAGGGGTCTTCCCCTGTTGTGCACCTATTGCAGACGGCAATACCTATCGTCACCTGCTAGAGGCCTCGACAACATCTATCGCTGTTCGCGAGCTTCCTTCGCAGACTTGGTGCCCATCGCCATCCGTGAGCTTCTTCCGCGCATTCATTATTCATCGCCGCCCTTCTTACGTCCCACACTTGTCGCCGTGTGCCTCATGAGAGCTATCCCCGCATGCTTCACAAATGGCTATCGTTGCGCCCTCCATGAGAGTCTATCGCCGCCAGTGCAGGGGTGTGTTACATTCTTATGTTGCCAATGGTGATGTCTAGCAATGTCTGTAGTCCTCAACTCACCCTCTAGCTGTGAGCAGTAGTGTCTAGTGCCATTTCAGGGCCATGACACTACTACTCCATGGTCACGGGTGGCAACGCCTAGTGCTGTCGGGACCCTATCCCCTTCGCTGTCTCGCTCTCTTTTTTTTTGCTCACTTTCCTTCTCTTCCCTCTATTCTCTCCTCACTTGATTGAGGTGGACTTAATCTAGCATCTCACATGGGTCTCAGTTTCAAGTAGTATTGCCGCCGTGTTGGTCCTGAATACCATGCCTATCTAACTACCACTCCGAGTTGGTTACTATCCGGCTATCAAGCTAGTCTCCTCCCTTCATCAAGTTTTATTTATTTTTTTGACCTTTGCTAGAAACTTCTACTTCATCACTCTAACCCCGCATATTTTTAGTCACGAGGATGTGCAATGCCCTAAGACAAGGGTGGGTCTTTTCGACCCACTTGTCTTGAAAATTAACTATAGTAGTATTGTGAAGAAAAACAAGGAGATTACAGGTTAAGGGAGGCGATTCCGAACCAGCTAAAGCAGTTGGGGGACTTTTCGACATGTTCTAAGAGGGCACCCACGTGAGCCAGCCCGAGTAAGGTTCCAACCCACCTTAAATTCCTCTCTCATTGATTGGTATACCTACCCTTGCTCTTGAGTAAGGTTCTGAGAGAGCGATCTCCAATCCCGAGTTCCCTAGAAACCCGAGATATGTGCTGCCAGATCATCTAGATCAGGAGGGCAAGATCGAGGCACCTAACCAGCGACCTCATGGGAATAGTGCTATTCTTCATGAGACTTGCCTTGCTATCTTGGCGAGTTTTCTATCCTTCAGTCCTTTTTGCAAATTTACTTAGGCTGTCAGAATTTTTTTCTTAAAGCTCGTATTTTTTTTTAGGTCCTAGTATTGTGACACCAGGGATGTTTCTCTTTGAATGTGGGCTGAAGCTGCCTATAGAGGCGAGTGCTGCATCAACCTATTTATTGGTCCAAACATCCTTTGCAGATTTTCACTTGGATTTGGGAAGCGACGCCGTAGAGGCGGTTTTAACCAACTTCCTTTTATTTGGGGCTCCTTTACCCATGACCTTCCCGCCATGTCCACTTTTATTTTTCATTTTTACTCACGGTGCCCTTTTGGGTTTTCACCATGCTCGGGTTTTTATTCATGAAACTCTTTTACTCATGGTTTCGTGACCATGCCCATCCATCATTTTTCTCATGGTGTTCCCTTGTCCAGGTATACACCATGCCCGTTATTCCTTTTTTTTTCTTTTGTTTTCTTTGTGAAGGCGTGTTTAGGGTCATGCCTTCGGAACCTGTGCGAAGCCTTTTATCATCATGTGGCCAAGATGTGCACCACAATTTAAGGTCATACAGCTGGACCATAGTGGAGATGGATGTTAGTCTGTTGAGGCCATGGAGTGAGTATGGTGGTGGTTTTGACTCACTTTGGGGAGATGGAACGAGGCTACCTATGAAAGATGGATGATACATGAATGGTGGGTGAAAAGTGGTGACCCACTGGCTGACGGCAAGTATGGGTGGCAAGATGGCTCACTGTTTTGTGAGCACGGGTGAGACTCACTAGGGAATGATGAATGGTAATGAAGGGATACAGATTTACTGGAGAGTTATGAAGGTGGTGCGTTCACATGGATAGGTTCGTTAGGGAAGAAGTGCGTGAAAATGCACGTAAAGGGCATGTGCGTGTGTGTTGGGGCATGTTTAAGGTCTTGTCTCCTAGACCTGTGCAAAGCAGTTTATTATCATACGACCATAATGTACACTATAGTTTAAGGTCATATAGCTTGGACTGTGGCTATGCAATTTAAAGTCATGCTGCTAGGACCATGTAGTTTAATGTTGTGCAACTAGACCTCTGCTACAATTTAAGGTCTGATAGTTTGGACCAAGGTGCTAAGCCTTTTAACATTATGCGGTCTGGACATGTACAATGGTTTAAGGTCATATAGCTTGGACCATGGTTATGCAGTTTAGAGTCATGCAGCTAGGACCATGCAGTTTAAGGTCGTGCAACTAGACCTTCGCTATAGTTGAAGGTCATATAGTTTGGACCATGATTGTGCAGTTTAAGGTCATGCAACACGGACCTTGGCTGTGCAGTTTATGCAGCATGGACCTTGGCTGTGCAGTTTAAGTTCTTGCACCGTGGACCTTGGCTGTGCAGTTTAAGGTCATGCAGCATGGACTTTGACTGTTCAGTTTAAGGTCATGCAGCACGGACCTTTGCTGTGCAGTTTAAGGTCATGCAGCACAGACCTTAGTGTGAAGCCTAATGGGGAATAAGTCTGTGGGTGGTAATCTGATTCCCTGGGGATAAAGTAGTGAAGGCCATACGCATGCAGAGGGCTCAGATGGAGATGGTGGCCCTACAAGGAGTGGCTAATGGAAGCGAACTTTGCAGGAGATTAGGGTGTGAGTGTGACTCCCAGGGGGGAAAAGTGTGACTTCATGAGAAGTAGGCTTATAGAAGGTAATCCGACTCGTTTGGGGATAAGATAGCAAAGGAATGTGAAACAGACCCACAGGGGTCGAAGAGGTAAGAATGTCCTTAACTCCATTGGGGATAATGCACTACAGTACGGGTGTGTGACTCCTACTAAGGATGAGGGACAGTGGCCCACTCCTGATCCATTCGAGATGACAAGTCATGGCCTAGGTGCAACTCCACTGGGGATGACAGGTCATGGCCTAGGTGCAACTCCATTGGGGATAGTGATAAGACACACACAACGGTGACCATATTCTAGCACGTGCAGCCTAGAACATAAGCGACGCTAGCATGAGAAGCAAAACACACATGGAGGTGGACTTGAATGGTAGTAGTCATTGACACGTGTGGCGCTAACATGCGCAGTGACAGCACACGTGGCGGTAGACTTGAGAACATAGCCGGCTCTGGGCACAACTGGCACTGGGCTTTAGAGAACACAGCCGGTGCTGGGTTTTTGAGAACACAGCCGGTGCTGGGTTTTGAGAACATAGCCGACGCTAAATCACTGAGAACACAGCCAGCGCTGAGTCATTGAGAACACAGCCGGCGCTGGGTACGGGTTAGTGTTCGGGTCTTGGGCCTGAGCCCGACCTGGTCTTGGTCTTGATATTTCATGGGCGACGGTAAAATTTCATTCGAGCCTTGGGTTCGAGCCTGACCCGATCAGGCCCATTATAGTTTGGTCTTCAAGGACCTGGTTGGAATTCCTGTTTTGTGGGGGGTACTTCAGGGAAGCTTTACCTATATAAAGGGGGTATACCCCATTTTTTCCCCTTTTTACCAAAGATTAAAAACGACTAAGGAAAATTTTTTTAACAGTGAGAGAGATTTTCCGGCAAGAATTCTGACGAGCATGTAGAGCACCTGAATGGGTTTGCAGGAGTTTTCCAGCAAGCAGGAGAAGGTTCCGACTGAGACAAGAGAGCACCTGAGGGAACACAGGTGTATTCACGAGGTTGCAGGAGTTTGCTGGCAAGGGTAACAGGGGGTTCATTGATGGTTTTTTGGGATTCCAGTAGTGGTTTTGGAGTACCATGGAGGGGGAAAAAGGGCAGAAGTTGCAACAAGGGGCTGCTTGGGAACTTTCGTCGGTCTCTGGTAGTTTTTCGATGGTGTTCCAGAAGGGGAAAGGTCTTACTGAGGGTTTTCAATGGGAGAAGGGAGTTTCCCGACAAGAAATCGAGAGGCCATTAGAAGGTGAACAGTCACTTAGAAGGTGAACAGTTGTTGGGAGGTGAATGACTGCTTGGAGACGAAAGGTTGTTGGGAGGTGAACAACTGCCAGTCCACACGTGTGAGGCCACATCGCGACCGACAGTTGTCAGGCGGCACAGCGGGGCTCGAGGTGACACATGCACAATCTGTGGCACGTGCAGAAGATTTGAAGACGAGCGACGATAGTCCTTTGAAAACATAGCCGGCACTGGGCATTAGCGAACATAGCTGGCGGTAGGCATTGGCTAACACAACCGGTGCTAGGCATTGGCAAACATAGCCGGTGCTAAGCTTTGGTGAACACATCCGACCTAGGCATTGGAAAACACATCTGACGCTAGCCTGTGCCTCGTACAGGAGTGAGTCTTTAAACATTTTATGATGGCCGGGCCTTCTCATATAATCCCTAACGTGAAGAACCTTCAAAGGGAAAGAGATGTCAATATTAGTGAATTTATTGGTGAGAGTCTAGTGAGGGGTGAGCCCATTTGGCTCATTGATGCACAGTCCAAGCCAGAGTGGCCTCTCAGATTATCGACCCAGTTCGCTTTGAAGTCCGGAGGGGCAATGACGGTAATGTCAGTATCGAAGAAGGGGTGGCACTCCTTCATTGCATGCATAAGAATATAGCTTCTGGGGCCAATTTTCCCACATTAGGAAAGAGAATGGTGAAGACTAAGGGGCGGATGTGGTCTTCTGCTGACCTTCGTTTGCAAGGGGAGCACCAATATTTAAAAGGGTACTCTTCCTGGACCATCGAGGTGCTAGGGTCATACAGAAGCATTCTTGAGTGTGCTTCTTTGCTAGCAGCAGTTCAATGCTTAGCCAGCTATTATGACAGGTGCTCCAATACTATTAAGGTACTGCTGGAGACGTGGAGTCATGTTAGCAACACATGGCTCCTTGGGCATGAGGAGGCAGGAATCTCCTTATTGGATATTCACTTCATTGGCGGCCTTCTGCTAATCGGGGCAATGTATGACACGTTCATGCCTCAGAACTCGATCATCTTTGGTAGTGCTCGGCTAGGGGGAGAGGAGCCACCTGCTAGTCTTTAGAAAATTTTTGAGATATACCAGTTGCATCATTCCAAGTCTAGCAACAGTCGGGTCACCTTCACCGACTGGGTGAAATTCTTTTGTGGGGATTAACCCAAGGATGGTCAAGTTACTTAAAGAAAGAAGGGGAAGGCAATTGTAAAGGGGATGCCTCCCATCTATCAATCTGAGATCAGTGATAACTCCGTCTTCTTGACCGCATACCTGGCCTTATTCTTATGCAAATTCACTATTCCTGGAGGTGTAGATGACATCCTTTCAGGCACATTCTATGTAGCTTGTGATATGGCAAGGGGACACTAGTACGCTCTCACTCAACCAGTCCTATGCAACATCTACCACGGACTGAGAGCCATCTCCAGGGGGAAAGCCTACAAAGGCAAAGACGGGGGAAATGGCATTGTCAGAGAAGAAGCATTTCTTGGGGACTTTAAGACTCCATTCCCCATCCATTATGTGTATGGGTCGCTAGGGGCCTATTTCCCTTCCACCTATGTCAGGAGTCAGGGCTCAGGAGAGAAAATGTGCCCCTTCTTGATGAGAATTGCTGGTCAAAAGGCTATCTTTCATAGCCCAGGGGAGGCTCGAAGCTTGTTTGGGAATGACTCCTCAAATATGCGGCGGTTCTCATTTCCAGTTGGGAGTTTTACTGACCACGCCTTTATTGATGAACTGGGGAAAGAGTTGGACGGTGCCCCCACGACTGTCAGAGAGCTCATGTTCATCTTGAGTGCTAGAGGGGGGGTTTTGCCCTACCAGATCTCGCACAATGATAAATTGGAAGGGTACTTCCCTCATCACTTTACTCATCAGCATAGGTGTCGCGTCAGACTCAACACTGGGAAGAAGGAAGAGCTTGGGACTCTTAGAGAATGCTGGCTACCAGAGCATATACGGACCGCATGGTCCACCTGTTTGGAGGTGATAAAGACTAGCAAGTATGTGATGCCCCACTTTGGCAGAAGGGTCCGGGTGACCGAGGCCTATGCACACCAGTGGAGGATTACCAGCTTAGGATACTGGGAGGCTGATCACCCCTGGAAAGGGGAAAACTGCAATTGGCGTCAAGAGATTAGACAAAGGAGGATTGTCAATGCTTTCGCTCCTGGCGAGATCTTTGACTTGGGATATCCCTGGAATTGACAGGCTCTTGGAATTCCTTGAGAGATAGCAGCTGATGAAACTTCGCGTCAATTTCTTTCCATGAAGAAAAAGACTAGGAGAATCTTTGATAAAATCAGCTCTGTCTTCAAATGGAGGGAGGGCTAAAAGGTCCCAGGTCATGAAGGGCGTCCCATCCGAGACTTGCACGCGTTGATCGAGAGCGACCCCCACAGTGCTCTTGTTGTAGGCTCTTCACAAGTGGGGAATTATGAGGTGGTTGCTTCTCCTCTAGCAGGAGGGAAGAAAAGGTAACGCTCTACCCCTATCGGCACTTGTGCACCAGCTTAGGATGGTAGACCTACTCGAAGATGTAGGGGTGTCAAACTTCCTATCATTTTGGAATCAGGAGGTAGCTCTTCCTCCTTTGATCCATTAGCTGCTCCCTCAGTGTCACCTTCTGCCCTTTCTCGATCATCTTCTGCCTCTCTTGAATTGTTTTCTACTTCTTCAGAGACCGAGGTGGTTGAATCTAGCCCCTCTGAGCCTATTATCATCGCTTTTGATCGAGAGGTGACTCTGGAACTCGGGGCGGTGCCTCCAGGTCCAAGGGTGGTTCCTGAATCAGATTTGATTCTAATGGGGATCAATGAGGCTGAAGGCCCTACAATCATTACCCAAGGGGTGGAACCTAACACTTTCATGGCCTCTGACCCTCAGGAGGTTACTGCCCTGACAGAGACAGGGGCTGCGGTGATGGATAATGAAGGCCCAATCATCTTTCTTGAGATGGGACCTATGGTTAGCGAGGCTCTTAAGCATCAAGAGGCTGCTGCCCCAGAGTGCACAACTCAGGAAGATAAAGGGGTTGATATTTTCGTGATAGGATTTTTGGCTGTAGAGGATGCAGACTAGGTGGAAGAGGCCATGGCAAAGCCTGAAGTGGTGACCTTAGAAGATGAAGGTTAAAGGGAAAAGGTGACCCCTGAAATTCTCGAAGCTGAAGTAACAATTCAGAAGAGTGGGGAACAAGGAAGAGATGCTGGCCTTGAACTTGTTGAGGCCATGACAGTGGGTGAGAGACAAGAAGAGGGTCCTTTGGAGCATGCTGGGCTAGGAGTGGTGGCCTCAGCAGGCGAGGGTCAAGGTAATGGGGTTGGTATTGAAGAGACCAGGCAAGTTGAGGCTGGGGCTGCCTCTGAATTTGAGGTGCCCGAGGCTTTGAACTTCACGATTGCCCCAGAAGAGCCAGTGACTCTCATGGCTATCATCCCTTCTAGCCCAACCCTCGAAACCAAAGTTCCTTCCATGGTGGTGGACCCTGCAGTACCATTCAAACCTATTTTCAGTGAGGTTTCTGGGGCATAATTGCGGACATGCTCCGTGCAGGTCTTCAGGGTTTAAGAGAGCTGCCTCTCATTGAGCTGGGTGACGCACTAAGCAAACAGGGAATTTGCTAACATGATCAGCATTTTAGGGAATGCGTCTGAAGTCCTCTCTCATTTTAATGCCATGTTAAATGCGTTGGAGAGTTGGAGTTTTCATCATGAGGCAGAGACCAACAGGATGGCTTCCCTAGAGGAGTCAATCTCACGACGTCATGAGGGAATAGATTCCTATTCTCAAAAGAAGGCCTATATGGTTGCTCGTAAGCTCGACCTTAATATGGAGGGGAGAATTAGCTTCAATAGGATGATAGGCATAAGGGCGGAGATACGAAAGCTGAAGGACGAATTTATTGATCTTGAGAGGGAAATGATTCAAAGAAAGGCCTTGGATACTTCTTTAGCTGAGGATCTATCAGAACTCACTCACACCATCGATTCAAAAACCACCTTCATGGAGCATAAGGCTCAAATGGTGGTCGAGCTGAAGGAGCGCATCCAGCATGGTGAGGCTTCTTTTGCATCATTCTTTGCCAGCACTTGTAAAAATTTTGAATTTATGAATGAAATGCTCCCTTTTTCTCTTCTGGCTAATTTTGTTTTATGAGTTCGTTCTTCTTTTACTTCACTTATACCTCTTTTGCTTCTTTCTTTTTGGGGCTTGATCGCCTCTCAAAATGTTCATTGTCTCAAGGGGATAAGACAGAATACACTATCTCTTGCTTCGTCTTGTGACAAGCTGTTGTGGTTTCAATGACCTCTAATGGGAGAGAAATTGCTACTTCTCCCCTAAACGTTTGATTGGATAAGGCCTCATAATTCATTTTTCTCATTATTTGATGAGCTTGCTCACTATAAATAGTCCAATCAGGAGGGGCTTTGGGCTCCATTCGAGGTACATTTACTTCAAGCTCATCATAGCTCTTGGTCCCAGGCATGAACTCCTTTAGATGCTTTGAAGCGACATGCATAACCTCCAATTGGCTCTGGAGACTACGAACTTTGCTTCTTAACTCTGCTAGGGGATCCTGTTCTTGAGGGCACTCAAACCACTCTCCTCCCACAGAATCAGGAAAGCGCAGAACTTGTGGCTGACTACTAATCTGAACTGACCCTACGGTGGGACAAGGAGCATCCTCCATGCTTATAGCAACCAAGGTTTGAAAAATCTTTTGCAGCGGCTAGCGCACGATTTCTTCTTTCAAGAGTGTAATAGGGATATGCATGATTTTTTGATGGTCTAGCGTGTAGGTAACCTTCGAAGTCGGGAATTCTATCCTCAAGGCTTCCTCAATCTCAAGAGCGACCTCTGGTTCGTCTTCTTACAAAGGTGGCTCTGGACTGGAAGCAGAAGGGGAAGCTTCATCTTCAGGCGGAGACAGAGCTTCTTAAGGGGTAGTGAATAGCATGCTAGGATGAAGGGGAGTTAGAGGGAGAATTTTGCCCTGTCTTTCCTCTTCTTTGAACATGTCCACTAGTGTTCGCCCGATGTTCTCAACATCTTCATGAGACGAAGGTTCTATCTTCCTCGTAGATTTCTAATCACAATCATTTGGCTTTGGACCGACACCGAATCTGTGAAGTAATACTTGGCATCAGCATAGTGAGCTTCAGCTATAGGAAATAGTCGTTTATCAGCATAGACCATATGTTGTATCCCATTTGGACTATACTTGAAGCACTGGTGCAATGTGGACGGAACCACCCCCTGGTCATGGAGCCACGGGCGGCCAAGAAGGATGTTATAGGATTTTTCAGTGTCGATTACATGAAATTGAGCGTAGTCATTTAATTCATCAATCTTGAGACAAAGGCAGACGGTGCCAGCCAGCTTTGCTCCTGACTGATTGAACCCCTAGACTGTGATATGTGTTGGAGTGAGATCGTCAGAACCTAATCCCAATCGAGTGAGGATTCTCCCTAGGACAAGGTTGATTGCTGACCCTCCATCCAATATAATTTGGTTGATGTATGCAATTCACCAGTCACAAAGAGAGGACAGTTTTGAAATTTTTCTCCAAATTGCAGATCATCTTCTGAGAAGGTGATCGCCATACATCTGCTCAAGAGCAATGGGTCCACCTCGATGGGTTCCAGTTCAGTCTTGTACACCTCTAGATCGAAAAGCGTCTGGACCAGAGCCATACGATAGTCCCTTGAGAGAATGAGAGCATCATAGATGCTCAGAATGGCTGGGAGCTTCCTCAAGTGCCCTATCAAATCATATTTCACCTTTTCCTCTTCAGCCTTTTGTGTTCTTGACCCTACCACTGGTTGGGTGGTATAGTAGGTTGAGGAGCACGTTTAGGTGGAGGAGGTGTACTTTGGCCTACTGGTTGACTTGATTGCGTAGCTAGCTTGGTTAGGGTGATAGAGGTTTGTTTTAGCGGAACGGAGGTTTGAGGTTGAGGCTTAGGAGGTGGTTGGGTGTATGGGACCAGCGACATCACAAGGTATTGGAGGATGGGTGGTTTGTCTAGGGTATTTTGGCAAGGAAGAAGCCCAGGGAGCTTGAGGATGGGTACATTGCTTAAAGTATTCGGGTGAGGGAGAAGTGGTGGACCAGGAAACTTCAAGATGCCTGGCTTCTAAGGTGGAGCTTGCAGTGTTTTCCCCGACCTCAGGCTCATTTGCCCCGTGCTGGGTGATGCTTCTGAGATTTGAACCATGTGATAGACTCCCTGAGAATAGAAACTCTGCCCTCTTGATTCTTTTAGTCTCTGCTCAAAGTCGGGCTCAGGAGGCCACTAAGGTTTCTTCGATTTTGATTTCTCTTGCTTCTTTGTAGAAGAGGATGGCCTTGACTTGGCTCCAGCCGCCAAGGCGTCAGCAACTTTTAAGAATCCAGTTGCTTGGGCTAGCATCTTTTTCAACCGCCTCCATTGTGTCCTGCTTATTTTGGTTCCTTTGAGTTCTTTGTCGAGGGCCTCGAAGTCTGGACATTCCCTAGTTGTACCTATAGAAGAGGAAGGATAAGAAGAAGAAGAAGAAGTAGAAGAAGGAAAGGGTCAGTAGGTGAGGGATTTTTTAAGGTCGTTTCCCTCATCGGACCGATCTAAGCAACATTTTACGTCATCACCAGAGTTGGACATGTGTAAGGAGTCATTTAAGTCTTTCCCCTGCTTATACCATTGGGGAGTGCTTTGAACGTCGTCACCCTCATTGGACATGCCCCGAGTAGAAGATGGCTCGGGGACATCCTCTCAATGGGGTGAGGAAGTGAGGAAGATTGTGTCGGGAATGAAGTTCTGCAAGGTCGGCAATGGGGGAAGAGGCCTAAGAAATTCCTGCTCAACTGGCGGTTGAGTAGTCTTGTTTCTCCGGCGAGCGGCCCTTAGTGCCCATCTTTTCCTAGTTTTCATTGGAAGTGCTTGATTCGTCTTGCTAGGTTTATGAATAGTCCTAGCTTGACGAACTGCTTCTCGCCTTAAGGACTTGAGTCTGCTTCTCCCAAGGTGGACTATCCATGATTGGGAAGTTGAGGGTTCAGCAGAATCTGCATCATCATTACCTAGGTCTTGTGTCAGGAGGCCCTCCCGCACTAGTGTAGCAGTGACTTGGGGATCTCTTTCTGGAACGTTATAAGGCTCTTGGCATCCCTATATTTTCTTTGTGATTATATCATCAGGGTTTTGATGATGTCTTTTAGCGTGTAGAATTCCTTCGTGGGGTGGTTTATCCTCTGATGATAAGCATAGTGATTCGCATGAGTATCCAGTCTAGCTTGATCAGGAACTTGGTCTCTCACAGCTCGATCATGTTCAGTTCGAGTAATAATCGGAATAGTGCAGGGACCCATTCCTTTTCAAAGGGGTAGACTCTATTCTTATGCTTGGTCCAATAATCATCTCGATTAAGATTCGCAGGTGGGAGTACCTGGTTGTATGCTTATTGTTGTTTGCCTGCCCGAGGCGCTTTCACTGTGTTTAGCCCTTTGGAGAGGTCCAAAGTTTGGGAGGGAACCTTCTTTGGATCGCTGACAGTGATGGCTGCACTGATCACTCCTTTCTATTGGTTGCCCCGGGTATTAGTTCAAGAGCTACCATTGCCTCGGTTGTTTCCTGAGCTTCCAGACTGTTGTCGTGACTTGTCATGGTGGCAAGATAGGCTTTCTATGAGGACTGACTTAGGGATCAGCTCTGACATGGAGGTCGGATTGGAGGCCTCAACATGTAGAGCAATATCAGGTGGCATGTTTCATACGAAGGTTTGAACTGCTTTCTTCTCAAGCATAGGATTAGGCTGATGAGCAGCCAAATCTCTCTATCTTGCTATGAATTGATCGACAGGTTCATCAAGTTCCTGGGTCAAAGTGAGAAGCTTAATGGTTTGTACCTCTCTCTCGACTTCATAGAAACGTTGGTTGAATACTTTCTCTATTTGCTCCCAAGTATTTGCTGAGTTTGGGGGAAGCCGAGCATACCATTGAAAAGCTGGGCCATCGACGGTTTCAACAAACTGATGGAGAAGCAGTCTCCCATCAGCTGCTGTCTCTCAACATGCTGCTTGGAAATGGGTGACACGCTGGTGTGGGGAGGTTGTACCATCGAACAGGGGAAACTTCTCTTTCTTGTGGTTTGAGGGAAACGAAACCTGATCAATGTAAGAAGGGTACGACTTTTGGTAAAGCGTTGCACCGTTCATACTCAGAATCTGTCTGCTTTTTAAACTATGGGTTACCATAGCATCAATGTCTACTTGTGTGATAGGGTGCGAGACAGAATTGTCCTGTGAGGCAGGAGGGGGAGGCTGCCTTGGAGGTGCATCATCCGAATGATGGGAGTTGACCTGATGGTTAGTAGAGTATCGCACGATTTACATGTGGTCAATCTTCTCCATCATTGTGCGTACCATGTCTACAAACTTATTCATGTGCTCTTCTTGAGAGTCGTCAGGCTCGTTTACAACCATTACGATGATTGTTTCTATAGGAAGGTCAAACTAAGGTGCGTTTGAGGGCTTCTGAGCATGACGATTCACACGTTGCAGATCGGTCATCAAAGGCTGAGCGTGCCTTGACTGGACTCGAGTCTTGTATGCCGATTGCTTGAGGACCGGTTATTGATGATCTTGGGACCGTGGCTATTGAGTGGTTGAGTCATCTTCTACGACATTGACCACAGTGCAGGATTCACAGACTTCTTCTTCAGGCTTTGTCATTCAAAGAGGGTAAAAGGGGTTCAAGTGAAGAAGGTTGTCAGAGCTGGGTTCCCCAACTGTCTTGGTTGCTTCTCGAGTCAGAATTCACAAGCCCCTATCACGTTTGGATTTCAATCACGAAGGCATCAAACCTGCTGTAAATTTTTGCCGTCGGATTCCGAGATTTCGACCAAAAACTCATAACAACAAAATCTTCATCTGGACACCAAATCACGTTCCTTTCGTTGCAACGCGATCGTGACGGCATGCTTAGTGTGACTTAATGAAGAAGTCATAAAGAAACATCAAGGAACGAGCACACAATCGGACTCCGCCGAATTCTCAACTTCCCAGTCATGGATAGTCTACCATGGTCGAAACAAACTCAAGTCCTTAAGGCGAGAAGCACTTCGCCAAGCTAGAGTTGTTCGCCAGCCTAGCGAAACAAATAAAACATCACCTCAGAAAACCAGAAAGAGACGGGCACCAAGAGCTACTCATTGAAGAAACAAGATCGCTCAACCCACAATCGAGCAGGAATTTCTTCGGCCCCTTCCTCCATCGCCAACGTTACTGGACTTCATCCCTGACACTATCCTTCTTCCTTCTTCATCCTGTCAAGAAGACATCATCGTGCCATCTCCCACTCAGCATACGTCCAATGAGGGTGACGACGTTAAAAACACTCCCCAACGATCTAAGCAAGGGAAAGACCTAAATGACCCTTGCACCCGTCCGACTCTGATGATGACATAAAAAGCTGCATAGATTGGTCTGATGAGGGGAACGACCTTAAAAGTCCCCCACCTTCTAACCCTTCTCCTCCTTCTCCTGCTTCTCATTATCCCTCTTCTACATCCTCTGCAAGTACAACCTTGATATGCCCAGACTTCAAGGCTCTCGATCGAGAATTCAAAGGAATCAATATAAGCAAGATGCAACAGAAATGATTAAGAAAGACCTTGGCACAGGCAGCAGGATTCCTAACAGTGGCTGATGCTATAGCAGCTAAAGCCAATGCAGAGCCACCTTCTTCAAAGAAGCACAAGAAGTCGAAGCCAAAGAAACCTCAGTGGCCCCCTAAGCTTGGCTTTGAGCTGAGACTGAGAGAATCAAATGGGCAATGCTCTTATTCTCAGGGAGCTTGCCACACGGTGCAAATTTTAGGATCAATACCCACTATGGGGCAGATAAATCTCAGATCGGGGAAGACGCTGCAGCCTCCACTGTATAAATCGGACACCTTGAAGTTCCCCAGTTTGCCACTGCCTCCTAATCCAAAGACTAGTTTGCCTACCATACAGCTCCCTGGGCTCTTACCTAATCCCAATACTTCAAACAATACACCTATTCTCCAATTCCTTGGGACCCCTTTGATTCCATCTACTCAGTCTCTTCCAAAACCTCAAACTTCCATCACTCAAACCAAGCCCGCTATGCAATCAAGTCAGCCAGCCGGCCAAAATAAGCCTTTTCTACCTAAACCTATTCCTCAACTAAACATACCACCCAAATCAATGGCAGGACCAGGAGCACAAGGCCTTAATCAAGAAAAAGGTGAAATATGATGTGATAGGGCATCTACGGAAGCTTTTGACACTTCTCAGTGTCTACGACACCCTCATGCTCTCGAAGGATTATCGGATGGCTTTGGTTCAAGCTCTCTCTAACTCAGAAGTGTACGAAATCGAAGTAGAACCCATTGAGGTAGACCCGACGATTCTACAAGGATGTATGCTGATCACCTTTTCAGAGGACGATCTACAACTAGGGGAAAATTTTCATAATTGCCCTCTCTTTGTTACTGGTGAATTACATGCATGCCCCATCAACCGAATTATGTTAGATGGAGGGTCAGCAGTCAACCTTATTCAAAGGAGGATCCTTACTCGATTAGGGTTGGGGTCTGAAGATCTTACCCATACCCACGTCACAGTTCAAGGGTTCAACCAATCAGGGGGGAAGCCAGCTGGCATGGTACGCCTGCATTTTAATATTAGTGAGCTGAACGATTATGCCCAGCTTCATGTAATCGACATTGACACTTCCTACAATATTCTCCTCGGTCGGTCATGGCTCCATGACCAGGGGTTGGTTCCATCGACATTGCATTAGTGCTTCAAATATAGTCGAGATGGAAGATAGCATATGGTCTACATTGATATAAGAGACCATTCCTTGTAGCCGAAACTCACTGTGCCTATGCTAAATATTTCTTCGGGGATCTGACATCTCTTCAGAAGCCGAATGATGAACGTCACAAGTCTACAATCAAGATAGCGTCTTTGTCTCATGAAGATGTCGAAGATGTTGGGAGAACATTGGTGAACATGTTCAAAGAGGAAGAAAGGCAGGGCAGAATCTTACCCCTAACCACCCTTCATTCTAACATCCCAACCATCATCCCTCAAGAAACTCCTCCTTTGTTTGAAAAGGAGTTTTTGCCCTCTGCTCCCAGTTCTTAGCCACCTTGGCCGGAAGATGAACCAGAGGTTATTCCTGAGATCGAACAAGCCATGGGGGTAGAATTCCCTACGCCAAGGATCACCTATACGTCGAACCAGTAGAAAGTCTTACATATCCTCATTGTGCTCTTGAAGGCCGAAGTGTCGCGACAGCCGCTCTAAAATGTTTTTCAAAATTCGGTTGCTATAAGTATAGAGGATGCTCCTTAGACCGTTGACCAACTAAAAGTTCTACTTCTCCCCGACCTCTCAAGAGGAGAGTAATTCAATGGAGAGCAACTTTCTTCCCCTCAAGAGCAGGATCCCCTAGCAACTTAGGAACCGAAGTTCGCAATCTCCAGAGTCAATTGGAGGTTATGCGTATCGCTTCAAAACATCTCAAGGAGTTCGTGCTGAAGACTAAAGGATATGATGATCTTGAGGTAAATGCGTCACTAATGGAGGCTAAGGCCCCTCCTAACTGGACTATCTATAACAACCAGGTCACCAAATCATGAGGAAAATGAACTATGAGCCCTTGGCCAATCAGACATTGAGGGGAGAAAAAGCAATGACTCCCCATTTCAAAACTATCCAAGCCGTGGCAGCCCACCATGGGGCTAAACAAGACTTAGGGTAGTAGCCTCTTGAGGCAATAAAAGTGACGAGAGGCCTAAAAAAAAAGAAAGAAATCAATAAGGAGAGAATGAAATCATGTAGCAAAGTCAATCCAAAGAGAGAAGCGCTTTATTCATCAGTTAAAACTTTTACAAGTACTGGCAAGAGGAAATGAGAAGTTCAGAAATGATCCATCATCTTATTGATCTCTACGCTGAGAGAAAGAGATAGACGAGAGGAGAGAGAAAAGAGAAAGGAGAGAGAATGAGAGGAGAGAGAAAGAGAAAGAGAAAAGAGAAGGAGAGAAAGAGAGTTGAGAGAAGAGAAAGAGACAGGAGAAAGGAGAGAGAAAGAGAGATGAGAGGAGAGAGAAAGAGAGAGATTAGAGGAAGAAAGAGCAAAGAGAAAGGAGAGAGAAAGAGGGAGATGAGAGGAGAAGAGAGAAAATTACCTTAATCAAAGTGCACCAGACATTTTCTTCTCTCTCCTCTCTCTCTCTCCAAGACGTGCCCACAATTTCAACATGAAAACTCCCAAATTTTATTGATGAGCTTAAAAAATCATGGGTCCTTTGACAATTGGGTTTAGCATGCACTTATAAAATTGGACCCAAACATGGGTGTACATTAAAAAACTATCTAAATTGATGATAACTAAAATTTAATTGAATAAAAAGAAATTCTAAAAATGGGTGCAAAACAGATAGTTTTGCCCATACCTAACAATATGTGAAATTTCAAAACAGTCCTTGTTGCTGCCCTAGAACTTGTGTGATCTTCCATGGATGATTCGGGGTTGCTCCGACGTCCGTTTGGCCCAAAGATGTTTGCTTTCTCATCAGATCCGACATGACGATCGATTTAATACCAACTTCGAGCTACGAATCATGTTTTTAATCGATGATCATGCGACTCGAAATTTGCATAGATCTTGAAAACTTTCGATCAATAGTGTACTTGTTTCTTTATGTTTTTCTTTGATTTCTTTGCTAAATTGTATTGGTCATGCCATCATGATCACGTCACAGCAAATGCAGCTTGATTTCGTGTCCGGACGAAGATTTTGTCCTCATGGGTTTTTGGCCGGATCTTGAAATCAAGCAGCTGAAATCTGTAGAAAATTTGAGGCCTTCGTGCTCCAAATCCAACCGTTCATTATACACGATATTTGGACCAGACATAGCCTCAGACCTTACTTACATAATACAATTAGTTTCGCGTCGATCGGGTATGCGAGTGTCGTGATATAGCTGGTCTATCTTCATGAATCACCAACTTCTCTTTAGTTTTTCTCCCTGCTCAGTAATCATTATAGGTCGTGCCACATATAAAAATGCTCGTCTTGACAAGACTAACATACTCACCAAGTTTGAGCGCGATCCAACTCAACATGAGTGAGATACGGGCCTTCAAAGTTGCTGCCTGAGATTGTAAAATCAGTCACCATTAATCGTGATTTGGTGCAGGGAGGGCACAGGGGAATAGTGTGCGGCCTACCCCTTTTTGGTCTTTTACCCATAACTTTGTCCTGGAGCAGCTGATTAAGCTGAAACTTGACTGATAAGGGTTTTCGACCGTGCTGGATCCAATGGCTACAGTCCCACAACTGTTTGATGCACCAAAAATAGAGTTCTAGTTTCGGGATCTATTTCAAGGTGTTAGAGGCCGATTTTTCTAAAATTGTTTCTTTGTCTACGCTGCCTTAGACATATCGGATTGTGACAAAACTTGGCAGGTGGCCTTTTGAAGTGCTTAGGAAGATTTATACTCATTCTAGGGTAATTAGAAGACTGTCAGGGATTCCATCGTATGTCGAGGCTATTATTGACCAGCTTCTCTTTTTTATTCCGCATAAGGGACCCATGCTCGTGAAATATGTGTTCAAACAGTGCCAGGTGTGCCAAATGCATTCAAGCCTTTTTCATCAGCCCCCAGAGCCCTTACACCCTACAATAGCCTCATGTCCCTTTTCACAATGGGGTATGGACATTGTAGGACTTATCGTCCTTCTGCGTTGGGTCATGTCTTCATTCTAGCCGCAACAAACTATTTCTCCAAATGGGCTAAAGCTGTCGTACTCAAGCAAATTCCTGGGGCTACGGTTGCCAACTTAGTGTGCCCTCACATCATATACCGATTTAGGGTGCCTGATCAGATTATATTTGACAACGGCCCTCAATTCAGAAGTCATCACATTGGTCGCTTAGTTAACTAGTTCGGTTTCAAATGAAAGTACTCAACTATGTACTACCCTCAAGCCAACAGATTAGCTGAGGCTTTCAATAAGACTTTATGCAACATTTAAAGGAAGTCAGTATCAAAGTTGAAAAAGAACTGGCATGAGAAACTTCCTGAAGCGCTATGGGCCTATCTCACCACTACACAAAATGCCACCAATTCCACTTTTTATTCCCTAGTTTATGGGGGTGAAGCAGTCTTGCCTCTTGAAATTCAACTCCCCTCACTTCGTATCACCATCCATCAAGGACTGACCGAAGATGAGAGGGCCAAGCTTCGTTATCAAGAATTAGATGCTTTCGATGAAAAGAGGTTAGAAGCTCAACGGAATCTCAAACTCAACTAGGGGAGAATGAAGAGGGCCTTTGACAAGTCAGTCAAATTCTGTTCATTCGCCCGTGGGGATCTGGTTTAGCCGTCAAAAGGTCGATTGTTATGCATGGGCGGCGCAAAGGGAAGTTTGAACCTAAATGGGAAGGTCCCTTCAAAGTCAAGAAAATCTCGCTAAATGGGGCTTACATACTGGCACATCCCGATGGAGAGGAGGCAATGCCCCCATTAATGGGCGATACCTAAAGAAGTATATTCCTTGATACGCTCTCAAAAGACTCAATGTTCAGCAAAAAGGAAGCAAGAAAAAAAAGAGATAAAATAGGGAAAGAAAAGAAGCAAGACAGTTCAAACAAAGTTTGACTCTTTTTATTGCATTAGAATGAGTTATAAGTTAAAAAGCCCATTACTAGGGAGGTTACAAATCTATCATGCAATATTACTCTTGCCTCAGAAGAAAAGAGAGTAGCCGCATCTTGCATCTGAGGAAAAGAAGACAGTTGACCCCAAGCGTCGCTCTTGCATCGGAGGAAAAGAAGATAGTTGACCCCAAGCGTCGCTCATGCATCTGAGGGAAAGAAGACGGTTGACCCTAAGCGTCGCTCTTACATTTGAGGAAAAGAAAGCAGTTGACCCCCAGCGTTGCTCTTACATCTGAGAAAAAGAGGACGGTTATAGGCCAAAAAGCCACTCCCGCATTAGGAGGGTAGAAGGGTTTTAGATCGAGTTTATCGGACATACAAAGCAGACCCTTCTGGCAAGGAACTGGCCTATGAAGGAGAACACGCCATCTTCATGGTGAGCACTCTTCCACAGAACAACATGGAGTTCACAGTTGTGCTGGAGGACTTGGCTTCCAACAGACTTCATTAGCTGGCCCTTATCATTGGATAGCACCCTTTGCCTACCCAAGTCATAGTCGTGAGTGATCATTACCACGCAAGACTTAGCACAATGCGTGATCAACATCGCGCATGACTTAACACCGCATGTGACTATCACCGTGCATGACTTAGCGTCGTTCGCAACCATCGCCATGCGCAACTCATCGCCGAGCATGACCACAGCTGCGTATGACTTGTCGTCATTCATGAAACGATCGTCGAGTGGGCATGGGGGCATGGTTATCGCCGCTCATGACAAGCGTCATGTGCAACCTATCGCCGCGTGTGTTGGCTTGTGATCGATCGGATGCCCTGTGACCCTTTGTCTCCCCAGTGACGATTAAATTCCTTGTGGTCTTTCGGTTCTCGTGCCCCTTTGGTTATTCATGCTCCTTCGAATATTAGTGATCTTCAATTCCCCGTGACCCTTCAGTTGCCACGACAGTTTAGATGCCCTATGGCCCTTCGCCTCCCAATGACTGTTCGCCTCCAGTGACCATTCACTGTCCTGTGACTCTTGGTTTCTCGCCAAGAAACCTCTCCAATTACCGAAAACCCACTGTTGCATCTTCCCCTCTTCTTCCCGACAGTGGAAAATTACCAAAATCCCCGAAAGCAGGTGGAAGTTCACTGACAACTCCTTGCTTGCAACTTGGACCCCTTTCCCCCTTTTCAGCTACTCTAAGACTGTTGATGGAATCTCTAGACTCCGATGAGCTCCCCACTTTTCTCACCTAGGTAGCAACCCTCGTTGAAAAACGCCTACAACCCTAGCAAATGCCCTTGTGTTCCCTATGCTCTCCCTTCCTTGTTGATGTTCTCTCTACCTAGCTGAAGCTTTCTCTTTCTTGTCGTAATTCTTGTCGGACTTGCAGCAACCGCCTGTGAACTTTGTGCTCTCGTCGGAGTCCCTTAACCAGGAAGTCTCCCTCTCTCGCTGATTAAAACTTATTGAAGCTTAACCTTCTGTAAAATGGTGGAAAGAAGGGGTTTACCCCCTTATATAGACGACATTTCCCTGCAATACCTGTAACGACCCAAAATTTTATCTAAGTCACCCTCACAGCAGGGAGTGTTGAACAGTGCCACCTGTAGTGTAAGGGTGGCAATGCCGGCTGAGAAGCGAAGGGATAGCACCATTTGGAGGGGTGAGAGTGAGGCAGCGCAGTGCGTGAGCGAACACAAGGAGGCTAAAGCCGGGCGTGTAAGGGAGTATCGCCACGCAACAAGGAGGCTAATGCCGCATGCAAAAGGGAGTATCCTCGCGTGGAAAGGAGGCTAATGCCACACGTGTAAGGGAGTACCGCCACGTGACAAGGAGGCTAACGCCACGCGTGTAAGGGAATAACGCCATGCGACAAGGAGGCTAACGCCGTGCTCGTAAGGGAGTATCACTGCGTGACAAGGAGGCTAACACCGCACCATAAGGGAGTATCGCTGCACCACAAGGAGGCTAGGGCCACGCGCTTAAGGGAGTAATGCCACATGCCAAGGAGGCTAACGCCATGTGAGGATGGACCAATGCCGTTTGTGACAAGAGAACGATGCCGCGCTAGAGTGAACTGAAGGGTAGCACCTACTGCGCATCGCCGCATGCGTAGCATTGGCTGCATCACTGTAGTGCATGGCCAATGTTTGCCACTTGCCCAGCTGCATGAGAGTGGCTCGCCACCTGTCAACCTTGGGCTGCCACTTGCCACCTGAGGAATACTTAAGCCCTCTTCCTCTCCCCTCACGCCACTTCCACCCACACTCTCTCACCCTTTCTCTCTCTTTAAGACAAGTTGAAGGACTTGGAGGAGGCTCCCTTAGCTCACTATAAGAGCAGCCAGGGGGAGAGTTAAAGAGGACGGTAGAAGAAGGAATTGGGAGTTTTGTGCATCTAATAAGTGGATTTGGAAGTGTGTAATCTCAGTTTTTTATGCATGATGCATGGATATGTAAGAATGAGCTTAGAACCTTGAAATTTTTGTGCAAGAGTCCATGATTGTATAACCTCTGTGAATAGTAATATTGCTTGCCAAATATTCCTGTGAATTTAGTCTAGATAGAGTAAATGGTGAATTTTTATCAATTGTGGGTTGAAAGATATTACTGTGGATGGTTTGTGCTTAGTCATGTATTAAGAGCTTGGGGAAAGAAAAAGGGGGAAAATGAATTTCCAGAACTATAGGTGCTTTTGTATCTAATGGTTCAGTGACCAAAAAAATGAGCTCAATTAAGTCTTGATTGAAAGCTATGTATGTCTACTAAAACTTTTAATCTTGTTAAATCGTGATATTTTTCACATGTTAGGATTTATACTTCAGTATGTAAGAATATGTCACTGTTAACAAACTGTAGAGATTCCAATCACTATCGTCTACCTGCACAAAGAATTTGAATGACCATTAAGTGTCAAAATTCTTCCAAACTACACCATTTGAACTGTGTGTGCGTCCACTACCAAGTTCATGTTCTAACAATGTTTAAATTCTTCACGAATGAGAAGGTATGCTCCAAAATGTGCCAGTAGGCCACTGTGAATAGTTTTAAGAAATTACATAATTGATATATCTGTTTCCATGGTCTTTGATCGACCAAATTAAGTCCATTTTCTTCCAAAATATAGCCATTTTAAAGGTTTATAAGTAAGCTTAAATAACATTTTGAGCTCCTTTTGAAATTCCCCCTAATTTAAGAGTTATATTACTAAACAAGAAGATATGTCACCGTGGATAACTTTCTTAGGAACTCAAAATTGATGTCACGGGGTCATCGAATTTGATTGACCAAAAGAGATCCTTTTTCTTCTAAACCACCACCATTTGAAAGGTTTACGAGTGCACTTAAAATTGCTTGTAAAGACTTTCTTGAAGAATCCCTAGATTGGGAGTTACGCCTATCTTACGGGGATTATGTCACTATTGATAGAACTTTCCAGAAATCGTGCATGTTATAAGTATGAATTCTATTTAGTGATTTCCATATGATATTCATGTGTGGAATAAGTATGAATGTTATCTAGTGAGTACCATCTGATATTCATGTATTGAATAAGTGCGAATGCTATCCAGTGAGTGTCATTGATATTCATGTGTTGAATGAGCGTGAATGCTATCTAGTGCGTGCCATGTGATATTCATGTGTTGAATAAGTGCGAATGCAATTTAATGAGTGCCATATGATATTCATGTGCTAATTGGAAATGCCATATAATGAATGTCAAATAGTGAAATTCTATGTGTTGGCAATGTGAAAGGCGCAAGCGCCAAAGTGATGAATGCTAAGTATGATATGATGGCATGCCTTAAGCATGACCCTTGATTGTGATTGATAATAGTGAAGTGATTCAATGACGCTACGCACGAGTTACCCATGGTGGTATAATGTGACTTGAGTAAGGTCGGCAATGTTCCCCAACTCTCTGTATGATAGGAGGGGAGTTAGGTGAAAAGTATGATCGGTGGGTCGCGCACCCCGAAAGTCAGTGTATTATAAAGAGAAAATAGTGAACCGAGCCTTGCAAGGCAAGTGCCTATCAAAAGCCCTAAAGCGCGCTAGGGATGGAGTGCGTGAGTGCGAGGGAATTATGAAGTGGAGTTACCCACTTGTCATTGCCCTCTCTCCCGAGTGATAGTATAAGTCCTAAATAATAGGATTGGCTCAGCCTAATGAATAGGGCTTCTACTTAGGGAGTAGGTGAACCTAAGAAGTGAGTGGTTGGTAATTAAATATGTGACTATGAATATTTGTAGTGACACTGATTTTATGCTGACCATGATATTGATATGCCATATGAAATGAGTGCATGGATAAGATTGCTAACTAGATGCTTTTTTCCTTTATGATTGTTTATCAATAAAAGAATTCTTTATGATGCATGTATAAATATATCACATATGCATAACTACTAGATCCTCTTACTAGGCTTTATAGCTCACTCCTCTTTTTCCATCCCTATAAAGTAGAAGTTGCAGGTTAAAGAACTGCCCGTCGGGAGAGATCTATATGGTTGGCGAAGGCTTGTACTTATGAAAAGGACCTTTTGCTTGTATGTGCTTATCGGTAATGGGCCATGTTCTTAGTTGTCATTTTTGAAACTATGTATTTTTGTTATTAGTCCTTCTATGCCTTGAACAATTGTATTACCCCAAGATGTTATGCAATGACATAAATCTTAGTTTTACTTTTATCCTGTTTCTGGGCTTTTGTGTTTAGTGTTTCTTTGCTTTGTTGGTCTGCTTGAATCACCACTTTATCAAAGCAACGCGCCACTCTGGCTTGAATAGCATTTGTTACCTTTGGATCACGAAATCATACACCCTCCGGTGGGAACGGTAGGGGTCAGGGGGCGGGGTCGTGATAGTACCCCTCACAAAATGGGAATGCCAGTTGGGTCCCTGAAGGCCAAACGACAATGGGCCAGACTAGGTCGGGCTCAGACCCAAGGCCCGAACAAAGTTTTACTGCCGCCCACACAACACCAAGAGTCAAATGGACCAGAACCAGGTTAGGCTCAAGCCTGAGGCCCGAACACATATCACCGCCATCCGTGTAACTTGTGACCAGCGCCGTCTGTGTAACTTGTGACTAGCGCCATCAATGTAACTTGTGACTAGCACCGTCTGTGTAACTTGTGACCAGCGTCGTCTGTGTAACTCGTGACCAGCATCGTCTGTGTACCTTATGACCAACGTCGTCTGTGTAATTTGTGACCAACGTCGTCTGTGTAACTTGTGACCAGCGCCGTCTATGTAACTTTTCACCATCGTTGTCTGTGTAATTTTTGCCCAATACTGTGCGTGCGTCACTCGTGTGAATTGGTGCCTAACGCCGCTCAAGACTAGCACCATGTGTGTTACGCTCTTCATGCTAACACCGTGCATGTGCTACCACCCTATGTGCCCTTATGCTAGGCTCTGTTACCGTCTTGTGTGTTCTACCACTATCCCCGGTGGAGTTACATGTCCTGTAGCCCATCACCCCAAGTGGAGTTAGGTGTATGCTAAAAAGAGTCATACTTACCTCTTCAATCCCCAGTAGGTCTGTTACACACCAAGTCATTATCCTCATTTAGACCCTTTCGAATCTTATCCCCAAGGAGTCGGATTACTTTCCATAAATCTATTCTCTATGGAGTCTTATCTATTACCCCAAGGAGGCACACTTGCCCCCTCATCCCCAATGAAGTCCGCTTCCATTTGCCATCCCTTGCCGGGTCACCATCTAAGCCCTCTACTTGTGTATATTCTTAACCATTTTATCCTCAGGGAGTCAGATTGTCATACATGCTTCTATTCCCCATGGACCTTCAACTACATGATGACCCCACACAATGGTCTGTGCTGCATGACCTTAAACTGTACAGCCACGGTCAAGATGCATGACCCTAAACTACATGGTCCAAACTATATGACCCCAAACTGTAGCGGACGTCTAGTTGCATGACCTTAAACTGCATGGTCCGAGCTGCATGACCTTAAAATGCATAGCCATGGTCCAAACTATATGACCCTAAATTGTAGCAGAGGTCTAGTTGCACGACCTTAAACTGCATGGTTCATGCGGCATGACCTTAAAATACATAACCGTGTTCCAAACTATACGACCTTAAACTGTAACAAAGGTCTAGTTGCACGACCCTAAACTACATGGTCCATGGTGCATGACTTTAAAATGAACAGTCATGGTCCAAGCTATATGGCCTTAAACCATAGTGCACATCCTGGTCGCATCACGTTAAACTGCTTACCCAGGTCCTTGAGGCATGACCTTAAATATGCTCCCATAGACGCGCATGTGCCCTTTACATGCGTCCTCACACATGCCTTCCGTAACCTACCTGTCCGTGTGCGCACTTCATCAACTCCCAAGAAAATCCATCTCCCTTCATTACTATTCATCATTCCCCAGTGAGTCTCACCCACATTCACAAACGGCTAGCCATCCCACCATCCATACTCGCCGTAAGCTAATGGGTCCCCATCATTCACCTTCACCATGGTTCAGCTGTATGACCTTAAACCATAGTACACGTTTTGGCCGCATGATATTAAAAGGTTTCGCACAAGCCCAGAAGGCATGACTCTAAACACGCCTTCACAGAAAAAAAAAAAAAAAAGAATAACGGGCATGGCGTATACCTGGACAAGGGAATGCCATGAGTGAAAATGACGGACGAACATGATCACGAAACCATGAGTAAAAGAGTTTCATAAAATAAAAACCTAAGCATGGTGAAAACCTGAAAGGGCACCGTGAGTAAAATAGAAAAATAAGGGTGGACGTTGTGACGACCCAAAATTTTCCCGACAATGTAAAGAGCTCAGTGTCGGTTGGGTTGTGTGTAGCGTCGGCCGGATTGTGTGCAGCACCGACTGAGAATAGGAGAAAGTGTCAACACCAATTGGGTTGAGTGCCAGTATTGGTTGGGTTGTGTGCAGCGTTGGCTAGATTGTGTGCAGCGTTGGCTAGATTGTGTGCAGCGTTGGCTGAGAAGAGGAGAAAGTGTCAGTGCCGATTGGGTTGAATGCTAGCACCGATTGGATTGTGTGTAGCAACGGCTAGATTGTGTATAACGCCGGCTGAGAAGAGGAGAAAGTGCTAGCGTCGGTTGGGTTGAGTGTCAGCTCCGGCTGGGTTGTGTACAGTGCCGGCTGGGTTGTGTGTAGGGCAGGCTGGGTCTTGGACTTGCATGAGTTGAGTATGCCACATATTGAATGCATGTTGTTTGAGTGCCACTTGTCCAGATTTTGAAGTCCTTTGACACCACTTGGGCAGCCACCCCACCCTCAAGAGTACTTAAGCTTCTTCTCTCACCAATACCACTCATCCTCACTTCATTTCTCTCTCTAAGACACAAGGTTGGAAGAAGTGACTGTTGGAGGGTAGCCATTGTTGGGCAAGTGAGAGCTATGTGAAGAGAATTGGAGAAGGCACCATTGTTATTTAGGTAAATGGATCTATCGCCATGGCATGGTAGTTGTAAGGATGCATGGGAGTTTATGCATGTGAAATACGCAAGGAAAGTGTATGTGATGTAGAAAAATCCTTATGCCTTTTTCATTAAAATTTGGAGGTTTTGTTCTATAATGAAAGTGGATACTAAGACTGAATGTATGATTCTTAGATTATGTGAGCAATGCATGTTATGTGTGTACATTGTGATTGAATGGTTGTTATCATGTTCCTCACCATGAATGAAGACCATGGAATGTGTTCTTGAGATATGCTATATGCCACTGTCAAATTCCAAGAACATGTGTGTTCCTAAAAGAGACTTTCAAACAGCCAAATGGGATGCAATTGTCCTCAAATCACCACCATTGGGAAGATATACGAGCCTAGTAAAATGTTCGTTTTTTTCCATTGTTGAAAGTCTTTACAAAAATGAAGTTATATTTCAAAATGAGAAGGTATATCATTATTTACTGTTTTCCTGGATTTTTCACTAATACCACTGTAGTCACGGATTTTAACTAACCAAACGAAGTTCATTTTTGGCCAAACCATAGCCATTTGAAATACTTTTAATGGGCTAAAAATTTCATGTAGAAACTATTTTGAAAGTCTTCTTAGATTGAAAGTTATACTTCATTTTATGAAGGTATGTCATTGTGGGCAGTGTTGATAAAATTCAGAACTATCACCTGGATTGGCATATGCTTTTGAACCACTAAACGGAATCCAAATGCTTTGAAATATATATGTCTTGGCCTAAACTTTTATTTTGAAACCATCACACTTTACCTCTTAGTTTGAAAGTTATAGTTATATGAAGCAGGGTACGTTGCTGTCCACTATACACTACAGGGTGCAGCTAGTTAACCCTCACCTCTTTGAACCTTTAAGAGGTCAAATGGGGTCCTATTGTCCTCAAACCAATTCCATTTGAAGGATAGGTGTTTTTAATGAGAGATTGGTTTCAGAATCACCTTAAAAATCTAAACGGTTTAAAAGTTACGACCCTAATGGTGAGCGCTTGTCTTTGCCTTTGATGGCAGGAAACTAAGCAGGATGGCTTAATTGGAATGATGTTATTAATACCATGGTACTGCCATCATAATATAGCTTAAATATGATATGCCACTATCAAAATGTGATATTGTTGTTTATGTGACATGTGAATGGATACCTATTGTCTGAATGATGGTATCATACTGTTTATGTGATATGAGAATGGATACCTACTGTGTGAATGATGGTATCATGCTATTTATGTGATATGAGAATGGATACCTACTATGTAAATGATAGTATCATGTTGTTTATGTGATATGTGAATGGATACCTACTGTGTGAATGATAATATCATGATGTTTATGTGATATATGAATGGATACCTACTATGTGAATGATGGCATCATGGTGCTTATGTGATATGTGAATGCACACCTAATGTGTGAATGATGGTGCTGACAAGTGCCTATTGGGAAGGGTACCTACTGTGTGAATGATGGTGCCGACAGCTATGATCTTTCCCTGACTCCCCATGATAGGACGAGACTCATGATGTGAGTAGTTGGGAGGGTCGCACCCCCCAGATCTATGTGGGCACTACGCATTGGGTCACCTAATGGTAGTGTAACGCTCTCTCGCCAGAAGGGCATAAGGAAAGGGTTGTGTCTTGCAAGGCCTCTGCCTATCGAAACCCCAAAGCACGATGGTGATGTGTGTGTGTGTGTGTATGAGGGCATTACGAAGTGGGACATCTACTTATCATTATCCTTCCTCCTGAGTGAGGGTAGAAGTCCCAAGTTCAGGATTGGCTTACCCTGACCGATATGACTTCTACTTCAGGAGTAAATAGATCTGTTTGCATGTCTTATTTACGCTTTCTGCATGAACTTTTAATTGTATCTATGTCCTTATTTCTCTGCTTTAACTAAGGTAATTGTGACTTATGCATTATATATTGAACTGCATTTATCACATTACTGTTAGAGTGTTGAAAAGCATGTTAAGGGACTTCATTTGATACATGTGTATATATATACGTATATATATGCATTACATTTTGTTATCACTATCATGATAGTTGGCATGCAATGATGTAGATCTGCTTATTGGAATTTTAGCTCATTTCATCTTAATCTCATAACTATAGAGTAAAGGGTGGTGGCATCGACGCTAAAGATGGGTGGTATTTTGAGGGTCTGAAGCTTGAAATTAAGAAGTTGAGAAGCCGTCTTCCGAAGACCTTCACAGTATATTTCGGTGGTTTCATCTATATGATGTATAATTCATTTTGTGTATTTTGGGCCCGTAGTGCCTTGAAGAAATTGTAAACACTTTTGATAATGAATGATAGAAATGGTTGTATCTTATGGATTGATATTTGTGGGATGAATGGTTTTATTCTTGTTTTCTTTCATGGTTTACTCTCGATTCCGTGTTTTTATGCGTCGAGCCACTCCCCCCTGAGTGACATTAGTGACCTCTGGTCGCGATCCCACGCTATGTCGTCCTCCTGCAGGGGTCAAAGGGCGGGGTCGTGATAGACATAGCCGAAAGGTCATGGGTAAAAGAGCCACAAATAAAAGGAAGTTGGTGAAACCCGTCTCTACGGTGCCACTTCCCAAGTCCAAGTGCAAATCTGTAAAATGATACTTGGATCAATAAGCAGGTTGATGCAGCGCACCCCCCATGGGCCGCTTCAGCCAACATTCAAAAGAAAAATCCCTGGTGTCAATACCATGAACTAAAAAGATGAGCTTCCAGGAAATATTCCTACAGCCTGAGTCCATTCGTAAAAGGACTCGAAGGACAGAAGACTCACTAAGAAGGCAAGACAAGTCTCATGAAGAAGAGCACCATTCTCAGGAGGTCACTAACACACTCCAAGATGCTGGAGGTGCTCGAAGAAATCCAATTCAGCCAAACCTTGGACTTGTTATGCAGCAACAGAATTGAGCCCCCAGGGGTCACCTCGGACGAAGAAGAGTGGTATTCTGATTGTTGAAACTGCTAACAAGAAGCAGGGTTGTGCCCATAGCTGGTCACCTTGATAAATTTAGGTACCCTGCCCGCCAAGGGAAATCGGGCGTAAAACGCAGACGGCCTCCAACATAAGGCCCTTCAGCAGACCATCCAAAACAATCAAACCCAGACTAAATGCAAAAAATGCCCTTAAGCATGGCACTTCACTGCCAAACGGGCCTAATTCTGACCAACGAGGTCCATACAAAATCCTCAGCTGTCTGAATCACAAACAATGCATGCGAGGGAGAGGACTTTGATAGGATCCCTCAAAAGTCTCTTCTCTCTCGAGGTCTCCACGGATGAACCTCTACATTGCATCCAAACGTTTGCGCATCCAAGTTACAGCATTGCGTGGATATCTCCTCGGTGTTCATGTGGTCCTATGGCTAGGAAGAAAAAAGTAATAAAGCGGAGGAAATTTTTGAATTTTATCCTTCTTGCTTCTCTCAAAGCATAACATTCAGTGGTGCAAGTTGTTTGAACATATTTTTTAGCACCTTGGGTCCCTGATGCAGAATAAAAGAGAAGTCGGTGAATAAAGTCCTAACATACAGTGGAATTCCTTACCATCTCATAATTTCCCCAAAATGGGTAAAAATCTTCCTAAGTACTTCAAAAGGCCACCTGTCAAGTTTCATCGCAATCCGACATGTTTAAGGTAATGCAGTCAAAGAAACAATTTCTGAAAAATCAGCCTTTAAAATGGACCCTGTAACTAAAACTCTATTTTAGTGCGTCTAACAATTGTTGGACCACCGCCATTGGATCTGTGGTGGTCGAAAACCCCTAAAGGTCAAGTTTCGGCTTATTCATACGCTTCAAAAAAAAGTTATAGGTGAAACATTAAAAAGGGGTAGGATGCACTCTGTTCCCGTGCAGCCTCCCTGCACCATTCTCCATTAAAGAAGATTGGTTTGCAGTCACAAGTAGCAACTTTGGAGACCGATATCTTCCTCGTTACTTATCAAATCGTGCTCAAATTTTGTGAGCATGTTCGTCTCGTCAAGACGAGCACTTTGATATGTGGCACGCCCCGTGACAATGCTCGAGTAGGGAGAAAATCTAGAGAGAAGTTGGAGATTCGTGACGACAGTTGTAGAAAATTCAGCAGCAACGCGCCTCACTCGAGCGGCCAAATCACGGCGCTCCCATAACGAATCAATGCGAAACCAGTTCCATTGCATGCATGAAGTCCAAGGCTACGTCTGGTCCAAACCTCGCATATGATGAACAATCAAATTTCATGTGCGAAGCCAATAAATTTGTTGTAAATTTTGGCCATCGAAATTCAAGATTCTGACAAAAAACCCAAGACGACGAAATCTTTGTTTGAGCATGAAATCGAGCTGTGTTTGTCGCAACGCGATCGTGACGACTTGCTCAGTGCCAATCAGTGAAGAAATCAAAGAAAAACATCAAGAAACCAGCACACTATTGATCTACAGTTTTCAAGATCCATACAAATTTTGAGTCACATGATCATGGCCTAAAAACGAGATCCGTGGTTTGAAGTTGGTATCAAATCGATCATCATGCCGAGCCCGACAAGAAAGAAATCGTCTTTCGGCCAAATGGATGCTGGAGCAACCCCGAATCATCCAAGGAAGATCATGCACGTTCTAAGGCAGCAGTAAGGACTGTTTTGGAATTTAACGTATTATTGGGCAGGGGCAAAACAATCATTTTGCACCCATTTTTAGGTTTTATTTTAATTCAATTAAATTGTAATTATCATCAATTAGGCTAGATTTTGGGTATCCACCCATGTTTGGGCCCAATTCTATAAATACATGCTAAACCTAATTGTAAACGGCTTCCCTCAGTCTTTGATTTCATGAATAAAATTTGAGAGTTTTCCCTTGAGATCGTGAGCACGTCTTTGGGAGAGAGAGAGGAGAGAGAAGAAAAAGTTTAGTATCCTTCGGTAAGGTAACTTTCTCTCTCCTCTCTTTCTCTCTCCTCTTCCCTTATCTCTCTTTCTCTCCCCTCCTCTTTTCTCTCTCATTCTCTCTCCCCTTCCCTTATCTCTCTTTCTCTCTCCTATTTTCTCTTTCTTTCTCTCCCCTCTTTTTCTTCTCTATCCTTCTTTCTCTCTGATCTTTCCTTTCTTTCTTCTCTCCAGTCATGCATGATGGTGTCTATCACCAACCATGACATTCTCCTCCTTCTACTCTCAATCTCCTGGAGCACACACTGATCCGAGCCTTAACCCGAGTGACGGGCCGAGCCTTTGTCCAATTTCCCTTATCTCTCTCCTCTGTCATGGACGGTGGAACCTCATCACTGTCCATATTTTCTTCTCCTCTCTCTCTTTTGTCATGAACGGTGAAACCACATCGTCGTCCATGTTTCTTCTCCTATTATCTCCCCTCTCTCATGGACGGTGAAACCCCATTGTCGTCCATGTTTTCTTCTTCTCTCTCTCCTCTGTCATGGACAGCAGAACCTCATTGTCGTCCATGATTCTTTTCCTTTTCTCTCTCCTCAGTTATGAATGATGGAACCCCATCGTAGTTCATGCCTTCGTTTTTTCTCTCTCCTCTGTCATGGACGGCTAAACCTAATCACCGTCCATGCTTTCTTCTCTCTTCTTCCTCCTCATTCATGGATGACGAAGCCCCATCACCGTCCATGCTCCTGTCTTTCGTCTCTTTCCTTGAACATGAATGACGGGACCTCATCGTCGTCCATCCTTCTTCCCTTTCTCCCTCCTCTGTCATGGATAGTGGAACCTCATCGCCATCCATGTTTCTCTCCTCCCTCCCCTCTTATTTCTCTCTCTTCTTACTTCTTTCTTCTCTCTCTTCCTTCTCTCTCATCTCCCTTCTCTTTCTTCTCCCTCCTCTTTTTCCTCTCCTTTCTTCTCTCTTATATTCCTTTCTTTTTCTTCTCTTTCCTCTGCTCTTTTATGCCCTTCTTTTCACCTCTCTCTCTTCTCTTTTCTTTTGCTCTCTTCTTCTCTTCCTCTTCTCTCTTTCTTTATTCTATTTTATCTCTCCTTACTCTCTATTCTCTATTCTCTATTCTTATCCTTCTCTCCTCTTTCTATTCTCTTATATGTCTCTTCTCTCTCTTCTTTCTTCTTTCTCTCTCGTTTGATCAAGGAAGGTTAAGATTAGCACTATCATGGTAGTCATGTCGTCTAATAGTATTGTCGTCGTACTGGTCTGAATTACCATATTCGTCTTACTTCCATGACAGGCTAGCTATCATGTCAGGACTGGTTGGTGATCATTCTGTCATTGAGTAGTATTACCGCCGTGCCGGACGAAGTTACCATGCCCATCTTGATATCATGCTGGATCAATCACTTACTGGTCTAGCAACTATGTTAGTTTAGCCACTTGGTCAAATTATTTTCTTCTCTCTCCTCTATTCTATCTCTTTCTTCTCATTTCATCATCACAATTTTTGTCCTCTTATTCTTTCCTTCTTCTTTTGGATGTGCACCCTGTGTGCATTCGCCTAGAGACAAGGTGGGATCCCTTGACCCACTTGTCTTGTAAATTAACTGTGTGTGTGTGTAATTGTAGAAACAGGAGAGTACAGGCCAAGGGAGACGATTCTGAACCAGTTGAAGTACTGGGGGGCTTTCCAACATGATCGAAGAGAGCGCCCTAGTGAGTCATAGACCCAAGTGAGGTGAGCCTGAGTGAGTCATAGACCCAAGTGAGGTGTGTCCCGCCTCACATTAAAATTCCTCTCTCATAGGTTGGTATACCTGCCTTTGTTTCCCAGCAAGGTTTCCAAGAGAGCGATCTTGAGTCTTGGGTTCCCCTGAAATCCGAGACACATGCCACCAGGTCATCCCGACCCAAAAGGGTAAGATCGAGGCACCTAACCAGGCACTAGTCGTGCCTAATAATGCGCGCTTCGAGGTGAAGCTTACTCGAAGCACAGTATAGATGGAGGTGTAAGAAACTCTTAAGAAGGTACAGTCAAAATAGTGAGACCAAGCACAATTTGTGCTAAGACGAGCGCGACCCAAGTCGAGGGTCACTCGAATGGGACACGTTTCAACGAGGGTGCAAGCAACCCTCAATGTATTTTTTTTTTTATCTTTTTAACTTTGATGAAACACAGTTAACTAAGCATGGTGAAAGCAGGGAAACATGATTTCAATCAAAATTAATAAACTAAAATAAAATAAAAAAGCCGGGAACAAAACAAACCTATCTGAAGCAAAATATTTTTTTTACATTTTGTTTTTAAATTTGATTTTAAGCCAAAAATTGGTGAACAAGAAGCCAAAGCCTTTAGAAGAGGCATGTGGGGTCCCAGGAAGTTTCTGGGACCACTGCAACCGGGCGACACGTGTGGTGCCGCCCGGGCAACACTATTGGTGTTGCCCTTACAAGCTGGGCAACACCGCTAGGGTCGCCCAAAAAAAAAAAGATTTTTTTTAATTTTTTTTAACTTTGATGAAATAAGGTTACAATAAACTTGCAGAAGCAAGAAAATAATATTTCAGATGAAATAAATTAAAATAAAGTAAAAATAGAAAAGTGCAGATAGAATAAACTTGTATTAAGAAAAATATTTTTTTTTATTTTTAAACATTTTATTTTGATCTAAAATTTTTTGAACAGTCACAAGAGAGTCCCTGGAAAAAGACTGCAAAGTCTCAGAAGATTCTAAGACTTCTAAATTTGGGCGGCACGTGTGGTGACACCCGGACAAATAGCGGTGTCGCCCTCGCAGGCTGGGCTTTAGGCAAATCCAAAGACGGTTTTCCGTATGTTGGTGTCGCCCAGACAAGATAGGGTTTTGAGGTGTCAAAACCGTGAGTCCTGGTCACAGCCGAGTTTGGGACCCTGTTTGGACTAAAAACAGTGAAAAAAACAGTATCTAAAACTCGTGTTTTGACACTTTGATCAAGCCTGAAGTGCCCCACGGTGGGCGCCAAACTGTTTACGATGAAAATCGAACAGATCTTCCTACGAAGATCTCTTGAATTTTGACATCTTAAACTGATAAAAAAAATGTGGTAGAGAAAGTGGGCCAAATTGATTTCAGATCTATGGCCAGATCTGCCTAGACACAAGCAGATCTGCTCTCAGATCTGTGGCACAACCAGCATCATCAAAAACATTAAAACACGAGTTCAAAGCAACAAACTGACCAAAATTAAATAAAATAGTAAGAAGAAGAAGAAGAAAAGGGTAAGAGAACAATACCAAATCGGGCCACATGGCCCGAGCCTTCGAGGGCTCGCCCGTATCAGAACCGACATCCTCTTTGCCTTTCTGATTCAGAAGTTGACCAGAAGATCTCTTATTTAAAAGGGTTGTTGTGCCCTAGATATGATAGAAAATGGTCAAGGTTTTTGGACCTATCCTTTCATGGCTTTTGATTTCTCAAGCTTAGGGTTAGGGTTTTTAGGTTTAACTTTCTCTGAGCAAAGGGGCTAGGGTTTCAATCTTCCTCTTTTGAAGGAGTCCCCACAAACAGCCACAAATTTTCATTTTTATAGATTGAGAATCGACTCAAAGGGGTAACTTACTATCACCAGCAAATCACGAGCCTGAATATGCCATTTTTTGGGTCTCGGGTCTTGGCGACACCACTCAAATTGAGGAAATTTGACCCAAACTAGATGGGGGACCTTTGGCATGCGAAAACTACGGTTTTTGGGTAGTCAGATCTAGGCGACACTGGCAGTGTCGCCCAAGTCAGGACTATTCAAAAAGGGAAATTTCTAATGCAGGGCATATTTTGGTGTTGTCAAGATGCTGCCTGCCAAAAATCATCCATTTTGGGTCAGTCTAAGCTAGATGACGCTGGCAGTGTCGCCCAAGCAAGGACAGCCCAAAATGGAAGATTTATGTTTAGAATTGATTAGTGAGTTGTCCTACAAGAAACTGACAATTTTGGGTCAAATTGGGTTGGACACGACACTGGTGGCGTCGCCCACACTGGTGGGCGACACCAGTGGTGTTGCCCAGTGTAGGCTGGGCGGCACTGCCAGTGTTTCCCAAACCAAATATGAGAAAAATTCAAATTTGTTAAATGAAGTATGTATTTTAGGATGTTGTGAAGTTCCCAAAGAAAATTTGGGTCAAAAAAACTTATTTTACTATTTTTGGTGAATATTTAGGTAAAACAGGACGTCTGCAAGATTCTGGGTGAAAACAAGGTATCTACAGGATGCTAGGATACAAGGTAGGAAAAATGGTTCTGGATCATTGAGTAGGCAGTGTGGATTATAGTTTGGGGGGTTTACTAGGATAATGTTGTTCTAAAGGTTCAGAAAAACCATATATTTTGCTCGATTTAAAATGGGGTGTAAATGTTTTCAAACATCTTAGCCAATTTCAAAAATTTTAACTCGCTCCTTAGTGGCATGAGTCTAAATTGTCGAGCAATTTCGAAAAGTCAAAAAGAAAATTCTAGTTGATGGCACGAGCCTAAACTGCCAACCAAAATTCAATTTAGAAAACGTCAAACTCGTGGGACATAAAAGAGCCGAGACAAGAAAAACGTCAAACTCGTGCAACATGAAAGAGTCGAGACAGGAAAACGTCAAACTTGTGCGACTTAAAAAAGCCGAGACAGGAGAACGTCTAGCCCAGTATGAGATAAAAGGTGGGTGTATCCGGTTCAACGTCTAGCCTCGTATGACATAAAAGGTCAGGTGTAATCCGTCTAGCCCCATATGACTAAAAGAGTGGGGTGTATTCCGTCTAGCCCCGTATGACGGAAAAGGTTCAGGTGTATTCCGTCTAGCCCCTTATGGCATAAAAGGGTCGGGTGTATGGTCCATCACTGCATGACGCTAAACTGCTTAGAGGGCTATATGGTTGCAGGAGTTAAAACTGCTAACCAACCTTGTTTTTCGAAATATCTTTCTCTTCTTAAAATTTACACTATATGTCTTGTATTTTCAGAAACTTTAATTTCTTTGTTAAAATCGTGACTTGTCCAAGCTCTGGGTTCTATTTTAAAATTCCCCCTTATCTTCAAAATTTCCAAAAAAGAATTTTAAAAAAATGAAGGGGCTTGAACACCCATATATGATGATTACCGCGTTGTCACGATTACCGTGTTGCTGCCTCATCTCTCTCTTCCAAATCGGCCAGACAAGTCTCTTCTTATAGAAAGCCTTTTCCTAAGAAAGCCTTAGGAAACCCTAAGGAAATAAAAGAAGATGTCAGGGTTAAAAAAAATTCAAACTGTGAAACCCCTGAAGTTAAGTGGCATGACCAGAAAATCCAACTCGATTTTAGAGCTTGTGTAACTCATCGACATCTCGCATAGAAAACCCCAGGATGAAAACACCCTAGGTGGGTGAGCTCGGGAGCGTAATGACTTGAAGGGATTAGTTGGTGCGCCCTCTGACCACGTGATTGGTTAAGTGCCTCGATCTCGCCCTCTTGGTCGGGATAACCTGGTGGCACGTGTCTCGGGTTTTAGGAGAACCCGGGACATGAGATTGCTCTCTGGGGAACCTTGCTCAAGATCAAGAACATGTATACCAACCGATAAGAAGAATTTAAGGTGGGTTTTGGACTTACTTGGGCTGGCTCGAGTTGGTGCCCTCTTAGATCATGAAGAAATCCCCGCAGTCCTACAATTGGTTCAAAATCGCCTCCCTTTGCTTGTACTCTCTTGTTTCTGTAATCGCACTCACACGGTTAATTTACAAGACAAGTGGGCCAAGTGACCCCTCCTTGTCTTGGGTGAATGCACATAGGCATGCACATTCAAAGGGAGAAAAAGAGTAAGAGGATAGGTAAAAAGAGAAGAAAGAGATAGGATAGAAGAATGGGGAACATAGGAATTTGACCAAATGGATAGACTAACATAATAGCTAGACTAGCAAGTGATTGCCCAAGCGTGGTAGCAAGATGGGAACGGTAACTGGACTGGCACAATAGCAATACTACTAGACGACAGAACATTCACCGACTAGTCTGGCACAATGAATAGCCTATCATGGCAGTAAGGAGAGCACGATAACTAAGACCGGCACAACGGCAATACTGCTAGACGATAAGACTACCATGGAAGAATTTGACTTAACCGCTTTTGGTCAAATGAAAGGGAAAGGAGAAAGAAGAGAGAAAAAGAGAGGCATGTATAGTACTACCAATGTCGTGCATGTGAGAAGAAGGAAGGAATACTACTAGACGACAGAACATTCACCGACTAGTCTGGCACGATGAATAGCCTATCGTGGCAGTAAGGAGGGCACGATAACGAAGACCGGCACAGCGGCAATACTGCTAGACGATAAGACTACCATGGAAGAATTTGACTTAACCTCTCTTGGTCAAATGAAAGGGAAAGGAGAAAGGAGAGAGAAAAAGACAGGCATATACAGTACTACCAATGTCGTGCATGTGAGAAGAAGGAAGGAAAGAGAGAGGAGAAGAAGAGGAGTAATGAGAAAGAAGACAAAACGGGGGGAAGAAGAAAGAAGGGGGAGAAGGAAGAAGGAGAAAAGAGAAAGAGAACATGGACAGCGATGAGCCTCCGTCATCCATGATAGAGGAGCAAGAAGAGGGAGAAAACATGGACGACGATGAACTTCCACCATCCGTGATAGAGAAGAGAGAAAGGGAGAGAAGCATGGATGGCGATGAGCTTCCGCCATCCATGACAGAGGAGAGAGAATACATAGACGATGATGAACTTTTGCCATCCATAACAGATGAGAGAGAAAATATGGATGGCAATGAGCTTCCATCGCTTATGATCGAGGATTAAGAAGAGAGAGAAAATATGGACGACGAATAGCTTCCACCGTCTATGATGGAGGGATAAGAAGAGAGAGAAAATATGGACAGTAATGAGCTCCCGCCATCCATGACAGATGGATAAGAAGAGATAGAAAATATGGACGAAACAGAGGATTAAGAAGAGAGAGAAAATATGGACGACAAGGAGCTTCTACCGTTCATGACAGGGATTATGAAGAGAGAGAAAACATAGACGACGATGAGCATCCGCCGTCCATGACAGAGAAATAAAAAGAGAGAAAACATGGATGGTGATGAGCTTCCATCATCCATGATAGAGGGGGAGACAAGGGAGCCTTGACACAGGCCTGGCCCGCCACTCGAGTTAAGTCCCAGCTCACTTTTTTTTACCTAAGAGTAGGAAGACATCACACCCGGTGATAGACTCTGCCTTGCATGAACAGAGAAGAGAACAGTGAGAGAGAAGGAAAGAGAGGAAAAAGAAAGGAAATATAGAAGAGAGAAGGAAAGAGAGGAAAAAAAAGGAACGATAGAAGAGAGAGAAGGAAAGTGAATAAAGATATTAGGGAAGAAAGAGGAAAGAAAGAGATAAATGAGAGGAGAGAGAAAGGAAGATATGAGAGGAAGAGAAAGAAAGAGATAGACGAGAGGAGATAGGAGAGAGAAAAAAAGAGAGGAGAGAGAAAAAAAGAGAGGAGAGAGAAAGAGAGACCTTAGAGGAGGAGAGAGAAAGAGATAAGAGAAAGGAGAGAAAGAGAGAGATGAGAGGAAGAGAGGAAAATTACCTTCACCAAATGGTATCGGACCTATTCTTCTCTCTCCTCTCTCTCTCCAAGACATGCCCACAATTTCAACATGAAAACTCCCAAATTTTATTGATGAGATTAAAAAATCAAGGGTCCTTAGACAATTATGTTAAGCATGTACATATGAAATTGGGCTTAAACATGGGTGTATGACAAAAAACTATCTAAATTGATGAAAATTACAATTTAGTTGAATTAAAAGAAATTCTAAAAATCGGTGCAAAAGGATTGTTTTGCCCCTGCCTCACAATGTGTGAAATTTCAAAACAGTCCCTGCTGCTGCCCTAGAACTTGTGCGATCTCCATGGATGATTTGGTGTTCCTCCGACGCCCGTTTGGCCAAAAGATGATTGCTTTCTTGTCGGGCTCATCATGACGATCGATTTGATACCAACTTCGAGCCACGAATCACGTTTCTAGGCCATGATCATGCGACACGAAATTGTATAGATCTTGAAAACTTATGATCAATAGTGTGCTTGTTTCCTGATGTTTTTCTTTGGTTTCTTCATTGAATTGCACTGAGCAGGCCATCACAGTCATGTTTCAACAAACGCATCTTGATTTTGTGTCCGGATGAAGATTTCGTCGTCTTGGGTTTTTGGCCGAAATCTGGAAATCCAACAGCTGGAACTTTCAGTAACTTTGACGCCTTCATGTGCCAAATCCAACCGTTCATCGTACGCGGGGTTCAGATAATTCATAGCCTCAAACCTTACATACATAATGCAATTGGTTTCGCGTAGATAAGTTACGCGAGCGCTGTGTTATGGTCGGTCGAGCAAGGCGTGCTGCTGCTGAATTTTCTGCAACTATCTTCTCGAATCTCCAATTTCTCCCTAGTTTTTCTCCCTGCTCGGGTATCGTCACAGGTCGTACCACATATCAAAACGCTCGTCTTGAAAAGACGAACACGCTTACCAAATTTGAGCACAATTCGAATCAAGACGAGTGAGATATGGGTCTTCAAAGTTGATACCCGATACTGTGCACACCAGTCTCCTTTAATGGAGATTGGTGCAAGGAGGTCGCACGGGAATAGCATGCGGCCTACCCCTTTTTAATGTTTCACCCATAACTTTGTCCTGGGATATCTGTTTAAGTCGAAACTCAACCCCTAGGGGTTTTCGACTGTACGGAATCTAATGGCGGTGGTCTCATAGTTGTTTGATATACAAAAAATATAGTTCTAGTTACGAGGTACATTTCAAGGTACTAGAGGCTGATATTTTTGAAACATTTCTTTGTCTGCGTTGCCTTAGACATGTCGGATTGAGACGAAACTTGGCAGGTGGCCTTTTAGAATTCTTAAGAAGATTTTAACTCGTTTTGGGGCAATTCTGAGACTGTCAGGAGTTCCACCGTATGTCAAGACTTTATTGACTAGCTTCTCTTTTATTCGGCATCAAGGACCCAAGGTGCTGAAAAATGTCTTCAAACAGCTTGCCCCACCTATTGTTGTGCTTCGAGAGAAGTGAGAAGGACAACATTCAAAAAATTTCCTTCGACTTTATTACCTTTTTCTTTTTAGCCACAAGACCACATGAACACCGAGAAGATCCACATAATGTTGTAACTAGGATGATCAGATGTTTGGATGCAATGTACAGATCCATCCGTGGAGACTTTACGGGGAGATGAGATTGTTTTGAGGGATCTTATCAAAGTCCTCACCTTAGCATGGACTGTTTGTGATCCTGACAGCTGGGAATTTTGTACGGACCTCGTTGGTCAGAATCAGGCCCGTCTGGTAGTCGAGTGCCATGTTGAAGGGCATTTTTCACATTTCGTCAGGGATGTTGTTTGTTCTGGATGGTAAGCTAGAGGGCCTTTGGTTGACGTCCATTTGCGTTGTGCATCAGAATGTTTTAGCGAATAGGGTACCTCAGTTTATTGAGGTGACCGGCTTTGGGTATAACCCCTGCTCACTGCTAGCAGTTTCAACAAGCAGGATACCTCTCTTCTTTGTCCGAGGTGTCCCCTAAGGGCTCAATCCTGTTGCTACATAACAGGTGCAAGGTTTGGCTTTCTTGAGGCGTCTTTAGTATCTTGAAGTGCGTTTAGTGACCTCGTGGGAATAATGCTCTTCATTATGAGACTTGTCTTGCCTTCTTGAGGAGTCTTCTCCTTCGAGTCCTTTTTATGACTGGAAAAAAAATTTTGGAATCTTTCCTTGAAGCTTGTATTTTTTGGTCTTGGTATTGTGACACCATAGATTTTTATCTTTGAATGTGGGCTGAAGCTGCCTGTGGAGGTCAATGTTGCATCAACATGTTTATTGGTCTAAGTGTCCTTTGCGGATTTTCACTTGGACTTGGGAAGCAGCGTCGTAATTACGGTCTTCGCGAACTTCCTTTTTATTTGGGGCTCTTTTACCCATGACCTTTCGGCCATGTCCACCTTTATTTTTCCATTTTTACTCACGGTGTCCTTTCTGGTTTTTACTGTGCCCGAATTTTTATTCACGGAACTCTGTTACTCATGGTTTCATGACTATGCCTGTCAATCATTTTTACTCATGGCGTTCCCTTGTCCAGGGATACGCCATGCCCATTTTTTTTCTCTTTTTTTATTGAAGGAGTGTTTAGGGTCATGCCTTCGGACCTGTGCGAAGAAGTTTAATGTCAACCGGCCAGGACGTACACTACAGTTTAAGGTCATACAGCTGAACCATAGTGGAGATGGATGGCAGTCTGTTGAGGCCACAGAGTGAGTATAGTGGTGGTTTTGACTCACTTTGGGGAAATGACACGAGGTTATCAATGAAAGATGGATGATGTGTGAATAGTGGGTGAAAAGTGGTGCCCACAAGTTGACAGTGAGTATGGGTGGTGAGGTGGCTAGCCGTTTTGTGAGCACATGTGAGACTCACTGAGGAATGATAAATGGTAATGAAGGGATTCATTGAGGAATTATGAAGGTGGTGCGCGCACATGGATGGGTTTGTTAGGGAAGACGTGCTTGAAGCGGCATGTAAAAGGCATGTGCGCTTGTGTTGGGACGAGTTTAAGGTCATGCCTCCGGAACCTAGGCAAACCAGTTTATCGTCCTGCCGCCATGACATGCACTATAGTTTTAAGGTCATATAGGTTGGATTGTGGCTGTGCAATTTAGAGTCATGTAGCTTGGATATGCAATTTAAGGTTGTGCAACTAGACCTATGCAGTTTAAGGTCGTGCAACTAAACCTCTGCTACATTTTAAGGTCATATAGTTTGGACCATGATGCTAAGCCTTTTAATGTCATGCGGTCAGGTCGTGCACTATAGTTTAAGGTCATATAACTCGAATCATGGCTATGCAATTTAGAGTCATGCGGCACGAACCATGGCTATGCAGTTTAGGGTCATGCAACACGGACTATGGCTGTGTAGTTTAGAGTCATGCAACACAGACCATGCAGTACAATTAGACCTATGCAATTTAAGGTCGTACAACTAGACCTCCACTACAGTTTCAGGTCATATAGTTTGGACCATGATGCTAAGCCTTTTAACGTCATGCTGTCAAGATGTGCATTACAGTTTTAAGGCCATATAGCTTGGACCGTGGTTGTGCAATTTAGAGTCATGCAGCTTGGACCATGAAGTTTAAGGTCATGCAATTAGACCTCCACTACAGTTTAAAGTCATGCAGCACGGACCATGGCTGTGCAGTTTAAGGCCATGTAGCACGGACCATGGCTGTGCGGTCTAGGGTCATGTAGCATAAACCATTGTGTGGGTCACCATATAGGTGAAGATCCATGGGGAATATAAGCATGTATGACACTCTGACTCCCTGGGGATAAAATGGTTAAGACCATACACAAGCAGAGGGTTTAGTTGGAGATGGTGGCCCTACAAGGAGTGGCTAATGGAAGTGGACTCCACTGGGGATTAGGGTGTGAGTGTGACTCTCAAGGGGTAAAAAGTGAGACTCCGTGGAGAATAGGTTTATAGAAGGTAATCCGACCCCTTTGTGGATAAGGTCGCCAAGGAATAAGGACTTGGTGTGAAATAGACCCACTGGGGTTGAAGGGGTAAGAATGTTCCTAACTCCACTGGGGATAATGGGTTGTAGTACGGGTGTGACTCCTACTAGGGATGAGGGACAGTGGCCGGCTCCTGACTCCATTGGGGATGACTGGTCCCGGCCTGGGTGCAACTCCATTGGGGAGCGTGAGTCACAGCCTGGGTGCAACTCCACTGGGGATAGTGGAAAGACATATGCAGCAATGACCAGGTTCTAGCACATGAGGCGCTAGAACATGCGTGGCACTAACATAAGTAACGTAACACACACGGCGGTGGACTTGAATGGTAGTAGCATTCACACATACGATGCTTAACATGGGTGGAGATAACACCTGCGATGTTAGCGTGCACAGTGGCAACACACACGGCGGTAGACTTGGAAACACAGTCAGCGCTGGACGCAGCCTACGTTAATTTCTAAGAACACAATTGGAGCTGGCTCATTGAGGACATAGTCGGCGCTGGGCCATTGAGAACACAGCCGGCACTGGGTCATTGAGATCACAGCCAGTGCTGGGTCATCGAGAACACAATTGTCGCTGAGTACAGGTTAGTGTTCGGTCCTTGGGCCCAAGTCCGACACGGTCTGGTCCCTGTTGCTTGAGTTTCATGGGAGGTGGTAAGCTTCCATTCGAGCCTCGGGCCCGAGCCTAACCCAGTCTGATCCATTGTCATTTGGCCTTCAAGGACCTGACTGGCATTCCTGATTTGTGGTGGGAACTTCAAGGAAGTTGTGCCTATATAAGGGGACATAGCACATTTTATTTCACCGAAGGTAAAACGGCTAAGGCTAATTGTTTAACAGTGAGTGAGAGCTTCTGGCAAGAACTTCGGCCAGCACATAGAGCTTTACAGGAAATACAATGAGCAACGAGAAACTTTGGTTGAGAAGAGAAAACACCGGCAAGAAAGCATAAGTGCCTTCACGAGGGTCACTGTGGCCGGAGTTGAGGGAAATAGGGAGTTCATTGAGAGTTGTCAGGATTCCTGCAGTTGTTTTGGGGGTTCCGGAGAAGGGGAAAAAGGGTGAAAGTTGCAGCAGGTGGTTGCCTGGGAACTTTCGCCGATTTCTAGTAGTTTTTCGGTAGTGTGCAGGAAAGGGAAAGGTCTTGCAGTGGGTTTTCGATGAAAGAGAGGAGTTTCCCAGCGATAAACTGAGAGGTCACAAAGAGACGAACAGTCACTATCAGCGATTAGTCGCTGGGAGGTGAACAGCTGCCAGTCCACACATGTGAGACGTGCGTTAGGCCACGTCATGGTCGGCAGTTGTCAGGTGGCACACCGTGGCTCGAGGTGACACATGCACAATCTGTAGCACATGCAAAAGATTTGAACACGAGCGGCGATAGTCCTTTAAAACACAACCGACACTAGGCATTAGCGAACACAGTCGGCACTAAGCATTTGGCGAACACAGCCAACGCTAGGCGTTAGCAAACACAATCGACGCTAGGCATTGGCGAACACAGTTGGAGTTGAGTGGTAGCAAACACAGTCAGTGCTAGACATTAGTGAACGAAGCCGACGTTAGGCATTGGCAAACATAGCAGGCACTAGACGTTAACGAACACAGCAGGCACTAAGTATTAACGAAAACAATCGACATTGGGCCTCTAAGAACCCAGTCAGCACTAGCATGTCCCTTAGTGATTCGAGCAAAGGAGTGAGTCCTTAAACCTTATATGATGGCTGGGCCTTCTCACATAATCCCTAACATGAAGAACCTTCCAAGGGGAGGAGAAGTCAGCACCAGTGAATTTCCTAGTGAGAGTCTAATGAGGGGCAAGCCAATTTCACTCATTAATGAACTGTGCAAGCCAGAGTTGCCTCTCAATGTTACTTTTATTACCGACCCAGTTCGCTTTGAAGTCCGGGGGGACAATGACGGTAACATCAGTATCGATGAAGGGGTGGCACTCCTTCATTGCATGCATAGGAATATAGCTTCTGAGGCCAATTTGCCCACATTGGGGAAGAGAATGGCGAAGACCAAGGGGCTGATGTGGTCTTCTGTCGGCCTTCATGTGCAAGGGGAGCACCAATATTTAATAGGGTAGGTGCTAAGGTCTCACAGAAGCATTCTTGAGTGTTCTTCTTTACTAGCATCAGTTCAATGCTCAGCCGATTATTATGATCGGTGCTCGAATACTGTTAAGGTACTGCTGAAGACATGGAGTCATGTTAGCAACACATGGCTCCTTGGGCATGGGCAGGCAAGAATCTCCTTATTGGATCTTCACTTCATTGACAGCCTTCTATTGATTAGAGCAATGTATGACGAATTCGTGCCTCAAAACTCGGTCATCTTTGGTGGTGCTAGGCTAGGGGGAGAGGAACCGTCTGCTAGTCTTCAGAAATTTTTTGTGATATATCAGTTGCTTCATTCCAAGTCTAGCAACGGTCGGGTAACCTTCACTGAATGGGTCAAATTCTTTTGTGGGGATTACCCCGAGGATGGTCGAGGTACTTCAAGAAAGAGGGGGAAGGCAGTCATAAAGGGGATGCCTCCCATCTATCAATCTGAGACCAGTGATAACTCCGTCTTCTTGGCCCCTTACCTAGCCTTATTCTTATGAAATTCGTTATTCCTGGAGGGGCAGATGACATCCATCCAGGCACATTCTATGTAGCTTGCGATATGGCCAGGGGATGCCAATACGCTCTCGCTCAACCAGTTCGATGCAACATTTACCACAGACTGGGAGCCATCTCCAGGGGGGAAGCTTTCAAAGGCAAGGAGGGGGGCAACGGATTTTTCGGAGGAGAATCCTTTCCTGGGGACGTTAAGACTCCATTCCCTATCCATTATGTGTACGGGGTGCTAGGGGCCGATTTCCCTACCACCTATGTTAGAGGATGATAGGCATAAGGGCAGAGATACAAAAGCTGAAGAATGAATTTATCGATCTTGAGAGGGAAATGATTCAAAGAAAGGCCTTGGATGCCTCCTTGGCTGAGGATCTATCAGAGCTCAGTCGCACCATCGAGTCGGAAACCATCTCTGTGGAGCAGGAGGCTCAAATGGTGGTCAAGTTGAAGGAGCATATCCAGCATGACGAGGCTTCTTCTGCAGCATCCAGAGCAGAGATCAATAAGATCATTGATCTTTTTTTAGAGTGTCCTTTCTTTGTCAGCATTTGTAAAAATTTTGAATTCATAAATGAAATTCCTCTTTTTTCTTTTCTGGCTAATTTCACTGCATGATTTCATTCTTCTCTTACTTTGCTGCACCTCTTTTACTCCTTTTTGGGGCTTGACCGCCTCTCAAAATGTTCATTGTCTCAAGGGGACAAGACAGAATACCCTATGCCTTGCTTCGTCTTGCGACAAGCTGCTATGGATTCAATGACTTCGAAAGGGGGAGCAATTGCTTTTTCTCCCCTTAACGTTTGATAGGAAAAAGGCTCATAATTCATTTTTCTCATTATTTGATGAGCCTGCTCACTATAAATAGTATAATCGGGAGGGGCTTTAGCCTCCATTCGAGGTGCAAGCTCGTTATAACTCTTGGTCTCAGACACGAACTCCTTTAGATATTTTGAAGACACATGCATGACCTCCAATTGGCTCTGGAGATTGTGAACTTTGCTTCTTAACTCTGCTTAGGGATCCTGTTCTTGAGGGCGAGAAAACTGCTCTCCTACCACATAATCAAGGAAGCACAGAACTTGTGGCTGACTACTGGTCTGAACTAACCCTGCGGTAGGACGAGGAGCATCCTCCATGCTTATAGCAACTGGGGCTTGAAAAATATTCCGCGACGGCTGGCGTGCCATTTCTGCTTTCAAGAGTGGAATAGGGATATGCAGTACTTTTTGATGGTTTGGCATGTAGGTAACCTTCGAAGCCAGGAATTCTATCCCCATGGCTTCCTCAATCTCAGGAGCAAACTCTGGTTCATATTCTTGCAAAGGTGGCTCTGGACTGGAAGCAGAAGGGGAAGCTTCATCTTCAGGCAGAGACGGAGCTTCTTCAAGGGTAGTGAATAACATGATAGGATGAAGGCGAGTTAGAGGGAGAATTTGCCCTGTCTTTCCTCTTCTTTGAACATGTCCACCAGTGTTCGCCCAATGTCCTAAACATCTTCATGAGATGAAGGCTCTATCTTCCTCACAGACTTGTAATCACCATCATTCGGCTTTTGGGACGACACTGAATCTGTGAAGTAATACTTGACATCAACATAGTGAGCTTTGGCTACAGGAAACAGTCTTTTATCAGCATAGACCGTATGCTATCTCCCATCTCGACTATACTTGAAGCCCTGGTGCAATGTGGAGGAAACCACCCCTGGTCATGGAGCCAGGGGTGGCCGAGAAGGATGTTGTAGGAGGTATTAGTGTCGATTACATGAAACTGAGCATAGTCGTTTAATTCACCAATCTTGAGACGAAGGCCGATGATACCAACCGGCTTTTCTCCTGACTAGTAGAATCCCTGAACTCTGATATGCGTTGGGGCGAGATCTTCAGACCTAATCCCAACCGAGTGAGGATTCTCCTTGGGATAAGGTTGACTGCTGACCCTCAATGCAACATAATTTGATTGATAGGGTACGTAATTCACCAGTCACGAAGAGAGGGTGATTGTGAAATTTTTCTCCCAATTGTAGATCATCCTCTAAGATGGTGATCGTCATACATCCGCTCAAGATCAATGGGTCCACCTCAATAGGTTGATCGGAAAGACCCTAGACCAAAGCCATACGATAGTCCTTTGAGAGCATGAGAGCATCATAGATGTTGAGAAGGGCTGGACGCTTCCTCAAGTGCCCTATCACATCATATTTCACCTTTTCCTCTTCTGCCTTTTGTGTTCCTAACTCTGCCACTGATTTTGGTGGTATAGTAGGTTGAGGAACAAGTTTGGGTGCAGGAGGTTTATTTTGGCCTGCTGGCTGACTTGATTGTGTAGCCGGCTTAGTTTGGGTGATCGAGGTTGTTTTAAAGGAATGGAGGTTTGAGGTTGCGACTTAGGAGGTGGCTGGATACATGGGACCAGCGAGCTCCCAGAGAATTGGAGGATGGGTGGATTGCCCAAGGTATCTGGGCGAGGAAGGAACCCAGGGAGCTGGAGGATGGGTATACTGCTTGAAGTATTTGGGTGATGGAGAAGTGGTGGACCAGGAAACTTCAAGATGCCTGGCTTCTGAGGTGGAGGTTACAATGTTTTCGCCGATCTCAAGCTCATTTGTCCCGTGCTGGGTGATGCTTCTGAGATTTGCACCATGTGACAAACTTCTCAAGAATAGAGGTTGTGCCCTCATGATTCTCCTAGCCTCTACTCAAAGTCAGACTCAGGAGGCCACTAGGGTTTCTTTGGCATTGACTTCTTGTGCTTCTTTGTGGAAGACGATGGCTCTGATTTGGCTCGAGCCGCCAGGGCGTTAGCAACTATTAAGAATCCAGCTGCTTGGCTAGCATCTTTTTCAACCGCCTCTGTTGCGTCCTACTTATATGGATTCCTTCAAGTTCTCTGTCAAGAGCCTCGAAGTCTGGATATTTCAAGGTTGTACCTACATGAGACATAAAAGAGGAGGGGGAAGAATAAGAAGAAGAAGAAGAGGAAACAGTCTTAGTAGGTGAGGAACTTTTAAGGTCATTCCCATCATTAGACCAATTTGGGCAGCTTTTTACGTCATCACTAGAATTGTACATGTGCAGAGAGTATTTTAGGTCTTTCCCCTACTTAGACCCTTGGGGAGTGCTTTTAACATCATCACTGAACGTGGCCTGAGGAGAAGATGGCTCAAGGACATCCTCTTGACGAGATGATAAAGGAAGGACGATCGCGTCGGGGATAAAGTCTAGTAACGTTGGCAATGGGGGAAGACGTCCTAGAAATTCTTGTTCAACTGGTGGTTGAGTAGTCTTGTTTCTCCGACAAGCAGCTCTTGGTGCCTGTAACTTCCTGGTTTTCATTAGAAGTGTTTGATTTGTCTTGATAGGTTTATGAATAGCCTTAGCTTGATGAACTGCTTCTCGCTTTAAGGACTTGAGTCTACTTCACCCGTGGTGGACTATCGATGGCTGAGAAGTTGAGGGTTCAGCAGGATCTGAATCATCATTACAGGGGTCTTGTGTCGGGAGGCCCTCTCACACTAGTGAACAGTGATTTGGGGATATTTTTCTGAAATGTCACAAGGCTCTTGACATCCCTGTATCTTCTTCGTGATTATATCATGGAAACTGAAGCATTCACTCAGGTCGTGGCCCCATATCTCATGGTATAGGCACCAATGGTTCTCAGTTTCCTAAGCAAGGCGTCGGGGCTGCCTTGCCAGTTTTTGTGTGACGGGGCCTTCTTGAAGCATCATAAAGAAAAAGGCGTGAAGGAGATCGGGCGCTTTGTCTTTCTCTTAGACCGTCAATGCATGGGAAGATTCTGCTGCCCTAAATGCCTTCTTTAGCTCTTCAAGTTTTATCTGACGCTGCTAGATTAAGGCTTCAATGATGTCTTTTAACGTGTAACAATCCTCTGTGGGGTGGTTTATCCTCCGATGATAAGCACAGTGATTCGCATGGGAATTGAGTCCAGCTTGATCAGGGAACTTGGTCTCTGGCAGCTCGATCATGATTGGTTCACGTAATAATCGGAGCAGTGTAGGGACCCATTTCTTTTCAAAGGGGTAGACTTTATTCTTATGTCTGGTCCAACAATCATCTCGATTGAGGTTCGCAGGTGGGGGCAACCGGTTGTATGATTGTTGTTGTTTGCCTACCTGAGGCTCTTTCGTTGTTTTTACTCCTTTGGAGAGGTCCAAAGTTTGGGAGGGAGCCTTCTTTAGATCGTTGACAGTGACGGCTGTGCTGATTACCCTTTTCTGTTGGTTGCCCCGGGTATTGGTCCGAGAGCTACCATTGCCCCAATTGTTTCCTGAGCTTGCACACTGTTATCGTGACCCACCATGGTGGTGTGACAGGCTTCTATGCAAACTGACTTAGAGATGAGCTCTAGCATAGAGGTCGGATTGGAGGCCTCAACATGTAGAGCAATCTCAGGTCACATGTTTCGCACACAGGTTTGAACTGCTTCCTTCTTAAGCATAGGATTAGGATGGCGAGCAGCCAAATCTCTCCATCTTGCTATGAATTGATCGACGGGTTCATCGGGTTCCTGGGTCAAAGTGAGAAGCTCGATGGTTTGGACCTCTCTCTCAACTTCATAGAAGAGTTGGTGGAACAGTTTCTCCATTTCCTCCCAAGTATGTAATGAGTTTGGAGGAAGCCGAGCATACCACTGAAAAGCCGGGCCATCAAGGGTTTCAACAAACTGATGGAGAAGGAGTCTCCCGTCAGCCGCTGTCTCTCGACATGCTTCTTGAAAATGGGCGATATGCTGGTGTGGAGAGGTTGTACCATTGAATAGGGGAAACTTCCCTTTCTTGTAGTCTGAGGAAAACGGAACCTGGTCAATGTAAGAGGGGTACGCCTTTTGGTCAAGCATTGCTCCCTGCATACTTGAGATCTATCTGCTTTTTAAACTATAGGTTACCATAGCGTCAATGTCTGCCTATGAGATGGGGTGCGGGACATAATTGTCATGTGAGGCAGGAAGGGGAGGCCGCTTGGCAGGTGAATCATCCGAGTGATGGAAGTTTACCTCGTGGTTAGTCGAATGTCACACGGTTTCCATGCTGTTAAATGTCTCCATCATTGCGCGCACCATGTCTTCGAACCTATTCATGTGCTCTTCTTGAGAGTCATCAAGCTCGTATACAGCCATTACGCTGACTATTTCTCCAGGAAGGTCACCCTCAGGTGCAGTTGAGGGCTTCCGAGCTTGGCTAGTCACGCACGACAGATCGGTCATCAAGGGCTCAGCATGCCCCTACTGGACTCGAGTCTTGAATGCTAATCGCATGAGGACCGGTTCTTGATGGTCTTGGGACCGTGGCTACTGAGTGGTTGGGTCATCTTCTGCGACACTGACTACAGTGCAGGATTGATAGATTTCTTCTTCAAGCTTTGTCATTTGAAGAGGGTAGAAGGGGTTCAGGTGAAGAGGGTCGTCAGAGCTGGGTGCCTCGACCGTCTTGGTTGCTTCTTTAGTTAGAATTCACAAACCCCTATCATGTTTAGCTTTGTGGTTTTGATGGCCCTCATGTCAGAACTGTGATCGTGATTGTGTCTGATCGGCCCTTCTTGCGGAAGAAAGAGTCGTTTCCATGAGATGAAGTAATGGGTGTGGGACAGGAACTAGAGTCATCTTGGGCTGAGGATGATGAAGGACTTGATCTCCCATCAGGTCTTTGCCCCGAGCCCTCTTATGGGCTCCAGACGCATGACCGATATGATGGGGTTGGTTCAAAACAATACTCTTAGGTAAGGTCTTTGAGTACCAGGGTAGGAGGTTCTTACCCAAGAGAAGAGGGGCACGCAGCAGAAGGGTTGACTCATAACGACTCCTGAGTCGGGAGAGAGGGGTGATCTGTGATGGCGAAATGTGTACACCCCTTAAAGAAGATTCACGGGTGACGTTGGGGTCAGCCTTGGCTCGAACAAGCTGTCCGGCCTTAAGAGGTCGAGAACTGCGAGCAGGTGTCTATAAGAGAATAGGTGGAAGCCTATCCCTTACAGGTTGCATAAGTGTGTACAGAGTAGGAGGACGAGGGGGTTGTCTTCTGTGTACTCAGGTTGACGCAGCGATGGCGTTGCCTCGAGTGGTGGGATGCACATGCATAGCGTGTACAGGACCCGACCTTAGGAGGCCTGATCCTGAACGCTAACTCGAGGTAACGTAAGAGTTGCCCACGAGCTTAGGGTGTGTACGAGAGGTGGAAGCCTCAGGGTCTCCGCCTCAATGTGTCGGGGCTCTAAGAATAGAGACTTGTGGTGGTGCAGAAATGTGGGGGGTAGCCTTGCGACGACCCACAGAAGCAAAGACGACTTCCTTGCCTTTTGCGGAAAGGGACTAGGTAGCCTTCCAGCATACCTCAACAATATGACTGACAAGTGACTTGCCGATGATAGGGTGCATGCTATGAGTGGTAGCAAATGTACTACCAATGCAGGGTGCCTTAGTGGAAGTCCCACCAAGGATAAGAGATGGCGAATTAGGGACTTTTAAGTCCCTTCTCACGCCTATCCAGGTTAAGACCTGGGAGCTAGACACTGGGTCTTTGCTCAAAAGGAAAGTCAGGAACGCAGTTGGAGGAACCTGTTCTCAGGAGACGCTCGCGAATGTGAGGATGAGAAAATCCCTGATCCGTATAAATGGGTTAAAAAACCTAGCAGCCATGTGTGTGAAGAAAAACAAAAAACAAAGGAGAGACTAAACAAACAAGGACGATCCGATGAAGGGATAGTAAGTCCAAGTGGAGTGTCCAAGCTGGTTATGTGCCTTGATCTTGCCCTCTTGGTCGGGATGACCTGGTGGCACATGTCTCGGGTTTCAAGGGAACCCGAGACTTGAGATCACACTCTCGAGAACCTTGCTCAAGAACCGATGAGAGAGGAATTTAAGGTGAGTTCGGGACTTAATCGGGCTGGCTCGCGTGGGCGCCCTCTTAGATGACGAAGAAAGCCACCCAATTCTACAACTGGTTCAGAATCGCCTCCCTTGGCTTGTACTCTCTTGTTTCTGCAATCACTCATACACGTTTAATTTACAAGACAATTGGGTCAAGTGACCTCTCCTTGTCTTTCAGCGAATGCACATAGGCTTGCACATTCAAAGAGAGAAAAAGAGTAAGAGGATAGGTGAAAAGAGAAGAAAGAGATAGAATAGAAGAATGGGGAAGATAGGAATTTGACCAAGTATCTTGACTAACGCAATAGCTAGACCAGCAAGTGATTACCTCGAGATGATAGCAGACGAGCATGGTAACAAGACTAGCACACGACAATACTACTAGACGACATAACGATCACTGAAAAACCTAGCACAATGACTCGTCTATCGTGATAGTAAGGTGAGCACGGTAACTAAGATCGACACAGCAGCAATACTACTAGACAACGAGACTACCATGGCAGTATTTGACTTAGCCTCTCTTGGTCAAACGAGAGGGAAAGGAGAAAGAAGAGAAAGAAAGAGGCATGCACAGTACTACCGATGTCGTGCATGTGAGAATAAGGAAGGAAAGAGAGAGAGAAGAAGAAGAAGAAGAGAGGAGCAATGACAAAGAAGAGAAAAAGTGGGGAAGAAAAAAGAAGGGGGAGAAGGAAGAAGGAGAAAGAGAAAAGAGAAGGGTAACATGGACGGCAATGAGCCTCCACCATCCATGATAGAGGAGCAAGACGACGGAAAAAACATGAACGACGATGAACTTTCGTTGTTCATGATAGAGGAGAGAGAAAGGGAGAGAAGGATGAATGGTGATGAGGTTTCACCATCCATGACAGAGGAGAGAGAAGATATGGACGGCGATGAACTTTCGTCACCCATAACAGAGGCGAGAGAAAATATTGACGGGGATGAGCTTCTACAGCACATGACAGAGGATTAAGAAGAGAGGGAAAATATGGATGGCGATGAGCTTCCACCATCCATGACAGAAAGATAAGAAGAGAGAGAAAAAATGGAAGGCGATGAGCACCTGCCATCCATGACATAGCGATAAGAAGAAAGAGAAAATATAGACAGCGATGAGCTTCCGCTATCCATAGCAGAGGATTAAGAAGAGAGAGAAAACATGGACAATAATGAGCTTCTGCTATCCATGACAGGAATTATGAAGAGAGAGAAAACATGGACGACGATGAGCTTCATCCGTCCATGACTGAGAAATAAGAAGAAAGAAAATATGGACAGCGATGAGCTTCTGCCGTCCATGACAGAGAAATAAGAAGAAAGAAAATATGGACGGCGACGAGCTTCTGCCGTTCACGACAGAGGGGGAGACAAGAGAGCTTTGAAAAAGGCCCGGCCCACCACTTGGGTTAAGGCTCGGCTCACTATTTATGTTCCAAGAGTAGGAAGACATCACACCCGGTGATAGGCTCCATCATGTATGAACAGAGAAGAGCAAGAAGAGAATAGGGAGAGAGAAGGAAAGAGATGAAAATGAAAGGAAAGAGAGGAACACGAAAGGAAAGATATGACAGAGAAGGAAAGCGAATAAAAAGATTATGGAAGGAAGAGGAAAGAGAGAGATAAACAAGAGGAGAGAGATAAATGAGAGGAGAGAGAAAGAAAGAGATAGATAAGAGGAGAGAAAAAAGAGAAAGGAGAGAGAAAGAAAGAGAAAGGAGAGAGAAATGGAGAGAATAGAGGAGGAGAGATAGAGTTGGGAGAAAGGAGAGAGAAAGAGAGATGAGAGGAGAGAGAAAATTACCTTCACCAAAAGGTACCGAACCTTTTCTTCTCTCTCCTCTCTCTTTCTTCAAGACGTGCCCACAATTTCAACGTGAAAACTACCAAATTTTATTGATGAGATTAAAAAATCAAGGGTCCTTTGACAATTATGTTTACCATGTACTTATGGAATTACGCCCAAACATGGGTATATGCCCAAAAACTATCTAAATTGATGATAATTACAATTTAATTAATTGAAAAGAAATTCTAAAAATAGGTGCAAACGAATTGTTTTTTCCTTGCCAAATAATGTATGAAATTCCAAAACAGTCTCGGCTGCTGCCTTAGAACTTGTGTGTTGATACCAACTTCGAGCCATAGATCACCTTTTTAGGCCATGATCATGCGACTCAAAATTTGTATAGATCTTGAAAACTTCTGATCGATAGTAAGCTTGTTTCTTGATGTTTTCTTTGGTTTCTTCGTTGAATTACACTGAGCATGTCGTCACAGTTGCAACAAATGTAGATCGATTTCGTGTTTGGAAAATTTCATCGTCTTGGGTTTTTGGCCGGAATCTGAAAATTCGATGGTCGAAATTTGTTGCAACTTTGATGCCTTTGTGTGCCGAATCCAACCGTTCATCATATGCAGAGTTCAAACCAGACATAGCCTAGGACCTTACGTACATAAAACAATTCGTTTCGTGTCGATCAGGTACGCGAGCGCGATGATATGGCTGCTTGAGCGAGGCATGCTGCTATTGAATTTTCTGCCACTATTTTCACGAATTACCAACTTCTCTCTAGTTTTTCACCCTGCTTGGGTATCTTCACTAGTCGTGCCACATATCAAAACGCTCGTCTTGACAAGACAAACACGCTCACCAAATTTGAGGGCGATCAGACTCAAGACGAGTGAGATATGGTTCTTCAAAGTTGCTACCCGAGGCTGTGCACACCAGTCTCCTTTAATGGAGATTGGTGCACGGATGCCACACAGGAATAGCGTGCGCCCTACCCTTTTTTAATGTTTCACCCATAACTGTGTTATAGGATGTCTGTTTAAGCCAAAACTTGACCCCTGGGGTTTTCGACCGTGTCAGATCTAATAGCGGTGGTTCCAAGCTGTTTGACATGCCAAAAATATAGTTCTAGTTATGGGGTCCGTTTCAGGGTATTAGAGGCCAATTTTTGTGAAACTGTTTCTTTGTCTGCATTGCCTTAGGCATGTCGGATTGCGACGAAACATGGTAGGTGGCCTTTTGGAGTGCTTAGGAAGATTCTGACCCTTACTAGGGCAATTTTGATGCTATCAAGAATTCCACTGTATGTCGAGGCTTTATTGATCGGCTTCTGTCTGATTCCGCATCGGAGACCCAAGGTGCTGAAAAATATCTTCAAACAGTGACATCAGGAAGAAATTTAAAATCTCTACATTATCTTTAACATTCACCTACCTCTCGAATGACAGGGAATGTCAAAGTGTCTACTTCTTTGCCCCTCACTTGTCCCTTGAAGGACATGGAGTGTCAAAGAGGGGCAACTATAGACACCTTATTTTAAATCTGGCAAATTTTGTGGCTTTCCTGAACTTTTAGAACCACATTATCCTAGTAAACCCTCGAAACTATAATCCACACTGCCTACCCAATGATCTAGAGCCATTCTGCCTACCCTGTAACCCAGAATCTTGCAAATACCCTGTTTTTTCACAGAATCCTACAGACGCCTTGGTTACCAAAACAATCACCAAAAAAAGTAAAATAAATCTTTTTGACCCAAATTTTCTCTAAGAGCTTCACAGCAACTCGAACTACACACCTGAACCAACAAATTTCAATTTTGGTTAAATTTGGTCAGAGCGACTCTGGTGTCCACCCCAATTTGACCCGAAATTGTCAGTTTTTAACAAGACAACTCACTAATCAGTTCTGAACAGGAATCTACCATTTTGGGCAGTCCTGGCTTTAGAGACACAAACAGTGTCGCCCAGCCTAGACTGACCCAAAATGGATGATTTTTAGTAGGCAGCATCTTGACAGCACCAGAATATGCCTTGCATCAGAAATTTCTATTTTGTAGCAATCCTAACCTGAGCGACACTGCCAGTGTTTCCCAGATTTGATTGCCTTAAGACAGCAGTTTCTGCATGCCAAAGGTCCCCCAACTATTTTGGGTCATCCTCAATTTGACTAATTTTGGATGGGTAACACCATTGGTGTCACCAAGTGCTGGGACCCCAAAAATGGCATATTCAGGCTAGAGATTTGTTGGTGATAGTAAGTTGCCCCTTTGAGTCGATTCCCAATCTATAAATATGAAAATTCGTGGCTGTTTGTGGGGACTTCTTCAAAATAGGAAGATTGAAACCCTAGCCCATTTACTTAAAGAAAATTAAACCTAAAAACCCTAACCCTAAGCTTGAGAAATCAAAATCCATGAAAGGATAAGTCCAAAAACCCTGGCCATTTTCAGTCATCTCTAAGGCACAACAACCCTTTTAAATCAGAGATCTTCTGGTCAACTTCTGAGTCAGAGAGGCAAAGAGGATGCCGGTTCTGATATGAGCGAGCCCTCGAAGGCTCCAGGGCCCTGAGCCATCCAACCGGGTTTCGTATTGTTCTCTTACCCTTTCCTTCTTCTTCTTCTTACTGTTTTATTTAATTTTGGCCCATTTGCTGCTTTGAACTCATGTTTTAATGTTTTGGATCATGCTGGCTCTGCCACAGATCTGAGAGTGGATCTGCTCGTTTCTAGGCAGACCGACCCTCATATCTAAATTCAATTTGTCCTACTTTCTCTACCACATTATTTTTATCAGTTTAAGGTGTCAAAATCCGAGAGATCTTTGTTGGAAGATCAATCGGATTTTCATCGTAAACAAACCAGTGTCGACTCCTATGGGATAATACATCCCTCAGGCACAGGAATATCAAACTGCCCCGGTGACTGCGTCTCATCAACCTCAGGTCCATACGGGCCAATATATGCCCCAAGCTTTGACTCATCAGTTTACACTTGGGAACCCACCAACTAGTAGGCTTACCATTGTATCGAATGCTTAATATGAAGGCACCATGAAAATAATGCAAGATATGCTTGTAAGAATGGGCATTCAAGAAATTTACCCTTGAAGGCCTATGTCCATGAGACCCTCGGAGGCATGGAGAACCTTCCCTTCGGATTCATCATCCCAAAATTCTGAAATAAGTTTAACGGGAAGAGCGATCCAGATACCCATATTAACGCATACCTCCTCTCCGTTCGACCTTTACGAGATAGGCCCAATCAACTGAAGGCCATATTTTCACAAACATTCTCCGGTGAGGCTCTAAATTGGCATCGAAGAATGATGAGTACTCAACCGCACATCACTCAATCTATTCATTTCCCACTATAGTGGATCGACACCAAGGCCTCTTTCCCTGGGCGAACTCAATGCTACAAAACAAAACCCGGGAGAATCCTTCGAGAACTTTGGACTTTATCAATCGATTCTGTGAGGCAACAATGCAGGTAATCGAATGTCCACTCATGGACCCAGCCAAAATATCTATGGCCCTGGAAAATGCTGCTCTCGAATACAAGACCTTCTTTAGCCAAGGTCTTATCCCCTACTCTTTTGACTCCATGATTGAGGGTGGCATGTCATGAAAGGGCCAAAGGAACACCCCTCAGCACCAAGCCCGAGAATAAACCAATAACCACTCCCCAAAATAAAAACAACAATAAGGGGAATGCTTCCAGTCAGGTCAATGAAATTGTCATTAACGGGCCAACTCAAGGTTTTGCTGCTTAGCACAACAATCAAAACCAAAACCAAAGGGGTCTGCCGAGAGCCAATATTCAAAATAACAACTAAAGGCGAGAGGATAATTTCACTCCTCTCAAAGACCCATTAGAAAAAGTACTAGAATTATTCTTGTCTAAAGACATGGTTTATCTCTCACCACCATCTGAGCCACCATTCCAAGTCACAGATAAGAGCAAATGGTGCAAATGGCACTAGAATCACGTACATGACACTCAAAATTGCTATCATTTGAAACTGGTTATTCAAGGGTTGATCGATAGGGGGAGTATCACTTTCTCGTCGAAAAATTATCCTGTTGAAGAGCCTAATTAAAATATGGGTATCTTTGAGAATCCTCTCCTTGAAAATACAGTCACAACGGTCAGAACGACGGGAGCCCAAGAGAACCCAAATGAGAACGTCGTCATTCACATGATCGAGAGTGGAGATGAAGAAGATGACCCGACTCAATTCATATTTGCTGGTGAACACTACCTTCAAAAGCCCGAAGAAGATCTATTGGACCTTCTAAAAGGTAGCATGTCACCTCAGAACATCGGCAACCTACTAAAGTGGGACCAATATGATGAAGATGATATGTTAGAGGTCGTTATGGTGGAGGTCAACGAAAAGGGATCATCTTCCAAATAAGGGGCCAACACCCTAAATACCCCATCATTCTCACAAGGGCTGACCCTATTAAGCTTCCAGCAGGTGAAGTAGACTCCTTAACTCGAAGAAGTCGAGTCTTTAAATCCATCCAATTGATGGTTGATACCCTCAAATAAAGAATGGGAAACACCTCAAAGCCAAAACAACCAGCAGGGGTCGAAGATCATGAACCAAAAAACAATAACCCAAGGATCTGCAACCACCTATGATCTACTAACTCACCTCGGGGAAGATCCAGGCTCAAATATCCATCTTAAAGCTTCTTAACAACTCACTAACACACAGGACCCAGATTGAGAAAGTCCTTGCTAAGACGTACATCCCAAGCAACACAACTAGATGAGTTGTGCAGAATGATCAACCAGTTGATGGCACCAACGCCAATTGTGTTCACAAACAATGACATCCCAGCCAGCTTCAACCACTTTCATGTCCAACTACTGCACATCACTATTTTCATGCAAGGATATGAGATACGAAGGGTACTCATTGAAAATGGGGCATCCTTAAACATATGCCCTATGAAAAAGATGAAGCAGATAGGCAAAAGCTCAAATGACTTCAAGCCGTGTCAACTCAATATCGCTGCGTACGACGAGACCTAGAAACAAGCTGAAAGTATACTGCCACTTACACTCAAGATCGGTCCCATTGTCCAAGGGATAAAGTTTTATGTCTTGGACATAAAACCCTCATTCAACATGTTGTTAGGAAGACCGTGGCTGCATGAGAATCTCGTGGTGGCCTCTACACTCCATCAGTGCCTCAAATTTCCAACTAAGAACGACGTCGCTAAGTTATGTGCCGAACTTTCTTCTCTTTCAAGCTCTAGTATAGATAACAGAAAGCTAGCTGTAGGAGTCTAGCTCGAAGAAATCCTGCTTGTTTCCTTCAAGCAAGCTAATTGTATCACCTTACGCCTAGAGGCCAGTGACCCTGTTCCTCAAATTTTATAAACTTTCACATCGATGGAAGATATTATCCAATGTCAACATCGATACGGTTTGGGGTCCCTCGAGGTTTGGCACATGCTCGTCTCCCAAGGCTTCTAGCCAGACTAAGGCTTTGAAAGTCAAGGGCAAGGCGTAACAGAGGAAATCTCTGAATCACCCCAAGTAAAAATGAAAACGGGGATCGAAGAGGTCTCGGGTGTTCTCTCACCTTATTTCAAAGCTGGATGAATCCTTCAAGCTATCCGGGTTTTGCATCTTGAAGCATTCAAAGCCTCAACCCTCTCGATGCCCATCCTTCAAAATGGTCGAAGGTGATCCTTGAATCCCCAACGGGGAATAATTATTCTTCCACACCTCAGCACACACAAGAATTGGGAATTGAAGACCTTTTTGCTAACCTAGATTTGAAAATGTACACAATTGGCTCTGACACAGCCAATCGTGTTCATTCGTCTGTTTGAACCCAAGAACAAAATTGGTCAATCACTCCCCTATCTCGAGAATAGCAGCGGTGCCTTCAAGTCCTAATGTCACATAGGCACAGGGTGGCCACCTAACCCCACCCTGCGCGTCTAGTCTCCAACATATCTCTTGCGAGTCCCATAAGGGACACCTCTTGTGATATTTCAAAAATCATTGAAAACTTAAAACATGATAAAACTGATAATAAGGAAAAGAATTTTAAAAAAACGGCAAACACTCAAGATAGCCTATTAATGGTGCAAAACACTCAAGATGACGAATCGGATAACCTGAACAAAGATCAAGAGAACCAAGAGTCTAAAGAAATCCCTTAACTTGAGGAACTCACTTCCAATGTTGAGCAGTTCAAGAAGAGATTTGATGGTGATCCAACGACTACCATCGAAGAGACAATCGACGTCAACCTAGGAACCGAGAAGAACCCAAGGTTAACAAAGATTGGAGCTTCCCTATCTCCTGAGGAGCAGAAAAACTTGATTTCCTTTCTCAAGTAATATCGTTATGTCTTCACCTGATCATACAATGATATGTTAGGGTTAGATTCCACATTGGTGCAACATCACCTAATATTCAACAAAGGGATGAAGCATGTAAGGTAGAAACTCCGACGTCAAAAGACCCACCTTGAGCTCAAAATTAAGGAAGAAATCGATAAACTGCTCAAGGTAAAATTCATCACCCCTATCGATTATTCAGAATGGCTAACCAACATAGCGATTGTACCCAAGAAAGACGGGAAGATCCGAGTGGGTGTCGACTACAGAGACCTCAACAAGGCATGTCCCAAAGACAATTTCCCATTACCAAATATAGATGCCTTGATTGACAACATTGCAGGGCACGAGATGTTGTCATTCATGGACGGCTTCTCGGGTTACAACCGGATCGTCATGGCAGAAGAAGACCAAACCAAAACATCATTCATAACACAATGGCAAACCTACTGCTACTGTGTCATGCCTTTGGCCTCAAAAATGCAGGGGCAACTTATCAAAGGACAATGACCAGCATCTTCCACAATTTAATGCATACCATCATGGAAGACTACGTCGATGACATCCTGGTGAAGTCAAAGGTGAGGTTTGATCACCTCACTAACCTGAGAACCATTTTCAAAGACTCCGGAAACATCAACTCGAACTCAATCCACAAAAATATGCTTTTGGAGTTGAATCCAGCAAATTACTAGGCTTTAAAGTAAGTCAAAGGGGCATTGAGGTGGACCCATCCAAAATACGGGCCATCACCAAAATGCTCCCTTTTCAGAACATCAGAGAAATCTATGGGCTGCAAGGTCGCATACAAGCTATAAGGTGTTTTATCTTACAACTGGCAGACAAGTGTTCACCATTCAATAAGCTCCTTAAGAAAGATACCCCATTCATATGGGACAATGAATGCTAAGAGGCATTCGACCAAATTGAGTAGCACTTAACTAAATATCTCATCCTTAGTCCTGTTAATCCAGACTAACCCCTGTGCTTATACATATCTATGAAAGACAAGACCATAGGGTAATGTTAGGATAATATGATTATCATGGAAAAGAACAAATCATATACTACATAAGCAAAACCATGGTGGACTATGAGATATGATACACGGATGTGGAGAAGCATTGCTTAATGCTTCTGTGGGCTATGTAAAAATTAAGACATTATATCTTATCTCATACAGTCAAACTCATCTTAAAAAAGGACCAACTCAAATACCTATTGGAAAGACCAGTCCTTAAGGGATGTTTGGAGAAATGGAGAATGTTATTGAGTGAGTTTGAGATCAAGTATGTCACTCAAAAATCCATCAAAGGACAAGCCATTGCTGACCACTTAGCTGAACACGCACTGTTAGATAACACTCACGTTAACACAGATCTCCTAGATAAAAACCTCTTCACAATTGAGGAATCAATTTGGGAGTTTTACTTCGACAGTGTAAGGAATGAATATGGGTCAGGTGTAGGGGTTCTACTATGCTCACCCGAGAAAATGTTAATGCCAACACCTGTCAGACTGAATTTCCCATGTACCAATAACATTGCTGAATACGAAGCCTTGATAGACGGGCTCGAGAATGCCACGGAATTGAAGATCCAGCAAATACGAGTAATTGGTGACTCCTTACTCGTCATAAACCAAGTTCAAGGGATTTGGAAGGTTAAAGAAGAAAAGCTCAAACCCTATCAACAAAAGGTGGAAAAGAAGATAAAATATTTTAAGCAAATCACCTTCCAGCATGTAACTGGGGAAAACAATCGGTTCACTAACACCCTTGCTTCGATGGTCGATATTCCTTTAGAAGTCACCACACTGCCACCAAAGATCAAGCACAAGAATGACCCTTCCCCACCAATGATCAAAAAAGAAATAGAGCAAGAAAATGAGAATGATGGAGAAGTGTCTTTCGTGGCCTCAGATGTACTAGTCAAGGCAAAACCATGGTTCCACGATGTTTTGTCCCTGTTGAAATATGGGTCATACCCCGACGAAGCCACCAAAAATGATAAGGAAGCCCTTGAAGTTTTTTTATGTGTTTCTTGATAAGAGGTGTCTTTTTTTCAAGAAATCCTTTGATGGTGTCATCTTGCGGTGTCTCGACCATCCAGAAATCGACCAAGTATTAACAGAATTACACAATGAAGGAGGTCATTCTGGGGCAACTGCCTTAGCCCAGAAAATCAAGCGTTAAGACTATTATTGGACCACCATGGCTAGGGATTGTTGGAATTTTGTTAAGAGGTGTCCCAAATGTCAGCTATATGAAGACCTCATCCATTCACCGTCAGTACCACTTAACTCAACACTGCCCATATGGCCTTTTGCCATGTGGGGTCTTGATACCATCGGAACGATTTCACCAATAGCCTCGAAGGGCCACAGTTACATGCTAACTGCTACAGAATACTTCATCATTTGTCAAAATTGAAGGTCAGCATGTTGCCCTTTTCATAAAGAACAACATTGTATTCAGATTTGGCATTCTCGAGTCAATCATTACCAATAACGGAACCAATTTCAAAATTGAAAGGGTCACTAAGGTGTGCAAAAGGTTTGGGATAACGTAGAAATTCTCCACACCCTACTACCCTCAAGGAAACAGACAAGCAGAGGCCACAAACAAAGGACTTCTCGGAATTATAGACAGAATAATAGACGGTGGCAAAGATTGGCATAAAAAGCTAAATAACGCACCATGGGCATGCCGAACAATTGAGAAGACTCCTACTGGCATGACCCCATACTCGTTAGTATATGGTATGGAGGCTACGCAACCCATTGAAGTCGAGATACCGTCTCTCTGAGTGCTCATTCATAAAGATTTAGATGAGGAACAAAAGATTGAAGCACGAATTGTTACCCTCGACACTCTAGATGAAAGACAACTATGAGCAATACAAAATATCATAGCTTACAATTGTAGAATCAAGAGGACATACCAAAGAAAAGTTGTTCCTTGGCAATTCAGAGGAGATATGGTACTCAAGATCTTCCACATTCCTGAAAATCCGCACCCATTAGTCAAAATCAAACCTAATTGGGAGGGGTCATTCGTGGTAACTCGAGTGCATGTAGGCAATTCCTATAAAATAAAAAATTAGGAGGGGTATAAATTCAACAACCCATTAATGCAATGTATCTCATAAAATACTACTCGTAACGGGCTCAAAAAAAATAAAATAAAATAAAAGACGTGGTAAAAGCCTGAAAAGGCATCACGTGTAAAAAAAACAAAAAGGAAAAAAAATCCTCCAAAAAGGAGCGTTAACACAAAACCTCAAGTACAAATAGGTACTTGCAAGTTACAACAATACTGCATAAGCAGACTCTAAGGATGAAGACTCCTCTTAATCCATGTAGGTTCCCAACAGAACCAACCTCGAGAAGACATGGCAAGGCAATATGAATTAGGGACCCAAAGAACTCCTCATGGTTCTGCGAAATACAAGATAGGAGCTCCAAATGTCAAGGGAAACACCAAGACTCTTGAGCCCTCGATATCTCATATGGAAATCCTTCTCATCATCTTTAAATAAAAGAAAATAAAAAATATTACCATCAAAGGGGCCACAGGTGGCAAAAACTGTAAGGCCCATCCCTTTTGAAAATGTTTTTCAAATTGACTATTAAAATCATCTATTTTCAAAATCTTCCCTTCCTATAAAGGACTTCCTCCATCACTACAAGAGGTTAAACTGTTAGTCAGTCTGGCCTTGTTCTCCAAGCCAACTTCATATGCCTGTTATGAAGGCTTGAAACTAGTCAGGCACTCCGTGGTTGTGTGAGTATACTTATCAACTACCACATATCAGAGATGAGTGAACCTCGCCAATGACAAAATTGATTAGTTTGGGAGCTTTCACTATCTCGACTAGATCCCCTTAGGTAAAAAGAGGCAAACCCATCCCTGTGTGTGTGTACGATGGTCCAATAACCAGAATTCTAGAACAAAAACCCTACAACTAGGGGGCTGAGTTTGTAAAAATTCAGTTTGAAAAGTATGTGCAAATAAAATGTCCCCTCTATCTTGATGAATCAATTACACACGTAGAGATAAACAAATACCCCATAACTGGGGTAGTAATAAATAAATAATAAATCTTATGAGCGACACATCTGGTGTCGCCTCGCCTAGTCAAAGACTAAAAAAAATAAAAATTCCTATGAGCTACACACCTGGTTTCGCCCAACCAAAGACAATAAAAAAAAAAAATTATGGGTGACACCACCCATGTCGCCCAACACTCCTTAAAAATAAAAAATAAAAATAAAAACTGAAAAAAATGGAGGAAACTCCATAATCCCAGAGGATCAATCAAAACAGAAAATAAAAGTATGGATATCTCAAAATTCTGATTTTATTCATCCATTGAAAATGGGTTTATTACATACACTATGCCATCAAATCTGGTCCCGAGACTGAAATTTCTACTATCCTAACAGACTTTAGTAAAAATAAAACTACTGTAAAATAAGGGTGATCATGAGATCAACTTAATCATGCCAAAAAAAAAAGTAAAGACATTGGCTATTCAGTCTTTGACTTGGGATCAGCATCCTTCTCCTTGAGGCTCGCCACAAAGGCCACCCATCGAGCCAGTTCAACTTCGGCTTCTTCCAAGCTGATGTCATACACATCCTCATTGGATTTGGCTCGCTTGTTTGAACAAGAGGTGTCATCTGACACTGGATTCTGAGCAGGGGAAGAAGATTCGTCATGGAGTCTCAGAACCTTGAGGCATAGTGGAAAAGGGTAGGCATGTTCCCACCAGGAATCATAGTTGGAAGTGGTGGTGGGCTTGTCTTGCTTGACCAACCCTTCTCCAGAAGAGGATTTCTTCCCCTTCCACAACAAACTTGCTTTAACCAGGATGTGGAAGAGTGTCATCGAAGTGGAAAGATAGGGCGACGATCGATCGGCTCTCCAAGAGGAGTACAATGCTGAATATGCCGAGACTGACGAAGCACCCTCTGAGGGAAATAGCCTTTTATGAAGTATTGCCCCCTCCAAGAGGAGACACGAATAGGGGGCAGAAACAGGGGCACATTTTCGAGACTCCTGATCACCCAATCGAATGACGACAAATCATCAAAAATCCTACAATAATGATTGACGTCACGAGCCCGGGTGGTATCATTGACATACGATAGTCCTAAAGCAGTAGATACAGCTGTCATGGATCGAGGAGGACGGACAATTGTGATGTGTTCATAGGCCCAAATCTATAGAAACCATGAGCCAAAGCACCCTAACAGGTCACAAAACAACAACTCAGAAGCCCGAAACCATTCGGGGCAAGATGACTAGGGAGACACTACTGGTGTTGCCCAGACTGTGCGAGTGGCACTGTCAATGTTGCCTGGGCGACACCACCAGTGTCATCCAAACCAGACACTCTCAAATCAGTTCAAGCCTTTTCTAGTGAACATATATGACAAAAAATGGATTCTAGGAACATAAATAGGAAGAAAAACTGACTTACAGAAGTAAAAACAAAGCAAAAGATTAAGTTCAAGAATACATGTGCAAAACTAGGATGCTACCCTTGATAAATCGATCACGTCTAGTAACCTGGTTGTGAAGACCCCGGTCTACGCCCGCCAATACAGTCGGAATAATGGTATAACCTTCTCTCTCCCAGAAAGCATGGGCTAAATGAATAAGAGAACTATGGACTGTCTTCCGACCACTCGGAAAGAGAACTGATCCTAATATTCCAAAAAGGAAGAGACGGATTTGCTCGGTGGCCCGAGATCGCTCTCGATTAAGGACCAGCAACTCCATGTCAACCCATTGACCATGAGAAGAGTAGCCAGCCCCCAGCAATCGCACACTCATGAAAAAATGATCATCTTTAGCAGTGGAGGGCTGATACGCAATACCGGCTAAACTCAAGTCAGAGATCCTGGCAATATCCACCAGAGTGGGAGTTGTCTCTCTTGTAGGGAGGAAGAAGGTATTGGTTTGAAAGTTAAACCACTCAACAAGGGCCTCGAGGAGGGGAAAATTCACATGGCAAGAGGCCATGGTCAAGATACAATCATTAAAATTAAAGCCAGAAAGGCAATGAGCTCAGGCCATTGCTGAGCAGAAAGAAACCAACCCCTGAACCAGGGGCTGATAATGGGATAGCCGTTGACGCACCAAGGAATGTCACCCACCCTTAAGCCCTACGAGATATGGGAAGGGAGGCCTTTAGGAATGTGCCTAACCCTGGCGGGAGCCTATTCCTCTCTTCCATTATCAGCTTGCTCAGAAATCTTTCCTCTGCCTTAGGAAATGGAACTGTCCTTCCTAGGAGCCATGAAAGCTAGGAAGAAGAAGGTGAAAAACCAGTAAACTAAAGGGAAGATGATGAAGATGGGAAGAAGATGAAGATGAAGAAGGGAGAGGTTGAAGATTGAAAGAAGAAGGGGAAGGAGGAAGATTTTTATTGAAAATATGAAATCCCGTTCAAAGCTTGTTTTGCAGGTTCCGAATTTGACCTATAGAGAGATTAAGCAACCCTAAGACCTTCCAAAATAAAAATCTCAAATATTGGAGGCCGATAGTCTGGATGACGCCACTGGTGTGGCTGAAATCTGTACACTAGTCTGAGCGACACCACTAGTGTCGCCCAAAATTGTTTTTTTTTTTTTGCCCCCTGCTCAATTTCCAAGGCATTCCCAGCAAAAATAAAAAATAAAAATAAATAAATACATAAAATTCTATGGGCGAGCCAAACTATGTCGGCGACACCACCTGTGCCCCGCCCAGCAACACCACTAGTGTTGCCCAAAAACCTTTTGTCAAAAATGCCCTCGCTCAACTATGGAACCTTCAAGGGGTCAAGTTTGGTTTTGTCATGCATTTTTTCAAACATTTTAATTAAATTTCAAAAAGTGGCACGAGCCTAAACTGCCAATCAAAATCCAGTTCAAAAAAAAAAAAAAAAAAACGTCAAACTCATGCGACGTAAAAGAGCCGAGACAAGAAAACGTCAAATTCGTGTGACGTAAAAGAGCCAAGACAAGAAAACGTCAAACTCGTGCGACGTAAAAGAGCCGAAACAGGAAAAACGTCAAACTCGTGCGACGTAAAAGAGCCGAGACACGAAAATGTCTAGCTCTGTATGACGTAAAAGGTCGGATGTATTCAGAAAATGTCTAGCCCCGTATGACGTAAAAGGTCAGGTGTATTAAGAAAACGTCTAGCCCCGTATGACGTTAAAGTTCGGGTGTATTCGTCTTGCCCCGTATGACGTAAAAGGTCGGGTGTATTGTCCATCGGTTGCAACAGTTAAAACTGCTAACTAAAATTTGTTTTTCAAAATATCTTTCTCTTTTCAAAATTTTCACTATATTTCTTGTGTTTTTAAAAACTTTAATTTCTTTGTTAAAATCGTGACCTGTCCAAGTTTTGGGTACAATTTTAAAATATCCCCTTGTTTTCAAAATTTATAAAAAAACTTTTAAAAAAAACGAAGGAGCTTGGACACTTGTATATGATGATTACCGCATTGCCTCCTCATCTCTCTCTTCATAATTGACTTGGCCTAACCTTTATCTAAGCGGTAAAACCTATAGAAGACCTTAGGAAACCGTAAAGAAATCAAAGAAAATGTCAAATTTACAAAATTTGAAATTGTGAAAATCCCTAAAGTTAAATGACATGGCCATAAAATCCATCTCGAGTTTCAAGCTTGTGTAAGTCACGGACATTTCATGCTGAAAACCCTAGGAGGAAAATGCCTTAGGTGGGTGAGCTCGGGAGCGCAATGACTTGGAGGGATAGTTAGTGTGCCCTCTGACCACGTAATGTCAGGATGAAATTTAAAATGTCTGCATTATCTTTATCGCTTACTTGCCCCTTGAAGAACAGGGAATGCCAAGTGTCTACTTCTTTGCCACTCACCTGTCCCTCGAATGACAAGGAGTGCCAAAGAGGGGCAACTGTAGACACCCCATTTTAAAATTGACAAATCCCATGGTTTTCCTTAACCCTTAGGACTACATAGTCCTAGCGAACCCCCAGATCATAAACCGTCATAGTCCATACTACCTGCCTTGTGATCTAGAACCATATTGCTTACCTTGTAATCCAGAATCCTACAAATACCCTATTTTACTATAAACATCACCAAAAATAGTAAAGTAACTCTTTTTTCCCCAAATTTTCTCCTGAAGCTTCACAAGAGCTTGTACTACACACCTGAACCAAAAATTTTCAATTTTGGTCAGATTTGGTCTGGGTGATATTAGCAGTACCGCCCAGCCCAGACTAGGTGACACCACTGATGTCACCCACTAGTGTGGGCAACGCCACCAGTGTCGCCCAACCAAGTTTGACCCGAAATCGTCAGTTTTTGGTAGGACAACTCATTGATCATTCCTGGATAAGAATCTGCCATTTTAGGCAATCCCGACTTGGGTGACACTGCCAGTGTCGCCCAGCCTAGACTGAACCCAAAATGGACAATTTTTGGTAGGCAGCTTCTTGACAGCACTAGAATCTGCCATGCATCAGAAATTTTTGTTTTTGAGTAGTCCTGACCTGGGTGACACTAGAAGTGTTGCCCAACTCTGACTGCCCGAAAATGGCAGTTTTCGCATGCCAAAGGTCCCCCAGCTATTTTGGGCAAAATTTCCTGAATTTGACCAATTTTGGTTGGGTGACACGACCGGGGACCCTAGAAATGACAGATTCAGGCTAATGATTTGCTGGTAATAGTAAGTTGCCGTTTTGAGTCGATTTCCAATCTATAAAAGGATATTTTTCGTGGCTGCTGGGAGAGAGAGGTCAGAAAATAATTAGCTCAGATAAACCCTAGCTTGGAGATACTGACTAAAACCCTAAACTTGAGAAACCTAAACCTAAGAAACCCTAGTTCTTCAGCTATCCTTAGGGCAGCCTTTCAACCAAACTAAGGTCTGGTCAACACACCCATTCAACCAAGCTAACGTCTGGTCAACATCTAGAGAAAGAGAGGTAGAGAGGACACCGGTTCTGATATGGGCGAGCCTGAAGGCTCGGGAGTCCCGGCCATCTGGCCTGGTTTTGTAGGCTTCTTTACTCTTCCTTGTTTCCTTTTTTGTTTTATTTCATTTTAATTAAACTAGACTCATTTTATTGCTTCTTTATAGTGTTTCAAAGTTCAGATCATGTTGGCACTGCCACTGATATGAGAGCAAGTCTGCTTGTCTCTAAGCAGATCTGGCCTCAGATAAGAATTCGATTTCCCCACTTTCTCTATCATCTTTTAAAACTCAATTTGTGGCATTCACATTCGAGGGATCTTCTTCTGAAGATCTCTTTGATTTTTCATCATAAACGCTATTAAGTTTCGATACGATATCAAACTAATCGAAGTTTATGTAGTCTAATTAGTCTCAAAACCACGTATAAGCACAAGCGTGGATTTAGTTTATGGGGGCTTCGGGATCAGTAGGAGAGAGACAAGAGGAAAACCCATGATTACCAAGACGCAACTAACCATGGACGTAGTGTTAAAAGAAGACAATCATGGATGGAGAGAGAGAGAGAGAGAGAGAGAGAGAGAGACTGCCAAACCACGAGCTTTTCATGGATAAAATATAAAGAGGTCAATACTATTCTTTTCTTTCTTTCTTTCTTTTTTCCGTCTGTGGTTTAACACTTTATAGTCTTTCTCTTGCATGGGCATTCACACAAGGAAAAAGTTTAAATAAGGTTAAAACTTTAAAATGTAGAATTAAGGTACACCTCAACATTCCATCTTAAAAGGTTATTTTGAGATTGGAAAACCCTCTAATTGATCATCTTGACATCAAGATGTATAAATATGTAAAGAAAAAAGATTTTGATTCCTAAAAGTAGTATATCTTCCAACACATTATCGTAACTGTCCATTTTTAAGTGTTTGTAGAACTATTTGATTTGAACCACTATCAGAGTTTAAGATTTTATAATTAGAGATGAAAGTAGATTCTCAAGCTATCATAAAAAAATTTTATACCGAAATTATATTTATGATAAAATTTGGAAGTACACTTCAATTTGATTGCTTAACATTGCAACCTTCTACAAACCACACCCTTCACACAATGCCCTAAATGGTCAATCAATTTATTTTCCTTTTTAATCTATTATTTGGTCCTCTAAATCATGGTTTGAGTTGGCATGTCAACGACTAATTGAGCCCGAGGCCGAACCCAAAAACGAAACAAAAAAAATTGAAACAGCAAAAAGAGAGGTTTGAGCAAATGTTGATGTCGGCATACAGATGACACGTAAGGATGTCCACACATCGCACATTTGCGATGCCCTAGCCAAGCTTTCTCCTACACTCGAACCCTTCCTATAGAAACTAAAATTAAAAGTAATTTTTTGTGATTTGAAGTAAGGATGGTTAAAAAAATACAATTTATGTTTTGTACATAGAGGTCACAATCATTTTTGCCCCTTAAGCTTCAAAATGGGTGGTTGTAAGAGCATCATTGAGTAGACATAAAGTTTTTTAAAAAAAAAATTGAACTTTGTGACTTACCCCGAGCTATCCAATTTAACATCTAATGGGTGAGAATGTTTATGACCTCCACGTACAAAAGATAAACTGTCTCTTTACGGACAATTCGTTTGAGGTATATGGCCAACAATGTTTATGGCAGTTGAAGAGATTTTATATGCTGAGTAATGGTTTGTTGATGTATTACCCTTGCCCAAAATCCCCATAGATGTGAGGACCCAAAAAAAGCTCCATATCCATTCTTTTATTTTAATGGGTACTTCATCGATCAGCTAGAAAACTTTCTAGGGGGCTCCAATTCCCTATTCTTGTTATGGAAATGGGATTTGTGGGTGGTGAACAGATTTCGAATCCTCAATCCATTAAAAATCTGAGTTTTATGCATCCACAGAGAAATCGAGTGCAGCTTTGGTAGCACCCCGAACATACCCTTGAATATTCACCACCGTTTTAAGCAAACTAGCTTGACATTTTTTTAATTGATTTTATTTACATAAAACAATAACTAAATGAACATTGTTGAATGGTAAAAAAGTCAAGAGTTAAATCCATGAAATGCATTTATTTCATTACCTCATTATTTTTTATATTTAGCTACTGGTTTATGTGTCCTGTGGAATCAATTCGTTTTCTGTGCTTTTTAGTTGATTTTTATCATTAATGTTCTTTAAAATAGGTATCATTATTAGATTTTTTTTTAATATTTTATTCCATCGTGCAACGTATCAGCCATGCACTTTTGGACTAAGAATCCTTAAACACCCTTGCATCGCATGAAATACCATCATAAATATTCGATTCTTCCAAAAAAAATTTAAAATAAAATAGAAGGGGTAGAATGGCTCATCCTGATGAGGAGTTCAATCGAGAAAATTACCAAAGTCATACCCATGTGTTGTTAACAATTTTATATTATATATTGTCCAACTCATTAGTTATATAAAGGCGTTGAATACTTGGATCCAATGCACATTAACATGGAATACTTGGATCCAATGCACATTAACATGGAAATTTTGCTACTACTGTCTTGTATACTCTCGTATCTTACCTCATTAATTAAGATATAATAGCAAATAACATATCCAAGACATACATGCTTGGTTTTGCCTAGGGTTGGCAATGAGCGGGGCTGAGGTTAGACTAGTCATGGCTTTAGCCTAGCTATAGCCTTTATAGTGTCGGACTAAGAATTCTAAATTTCAAGTGATTTGGATTTGTAGAAAAAATATTCAAATTAAAGTACGAAATACAATCCTGATCATTAGATTGGCTAATATTCAATTTAGGCCATTAAGCGTTTACTGTAGTTGTTAGCTACTAGGCTAACCTCATATTCTCATGTCAGCCATGGGTTAATGAAATAGTATAAGCACAACGGTACAAATTGAATCTAGGCCGATCTGACGATCACAACCTCATTTTGTAATGTAATTTTAATATTTTTTCTACAAATCTAAATCGTAAAAAATTTGAAACATTCATTTTTCTCATCAGGACGCACATAATAAAAATATTCAAAAAAAAAAATCATAAAAAATAATTGACCAAAATACCATTAAAAAATAAAAAAAAAATGACAAGATTTAGCTAAGCCAAATCGAAACCGGCCCGGCCTAGACCTCAGGCTGCAGTGGCTTTGCCCTGGCCTGATCCTCAGGCCACATTCCGTGGCTTTGTAGAGTCGAGTTGGGCCCAGCCCGCCCAGGCCATTGCCAACCCGGTTGATGCCCTTTGCTTAAAGGAGTGGTTGTAGTTCAACTTTCGTTATAAGATGCGCCTAGTTTCAGTTGCTCCACCCTTGCTTGTGTGTGTGTGTGTTGGGGGCTTGCAATCAGTCAACCATGTGACAACAACGAAATGAGTTGGATTTTTATGGAGAAAAGAAAGGGTTGCATTTTTCTTTGGGCTGAAGAGACCACCAATTGAAGCAAGGGAATAGCAAACAAATCCCTCACCTAATCATTTTCTTCACCCATCTCACCTAATCCAGCTTACCAACATTCAATCATAGAGCCGTTGCATCGTCCCGCCTTATTTTAAAGGCCTTCACTCTCAAGCTTTAAAAAAAAAAAAAAAAAAAATCCCTCCTCCCCCTCCCTTAAATTTCAAACTATTTGCACCCCCTGTGGCTTCTTCTCCCACCTCATCATAAGTGGCCGGAAACCCATAAAAAAAAGACTGGAGCCGACTTTCCGGCCTCTAAACCGACAGTCTCAAGCATGTTGTCCTCTAAGATGGGCTCAAAAAAGCGAATTCACCTATGGAAAAAAGCTATTCTCCATTTCTCTCTCTGTTTTGCCATGGGTTTCTTCACGGGCTTCGCGCCCACAAGCAACGGCTCGTCCATTTTACCCAGTCGGGCCTCTGCAAAGTTCACCCCCGGAGAAAACAACATCCCACGAGTGCAGTCAAAAGTTTTCCAGCCACCCGAAAACTCCAATAGGAGCTTGATGGCTGAAATTCCGGCCAAAAAGTCAGACAATTCCAGCGAACTCAGCCAGTTTTCTGATGAGAAGATTAACAATGATCCAATAGAATTCGACGAATTGAAACCTTTAAGGCTTCTCATTATAGTGACCACTCTGAGGCCGTATAATTTATTTCAATCTGCTTATTTGAACAGACTAGGCCAGACACTTAAGCTCGTGAAGGCTCCCCTGTTGTGGATTGTGGTGGAGTCGAAGCCTGTGTGGGACGATACCGCGGAGGTGCTGAGGCGGAGCGGGGTTATGTATAGGCATTTGGTGTGTCGGGAGAATGCAACCGATGCTGCTTCGAGGGTCGATCACCAGAGGAATCACGCCCTAAATCATATAAAGCATCATCGTCTTGACGGGATTGTTCATTTCGCTGATCCTTCAAACGTCTATGATCTTGAATTCTTCGACGAGATCAGGAAAATCGAGTACGTATCTCTCTCTTAACTTTCAGGAAAATTATATATGATGTATAGAACATGGTTTTACATTTTAGGAAAATAAGATCGAGTTTATGGTGAAATTTGATTTAATGAAAAGCTGAATTTATGGTGGTTATGGGTAACATACTTCAAAAATTTGACGTTTATCCTACTTCCTCATACTCAATTTCGTGAGTTATTACTCGTCTTACTTTCAAACTTGTTTCTTTTCATTTTGGAATTTGAGACAACATTGAATCTTTACAATCATTATAGTACTAGTACACCATATCGGATCATGACTTTGAAGATAAGTGTACCGAGGCAAGCGTAGTACTAGGATGGGTAAGTACTAGCCTGTCATCCCCACTAATTTACCAAAAAAAAAAAAAAAGGGAAAAAAACTACTTCATTTCTTCATGAATTCAGCTCCTCAAATATCTCTCACAATTCATTCAACCCAAAAAAAAAAAAGAAAAAAAGGAATTTCAGCTCCTTGAAGCAACTCCCACAATTGATTCACCCAAAGAATTAAAAACTCTCAGCCTTTTCTCCATTTCAGCTCTCTTGAAACATGTCACACAATTCAGTTTCATCAGATTGTTACCCTTTTGCTCTACATTCCTGTTTTTCCTCAATCTTAAATTGAGGAGCCAAACCCACAGCCTTGATTCCGGTTGACCAGAATCATTATGCTGGGGCAACACAAGCTGTTTACCCTTGTTTTGTTTTATATTATTATTATTATTATTATTATTATTATTATTATTATTATTATTATTATTATTATTATTATTATTATTATTATTATTATTATTATTATTATTATTATTATTATTATTATTATTATTATTATTATTATTATTATTATTATTATTATTATTATTATTATTATTATTATTATTATTATTATTATTATTATTATTATTATTATTATTATTATTATTATTATTATTATTATAATAATTATTATTATTATTATTATTATTACTATTATTATTATTATTACTATTATTATTACTATTATTACTATTATTACTATTATTACTATTATTATTATTACTATTATTACTATTATTACTATTATAATTATTATTATTATTATTATTATTACTATTATTACTATTACTATTATTACTATTATTACTATTACTATTATTACTATTACTATTATTACTATTATTATTATTACTATTACTATTATTACTATTACTATTATTACTATTATTATTATTACTATTACTATTATTACTATTATTATTACTATTATTACTATTATTATTACTATTACTATTATTATTATTACTATTATTATTATTATTATTACTATTATTATTATTATTATTACTATTATTATTATTATTATTATTATTATTATTTTATTATTATTATTATTATTATTATTATTATTATTATTATTATTATTATTATTATTATTATTATTATTATTATTATTATTATTATTATTATTATTATTATTATTATTATTATTATTATTATTATTATTATTATTATTATTATTATTATTATTATTATTATTATTATTATTATTATTATTATTATTATTATTATTATTATTATTATTACTATTACTATTCTTAATAACTTTTTTTTTTATTCATGCTCATGCTGAGCAAGCGGGGTTTTGTGCACTGACATTACCCATTGTATTAATACACGTAAAACTGGGTATCTGTCGCCTTGCGTGATATAAAAATATCGTTACAAGAAGTATCTAATTATTTAGGGTTGGTAATGGGTCACGCGACCAGCTCGGCCCCGGAAAATAGAACCAAGGATCCAACTTATGACCTCGACGGTGGGCCAGGGCTACGGTTGGACCAACCCTTTATTTTTTAAAAAAAAATTCTTTGTTTTTTTTTTGTATTTTTTAAGGATCAAGTTTTTTATAGGGCTTAGATTTTATTAAAACAAAAAAAAACATCACTTCAAATCCTCACTTGTAAAGCACTTTCCGCATTGAAAATCCCCATGATGACTCTAAAATCAATTTTCAAAACTGGCAGAAAAATTTGAAACTCAAAAAATGGTAGCGATCTTTTAGATCCGTGAACACCTATTTTTAGATAAGATGGACGGTCTAGATGATTTGTTGCAATATACACTAAATTTGAAATCGTAATTTTTTTTCACAACCATAGTGTTCAAGATGAGATGATCGATTTCGAGGCTTTCCAACACTTGAATTACAATTTTCGATGAGTTTTGAGGTGAGGCTTTATTACAATTTTCGATGAGTTATGAGGTGAGGCTTTATTTATTTTAATAGAACTGCAGCCCTATCAAACCTTTTTTTTTTTTTTTTCTTTTTCTAATCTATTAGGTCGTGCCCACGCCTGGAGAGGGATAGGCCCCTTTCATCGAGGACAAGGCCCAAGTAGGCCAAAACCAGCCAACCCTATTGGGACCCAGGTTTGGCTTTGTCAAGGGCTGGCCCAGCCCAAGGCCTAACCAAATTTCCTCCTCTTATAAGCATAGATTAAGAACGTCCTAAAAGATAAAGCTCTCCTTCATTTTTTTTCATTCATAGTTGTTGCTTATACGGAAATCAAGTTTTGCAAAAAGAAAATTGTTTCATGCCGGCTGGACAACATTGCTACAATATGCGGTCCAAAGGTATAAACCATCCATTTTAAAGATGGATACAAATAGGCAAGTGTAACTAACGGTCCAAATGTTTTCTTAACATAATTATTATTCTTAGTTTTCATTATTATTATTATTATTATTATTATTATTATTATTATTATTATTATTATTATTATTATTATTATTATTATTATTATTATTATTATTATTATCATTATTATCATTATTATTATTATTATTATTATTATTATTATTATTATTATTATTATTATTATTATTATTATCATTATTATTATCATTATTATTATCATTATTATTAAGGATTATATATCCTCTAAACATTAGGATCAAATTATATTTAAAAATATATATAATTTATTGCTTTTAACATATTGATGCTTCCTATATTAGATATTATACATTCCCAAAAAAAATTAAGTTTAAAAACCTTCTCAAAAAATGGATTATAGAGAGAGGGCCCATTTCTACATATGAGTCAACCGACTCATGAAAACTATATCCAAAAAATTAGTGAAGAGCCTTAAAAATTTAACATAAGCTTGAGTAGTTAGCAGTTGACATTAGCAATGTTATTCGATTTTTATTTTTGAACAACCAGGAAAAAAAGAGAAAGAAAAAAAAAAATGTACTGCCCTAGATTATCTACTATTCCTTGTCCTATGGGGTGCAAAACAAGCTATAGTTATTTTGTATATTAAATTAAAATAATGATGTGCTTAACATGATTCCTTTGTTGTTGAATGTATAAGTCGAAATGATATGTGGGCAACCACATCACACCAACCGCTTATTATTATTAATAAGCATAATTTAATTAACCCCATCATAAGTTGGTAAGAGCCAGCGCATACTTGGCCAATCAGCTAAGCGTTTCATGTTAGGGTGTAAAATAAGCAACGTTGAATAGAATCGTGCCTTTCCAATTCTATTAAATTTCATATTTTTAATTTTTATAAAGGAAAATGTTGATAGGTAAAGCCTCACTTCATAACTCATTGTTAAATTGCAATTCAAAGTATTGGATCTCCAAACTAGCCAACTAAACAAAAACAGGATATAAATGAACCGGTTTAAGTGCCAATATTTGAACTCACCTCGCACTTTGAGAAAAGAGTACAAACATATGCTACCCAAATTAAAGTTAATTCATATACAAAAAATATAGAACTTTTGCATGATATATGTAATATGATATATAAATATATGGTTTTCTGAATGTGTAATACAAAAAGATGGAGTGCCCGCATTAAAGTTGATTTTGATATTAAAAATATAAATCTTTTGCACGATGTATAATATATATAGGTAGGTAAGATATCATTAAAAGAGATGAAACCCCTTAAAGCATTCCTAAAGGGGGAAATTATCTCTTCTTTCATTTGAGGGCATGTTTTTTTTTTTTTTATTTCATTCATATACCTCCTCGAATTTTAAAAAAAATAATAAATTATCCTTGTTTAGTATTTTGAATGAGGAACAATGAGGGGCATTTTTCTTATAGGATGAGTGTAGTTGAGCTGAGGATGTTGAGATGGATAAGTGGCAAGACAAAAAGAGTTATAATTTGAAATGAATATATTAAGGAGAACTTAGGTGTGGCTCCAATAGACGATTAGATGAGAGAAAGTACACTTACGTAGACTAGTCATGTGCAGGGTAGACCCAATACAACAATTATTAGGAGGTGTGAGTTAGTTCAAGTGGAAGGCTAAAAAATGACAAAGCGTAGGCTAAAAAACACATGGTTGGAAGTAGTGAGAAAATACATGGGGAGTTATAGCCTCACTAAGGGTACGACTTTTGATAGAGTAGAATGGCAGACTGAGATTCGTGTAGCAGACCCCAATTAGTTGGAAAAATGCTTTGATGAAAGTGATGAATCATGAGGGGCATTTCAATAATTTGACACCAATGAGGCCTCATGCAAATGACAAAAATACTCCTAGTTATTCTGCATTACAAATAAAGAATGTCTGTTGAATATTTGTAATGCGAAACAATTAAATGTATTTTTTGTCATTCTGCATTTCGATGTCTTGCATGTATTAAATGACAAAAATATTCTATTTGATCGGCATCACTCATACACAATAATATGTTCTTTATTTATAATGCAGAACAATTAGGGTATTTTCATCATTTTGATGAGTCCCCATAGGGTCAAATTATTGAAATGCCCCTTGTTGTTCCTCGTTCCAAATATTGGACAAAGGTAAAATTTTGAAAGAAGTATATGAGTGAAATGAAAAAGAAAAAATGTGTCCTTGAATAAAAATAGAGATAATATAACCCTTTTAAAAATATCTTTAAGGGGTTTCACTAGATTTCAATATACATATATACACGCATAATTTCCATGGCAAGCTAGAATGTACTGCAATATTTTTAATAACGACGGCATGGAGATGTTGACTTTGTCGTCTCCAATAAATTTTTCTGTTACTTTTTAACCCTTGAAATTTAAAACATAGAAAAAGTTTGTGCAAGTTTAAGGTTGAAATATTTTGTTTGGACCTTGAAGATTTTATACTAGGCGTGTCACTTTTTGACATTGTTTTAATGACACGTTAAATCTATATTGTCCAGCTAAAACAGATATATAAATTATCGAAATGTTACTTAATTAAGTTTGGTTGTTCGAAAAGAGTCCAGGTTTAATTGGTTAGCGTTTAAATGCTTCATTCAAAGCTCAATTTTTATCAAGGGCAGAAGCCCTTTCCCATTGACTCACCAAAAAAAAAAGTGTGGTTACCCTTTGATACACCTTTTATAAATATTGTAGTGTATATTTGAAACAAATCACTTATTTAACACATTGCTCAAGTGCCATTTTTTCACAGTTAATTTTTTCAATTTCTAAATTACCCTTTGTCTGGATTCTGAACCATGAACTATTTAGTAACACATTTGGATATTGAGTGTCTGAATTTGTATTGGTTTTTAAAAATGTTATGATTAGAGCATTCAATATCTGAACTCATCTGTTTTTCTTTTATATATTTGGTAATCGATGTCAACTTATCTCTCAATAAAAAATCATAAGAGAGTGGATTTGGACATCCACGTGTTCCAAACTTGGTCACTTATTTTTTAAAATGTCGGACACGAGTTTGGATACCCAATGTTTGAACCCGCCAACTTAAAATTTTTTTTCTTTTTTTTTCTTTTTTTCCCCTTAATGGAGGGGGAAGGGACTTATCTCCTCTGTGAAACTAACTTCATAATGGGGGAATTGATTGTAGGGAATTGGGGACATGGGCAGTTGCTTTGCTATCTGGAACGAGGAAGAAGGTGGAGGTGGAAGGGCCTGTGTGTGCATCATCCACAAATCAGGTCATTGGATGGCATGTCAATACCAGAGACAACAACCTCACTGCCAATTTCTTCCTCAACATTTCCTCTTTTGCCTTCAATTCGTCAATCTTGTGGGATCCGGAGAGATGGGGCCGCTCTTCATCCATGCAACACAATTCTCATGTATCTTTCTACCCTCTCTCTCTAGGGATTTTACCATTTTTTACCCGCCTTTAATTGTTTAAATAGGGAAAATTGTCATTTAAAGGTTTAAAATCCTGTGCAAAATCATCAAGGGGTCGAAATATCTCAATTAATTTTTATCGTTTTATTTTGATTTTTATTTTGTCAAAGAAATTTTATATTAGAGAAATGCATACCTCACAAAAATTTATCTTAAAAATGTTTGAATTGATTATTTTTCAAGGTTGGGTACTCTAAAAAATGAGATGTTTCAGTAATTTATTCATGCTCTCATGAATTGGGTCGGGCCTCTTACATTGTAAAATTACTAAAATTCCACTATTTTTTCAAGGCTACATGATAATTTGGTTATTCCAAATATATATTTTTAAGGATGTATCTGAGTGAAATTTTTATTTCACTCTCTAATGTTATTTGAGATGTTTTGACACCTGTAATCGTCATCATCATCATCAACATCATCATCATCATCATCATCATAGTTTTTTTCAACTAAGTCAACTATAGCACAGATTCAAGATTCATGGAATATTTGACAAAGTTTTACCTGGGCTTACTACGTAACACAACCTACATCTTTTACTAAGGCTTGAGGTTTAGAACAAATTAAGGGAAAGTTTAAAGTCATCATCCTTTTTAGACTATCTTGGACTAGCTTCTTTAACACCCAACACCCACCCACCCACACGCCACGCCCCCCCCCCCCCCCCCCGTCAGAAGCTTGGTGCCCTTCTTCCTATTTCCAAAAAGCAATTGAAAAGGTGGATAGTGGATAGTGTGGTTACCACAAGCCTAGAGGTCTGCGATAACGAGTAAAACCACACCTCGAAACCCCACCAAAAAAAAAGAAAAGAAAAAAAGGAACAATTTTGGTGTCAAAAGCCTTTATAATGGACTAAATATTTATTTCAACTTGTGATTGTGATGTAATAAGCATAAGAGAAATATATCTAACCAAAAATTGTTTAATCTTCACTAGAAATTTACAATATAATGGGTGAGGTTTATATAAGGTGTCAGCCTTTTACTAGTGAAATAAGGTGCCCACAAAGCCTTGCGATGATATGAAAATCTATTGTTACCCTAATTATGAAATTTAAAGTTCCAAAAATAGTGATGATCAAACAGATCTATGAATACTTGAAAATCTTAAAAATAGAAGGTCTATATTTTTTTTTATTTTTTTGGCACTTTACTTAAAGAACTCTCACTTATTGTTTTTTGTTTTCTGCTTAACCTTCCTCGCCTTGATAATTCATGGCTTAATCATATGGTGTTTGAAACAAAGGCCATGTGTTGTGCCTCACTTTACTATTTTATTGACTTAATTTACTAAACATCTTTTCTGGTTCTATATTTCTACTTTTCGCTTCCACAACCGTAAAGATCCTAATAGTTTGATATGGGTTGCTATTTTTCAATTATTTAGACTTTTTTATGAGTAATATCTATTTTGTTATTTAACTTTTTAAGTATTTTAGAAATGTTTACTATATATTTGCTTTGATGTTTGTATTACGATGCAATCATTTTCATTCCTTGTGATTTGGTGTTTGAGTTGGTTATCGAGAATAATATTAATTTCCTGCAAATTATTTTCTACATATTTTGTTTTTGACAATTTGGTATTCTTTATCACTTTTGCGTTATTTATTTTTTTGTTTTTTATTTTAATATCATGCCTTTTCTCCATTTTAATGAGGAATGCCATGCTTTATAGAGCTAATATCCGATAAGTTGTTCTAAAAATAATATATAGTTTTACCCCAATTTATTAAATATTATGGAAAATTTTCATTTTGATTAATTTGTATGTTTGTTTTCCTTCTAAAATCCATCTTCGAACTACAGGATGGGTCAAATATTTCACTGGTTAATATACACAAAATAGTGAGCATGAATCTCAAAGGAAAAAAAATTTTTGAACTTCAAAAGTAGTCTGTTTTGAACTTTTATTTTTCTTCATTCTTCATTTTAGTTCTTCACAGACCATTGGATCTGCACTACATGTATTGCTAGTGATTTAGGAATTGTTTTATATCCTATATCCATGTGATACCAAGGTTCACTCTTGCCTTGAGAGCGCACGTTAAACTTATCGTATTTTTTTATTATTTTGACTTATAATGGATCCTTATATTTTGTTCTCTATTTCTTTCATAAGTATTATTTTTCCTTTCTTTTTATGAGTAAATATGATGGCTGTGTGATGAAATATGAAGTTTTTTTTGGTTTTTCAACTTTTTGTTATAATAGGGGTATATAGGATTATATTCTATGGGGCCATTTATCTTTGTTGAAAGGATGTCACAATTACTCTCAGCCATCATATCCAAAACTGGATGAATTGGGGTGTATTACGAAGTTCAATAAACTTCTTTTTGTGAACTTTGAGTATATTTCATGCTACATAATTACCAAATTTGAAATATGATAGACATCAATGATTGCGACCTCATAGTATTAAAAGTAAATAGTCTTTTTGTATACTTTTCCTAAGGGGAAACTATGGTCAAGGTCAATTTTAAGTATACATAAGACAGTGAAGTTCGAACGTAAGTTCTATTAAAATGAAGCACAAACATGCCCTCAACCACTTTTATGTCCTAAAATAAAACTATAATATGAAGTAAATGTTTCTATGTATGCAAAAAATAGAATATTTTAAAGATAATTTTTTTTTTTTTTAATATTCATGATTACGTTAGTCTAGATTCGTGATATATAAAATTTTGGATCCAAAATCCATCTCTAAGATAGATATTTAAAGGGGAATCAATATTGAACTCGTGCGTCGATGCAACAAAACCTTCCCATATTCCTTTAAAAAACTTTACTAGTTCTACCAAGATAATGACATTGTCCATTAGCTCTAGCACATTTCTCATGAACTGGCACATGGAATTGTCTCCTCTCCTCTCCTTGAGTAATAAGTCATTGATCTTTGCTATTCAATCGAGATAATTTTGTTTGGTTTTGTGACTGCAGAACTCAATTGAATTCGTCCAGAACCTGGTTCTGGAAGACGAGACTAAAGTGCAGGGTCTGCCAAAGGGTTGCTCCAACATCATGTTGTGGCGCCTCTATCTCCAACCACCATCTACTCTTTCGAATTTTCCGAACCCCCGGGGAGCCTGGACCTTGGACCATCATCTACCCCTAAACCTCCCCTTCTCTGCATCCTCCTCTCAAAGATAGCGAAGAAACTGTTACATCTACTCTCAAATATGGTTTTTTTTTTATTCTTTTGTCAATTTTTTAAATCTTTTCTTTTGGGTTTTTGGGGTTGTAATTCAGGCAAACCATTCATTCATGGTTTCCAATTTATACTCAATGGTGATATACTACTTCAGTTTCCCTACAAGTCTGTTCAAATACAGAGACAGAGATAGATGGATAGAGAACCTTGGTGTTGAATTCATGTGCCTCATTAATCAAGTTCTAAAGAAGGTTTCCATTGTACACCTAAAGAGAGTTGGGAAGCCACTTAGGAATGAGTAAGATTGCGAATAACAATGTATAAACAAAATCGGTATCGGGTAATCGGCCTCGCCCCTTAAGCCGAGGCCGAGTAACTTGGCTGAATCCAAGTCACCTCGGCTGTGTCCAAAAACGCTGGAAGGAACCTTGTTTAAATCTAAGCCATGCTTAACTTTCCTAGCTTGGAACAAAAATTTATCTACTTGGGCTTTCTTTAGCTTATATTGCTTAAGGAGAAAAGTTCTCTATTTTTGGTAGGGTCCTTCCTAGAGAACTCTAGTAGGGGTCTTCTTCAAATATGTGAAGCTCCCACTATAAAAAGGAGAATGTGGCTTATTGGTGGCACAAGAGAGCCAAGAGGGAAGAAAGTAAAGAGAGGAAATGATGGCATTTTATAGAGGGAAAAAGTTTGGGGCAGCAACAGCATAGTCCTTGTACACTTTATCTTTCACTATTGCAATAAAATCTAGAGTTGTAATTTTATTCGTTTTTTTCTAATTCATTATTGTTAATCATTAGTAAACTTGAATAAGATAGTACTTTACCCATTATTGATTTATTTATGAGAAATTGTTTTCTGGGTGTGGTTTGTAAAGGTTTCAACTTTAAACAATCAAATTATTTTTATCATAAATATAATTTTGTTGTCAAAAAATCTTGAGATGGCTTGAGAATCTATTTTCATCTCTAATTCTAAAATTTTAAACTCAAAACATAGTTCAAATCAAGTAGATCTGTAAACACTTGAAAATCTTGAAAATTGATGGTCCAAATAATGTGTCGCAAGATACACTATTTTTAGTACTCTAAATCTATTTTTATTTTCATATTCATACATCCCAATGTCGAGAGGACCAATTAAGGGTTTCCAATGTCAAAACATCCTTTTATGATAGATTTTTGAGGTGCACCTTAATTCTAAATTTTAAAGTTACAATCTTATATAAACTTTGTCATTTTTTCTTATGTTATATAATTGCTTCCATGATCCAACCATAAATTCCTTGTTTAACAAAGAGTACTATGATAATTGGAGCGTCCAAATGAAGGACTTACTGAGCTTGCATGATTTGTGTGATATTGTAGAGATGTGGTTGTCAAGCAAGATGAAGTTGGACAGCCGTGAAAAAAAAAGTATAGGAAAGGCTTGAAAGATTTGGGGACAAAAACCAAGCAAACCTTGTCCATCAATTATAAAAGGGCTGAGGAAGTTTTAGACTACAATATCTATTTTTTACCATAGCTTTAATGGATTTTCACTATAGTTTGGTTCGAGGGTTTTTTATATCTCGTGATTTTTATTTAGTTGTTTTATTTCATTGATAGTTTACAACGGTACTTGTGCTTTACAAGGACAGGAATTGGTATCTTTTCTCCTTTTTAAATAAGTACCAGTTTATCAGTATGAATTTCTATTGAATAGTGATTTTAAAAAACTTTAAGGAAAATTTATGAAGCTATGTTCTTAATGGAATTTGAATAATCTTAACAAAAATCATTTAAAGGAGTCGAAATGGCCAACAAGGTGATTCTTCAATCCCTGATAATAATTATCTTTTATTTAGAGCAAACTTTTGGGTACATTGATAATAAAAGATGATAAAAATGAAAGCAGAAGAAGAGGAAGAGGCCAAAGAAGAAGAGGTTTGCCCAAAAAGGAATAGGAAGAAGACCTTTTTAAATAGAGCTGGAAGATGATCAAGTTGATATTCATCAAGTGGAGAGGTAAGTTTTCATCAGGTGGAGAGGTGAGTGAGATTTTATTTGTCACAGCAACAAACTAAAGAATGGAAGGAGGTGAGTGAGATTTTTGTTGGGTGAGTATGGCCATTAAAGGCCTTGTGAGTGCTTGTAAAATTAAATAATATAGTGGAAACAGGAAATCAGTTGGAGTGTGGCCCCTCGTGGACTATACTAAACAAAGAGTACTTGCTGATACTGGACTGTGCTTGATAGTTTAGACCAGTTGGTAGGGAAAAACCTATGTTACCTGGGTATAGAGTACAAGCCGATAAGGGTTTTAATGGGTCATCCCTTGATGAGGTCGGAATATGCCTGGATAAGTGAGCCGAGGGACTGTGTGACCTTTGTGTCTGATGGTAACCTTCAAAGATGGAGGCCAAAGCCGCATCCATATATTATCACACAGCATGCATATTAATAGACCGCTTCAAGAAAGCTAGCCACCTTTCAAGGTGAAGCGTATGCATGTGCGAGAGATACCCCATTACGTCATAGGAGTTGTAGTCTCATCAGGTCTAGGTGACCTTAGCCCATCTCTAGGGGAGAACCTGAAATCTACAGACTGGGATTGTAACCCCTTGACTCATCAGCCAGACTTTTGTGACCCACTAATGAACCCCTACACGGACTGTGGGTCATGAAAAAAACTGGGTCGGTTTGATAAAGCAAGTGTGATACGTAGTCCACAGTTGAAGGTAGAGTGTCACAGTGCTTGATTGATTTAATTCCTATACCATATGGATCATTTTTTCATCTAATGAATTAAATTATATTCGTTTTATGATATAAATGGTTTTAGAATTATTATTTAAATTTTTCTAGATCTTTGGATATTTTACTTATCAAATTTGGGTTTATAAAATCATAAATATTGATCTTACATTAGTTTAAATATTCAAATAAATTTTAAAATTATTTTATTGAGTTTTAAAAATATTTAAAATTGCATGGGGCCCATTGTGCACATGGGCTCACCATGGCCTAGATGGTGGGGCCCATGAGATCCTCTCATGGGTGGCATGCCCTACCCATTTAAAAGCTTACTATTTTTGTGATAAGTGATTTTGGCTTGTAGGCCAAGTTGCTATGTGTTTTGGAAAGGTAGTGGCTTGAGGAAGCTTCGAATGAGTTTTTGGAAAGCATGAGAAGGCTTATGCATTATTTTGACATGCTCAATATTATATTTAAAATTATTTTATATAATTTCTATTGATGGAAAAATAGTTTAGAAAATGGGAATAAAGGTTCTAGCATCTTAAATAAAGTTGATAGTCCATCTATGGAATGGATGGCCCAAATCTCTTACCACACAAGTCACCCATGATCAATGGTTCATATTCAATCTCAGAGAAGCAAGCGAAGGAAAACCTTAAAAAACCCTAATATTGTTTAAAGCCTATAAAAAAGGTTGGTCTCTACTTAAAATCTCTACACATTATCTTTCTATCTCTCTCTTAAGAAAGTTTATCTCTCTCTCATGAAAGCCTAAAGGGGGCACTCTCCACTCTCTCATATTTGATCTCTCTCTCCCACATTGTGAAATAACCTAAGGGTTTAGGCTATGGGGTTCTTCTGTCTTCCATCTCTCAACTGTGGATTTATGGCTAAAGGTTTTAGGGTATAACAAAAAAAGAATTCATCTCTCTCAAACTAGGTTGTTAAGGAATTCACCTAGGGTTTGAGTTTATGATCAAAAGGGCTCTTATTCTATTAGTGTGGCTTGGCCTACACTTGCTTTTCCGGTTAAGAATGAAGGTTGATTAATGATCTCACATCATCGGATGGTGGTGACTCGGTGTGGGGATTGAGGTAATCTCTGGCACTCTCTTTTTACTTCTTGTCATATTTAATTATATTGTCTTTATATTCTCAAATATAAGAATTATGGATTTTTTTTTGTTTAAAGAAATTAATTTAATGATATCAACGTTTTTAAAATCTTGAATTTGTTAGTTTTATAAGACTGCTTGTAAGTGATCTTTGCCCAAAGAAAAGAAAAAGGGTGAAAAAAAGAAAAATAAATAAAATATATATATTCCCCGGCACGATCGTATTAGTCTTTAATTCATTGATTTCAGAGCTATTGGCACTTGATGTCATTAGTTGTAATGTTTGTAGTCAAGTAATATACCCCAGTTAAAGAATTATTGGAATATTCAAACACCAAAAAAACACTCTGCATAAAGGGTATTCTGGGCTATTTTGGAACAGTGATATGAAGAAGATAATGATGTATTTTTCTTTTGTATACTTCAATGATATTATGTGTATTTGATATTAGGATCTACCTGCAAAATTTCAGTAGAGATCCTAAGGGAATTGAGAGTTATGGAATCATCAATGAAGGGTGTCAATTCTGACCCTCTAACATCTAGAAACTGTCCATTGAGTTCTGTAATTTTTTCTATTAATTATATAATTTTATTTCTTACTGAAATTATACTGTGACTCATAAATTGGAGTCTACTTTCTAACAAAAAAAAATCATCAAGATAGTCCTTGTGCTTTGAAGGTTATGATCAATTTATGGAAGTGTGCGCAAGTATTGTTTTCTGCAACGAAAACTATGTCTATGACTTAGAAATCATGATTTTATTTCTATTCTTAATGGAATGTTTTATAGCTCACATTAAATTTTTAGATTTCAATTATGAGTCTAGTTTCTAATAAAATTTATTTGAGAGATAAATATAAATGGGAAGAGAGGAATAAAAATTTTAGATTGAAGAGAGGTCATCTTGAATTTTCTGAAATTTGGTATGTTCTTCATTGAAACATGAATAGCTATATTTATCAAGCCTACTTAACAGAGTGATATAAGGTTTGTAGAAATATATGTATTACTATTATGTGTCTACTTTCAAATAAAATTTGTTTGAAAGAAAACTCCATGAGGGTAGAGAGAAAATACAATTTTACTAGATAGTGTTCATATTAGAATTTTGCAGTATGATTTATTTTGTGATGTGAATATTACTTATTTATTTCTATGAAAAAAAATATTATTTGGGATTTACATTATGATATTATGATTTGGTTTTGAGTCTAGTTTTCAACACAAAATATTTCAAGAAGAAATTATTTGAGGATTGAGATAAACAACTTTTTTATTGAGATGTGTTTAACCTGATTTTCTGCTGAGAAAATTACATTGAGACGTAAATGTCACTAAAATGAATACTCACTAAATGGTATGATTTAGGGATGGAACTGAGCACTATTTTATATTTTTTGGAGTCTATTTCAATATTTAAAAGGATTCGGAGATAAACTCTTTATGACTTGAGAGAGATCATATTTTTATCATAGGATGCTCAAGTTCTATTATGGATGAAATTTAAAGATGTGGCATGATAAGGCACATCTTTGGATTGCTGATTATGGAGACTTTTTTAGGGCTCATTTAAAAAGGTTTTATAGTATGCCATGAGTATAGTTTATTATAGTAAAACTTTAGAGAGATGTAAAACAGAGTTGGCAAGATATGACACTCTATATGAAGAGTTTTTATCTAAGAATAGCAAAAAGAAGAAAAAACACAATACCTATAAAAGCATATTGGTTTCTTCAAGATGAAGGGATACATAGATAGACTTGGTAGTAGCCAAGAAACGCGAGAGATAAGTGGGATTATCAAAATTGTGATATTTGAAATGATGGGATGAAGAAAATTATTTATTCACGATATGAGACAAGGAGAATCCAAGTGCCAAAAAAGATGAACACTTCATGACGTGTGAAACCGATGACGAATATATTCTCCATCAGTTGTGTGCTCTTCAAAGATCACAAAAGCTTGTCAAACAAGCAAAAGCAACGAATCAATAAAGCCCAGGTACGACACTACATAGTTTTGAAGTATGAAATTTTCTCACATTACATAGTAAGGTCATGTAGGGAAAGAGGATTTAATAACTTTTTATTTTATGTTTAATATGTTTTTCTTATATTTTGGCTATTTGTTTTATGAATATATATGGAGTGTATGGACATTAAGTGATGGGTGCTAACAAATTTGAAAAAGCCGATTTATGAATACCCTATGTTTTAGTGCCTCCTTGTGCTAAAGTATGAACTACTTAAGCTAGTAATACACATAGAGATGTGATTTGATCAAGGGCTTTGAGCCCTAAAGATGAAACACGAGATATGGGTGTGGCTCATTCAAATATGTAAGCACAAAGGAAGTGTTCTGATGGAACTCGATCTTAGTGATCATCCTCTCATTAACGTCCATATGGAAAAGTGTATATAGAGCCGAGACTCTAAACATTCAAATTGGAGCCTACCTCAAAAATTTCACTAGAATAGGATGTTTTGATGTCTAAATATCCTCAAATTGATCATCTCGACATCAAGATGTATGGACATGAGAAAAAATTGGCTTTCAAGTTTTGAAAACAATGTATCTTGTAATGCATTTTTGGATCGTCGATTTTTAAGTTTTCATAGATCTATCGATCTACACTATTTTTTAAGCTTTAAATTTTATGAATAAAGATTAAAATATATTTTAAGGTTATCACAAAGATTTTCAATATTGAAACCGCATTTCTCAACTTTATTTGAGGGTAGGCTCTAATTTGATTGTTTAGAGCATAGGCTCTATACAAACCACACCCATGTCTATAATATGATGCATTACATGTGACGATGATCACTTGATAAATTCTTCATATTTTCCAAAAAGGAAGTATTTTGTCAAGGCTTTAATAACCATTATTTAGTAATGCTTTATTTTGGATAAAATTATAAGATGGTATATATGATTTGTTTTTGTGGTCATGAACTTGACTTGGTGGGAAATTAATGGTGAATGCGGAAAAATGATTTATGAAGGCTAAGCATCTATTTTGAAATTAAATTGGATGAATTGAAAAAAACCTAAGTCTATGTATATGGTTTTGAGAAAACCACATAGTCTTGCAAGGTCCACTAAGTCTTTATGAAATCATTTTAAACCTTCATACTATTATCTAACTATTGCTTGTGAATGTCTATATATATTCTGAGTCAATAGTTTTATTTTTTTTAATAAAGAGCAAGCATTGTGTCTTTAAGGTATTTATAAAAATAGGAGAAAACTGTCATGCATTGTTTTTTAAATACCAATATGTCTTGATCCATGTTTCTAGTTATTTAGAATCATCGATTACCTTAGACCTTGAACCATAGGGAATATTGTAGGAAGGTCATCTTACTAGGCTTCCTTGACACGTGTTATGTTGATTAGATAACTTGGTTTGTATAGATTTACTACCAAGATGACTAGTATTGTTGAACCTTTGTGGTTCATGAAGATTTTACTTATTGTAAAACCAACAGGTATTAAATTACATATTGCATGAGACTTATTATGCTACCTCATTATTTATGCATAAGAATGTTAAGAATGTATACGTTGTATGTCCAATAATTGAGTGGGAGCTACTACAGTCCCATGTTTTTTTTAGCTGCTTGGATATTCAGATATACAAGTGCAAGTTATCTCACAGATCCAGATGATGCGACGTCTACATCTGGATATGTGTTCATGCTTGGAGGGCGTACATTTTCTTGGAAATCAAAGAAACAGGATGTGGTGAAATTGTCCACCATGGAGGCAGAGTACGTAGCGCGCTGTTTGGCGGCTGAGGAGGCCGTATGGATTAAAAAATTTATTAATCGACTTGACTTTCACCTCGTGCATTATGAGGCAGTAAGCATTTTTTATGATAGTACAACGGCGATATGTGTGTCAAAAGAGCCACGATTCTATAAGAATTCCCAGCATATAATATCATATTTTTATCATCTAAGGAATTATATGAGATTAAGAAAGATCCAAATAAACGAAATATTTCAGTGGGAGCACCTCTAAGAATTTGACAAGACAATTGGAACAACAGACTATAGTGTTGATCACTCATGAAACCCGAATGTGTGGCGCTGGCTGTATGGCTACAAAAGGGAGCAGCTTGTTTGAAAAACTCTTCTGAGTCCTTAAACATACGACCCCATGCGATGAAGATTCATAATGAACTTCTACGATAACAAGTCCATGATTCGCAATGCGAAATGAAAGATGGGCTATGACCACTTTTGGGATAAGATCCAAGCAGCAAAGAGAAAAATGTGTTGTCTAAATAAGTCCTTTTGTAAAATGATTGATGGCGAAAGCTATGAATAATATATTGAGAGAGAATAAGTGAAAATTCTTAAAAGAGATAATGTAATTAGAAGAGATAGATGGGGATGAAAGAAAGTGAGGAAGAGAGAATGTAAGACCTTCAAAGGCCAAGTGGGAGATATTTGGTAAGTGTGACCATTAAATACCTTAGGAGTGCTTGAAAAAAGAAATAATGAACTAATATAGTGGAACATGAACTCAGTGAGAGTGTGGTCCCTCGTGGACCATACTAAGCAAACGGTGTTTACTGATACCAGACTATGCTTGACGGTCTAGGCCAGTCAGTTGGGAAAAACCCATGTTACCTGAGCATAGAGTATAAATCGATAAGGGTTTCATCCCTTGATGAGGTCGGAGTATGCCCGGATGAGTGAGCCGAGGGACTATGTGACCTTTATATGTGATAGTAGCCTTCAGAGACCGGGGTCCAAGCCTCATTTATGTACCATCACAGACATGCATATTGATAGACCATTTCGAGAAAGCAAGTCAACTTTTAGGGTGAAGTGTATGCATGTGCGAAAGATACCCCTATGCGTCATAGGAACTGTGGTTGCATCAGGTCTAGGTGACTTTGGCCAGCCTCTAAGACAGAACTGTAATCTACAAATTAGGATTGCGACCCTTTGACTCATTGGTCAGACTTTGATGACCCACTAATGAACCCCTGCATGGACTGTGGGTCATGAAAAATACTGGGTCAATTTGATAAAGCAAATGTGGTCGGTAGTCCACAGTTGAAGGTGGGCTGCCATAGTGCTTGATTGATTTAATTTTTAGGCCATATAGATCATTTTTCCATCTAATAAATTTAATTATGTTTTTTTTATGATATATATATATATATGATTTTAGAATTATTATTTGAATTTTTTAGATCTCTGAATATTTTATGTATCAAATTTGGATTTATAAAATCAGATATGTTGATTTTACATTGATTTAAATATTCAAATAAATTCTAAAATTATTTTATTGAGTTTTAAAAATATTTAAAATTGCATAGGGGCTCATTATGCACATGGGTCCACCATGGCCTAGATGGTAGGGCCCATGAGATCCTCTCATGCGTGGCATGCCCCACCCATTTAGAAGCTTTCTATTTTTGTGATAAGTGGTTTTTGTGTGGTTTTTGTTTCTAGCCCAAGTTGCTATATGTTTTGGAAAGGTATTGGCTTGATGAAGATTTGAATGATGCTTTGGAAAACATGAGAAAACTTGTGCTTTATTTTGGTATGCTTTATATTATATTTGGATTTATTTTATTTAATTTCTATTGATGGGAAAATAGTTTAGGAAAAGGGGATAAAAGTTCTAGCACCTTCCATAATGTTGATGGCTCATCTATGAAATGGATTGCTCAAATCTCTCACCACACAAGTCACCCAAGATTAATGGTTCATATTTAATCTCACAGAGGCAAGCCAAGGAAAACTTTAAGAAACCCTAATATTGTTTAAAGCCTATAAAAATGGTTGGTCTCTACTCAAAACCTCTACACATTATCTTTCTATCTCTTTCTTAAGAAAGTTTCTTTCTCTCTCATGAAAGCCCAAAGGGGGCACTCCCCACTCTCTCATCTTTGATCTCTCCCTCCTACATTGTGAAATAACTTAAGGGTTTAGACTATGGGGTTATTCTCTCTCCCATCTCTTAACTGTAGATTTATGGCTAAACATTTTAGCGTATAACAAAAAGAGAATCCATCTCTCTCAAACTGGGTTGCTAAGGGAATTCACCTAGGGTTTGAGTTTGTGATCAAAAGGGTTCCTGTTCTATTAGTGTGGTTTGGCCTAAACTTGCTTTCCCGATTGAGATTGAAAGGTGATCATTGATCCCTTGCCATCAGATGGTGGTGACTCGGTGTGCAGTATAATAAGCCCGGTTAAGGTAATCTCTGGTACTCTCTTTTTGTTTCTTGTCATATTTAATTATATTATCGTTATATTCTCAAGTATAATGATTCTTTTTTGTTTAAAGAAAATTGGTTTAATGACATCAAGGTTTTTAAGATCTTGAATTTGTTAGTTTTATAAGACTACTTGTAAGTGATATTTACCAAAAGAAAAGAAAATGGGTGAAAAGAAGAAAATATATATATATATATATATATATATATATATATATATATATTATCCGACAAGATCGTATTAGTCTTTCTTTCAGATTTTACTTGTCCCGACAAGAAGTAAAAGTATGGAAGGCTTAACAGTCAATGCTATAGCTGCAAAATGGTTAGACATTAGAGCTTCAAATGCAAATATACAATTGAGGATAAATGGATAACAAGTATATTGCATGGAAAAAAATGAAGGAGATTTACTCACTTTGTTATTGTTGGATTTGGATGACCCAGCCCTTTTGTTAGGAGTGGATGAGAGAATTTTTTGGACAAAGTTGGTTGACTGGAAACTTATCAAATCTTGAAAAGATAACGCAATGTTCTTGGACTGACTTTCAAATAGATTAGAAAAAGGGAGAATTATCAAGTCATCCGTTAAAGTTTGAGATTTGCATTTGACAATCATCATGGTTCTATTAATCATAATAGGGAGACCAACGGAGGTAGCATCAAACTCTTGACATGTCAAATAGAGAAATCAACACAAAAAAGGGAAACTAGATCCATAAAAAAGAATGTAACCGCCGTAAGCTATTGGCATGTGTATTTTGTTGTTGTTTTTATTGTACATTGGAACCTTTAAAACTCGACAACTTGATTTTTGGTAAATAATAAGCAAGAAAAAAACACAATCAATCGTTCGTATTAAAGATCTACATCCATAAGCATGATAAAGTAAAATATATTATATTGATAAAAGTACATCACAGGTTTTGGATACACAATGTACTTTCTATAGGTAATATCCTTCTATAGATAATATCCAATTAAGCAACCGTTAAAACTACTCTTCCAACATACGTCATATGCCGTTTTTTTTTTTTCTTTACTTTTGACAATTTCCCAACATCCATCATATGCGTTTCGTCTTTTTTTTTTACTTTTGGCAATCTTCCAAAAGACATCATACTTTTGGCAATCTCTTCTTTACTTTTGGCAATCTTCCAAAAGACATCATACTTTTGGCAATCTCCCAAAAGACATCATATGTATTTTTTTTTCTTTTTTTTTTACTTATGACAATTATTACTAAATAGAGTAATTATTACTTGGTAAAGTAGAGATGCAAGAATGAGACCCCATAGATAGGGTAATTATTACTGAATATGCTAGGTAGAGAAGAGATGCAAGAATGAGACCAGAGACCAGGTGGGCATATCCGACATAGGTCGGGGTATAGGTACAAACCTTGGACCCGCAGGTGCTTAACAGTGGACCCAAGGATTCTTGGGTACGAGTCCGAGCACTAAGGGACCCCCGCCCATTACGAGTTCAAGCACTAAGGAACCATACTGACCCAGGACCCAAAGTTACCCATCCTTTACTCTTTTTCACCCAACCGCCCCTTCATTGTATAGTAAACCCCTCGTTACCTCTCTAAATCTGTCGATGTGGGACTAAATTTTTTCCCAAAAGCAACATGAACGCTCTCTCTATTCTCTCCCTTACGAAGACCCCAATTACTCTCTTAACCTTTTTTAGGATTAAGCATTGCCCAAACACAAGTACGAAGCATCCATCTCTCTCTCTGACGAAGACCCTAATTTGCGTCTCCTGATTTTTCTGGTCTCTGTGGTTTACCTCCATTATATTTGATTGGCCTCTGTTCCATTAATCAAAGCTCAAATCAATAATCTCCTATTTGAAACACTATTTTTCAGTGGGCGAATAATCAAAGAAGAAGGATGGGGAAGAACTGCTTCAACCTGCAAAAGATCAGGCCATCAAAGAAAAAGGGTTTTGATTCAAATTTGCCTGATTCTTCGTCAAGTTCAGGCTCCGAATCCTCAAATCTTCCATCCGATATCGTCATCATTCTTCTCCACCATCGCCAAAGCTCACTGCAGAACTACGCCAAGTTTTCAACAAATTCGACACAAATGGTGATAACCAGATCTCTGCATCTGAGCTTGAAGCCATGGTTCGATCTCTAGGGTTTTAGGCTCAGAACAGGGGGTCCGTAGACTAAAGGTTTTCGCTTAGGGCTTTGAAAAGGGAAGTTGAGCTTGGCCTTGTTGCCTCTTATCTCTCGATCAAAGCCCAAGAGCCAAACCCTAACCCCTTTTCTAGGATCTCAGCCGCCCATTTACCCCATGGACGTTGCATGATTCCCCTGTACATATTCTTCCTCTTCCTTTTACCAGCTAAGTAGGACGATTAGTCCTCCATCTATGGGAATAGAATGGGTTGAAATCTGGGCAATTAGCTATTTTTATAACCCCTTATTTCCTGGTGTCAGGTACGGGTGTGAGTGTCGGATCCAAAATTGCCCATCGGGCATGGTATAGGTACGGATACGTCCAATTTGGAACCTTCAAGTTCGGGTTTGGATTCGAGTACATATAGTTTATTTGGGGTCCGGTTCTAGGTTTGGACCCGTCAGGTTCGAGTCTGGGTTCAAGTGCATATGTATGGTTTATTTCGGTTCTAGTTCTAAGTTCAGCCAGATCCGACCCATACTCGACCGGTTTCCACCCCTACAAAGGAGATACTATCAAAAAAATCTTTATGGGAATAAGGAGATACCATCAAAAAATCTTCATGAAAACTTTTTATCTACAAGAATCAAACCTCTCTCTTTCCCCAAGGCACGGGCAAATATTTTTTCTCATCATTCTCTCTAGAAACTCTTTCTCAGCAAAGCACGAGAAAATTGTTTCTCTCTCACTTCTCTCTAAAAGCTCTTACATCTCTAGACAGGAGCCCTTTGCCCTCTCTAGAGAGATGTCCACCTCCCATAAAGTGACTGAATAGAACACACAAATTATTTACTTTCTCATTCCATATATATATATATATATATTTATAATTATTTTCTTTATGTTTTTCAATAATTTTTTTTGATCATAATTGAAAGTCTTTTTGGTTCTGAGTTACGGATAGACTTTCTTCTATTGTTTTTATAGCATAACCTAATTTGAATTTAAATTATCCTTTTTGATAAATATCTTTTATTGGTACCTTAAGAATATTCCAATTTTGGATGTGATTTTCAATATCATTAATAATAATCTCTTTTTTATTTTTAACTCTTAATGTCTGAGATTGAGTTGCAGTATTACCTTTTAGATTTCTAATTAAATTTGTCATCTGTAGGTTGCAGATAATGACAATCTGGACGATCAAGGGTCCAGCGTGTTCCCCTAAGCGGTTCTTCCTGGCATTGACGGGTACTTTGCCTAGACTTGTCCTTTCGTCTCTTGTCTTAACTCTCGGACCAACTTTCTTAGATGTAAATTTAAATAGGTTTCTACAGTAAGACTGTAACTTTTACTCTTAACAGTTTACTGTTGGCTCTGATACCAAAACGCGCCCAGATCTACAGTGATTTTGAACCAACTATTTTATAACAAGTAAGCAAATAGCATACCATTATATTTGATTAATTCTTGTAATATCCGAATATAATTAAGGCAAAATAAGATTATTATAATAAAAGGAATAATTGAAATGTCAATAAGAAACCATGATGTGTGTGTGTGATCACCTATTTTAATACTGAAGACAAGTTTAAACTGCATTAAAATATTAGATCTTATATATATATGTATCACGGATTACAAATCATAGACGGTACAGAAGAAGAAATAAATACTAATAATATATATGATGATGATTATATAGCAACATATTTAGCTGCTAAATTAGAAAGAAAAAAGAAGAAAATTAATATTGATTATCTTAAAAAAGACTATCTATCTTTAGAAAATCAAAATATTAAGAAATGGTATCTTCAAACCTTCCAACCAAGGTTAATCGAATTATTTCATAAAAAATACAATAAATTTCTCAAAAAAGAAAGAGAAACAAAAGGATTTTTTATATGGTTAAAAGAAATATGTATTCAACATAAAATAAACATTCCTTCATTTGCTAATCTTCAAACTTTAGAAGAAAAAACATATATCAGCACGGATGGTACGACTACTGCTAGTACACACCCTCCTGAAAAAAGTGTAATACTCAAAGGAGTAACCCCATCAAGTAAAGGAGAACCACCACAATTTTTATATGATATAATCGCCACACCATATAAAGTCCTACCTAAGGAAATAGGTAAAAAACAAGAACTTATTCCCCATATTGTGGAACAAAACAATTATACTAATTTATATATGCAGTCTTTAGGAAAACAAGCAGAACATATAGAAAGATTAGTTTCAAAGGAGGTCACTCCTTCCATTCCTAAAGCAGTCCTGTTCAAACCACCTCCAGAACTTAATAAACATAAATTTCATATTGGTGAAAATAATAAAACCTTAATGGATCAGTTAATAGCCAAATTAGCTCAATTAGATATTAAAGGAATCCCTTCTCCCAAACTTAGTATTCCTATACCAAATATACCTGTTCTATTACCAGAATCTTCAGATAAAGGAAAATAAAAAATACCAGAGCATGAAACAATGATGCTCCAAGAAGTAGAACCAATCATAAAAGATACCATACAAAACCAAGAAAATGCTTTTATGGATACTACACCTATTGATATAAACAGAATAGCCTATGGTAAAACTTGGAAACCAATTACAGCTTTACTATACTATAAAAGACCTACACCTGTAGATGTCCAGCTTGAAGAAGATGCCATACAACAAGTTGTTTCATATTCAAGAAGATCAATAGTTAATTGGACAATAGATGGTTTATCTTAATTAAAAATACTCGATGTCATGAGACACATGACAATGTTTGCTTCTGCAAACAAAATGGCAGGCAACCCAGACCAAGAGGTTGCTAAAGCAATAGTCAATGGATTCACTGGCTGGTTAAGGGGATAGTGGGATTTCTATGTCGATGATGAAACCAAAAATAGAATCTTTACTAATACAAGACAATGGACCGCCAGGAATGAGCAAAATCAAGAAATAATTTATACTGAAAATGATGCAGTAAATACCTTAATATATATCATTACACTTCATTTTGTAGGAAGTACGGCATTATTAGCAGCAAGATCAGAAGATCTGCTATCTAATTTTTATTGTCCTACATTATCTCATTATAAATGGTATAAAGATGTTTTTTTCTCAAGATTATTAATAAAAGAAGATTGTCCATTAGACCATTGGAAAGAAAAATTTATTGCTGGTCTACCCTACTTATTTGCAGAAAAAGTCAAAGACAGACTTAGAAAGAAACATAATGGAATCATAGTATACTCAGCTTATACACTTAGAGAACTCTCAGCAGAAATATGTGCTGAAGGATTAGCTTTATGTACTGATCTTAAACTCAAAAGACAATTAGATAAACAGCAAAGTACCAAGAGAAAAGACCTTGGTGATTTTTGTGAACAATTTGGATACCATTTAGATAGGAAAAATAACCCTGAAAAGTTATATAAGAAAAAGAAAAAATATAGAAAAGACATATATAAATCCAAATCTAATAAAGTAAATAAACAATATAAAAAGTCTAAACAAAAATTTATAAACAAATTCTTTCCAAATACAAAAAATAAAAAGAAACTTCCAGTATGTTATAAATGTAGAAAAGTTGGTCATTACAAACACCAATACAAATTAAAAAAGAAAATAGAATCATTACATTTAGATGAGTCAATCAAATCAAAATTATATAATATAATCAACTATGATTCAATATCTTCAGATTCTACTGAATCACATATAGAATATATTCAGGATGATGACCTTCTATGGACAGAATCAACTGAATCTTCAGATTCTTCAACAGACACAGAATCATCCAATCCAATGAAAAACACTAATTGTAGTTGCCCTATACCTACCCATAATCTTCATATGCTTACTCAAGAAGATAATCTAATATTATATATTATTGAGAAAATTACAGATCCAGAAGAAAAAAGATCTGTAATCACTAAATTTATTACATTAACTAAAACAAAAGCAAAAACACCTCCAATTAGCAAGACACCTGATGAATACAATTTTGCTTCTATTATGAAAGGAGTAAGTGAACAACATACTTCTTACCATAAAGAACCTTCTATTTCAGATTTAAAACAAGAAATCAAAGAAGTCAAAAAGAAGTATATCAATTAAAAAATAGAATTAAGACTTTAGAATTACAAAATCTATCTCAATCAGAATCAGATACAGACGAACTAGAATTCGATCAGCTTATTACATATGATCCTGATCCACCAGGAGATACACCAGAAACTTCAGAAGCCAAACCTCATCTGGTAACAATCCCCTCTGTCAATTTAATAGATAAAATTATGATTAAAAAATGGTTTGCTCAAGTCACTATAATTATAGCAAAAGATTATAGCTTTCAAACCTCAGCCTTAATTGATTCAGGGGCTGACCTTAATTGCATCAATGAAGGTTTAATACCTTCAAAATATTTTGATAAGACAACTCAAATCTTAAATACAGCAGATGGTAGTAGACTCTTTATCAATTATAAATTATCCAATGCTTCTGTCTGTAATAACCACCAATGTATTAATACACCATTTATTATGGTTAAAGGATTAAGTCAAGCAGTTATACTTGGAGTCTCATTTCTTACACTTCTATATCCTTTATCAATAGATCAAACAGGAATATCTTTGAATTATCAAAATGTACCAATACACTTTGACTTTATTCATAAACCAAAATTAAAGAAATCAATAATGTTAAAAGTCAGTTACAGAATAAAGAAAAATTTCTTTGTACTTTAAAACAAGAAATTAAATATAAGCACATAGAAGAACAAATACAAGATCATTTGATCCAACAAAAGATTCAATCAATACAGCAACAAATAGAAACCTCTATATGCAGTGAGCATCCTAATGCTTTTTGGAAAAGGAAAAAGCACAGTATTAGTCTACCATATGAATAAGGATTTGATGAAAAACAAATACCTACAAAAGCTAGACCAATACAAAAGAACACTACTTTATTAGACATGTGTAGAAAAGAAATTCATGACCTCCAAACAAAAAGGTTAATACGATCAAGCTCATCACCTTGGAGTTGTGCAGCTTTCTATGTCAATAAAAATGCTGAAAAAGAACGAGGAGTCCCTCGATTAGTTATTAACTATAAACCACTCAATAAAGTTTTAAGATGGATTAGATATCCTATCCCAAATAAAAAAGATTTATTAGATAGAGTAGCCAATGCTTGTATCTTTTCTAAATTTGATATGAAATCTGGATATTGGCAAATACAAATTCAAGAACAAGATAAATATAAAACAGCCTTTAATGTACCATTTGGACAATATGAATGGAATGTAATGCCATTTGGTTTAAAAAATGCTCCATCAGAATTTCAGAAAATAATGAATGATGTCTTTAACGCTTATTATCAATTTATGATAGTTTATATTGATGATGTCTTGATCTTTTCTGAATCTATAGATCAACATATCAAACATATTAATACTTTTATTCATGCAGTCCAGAATGCTGGATAGTTGTATCGGCAAAAAAGATAACTTTATTCAAAACTAATATTAGGTTTCTAGGACATATTATTCATCATGGCACTATTATCCTAATAGATCGATCCATACAATTTGCTAATAAATTCCCTGATCAAATACTTGATAAGAAAGAACTTCAAAGGTTCTTAGGATGATTAAATTATGTAAGTGATTTCTATCCTAATCTTGCCATAGATGCTAAACTTTTGCATGATAGATTAAAAAAGCATCCTTCACCATGGACGAATATTCATACTAAAGCAGTTCAATTAATTAAACAAAAGGTAAAAACCCTTGTTTGCCTTTTTCTTCCTCATCCTACTGCTTTCAAGATAATAGAATGTGATGCCTCCGAAATAGGCTTGGGTGGTATTCTCAAGCAACGCATTGATAATCAGGAACAACTACTCAGGTATACCTCTAAAGCTTGGAACTCAACCCAGCAAAACTATTCTATGGTCAAAAAAGAATTACTTGCCATTGTTCATTGTGTTACAAAATTTCAGAGTGATATTCTCAATCAACAATTTCTCATACGAACTGATTGCAAAGCCGCTAAAGATATTCTGCAAAAAGATGTTCAAAATCTTGTTGCTAAACAAATATTTGCCCGCTGGCAGGCTATCCTGTCCGCCTTTGATTTTACCATTGAACATCTTCCCGGGTCTTCCAATTCTCTCCCTGATTTTCTTACCCGTGAATTTTTGCAGGGGGGCAAAACTGACGCCAACGACGAAGAATCACCAGTATCACTTGCACTACAGCTCTTTGCAGCTAATAAAAATAATACTACTCTATCACATCCACCTACTCTCATGGGTTCTCGTAGCAATTCTCGCAATGAGAAACGCCCACTGAATATAATACCATTTGAAGGTGAATTCCCACCTTTGGCAACCCTTTCACCTTCCACTTCTCCTATTCACCAAATTACTTACCCAGAAGCTAATACATCTACTCCTGCTTATTCTCAAGCACAGTACAAATCAAATCAGAAGCCTAATTTTTCGAGGTCTTCATACATTGAAAGAGCCTACCTTATGGACATCACCATTGATGATCACCATACAAATATGGACCCTAGCAAACTTGCTCCATTACACTTGATAAACCATTTGAATCCAACCAATGGAGTCAAAACTAGAGAATATTGTGAAGCAATTCTCATGGAAACAGGATCCATATCTGATGTCCATTATTACCAACAAAATACTAGAGTTATTGCATATTCCAAAATCCAGATTAAGAAATTACTCACTTATGATGAGTGGGGTTGCAATCCTGCTCAATGAAAGAAATTACATAATCTTGATTTTTCATACAAAAATTATAAATATGCCGAATACATAGAAGCTTGGCATAAAATGTTTTATTATCAAAATCCAAACAATACTCATAGTTGGTATATCCAGTTCAGATTACCTATTTTCGAACGATTCCCTAACTGGTTTAAAAATTGGTTTTTAGTTTAAGGATCAACTACTTCAATTTTACCTCCTGCTTTCCAAAAAGTGCAGGAACAATTTGTGAGGTTCAATAATAGTGATAATAATAGTGACAATCACCTATACTTTGTGGCACTATACCAACTCTCATGGATTATGAAATGGGAATATACAATCTCTATTAATAATACAGCCGACCATACCTATATTCCAAGACTGGGCAAAACCATCTCAGTTAAATGGTGGGATATCTTTAATATGGATCCCACAACCATAGTTCCCAAAAGAATACCTCCACAAAAACCCATATATAACCCAAGTCCAAGTGACCATAATACAACCAATACTTCATTTGACTTTCCCACATATTTACGAAATATGCTTCAATCAAACCCGAATGCTTCCAAAGAAACCTTAGAACAACAAATGAAGGAGATCTTTGCCGAAGCAGGAAGAAAGCCGGTCTCATCAGATGAAACCGTACAATCCTCACCATTGCACACCAATAAATATTTCCCACTTGAAGAAGCAGACTCAGAAGAAGAAGAAACAGACCCAGAAGAAGAAGACCCCAATGAATTCAGCCAAAGACCATAAAGCTGCTCCACAGTATCACATCACCTCATATATGTCAACTCAAGATGCCTTCCATACCACATGTCACATCAAGCCACTATGCCAAGATGCCCTTCACTATCGCTCCCGACATATACGACAAATGATTATGCTTTTCACTGTAGCCACCGATACATATGACAAATGATTGATGCCTTTCACTGTAGCTACCGACACATACGACAAAAGAAGCACTATGCTGCCGACATAAGAAGACAAAACTGTCATTATTCAAGATGCCTCTTTAAGCATCTTCTTTTTCCTTTTTTGTCTTTTCCTTTTTTGCTTTTTTGCTTTATGTCTTTTTCTCTCCCTTTTTGTCGAAACAAGCCACCTCACCTCTTTCCTTCCTTCCGAAGGAACCTCATCCTTTGCTTATAAAAGGGAAGCCCCTCCCTCATTCGAAGGTAGGTCTTCACGCTTCTTCCCTCTTCCACTCCGCTCTGCCCTGCTCTGCTCTCTTCATCCACCTTCTTCATCTCTCTCTCTGACCTCTCTCTTTGCTCTCTTCATCTACCTTCTTCATCTCTCTGCTCTCTCATCCCCTTGCTCTCTACGCAAGACCATCACTGCTGTCCCGACCTCACAGCCAGAACCTGTCTCATGCTATGCAGGTTTTTCCCATCTTTTTGATACATCAAACCAGGTTCTCTCCTATCTTATTATCTCAGTTTCCTATCTTAGTTTTCTTAGTTTAAAATGTGTGACTGTAACTTCCATACACTCCCATCATATTGTCCTCACAACTGGAAGTTATTCTCCAGTTATTGTATCTGTAAACAGTAAGTGTTTGTTTATGTTTTCACTAGAAGATTTGTTTCATATACTTTGCAGTCAGTGTGAATATGTTTCAGTTGGTTTGATTATAGTTTGTCTATGATTTGTTATCCGTCTATGATTTGTAATCCGTGATACATATATATATAAGATCTAATGTTTTAATGCAGTTTAAACTTGTCTTCAGTATTAAAATAGGTGATCACACACACACATCATGGTTTGTTATTGACATTTCAATTATTCCTTTTATTATAATAATCTTATTTTGCCTTAATTATATTCGAATATTACAAGAATTAATCAAATATAATGGTATGCTATTTGCTTACTTGTTATAAAATAGTTGGTTCAAAATCACTGTAGATCTGGGCGCTTTTTGGTATCAGAGCTAACAGTAAACTGTTAAGAGTAAAAGTTACAGTCTTACTGTAGAAACCTATTTAAATTTACATCTAAGAAAGTTGGTCCGAGAGTTAAGACAAGAGACGAAAGGACAAGTCTAGGCAAAGTACCCGCCAAGGCCAGGAAGAGCCGCTTAGGGGAACACGCTGGACCCTTAATCATCCAGATTGTCATTATCCGCAACTTACAGATGGCAAATTTAATTAGGAATCTAAAAGGTAATACTGCAACTCAATCTCAGACATTAAGAGTTAAAAATAAAGAAGAGATTATTATTACTGATATTGAAAATCACATCCAAAATTGGAATATTCCTATGGTACCAATAAAGGATATTTATCAAAAAGGATCATTCAAATTCAAATTAGGTTATGCTATAAAAAGAATAGAAGAAAGTCTATCCGTAACTCAGAACCAAGAAGACTTTCAATTATTATCAGGAAAAATTATTGAAAAACATAAAGAAAATAATTATAAATATTTGCACATTGGGTTAATCCAAATAGTCATTAAACCTTTAACCCGACTAGGGTTAAACACCTCAGTGCTTGTATGCCTAAGAGATACAAGACACAATAACTTCTCAGATTCACTCCTAGGTATGGTAGAATCCAGCCTATGTAGTGGATCAATATATTTTAATTGCTTTCCAAATTTTTCTGTTTCTTTAACAGACCCAAACATATTAAATATATTATCTATAAACTTGAAAACTCATGGATTTAATATGACACATGGTTCTCAAAATTTGGCAATCGTATACAGAATTTATTACAAAGTAATGAATACCCTTTGTCCTAATATTATGCAAGTTGATAAAAAAGATCAAACTATATTATTTCAAACAAATATAGAAAAATCACATACAATTGTACCCAAAACAATTACTTGGTCCGATATTATTCTACCTCAATCTTGGGAATTACACCATGCAAACCAACCCCAAGAAGCACTTAGAAATAATATTCCAAACCAAATAATCGAACATCCAGATGGAAATATTAAGGATGATATAGATATTAATAGGAAAAGAAATAAAAAACCATTAATACCTGCTAGAAAATCTTGTCATACTACTCCTGATGTCATCACACTTCCTTCTGCTTCACAACCTACATCATCTTCAGATTTCCAGTTACAAGGAGTAAGAAGAACGGCTGATCATGTAGTTCTTCCTACATATATTTCTGAACCCAATTTAGAGGAATTTCAAATACTTACATTGCAAATAGAAGATAGTACAGAAGAAGAAATAAATACTAATAATATATATGATGATGAATATATAGCAACATATTTAGCTGCTAAATTAGAAAGAAAAAAGAAGAAAATTAATATTGATTATCTTAAAAAAGATTATCTTTCTTTAGAAAATCAAAATATTAGGAAATGGTATCTTCAAACCTTCCAACCAAGGTTAATCGAATTATTTCATAAAAAATACAGTAAATTTCTCAATAAAGAAAGAGAAACAAAAGGATTTTTTATATGGTTAAAAGAAATATGTATTCAACATAAAATAAACATTCCTTCATTTGCTAATCTTCAAACTTTAGAAGAAAAAACATATATCAGCACGGATGGTACGACTACTGCTAGTACACACCCTCCTGAAAAAAGTATAATACTCAAAGGAGTAACCCCATCAAGTAAAGGAGAACCACCACAATCTTTATATGATATAATCGCCACACCATATAAAGTCCTACCTAAAGAAATAGGTAAAAAACAAGAACTTATTCCCCATATTGTGGAACAAAACAATTATACTAATTTATATATGCAGTCTTTAGGAAAACAAGCAGAACGTATAGAAAGATTAGTTTCGAAAGAGGTCACTCCTTCCATTCCTAAAGCAGTTCTGTTCAAACCACCTCCAGAACTTAATAAAAATAAATTTCATATTGGTGAAAATAATAAAACCTTAATGGATCAGTTAATAGCCAAATTAGCTCAATTAGACATTAAAGGAATCCCTTCTCCCAAACTTAGTATTCCTTTTTGGTATCAGAGCCAACAGTAAACTGTTAAGAGTAAAAGTAACAGTCTTACTGTAGAAACCTATTTAAATTTACATCTAAGAAAGTTAGTCCGAGAGTTAAGACAAGAGACGAAAGGACACGTCTAGACAAAGTACCCGCCAAGGCCAGGAAGAGCCGCTTAGGGGAACACGCTAGACCCTTGATCGTCTAAATTGTCATTATCCGCAACCTACAGATGGCAAATTTAATTAAGAATCTAAAAGGTAATACTGCAACTCAATCTCAGACATTAAGAGTTAAAAATAAAGAAGAGATTATTATTAATGATATTGAAAATCACATCCAAAATTGGAATATTCCTATGGTACCAATAAAGGATATTTATCAAAAAGGATCATTTAAATTCAAATTAGGTTATGCTATAAAAACAGTAGAAGAAAGTCTATCCGTAACTCAGAACCAAGAAGACTTTCAATTATTATCAAGAAAAATTATTGAAAAACATAAAGAATAATTATAAATATTTGCACATTGGGTTAATCCAAATAGTCATTAAACCTTTAACCCGACTAGGGTTAAACACCTCAGTGCTTGTATGCCTAAGAGATACAAGACACAATAACTTTCCAGATTCACTCCTAGGTATGGTAGAATCTAGCCTATGTAATGGACCAATATATTTTAATTGCTTTCCAAATTTTTCTTTTTCTTTAACAGACCCAAACATATTAGATATATTATCTATAAACTTGAAAACTCATGGATTTAATATGATACATGGTTCTCAGAATTTAGCAATCGTATACAGAATTTATTACAAAGTAATGAATATTTGCCCGCTGGCAGGCTATCCTGTTCGCCTTTGATTTTACCATTGAACATCTTCCCGGGTCTTCCAATTCTCTCCCTGATTTTCTTACCCGTGAATTTTTGCAGGGGGGGCGACATTGACGCCAACGACGAAGAATCACCACTATCACTTGCACTACAGCTCTTTGCAGTTAATAAAAATAATACTTCTCTATCACATCCACCTACTCTCATGGGTTCTCGTAGCAATTCTCGCAATGAGAAACGCCCACTGAATATAATACCATTTGAAGGTGAATTCTCGCCTTTGGCAACCCTTTCACCTTCCACTTCTCCTATTCACCAAATTACATATCCAGAAGCTAATACATCTACTCTTGCTTATTCTCAAGCACAGTCCAAATCAAATCAGAAGCCTAATTTTTCGAGGTCTTCATACATTGAAAGAGCCTACCTTATGGACATCACCATTGATGATCATCATACAAATATGGACCCTATCAAACTTGCTCCATTATACTTGATAAACCATTTGAATCCAACCACTGGAGTCAAAACTAGAGAATATTATGAAGCAATTCTCATGGAAACAGGATCCATATCTGTTGTCCATTATTACCAACAAAATACTAGAGTTATTGCATATTCCAAAATCCAGATTAAGAAATTACTCTCTTATGATGAGTGGGGTTGCAATCCTGCTCAAGGACAGAAATTACATAATCCTGATTTTTCATACAAATATTATAAATATGCCGAATACATAGAAGCTTGGCATGAAATGTTTTATTATCAAAATCCAAACAATACTCCTAGTTGGTATATCCAGTTCAGATTACCTATTTTTGAACGATTCTCTAACTGGTTTAAAAATTGGTTTTTAGTTTGGGGATCAACTACTTCAATTTTACCTCCTGCTTATATATATATATATATATATAGTACTAATAATCTTATGACAAATTGAAATCCTTATCCCATTAAAAAATATATCATGTATTGTATAATTTGGTTTCTTGAAAATCAGATATTTCACATCTTACAAATAGAAATCCTATCAAATATGGAAACTCATCAATATTAATATCAATTCTAATAGTATATTTCTTTATGGAGTTGATTTTGGATATCACTATATCCAACAATCTCCACCTTGGTACTAAAATCACCTGCTCACCATATCAACATCTTAGGAATCTTGCGTCTTTGCCAAATAAATTCCCTTGTAATTCTTGTTGAAAATTATTGTTCTTGCCATTAAATTTCGATGTGCTTACCATCAAATTTTTCCACATCGACCTTAACCATTACTATCATACCAACAACCCCAAACCTGATTGTAATGCCACTTATTGTGCGTGAAATCTTGAAAACCTATGTGTTGAATTTTTGCAAATAACAAGCAAGAAAAAAATACAACCGACAACAAGGAAGAAATAAATTAGGAAAGAAAATAATGCAACAAGAAAGAAATAGCATGGATGTTTGTCTAGTGCCTATTTTCGGTTCTTATTAATAGCAGCCCCAAAGTATTTTTCTAAGGCTTGTAGAGGCATAAGACAGAGTGACCTTTTATCCCCTCTTTTGTTCACCTTCATGGCCGAAGCTTTTAGTGTTATATTCAATAAGGTGGAAGAGAGGGGTCTTATTAAGAGTTTGAAGTATCATGTTGAGGCCCATCCATCTCTCATTCACAGTATATTGATGACAGCTTAATTTTTTTGTGATGCAAAGCAATGTCAGGTTGATTGTATAAGGTGAAACTATTTTTTCTGTAAAAGTGAATTTGGGCAAAACACTGTTGAAAGGTATTTCGACCTTTTCTGATATAAATAAAAGTTGGACAAGGACGTTAGGATTTAAGGTAGAAGTACCTAGGAATACCTATTTCAAAGCCCACGTAAGGGGGTGGGAGGGGATTACATTGATCAAATCAAAGCTTTCCAATTTTCCAATTTATCTCATGTCCTTACAGGTTCTTCCAAATGATGTGGCTAGGAAACTTGAACAGATGACTGTTTATGCATATTTTTTACGCACCTACCCCTTATGCAAATAACGAAGGAGGCTGTTGCAACCCTGACTTTCAGGCATTAAGTACACCCGAAATAGTACGGAAACATGCATGGAATAAAGCCCAAAATTTGAAGAGTCCCCGTGAAATATCATCTCGACTTCAGAAAGAGCACAAGAGTAGCCCCAAATATCCTGAAGATATAGCCCAAGTTTCGGCCCAATTGGGCAAAGCTCCAAAGAGATACGAAGAGCGTATGATAAAGGAGTATTGTACTCGTAAGTGTATGGATGAACACCACAGTAAAGTCAACCCCAAGTGATCTTCGGACCATCACAAACGGCTTCAAAAAGTCGTAAAACCCCCGAATTTTAGTCAAAACGGACCTCCTTAAAGACCACTTTCCTATATTATTCAGAATTTCATGCTTGAACTAGTTACCGTAAATGGAAAAATCTTGCTACACGTCCTCCAAAATGTAGTGAACTTTACGCCATTGAATCTCATCATCTGTAAGGCAGATCAAGTTGAAAATTTAAGTATATCGTGCTTCTCGACAAGCACGATCTTTTGGTATAAGCCACGAATACGATTGACAACCAAATCAATAGATATTATAGGGAGAAGTCCACAAAAGTTCAAGCTTATGTAAAAAACAATTTGTGTGACCTCTTCATGCTCCAACGACCGTAACTCAACATCCGTTGGTTGGATCAAGCTTGAACATGGAGCATTTCGATCGTGAATTGATTAGCTTCAATTTCAATTGGGGTTTGGGAAGGTGCTCATTCAAGGCTCAAAAGGGTACGATATTTTAGATAACAGAAAAGTGATTTTCCAGTGACTTGTAGAAATCCCAAATAGCTCGATTAGAAGTCCATATAATCCTTGATGAAAACTGATGGTGTCGAAATCCCCTCCAATCTACCAACAAAGAAATGCAATCAACTCGGCATTTTGGGAGAGATCGATCAAAGAAGAAAGAAAAGTTGGCATAAAAGTCATGAAACCCAAAAATATCAAAAACGTCATCAAATCTTCAGGGTTCTTTGCACACCACATATCAAAGTGATAACCTCGATACAATCTACATTTTCTTGGTGTTAGATCATCCGTTTCAGTACCGAATAAGCCATACCAAGACCCCAAGCCATGCGGATGGTAAGATGCCACTTTTGAGAGACCTATTTGACAATTTTGAGTTTTCACTTTATTTTTTATTTTCACTTACATCCATTCTGATTCAAAAGGGGAGCCCTATATAAACTCCAGCTCATGTAACTTTTAAAAAGGTTGGAAAGGCTTGAACAAGGGGTTAAAAATTTGAGAAAAAAGGGAGTAAATGTCTCTTTTGCTTTGAATATTATTAAAACTCTACTATTTTGAAAAGAAGAGAGAAACATTTTGTAAAGATCGCTCTACCATTTGCCTCTAACCCTAGGTTACCGATCTCTAGTTAGCCTAACCTAAGCCCTAACCCACATTGTTTAAGTCTCTACCGTAACCCAACTATTCAACCCCCATCCTATCCTACTCCATACCCTACCCTCAAGCTTACACCATACATCATACCTAATCCTACCCCTTACCATATTCCATACTATACCATACTCCCTTAATCCCTACTGCACCATACTCCTTAGACTATAGTGTATCCTATCCCTTGCCCTACACTCTATTCTGAACAACACCTATTATACTCTCTACACCCATCTCACCCATCTAGTCTGAATTAGCCCCCTTAAGGAGGCTCTTTCATATCGGTGCCTGAGCAAGCTTGACCTAACAGAACCTGTGCGGAACTCCTCTAAGTGAGTCATTTAAAAATGAACAGTGATTTCGCCTACCCTCATCACCGTCTAAATAGTCACGATTGTCCAGTAGTGTTTTATTTTTCATTTTTTTTTACAAATCCTAATGATCTGAAATTTAGAGCATGTGTTCATAAAAAATAGGCGAATCTATGAAAAATATCAAAACAATATTTTACATGAAATAAATTGACCGAAATACCCTTAAAAATTTCAAGGGTATTTTGGTTAATTTTTTTGTGAATTATTTTTTTTATATTTTTATTAGGTGCGCCTCACTAAGATGTACATATATTCCAAATTTCAGATCATTCCGATTTGTAAAAAAAATAAAATGAAAAATAAAATACTATCCGACAATCGTGACCGTGCGATGAACTTTGGATGGTGACGAGGGTAGACAAAATCACTATCCATTTCGCATATAGGCGTTGGGAAGAATTTTTCATATATATATATATATATATATATATATTCTAAAATAACCGGATAGAGCGACAGACTTGGGGAGGATACAAGACGCAGTGAGATGTAGGGAGACAATTGCAAAGGCAATGGAAAGAATAGTGAAGAAAATGGGAGTTAGAGAAAAGTACATGTTAGAGAAAGCTACTTCAAAATTAGGGGAACATGAAATTAGGGATTAGGACCTTGCCATTTCTGTGAACCTAGAATTAAGTTTTGGCCACCATCTTGATTCATTGCAACACAATAACCCTAGCCCATAATTTTAGCAAACAAGGTATCAATATCTCATTGAAAATTGCAAGAAAACGCATACAAAAACCACCATCAGAATGTAGGGAAAATGATTGTAAAGGCGCTTATGACAACAATAAACAAATGCTCGATTGCCCGATCACTCCATAAATCGATGTTGCATAAAACACTTTTGGCATCAATGGATAGAAGCACAAATCCATTATACACAATACCTTCTTTGCAAATGCATCGCAAAGTACAAGCATCACAAACCACAAGTACAATACCGAGAGATTTGGGGAGAAAAACAGAGGCAATGGAAAGATTACTAAAGTGGGAGCTAGAGAGAGACAATACCTATTAGAGAAGCTACTTCCTTTTACTTCCTGGTTGGGGGAAATGGAGAGAGAGGCACGGGATAGAGAAGCCGCCCTTTTGTATCCTGGTTAAGAGAAATGGAGAGAGAGAGAGAGAGAGAGATGCACGAGATAGAGAGAGAGAGTGAGGGAGGGAGAGAGACTTGTAAATTGAAGAGTAAAATCATATGATCAAGAGGGGTAGGGGTTATGACCTGACAACATGTTGCTGAGAAAGTCTGCCGGTGAATTTAAAATCTCTTTTAGAGATTTGCATCAAAATCTAGTGGTGATCCTTTGGGGTCCTATTCACATGGGTGTGTGAGGGTCTCATAGGATCATTACTCTCTTTTTTTAATATTATAATTATAATGATATGTGATAATGAGAAATGATCCTATAGGACCCTCACACACACCGATAGCATGAGACCCCAATCTGCAACCGTTGGATCTCAATGAGCTGTCAAGTTAATACCAATGCTACCTAGTGATCCTATCCACCGGTAATGTACAGAAATCAATAAAATAAAAAATCTCTTCAGTTCTAATTCTATCATGTCTCTCTCTGTCTCTTTGCATCATGTGAAGCCACTACGTTTCTTGCTTTCTCCAAGCATGGCCTGAAACCAATACTTCTCTCTCGCTCTCTCTCTAAGTTCTCTCTATGAGTACCTGAAAGTCAATCTCTCTCGGCTTAGAAGTCTCTCTCTCTCTCTCTCTCTCTTTCTCTCTCTCTATATATATATATATATATATATATATATATATATATATATATATATATCTATCCAGAGAGCCTAAGATTTTTACATCATTAGATTAATGAGACGACATTCTCTTTGTGATCAGTGAGTACCTGAAAATCTCTCTCTGACGGCCTAAAAATCAATATCTGGTTCTCCCTCTTGTTTTATATTAAATCTCTCTCTCTCTCTCTCTCTCTCTCTCTCTCTCTCGACTGCCTGGAGTTTTTTACACCATTGATTGTGAAATGCCGTTCTATAGAACCAGTGTTTTCCCTTTGAAATTGGAATTATAAAAATATCAAAAATGGCTTATTAGGAAGTGACAATACCCCTTCCTATGCTTTTCGAAAAGTTCATTTCCTTTGCCATTCATAGGAATTCAATAGCTCAAAGCCACTTGCTCCCCTACCATCTACACCATAGATTTTCATTGTCATCAATGCTACGAATACCTTACAACTCAGAAGCAGATCAAAAAGGAAGCAATGACCCAGTACCCATGAAGTAACAATGAAGAGAAGTAAGAAAACCTCAACAAGGAGAAAATACAAGAAAGTGGAGGAAATCGAGGGGCCGACCAGCATAAGAAAAAGCTAAAAAAAGCCCAGATATCTACCCCTCTTCTCTTTTAGCAACCAGATTTCTCTCTTATATTGGAAGTCTCTGCATTTCCTAACTTCCTCGCTCCACCTCTTCTCTTTGATTGCATCTCTTTGTTGTTTTCCTTTTTTTTCCTCAGCCCCTTCTCCCTCCTTTGTCTCCTTTTATCTCCCTATTCATCATGCCACACGACCTTTTTACCACTCCTCTCTCTACTACTGTAATTTGATTTTTCCTGTTTCTCTTTCTAAAATTGCACTTTTCTTGATTGCACAAAAAACTAGAGGTTGGAAGAAAGATGTGAACTTGAGAGAAAAGAAATAGGAACAATTGACCATTAGAGAGAGAATGATTATGAGTGAGAGAGAAGAAGCGGCCTTGTTAGCGAAAGCGGCATGCAAGGAGAGGTTTGAGTGAGAAATGGGGGGTTGTGCCACGTGGAGATATAGGGGTAGAGCACAGACAGTGATGGAGAGGGAGCAAAAGAAAGATGGCAAGTGGAGAGAGTGAAAGAGCGTACGAAATTGGGATATTAAATGCATTTTTCACTTGGAGTGCGTGCTAGGAATTTTCCTTCTTGGAGCATGTGCTTCACCTGGTAACCAGGCATCATCTCAGTTGTTGCCCATCAAATCCAACAGCTCAGGTTTGGGGTCTCATGCGCTTGGGGTGTGAGAGGGTCTCACAAGATTATTACTTATATATATATATATATATATATATATATATATATATATATATATATATATATATATATATATATATATATATATATATATATATATATATATATATATATATATATATATATATATGAAAATGTTGATACGGCTGCAGCCCTATCAAAATAATTCTGGTGGCAGCCCCCTGACTGTTAATTAATTTGGATGGTGATGATTTGATGAAGTTAACCAAAAAACCGGGCTCCTAGCCCAGCAAGACACTACCCTTTTCTTAAATCCTTTTTTTTTGTCTTAAAGTCCCTTTTTTTTTCCTCTCTTTGCCTTATCTCAATAATCTCCTCCTCATCTCAACACTCTCTTTGCATGAGGAGCAACCTGTTCAATCATGAACTATCACTTTTTATGACTCTCACGTCCAAGAACCCTAGCAACTCTCTCTCAAAACCTAACAATAATGAGTTTCTCTATGAATTTTGCAATCGAAAAGTAAGAGTAAAAGAGAGAGAAAATAGTTTGATCCTTTTTCTCAACCAGCTTGATTGAAATATAATCTCCACTATGTTTCAATTTGAATCCTTAGGACCCATTTCTCTATATGAAAAAAAAGTAGAGAAACATGAAAAAAGAAAGTAGAGAATTCATATGAAACCAAAGTTCTCTCTCTACCAGAAAAATATGATAAAAGTGAGCTCAAATTAGATATTACAGATAGTAGATAAATGAGCTCTCTCTCTCTCTCTCTCTCTCGAGAGAGAGAGAGAGAGAGAGAGAGAGAGAGAGAGAGAGAGATGCAATGTGAAGCCCAAACCCATGAGACTAAATAGTAGATATCATAGTAAAATGAGCTCTCTCTCTCTCTCTCTCTCTCTCGCGTTGGTACGTATGGGTGGCCATGGGGCCTTTAAATGTGTCATATTTCTCTATCTTTATCTTCACCATATAGTTTAATATTTATCAATAAAAAAAGGCCTTCTTAGAGAGAGAGGATGCCATTATCCAATGGGTAGAAAATAACTACCCACCTTCTAAAATTAGAGGGTCATGTTGCTTAGAGATTTCAGGAGGAAGCTGAATGTTGGAGAACGCCCTCCTCCCATCCCTCTTTCTACATATGAATATTTCTACATATTTATAATTTAGGGATCTTTCTATATATTCTATTTACATAATAATTATCATTGCTTAGCATAATGATCCTATGCTTGGTCTCTTTAAGTGAAAAATTTCATGATCTTGATGAACGCAATTTTTATAATTATGTTATGCCATATTTTTTGTTGAGAATATCAAATATTATTGTACTCTCTCTCTAGAGCTAAAACATATTCATATATTTATGAAAATTAGTCTTGTGCCAGAATTAACACAGAGTAATTTGTTGCCTTATTTTTTTTATTTTTTTGTTGCATCACAACAGTGCAAACATAAACTGTTCGAGAGAATTCTTCATTGAAGTCACTGCCCTTATAGAGTCAGTAATGTATTGATTTGGCTAGCAAACAACTATGTTCTTAAACACAATTAAATTTTTTGAACCTTTTGATATTATCTAAAATTTAAAATGGCATCTAGGCTAGTCATGTCAGTACTATCAAAAATTGAAAAACTAAATGGAATCAATTTTTTTCTATGTGAAAAAGAAAAATTAGATATATTATCTTCTAAGATAGGGTGGACTATGTTCTAGATACATAACCATCAATTTTAGAGCCTAATGTCGATGGTCAAGTCAAAAGGCGACTTGAAAAATGGTTAGAAGATGACAAAGTAGCTAGGATTACTATGTTGAGTTTTATGGAAGATGATTTAATTAGAGTATTTGAGAATCACACTACAACTCAAAGGATGATGGGTGCCCTATCTGAAAAGTATGGGACCACTTATGAGACCCATGTGCAATTATTATTAGAAAAGTATAATTCTTGCAAAATGAAAGAATCAGGCTCAGTGACCGAGCGTGTCAATAAAATGATAGTGCTCGCAAAGGATCTTGCTGCGGCCGGGAATTCAGTCTATGAGCGCATGCAAGTGTCCATTGTCTTTAATAGTCTCCCTCCATCTTAGGAGCCTGTTGTAATTACATTAAACCATTATGCATAAGGGATAACTATCTTGAAACTTCCCAAGCACCTCAGTATTGAAGCTGAGAGGAGAATGATGGAGAAATCAAATGAGCTCCAATTTACCCAAAGTTCATCTTCTCAGATCCCCAAGAAACCTTACAATAATCAAAACAATAATACGTATAAGGGAAAGAAGAAAAAATTTAAAAATCAAAAGAATAAAGTTGAGAAGACCTGTTTTTATTGTACGGAAATTGGGCACATCACCTTTAATTATCCTAAGCTAAAAAACAAAATAAAACCAGAATAACAATCATGCTCGAAATAATCAAAATAAAAGAAATGACTTCATCTGCATAGTCCTAGAATCTTTAGTTGTCGATCATGATCTAAGAAATTAGTGGGTCGACTCAGCCTCCACTCGATATATCTCGAGGACTAAGGGCGAACTCACGGAGTTAAAGGAGATTGCAGCCGGCAACCAACAGATTTATATAGAGAATGACACCTACTCTGATGTACTTGGTGTCGATACTTTTAAGTTGTATTTACCAGGAGGAACAAATCTCCTATTGACTGATACTTTATATGCGCCCAATATGAGGCGCAATTTGATTTTTTTCCTTAGGCTAGACGACAAGGGTTATGAAATAAGGTTTAGGTCTGGTAGGGTCACAATTGGGAAGCATTCTAAAGCATTAGTGTATGGTACTAAAGTTGACAATTTGTACCGATTGAATATTAATGAAAATCATTTTTTTGGTTATTCTGATGCCTCTTTTGATGCTTTTGCTTGTATGGATGATTCATATTTATGGCATTTAAGATTAGGACATATAAATAAATATAAAATGAATCAAATAGTTAAAAGAGGCTTACTCCCTAATTTAGGAGAAATTGTATTCAAAATATACGAGCCATGTATTTCTGAAAAATTACCTAAGAAGTCTTTCCCTAAAGAGAAAAGTCTAGTGAACTACTTAGTATTATTCACAATGATATATGTGGCCTATTAAATGTAAAAACACATAAAAGTACGGAATATTTTATAACATTTATAAAAGATTATTTCGGTTATGGATATGTATACCTAATCAGTAAACAATCAGATGCTTTAGAAACATTTAAAGAATATAAAGCTGAGGTAGAAAATCAGTTGGGTAGACATATTAAAATTCTTAGAACAGATAGGGGAGGTGAATATCGCCCACCTTATTTACCGAATTTTGTAGAGAGCATGGTATAATTCACCAAACAACCATGCCATATACACCACAACAAAATGATGTAGTTGAAAGAAGAAATAAAACTCGAATGGATATGGTTAGGTCCATGATGAGCTATTTAAACTTGTCACCTAATTTTTGGGGTGAGGCTCTCAATACTGCAATGTATATTATTAATCGTGTTCCAAAAAATTCTATAAACTTGACCCCATATGAATTATGGATAGGTAAGAAATCTGACATTAATATCTTAAAAGTTTGGAGTTCTTGGGTACATGTTCTTATACCACCACAAAATAGAGATAAATTATAAATCAAAACTATAAAATGCTCATTTATAGGTTATTTAGAAAATTCTAAGGGCTATAGATTCTATAACCATGAGGCTAGATCCTTAATAGAGAGCCATGATGTTCATTTCTTAAAAAATATAGATGATGAATATAGTTTAAGTAAGCTTATTGACTTACATGAAATTAATAAAGATAATGATCTAGAAAACTCTATTTCTCAGTTTCCCTCTACAATTGGTGCGAATGATTCAATTGAATAAAATATACCAGATATGCCTAAAACTTTAGAAGAATTTTATGTATTTATGAATGAAGATAATTATTATTTAATGAGTGAGGATTCAATAGATGAACCTTGAAACTACAGTGAAGCTATTAGCTCACATCACTCAGTTGAGTGGACTCAAGCCATAGATGATGAACTTGATTCTATTAAAAGAAATCAAGAATGGGAGTTGGTTGACCTCCCTAAAGATAAAAAAGTCATTGATTGTAAATGGGTCTTAAAGAAAAAACTCAATACAAATGGATCCATTGATAAATATAAAGCTAGGTTGGTAACAAAATGATTCACCCAAAGGGAGGGCATAGATTATGTAGAGACTTATTCTCTAGTAGCAAAATTTTTATTTATTAGGATTGTCCTAATACTAGTTGCATATTCTGATATACAATTATTTCAAATGGATGTCAAAAGCAGCTTTCTTAACTGGAGAATAAAACGAAGATATATACATGAAATAACCGAAGGATATATAATTAAAGGTCAAGAAGACAAAGTATACAAACTTAAGAAATCTTTACATCGTCTAAAATAGTCTTCTATGCAATGGTATTTTACTTTTCATAATGCAATCACTGAAATTGGTTATGTAGCCAATAGGTTAAACCACTGGTCTAGAATAGTGGGATCAATTTTGTTATATTATCACTATATGTATATGATATTTTAATAGCCGGTAATGATATTGGCATGAATAGCCATATGACTAAGTTCTCATTTTGAGATGAAAGATATGAGAGAAACCTCACATGTATTGAGTATTAAAATAACAAGATATAGAAGTTCGAGGTTTCTATGTTTATCTTAAGAAAATTATTTAGAAAGTATTTTAAAGAGATTTAAGATGAAAAATTGCAAGCCCATTGATACACCCGTTTGTAAAGGCTTGAAATTGTCAAAAAAAATGTGTCAATTAAATGATAGTGACAAAGTTAAAATAGAAAGAATTCCATATACTCAAGCTGTAGGATGTATAAATTATGACATGTTGCGTACAAGACCTGATTTGAGTCATGTATATGGTCTTGTAAGTATATTTTAGAGTAATCCTAGGATGGCACATTAGCAAGCCGTAAAAATGATACTCAGATACATTCAAAAAACTAAAAAGTACAAGTTGTACTACCAAAATGACAACTTAGAAGTTACTGGGTACTCTGATGCAGACTTTGCATGAGACCCAGATGATAGAAAATCAACCTCAGGATCTGTACTGCTCTTTAGAGGTGGATATGTTTCTTGGTCTAGCAAGAAACAAGGTTGTGTAGCTCGGTATACTATAGAAGCCGAGTATATTGCTTGTAGCATTGCTACAACTTATGTCGCCTGGATTAAACGCTTCATAAATGATTTGAAGCTGGATATAACCGACAGACCTGAGAAACTTTTATGTGACAATCAGGTTCTTATCTCGTCAATTAGAAATAGAGCTTATAGTTTCAAAAGTAACCACATTGAAATTGATTATCATTATATTTATGATATTATTGTAAAAACTGAAATAACTGTAAGTTATTTGCCATCTTCAAATATGATTGCAGACCTTTTAACAAAAGGATTGAGTTCAGAAATATTATCAAAGCATGTAGCTTTGATGGGACTTAAAAATATCTAAGTCAGGAACTCTCAAATGAGATATTTTCTCGTTGATGTTTTGGTCATAAGAGGAAAAAGCCGTATTAGCATGAAAACCCCCCATGATTTGGATAATTTTTGTAATGAGATATATAACTGCACTAACGTGAAAAGCCTCATGACAAAGATATACTCATAAATATTAACACACTAAGTAATAAAAACTTTATGATATTTCAATATATCTGGCCCTCATGGCCAAGTGGGAGATGTTGCTACATGTGGGTGGCCATGGGGCCTTTAAATGTGTTATATTTCTATCTTTATCTTTAGCATATAGTTTAATATTTATCAATAAAAAGGGTCTTCTTAGAGACATTATCCAACGGGTAGAAAATAACTACCCACTTCTCAGGATTAGAAGGTCACGTTTTTCAGAGATTTCAGGAGGAAGCCGAACGTTAGAGAACGGCCTCCTCCCATCTTTCTTTAAGAAGAGTCTCATGGCGATGGAGAGGAACACAGAAAATCACAGAGTTCTCATTGTTCTGGTAAAGCCTGATCTCTACAATCCCTAATCTCATGACTCTGCCATTAATCCTATGAGCTTTGGTGTAGTTCATCTCTTCCCATCAAACTCTCTCTCTCTCTCTCTCTCTCTCTCTCTCTCTCTCTCTCTCTCTCTCTCTCTCTCTCTCTCTCTCTCTCTCTCTCTCTCTCTCTCTCTCTCTCTCTCTCTCTCTCTCTCTCTCTCTCTCTCTCTCTCTCTGAATTGCAATGTGAAGCCAAAACTGATGAAACTGAACAACACATATCAAGTGAACTGAAAACCAAAAGGAAAAACAATAAATCCATTAGTGGTAGGCCTAAGATTTAGTAGAATGAGAAGGACTTCAATTTTAACCCAAGAAGCAATGTGCTTAAATCATGAAAAATACGAGGCAGATTTTATATATAAATCTACAGTTTCATTTAACTAACATAGGAAACATAAGCCAAATTCTTACTCCATGAATGTACAGTTTCTAAGCTCTTTACTTTCATATCGCTTTTATCATCTCAAGCCACATGTTTATAACTACAAACCTAAAACCCTAAATCCTTGAATTTCAATTGTTTCTAAGTTGTTACTATTGAATCGAAGAACTTATCTACAACTTTAAGATGAAGACAAAAGCAATAGCCCACCATACTCTATCATTCTATCTCATTTTAATTGCTCTCCATTGAGCCTCTAAGCATATCTTAAATTCAACTTACTAAACAAAGGTTGCAGCCAATACAATCTCACAAATTCAGTTGTGTTATTTGAGAATCTGAATGCTTCTTTCTCAAAGATGAGTAACCAGCTAAGTAAGAAGAGTTTACGACAGGGTAGCAAGCACAGCCAATACAGTCTCACAAATTCAGTTGTGTTATTTGAGAATATGAATGTTTCTTTCTCAAAGATGAATAACCAGCTAAGTAAGAAGAGTTTCGCGACAGGGTAGCAAGCGAAGGGCTCCGACCTTGTTTATGCTGTGGCCCAAAAGTAAGGGGGAGAGAATGAAAGGAAGGCAACCGGAGGCATGAAAAGCCCCGATTTCCCTCATCAGTGAGTGCACGAGATCTGCACCGTCCAAATACATGGGTGGTGCTGATGGCTACAGCCCAACATTCAATATATAGAGCTCAGCCTAATAGAAACTTCATCCTATACGTATATACATCCACGCACAAAAGTCCAGTAAGTATAGACGTTTTCCCCATCTTGGGGGTGAAATTGCAGTGGATCGCTTGATGATAACATATCATTTTACTTGTACTTTCAATTATAGGGATTTTTACATATGGATATGGTAGAATTAAAAAAATTAACCTTAGGATTTTTGCCTCAAGATCTTATTTTTTAATTTTTATTTTTATCTCAATTTTTACCCCAATTCATATTTTGAATGGCTGTTTTTATATTTATTTTTTATTTATTTGATTATCTGGTTGTCCATATCTACATTACTGAACTGCCCCATAAGCGATCTGATAACTGCAGTAGTGATTTAAAAAATGGATCGGTGCTCCAAATCAGGCACCCCCAAAACCGATATGGATAGGTGAATCGGCGGCTTGGATCGGCAAATCGGCCGAATTCAGCCGTATAAAATCCAAAAAATTCATTATATATTATTATAAATGTTGTTTTTTTAGGAATCCAATAAGAAATGAAGGTACTATATTATTAACTTTCATTTTTTTGCATCAATATACAAATATTGAGATGTTCTTTCCCTATATGAACTACTGTTAATCATTAAATTTATATCACACAGAAAAAGAAGCATAGACTTATCGTAAATGAAGTATATAATCATACGTGGACTGCAATAACGGATATAATTCGTAAAATACGACCTAAAACCAAAATAAAAGACTATGTTGTTTTTTATTTTGGTCACACTGTTGACATTCATTGAATTCACGTGATATGTCATCGACTCGATCTAGGAACGAATCAACCAAATTAGTGGTCACCTTAATATACCAAAATCCTTGAGTATTAGTGTTTTGTTGTGCTTCTAGTCCGAAATCCCCGAAACTTGTCCATCCTTCAAGTTCACCTACAATATCATGCTTGCCCCTACCCTCTTGTTGTTGATACTCAGTATGTGAATAATTTGGTTGTGATCGGGTTGCAAAAACTAGTGAGCAACAAAAAATCAATTTTAAAAATAGTAAACAACAAAAAACCATTTTTATAATAAATGGTTGTTAACTAAAAAAGAAAAAAAAAATTGTTATAAAACATTTGGATTTTAGTAATTGAACAAATTTTCTTCAATAATTCGTAAAAAAAAAAAAAGTACAAACAAATTTCTTTGATAATTCTTAAAAAAATACAAAACAAACAAATTTCGTTCAAACAAAAATTTGTTAAAAAACATATACAAAACAACAAATCATGTTACCTGATTTTGATGAAAGCTAGTCTTACCACGATCATTCGCAAAAAAAATTGGATCAAATCAATGAAGAATGGCCTCATGATTCACAGTTTTGCCGAAAATCCAAACCCTTTGAAAAAACTGAAAATCTCGTTCAAACAAAAAAAATCCTAAAAAAAAAAAAAAGTACAAAACAACAAACTACACGAACTGATTTAAAGAAAGGTAGACTTTACACGATCATGCAGCAAAAAAATTGGATCAAATCAATGAATAATGGCCACATGATTTACGGATTTGCAGAAAACCCAAAACCTCTCAAAAGAAACCGTAAATTCAGTAAAAACAATTGTAAAAAAAAATACAAAATAACAAATCAGGTCGCCTAATTTTGATGAAAGCTTTTACCACAATCGTAAAAGTAATGGATCAAATTAATGAAGAATAGCCACCAAAATCAATATTTAGCAAAAAGCCCTAATCTGTTAAAAAAAACCTCATATTTTAGTCAAATAATTTACGAAAATGTATTTTTTTGGGGTTCTATCCAAGCCCAATTATTGTTTTTTGGACCTCAAAAGTTATTCCCTTCATTATTAATAATAAATGATGTATTTTTACAGATCGAGCAGTTTTTTTTATAAAAAAGGGGCAAAACACTGGTTTTACTGTAACATACCCATTTTTATTGTAACAACTCATCGTGTTACTGTAGCGAACCCCATGTTTTCGTTGAACATAGCTGTTTTGGCTCTAAAACACCAGTTTTCCTATATTTCGTAAGAATCGGTACGGAGTGACCTATTCTCGAATCGCCTCGAATAATTCCCTCAAGATCCGAAGATTCTGTGCCAACTCACCGTTTATTGAAACACTTAGACGGCAACATTGACCGCACTACATTTTGGAGCAGTTTGGCATTTAAAACGTAAGAACGTCATTTTTCTTTTTATATTTCCAATATTTAAATAGTGAACATCAGTATATACTACAAAAACAAAAGAAAAAAAAGAAAAGCAGTTAAAAAATGGTCCAATGTCATAACCCCAAACCATAGACAACTTTAGGCAAAATGCACGGCGTTTCGATGCCCAACATTAGGACAAAAATGCATGGCGATCCAATGTTCTAATTTGCAGTTATTAGACAAGCCCTGCAAATGGGGTGATTTGATGCATTTGAATATTATTACACTACCCACAAATGTTATAAATAAATAAATAAATAAGAAAGAGTAAAAGGTTCGATATTTAAAAAAATGTATGATTTGTATAGGGCCGAAGTTCTAATCAATCCAATTAAAACCCACCTTCAAATACTATAAAAAAATGTGGTTTCAATATTAGAAATGTTTGTGATAATTTTAAAATATATTTTCATTTTTAATTATAAAATTTATAGCTTCAAAAATAACATAGATCAAATAGATTTATGAATATTTAAAAAATCTTAAAATTGGTACAAGATGCACTATTTCCAAAATTTTAATCTTATTTTTTTCTCATAACCATTACAAGATGCACTATTTCCAAACCTTTAAACCTATTTTTTTCTCATATCCATACATCTTGATAACAAAATGATCAATTTGAAAATATTTGAGAATCAAAACAACCTCTTGATAGTAAAATTTTTTAGATGGGCTCTAATTTGATAGTAATTTGATAGCTTAGAGCCTCGACTCCGTATAAACTTTTCCCTTGACAAAGAGGTTCAATTTGATGATCGAAACGAGGCCGCACATATTGAAAAACCAATCCCAATGAACGGTATAAACTTTTCCCTTGACAAAGAGGTTCAATTTGATGATCGAAACGAGGCCGCACATATTGAAAAACCAATCCCAATGAACGGTATATAACCTCGCATACCGGACAGCCAAATTGAAAAACAAGAAAATTTCGTATAGAACTCTAATTTCTCTTCTTATTTCATGATAAACCCTCTTTTCAGTTTTATTTCAAACGGCATAAAAAAATCACTTTCAACTACCCCTTCATTTTTTATCTCCCTCATTTATTCACTTTTGACTATAAAAATTAACTTCAACAAACTTTTTTTATACCATTTCAACCAAAAAAACCTTTTTATACCATTTCAATCATAAAACGTTTCAAAAACATTTCAAAAACTTTTTTAACCCACCCAATTATATTTTTTAACCCAAAAACATTTCAAAAATATTTTTTTATAATTTGTTTTTACTTTTTTAACCCCTCAATGCCACATCGCTCTTATCTCTCGTATTGAATTGAAATGATATAAAAATATTTATTGAGATTAATTTTTAAAATAAAAAATAAATAAATGATGAAAATAAGTGATAAAAAAGCACGGCAAAATCTTTAAAGATTTTTTTATGCCGTTTGAAAAAAAAAAATAGAAAAAAGATATTGAAGAATCAAAGTTCTATATAAAATTTTCCCTTAGAAAAAATACTATAAATAGAGGTATAACACGTTGCCATAAAATTTTAAAAGTACCAAACTTATTGACAAAAAGTAAAAAAAACAAGCTCTCTATGTTTCCCTTAGAGCATAGAAATTCTATCTTCCCATAAAAATTCTATCCTCCCTTTTATCCAACCATTTATTTTGAATGAAAGTCAAAGACTGCCCAATCACAACATCATCATGTCTGTATATTATTTTATTTTTAATTTTTTTTCTATAAATTATTTTAACACCAAATCTTTTTACATCCATTTTTCTATTAAACTCATAAAAATATATAAAAAAAATATTTTCTAAAAATAAAATAACAAAAATACCTTTAAAATTTTAAAAAGATATTTTACTAATTATATTTTATGAAAAAATTATTTTAAATATTTTTTTATAAATTCACCCCACACGTATCAAATTTCAATTTTATATTCGTACGATTTGTATAAAAAACTAAAAAAAAAATACTTTGAGATATCTAATCTTTACTCTCTCGATCAAAATTGATCGTTATACAAAAACTAAAAAAAAAATACTTTGAGATATCTAATCTTTACTCTCTCGATCAAAATTGATCGTTGATCGATTGAATGACAAAAGAAGGATAAAATTGGACGGCTGAATAACAAAGGAAGGATAAAACTTCTATGGAAGAAGCATATAAATCTTTTCCCAAGGTAAAATATGCGAGTTGTATAGAGCGAAACTCTAAACAATAATAAATAAAATAAAAAAAAGCACTTCTAAATGTGATTCCACTGCTGAAAATCTTTGTGAAACCCTTAAATTATATTTTCATCTTTAACTATAAAATTTAAATCTTCAAAAATAGCATAGATCCACTTGAAATATAGATTAAAAAATAATATAAATCAACTTGAAATATAAAAAATTGACAATCCAAAAATACGTTCCCATATGTATTATTCCAAAATGTATAATCCATTTTATTTTATTTTTCTGATGTCCATGCATCTTGACGTAAGAGATGATTAATTTGAAGATATTTCACCAAACCTGATGATTAATTTGAAGATATTTCAACAAACCTGAAAGTAAAGTTGTTTGACGGATATTTGAGCATCAAAACAACCTGATTTGAGACGGGCTCTAATTTGATTGTTTAGAGACTCAGGCTCTATACAAACCCTTTTTCCAAAAGTAAATTACCCACTCCGTAGGTAAGAAATCACTTTTTTGTCATTAATATGCGATAGACACCCGTCTAAATAAATGCCTCTTATTCACAACTCTTCAAGCATCACATGGGCAATGGAGAATTGAGAATTTTAAAAGCGAGAGAGACAGAAGGGCAAAAAAAAAAAAAAACACAAAAACCTAACTAAAAGCATCATTATTAACAACTCAAAGGAAGGATGGCACTCTCCAAAAAAAAAAAAACAAAAAAGAAAAAAAAAAACTTAAAAAAGAAAGGAAACTCAGGTTCAAGGAAAGGTTGTCCTAGAATTGGAATGAGAAAAGCTGCTTCTCCTCCGCTTCAAAATCACATATCTCTGTGTGTTGCAGAGTTGTGAAAAGCAGCCCTTACTTGACTCTTCCCATGAGGAGGAGCATGGATAGTTTCAGGCAATATAACACTTTCTTTTTGGGAGGTGGTCAGTGTTCGAAGCTCATCTGGACTAAGGTTGAAGGCTGTGGCCAGCTCTGGCCCCCTCATTAGGTTCAAGACAGAGTTTGGTCCCACCAAGAACTGGGGTCTGTTACTTTGAGCCGAGGTGGTGAAGCCGAAGAATTCCATCGGCCCACTCCTAGACGCAATTTGGCAGAAGGGGAAGTAGCGGGGGATCCAAAAGGCATCACCCTCCTTCACATTGGTGTCCATGGCGAGGGAACCATTGGGGAAGACCACCTGCACGTTGCCCATTCCTTGCAGCACAATGCCGTACTCGGTGGCAATCGGATTCATATGTGGCGCCATCATCGCACCCTGCAAAAGAAATTAGAAGTGATTGATTGGTTAATCTCCTCGTCCTATATATGATGGTTCTTAATCTTTGAATTGAGAACAACTATATCAAAGGTATTAAATCATGGAACTAAAAAGAAATTTTCAAATTTTTTGTGTGTAAATCAAGGGTTGAGTAAGCAAGCAAGTGACTCACAGCGGTGAGGTTGACAAGATAGACACCAATATCAGAGTGGGCGAGAGGCGAGTAGTCATGGTGGTCGAGGGCAATGCTCCACCCATGTTTATTTCTGAAATCGGGCTTCTTCTTGTACAAGTTGTATGAGTCAGTAGTGTGTCTCTGAGCTTTATTCTCCTCACCGAAGACCGACTTCATAAGCTTCCTCCAGCCCCAATTCACTATCTCTTCCTCCTCCTCTTCTACAACTCTATGAGGAGTTGGTTTGATGAGAGAAAATGCCTTCGGAGGCTCGTGGGCACCTGTCATGTATATGATGGGCCCTGCGCTGGGCCTCCCTAACATGCTGCTCAGCTCCTCCGTCGATACCTGCAATCACAGAAATCATCGTAAATCGAAGGGCCAGCAGAATTTTATAGAAGTCGAAAAAGAAGGCTCCAATTGTTGACACCACTCCTCAAATGGAGGAGCATTAGCAAGCTTACATTAAATGCTGTGCTGAGTGTCTTGAGATTGAATCCAGAAAGCACAGAACCACGTCCACCTCCAAGAATGAAAGACTGCACATGATCACAAATAAGGTTAAAAAAAAAAAAAAAACCCATTAACCCATTCCACCAGAGAACCAAAGAATAGGGAAAAAATTCACGGAAAAGCTAATAGATATACAGAGGACCTGGAATGGCTGATGCCCAATGCGCTCAGAAGTGTCTATGCTGCATATGATCTGCAACCTCTGACCTTCCCCGATGTTCACAAGATAGAAAGGAGACCCAGCAGGGATACTGTAAACATCGCCTATTCGCAATTCCTTCTCCACCAAATCATCCCTGTTAATCCACCCAATCTTCGCCGAACCTTTCCATATCACCCCAAAATTTTCAGCAAGACAATAAAATCAGTGCTTGAGCAAATAAAATAGAGAGAGAGAGAGAGAGAGAGAGAGAGAGAAAGAGAGAGGGAGGCTTAAGATGGTTCATACCTCTGCGGACGAAGAGAATTAAGGCGGCATCAAGGTACTGAGGAACAAAGAGGGACTCTGGTTCCATGTTAATAAACCCAATATTCATGGGGCTCGAAACTCCTCTTTCAGCTCCCATCATCACTCTTACTTCACCAGCTTCAGTCTTAATAACTTGTTTGGAATCTCGCAGGATGAACAAATCTCCTCCTTCGCTGCCTCTTCCTCCATGTTCTTCTTCTCTGCCCTCACCTTCTTCCCCTCTGCCCACAACAACCCTGAAATCCCACAACACAATGAGACTGAGGAGAAGAAAAGGAAGAAAGATTTTGGCACCCATACGTATACAATTTCGACTCTCAGAGAGAGCTGTGAAAGAACAGAGAGAGAGTGTGTGATGAAAGCAAAGGTGGGGAAGGGATGAATATATATAAATGGGGGAGGGGCACAGAGAGAGAGAGGGAGTAACACACGTAGTCCATGCAGGGATTGGTATGGGAGGTGGCACACAGAGGAGGAGCCAGCAAGGGTGGAACTAAGATTTGGAGTTGGGAAGCTTAGAAAATGGTGGGATGGGTGGCTTCTCCCCGATGCTATTGCTACGACAAAGTCCACCCAGAGAAAGGAAATCATGATTTTAACGGCACTCGGCTTCAAGATGAAAAATTGGCAAAATTATCTATGGACCAATTTTTTTTTTGCCCCTCTAGAGTATAGGTTTATATAAGGAAATTATCAAAAATAAAATTAATTTTTGATATATCAGGAAAAAAAATCACATACTTTTATATAGTTCATCTTTATTCTTTTTTTTCATTTTTTACATTTTTTTTATCAAAATAGCCTGCACGGTAATCATATTAGTGTGAAGACTTCATCATCATGGTACATTAAGTACCTTAATGAGTACCACATTTTATATGGCATTTAAAATGCCGAGACAACTCGAAACCTTGTTACGGTACTTGAAAGATTGTGATACTATTATATCTTATAGCCCTCCTGAGAGCCTTTTTTTTATTATGGTTTTGTTTTTCCCATTTTAGGGTGGCTCTCTCTATTTTTCCTCTCTAACGCAAAATTTCTCGAGGTTCTGAATATATGGCGCTCAATCTCTCACCGGTTCTCTTTCTCCCTCATTTGCTTCATCTCATTAGACCTCTCCTTTGAGGTAAGAAATCTTCCTCATTTTTTTTTTTTATTTTTTTTTTAGCAAGTTTCAATTGTACTTTGTAACATTTCAACCAATTTAGGTTAAGTATGGTGTGCTCAAAAAATAAAACCAAATCAGATAAATAGCTTGATAATTGTTGGTAGAGTTGTGACATATAAATCCCCAATTCTTCTTTTTTCTATTATTACCAAGCAATGCTAGATTGATTGTGTATAGCTTGATAATTGTTGATAGGGTTGTGATATATAATGTTGCATGTCCTCTTATTTCACAATTTTTTAGTTAGGTCAGATATTTTAAGGTATCTTTAATGTATGTTCAATGCACTATTTTCTACTTTTTTGTATACGCATTATTTATGTACTTTTTATTGTTGAAAAAAAATCCATGAGGCATTATTTGCAGCAGTGACATGACAATTAAGAAACGTGTTAAAATCTATTTGTAATTATTTGTGATAATTCTAGGAGCTCTATAACTTTTTTTCTATTATTTGTGATAATGTTAGAAACCACATTATTGAAGAAGTGTGATTGATGGTTTTGCATTTATAGTTTCTTCTTGAAAGATGTTATTATGAGATTTTTTGTTTATTATTGTTGATTTTGTATTTTTTATCTGAGTAGATGTTTTATTTTGGAACTATTCTTGAAGCCCCTAAAGTTTTGTATCATGCTGGAATGAGGTTTCTTATTGCTACTTTTCACATTTTTATTTATTTGTTACCATAGAAAACTAATGATCACTTACTGAACAGGGATCATGGCCGAAGGCACACCCTGCCCTAGAGGTCCTAAGATTCCTGTATTGCGCACTAGACAAAGACAACATATATCACATAAGGTCTAAGAAGGAGAGGTATGTACACATGCTCAAAATTATATTCTTTGTATAACATGTTGGTTAATCAATTTATTTATTTTAATGTTTGAAATCATAAATTCTATTTCAGGATCAGGATAATCCCATCAGGATTGATGAGAAGGCCAATGCACTAACTTTATGGCCTTTAATAAACAATGATCAAATTGACTTGGTCAAGAGATCAGAATTGCATCCTCTGACCATAGTTGCGATGACTCACCATGACCGTGGCACATTGGCTATTATGATCGAGAGTGGCACGCAGAGACGAATATCGGGTGCTTCAATATGGACGTCAGAGAGATGATGCCTACTCTTGAAGATGTATGAAAAATTCTTTGGTTAAGAGTGACAGGTGTAGTTGTAACTCCTAAAAAAGTGGAGAAGTTCGGGGATTTTATAGTCCGCATGCTAGGATAGCTGCCACCAAGTACTAACCATTCCATTACTCTGTTCACATGGTTGAGGAATATATTTAGACAGAAAACTATAACCGAATCACCCTGTTACGACACACCCGTGCCTACCTCCTTTATCTAGTCTGTTGCATAATCTTTGTGGATTCCATAGACAGTATGATGTCTACATGATATTTCTAGCCCCATATTTTGGGTGTGCGAGATGCCCTAGGTTATTTGTTACAAGCCTTGTCAAAGGTTGTTCGTCCTGATTACCAACACCTGAGTAGATTAGCCACTCTTTTGCTAGTAATGCTAATTTGCTAATGTTTTGATAATTTTTTAAAACTTTTGATAGATATTTGGTTGTAATACTTATTTTTTATGCATGCATTTCAGTGCTGGTCGTACGAGCATTTCAAATTGTTGCACCCAATCCCCAAAGACATACCGGCAGGGCTTCCTAGATCCCTCAGATGGGCCCCTCCTAGACAATGGGATAACTCTCAAAACTTCACTCTCATGGGGTGTCAGGAGATTGATAATGCATGGATAAATGATGTTAGTATAGAATAGTTTTCATTGACCTTGTTTATTTATATTTTAGTAAATTTCTATGCAGGTTATTTACTATAATTTTTTACTTTCTTTCATAAATCATATGGACCCCATATGATGATTTTTTTGATGTAGGAGGGGCAGAGATTATGCCCTTCTTGTTCGGCAAATTGCTTATGTGATACGTACCTCATATGTATACACTTTTGCGAGGGGTACATGTTAGCAATTTGGACTCCACCAAGGGATAACGACAGATCCCTTGCAGTAGGAGAGGAGGGAGAGACGAGCGAAGAGGCTGAGAACTGAGGAAACAAGCTGCGACCTCATATAGATATGTGAATGATCATGCTAGATTATATGTGTCAGGCAGCAGATGACATGTTCAATGGGAAGCTGACATAAGAATACATCGAGTAGTCAAGGCTAAGGACTAAGCCCCTAATCCATAACCTATATATAAAATGTCCCTCAAGATTCACACCTCGAGGTTATCACTATGAAGATATAATTGCAAGACTATTGTAGAACTATCACTATTTTATTAACGCCTCTTTAATTTTAGAAGTCTTAATGATCCATTTTCATATGACTTGATGCAGCCCAAGGACATTAAGCATGCAACACAACTTGTAGGTCAATGTTACACTTCAAAAAATTGGGACCTAATTGGGGAAGTAATAGAATCACTGAAATTATATGATCTAGAAGCTAAGACTCAAGCAGCTGGGCCGCATGCAGGGGAGGAGATAAGAAGGGATGAGGAGGCCTCTGAGAAAATGGAGTTGGATTACAGACATGGGGAGATGGAAGTTATGGTTCCAGTATGGCACCCCCCTCAACCAGTTGAGGGGCCAAATAATACAAAACCTATCCCCGAACTGGATCAACGAGTGGCGCCTATCTATGGGTTATGCTCTCGCGTAGTTTGACAGGAAGAGAGCTAGGAACATAGCAGCTCAAATACAATACAATTAGAGTTCCCACAGTGGGGTCAGAAGTATAAAGTTCGAAGGAAGTGTTCTTAATGAATTTTCCTTATCTCTTTTTTTGTTGCTCAAGCTATTTTTGTAAAGAGGTCAGCAGTGACTATAGCGTGTAAAGAAACCAGTAGTGCATATAGTGTGTAAAGTGGTCAGTAATACCTACATTTCCAAGCTGCATTACAGTATTTTAAAGACCATAATGCTCAAATTTCCAGTAGTTTTCCAGTAGGCTTTTAGAAATTATGATATTTTAAGTACCGTAAGGATCAAGTTAAGCATTATGGTACTTTAAAGACTGTAATGCTCAAATTTCTAATAGTTTTCCAGTACGCTTTAAAAAATTACAATATTTTAAGTACCGCAATGACCAGGCTAAATATTACGGTACTTTAATGACTGTAGTTCTCAAATATCCAGTAGCTTCTCAGTAGGCTTCTAAGAAATACGGTCTTTCCAGTAGTTTTAAAAGAACGTGATGCCTGAAAGCTGCTGAAATTCCTGTAGCTTTGAAATTTTGACTTTTTAAGATTTTTATTAGAGGTTTGAAATGAGAAATCTCAAAATTGAACAGAAACTCCATAACATCAAAACCAACAACTTTAGATATTTCATAAATTGAACCAAAGAGCCATATCAACTAGTACTATTGGTCTCTTTACATAATTTCATATATTCGATTTGCATGCCTTCCAATTATGGCCCGCGACCCCGCAGCGACTACACTTAAAAGGCCTTATCTCTTTGTACTATATTTTTCTACATGGTTTCTTTAGCCGGCCCAGGGTTTGCCTTGCAGTTGGCAGCAGTAGTGTTGTAGGGGTTCGCCTTGCAGTTGGCAGCAATAGTGTTGTATAGACAATCTTTGGCAACTCAATTGTATTCAGCATAGGGTTGAAGGGAAGGGAATATGCTCTATGGCAAATCGCCGCAAAACTCTGTAACAACTTAATGCCTATGATCTATAGTGGCGATCGCATGACTGCATGACAACCTACTAACTTGCTACAATTGATAACTATATGTATGTGTCACTAGATTAACAATATGTCATAACCACATTGTTCTCATGCATACTATCATGTGGCCATATGACTATATGAAAGAATTTTGACTTATCCCTCTTGTATATTTCCTCTTGGGCCTTATGTGTAAGCACGTCGCTCCATCCTAGGGACATAATCATCTTCTTAAAAAATTCACTTAACCCTTAGGCATTTAAGGAGTTTCATAATGGGCTTCTCCCGAGCCTTTAATATCCACTTGTTATATGATTCGGATATGTTTGAAGTCAGATAATTGTATCAACACCCCCGAAAATATGTGTTTGCCTAATATTTCAGATATTGTTACATGATCCAGTCATAGGCCTCAAAATTTGCACTCTTAATCATTGTCATGTACTCATCGAACATTGATACAAACAATATACGTGTAGCTTTGTGAGCAACGAATTTCTAAAGCCCTTTTTAAAGTTCTCAGAAAGGTAACGCATATAACACCCTTGCTCACTAGTTGGGAATACTTCTCCAATTGCGGCAATAGCCCTTTCTGACAATCTGAGACAATAGTCAATGCTGGCAAATCAGGCCTCTCGTCAAACTGCTCATTGAGAAACAATAGAAACCAAGTCCAACTTGGTGTATTTTCCACTCTCAACCACTGCATATGCTGTGAAAAATATATTTTCATTCGCATCTACCTCAACTACAGCCAATAGTATCCCTTTGTATCTTCTCTTTATAAAAGTCACATCTAGTCACATCAATGGCCTGCAAGCATACATAAAACCATACAAACATAGGCGACTGCCTATAAGCACGAGCTCAAACCTATCATGATTATCTGTCTGAATAATTTTTAAGGTTTCATGGTTAGTTATTTAGATCTTATGAAGGTACTTGTCGAGATCCTTGTATGCCTTCATGTGGGAACCGTCATGTATCTCTTGTGCAACCTCTTTATCCTGTCATGTGTTGGTAAGATAGTGTGACATCATGATCACATCGTATATCATTAATAACATCTAGAGGTGTCAGATTGGGCATTTCCAAAATGTCTTTGATACTATTTGCTACCCAGTGGCTTTGAGCAAGCGGCTGATGAACCTTGTCTATTGTGCCAACACATGAATACACGTTTACAAAACTCTTCACCCTGAAGAAGTTTGATGTATTACCTCCAACAGTACACTCGCCATTAACACCCATCTGTAGCACACCTCACCCATATATGTCTCTCCGCACTTTTTATAAACTTCATATTGAAGTTTTGTGATATGACATAATCAATAAGGTGATTATGACATCATCAAAATCCTAACCTTATTAAAGTACAACTTCGTAACGAGCAATCTTTAGGTTGCTTTCTATAGGATTGATCTCGTCAATATGGCACTCGATTTCTGAATCATGCTCATCTTTACGCCTATGTCAGTAGCACCTTCACTTTGAACTACTTGCTCTAGTCGGGTACGCTGTGGAGAGGCATACAAGGCCATCAAATATGAGCCCCAAAGTTTGGTCATAGATTGAGAGCCCCTTTTACAGTATTTGAAAATGAATGGTCGTTAAGACATATATAATGATTGTCGGCTTTCAGGAATATTGAGGCCTTGGATAGCAAGTCCTGAAATTATCATACCTCATTTATGATATTTGAAGTGTAGGTTACATATGCCTCTTAAAATTATGCCCATTAACCTCATATATGACCCCACAAGTTGTCAAGCATATATGTGCTTTGGCAAGCACTCTTTTACCTTCACTTCATCCTTTGAAATTACCCCTTGCTTTCAATTATAAATCTCCCAAGTGTATCTGGTCCTCGAACAAGGGTCCAAAAACGCACTCAGTAGGGAGAGGGAGATGCACTATGGGCCATTGAAGTAGGAGATCTATCAATTGAGAGAGGCTTCACTCTAAGTCATTCATCCATAACTAGCTATCACACAATAAAGGATGAGATTTGATCACTTCCTCTAGCCAATCTAAGCCCTTAATTTCTCTTGGAGGTACATAGTCCATATAATTTCTAGGTTAATTGATCCTTAATTTAAACAAACCAATGACCACGGTTATCCATGTAATTATTTGGTTAATTTAATAAAGAGATAGACTCATAAATGGAGTCTCTCTCATGTGTAGATATTCCTTCTCTCTCATAAGATAGCCAAGTCTTATGGCTTCACTCATGCTGTAAATAAAAGTGTGACATTCTATATACTCAAATCTGAGACCGACCGGACTAGTGGAAGGTCGATCGGTCTAAGATCGTGCCCAAACTTAATTATTTAAATGAGTTGAAGAGGTAGACCCTGTTAAATTCAAATCTATAGAGAAATCATCCTTAAAAGACCTATTTTTTGCAGATCTGTAGCGAGCCTGACTGAAATTTGAAATAAACACAAAGAAATCAAAACTAAAAGGAAAAAGGAAAAACAAACTATTTAAAGAAAGTAAAGGATATCAATAAAACGGGAATAAAAATAAACAAAGATGAGCAAAATAGAATAAAGAGTCTAATCAATGAAAATAAAGATAGATAACAATAAAAATAAAGAGATTGATGAAGGAAATTTTGAAAAAAAAAAAGAAGTCTAATAAAGGAAATAAAACTAAACAATTAGAGAAAATAATGAAGCAAAGCAAATAATAAATAAAATAAAATAGAAAGAAGAAAGGACCTAAAGTGAGGCCTTTAGGCCTGACACACGAAGTTGGGCCTGAATCAAATGGCAAAAAAGTTAAGTCCTTATTTATTGATCTTCAAGTTTATGATCCCAATTGAATGAAAGTACCCCCTAGAAGAGACAAATTCGTAGGAACTCTTACATGTAGGGGTTTGTTTTTTTTTTAACTGAAAAGGTTCTTTTTGATTTTTTTATGAGAGAAATGCCTAGGAACTCTTACATCTAGGGTTTTTTTTTTTTTTTAATTAACTGAAAAGGTTTGTTTTGATTTTTTATAATGGCTTGCGAAGGCCCTATAAGTAATGTTTGGATGGCCTAAAGCTGGGGTGCAAGGTTTTCAAGACTTTTATAACTGGAAATAGGGTTAGGGTTTCTGTTCGAATCTCTTCTCACTAGAATAGCTAGAAAAATGACTTTCATAAGAAAAATATACTCCAAAACAGGAAGATAGTGCTATGATTTGATATAGAGTGACATGTATCAATCACTACAACTTGTGATGCAAATTTCTCTCTGGCTAATCCATCTTTTCCTTATCTTTACAAGATTACTTAGAACATCAAGGTGAATCTAATGGTGGTAGTTTGATTGATTTTTTATGCTTTTAGAAGGCCATGATATACGAATTCTCCTTTTCAGGTTATAGATAATGCCTAATTTGGAAATCTTTCCTAATTGGGAGATTCTAAATATTGACCAGCATGCCTTAGATGTTTAGGATATTTGGTTTCCTAAAATGTGATGTACAATTGTTTAAGATGCAAAATCTGACAGATCTTACAATGAAGATCTTTCGGATCGGACACTGTAAAATGAATGAAAATGAAAGAAATAAAGTGGTAAAGAAAGTGGGACAAATCGAATTCAGATTTGAGACCAGATCTGCTCGTTTCTAGATCTGCCCGGAAACGAGCAGATCTGCTCTCATATCTGTGGCAGGGCCAGCATGATCCAAGACATTACAAAATACGCTTTTTAAGCAAATGAGAAGATCAAAATGAAATAAAAATAATAAAGTAGAGAAGTAAAATGGAAAGAAATGATACCAAACCGGGCCGGATGGCTTGGGACTCCTGAGGCTTCTAGGGCTCACCCGTATCAGACTTGATCCTCTTTTGCCTCTCTAATTTGGATGTCGACCAAACAGTCTGTGGTGTAAAGGGTTAGATCTAGAGTTGTTGTGCCCTAGGTTTAGTTCTGATCTAGGGTTCCCGTGCCCTAGGTCTAGGTTTCCTCAGGCTTCAGGGTTAGGGTTTTAGGAAGCTAGGGTTTTCTAAAGCTATCTCTCTTCTAATCTCTCTGTGGTTTTTTATCTCTATCTCCTATCAAATGGCCACGAAAAAAGGCCTTATAGGGGTCAAAATCCGTTGGGAAGGATGTACGCACATAACAAGCACATCCCCATCCTAAAATCCAAGTTATGAGGGTCTTAGATCTGGGCAACACAACTAGTGTCGCCCAGTAGGCATGTTGCCCAGTCTAGGCTGGGCGACACTGCTAGTATCGCCCAAGTCAAACTTGGTAAAAATTGATATTTTAAACTTTAGGGGTGTTCCTTAGCCTTTTGTAAAGCTATCAGAAAAAATTTGAGTCAAAAAGGATTTTTTTGCTATTTTTAATGATTGTTTTGGTAAAACAGGGCATTTACACTGGGTCAAAACAAAGTTTTTGCAGGGTTATGGGCATGCAGATTGGTTGTGGGTCACAAGATAGGTTGTTTGAACTATAAATTTAGGTTTACTAGGTTAAATGTGGTCTTAAGGGTTCAGAAAACCACAAAATTTGCCAGATTTAAAATGGGGTGTCTACAGTTGCCCATCTTTGGCACTCCTTGTCTTTCGAGGGACAGGCGAGCGGCAAAGAAGTAGACACTCTGTCGTTCCCTATGCTTCGAGGGGCAGGTGAACGTCAAAGGTTTATTCCTAAAGTAACATGGTCAGAGGGCACACCAACTAATCCATCCAAGTCATTGCGCTCACGGAGCTCACCCACCTAGGGCATTTTTCCTCTTAGGGTTTTCAGCGTGTGAGTTACACAAGCTTGAAACTCGAGTTGGATTTTCTGGCCATGCCACTTAACTTCAGGGGTTTTGCAGTTTGAAATTTTCAACCTTGGTATTTTCTCTGATCTCCTTAGGGTTTCTTGAGGTTGTCTATTGGAAAAGGCTTTCTATAGGAAGAGACATGTCTGGCCATTCCAAAGAGAGAAACGAGGCAGCAACGCGGCAATCACGGCAACGTGGTAATCATCATATACGGGTGTCCAAGCTCCTTTGTTTTTTAAAAGTCTATTAAAAATTTTGAATGTAGGGGGAGATTTGAAATAAAACCTGGAGCAGGGACAGGTTACGATTTTAACAAAGAAATTAAAGTTTTTGAAAACACAAGACATATAGTGAAAATTTTTTAAAAGAGAAAGATATTTCAAAAAATAAAATTGGTTAGCAGTTTTAACTCTTGTAACCATAGAGCCCTCTAAGTAGTTTAGCGTCATGCAGTGATGGACCATACACTCGACCCTTTTACATCATATGGGGATAAACGAAATACACCTGACCCTCTTACGTCATACAAGGATAGACATTTTCATTGAACAGGGTGGTTGTGCCCTGAACACACCTGACCTTTTGCATCATACGGGACTAAACGTTACCTGTTTCGGCTCTTTTACGTCGCACGAGTTTGATGTTAAACTGGATACACCCGACCTTTAACGTCATACGGGGCTAGACGTTACCTATCTCGGCTCTTTTACATCGCACGAGTTTGACGTTTTTTCATTAAACAGGGTGGTTGTACCCTGGATACACCCAACCTTTTGCATCATACGGGGCTACATGTTACCTGTCTCAGCTCTTTTACGTCGTACGAGTTTGATGTTTTCCCTGTCTCAGCTCTTTTACGTTGCATGAGTTTGATGTTTTTCCTGCCTCGACTCTTTTACATCGCATGAGTTTGACGTTTTTCCTGTCTCGGCTCTTTTACTCGCACAAGTTTGAGGTTTTCTGAATTGGACGTTGGTTGGCAGTTTAGATTCATGTCACCGAGGAGCAGTCTTTTTGAATTTATTTTTTGTTTTTTGAAATTTTGAAAAATTGATCGGTAGTTTAGGCTTGTGCCACTGAGGAGTGAATCAATCTTTTTTTTATTGATTTTTTTTTAAAATTTTATTTTTTCTGGAAAATTGGTTGGCAGTTTAGGCTTGTTCCACTAAGGAGTGCTTGAAATTTTTGAAAATTAATTAAAAAGTTTTAGAATGGTCGTAAAAACACATGATAACACCAAAAACTTTTTTTTTTGGGAAACGGGATTAAAAAGGGACCATTTTTCGAAAAAAAATGTGGGCAACACGCGTGGTGTCGCTCAAGTCTGAGTACGAAATTGGGTGACACCAGGCATGTCGCTCAGACCTCTGACCCTTAAAATTCATGTTTATCATTTTTCTGGGTTTTAGGGTTATCTACCCATTGTTGGCCGAAGTTGATAGCTACAGGACACGTTTTGGGTCGAGTTTTTTTTTTTTCTATAAAAATCACCCCCCTTCCCATCTCTCTCATCTTTCAAACTCAATTTTCTTGCTCCATCTTCATCTCCTTCCTTCTTCACCATCTTCCCTATGATCATACTGATTTTTCTTACACTCATCCTTAGAAATTCATGGATCCTGAGAAGGACAACACGATCTCCAAGGGCAAGGGGAAGGTTTTCGAGCGGGTTGGCAATGGAGGAGAGGAAGAGGCCTCCCCTCTTTTTCTTAGAGTTAGGCACTTCCTTGAAGTCTTCCCTCCCCTATCTCAGAGAGCCTTCGATTGGGTGAAATTTCTTGTCATGTCAATGCCTTCCCTGTTATCGGGCCGTGGTTCTGGGATTGGTTTCTTTCGCTCGGTAGTGGCCCGAGCTCATGGCCCTTCTAGCTTCAATCTCGATGATAGGCATCTTGAACATGGCCTCTTGTCATGCGAATTTCCTGCTCCTCGAAGCTCTCATTGAAAGGTTCAACTATTAGACAAACACCTTCTTTCTTCCTACAGGTGAGACAACACCAACTTTGGAGGAAGTTGTCAGGATTTTCGGCTTGAACTTGGCCAGGATTGCATATCAACCTTCTACTGCCACTGACGATCATTCCATCATGGGTACGTGATTGTTGGGGGCTGCTTATTCTTCACATGGTCAGTGGGTTGATATGGAGTTGTTGGTCCGGAATTGAGAGCAATCTTGAGCCGCCCAATAGATCTGTATTTTTCTTTTTGTGCTGCTGGGCTCCATTTCTTTTTTGAGTGGTCGTAAGACGGTTCACAGTTCCCTTATTCATGTAGTCCATGTCTTATGGAAATGAGAGGGTTACACCATTGTTCCGACAGTGTTGGCAGGCATTTATCGGGGTCTTCACGACCAGGTCAAGCGAGGTGACCGATTTATTGAGGGCAGTGTCTTGATTTTGCAAGTATATTTTTTAACATAAGTTTATTTTATTTTGCCCCTAGAATTATTTTTTTTGTTTGGTTTTGGGCTCTAGAACCCATATTTCTGCAACAGGAACTAACTGGAAAAGCCTAGCCCCATCTAGGAAGACATGAGTTGGGCGACACGGGTTGGGCGACACGACTAGTGTCGCCCAGTCTGGGCTGGGCGACACTGCTAGTGTCACCCAAACCAATTTGTCCTGGATGGCTCCGGGGTCCTGGGTTCTTGTTGTGTGACTCTTTGGGGTAATTTTGGGTACTGTTTTTTACAGATTTGGGCCTATGAACACATCGCCATTGTGCGTCCTCCTTGATCAACGATTGCTGTATTTGCTGCTTTGGGACTGGCATATGTTAATGATACCACCCGACCTCGTGACATCAACCATTGTCGAAGGATTCTTGATGAGTTGTCATCTTTTGTCCCTATTGCTGCTTACTATGGGGCACTCATGCCTTATTTTGGCGAGGCAATTCTTCACAAAGGAGTATTTCCCTCAAAGGGTTCTTCGTCAGTTTCGCCATACTCAGAATTACAGTTCTCCTAGAGAGGCGTTCGATCGTCGCCCTATCTTTCTGCTTCGTTGACACTCTTCCACGCTTCTTGTTAAGGCAAGTTTGTCATGGAAGGGGAAGAAGTCCTCTTCTAGTGAGGGGTTAGCTAAGCAAGACAAGCTGACAACCACTTCGAACTATGATTCTTGGTGGGAACGTGCCTGCCCTCTTCTACTATGCCCCAAATCTTCGAGACTTCGTGGCGAGTCTTCTGCTCCTTCTCAAGATATCGTGCCTCATCGAGAAGTTGGCACCTCTTGTTCAAATAAATGAATCCAATCCAATGAGGACACATTTGACGTTAGCTTGGTAGAGGCTGAAGCTGAATTGGCTCGATGGGTGGCCTTCGTGGCGAAACTCCAGGGGAAGGATGTTGTTCCAAAACAAAAGACTGAATAGCCAAAGCTTTTTATTTTCTTTATTTTTCTTTTTCTTTTTATTTTCTTTATTTTTCTTTCTTGGCATGAATAAGTTGATCTCATGATCAGCATAATTTTTCAGTAGTTTTATTTTTGTTGAAGTCTGTTAAGACAATAGGAATTTCGGTCATGGGACCAAGTGTGATGGCGTAAACACCTGTAATAAGCCCATTTCAATGGATGAATAAAATCAAAATTTTGAGATACCCAAAATTTTGTTTTCTGTTCTACATGATATCTCTGTCTCTCTCTCTCTCTCTTTTTAGGGGTCTTTTAACTTGTATGTGTGTAATTGATTCGTCGAAGCATGGGGGGAGACTTTCTTTACACACACTTTTCAAATTGAATTTTTACAAACTCAGCCCCTAGTTGTAGGGTTTTTGTCTCAAATTTCCAGCTATTGGGTCATCATACGCACACACAGGAATGAGCTTGCCGCATTTTTCCACAGGGGATCCTGTCAAGAGGAAAATCCTCCCAAACTAGCCAATATCGTCATTGGCGAGGTTCACCCATCTCCTATATGTGGTAATTGGTAGTTATACTCATACAACCATGAAATGCATACAACCATGGAATGCATTATTAGTTTCAAGCCTTCATAATAGGCATAGGAAGTTGGCTTCGATAACAAGGCCAGACGACTAACAGTTTAACCTCTTGTAGTGATGGAGGAAGTCCTTTCTAAAAGGATTTTGAAAATGCATGGTTTTAACAAGTTAGATTGAAAAAGTATTTTCAAAAGGGATGGGCCTTACAATTTTGCCACTTATGGCCCCTTTGGTGGTCATTTTCTTTATTATGTTTTACTCAAAGATGATGAAAGGATTTTCTTGTGGGATTGTGAGAACTCAAAAGTCTCAAAGTTTTCCTTTTTACCTTTGGAGTTTTCATCCTGTGCTTCGCGGATCCGTGAAGAGTCCTCTGGATTCTTGCCGGCTTTCATCTTAGAGAGGTTTCAACGTTCTTCCAAGGTTCGTCGAAGTCACTTTGGTCTTCCATTCATGTCACCCTCCCACATCTTTCTGAGATGGTTAGGTTGGGAACCTGCAGGGTTTAAGAGGAGTTTCTACTTGTACAATATTGTTGGACCTTGCAAGTACTTGTTTGTTACTTGAGTATTTTGAATAGGAAGCTCCTTCTTAGAGATTTTTTTTTATTCGTTTTTCTTTTTTACCCGTGATGCTGTTTCAGGTTTTCACCACGTCCATTTTTTTTTCTTTTTTGTTTTTTTTTTTTTTGTGGTGCCTTTTTAGGTTTTCACTACTCTTTTGAGCCAGTTACGGGTAGTATTTTCTAAGATACATCGCATTAATGGGGTCGTTGAGCTCGTACCCCTCCTAATTTTTTATCTTATAAGAATTGCCTGCATGCACGAGGGTAACCACGAATGGCCCCTCCCAATTAGGTTTGAACTTGCCTAAGGGTGCGGATTTGCAGGAGTGGAAGATTTTCTTGAGTACCATATCCCCTTCTCTAAATTGTTGAGGAACAACTTTTCTTTGGTATGCCCTCTCGATTCTACACTGGTAAGCAATGATATTTTGAATTGCTCGTAGTCGTCTTTCATCCAAATTAACGAGGGCAGCGATTTGTGCTTCGATCTTTTGTTCCTCATTTGAACTTTGGTAAATAAGCACTCGGAGAGACGTTATCTCAACTTCAATGGGTAGCACTGCTTCCATACCATACACCAATGAGTATGGGGTCATGCCAGTAGGAGTCTTCTCAGTTGTCCGGTAGGCCCATAGCACATCGTTTAGCTTTTCATGTCAATTTTTGCCACCTTCTATTATTTTGTCTATTATGATGAGAAGTCCTTTGTTTGTGGCCTCTGCTTGTCCGTTTCCTTGAGGATAGTAAGGTGTGGAGAAGTTTTGCGTCATCCCGAACTTTTTGCACACTTTAGAGATCCTTTCATTTTTAAAGTTGGATCCTTTGTCAGTAATGATTGACTTAGGAACACCAAATCTTAATACAATGTTGTTCTTTATAAAACAGACAACATGTTGTCCTTCAATTTTGACAAATGATGTGGTCTCTACCCATTTGGTGAAATATTCTGTAGCCATTAATATGAAACGGTGGTCGTTTGAGGATTTTGGTTAGATCATTCTGATGATATCAAGACCACACATGGCGAAGGGCCATACGAGCGGTGTTGAGCTGAGTGATACGGACAATGCATGGATGAGGTCTCCATAAAGTAGACATTTGGGACACCTCTTAACGCACTTCCAACAATCTTCGGCCATGGTGGTCTAATCATAGCCTTGGCACTTAATTTTCTGGGATAAGGCAGTTGCGCCATAATGACCTCCTTCATTGTGTAACTCTGTTAATACTTGGTCGATTTCTGGCTGATCGAGACACTGTAGAATAATGTCATCAAAGGATTTCTTGAACAAGAAATCACCTCTTACGAAGAATCCCATAGAAAACCTTCGAATGGCTTCTTTATCCTTTTTGGTAGCATCTGAAGCCACGTGATACATTTCCCCATTTTTCTCATTTTCTTGCTCCATTTCTTCTGCAATCCTTGGTGGGGAAGGGTCATGTTTGTTCCTGATGTAGAATGGCAACGTGGTGATTTCCGAAGGAATACTGACTATTGAAGCAAGGGTTGCAAGGGTGCCGGCGAACAGATTATTTTCCCTAGTTACGTGCTGGACGGTGATTTTCTTAAAATATGGAATTATCTTTTCCACCTTTTCTTGATAAGGTTTGAGTTTTTCTTCTTTCCCCCTACAAATCCCTTGAACTTGGTTTATGACGAGTAGGGAGTCACCAATCACTCGTATTTGCTGAATTTTCATTCTCATGGCGTTCTCGAGCCTAGCTATCAATGCTTCATATTCAACAATGTTATTGGTACATGGGAATATCAATCTGATGGCTGTTGCCATTAAAATCTTCTCAGGTGAGCATATCATAACTCCTACACTCTACCCTTATTCATTCCTTGCATCGTTGAAGTATAGCTCCCAAATTGAGTCCTCAATTGTGAAGAGGTTCTCATCAGGGAGATCCGTGTTGACAGAAGTGTTATTTGGCAGTGTGTGTTCAGCTAAGTAGTTAGCAATGGCTTGTCCTTTGATCTATTTTTGAGTGACATATTCAATCTGAAACTCGCTCAATAGCATTCTCCATTTTGTAAAACGTCTGTTAAGGACTGGTCTCTCCAATAGGTACTTGAGTGGGTCAATTTTTTAGAGGAGATTGATTGTATGAGACAAGACATAGTGTCTTAACTAATGCATGCCTACACAAGCATCAAGCAGTGCTTCTCCACATCCGTGTATATCGTCTCATAGTTGACCATGGTTTTGCTGATGTAATATATCGTTTGTTCTTTTCCATGGTCATCGTATTGTCCTAACATTGCTCCAATGGTCTTGTCTTTCACATATATGTATAGGAATAGGGGTTTGTCTGGACAAGGAGGATTAAGGACGAGAGCTTTGGTGAGGTACTCCTTGATTTGATCGAATACTTCTTGACATTCATTATCCCATATAAATGGGGTATCTTTATTAAGGAGTCTATTGAATGGTGCACACTTGTCTGCCAGCTATGAAATAAAATGCCTTATGGCTTGTATGCGACCTTGAAGCCCACGAATTTCTCTGATGTTCCGGGGATGGGACATTTCAGTGATGGCTCATATTTTGGATGGGTCCACCTCAATGCCTCTTTAGCTTACTATAAAGCCTAGTAATTTGTCGGATTCAACTCCAAAGGCACATTCCTATGGATTGAGTTTGAGTTGATGTTTTCGAAGTCTTGCGAAAATAGTTCTCAGGTTGGTGAGATGATTAGACCTGGATTTCGACTTGACCAGAATGTCATCGACATAATCTTTCATGATGGTGTGCATCAAGTCATGGAAGATGCTAGTCATTGCCCATTGATAAGTTTCTCATGCGTTTTTTAGGCCAAAGGGCATGACACAGTAGCACGAGGTTCCCCATTGCGTTATGAACGAAGTCTTGGCTTGGTCTTCTTCTGCCATGAGGATCTAATTATATCCTGAGAAGCCGTCCATGAATGACAATATCTCATGCCCCACAGTGTTGTCGACCAAGGCATCTATGTTTAGTAATGGGAAATTATCTTTGGGACATGCCTTATTGAGGTCATTGTAGTCGACACACACTCAGATCATCTTGTCTTTCTTGGGTACGACCACTATCTCAGCCAACCATTCTGAGTAATCGACGGGGTAATGAACTTTGCCTTGAGTAGTTTGTCGATTTCTTTTTTGATTTTGAGCTCAATGTGTGTCTTTTGACATCAGAGTTTCTGCCTTACAGGCTTTGCCCCTTCGTTGAATATTAGGTGATGTTGCACCAATGTGGGATCTAACCCTGACATATCATCGTATGACCAGGTGAAGACATCGCGATATTCCTTGAGAAAGGAAATCATATTTTCCCGCTCCTCAGGAGATAGGGAGGTTCCAATGTTGGTTAACCTTGGGTCCTTCTCAGTTCCTAGGTTTACATCGATCGTCACTTCGATGATAGCCATTGGGTTACCATCGAACCTCTTCTTGAATTGCTCAACATGTGAGTTCCTCAGGTTGAGAGATTTCTTCTGACTCTTGCCTCTCTTGATCTTCGTCTTGGTTGTCCAATTCGTCATCTTGGGTATTATGCACCGTTATTGGGCTATTTTGAGTGCTCGCCATTTTTTAAAATTGTTTTTCATTATTATCAATTTTATCATGTTTTGAATTTTCAACAGATTTTGAAATAACACAACAGGTGTCCCTTATGGAACTCACAAGAGATGTGTTGGGGACTGGACGCACATGGTGGTTAGATTGCCACCCTGTACCTATCAATTTTTTGGCATCAGGACTTGAAGGTGTCGCTGGTATGCTTCCAATGATTCTCGAGATAGAGGAGTGATTGACCGGTTTTGTTCCTGGGTTTATATTGGTGGATGAGCATGCTTGGCTGTATTAGACACAATTGTGCACACCTTCAAATCTAGATCGGCATAAAGGTCTTCAATCTTAGTTCTTATGTATGTTGAGGTGTGGAAAAAGAATTCGCGACCTTTGGGGAATCAAAGATCACCTTTGATTGTTTTGAAGGACAGGCATCGAGATGGCCGAGGCTTTGAATGCCTCCATATACAAAGCCCGGATAGCATGAAGGCTTCATCCGGATTTGAAATAAGGTGAGAGAACACCTGAATCCTCTTCGATCTTCTTTTCCAGTTTTGGCGTGGAGTGATTCAGAAATTGCCTTTGTTACGCCTTGCCCTTGACTCCCCAAGCCTTGGCCTGGTTGGAAGCCTTGAGAAAAGAGCATGTGCCAAGTCTTGAGGGACCCAAAACTGTATCGATGTTGACATTGGATAATGTCATCCATCGATGCAGAAGTTTGAAATTTTTGAGGAACAAGGTCGCCGGCCTCTAGGCGTAAGGTGGCACAATCAGCTTGCTAGAAGGAAGTGAGTGGGATTTCTCCAAGCTCGGCCCCTACGGCTAGCTTCACGTTATGTATACTACGGATTGAGAAAAATAGGGGGTTCAGCACATACCTTCGCGATGTCGTTTTTAGTAGGAAATTTGAGGCATTGATGGAGCGTGGAGGCGACCACGAGATTTTCATGCAGCCACAGTCTTCCTAGCAGCATGTTGGATGAAGGTTTTATGTCCAGACATAAAACTTTATTACTTGGACGGTAGGGCCAATCTTGAGTGTTAAAGGCAGTATGCCTTCAGCTTGTCGTTTGATCCCTTCATATGCGGCGATAGTTAGTTGACACGGCTCGAAGTCATCCAGACATTTGCTTATTTGCTTCACTGATTTCATAGGGCATATGTTTAAGGATGCCCCATTATCAACAAGCACTCTTCGTATTTCATATCCTTACATGAAGACAATGATGTGCAGAGGTTGGACATGAAATCGGTTGAAGCTGACTGGGATGTCATCGTTCGTGAACACAATTGACGTTGGTGCTATCAATTGGTTGATCATTCCGCACAACTCATCTGGCTGTGTGTTGCTCAGAATATGTGCCTTAGAGAGAACCCTTTCGATTTGGGCTCTGTGTGCTGGTGAGTTGGCGAGAAGCTCCAAGATGGAGATTGAGCCTGGATCTTCCCGAGATGAGCCGGAAGATCGCAGGTGGTTGCAAATCCTTGAGTTTCTTTATTCGACTCGTGATCTGCAGCCCCTGCTAGTTGTTTGGCTTTTCAGGTGTTTCACATTCTTTCATCGAGAGTGTCGGCCATCAATTGAATGGGTTTGAACACTCGGCCTCTTGGGGTTAAGGAATCAACCTTGCTAGCTTGAAGTTCGATAGGGTGAGCCCTAGCAAGAGTAATACGAGACTTTGGGGTATTGGCCCCTTGTTTGGAAGATGACGTCTTTTCATTGGTTCTGACCATATCAATTTCTAGCGTATCATCTTCACCATATTGGTCCCATTTGGGAAGGTTATCGAGGTTTGGGGATGAAGGGTTTCCTCTTAGAATGCTCAAGAGATATTCTTCGGGATCTTGAAAGTGATGGTCACAAGCCAATATGAATTGACTAGGATCCTCTTCTTCTTTGCCTCCACTCTCAACCATGTGAATGACAACGTTCTCTTCTGAGTCGTCTTTAGCTCCTTGCTTTTCGATCGTTGTGACTATATTTTTAGGGAGAGGGTTTGTGAAGATACCCGTCTTTTGATTAGGCTCTTTGACAGGTTGATTTTTAAGTGCGACGGTGATGTCGTCCCGATTGATTAACCCTTGAATCACTCGTTTCAAATATATGCAGTTTTGAGTATCATGAGCATGGTTTTGATTCCATTTGCACCATTTGCTCTTATCTGTGACTTGAAACGGTGGTTCAGATTGTGGCGGGAGGTAAACCATGTTTCTAGCCAAGAGTAACTCCAGCACTTTTTCTAGTGGGTCTTTGAGAGGAGTGAAATTATCCTCTTGCCCTTTTGGTTATTATTTCAAGCATTGGCTCTAAGCTGACCCCTTTAGTTTTGGTTTTGATTATTGTGCTGAGTGGCTGAACCTTGAGCCGGTCCGTTAACCATAATCTCATTAACTTGACCGGAAGTCTTCCCCTTGTTATTGTTTTTGCTCTTATTTTGACGAGTCGTTATTGGTTTATTGTCGGGCATGGTGTTGAGGGGTGTCCCTCTTGCCCTTTCATGTCGCGCTACCCGCTCGATCATGGAATCGAAGGAGTAGGGGATAAGACCTTGGCTGAAAAAGCTCCTATATTCAGGAGCGGCATTCTCTAAGGCCCTAAAGATTTTGGTTGGGTTTATCAGTGGGCATTCTATGACCCGAATTGTAGCCTCACGGAATCGACAGATGAAATCCTCAAAGGATTCTCTTGGATTTTGTTTCGTTGCACTGAGCTCGCCCAGGGAGAGAGGTCTTAGTATCAACCCGTAGTAGTGAGCGATGAATAGGTTGAACATTTCATCTGGAGTGATGTGTGGTTGAGCGAACATTGTTCTCCGATGCCAGTTCAAGGACTCGCCGGTCAATGTTTGCGAAAATATGGCCTTTAGTTGGTTAGGCATGTCTTGTAAAGCTCTCACGAAGAGGAGATACGCATTGACGTAAGCATCTGGATCACTCTTCCCATTAAACTTGTTTCTAAATTCTGGGACAACAAATCCCAGGGGATGGTCCTCCATGCCTTCGAGGGTCTCTTGAACATAGGCCTTTGGGGTTAGAATTTCATGCATGCTCATTCTTATGAGCATATCCTGCATCGCTTTTAAGGTGCTTTCTTGTTGAGTATTTGACGTGACCGTAGGCCCACTGGTCGGTGGGTTCCCAAGCGTAGATTGATAAGTTGAAACTTGGGGTACATGTTGGCCGGCATGGGCCTAAGATTGATGAGTCACAGTCACCGGGGCAGTTTGATATATTTGTGCCTGGGGGGCATATTGACCCATAGGTATCACCACTGGTTGCGGAAATTGCATGATTTATTGGACCATATGAACTAGAGGGACCGATTGAAGAATCAGCCGACTCGGTTGTACTAGGGCTTGACCTATACCACCCTTTTTCTTTTGTCACCTTTTTGGCCTGGATCATGCTCTAAGTAAATTTGCGAGTAGCGCTGGTGTCGTGGTCATATTAGAGGGAGTTTTGGCCAGTGGGGGGACCAACCTAGCTCCTATCATAGAGCGTGCTCTGGTCCGACATCCTCGCCCTCCTCCCTTGGAGCGTATGCAAAGTCTAGCCATATCTGGCTATTCCTTGCGAGTGGGAGAGGGAGGGTTCCATCAGGTGGAGAATATATCACTACCTGGAGTAGATGATCAGGAGGCCTCTTCATCTCACCGTCCTTCCTGGAGCCGACACTCTCATGGCCTCACATTTTGATGAGTGTCCTTCATGTGCCTTTTGCAGTTGACTGTTTTATAGTGCATCTTTTGAGATCACCATTCCTTTTGGATTTTGTGATGATAGATTCATTGATTGCCTGCTTGTTTGTATTATTTTGCATGTAGATGGATTGATTGACATCAACCATGTGAACACACTCACAAATGTGAATCTTTTTTTCCTTTTGACTTGTATAAGCCATCTTCTTTGAATTGTTGAATACACATGAAATGGAAAACGAGTTGCCCTTTAATTGCTTCAGAAACACGGGCGAGAGAGAGACCTCCTTTTGCACTACTTAGGATTGTCATAGGCAGGGACCGTTTCCATCAAATGGTGGTTAGCAGTTTAGAGTCATGCAACCATGGACTGTAGATCCTATTTTAAAAGGTTCTTGAAAATAATTTGAAGTAAGTGAAAACCGATTTTCATTAAATCATTCTAAAACATTAGTGGACCTTATAGTTTAGACACCTATGGCCCCTTGGTATTAATGAAATTAAGTAAGTTCTTAGGGGTTTAATTAAATCCACAAACTAGTTTAAGACCCTAGTTTTGAAAATGAATTTTTGCCCCAAGAGTGAATTCTTATGAATCAAATGACCCATTTTCTAAAAGTGATCAATTTTTTAAAAGGGAATTTAATTTCTAGAGAACCTGATTAGAATCAGACTGATTCCATCTTAGACCAAAAGGACTTGGAAACTTCACGTATTTTTCACCTCGAGAATGATATGCCCTGTGTCTTGCACATCTATGGGTCTTCTTTGGTTTCTCTTCAACATATCATCTTAAAGACCAATGAATGTCTTTCTGGGATGCTTTGGACTTCCTAGAATATTTTGAGAATGCTGGGAGGTTTGTGACTATTGAATTGACTGTGGACCTGAGCCTTGAACACCCCTTCTGGGTAATAGCGTCGTTTTCGTATTTGCACTATTTTTGGATTTTTGTTTCGACTTTTTGGCCCATAATATTTCTACTATGTCTGTCGTTTCCATTTTTACCCATGACGCCCTCTCGAATTTTCACCATGTTCAATTATTTTGGCATTTTTACCAATGGGCTTGTTTTGGGTTTTCCCCATGTCCGCCATCATTCTCTTTTCTCTTTATTTATTTATTTATTTTTTTTTGTTTATACCTCCTCTTTTTGTGATTTTGTTTTTCTATTTCCCTTTTTCTTTGTGCCCCACTACGGGTAATATTTCTTAAGGTATAAGATGTTGATAGGGTCAGGTATTTTCAACCCATATTGGTTTCTTAACTTATAAGAGTTACCCGGATGTACATTAGTTACTACGAATAGTCCTTCTCAATTAGGTTTGAATTTTCCCAATAGGTGTGGGTTGACGGATGAATGAAATATCTTCTTCAGGACCATATCGCCAACTTAAAATTGTTTGGGAATGACCTTCCTTAGGTATGCTTGCTCGATGCGCTTGTGGTAGCTACGCATAGTATTACAAGCTTGGAAGAGGGGGGTCTATAGTTGCCCCACTTTGACACTCCTTGTCCTTTGAGGGACAAGAGAGTAGCAAATAAATAGATACAAGAGACTGAATATAAACTTCAAACTAGAGAGACTTAGAACTTATTGGCTAGGGGATGGTGGTTCCATCAGGTTTGTTGGCACATTGACTGCCACTCTATCTCAGTTGCCTACTTAGGGATTTTGTAAATTGGGTTTAGGTGGTTGAGCGTTATCTGGAGTGTTTGAATGCAATGTATATTTGAGATTGCTGCTTGTGTTCCACCATGTCACTAATTCTAAGTTCTTAAAACTTGATTGAATGAATATGAATTTGACTGCTTCAAAATTCCTTAGCTCTTTTGCACTTAAGACAATCTAATGGCCATGAGATTTAAAGGTTTGGGAATTGGTTTCGCAAAGGATTTCTAAGAAAGGCCTCTAAATTTCTACTATGTTTAAGGTCTAAGGATTTGAAAGACACCCAAAACCAGAGTTGCTCCTACATTTAGAGTTTGAAAATTTTAAAATTAAGAAATTGAAATTAAGAATTAAAAATTAAAAAAATTAAGAAATTAAAATTCAGGAAAATAAAATTGAGAAACTAGAAATGAAGAATTTAAAATTAAGAAATTATAAGAACATTTTGAAAAGAGGGAGATTTTTTTAAATGACATAATCAACAGTTTAAACTCATGCAATTATGGAGCCCTCAAAACAGTTTAACATCTGCAATGATGGACGTACTGTGGGGTTTATATATTATGTTTTCAAAGACATTTTGCGACCTAAACTATGACTCCTATAAGCTAAATTTTGGAAAAAAAAAAAATTTAATGCCCCATTTTTTTATCTTTCGTTTTAAAGCTGTAAGTTGATTAATTGATTTTTTTTTATTGAGTTAAGGTTACCTTGGCTGGAACCTTTAGGACTAAGAATCGTCAAGTATTCTCTTGTCCTTAAATTCTTAGTCCTCATGCCGCAATTCAAAGAAAGTTTTTCAAGGTCTTTAATCAAACCATGTCTTGGGAAACACAAGATACTGCCCTTGGTGTTCATGATTACTTCAAATTTCCAATTTCGTTTGTCCACAATCAATCTTTTGAAGTTCAGATAATCGGGATCTTTTGTGTCTAGTCGGTGTGATATCTTTCCACAATCTCTCATACTACTACCTCTGATTGATTTTGGATGTGAGCGTCAATGTTGACTTGGGTACTTTGGATGTCCTGCTTGAATTATTGATTTGGAGAACAGGGACGTCTTTCGAATTTGAGGGACTTTGAACCGGTGCCATCTTTGAAGACTTTGTCTTAGCTGACCTTGGGCTTGCTTAGATGTCTTCTTGACCTTGAGAAACTTTTGAAGCAGTGTTGACTTTAAAAAATCTTATGGCCATCACCCTTTTTTTTATTTTCTTTTTTTTTTTTCATTTTCCCATTGAAGGGGGTTACGATGTTCAGTCTAGTGGAATTTTTTTTTTACCACTTCTTACATTGACTTGACATTTGAAATTCGATACTTATTGATACCTTTTTCTTCTTCACCCCTTGAATATTTCTGCTTATGAATTGGGCCTTCTTTGTGATATTGTCTCTTCCTTGGAAATAAGCGACACTTGTGGCACATTGGGTAAATATTTCCTCACATTTCCTTTAGAACTATGACCATCTTCCCATTCTTCACGCATTAAGGAGGCCCTAGTTTTGGCACTCAGATCACCCTCACACTTTGGTTTGTATCTCCTCGAAGATGGTTGAAGAATTCCTATCAAATTTGCTTCAAAATGCTTCATTCGAACTTAGGAATCTTTGAACTTGAGATCCCTCTGAGTTTCCTAGTCCTTTGGCCCCTTGCTTGAGTTGCAAAGCTCACTAAGATATTCCATTTAAAATTGTTAGATCTTGCTACAAAGCATGTGTTAGACATGTTTGATTATCTTTGAGGTCCTAGTATATTTTAAATTTCAAAAATTTAAATTACCTCAATGTAGGGCTGTGAAAAGAGACTCGGTGCGTGAGGGATACTTTGGGAAAGAGACTCGGTGCGTGAGGGATACTTTGGGATGGATCCTCGAACTAGCACATAGACGACTCCATGGAATCATGGTTCCTGCCAGTACTTAGACCAATAACTCCAAGGTCAAAGGGACCAGAAGGAGGTCTTTAGACCTTGTGTGCTTGTTGTGCATTTTTTAAAAGACTATTTTAGAAAATGTCTAGATTTGTGCTTAATGGCTTTAATGTCGTGGGAGCATTGAACTTAACTGGGCATAGAGGCCTCACTTTCCTACTAAAAGAGGTGTACTAAAAGAGGTGTGTGATCATTCTACTCCCTTTTTAATAGTTATTTCACTAAAAACCTCTGGTTGTAATTCTTTTTTACAAATTAATTATGCTTTGGTCTCATCCTTGGTGCTCGAATCTAGCTGGGATTCTTGGATGAGGAGAGTATAATATTGAAGTACGGTGCACCTCAAAAATCCATTAGAAAGAATTAATCTGGCATTGGAAAACCTTCCAACTTGATCATCTTAATCTCGAGATATATGTATATGAAGAAAAAAGAATTCAAGTTCTAAAAATAGTGAATCTTGTAACAAATTATCTAGATCGTCTATTTTCAAGATTTTCAAGTGTTTATAGATCTACTCGATTTGTACTATTTTTAAATTTTTAAATTTCATAATTAGGGATGAAAATATATTTGCAAACTATTGTAAAAGTTTTGGAACTACATCTTGGGGCAAAATTCTTAAGTGCGCCTTACTTCCATAGAACAAGGCAGGTACCTTATACAAACGTCACCCTTATAAAAAAAAAAGATTATATTCAATAAGATCATTTACTCCTGGTGTGGAACCATAAACAATCCAATTAACGGACACCTCTAAACTTATAACAAATGTAATCTTGATATAAAAAATTCTTAGGATGACTTGAGAATCTATTTTAAGCTCTAATGATAAAATTTTAAATTCTAAAAATGATTGAAATCAAGTAGATCTATAAACACATGAAAATCTTAAAAATGAACGGTCCATATAATGTGTTGCAACATACACTATTTCGTAAACGCAAAATCTTTTTTTCTTTTCATATTCATACATCTCGATGTCGAGATGATCAATTAGTTTTTCAACATCCAAACAACTTTTTATGATGGATTTTTGAGGCGCACCTTTAATTCTTCATTTTAAAGTTGCAACCTTATATAAACTTTTTTCTTCACTCTTTGTACAAACAAGAAGATCACACCCATTCTTAAAATCCGACATCTTGAGGTGTCACAAGTATAAAACTTTTTTTTTTTTTTTTTTTCTGAGAGTTGTAATTAGTTAATGACATATTTGTTATCACTCAACTTCACCTCCGACAACCTAATTATTCATGGGTGGGCAAGGTATTGTAATTGGGATTGTATACTATAAGACTATCTATTTTTGGTACAAGAAAGTCACAATCATTCTTTGGGTTTAGAAATGAAATCTGACTCATTGAAGACAATATATTTTTGGGACAAGGAGGTCACAATGATTCTTAGGGTTTGGAAATGATATCTGACTCATTGAAATGTGTCAATATTCAAGAAAAATCATTTTGGATATTCAATGATAAATCTCCAACCACTCAATTTCACATCTAATGGTTGTGATATCCTTATACTAAAAATAAATAGCCTTATTGTATGAATTTTCATTCTAATTTCCTAGAAACAAAAGAGACAAAAATTGAAATACTCCAGGCTTGTATCTATTGAAAGCCTCGATGCATTTGGCATTTCGAAATAGTGTTTATTTAGTTTTACTTTAAATATATTTTTATGGAAAGTTGTCTCATGCGGGCTGGACCACATAACTACATATGCTGTCAGCAAAGTGTAAAGTATCCATCTTAAAGATAGATGCAAGTAGGCAGTGGTTTAAAAAACGGATTGGTGTCTCTGATTGGGCACTCCAAAAACCCATCCGGATCGGTAAATTAGGAATCCGGATCGGGAATCGGCCGAATCGATCTGATTGAGCTTTAAAAAAAATTCAAAAAAATTCTTAAAATTCATTAGAAATGTTGTCTTTTAGGAATCCAATAAGAAATGAGGGTATTATATTATTAACTTTCATTTTTTTTTCATCAATTTGTGAATATTGAGATGTCCTTTCCCTGTATAAACTTATGTTAACCATTAAATTTACATCACATAAAAAAAAAATCATAGAATTATCATAGATAAAGTATATAATTATACATGGACTACAATAAAGAGTAGACTAAATCGATGAAAAAATGATCACTAAAATTTTGACTTGGCGAAAAACCCTAATCCGCTAAAAAAACTCAAATTATTACAACCTAACTAACTATAATCCAAAATTATTACAACCTAACTAACTATAATATTATATGCTGAAATTAATATTTTTATTTTACATTTCATAATTATTTTATTATACAAATAACAATAAATCTAAAATATTTTATAATATTATCTAATTTAAAATGTATTATTGACAACTGTAAGAAAATTAGTACATTACATGATTTATAATGTAAAAACTAATAAATAAAATAAAATATTTGGTTATTAATGTAGAAATTATTAAAATGCATACCAATTTTCGAAATAGCACTTTAATTTTTCAAAAATTTAACTTTTTAGGTTTCTAGAATAAATTTAGTAAAAAAAATTGTTAGTAAAAAGAGAAAGATTTCAAATAGAATAAATTTTTTATTTTTCATTTTTTTAAGCCTTTTATATTATTTACAACAAAAATAATTTATAGCGTTTGGACATTAAAGAAGAAATTACAACAAAAGAAATACATATAGTGCCCAAGGCAGAAGGATTCAACCTTAGTACATCAAAGAAAAATTTGAACATGATAACCATCAACACCACCTCACCACATGTGATATCATGTTTATTATTAATAATACATATTCAAATTCGGTCTTCATTTAATGATGTTTATGGGAATTATCCCACATCAAAGGATCGGAATTGAACTTTCCTCTGTAAATAACAATGTAATAACATATAAAGCATGCGTGTGAAGCTGTTGAGGCAGCCCAACGTGTGAGGTACCACGTGTGATTGTGACACCGCGACCACACTGCAACCACTATTTTTCTGCATGCGTGTGAGTGTCTAAGCGGGCGGTTCTGGTTCGACTTTTCAAACACTGCAAGTAGGCGTTTCGTCCAAAAGCATGCACATGAGTGTCTAACCTGGCGGTTCCGATTCGACTCAAACACTGCAAGTAGGTGTTTCGTCCAAAAGCACGCACGTGAGTGTCTAACCGGGCGGTTCCGGTCCGACTCAAACACTGCAGGTAGGTGTTTCATCCAAAAGCATGTGCGTGAGTGTCTAACCAGGCGGTTCCGGTCCGACTCAAACACTGCAAGTAGGTGTTTCATCCAAAAGCATGCATGAGTGTCTAACCGGGTGGTTCCGATTTGAGTCGGTTCGACTCAAACACTGCAAGTAGAAGCATGCACGTGAGTTTCTAACCGGGCGGTTCCTGTTCTACTCGCCTACTTTTCAAATACTGCAAGTAGGTGCTTCATCCAAAAGCATGCCTGTGAGTGTGAGGTACCACGTGTGATCGTGACAGGTGTTTCATCCGAAAGTATGCGCGTGAGTGTGAGGTACCACATGTGATCGTGAACACCGCTGGTGTGAGATTGTACCACATGTACAATAGATTGGGTAATGTCAGAACGGCCAATTTATGATGTTATCGGGCGGTTCACTTTTCAGAACCGTCTTTCGTGTATTTTGCTGAAACCGGCATGGGGGTGCCAATTCTCGAGTCTAACCAGGCGGTTTCGGTTCGACTCGCTAACTTTTCAAACACTGCAAGTAAGCACGGGGGTGCCAATTCCCGAGTCTAACCGGGTGGTTTCGGTTCGACTCGCTGACTTTTCAAACATTGCAAGTAGGTGTTTCATCCAGAAACAATCGTGTATTTTGCTGGAACCGGCACAAGGGTGCCGATTCCTGAGTCTAACCGGCGTGCCGATTCCCAAGTCCAACCGGGTGGTTCTGGTTTGACTTGCTGACTTTTCAAACACTGCAAGTAGGTATTTCATCCAAAAAAAATGAAAACTAATGGCGCAAATGTTTTTTTATTAAAATTATTATTTTTAGTTTTAAAATTTACTTATTTTTTCATAGTTATGATCTCCATGTTAGAGATTACATGTCCTTAAAAATTAAGCCCAAAAATCCATCTCAAAAATACATTTGTGAATAGCCCAAAATTCCTATATTTTCGGGCTTGCCCGCATAGAAACCAGGTCCTATTTTTATTATTCTTGAAAATATTTATATTTTATTTTTGCTTTTCTAATATGGTGTAGGGGAAGTATAGAAACCTTTCCCTTCTAATATCGGGTATGGGCCTAGTCCTCGGCCCGAGGAGTGGTTTCGAAACGCAACACGTAGCCCTGAAATGAGAGCTGAGCGGGAGCTGTATGTAACAAACCAGGCAAAAAGCATATAGGAAGGACCGAAGTAATGTAGTAACAAATTGAGGCACAGAGAGAGGAGGCGCGCAGAGCAGCAGATGGAGACGGACGGGCTGGACGTTCTCGTGACTGAGCAGAAGAAGGAAGTGATGGATGCCGCTTCTCTCTCCTCTGACCTCGATCTCGCCTTCAGGTTACAAATGGAAGAAGCCATGGGCGCCTCACGCAACCTCCAGACGCTTTCCTCTTCTTCTCTCAAACTCACATCCTCTCTTCCCTCTTCTTCTTCGTCTACTGTCTCAGAGCCTCCTCTCGCTTCGACCCTCAAAATCTCAGAAGAGGAGGAGGACATGTCTTATGCCTTGAGGCTTCAAGCCCTCGAGATTGAGAAATTCGAGCAAGAGAAGAAGGATGGGTTCCAAAGCCAAGAAGAGATACGGCGACTCTCTGATCAAATTAGGGTTGTATCCCATGATGCCAAGTTTGCCCGTGCAGTTAAAGAGATGCCTGATGAGGAGTGGGAGGACACAGGTGACTGGTTCGAGGACCCCATTGAGCCCTCGAGAGAGTACCCGTTCAGGCTTTATTTCAAGGGGATGATAAGCAATGAATATGTTCAGGGTTCTTGGAAATCGCTCTCGGCTATGGGGATTGTGATTTGTGATGGTTATGATAATGTGGTGTTGGAGATTGAGAAGGCTGGGGAGAATGATTTGAGAAGGGGGGTTGCAGAAGCAAAGTCCTTAATTGAGGGCCTTACTGCTGCCTTGTCCCTTAATATTAGGCAAATTGATGTCTACTGCGATTATGCAACCTTGATTAATCAGGTAGGTTCTTCAGTTCCTCTCTTATGTTGGTTTTTTTTTCTTTTTGTTAGTGTTGAGGATGTTTGAGCCAGTGTTTTCTTTGTCATTTTGGAGTTAGTTGAATAATTTGAATCCATAGAGAAAACCCCAGTTATCCTTTCAAAATTGGTTTTCCACTTTCCTACCTTTCCATTTAAATCTGCAAAATAAGCTAGAGAGCTCGATTTTGGTTGCATCTTTTGCGAACTTGGGGCTCTTCTTTGTAAAGGGAGAATCTCAGCTAGTTTTTACCTCTGGATTGGTCATGAATCGTAATTCAATTGCTTGAATAGGATTCCTACTTGATTGCTTTTATTTCTATCTTGCATTTCCTCCATTGTTTTTAGAGTTTTATTGTTGATCTTTTATTTTATGAGCAAACCTTTCTACTTTGTGTATGATTATTGGCACTGTTGACATATGATGGTTATTAGGTGATGTTTCACTTTAAATGTAGTGTTATCCAGCCAAATTGAGGTCCTGGCCTCGGTTCAACAGGCCATCACTTTTCAAACTTGATCATATCTTGAACTTTGATTTGATTAGAATTTTTTCTTAAGTGAAGTGTTATCCAGCCAAATTGAGTTCCTGGCTCGTTTCAGCAGGCCATCACTTTTCAAACTTGATCATATCTTGAGCTTTGATTTGATTATAATTTTTTCCTGGTATGGTCATATATGAATTGAACTAAATAATAACTTGCACGCGCACACACAAATTGATCATGTTTTCATCATTGCATAGTTCTCAAAATGCCCTCAAGAAAGGGTGCGACCTAGATCTGGACTTCAGCTCTCCACTTGTCTAAAATATAAAATATTAACCGCAGGCTTTAAGGTTTGTCTATCATTAATGTTTTAAAATCTCTTTCCTTCCTTAGTGAGCAGTTCCTCAAGAAGAAAAATCTCTTTCCTTCCTTTCCTGTTTCAAGTCTATTTCCCCTGCATTAAATATTTTAGCCTACTGTGTCTCTTGAAAGAATCTATCTCAACCAAAAGGTACCTCAATGATTTGAGATGCTTTCTTTTAAAACCATACACGTGAACATGGTTTTGCGATGGAAGCATACCTATGAGATTTTATTCTTTTGGTTTTATACTTTTTGGAAATTCAAGTGCTCAGTAGCAAGGTTGTGTCAATTGTTAAGTAATAGACAACCAAAGCGAGTATGTGAATCAGTTTCTGTTTTTTAATTTTTTGCTTTGCCTTTCTCCAGTTTCTCTGGACTCTACCTTCATACCTAGCCTATGCTTCCATTGCCATACATGCAGAACCCTCGAAATAAAATATTTAGCTTGCCCTATTTTTCTGGAAATAATCTATATCAACCAAAAGGTGCCTCAAGGATTTGAGATATTTTCTTTTAAAGCCACACCAAACATGGTTTTGCGATTGCTTTCATCTTCCATGGAGGCATACCTGTGAGATTTTATTCTCTTCATTTTATTCTTTTGGAAAGTCAAATGTTTAATAGGAAAGGATCAGTTGTTATGAAATATTAAGGGATTATGTCAATCAGCTTCTGTGCCTGCTTTCGAATTTGTTTGCTTTGCCTTGCTTCTGTGCCCACACCAAACATGGTTTTGCGATTTCTTTCATCTCCCATGGAGGCATACCTGTGAGATTTTATTCTTTTGGAAAGTCAAATGTTTAATAGGAAAGGTTCAGTTGTTATGAAATATAAAGGGATTATGTCAATCAGCTTCTGTGCCCGCTTTCGAATTTGTTTGTTTTTCCTTCCACCAGTTGCTGTGGACTCTACCTTCATACAACAGCCCACACTGCCATATCCATCTAATTCCCTTTGTGATCTCCATTGCTGTTCATGTAGAGCCCAATATAATTCTGGATGAGACATGATGGAGAGAAGTCAAACACTGTAACACATCAGGCTCCTTGTTTGATACGTGGGAAGTGAAACAAGCATAAGGTGGGCTGGACGTTTTACATCACACGAAGAAAAATGCTATCTTGCCCTTGATTGGCAGTACAGTTGTAGTAAAGTACAATAGAGATGAGTCTTATTGAGTTTTTAGTCATATAAAATATGAAAACAACAACTAGATTTATATAAGCAGGCAATATGAGCGGATCTGTGGCATTGAAAGCATAAAGGAGGACGATGTGGGAATCCTCCTTTTGCAGCATTAAAGGGATGTGAACAGTCTTCAGCCTTATGTGCATTCGGGAAAAGCGCAAGGGGGGATTAGCCAACAACAGGGATAGCTTGTCTACCATGTGATTTCTGGTTGTCTTAGGGAGGGTATATGACATTGTTGGGTGCGGAATGTGAATGAATGGCGGCTGGTCAGCACATGGATGACAGTATGGAGGAGTGGGTGTGTTGAGTGTTGGGAGTGGCAGGCTTGTTTGATAAGGCGCCACTGGGAAGGAGGCAAGGTGGGGGTGACATGTGGCGACATGCGTGGGGGCCAAGATGTAAAGTCAGAAATGGTGATTAGGATCTTCTGGATAGGAGGGATGGAATGTTTTGTATGCAGTTTTTAGGGTTTCCCTGTCGATGTGGTGTGGTGTTTTAGATGAAGCCTGGAGGGTGAATCCTGGTTGAGGAATGGTCTCAAGTGGTGGGGAAGAGCGATAAGCAGTCATGGTTCAGGATTGCGAAGAGGGAAGGCATTTTGTAAGAGAAATAGAAGCTGAAGACTGAGGATGTGCAGTGGGACTTAAAGAGGGTATTTTGAAAAGGGACATGATCAGTAGAAGTAGAGGGAAATGGATGTTGGATAAGGTAACCTTCATTAGAAGTAGCTTGGAATGGTGGGTGTAAGGGAGGGCTTTCCCATAGATGTTTCAAGGGAACACCAGAAAATTAAATTTAGTATAAAATTGATATTTCTTTAATTATAATTGACCTCTTTGTTAATGCACAATAATAGCTAATTTTTTGAAAGGCACAATAATAGCTAATTGTTGATTAAAGAAAAGAAAAAACTTACAGTGGGTGAATAATGTGACTTTGTGTATGCATGTGTATATATTTGCATAAGCATGTGCAGATGTATGTATGGGTACCATTATTAGTTGTATGCATGCATGCGTATGTGTATGTTAGGTTAGATAAGCTGGTATTCCTAGTGACAATTGAGAAACCTCAAAATCTCAGCATCCCTTAATATGAAGCATGTTTATCTCTTTCATATGCCAAAGTCATGTGACTAGGGATCATTAAGGATTTCTAGCTAGTTTGAGGCAAGTATCAATTAATACGGGTCTCTTTGTTATTTTATTTTTGGAGGAATATTCGAGACTAGTTTCTTTATCTCAACCAACTTGCAAATAAATTTTTAACAAGTGAGTTTGACCAATTTAGACTTTGGCAGTTTAAGCGGTACCTGATATGGACACCAGTGTGCAGATATGAAACCCTGATTTGAACTTAACATACTTTATATATCTTTGATATGTACCAAAGGAGATTTGATCATCCGATTATTATCTAATATTACTGAATGTCCTAATATTCACTGCATTAATTTTGCAGGTTCAAGGGAGGTGGAATGCGAAGGGACAGCTTGGACCTTTAATTGATCAAGTGCGGTTGTTGAGAAAGAAATTTGATAGCTTTCATATGTATTTGGTGACACGAACTGATATTAAGTTTTCTTTTAGACTGGCTCGAAGGGCAATAGATTCACAACTCACCAAGGCTACCAATAGTAATGCGAGTAACACCTTAAAACAAACTTGCAGTATCTGCTTAGAGGACACTGATGTTTCCCAAATGTTCATGGTTGATGGTTGTGCTCATCGCTATTGCTTCTCTTGCATGAGACAACATGTGGAAGTTCAGCTGAGTCATGGGGTGCTGCCTGGATGCCCTCATGAGGGATGCAAAACCAATCTGAATGTTGATAGCTCTAGGAAATTCTTGCCTACGAAGTTAATTGAGATCATGATCCAGCGGTTGGAGGAGGCAGCTATACCTGAAACAGATAAATTGTACTGCCCATACCCAAAGTGCTCAGCTTTAATGTCTAAGAGAGAAATGCAAAGTAATCAGCAGGCTTCCTCATCTTCACATCATACTGCGGATTCCCCAGGACTCAGGAGATGTATCAAATGCCAAGGACCCTTTTGTCTTAACTGCATAGTACCATGGCATTCTAGGATGACCTGCTGGCAGTATAAGATCCGCAATCCCTATCCCCATACAGAAGATGAAAAGTTACGATCCCTGGCAAACCGAAACTTGTGGCGTCAGTGTGTGAAGTGCAAACACATGATTGAATTGGCAGAAGGTTGCTACCACATGACTTGCAGGTGCCTTTCTATTTTCTCTTGTATGTCTGTAATTTTCTTTGTAGATTATATTCTGTAAGCATAATTTTGCTAGTTCCTGGATTCATAATTTGGAAGCTTGGTAAATTAGCCCGTGGGTTCCATATTTATCATTAGCATACAATTACCTGCCTAATAACTGGTAGGAACAGATCACTCTGAGGCTCTACTAATGCTGCTCTGTGCATGGCTGAGCTAGCAGCAGTCCTTACATCATCCTTTCTTCTTTTTTCTTATTTTTTTATCTTTTGAGTAATAGGATTTTACTTGGACAAAGATTTGAAGATATCAGCTGCTCCTCTTGTGGGACTGAAAGAAAGTTATTATAAAAATGGAAAAGTGCAAAGTTATGATGAAAAGATAATAGAAAGTTGAAAGCAAAGAGTACATGTTGTAAAGTCAACTTTTCTTTTTTTTTCAAAAAAAAGAATGCATGTTTTAATTGCAAATCAAGGGCCTTAAATTAGATATTATTTGAAGCAAAGCCAAAGGTAGTGGAACTAAGAGTGTTATTAAGACAAACCTGATGTCGAACCGGTTGGGGGCACTGGTTTTGTTGGAACGGTTAACTGGTTAGAGAGGCCAAATTTTTAAAAATTTATAGAAAGGAAAATACAAATGATTGAGAAATAGATAAAAATAGAAAAAACCTTAACAAAAGAAAAGTTAGAGGAATTAAAATATTACTATGAATCATTGTTACAAGAACGGTCTATAAAATGCAAAAAATAAAATAAAAAATTCTGTTGAAGACCTATTGGAAGCGGCCACTTTGCAGTTCTCAATGGTTCGACTTGTTTTGGCTGCTTCAAACCCACCGTGGTTCTCAATGGTTCATTGGTGACTTTGCAGTTCTCAATGGTTCGACCGGTTGGGGCTGTGGTTCATTGGTTCCTAGTTCAAACCTGCTGGTTTGCTCCCATCGTAATAACATTTATGAAGGTACCACTCAGTCAGACCTGAATGAAGCAGCGGTTCATTGATTCGTGGTCCAAACTTGCTAATTTGATCCTGTCTTAATAACATTTCTGAAGTACCACCCATTCTGACATGAATGCAAAGCGATAGCATGACTGCTAGTTGTAGATAATATGACTTTTTAATTATCCAAGTTAAGTTAGTTTCCTAATTCTGTTAAAGAGTATGAAGATTCTTTATGTGTTCTATAAGGTCTAGTTTTTTGAAACTGTAAAGAAACTAGTGACTTAATTTGAAGCAATCTAGGAGATTAGGAAGTTTAAGAAAGTAGAGATAGCTTGTCCCATGCTAAGACAGACATAGCGGTGCGAACCTATATAAATACCCATGCGTGCAGGCCTATGGCCAATTCAATTTGAGTTGAGTAACAAAATTTTGGTTTCAACCATAGTTACCAAAATCTCTCACCCAAGGTCGTGATTCTAATTTGGTATCCCAATTCTGCGATTCTAACAAGGAATTTTCATGGAATCTGTTTCCATGAAGTCGGGATTTTCGATTTCTTATTTTAGGAATCTCGATTCCAATCCGTATAACATCATTTCTAATAATTATTGATTATCGATTCCACAATTTTTGAATCTTGATTCTATATTTGTCGAATCGGGATTCCACATATAATGATAATCTCTCCATCAAATTAGAAGCGAAAACATAGGGCCGTGAACTATAAAATAAACAATTGAAAACCTATGAGAAGCATCAAATTAGAAGTTCGATTCCAAAGATATCATAATCTCGATAATTATATGAAGGAATCTCGATTCCATATGGTTGATTCCAAATGGGTCAGAGATGGAATATCGATTCCATATATGTAAGGATCCCAATTATGTTCTGGTCAAATCTCAATTTCTACAAGTATGAATCTCGTTTCCCGCAATTCCCTTTGTACGGACTGCAAATTCCAAAAACATGAATCTTCTAGCCAACTACGATTCCACAATTCTAATCCCTAAAACGATTCAGAATCTCAAGTGTCTCCAGAAACTATAGTGTCAATTGTGATGAGATGTCACCTTTGGAGGAGATATTGCTGAAATCTTTTTGTAGAGAGGACTCTAAATGGGTGAAGAATTTGATAGTGGTGAATATACAAGACAAGAGGGGAAAGAAGGGGCCAAGCTTACATAGGGAGATTGTCAAATCTGTAAGCAATGGTTTTGGGGAATCTCTCTTTTAAAAAAGAAGAAGATGGGCTCTTACCTGGGTTTGGGATAGTCTCCCTAAACATTAAAGCCCCTCTTTTTCTTTTGTTAGGGCAATACCCCAAAATCCTAGCTTGGGGATTGGAGGCTTTTCCCACATAAGCTTGAGCACCTTCTTCTTTCTCCTCTTCTGTGGAATATCCCCATCTAAGATTTGTTGCCACCAAATTTGTCACCCATTCAAACCCTTGCACAAACCCTATTCATTCCTCTCCAAACCCTGGGTAAATTAGCTCAATAGTATGCTAATCATATACCTTCCCTTGACAGCTTAAAAGCCAAGTTTAAACCCTAGATTTCCTTTACAGTTATCATAATATCTTATTGGACTTTGAGGCAACGTATTCCTACCTTAAAACTCTTGAGGCCTTAATCAAATATTGCCCTAATCATACTAAATGCTTCCCTGTTGACCTTGCCAGTTCCTACCCCTTGTTGGCCTCTTATGACCCACTCCTATTCAATTAGGAGATCTCAAGACTTCTAAAACCATGCATGCTAATTACTGGACGAACCAATAACACTTTGGGGCCTGTAAATCCTAACCTAATTAGATTTTCGTATCGTACCTAAACCCTTTCTTCCTACAGTCACCTCGTGTAGGAGCCAAGCACTCTTGGTCTCATACTCCTACATCAAATTTCTTGTTATGCACTAGCTAGAAACATGTGTTTCTCTCTACAATTTAGACAGGAAAAACTGATCTCATAGTTTTATCCATGGCCATATTTAAGTATGATATGGCATATATTTGACAATCTCGACTACTTTGTACCTTTTCATGTGAGTATCAGTTGTCTGTTTGCAGAGAGAAAGATTATGTAAAGCTTTTGTACTTCTTCTGTTTTTCATGAAGTACCAGTGGTCCATTTGCAAAGAGAGAACTCTGGTTAGATCGGTTTTTACTTTATTTGGAAGGTGAGATTCTTCTTTTGGATGGACTTCTGTAGTTGGTCTTGTTTTGGGCTTCCTCATACATGAGGCAGCTGCCCAGATGGTCTAGGTTGCCAGGTCCTCCTAGTTATTAGCTGCCATTATCTAGCACTTCGACAACATTGCCTGCACCCTCCCACACATCATTTCTAAATTTGCACAGACCAGCGGAGATACTCACATGTGTCGTCCATGATTAGTTTTACTTTAATAAATTTGGTGATCAAATATGCATTGGTCAGAGAGCATTCTTGTCCTTCATGCTATCCATGTTCTGCATCATGCACAGAAGTTGTTCATTTACATTTGTGAGGTCCCTACATGTGTGAAGGCCATTGCTATTCATTTGACTACCTGTATTCTTGCTCTGATATAAGATTAGGGATGAAGTCCCATGGCAAACTCCGAATTTTTCCTTTTGCAACTAAAACTATCGAGTCTAGTGCATTGTTTTAAAAAACGGTCCACTTGGTGCCTAGGTGCCCGCCTATGTGTTTTTTAACAAAAAACAGCACTCCTCATGAAAAGGCGCCCGAAACGGGTGTTTGTACCTGGGTGGGCGCCCAGGCGGCTTAGGTGGGTGCCCAACGCCCAGGTTTGGGCGGGGGCCCAACGCCCAGGTCTGGCGGGCGCCCAGTGAAGTCAGACGGAAATTACTTTTTAAATTTGGCCAAAAGGGCGGATGGGTCATTTTGACCCGCAAGTTTGTATAAAAAAGTTATGGGGTTTATTTTTGAACCCCCAAAGTAAAACATGTGTTGCGAAATGGAATAAATTATAAAATTTGACACAAATTTATGTATATATGTGCATTAGGATAGCAAATATTTTTTAAAATGCTATGATTTTCCATTACAAGGCTAAAAATGGATGATTTTCCACTACAGGGTGCCTGTGGATCTGGGCGCCCGCCTAGGCGCTGGGCGCCAGGCTAATCGCCTAGGGGCCACCTAGCGTTTCTTGATACTTTGGTCTAGTGTTATGCACGCATCAACACAATGTTAATGTTTCACGAGTATCATAATTGTATTATTGTTTGGCAAAAGAATGCATATTTCTATGTAAATAGAAAAAAGAAGAAGAAACTTATACTAGATGAGGACTTGAGAGATGGGTGATCACCATAGAAGATATCCTAAAAAGAATTATATGGAAATCATGTTCAAGAGTTCGGAAGAAAACTGATACAAGAAAATATAAAAAATGATGAAAGTATTATATTAAAGCTTCATTTTGCAAAGCTTCCAGAATGGATTATGATGTGATATGCAAGGGATGGTATTGGTGATTAGCAGATCTTGGTTTGCGACACTGAATGTCATTCTAGCTTACAAGCGTTGTTTTACATTTTATTTGAAAAAATTGCCAACATTACTTTTTTTTCTGTTGCATGGCATGCAATGGTGCGCTGTCAATATCAAAACATAAGAATTGTTAAAATAATAGGATGATTGTGAGATAGGAAATGGCTCAATATTGTCTTGAATTGATGATCTTGGTAAACATCGGTGTAACTCTACTGTCCCTGCCATGGTTTTAAATGCGGCCACATTGCCGAATAATGCGTTATGCACTGGCAACCTCATCGCATGAGGCTGCATATGCAGTTTGGAGGGATGCACATGCATATGCGCCGCATCCCTCTGCATATGCGGCCGCATTGCGCAGAGCCTGCATAAGGCGCATATGTGGCCAGCGAGTGATGTGAAAAAAAGCCACTCGAGAAGCGGTATTTTCTACTGTTTGTGCCCCAAAAAAGGAGGGAAAGGGTTGGGGGGCATTAAATCCCTCGAATTTCCAAAAACAGCCACATCCATGGCCTTTACTTCATCAAATCGATAAAAAAAAAAAGGTCGCAAAAATTTATTTTTTAAAAATTCTTAGATTTTTGTCTTGGATGATCTTTGGTTGTTGATTTGTTTCTTTTGGGTCATGATTTGAGGAAGTTTTAGTGAAGTTTTGACAACAAGTCTGATCTATTAAGGGATAGTGGATACAAATTTGTTTAAACTCGTTAATCTTTATGGACTTTTAGTTTGTATTTTGTAACTTTGAAGTTTGTGGTTGTAAATTTGTGATTATGGTAGTTGAATGATTTATGAAGCTAGTTTCAAGTTTCTACTTTCTAATGTCTTCTATTGTTTATCGAGGGATAGTGGATACAAAATCCGCGACAACTGATACTTTTGGAGTTAATGAATAAATTAAATACCTACTATCACATTAATCACCTTCATGTTTTTTTCAATGTATTAACCAATTTTTTTAGATTTTTTAGAATTTTTTTATAATTATTGACTGCATCGGGGTGATGAGAACTATCCAGGGATCAAGCTTACGAGTCATACTATGAAGCTCTAGGAGAGAGTGATTGAGCATCGACTAAGACATGAAACGAGTGTATTTAAAAACCAATTTAGTTTTATGTCAGGAAGGTCAATAACTGAGGCTATTTTCCTACTTGGCAATTGATTGAGCAGTTTAGAGCGAAGGGAAAAGACCTCCACATGGTCTTTATTGACCTAGAAAAAGCTTATGATAGAGTAACTCAAGATTTGATTTGGAGGGTGCTGGAAAAGAAATGAGTCTCCAAACACTACATTGACTTAGTGAGAGATATGTACGATGGAGCGCTAACTAGTGTGCGAACAAGTAGTGGAGAGACGAGTGAATTTTCAGTGGCAATAAGTCTACATCTTGAGCTCGTACCTCTTTGTCTTAGTTATGGATGATTTAACTAGACACCTGCACGATGAGGTACTGTGGTGCATGTTGTTCGCAGATGACATAGTTTTGATTGATCAGACCCCAAAATATGTCAACACAAAGTTGGTACTTTGGAGGGATGCTCTAGATACCAAAGGTTCTAAAAAATAGCCGGACTAAGAAAGAGTATATGAAATGCAAGTTTATTAGTAATAGGAGTAGAGGCAAGGAAGTTGTGAAAGTTTACGTTCAGGAAGTACAAAAAAGACCACACTTTCAATACCTTGGGTCGATAAACTAGGAAAATGGAGAGATTGTGGAAGATGTCGCACATAGAATTAGAGTTGGGTGGGCGAAGTGGAGATGTGCAACTGGAATTTTATGTGATTGTCGCATAGCAATGAAGCTGAAGGATAAGTTCTATAGGATAGCTTTGAGACCATCTTTGCTTTATATGGTAGAATGTTAGACGGGCAAAAAACAATTTATCCATAACATGAGTGTAGCAGAGATGAAGATTGATGAGTTCCAAGACAAAAAGGGACAAAATCTGAAATGAATTCATTTGGGAAAATTTAGGTATGGCACGAATAGGCGATAAGATGAGAGAGAGTAGACTTAGGCGGGCTGGCCATGTGTAGCGTCGACCCAATACAACACCTGTTAGGAGGTGTAAGTTTGTTCAAGTGGAAGGATTGAAAAAGGCAAGGGGTAGGCCTAAAAGGACGTGGTTGGAAGTAGTCCGGAAAGATATGGGGACTTGTGGCCTCCCTGAGGATATGGCCTTAAATAAAGCAGTATGGGAAACCAGGATTCGTGTAGTCGACTCTAATTAATTGGAAAAAGGCTATGATGATGATGATGATGATGATGATCGGGGTGATGCACTCGCATGTGGACCCCAATCAGCCGCATCCCACGTTTTAAAACACTGGTCCCTGCCCAATGTGCATTCTTGGCATTGATACGACTACACCCTTTATGCTTTTAACTGCCATATTTGTTTCTTGCATTTTAAGTTTCATATAGCTGTTCTTGTTGCATTCTAATGATGTTCTCCATGAAAGTGGCTGCAACATAAATGTCTATGTCAATAGGGCATTGGTGTAACTCCAGCTTGCAGTCTTATGTTAATCTCCATTAGCATGGGTGTCTCCATACCAAAAAGTTCATGTGTTCTGTTACTCCATACTAAAGTATCCTTAGGAGTATCTCCTATGTGTTGGTTCTACAAAAAAATGTCATACGATAAATGCTTTGAAACCTTCTAGCAGTTCATGTCTGAAATCCTAATAATACAATTCAATTAAAATGGTTACAGGAGAATATGTCTACAATTTGTTCCCAATGAATTGTGAAAATTTAAATTTAGTAATTTATGCTTGTTCTTAGGTTCAACATAATTTGGAAAGGGAAAAGAAATTCTTTTTCAATCAAACTAGTTCAAATCTATTCCTTTGTAGATGAATGCTGAAAATGAATTCATAAGAGATTAAAGAAACTTGGATGACGAAGACAGAGGTTTCACCATGCCCTTTCATTACTTGTACCTCTGTTTGATACTGCCCAATAACCTCTTATGTGAATAGCCAAAATAATCCATGATTTTACAAATGGCCAAACAGGTCTATGGAGTCGTTTTTGGGTCATTTCCTCTTCTTGCAAAACTGTGGTACTCTTCTTGCAAAACCTGTATCCTCTATTCGATACTGCCCAAACGCTTTATGGAGTCTTTTTTGGGTCATTTCCTCATTTAGAAAAGTTGTGGTACTCTTCTTGCAAAACCTGTATCCTCTATTCGATACTGCCCAAAATCTTCCACAAAATAGCCAAAAGAATATATTATTTTATAAAGGGTGCGGTTTGTATAGAGCCTAGGCTCTAAACAATCAAATTAGAGCCTACCTTCAAATAGTATCGAGAAATGTGGTTTCAATATTGGAAATCTTTGTGATAGCCTTAAAATATAGTTTCATATTTATTTATGAAGTTTAAAGCTTCAAAAATAGTGTAGATCGACATATCTATGAAAACTTGAAAATCTTGAAAACTAAGGATCCAAAAATGTGTTACAAAATACACTATTTCTAAAACTTGGAATCCATTATTTTTTTGTGTCCATGCATCTTGATGTCAAGATGATCAATTTGAAGATATTTGGGCATCCAAACAACCTCTTCTAGTGAAATTTTGGAGGTAGGCTCAAATTTGATTGTTTAGAGCCTCGGCTCTATATATACTTTTCCCTTTTATAAATGCCCAATAAGCTTTATGGAGCCATTCTTTTCTTCTATATTGCCTCTTGTTGTAAAACCTAGCACTCTTTGGGCTGAGCATGAGCTTCTTAATTAGGGATTGGACTTTATTTGTTAGTTCTTGACGATTGCAATGGTGTACAATGAAAGAAACCATGGCTCAGATGTGAAACTAAGACCCTTGGCAGTCCGAATGACTCTGGCGAGTCCATGACCGCCCGATTTTGCAACAAGCCTCCCAAAGAGCGAAAACATTTCAAGAAGAATTGGGAATAATCTGGAAAAAGGGAAGATTAGGAAAGACAAAAAATAATGATAAACCACATAAAAGAATGTGAAAGATGAGAAAAAGTCTTTTGAAAAGATAGACAAAATAGAAAACTTGTTAAAGCTTATTTTTTCAGAAAATTCTCATTAAAAAATGGAAAAATAGAAAAACAATTTAAAATATGTCGAACCGGATTGAGAATTCGTCGGGCTGATTCGGATCCCATAAAATATCGGGAATCAGTCGGTTCCCTCCTTGAATTGGCTAGTTCCCACCGGATCTTGCCAGTTCTCTAATAGGCTTTGTTAGCCTGTCAAAACCAACCCCGCCTTTTTTTTTTTTTTTCCACTTTTAATCTTTTAATGACTGGTTTGCCGACCCTGATCGCCTATCCCTCAAACCGGATCAACTATCCAAGTCGTCGATGTACAGAACCAGATTGAAACTATGGAGGGGCGATCCAGATCACTGAACCGTGTTTTAAAGTATTGAAATGTATTATACAAACCCAAGAGCTGGGGGTGTTCCGGACTTGGCATCCTGCCAAGTCTGAGTGATTCACGGGATCCTGAGTCAACTCGCCCGAGTTTCAAGTTATACTGCTATTGCTCAACTACCCGATAAAAAAAGAAACATAATCTTGAAATAAGGTTGTCTTTAACGTAAGGACATGGTGGGTGCTTTTGAGAAGGGGAATCTCTTTCTTTGGTGCAGTGGGAATCTTTTGAAATTGAACTAGCACCTTTTTTTGGGTGCTTATCTGCTTATAAAAAGTAGTTATTTCATCATTATCATCATCATCACCTTCCGAGCCTTGTCCCAACTATTTGGGGTTGGCTGCATAAATTCTATTATGCCATTCTGCTCTATCAAGGGCCATATTCTCAAGACCATAAGTCAATCAACATATCGTTTCTTGTTACTTCCATCCATATCCTTTTCTCGTTTCTAGTGCCTCCTAATCGATGATGTATACAAAAAGTAGTTATTTTCTTGTTAAAAAGTTTGGAAGTCACATCTATCTGTAGTTTGAATCGTTATCTGAAATAGAATGCTTCTCATGGTTTGCCATATGGCTGGTTGTTCTTGGTGAAATACTAAGTAAATACAAAAATGAAATAATTGAGGAATTTCCATGTTGATCTTATGGACTGAATTTGGGATATTTTGTATATAATAGTTTAGAAATTAGACCTGCTTTTGTTAATAGATGAATGGGAGAACCTCACAAGGACCAGGTTTCAAATTTGGGCTAGGACATTTTTTGTGCTGCTTCAATGCTTTTCTGCGCTAGGATGGGTTTAGAAATTAGACCTTCTTCAATGCTTTTGTATTCAATATTTGTTGACATGTGACACCAAAGAATATTCAAGGTGCCATGTTTAAACTGATTTAGTGCTGTCTAGGTTTTGGTCCTTATATTCTAGGGAAGTTTGAAGGCTATTTTGGGACAGACATAAATGTCTGTCCAACATAAGCATAATTTTTCCTTCAAATATATTGTATTGGGCACAACAAATTTATACAATTTGAATTGTCATTACATGTAGCTAATGGTATTACACACTGGTATGTAAAATTAAAATGCCAATTAAAAAATAAAATTGGATACAAATATCCAATGTATGCAAGCACGTGTCCAGCTTCTATACATGTGCACTTGAAGTCCAGTATACATATATCTAAGTCATGGTTTATGTTTGTATGCGGTCGGAATATGGATGTGTGGCCCAAGTTTCAAACAAGCGTTGATGACTGTCATCTGGCATCCAAAACCTCGTGCAGATCATACTGAAAGAATTTCAGATACAGCTTGTGACACTTAAAGATGTATCATTTAGCACACATGAAGTTTCAATTTACATGTCAGCTACACTGATTGTAGGCCAAAATATATCTGGTGCATGTGTCTTGAATGGCTTCATAATAGATCATTGAAGAATTGGAAAGAAGTATGAGTAGATCCCTGAAAGAAAGGGAGTAAGTATTCATTGCCTTCAGGAGAAGTGGTACGCATTTTTTTGAATATTAACTATATTTCATTAAAGAATTGCAAAAGCATATAGTCCAAAAACATTGTCCTTGAAGGCCTTTCTCCAAATTTGGTACTGTCTATCTTTGTAATAGACTAATCACAAGTGCTGGTGTTAGGACACTGTATTTCACTAACATATCAGCAACCTCATTGGTTCCCTTAATTAATGGTGTTAAGGAGATCCTTAAGTTGCTGATAAGGTCAAAAATCTCATAGAAATTTTTTACCAATCACTAAGGTTAACTAACCCATTATATTTGCAGAATTACCCTCAATACTCTCCTAATTAGGGTCAAGACATCTCAACCTTGTAAGACTTTTACTTCTGTCATGTGTGTCACATACCCCTGCTGATCCTTAATATATCTTTAGTGCTCTTCTGAGGTGTCCTCAAATTAATCCACCTACACCCACTTGGCCAGTGTTTCCGTTTGCTCTTCCTTCAAAATTATGTTTTATAGTTCCTTCTTATGATGAGCCGACTCCAATTAATTGGGAAAATGCTAAAATGATGATGATGTAAAATGATGGTGAGTTCCTTCTTTTGATGGAGTCCATCTGGCTGAGCATTGCAGGGTTGTGATTCCCTTGAGATAGATTACCACCGATCATGGGGATTGCTGTATGAGCACCCCCATTTTTTACTTATTAATGCACATGATGTTATACTTTCTTTTGTTCTATCTTTCAACCATATCACTCAAATGGGTTTTGTTCTTGAAACACCTGCTATTTTCTTCCAAGCAGTTGTGCTATAGGATAGCTAATATGCTTAATTTTTATGGAGCTTGGTCTGTGGCAGGTCAGAGTGGTACATATTATTCTTAAAAAAACAGATTGGATTTGTTAATTTTACTTATGCTGAGAAGACAACGAGGCACGCTAGACTTCTGGCGTGAAAGAACTGCGCAATAAAGGCATACCCAGGACAATGAATACTTATATTAAAATCAGTGCGTTACATTAGGGAAACAACTTTACAAGAATGCCCCTTGTACAAATACCTATTCCCAAACCTTCCAACATTAAGACAAACCTTCAAACACTTTCAATACTCCCCCTCAAGTTTAAACATCTACAAATTGCTTCTTAGGTAATCATGCCTTGCCCTTGATAAACTTTTTGTGAATATATCCACGATTTGATTTTCTGTACCAATGAATATTGCTTCAAGCTCTTCAATCGCTATCTTTTGTCAGATAAAATGGTAATCAATCTCAATGCGCTTTGTCCTTCATGAAAATTGGGTTTGAAACGATTGCTAGAGCATTTATGAAAAACGGGGAAGACCCAAAGGGACATGGTTGGAAGTAGTGAAAATAGATATGGAACTTATGGTCTTATTGAGGTTATGGCCCTTTATAGAGCGAGCATAATGGTGGAACACAATTAATGGGCCCTACCCCAAAGTTGGGATAAGACTTTGATGTTGATGATGATGATGATGATGAGAAAGACGACCTGCCAACTTTACAAGCCAACCAAGATACGAGACTAAGAACCCATGTAATCTCTGCCACCGTTCTAGCGAGAGCCTTGTATTCTGCTTCATTGCTTGATCTAGCAACCATTTTTTATTTTTGACTCCCCCAAGATATTAAATTATCTAAAGAAAGAACACAATAACCCAAAACTAATTTTGTGGAATTAGGACCTCCTGCTCAGTCTGTATCTCAATATCCAATTACAGACCCCAAATCCAGACTCACTTGTTTATTTTTCTTATATAACAAACTGCTGCCAAGGGAACCTTTCACATATCTCATAATCCTTTTCAATGCCTCCGTGTGTATGGTAGTTTCTGCATGCATGTACTGACATACTTGATTAACATCATATGAAATATCTAGGCGATTAAGAGTAAAATACAGTAATGCCACTGCCATACTTCTGTATTTTTCTGGCTCTAACTGTGGATCTCCTTGATCAGCACATAATCTTCTATTCAAGGCTACTGGAGTGCAAAAAGGTTCACAACTCAACATATTGGCCTTTTCTAGCATATCTAAGGCATATTTGTGCTGTGATAAGTGAATCTCACAACAAGAACGATCCACTTGTATTTGTGCTATGAAAAGTGAATCTCACTACAAGAATGATCCACTTCAATTCCCAAAATACGTCAATTCTCATAGGTCCTTCATTTGAAACCTTTCATTGAGGAACTCCTTTGCTTCATTTATCATCCTCATATTACATGTAATAATAATGCTATTTGCATATAACATAATAACAATGCCTTTCTCACCTTTCAAAGGGAATAGAGAGTTATCATTGACAAGGTTTCAAAAAACGCTAGGCGTTGCCCAGCGCTTAGGCAGGCACCTAGGCGGGCGCCCAGAACCTCGGGCGCCCCGTAATTTTAAAAAAGCGAAACCCGCCTAGGCGCCTGCCTAGCCCGCCCAGGTACATTCACCTGGGCGCCCGCCCAGGTACATTCGCCTGGGCGCCCGCCCAGGTACATCCGCTCGTGTAGGGCTGCTTGGGTCTAGGCGGGTGCCTAGGCGCTAGGCGGACTGTTTTTTAAAACATTGATCATTGGTTGATTGAATAAAACCTCTCCCCTTTAAAATACTTTGAAATCAGGTTCTGGATGCCTGCTTCAACCCATATATAGTTCTCTTTAGCTTATAAACATATTCAATTGGTTTTACTTCATGGAATCTAGCCGGCTATTCCATATATACTTCTTCCTTTAACTCATGCAATCAAAGCATTTTTAACATGCAACCAATCAAGCATGAGGGCTAGGGATATAACAACTCCTACGGTAACAATTTTAATACTTGGACCAATAAGTTTCCACATAATCCAAGCTATGCTGTGGGCTAAATCCTCTTGCCACAAATCTTGCTTCTTACACCTTTCCACACTTCCATTAGGTTTATATTTCACTTTATATACCCATTTACAATCGACCACATTCTTGTCTCTTGACCTTCTTACGATGCACCAAGTACGATTAACATTTATGGCTTGTATTTCTTGTGCCATGGCTCTAATCCTCCTCCTCATCTCTTCTAGCTTCAAAGAAATTCCTGGGTTCTTTTATCTTCATTATTTCACACATAAATATCTGAAAATTATGTGTGAAACTTCACTAGCTGATCCATCTAGCAATGGGAAGTTTCACTCTTGCTGATCTTCTCAATCTGATTTCATCTTGCTGCTCATTTTCATGTAGTTCTCTATCTTAAGCCTATTAGAAATCTTGTAAACTTGGCTGTAAATTATGAAGTTGACGTCCAATCTCTAACTTTCTTTAATATACAATTGCATCGTTGCTGGCTTTTTTATTTTACACGAATCGCTTCGTACTTTGCTACTTTTTCATTGCCCAGATCTAGTTGGGGTCCATATGATTTTGTTGGGGCAATTTGTCAGACGGAAGTGGTTGTGGAGAGTCGAGAAAGGAGGCAAGGTCCAAAGTTCAATGGTCCGTAAGATTGTGTCGAAAGGTGGGAGACCATATTGTATGGCCCCTCGGGATTTTAAAGTTGCTGAAACGGTTAGGACACGAGATGCCCAGGGGTTGAGAGTCTAGCCAATGGTCATTCTGACTATTTACCCTAGTTGCCAACCTAACAAGATATCAAATTGCTTGAGAAGTCCTGGTAAGTGGTGGAAATCTCCTTCCATGTGGTAGAGGTTCTTTCATTTGATGAGCCTCTTAGGAGCCAATCATAACCAGTTGAACTGTACTAATCATTTTTTTTATGTTAGTGATTCAAAAAGCAGCCCACCTTGTGCCTAGGCAGCCGCCTAGGTGGGCCCTGGGGGCCTGGGCGGATTGGGGATAGCATACCGCTTCCTTCTCAGTCTAGGGACTGGTCCAATTTTGCTGACCTCAGACCGCAAGGTTTTGAGTTGTCCAATATTTATGATACTAGACAGCTTTTCAGTGTAACTTTTCTTATTAGCTCATGCCCGGTCTGAAATTTTTTATATCGGACTGATCTAAAATAGGATTAACCAGTGTTTGAAACATAGAACCCACACCCAAATGACCCTTAAACTCTCGGGCATCCCTATAGCTGACGATAATAAAACAATTCAAAAAAAAAAAAGACTAAAAAAAAAAAGAAATCGCATGGAGCTCCGCTTAGGCAGAAAGTCGTGGAAAATATGGATGATTATGTAATGCCAGGAATATTTTCTGGAATGTATGTAACTTTTCTCGTTTTACTAGAAGGGGCTTCGACCTTACCCCCCAGAAAATAATTATTAGAAAAAATTAAAGGTCAGGATTAAAAAGAAGTTCCCTTGAGTACTAATAAGTGGATGTCCTTTTGTTTGCAGGTGTGGTTACGAATTTTGCTATACATGTGGGGCTCAGTGGAGAAATAAGAAACCAACTTGTTCATGCAAACTCTGGGATGAGCACAATATTGTTTATGATGAATTGAATGAAGAGGAGGATGATGACGACCATGATGAATACTATGATGAAGAAGATGATTCTGATTCTGAATTTGAAGAAATCCATTATGATGGTACTACCTATCTTGTCCGCCGCTGATGATGGGCTTTAGCTTCTATGTCCAGCAACATCCTTTTCTTTCTAAAGACAGTCGTTGCTTCAGTAAACCGATAAAAATTTGTTGGCATACTTTATTTGTGAAGCATTGGTTGAGAAGCTGGTTGTAAATTCCCAGGAACCCATATTTTTCGTCTTGGATTTCTCTAGTGCCTCTATACAAAAAAGGCAGTCAGACATCCTTTCCTTTGTCGAGGATATCCCATTGACTTGAAAAATGAGTTTTCTAGACTAGATATTCAAACTTTTGAACTTCATGATATGTGAAGAAGCAACGGGAACTTAGTTTTATTTCTTGTTAGATTTGAAGACCATTATGAGATATATACTTTATTTTCTTGTTAGATTTGAAGATCCATTATGCGATATGTACATGAATTATTACCCCAAATTCTTTAACCTTAAAGGTCCCAAATATCTTGTGGATTGCTTTTGGACTAATCAGCAAAGTGGTCGACTGAGAGAGTGGGAGTTGGAAGTTGCAGTTACGAAAGTCGTCGACTGAGAGAGTGGGAGTTGGAAGTTGCAGTTACCAACTAAGGACTTGTGCATGTCTTATAATAATGTTTAAGAAAAAATATAGATAATTTATCTTTGGTATAAGGTGGTCACAATTAATCTTGATCGTTGGATGTGAAATTAATTGGATGCATTTATCCTATTGATCAAGCTCAAATTTCTACAGAAATATTTTCGAATTTTGTGACACCCATGCTATCATATTTCATATTTGATGGTTATAATTGAGTGTGACTTCTTTATATAAAAATAAAGAGTCTCATTATACAATCCCTAATGTTTGACTGGAAGTTTCCATAGTCATGCATAAGTCATCACACCATCCAATGGGAACTGGAGTTTGCCATGCTTCCGTTAGTTTCACAATTTCTCTTATCACCTCGTAATGAGGGGACCCTGCTATAGAGAGTAGAGCTTCTGGGTAAATTCTGTCGAGTAAAATAAAGAAAAATATCTTCATAGATTCCATTTTCAACTTTCATTTACCAGTTGACCTTATTATAGAGAGTAGGGCAAACTATCATGGGCTTCAGGGTAAATTATGTTGGGTAAAATAATGAGAAAATATCTTCATAGATTTTATTTTCAACTTTCATTTATCTATCGACTTAAGGTTGTAAAACCTAATTTACTAAATAGAAATTTACTTTATTATATCTCTTAGCTCTCTAAACATATTTTATTCATTCTTTATTAATTTTTTTAGCCCAAACAATTTTTTTAAAAAAATTGTTTTCTAACCCCTCTCTCTATTCCTTTTCTTTCTCCTCCAATCAACTCCCCAAACACCCCAAAATTGACCGCCCAGAATTTGGGGTTTGGCTAAAGCCCCAATTTGCCGGCCAAAACGCGCCGGGAAGATGAAGCCCCTCTTGACTTACGCCACGCCCTATTAGCCACATGGCTCTTCCTCTTCCTCACGTTTTCCGGCAACCGTCTTTTGGACAAGCTCCTTCGAGCATACAACATGATCAATGAGAAGGGCTCGGTGTTGAAGATGCTTCTAACATGTGCCATCTCCCTCCTCACCTCATGCTGCCCCGAAAGGTTCCTTCCTTGGCTCGCCAGCTAGCTGTACCCCCTGCCCCGAAAGGTTCCTTCCTTGGCTCGCCAGCTAGCTGTACCCGCTGCCCCGAAATCCTCAAGGAACCATGTCAAACTGTCGGTCGCTCAGGCAACTTCAAGAGGTTCAACTACCCTCCTGGCCTTACAAATGGCCTCGCATCCCTCTTCCTCAACACTAATACTAATGATGGTGCTATCTCTTCAACCCTACACTATCCCCACAAACCTCAAATTTTTTGTTTCCATCTCTTAACCTATGGTGTCGCTCTCCCGTCTGGGCTTTTCATCCCTGGTGCCTCTTATGGCTGTTTAGTTGGTCGCGCCATAGCCTCCTCACTTCCTGACCTCGACCCTCGTCTTTTTGCTCTCTTGGGAGCCGCTTCCTTCCTTGGAGGCACCATGTGCATGACTGTCTTTTGTCTGTGTAATCCTTCGGGAGCTTACAAACAACCTCAACATGCTCCCCCTTGTGATGCTCCTTCTTCTAATCTTGAAAACCGTGGCCGATGCTTTTAACCGACGTGTATATGACCAAATAGCGAAAATGAAGGGCCTCCCATTCTTAGAGGACCATGCCGAGCCATACATATTGTTGAGCTGAAATGGGCGGCAAAAAGAGAGAGGAAGAACAGTCTAGAGAGATTGAAACACCTGAGGAGAGAGAGGAAGAACAGTTTAGAGAGAGAAACGCGTGAGGAGAGAGATTGAAACACATGAGGAGAGAGAAGAAGAACAGTTTAGAGAGAGAAATACGTGAGGAGAGAGGAAGAACAGTTAGAGAGAAACACTTGAGGATAGAGAGCAATACCAGTTTAGAGAGAGAAACACTTGAGGAGAGATATTGCAACACGTGAGGGGAGAGTTAAAAAAAAGATGTTTTTTTTAGTTTGTTTGGCTTAAAAGTTAGAATAAAAATAAATAAAGTTATTTGGAGATTAGAATATAAGCTTTAGAAATTTTGGATTTAAAAAGAAAAAGAAGTTGAAAATGGGGTTAATAAAGATATTTTTTTTAAAAAAAAAAAAAAAAGTATAGAACGAGACTATTTACTTTTTATACAAGGTGAGACATTAACTTTGATCATTGGATATTGGGTTGCTGTAATTATTCATTGACTAAGCTCAAATTTCAAAAGAAATTTTCTCAAACTTTGTGATACATTCAAGCTATCAAACTTCGCATCGGATGGTTGTAAGTAATTTTGACCATTTTGTATTAAAGGTAAATGGTCTCATCGTATACAATTTCAAATAAAATTGAGCATTTTAAATACATAAGCTTAAAATACCTATTTATTTTAAGGGTAATTATAAAAAATATCCCTTTTTTTTAAAGAAAAAAATTGAGGCATATGTAAATTTTTTAAAATCTAAGTTCATGCCTATTTACATAAGAAAAAAAAAGGAAAGTGCGAGGCTCTAACCAATCAAATTCGGGTGCACCTTAAAAATTTCGTTTGAAGAGGTTGTTTTGATGTCCAAATATCTTCAACTTGATCATTTTGACCTCAAGATGCATGAGCATGAGAAAAAAAAATGGATTTTAAGTTATAAAATAGTGTATCTTGTAATGTATTTTTGGACAGTCAATTTTCACGATTTTCAAATTTTCATAGATCCACTCAATCTATAATATTTTTGAAGCTTTAAATTTTATAATTAGAGATGACAATATCTTTTATAGCTATCACAAATATTTTCAGTATTGAAACCATATTTCTCGAAACCATTTGAACGTGTGTTCGGCCTTATACAAATTGTACTTTTTACATAATGATGTTCCAGGCTTCTTGATGACCACGAGGTTCATCATAATATTTTAGTATTGTTATATTCACTATTAATGCGGTAATGTTTATCACAGTATTTTGGCACCTTGATACTCGCTAATATCAATAATGAGTATATCATGGCACTAATGGTGTTACGACAGTCACTAATGTATAGCGAGTTCACTATTCAATGAGTATCGAATGGTGAACAGTGGGAGAAGGCCCCCGACCCAATTTTTCATTAATAGAAGAATGGTGAATAGTGTCGTGATACTCATGATTCATATTCACTAAATAGAGCTCAATATTCTAAATTACGGTACTATTAGTGCATGGTATTCCTCATTCATACAATATATTAGTGAGTGTCATTACACTAATATTTACTAATATTAGTAATTATCACGACACTAATATTGTTGTGATAATATGCATTTGTGATGCCTCCCATGAAGTCCCATGGTCATTAAGGGTCCTGTCAAATTTGGTTCTAACAGAAGTGTGAAGGGAATTTCTAAAAAAAAAAGTACTCCTACGTAGGGAAGGGAATTTCTAAAAAAAAAGTACTCCTACGTAGGGAAGGGAATTTCTAAAAAAAAAGTACTCCTACGTAGGGAAGGGAATTTCTAAAAAAAAAGTACTCCTACGTAAATAGGTACGTATGTAGACTTCAAAAAATTTTGCTATGTTTCAAAGTTTTCAAAAAAAAAAAAAAAGATACCTTTAATAATTACCTTTTATTTAATTTTGAGATTCATCAAAATGCTAAAATATCATTACCTATGTATCAAAACGCGCCTATAACACATGATTATGGCCATTTTAAAATTAAATGAAATGAATGAGATATTAAATGCTTCATCTCTTAGACATTTTTTGAGAGAATCTCTTAAATATTTTTGATAAATTTTGATTTAATTCTTTTATTTCCAACCCGTTCTATCTATTTTTCTTTCAAATTCTTTTAGGGCCCGCTTGGATCCCAGATTTTTCAATCTTGAGAAAAGTCAATTTTGGAATAGAGATTTACTGGAATTGATATTTTTTTAGAATATGGTGTATGCTGTTTGGATCGCATCTGATAGAAATAAAAAAAATACAAATTCTCTGTTTGGATTGTCTGAAATATCTTTGTTTTGGAAATGAAAATCCTTTCTCTCTCTCTCTAAATTTTTAGACATAGTTTCTCTCTCTAAAATTTTCTCTAATATTTTAATACAATCTCTTTCAAAAACATAAAATTTGAAATAGTCTCTCCATAAAATTTGAGATAGATTCTCTCCATAAAAATTTTATATATTTTATCTTTTTAAAATTTGATGTAGTTTCTCTTTCTAAAATTTTGAAATACTTTTTCTCTCTAAAACTTAAAATTTGAGATAGCTCTTCTCTATAAAATTTTTGAGATAGTTTCTCTCCCTAAAATATAATATAGTTTCTTTCTCTAAAATCTTAAGATACTTTCTCTATCTAAAACTCAAAATTTGAGAGAGTTTCTTTCTAAAATTTTAATATAGTTTCTCTCTCTAAAAAATTTTAGGTATTTTCTCACTCTAAAATTTGATATAGTTACTCTCGCTACAATTTTAAGATGCTTTCACTCTCTAAAACTTAATGTTTGAGATAGTTTCTCCCTCTAAAATTTTAATATACTTTCTCTCTCTAAAACTTAAATATTGAGATAATTTCTCTATCTAATTTTTTAAAAATAGTTTCTCTCTAAAAATTTCAAGTACTTTCTCTATCTAAGATTTGATATAGTTTCTCTCCAAATTTTTAATATATTTTCTCTAGCTAAAACTTAAAATTTGAGATAGTTTCACTCTTTAAAATTTTCAAGTAGTTTCTCTCTTTAGAATTCTAATATACTTTCTCTCTCTAAAACAAAATTTGAAATAATTTATGTATCTAATTTTTTTTAAATAGTTTCTATCTTTGAATATTTCCAATACTTTCTCTAAATTTGATATAGTTTCTCTCTAAAGTTTTAAGATATTTTCTCTCTAAAACTTAAAAATTGAGATAATTTCTCTCTCTAAAATTTTTCAAGTAGTTTCCCTATCTAAAATTTGATATAGTTTCTAATCTCTAAAATTTTAATATGCTCTCTCTCTCTCTCTAACTTAAAATTTGAGATAATTTCTCTTTCTAAATGGTTTGAGATATTTCTCTCTAAAATCTTGTCTTTAATTTGACACGTTGCTTGGAAAGGGTGGGAGTCATTTCACAGATCGTGAATTTGTCTCTATTTACCTCTAATGGGTATGCTGATGCATGCTAATACAACTTTGTTGCAAGTAAAGTGCAATATGGGGGACATAAATAGAATGTGCTCTTATCAAGAGCTCTTAAGCACCGTCTGAGCCTCAATTCTTTGCTCCCTAAATATTTATTGAATCTCTCTTTTCTTCAATGAATTTGATTGGTTTACATAGAAAAACGGCATATATCAGTTTTGATAATTTCTCTTGAGTGTAAAGGATGAGGTGCTATCAAACGAACAAATAATGAAAGTTTATCATGAAAATCAAAATGCTCAGATCCGCCAATATGCGGATCAACTCTTTTTTCAACATGATATGATGAGGGCAACATGCAATGCCCTGATCCACGAGATTGCGATTCTATGGGGGCTCGCGCCAGCCCATAGTGGGGTTTGCAATGCAATGGCTCTGGAGATTACAAATTTTTGGGGCTTGAGAAACCGGAAAGTTCTCAAGCTCAAGCGGCCCCAAGCGCCCCAAGTGTTATCCCAGAAAGGGCTGACCCTTATTTCACACATAAGAAATTTGGGGTCTTTTGTATTGCTTTTGGTTCTTTTTTGGGGTGGGAACTATCTATTTTGGTTCTTTTTTGGCCCGTGTGAGAAAATATCCTCGACCCATGTGGGCAACTATCTATTTGGGTTTTTTTTGGCCCATGGGGGCATATATCCTTTGATTCCTCTCTCTCCCTCACACTTCCTCTCTCCCTCATGGGGATAATCTCACTTTCACTCTCTCCCACTAGATTGAGAGAGAGATTGGGAAATTGTCTCACACTCTCATTGTTTCATAGGGGGAGTCTATTGATCATCTCTCGTGTACAACTTTATGTAAAAAAAAGAGTATGTGAATGAATGTAATTTTTTATGGGTTTAAGAATTAGGATTGATGTATGATTGCTTTTTTTTTTTTTGATTGATGGGACAAAGAATTGAAATTTATATATAGAGAGAGAGTGTGTGTTAGATAAAGATAAAGCTGGTATTGTAGGCATGGGGGGAGAGAGATAGTCATGTGGGGGAAAAGAGAGAGAGAGAAAGAGGAATTGAGAGAGAAGGGTACAAGAAATATAGTTAGGCGTGGGAAGAAAGAGATAGTCAGGTGGGAGAGAGAAAGCTGATATCGGTGGGGAGAAAGAGACAGTCATGTGGGAGAGAGAGAGAGAGCTTGGCAGAATTGGGAGAGAAAGCAAGCGAGAGAGAGAGAGACTATTTCTTAGAGAGAGTGAGTGAGAGTGCAGGGATTAGGAGAGAAAAATGAGAGAGAGAGTAGGAATTGTAAAAAGTGAGGGAGTGAGTTAGAGTGAGAGATAGAGAAAGTGAGTGAGTGAGAGAGAGAGAGAGAAAGTGAGTGAGAACGAGAGATAGAGAAAACCAGTGAGAGAGAGAGATGTATCAATAGGGAGAGAGAACTTAAAAAGGGAGAGAGAGAGCTCTAACAGATTTGGAGAGAGAGAGATGTATCAATAGGGAGAGAGAGAGCTCTAACAGATTTGGAGAGAGAGATGTATGAATAGGGAGATATAACTTAAAGAGGGAGAGGGCATTTTGTATCTCTTATTGAGAGAAGGCGTGGAAGAGAAATATGGAGAGTTTTTTTTATTAAGAGAGGGTGTGGGAGAAAAAGTGATAGAGAACTAGATAAATTTTTACGCAAATTTTTATATCAAAAAAAATAATATTTTATGATAAATGATAATAGACAATTCGGCTTTTGATTTTGATGAACCTGATAATGTTGAAGAGGCCACAACCGAGTCTTATGGACATATTACCAGGGTGGGTGAGAAACCACAAAAAAAAAAAAATGGCAGAGGGGTTAGGAAATGGGCCTACAATTTCAATTGTAGAGAAACTCCATATATTGGCACGTATTTATTGGACGTGTGCCTGGGGTAGGCATATCAAGGAATTACAAAATGTTCTAAAGTGTCAAAAAAAGAAAGGGAAGCTTTGAAGCAAGAAGAGGAAGAGGCAGTTAGGTTGTATGGGTAGGCAAAGAAGAAAAAAAACTCCATTCTCTTTTGATACCTCCTTATTCCTCGCGACGAACAACGGAAAAGGAAAAAATTTCTCATATGTTTAATGCACATGAGAGAGAAGAAGTTGATGCTGCAGTAGCACGCTTTTTCTATGCTCATGGCATCCCATTCAACATCGCAAATGGCCCTAGATTTCATGAAATGGTCTATGCTATAAATAATGAGCCAAAAGGCTACATGCCTCCTAAATATGATAAGATTAGGAAATCTTTGTTGGATAAGGAGATGAATAGAATCAAGAGGGCACTGGCTCCCTTAAGGAATGATTGGACGACTTATGGAGTTTCAATTGTATCAAATGCCTTGAGCAACATAAAAAATGAGTATTTGATTATTGTGTTAGCAGCTTATGGGGGGCGGGCAATGTTCCTCAATGGACATGATTTGCTCTTCCATTGAGAAGATTAGTCAAAACATCATTGATATTCTTTTGAAAGCGATAGGCTTTATTGGACTCTACAATGTAGTTCAAATGGTTATTGATAATGCTGCAAATTACAGAGGTGCAGGAACAATTATCGAATGTTGCCATCCCCACATTTTTTTGGTCTGAATACTTAGCACACATTATGAGCCTCCTCATGAAAGACATTGTAGACAAAATTAAGACAAATCCAGCTTTTAGTTTTGTGTGGAGTCACAGTCAGAATGCCAAGAAAGTGATAAAATATATTCGCAATCACACTAGGTGTCTATAGATATTTAGGACTTTTTCAAATCTTGAAGTCCTTAAGGTTAAGAAAACCATATTTGAGTTCCATTGCATAATGTTGAGGAGTCTTACGAAAGTAAAGGTTGCTTTGACATCCTTGGTTTTAAGTGAAGAGTGGGAGGGTCTAATCATACCGAGGTGCGTCGTATAATTATGGATGATAATTTTTGGTCAACGAACAAAAATATATTGCGATTTACTTGGCCAATATGGAAGATGATGAAGTTTGTTGATACTTACATGGTTGTGATAAGGGATGCATACGAGCGTATGGATTCAATGTTGGATGAAATTGCAGTGGACATATATGGTGATCCTATTTTGTATCAAAAAGTGCATACGGTAAAAGTTGATAGATGGGATCAGACCAATTTTCCATTACATTGTTTGACATATGTTTTAAGTCCTAAGTATCACTCTCCGAATTGGTTAACTCTGCCAACTCCTAGTGGGGAGAAGAGGCTAAGGCCACACCACAATAAAGAAGTATTAACATCTTATCTTATTGTGCTTGAGAGGTTGTACCCAGACAAGAATGAGAGGGGTAGAATACGACCACATATCAGTGATTTTGTAAGTAATAAAGGAGTTTTTTCACTACCAACATCTATTTTGAATAGAGGAACAATGTTAGTTGTTTCATGGTGGGATCCATATGGTGGCGGGGTTCCTGAATTGTATTCACTAGCTATTAAGGTGTTGTCTCAGAGTGTCAACTCGTCATGTGCTGATAGCTACTGAAGTACATATTGTTACACTCACAGTGTTAAGCAGAACAAGTTAAATGTTTAATGCTCCGAGTCATTGGTTTATGTCCACTACAATGACAGGTTGTTAAGTTGACTAGGATCAGATTATGCAGATAAGTACAAAGGTTGAGATTATCAGCCTGATGATGACCACTTCAAGGATGATGTTTGAGCATTAGAAGCGTTAAGCGACTACCTTGATGCAGATGATGAAAGTCATTAGAGTGCTCTATTACCAAGATCTGTACGTCCCACTATATTTTCAAGCTATGACACAAGACAACTAAGAATCCTATTCCTCCGACTCAAGGGTCATCTTCTTTAATTGTAAATTCCTCTGCTTCCATTGTTTCGTAAAGGCTGGCTCTCTGAAGAGCTAAGAGGACAAGATGGACTTCTCTCTCTCTCTCTAATGTAAAAGAGCTGAGGAACAAAGCTCTCTCTCTCTCTCTCTCCCTTTGATCTAAAATAACTGAAGAACGAAGCTCTCTCTCTATCTTTCGCTCTCATGTTAAAGAGCTTAGTAAGATTTTTATAGCTTGAAATCAAAGCGCATATATTTTCATCTCACAACTAATAGTATTTATGATTGTGAGTTATCTTAAAACTCTACAACAAGAACAGTTGTAGGTGGCTTACAACTTTTATTTTTTAATCAATGGGGTCACTCTAGTCTATATTATATATTATGCTTAATTCAAATCAAGAATCCAATAAAATAATGGGTCAATATGGACAAATTAAGAATAATAGAATGCAATCACTGAATTTTATATAAATTAAAAATAAATCAATAATCCAATAAAATAATGGGTCAATATAAACAAATTACGAATAATGGATTGGATTTTATACGAATTAATAATAATGGTTTAGATTTTAAATTTTTAACATCATAAAACTTATGATTCTTAATTAATGGACCATGGTTGATGGATTCATGATCTATTTTTAAATAGAATTAGTTTCGTCGATTTTTAAAAAAAATTCCACATATATGGATCCCAAGATTATACATTATTAAAACCTTGAATCATAGTTGATGGGAGTGAAGATCTATTTCGCAATAGCACTGGAATTCCCTAATAGTTGGAGTGTGATCCTCGTAATTTGGGAGCGAGATACCAAAATTTTGGGAGTGAGATTCTAGAATCTTGAGAGCGAGATCCCAAGATTTTGGGAGTGAGGTCCCAAAAATGAAAATTCGAGATCTCTACGAGGAACCGTGGGATCGAGGTTCTGGAGGGGGAATGACACCCTCCACCCACGGTTCCCTTAACTATAGTGATGCCAACGAACTCTTCTCTAACCGAAGAATAAGACGCAACTATTGCCACATTATCTGATTTTAAGAAACCTAAATTCCAAGTTTTTACTTTCAGAATTCCCTCTTTCATTCTTTCTAAATGCACTAAAATTTGTATACAAAAAATTGACTTGATTCGCTCGAGTGACTCCCCTCAATCCAGCCTGAGTCTAAAAGGTAGAAATGAAGATAAAAAATGTAGAATTTATTATATAACCTCACATTTTTTTTTACATCAAATATCATAGGGCTTGTTGGTTTGGTATGCTGCTCGTGATATGCCACTGTTAACTATATGTTGGATTCGATCCCGTATAGCTCATTTTCTTGAACTCCACTCCTTAAAAAATACCAGGTCTCCTAGGTTTGGCATAATAAACGCATATTGGTTTGGATTGCTTCTCATGGACTATATGTTGGGTTCAATCCCCACATGACTCATTTTCTTAAACTCCTTAAAAAAATACTATGGTAGCCGAGTAACTCGGCTGAGTCACAGTACACTAGCCAAAATGTTGCAAAAGTAATTATTAATAAGATCTTACCCACTCACTCAAGTTTAGAACATGACTACTCTTTAATATTGGGTGGTTCTTAAGCAGGTCTCTTTCTCTCTCTACGAGGACCCTCTTGATTGTAGGCTAGAGGTCATGCAATAGTTGAGGTTCATGTCAGGTTGGATTTTCTCTCTCTAGTTTTTTCCCTGTTTTAGAGGTATTTTGGGGTGAAATCATAGTTGGCATCTTGTTTCTTTGATGAAGAGTTTGTGCATCATGTTTCTTTCATGGAGAGTTTGACAAACCCTCGATTATCTTTCTCTCTCTTGAATACCAGCTACACAAACTCTCCCTTCTCTCTCTTCAATAAAAACCACCACAGAGCCTTCTCTCTCTCCTTATGGAATACCAGCTCCCCAAAACCCTCGTTTCTCTCTCTTCCATCAAAACCAGCACAAGGACCTCTCTCCCCCTTTCTCTCTCTCTCTCTCTCTCTCTCTCTCTCTCTCCCACAAACACTCTTTATGTCCAATATAGGAAACCCACAGACCCTCGCCCCTCTCTCTTTGTCTCTCTCTCCCCAATCAATATCAAGAAGAAGAACAAGCTCTGTTACCTGCATGCCCTTTTTCTCTCTCTCGATCTTCGATCAATAACTAGAAGACTGTGGAAGCTCTGGTGCTTGCTAGTTATTGTGCATAGCTTTACAAAATAGAGTTCGATACCTAGGGTTTACACACGGGTAGAAAGGATTTGAAATTTCCAGGTCGATGGAATCTGAAATTTTGAGAAAGGTGTCAACAGGTGGTGTCGAAGAGTGGTTCTAAAAGATGGTGATAGTGGCTTCGGTAAGTAGTGAGATAAGATGATGATGGTGGCTTCGGTAAGTGGTGAGATTTTTGTAGGTCATTTTCCCTCTATTGTTCTTGATAGGGATGTATTGGTGAAACTTGACATTAATTCAGATTTTTTTGTTAATGGGTCTTTCTCTCCTCCCATCAAGAATCTTTTCGGGCTGGCTAATTAGGGAAGGTGAGGATTGAATTTGCAATATTTTTCAGATTTTAAAGCGATAGGAGGTTGTAAGGTAGTATTCAAACTGAGGACTCAAGTTGATGTTTTCAGTACATTGCATAATCACTTTTACAGGTTTAGATGCTCTTTGTTGTCTTTAGACTCTTGGAAACCTTTTGACCATGGTTCTTTTACTTGAAAGAACCCAGTTTGGATCCGTTTGTGGGGTATTCTATTGCATACTTGGAAACTCACAATCATCCAAAAATTAGCTTCTTGTTGTGGAGTTTATTGTGATGTGGATTGTAACTCTTTGCTAGGTGTGGACTGTAGCTACATTCGTGTCAAAATTTGGAAAAATTCGGCTTCTCCTTACCAAATTATGTCAATCTTTAAGTTGATAAGAATTTCTTTACTATCAATGTTTCTTTGAATAGTGAAGGCAAAGAAGGGGTTACTATGGTTAATGATGTTGTATCGAAGGAGAAGGTTAAGGATGATTTGAATGTTGTGTCTCATTGTAAAATGCCAAAGCTCATGCCAGAATCGATCTCCAAGATTGCAGAGTTAGCTGCTCAGCGTTTGCCAGGATGAAGAAGAAGACGAAAACGGCCAATGCAGAAATTTCTGAGAAACGGGTCTTCATTCAATTCAAATTCTTTTAGGAATTTGAAATTGACTAAAAAATGGGTCCCTATTGGAAGGTTCCCAGAGTGGACGGAAGGTTTTTCGTCATATGCTCTGCCTCAGCCGGATAGGCATTCTCGCGACTTTTCGACGTTTCATGTTGACTCCCTTAATGCTAATCTACATGAGGTTAGTGATCATGCATGTCCTTCGTCTCAGCCAGGCGGTGCTTCTGTGCACGTGGCATTCACTCAGAGTCCCAAGGTATATCTTCATGATGACCTGCCATTGGAAAGCAACCGCGAGATCTTCGCTGTGGATTGCATGCAACTCCATTTTTTTCATACCAAGAAGCCTTATTTTTGGAAGTCGATGAAGAAAAGGGGTAGTCTCTTGCAAGAGAAGAGATTTCTTGGCTGGAGTTTCATTCTTCTCTCCTTGGCAAAGAAAGAAGTGCTATTGGACCTGGTTCTCAAAGCCTGGTTCGTTGTGTGGTTTTCTTGGCTAGAGAAAAGCATGTACCCCTTGCCTTATCGGTGTGCCACCATTAAGGGTCAACCTCCTAAGGCTAGAGTGAGGTTTGATACACTTCTCATTGATCCCCTTACTTTGATGGTGGTTGAGTCTGATGATGAAGATCCGGCTTTAGTTCACGGTGAACAAATGTTGCCAGTGCATATTGAGGGGGAACAGATATAGGTGGCCTCTTTTGATTTGAACACTACTTTGGCAGTCTTTGAGGTGATTGACCCATTGAGAACTATCCCCCATTTGGAGGTTTCTCCTTTTCTTCTTCTGGGGGGACCACATGAAGCTGCTAAGCTTGGGGTCATTGTGTCTGAACTTATGGCTGTTGACCCTGAAGAATCGAAGATTGCAGCAATGGCTTTTGATATGGGTATGGACCTCAATGTCCCCATTGGGGTATTTTTCAATGAGATGAAGCAGATCAAGAAGGCTAGAATGACTGTGGAATCAGGGGCGGAGGTTGCTCGAAACTGTGAGGGGAGGTCTGAGAAAACCCCTATCAAAGTTGGATAGGTTTATAAGCTTAAGAAGTTTTCTGCTTTGAGATCGAGGTCTTCAGCAAGACTTGAGGTCTATGGCATCATCAAGAGTACTGTGAAGTCGAATGTGTCTCTGGGTAAGGAACTAGTATTCATTGATCTTTCAGAGATCTCCTCTACTGCTGCTACTTCAGACTCATCGTAGGATTCGAATTCTGTTGCTTTCAATGAAGCCTTGATGCTGGAGGAACTCTACTTTGGTGCAAGTCCTGATGGGCCTGGGTCCACCTTTAAACTTCCTTGTTTATGAATATTCTATCTTTGAATGTTAGGGGTCTTTTGTTTCTAAATTTAAGCATTGGATTTTAATTCTTCAAGAGACCAAACTCCCTAGTCCTAGTGTTTTTTGCACCAGGGACGTTTGGGGCTCAAGGGTGGGTTGTCTCTTTTTGTGGTATTGGTGTTGTTAGAGCATCTGGTGATTTGTGGGTTTTGAGATTGTTCTTCGAGATAGACTTTTACTTATTGGCTTTTATAGTCCTATCCCCGAGTGTTCTTGGGGTATTATGAATGTATATGATCCTAATGACCATACTCTTAAGGAATGTTTTATCAATGATATGGATAATGTGATTCAACAATTTCACTGTCCTCTGTGTATAGGGGGAGGCTTTAATCTTATTAGATAGCTTGACCAATATTCCGTAGGTTATCTTATAAACTCGTCTATGAGGCTATTCAACAGATTTATAGAAAGTCGTTCTTTCTTTGATCTACCGATTGTTGGGACTAAATTTACTTAGTCGAATAGAAATACCATTAGTCTTTCAATGTCTAAATTGGATAGATTTTTGATATCTGCAGATTGGGTAGATGTTTTTTCTCTTGTCTCTGTTAGAGCTCTTCTACGTCTTTCTTCTGATCATGTCCCCATTTTTTTATATGCTAGCATGGATAGAGGTGGCCCGACTCCTTTTAGGCTTGATATTGGGTGGTTGGAAGAGAAGACAGTGATAGATGTCATTAAAAGCATTTGGCATAATACAATTTCTATTGGTTCCTTAGATTTTCAATAACACAAAAAGTTGATCAACAATAAACATAAACTCATCGCCTGGAAGAAAGAGAATAAGTATAATGTTTAGTCCAAAATTGATGAGGTCTTATGTAAAATTGAAACCTTGGACCAACATGTGCAATCTACATGTGAGTTGATTGAGGAGTTAATGGGTGAAAGGAGCTCGAACTTGAAATCTCTTCATGATGTTTGTAGAGTGGAGGAGTTATATTGGAAGCAAAGATCAATGATTAAATGGTTAAAGGACAGAGATCTGAACACCAAGTTCTTTCATTCCATTGCAAGCGCGAGAATTAGGCAAAAAGATATTTCGGGTTTGTCTATCCCTGGTGTTGAGGCAGAGGATAATGTTGTTATGGAAGGGGCTATTATTGATCATTTTAAGAAGGCTTTTATGAAAGAGGTGAAATTCACTCCTATTTTGCAAATGGTTCCCTATAAAGTTCTATCAGACGAGATGAGTTCTAATTTGGAGTGCGATATTTCTATGGAAGAACTAAAAGGGATTGTTTTTTCTTTACTTGGTGATAAAGCTCCAGGCCCAGATAGCTTTCCTCTATTTCTTCCATAGATTTTGGAACATGATCAAATATGAATTATTGGAAATGGTTGGAGCTTTTATGGACAATGGTGAGGTTTTCAAAGAGGTTAACACCACTTATATTGCTCTTATCCCCAAAAAATCAGTGATTGCAGAACTTTGAAGTATTCTGTCTATAAGTCTTCTAACAAGTCTTTATAAGATTGTGGCTAAGGTCTTGGCTGAAAGATTGAAGTCTCTGTTACCTTTTCTCATCTCTAACATACAATCTGCTCTCATTCAGAATCATCAAACCACTAATAGTATCTTAGTGGCTCAATAGTGTATCCATTTTAGAGTAAGAACTCAAGTTCCTGGAGCATTATTAAATTAGATTTAAAGAAAGCATATGATAGAGTGGAATGGGGGGTGCTTATGAAAAATCCTTAAAAATATGGGTTTTGGGGCTAAATGGAGAAGTTGAAATTTTGGATGTTTATTCTCTGCCCATTTCTCAGTGCTTGTTAAGGAAAGTCTTATTGGTTTTATTAAGGTTTACAGGGGTCCTCGCCAAAATGACCCTATGTCACCATTCATTTTTTTCATCTATGAAGAGTGCTTTAGTTTGATGATTTGTAATGTGGAATGTTTTGGGCATTTCTCTGGTTTTAAGGTGGTTGATATGCAGATGATACGCTTTTTTTTTGTGAAGCGGACGAAATGCAAGCGATAAGCATTGCACATTTTTTTAGATTGCTGTGAGGTGGCTTTGGGCTTGAGGGTCAACTTCCATAAGACCGCTTTGATAGGAATTAACTGCTCTTCGGTGGTGATTATATCTTTAGCAAATTATTTGGGTTACTCGGTGGGCTCTTCCCCCTTTACTGATCTAGGTATGCCACTCTAATTCCAGGCATTCTATTGCAGTTTGTGATAAGGTGTTAGAGAGAGTCCATGTGAAGTTGAATTTATGGAAACCGAAATACCTGTCTACTGGTAGGAGGGTTACTTTGTTAAGTTCTTGTTTGGCTAATTTACTAATCTATTTGATGTCTCTTATTCAGATGCCAACCTTAGTTATTAAGATAATTGAAAGAATGATACGTAATTTTCTGTGGGGGTCTTTTGGGGAAGAGATGAAGTATCATCTACTAAAGTGGGATCGTGTTTGTACACCTAAGAGTGAAGGTAGTCTTGGCATCAGAAAAATGAAATATATGAATGAGGCTTTGCTTTGTAAATGGTGGTGGAGAAGCTTCAATTTTACATATCAACTCTGGTATCAGGTTTTGTCTTCAAAATATGGTTTGGATAGGCAAAGTATGTGGATAGGAGGGGGTAAAAATACGGAGTTGTCTTCTCTGTGGAAGTCCATTTACAAATGTAGGCTTATGATTGCAGGTTATTTTCGTTGAAATGTGAGATGTGGTGATAACATCTCGTTCTGGCATCATAAGTGGATAGGTGATGCCCTTCTTAAGTTTACTTATGCGGAACTTTTTACTAAGGTCTTGCAACCTAATGCTAAGATTTCTGATATGGTTGAAGTGAGAGGTAATCGTGTTGTTTGGAGTATTATTTTTCCATATAATAGGTTGAGTGAAGATGTTTATTTTCAATGGAATGATTTGATGGGTATTTTCGACTCAACTTATATTTCACAGTGGACGTTAGATGAAGTGATTTGGGAAGTTGAATGCGATGGGGTTTTCTCGGTTAAGTCTTGTTATAGGTTTTTTTTCAATGATCGTTGAAGATGGTCTTTACTTGATGCTGCCAATGTATGGAAATGGCCTATTCCCTATAAGGTGTTGGTTTTTTTGTGGTTACCTATCAAAAATAAAACTCTAACAGTTGACGATTTGATTAAGAGCGGTAAAATCTTACCTAATATTTGTTTGATGTGTAAAGCGGATGAGTAACATGAGGATCACCTTTTTATCCACTGCCACATTGCTTCTAGAATTTGGTATTAGTTGTTTGGGCTTCTTGGAGTTCACACTTCACTTCCCAGATCCGTGTTGGGCTTAGTGTCTCATATAGCCTTTAATCATTTACCTTCTGTGGGGGTTTTGGTTTGGTAAACAGCAAGAGGGGCTAGTCTTTGGGTACTTTGGAAAAACAGAAATAGGCGGACGTTTGAAGGTAAGAGTCCCTCACTTGACAGATTGCTTAATAATGTCAAATTGTCTATTTGGTTTTGGTTCTTGATTACTAAGGAGGGTTGGGGAATTTCACGACCTGATGCTCTGTTGAATTTGCCAAACTTGTTTTTGATGGGTAGAGTTAAGTTGAGACTAAGGAGTATTTGAGTGGCACCAAAGTATAGAGGTTTTAAGTTAAATTTTAATGGGAAATCTTTGGGTAATCCAAGTTAGGCTGGTGTTGGGGGAGTGGTGTGTAACTGTATTGGAGAGGTTATCTTCTCATATGTTGGTCCTATTGATGTAGCCACTACTAACCAAGCGGAGTTATTGGCACTATTGCAAGGGAAAAAAAAATTTCTCTCTCGAAATATGGGGTTTTTTGGCATTATTGAAGGGGACTCTTTAAATGTTATTAAATGGTGCAAGAAGGAGCAACGTATTCTTTGGGAGCTGAGGTCCTCCTGGTTGCATATTATGGACTTGGTGGCTCCAATTTCAGTCTCGTTTTGTCATGTCTATCGTGAGGCGAATTTTTTGGCCGACTCTTTTGCTAAAGGAGGGGCTTCTTTGTTTGCTCTTGCTATTTCTTCTCATGTAATTTCCTTTGAGTAGATTTTTCTAATAAAGTACGAAACATTTGTCCAAAAAAAAAAAAAAATTGTTTTAATTTGTAAGAAGCCGGAGGCATTGCCTTTGAGAATGGACAATGCATACAGAGGTCATTCTCGTCATCGGCCCACAACATTTGGTAAGCCCCGCTTTCTCATTTGCCCATTAGACAATGTCCAATCTCTAGCAACGAACCACATGAAAGCTTGCATTCTAAGGGTTTTGCAGCATAGAAATAACCTTGTCTAGTGGGGGGCGCTCCTTACATGCACCCAAGCCCGCACATGTAGAAATGCAAGCTTGGTAATAAATATATATTGTAAATATAATTCGATCCTAAATTTTAAAGGATGTATAATTTTTAACATAGAGATCATGAATATGAAAAAATAAATAAATTTTGAAAATTAAAAATAATAATTATATTAAGAAAACATTTGGACCATTAGTTACAATTATTTTTAGATGGACCATCTATTTGCATCCATCTTTAAGATGGATGTTTTATACCTATGGACTGCATTTCTCTGGACTGCATATTGTAGAGTCCAGACCGTATGAAAAAATTGTTCAGAACTTTTTCAAGACTTGCACCATATTTATGAACTGCATATTTAGGTTGCAGAGTAGTCTATGCCACTTGGGTTTCCTCGAATTTGGTAGCACCTCCCCAAATGTCAATAAAGCAAGGCTGTGCAATGAGATGTGCTTTGATTGGAAACACGAAACGGACAATCATTTAAATGGAGGAAAAAGTTTATATAGGGTTGTAACCTTAAAATGTAGAATCATATATACACTTCAAAAATCTATCGGAAAAGGTTGTTTTAATGTTGAAAAACCCTCTAATTGATCATCTCGACATGGAGATGTATGAATATGAAAAAGAAAATATTGAGTCGTAGAAATAATGCATCTTGCAACACATTATCTAAACCATCCATTTTCAAGATTTTCATATATTTATAGATCTACTTGATTTTAACCATTTTTGTAGTTTAAAATTTATAATTAGATATAAAAATAAATTTTTAGATAATCTTAAAAAAAATTACACTAAATTTACATATTATGATAAAATTTGGAGGTGCGCCTTAATTAGATTGTTTAAGGTTGCAACCTTATAAAAACGACACTCTTAAATGGAAGGCATTCTCGTTCAATTAAGAGGGATAAAAGAGTTCAGACTTTTGTATCATAAACCACACCCTTAAATGGAAGGCTCTCTTAAAAAATAGATCCATTGGGTGGACCATCCACTCGTCACTCACTACCCGGATCCTAATCACAATCCATCCGACTCAAAAAGAAGAAAAAGAAAAAAGAAAAGCCAAGAAGAGATTTAAGAAGGGGTTCGAACCCCCCAATCAAGCAATAAATGACGCACGACATTTATATTATATTTTGACTTCTTTGGCATAACATTTTATATTTTATTTTATACATTGATAAACCATAAATTCTTATTTCATTTATTCCCCATCCGAATCAGCAATTTTTCAACCTGGACCATATCCATCGATTTAATCCAGATTGACAAGTTTTCAAACATACTTGTCCAGAATCCATGTCCATTCTTTTCTCCGAGTTGTTAATTGATATTTCACCATTCAAACGAAAAATTCGTCCCCGCTGAACTACCCCAAAAAAAAAAAATACCAAAACTACAGTCACTCATTTTTTTTTTCGCACTCATATTAATAAGTAGTCTGTGTCCATAAAGGCCTTTACTTTGTGGTATGTGTATCCATGTCATGATGTATCTTACAAACTAATACCAGTAGAAAGGACGACAAAAAACTCCAAGGAAAACTCACTGTACAAATAACATGTACAGGAATGTACAAATGAAAATATATAGCAACAGATCATTGCTGTTTCATGTCTACAAAATCAAGGCCTCTTTTTACATCCACTCAAGATTGCCAAAAACTTGTGTGCCACTCCCCAGAGCACATCATCATCATTATCATTGACAAATAAAATCCAATGATCCAGTCACTTACATAAAGCAATCACCTTGGTTTAGCGAGACTTTTCTGCCGTGAAAGGTCATCAGGTGGGCACTCTGACTTATCCATGGCTTTCCTTGCAAGCTCGTACCCTGCAAAATTCATGGCACCAAGAGGGGCAATCCAGAAAAATCTTGGGACTGCTCCCTTGAAGAGACCGAGAGGGCCTTCATTTCGCAAAATGGTGAAAGCAATTGCCGTCATGGTCACAGGTACACCTTGAGGGGCAGTCATCATCCTCGTCTTCATCACATCAAAAGGTGTTGTAACAACGGCAGCTATCCCACCAGATAGTGCACCCACAACTATTGTTTCCCATGGCTCAAGCTCCCTTCTTAGAACTTGCTGAGTGGCCTTCAGACAAGCAAACGACACTCATTGGATTATTTTAAGCATTTGCTGTACGTAGTCAAATAAAAAAATTACTAGAACCAAACATAGCACACGTGCAGATACAGAGTTGCTGAAATGTCGATACATTTAATGTGAAATATACAGTAAACATCGAATCTGAAATCACTTTCATGGCATCTATTTATTTCCTAAATATTCTGGCCAATACATGCGTAATAAAGCACATTGTCGGGTGATCATCTATGGTAAGGTTTAGATTGTGATGTATCTGAAAATTCAGAACCATGCAATAAATTGCATCAAAACCTGCACGCGGGGCTCCTGAGTTTTGCGTCCGCAATCTTACAAATAGGCTTCAGAGAACCTTCCTCCTAATTAAGGGGCTCACAACAACTATTAATTGCCATTTTGCCACAGACGATCATCTCACAGCCAAGAAACTCCTTTTTTCTTTTGTCCTAGGAACTATTTACACATAAGGTAGCAGGACATAATTGCTTGCTTTCTCAATGTTTGTTGGGAAGCACCGAAATGATATGAACAGAACTTTCATTTCACCATTTAGCTTTTATATTGTTTAAATTTGTGGATACTTATTCTCCATTAAGTCTAAGAGAGGCTCCACTAGTGATTTTCATTTGGAAAGATACAAGGGTGTTAATAAAGAGAAAATGAATCACGTTATTGAAATTTCCAAATAGAAACTATTTCCATTGCTCTCAACCGTCCCCTATACTTACGGAAATAATTGAAGCCACAGTAGTGAGCTCCGTGCTGCACGCATTGTGCAAGGCTATGAAGGGCCAATGAGACAGTGAATATATGTTCACTGCATTGTTTTTGGACTCAGTCGAGTCTACTTGAACTTGGCTGAGTATCTCGGCTGAGGCCGAAGCCCATTGGTGAGGTAAGTTCGGGCGTCAACTGGATGACCACCAAAAAACTGCTAAAAATATAAAAATAAATAATTGGAAAACACCAATATCTTAGCTATATGTTCTTAGATGATTTATATAGTTTTTAAGATGATGGGAACTTTCAATTTTTTCAAGTTAACTTCCAAAAAAACCTTTCAATCTTTCCTTTTTTAATTCTTCTGAAATATTTAAGGTAATAAATAAAAAATTTCAACAATCTATAGATTTTTTTTATCTTCTTTAGTCTTCTAATAATTTTGTTGCCTCTTTTAATTTTTTCTATTTTTAACTATTTTATACAATTTTTTTATTTTTTATTTTTTTACATTTTTTGGGGGAGTGCATAACTCGGCCAAGTCTACTGGGACTCGGCCAAGTAACTCGCCTCCGCCAAGGGCTGAATACCTTGACCGAGGCGAGCTTCAAAACATTGGTTGATGTTTCAAGAGGAAATATTGTGCATATAATAAGGCTGCTATAAACAAAAGATCGATTGCGTACCTTTTTGGCTTCTGCATAGAGCCCCATACCAGCAACATAGAAAGGAACCTCACGACAGAGCGTAGCCCCTGTTCCACGAAAGAAGCCCTTAAAGCCATCCTGGTGCAAGGTGCCAATGATGGCCTCACCCATATTATCAAATATGCCTGCCTGTAGCCTCTGCTTCAACACTTCACATGGGATCCTAACTGCAGTTCCTAGGATGGTGCTGCAGAAGGAAGCAAGTGATTGGACCTGATGAAATGACACCAACAGGATACTCACATTTTTTATCAATCCCCTATTTTAACTTCAGATACATACACAACAAAGAAAATGGCAAAAAAAAAGAATAAACCGTGAAAGGAGACGAGCAAATGGAAGGCAGGGTAAAGCCAGGATATCTGAAAAGAGCGAAGTTCTTATCACCTGAATTTCAGGAACATTTGGGGCAACATTTGCTAACACCAACTTACTTGCTTCAAAAATTCCAGTCCGCAATCCGTGGCTGTCCATAAGAAATATGGGAAATATCAGAGCATAACCAAAAAAAATTTCAAAAACTACAAATATTCCCACTCCACACCCTAACCTTGAAAACTGCCCAAGAATTGCTGGTATAGAGCCCCTGTATAAACCTTGTATTCCAATTTGAGGAAGTTTTGCAATAAGCTCCGGAAATGATAATGTTGATGCTTGCACACGAGTCTGACAAAATGCAAACTAGAGTTTTCAAAACTCACTATAATTGCATGCAACAAGCTAGAAATTTTGATAAAAATATAAAAGTAAAAAAAAGTGGGAAATATCATATCTGGAGTAGAATCTCTTCCGGTCTGCCCTACCAAAAATATTGTCATCTAGGAAAAGATCAAAAATCAAATGGTTCAAATTATGATTGCTTTCGAAAGCAGCACCAAGAAATTGCTACATCTCAAAAGGACGATTTGTCAGGGAACTATAACAATTTCGCCCAATATGGTGAATCGGCTTTCTCAAAATGGCTCATCAAAAGACAGTCATGAACAAATAGATGCTGTCTGAGACACAGCAAACACATTACAGGATGTGAAATCAATTATACTTCCCAGAAATGGTTTGACATACGTGCTACATCCTTACATGTCCTCATATCTTGTGGAAAAGGACAGGGATGTCTCAGAAGAGATAATAGGTATCGGACATACAACATCATCATGATGTGAAGCATAGTATGCACTCTGCACTTTTTAATGTGTCACTAGTGGCTCCACTAGTTCTAGATTCCCAAAAATCATCATCTATCTTGCTTTCTAGTAAAACCTGGTCAGTGTCACTAGCCCCACTATCTCCCATTAAACCTCCAACACTTTCAACATAATTTCCATCACATGGGACAACTCAGCTTCCTGAATGCCAGAACCGCTGCTTTAAGTCTCCAACTCACAAACGCCCCTCTGCCCCTCATGGGGTTTAAGAAGATTCAGATAATCCCTGACACCACCAAACACAACATCACTCAGAAAACATAGAGACTTGATAGGTTCCTAAAATTAAGCATTTACTTCTGGTCCACAACGAAACTAGCACAAGTCAAAAAGACTTAAGGGGAGTAAGAATCTAAATAAATATGCATTGTTCAAGAAGACTGGGGCGGCAGCCCAGGCGGCCAGGGGTCCAAACCGCCTAAAGGGTGAATGGAGGGAGAGAAAATAGGTTTTATTGGTTGGGCGGGGGGAGGGATGATGTATTGTAAATTTTTATGTTTGCATTAAAAATTAGAAATATAGTCAAATATAGTCATCATCATCATTAGAGCCTTTTCCCAACTATCTGGGGTTGGCTACATGAATCCTGGTCCGCCATTCTTCTCTATCAATGGCCATACCCTTAGTGAGGCCATAAATCCCCATATCTTTTCTCACAGCTTCCAACCATGTCCTTTTGGGCCTTCCCCTTGCCCTTTTTTAGCCTTCCACTTGAACCAAGTCACGCCTCCTAACAGTTGATGTATTGGATTTAAGCTGCACATAGCTAGCCCACCTAAGTCTACTTTCTCTCATCTTATTCCCTGTTGAAACAACACCTAAGTTCTCCCGAATGTATTTATTTTTCAAATTCTATTGCTTCTTGTCTTGCCACTCAACCATCTCAACATCCTCATCGTAGCTACACTCATCCTATGAGTATGTTGTTTCTTGACCACCCATCATTCCACCCTATAAAGCAAAGCTAGTTTCGTCCAATAGAACTTACCCTTCAGCTTTATTAGTATGTGGCGATCACATAAAACTCAAGTTGCACATCTCCACTTCGCCCAACCAACTCCAATTCTATGTGTGACATTTTCCTCAATCTCTCCATTTTCTTAGATTATAGACCCAAGATATCAAAAATGCGCTCTTTTTGGTATTCTTAGCTGCCAACCTTAACTACTTCCTTGTCTCTACTCTTATCATTATTAAACTTGCATTCCATTTACTATCTTAGTCTGACTAATTTTAAAAACCTGTAAATTCTAGAGCATCCCTCCAAAGTTCTTTGTGTTGACACCACTTCAGGTCTTATCGATCAAAACTATGTCATCCGTGAACAACATACACAATGGTATCTCATCTTGTAGGTGCCTAGTTAAATCGTCAAGAACTAGACAAAAGAAGTATGGGCTCAATGTTGACCCCTGAAGTAGACCTATTGTCACTGAAAACTCACTCATCTCTCCACCAGTTGTTTGCAAACCTTTTAGCTAAATATAGTCTATATTTTTAAATTTGCATTATAAATTAGAAACAAAGCGGACCGTTACTTGGTTTCCTAGCATGGGACTCTACTTTTCCAGCCGCCTCACCCTCCCTAAATCCACTTCGGACTACTGTCCGATTCTTTTGGACACTTTACCAGCTCATGGGGGGCCCAGACCTTTTCGATTTGAGCTGGCATGGCTCGAGGAGCCTAACTTTAGATCCCTAGTCCAATCTTTGTGGCAGCCTTTAGAGCACCAAGTCCATGGATGGGCTGGTTTTCATGTACAAAGGAATTTCAGTTGCTCAAATATTCACTTAAGACTGGGCTCGATTCCTTCTGAGAAACTTTAAAGAGCAAAAAGAGGGCCTTCTCAACTCCATTCAAGCGTTAGAACTCACGGAGGAATCTATGCCCCTTACCATCAAAGAGAATAACCTCCTACAAGATCCTCTCGAAGGTGCTAGCCTCTAGACTTAGATCTGTCCTCAAGTGGGTCTTAGGCCCTAACCAAGGGGCATTTGTCAAAGAGCGCCAAATCCTTGACGGGGAACTCGTGGTTCATGAGTGCATCCATTCTCGCCACTTAGCCAAGATCGCTGGTGTTATTATTAACATGGATTGGGCGAAGGCCTATGATCATGTGGATTAGACTATTCTTGACAAAACTCTCCACAAGATGGGCTTTGGCCATTAATAGAGAAAATGGATAATACACAGTATCTCCAATCCTCACATTTCCATTCTCATTAATGACATCCCTAAAGGATATTTTCCATCTTCGAGAGGCTTGAGGCAGGGGCACCCCCTCTCCCTGTTTCTCTTTGCTATTGTAGTTGAAGTTTTCTTTAGATCGATCTCAGGCATGTATGATAGTGGATTTCTTACGGGGTTCAATATTTTGATCTTGCAGCCTACGATTATGCACCTCCAATATGCCAACGACACCCTTTTGTTTTGTGGTGCTAACTCCTCCCAGATCGACGATCTTCACTTCTTCCTAAATTTGTTTGAGATGTCTACTGATTTTAGGGTCAACATGGCTAAAACCAAGATGACGGGGTCTTGGTTGATGATCTGGTTATAGCCGAATTCGCCGACCGTTGGGGATGCAAAGTCAAGGGGCTTCCATCTTCCTACTTGGGTCTGCATCTGCACATTGGCAAGCCCCGCAAGAGCCAATAAAGCCATATAGTGGACAAATTTGATGGCCATCTTGCAGGATGGAAGGGCAGATTCCTCTCACCTGCGGGTCGCCTCACCATCATCAAGGCCACCTTCTCCAACATCCCTATCTTTCACATGTCTCTTTTCCAGATGCCTTCCTCAGTTGCAAATCAACATAACCAACTTTGGTAACCAACATAACCAACTTTGGCAATAGGTAATTAAACACAAATATCAGTGCTTGACCGCTGAGTGGCTCCCTAGAGGTAAGACAGCAACTAACTCCTCAGGGGTGTGGAAGGTCCTTAGCACAGTTACGGCCCGTTCGTTGGCAATATTTGGTTCCAACCTCAGGCCGGGAACAGAGTTCTTTTCTGGTCGGATCTGTGGCTTGGCAATTCACCTTTGGGGGAACAATTCCCCCAACTGTTCCTCGTAGCACGGAACCCCACGCCACCATAGCCGACAATTTCAAGCGCCTGGGCCCTAATAAGGTGTGGAACCCTGAATTCAGGAGACCACTTTGGGACACAGATCTACCACAGTTCCTAGCCTTCTCGTCCCTTCTTCAATCCAGCTTCCTTCCCCTAGACGTAACTGATAAGTTAGTATTGTCCCCAGCCCCATTTGGTTTCCCCCTGCCCCCAGTCCCACTCTGTTGCAGCCAAAGCTTGGCTGCCCCTCATACCCCCTTGGATCAAAAACTTCAACTGGGTTGAAAGAGCCCTAATGCTGGACCAACTCCAAACAGGGGGTCTGCCCCTGCCAAATAAATGCATTATGTGCTTAAGGAAGAAACCAACCCCCATCTCTTCATCCACTGTGAAGTTGCGAGTTTTCTTCACAGGGACTTACTTCATCTATTCGAGTGGTCATGGGGAACTCCTCACTCCATCCCACACCTTTTCAGAACTTGCCTCTCATACTCCTGGTCGAAAACAGGTATACTCCTTTGGTGTGCTTCCGTGGCAGCCGCAATTTGTATGGCTGGAAAGAAATAGCAGGATCATCGGTGGGGAGAGAGCTTCTCTTGAGTCCCTTCAAGAAAAAATCAAATCACTAGTCATCTTCTGGGCAAAAAGTAATGTTGCTTTCCAACATCTCGCGCTCTCTGATTTCCAGACCAGTTGGCAAAGCCTGTTACATCTCAGAACACAACGTATCCCCTGGACGTCTCTTTGGAGGCCACTTGAGTAGGGACAAGTTAAGTTCAGCTTTGATGGTTGCTCCCTCAGTAACCGCAGTCCTTCAGGGATTGGAGGCATCTTTAGGGAAAGGGCGGCAATACCCGTTCTCTTTCTCTCATTTCATTGGCATTACGAACTCCAACACGGCAGAGGTTACTGCCCTTCTTGAAGGGTTACGCCACTTCAACCTTTCTTGGGGTTCTATCCTGATTGTGGAAGGGGACTCAAATATTGTCATAGCATGGGCTTCTCGGACCTCCCCATGTGCTTGGCGCCCATACCACATCTTCGATGAGATCTTTCATCTCATTAGAGATCTACTAGTGATTCGGCAACACAATTGGAGAGAAGCAAACAACTGCAGAAGCCCTAGCCTAGGAGGGTACCTCCCTAGACTCTTACGCATCCTTTCCAGCACTAGAGCCCTGTTTTTTGGTGCACTGAATTGATTGTCTAATTTTCAGATGTATAGCATTTTTTGGACCCCTAAGGGTTTTTCTTGTACAGCTCCCCTTTAGGGGATGCACATTTTTTGTACACCCTTCACTCAATACAATAATTAATTTTTCTCCAAAAAAAAAAGAAAGAAAGAAACAAAGTAAAAAATATAATATAAATTTTCAAATTGGCATTATAAATTAGAAACATAGGCAAGTTAACCGTTTCTCAAAAAAATTAGAAACATAGGCAAACATTGCCAAAAATATATTATAATAACAAAAATAAAAAACATTTTAAAAAAAAATGGGGTTTCATCATAAATGTAAGGCCAAACTTAAAAAATAAGCACAAGAAATGATTAAAAAAATAGAACAATACATATACAAAATATGAAACCCTAAACATAAACAATTAAATTCTCTAATCTTCTGAGAACCGATCAAAGTAAGCCTAAATCAGTCAGTTTTGGTTGCCAAAAGCTCTCTTTTAAGACTTTAATCCCCCAAAAAGTTATGGGTTGAATGCCTTTAAATTTCGTAAGATATCGAAAATTTCGAATTCGAATTCAATCCTTCAAAAACTTATGATTTTGAGCTAAAAGAGTGGTGTTCTTAGAGAACAAATAGAGTTCTCTAGGTTTTTGGGGGGCCAAAATGCCCTCTAAATAAATCACTTTGTTTGCTCTTTTGACAAGGGGGCAATTTTCGCCCTCACCAAAAGGGCCTTGGGAGAGAGCTATGAGCTGGGTGCCTGCCCCGGCAGTGCCCTAGGCGATTAGTCGGCCGCCCAGGGTCACCACCCCATCCTGGCCGCAGAGGCCCAATGCAAGGCGATGAGGCCTCCCAGCCCGCTGACTCTTTGAATATTGTAAAACCCAGGTGGTTGACTTTTTGAACGATGTAAATATGTTTAAATAGTATGACATGAGAGAGATGATTTGAATTGTAAGGCTGAAGTTAACATATAGGTTTGATATATCACACAAATGACGTAAAGTACTTTTCACGCATAGATGAGGCTTGAAGAAAAACAATTTCCATTCCCACACAAAAAGGAGAATATTAATCTCATCAATTAGCCAACCCCAAATAGTTGGGAAAAGGTTATGATGATGATGATGAATTTTAGATGGAAGGACCGATCTTTTTAAAGTTTCCATTAATGAAAGTATGACAGTTGAAAGCCAGGAATTTAACTTGCACGGTAATGTTTCAACACTAGAGAAGAGAAAAGGAACTTGCCTTCATTGTGTCAACCGGATGCAATAAAGAAGTTGAAAGTGCACAAGCAAGTCCCCCTGCCAATGCAGACTTTAGAACACTTTCAGCAGGTATTTCCATAGGTGGGGCAACAGCAACCACAGTTGCTGCTTCAAACCAGAGATTCCTGTACGAACCAGTGGAGCAAGTTAGTTGCTGATTCTGACGAATCATTCATCAGCGACCAGCCTTGAGTGTTGACGAAAAACACTTAGCTTCATTATATAATATGACATTAGAAATAGCATCTATAGAAGTCATAGAACATTCATGAAACGATCCCAGAAAGACTAGACCCAAGAAAGCAAAAGCTATTCAAAATAGAGCTGATACCTAGATATATTAAGGCATGGACCTTGTCACAAAACTTTTCTTCAAACCACAAGCACACAAGCATGCAGGCATGTGCATGCGCATGCGCGCACACACACACACACACATAGCATCCGCCACACAGGAGGGTGACATGTATGAGAATGAAGTTATCATCGTCTAGGAGTGGTAGATAACTAGTGAGGGGTTGACAGCCCCCTGTTTGATAAGGTTGTCCGCAATGTGGTTGGCTTCACAGCAGATGTGGTGAATGGAAGCTAGGATAGGTCCATAGAGTTGAAAATTTTGTTCCATAATCTGTTCAAGATGTCATGGGCAGGTGGAGGTCTGATTTGTCCAAATAATGATGATCTTTAGGTCTCCATCGACCATCAGTATGTTGCCCCATCTGTGGTCAAACACGTTTGAGTCCTTGCCGTAGCACTACAGCTTCAGCCATAGTGGAGTACTCAATCCAAAAGAAACGGTAGTTTCATCTTGACTTGATGGCATGTGATAAGATTCTAACACCACCTAACTCACCAAAAACCCTTTGTCTGGGCATAAAATCCATGGTTAGAAATCCTCCTACCCAAATGGCCCTGAAAGTTGTTTCACTAAATTCTTAAATAACCTCAATGATGTGCTCTGCTTGGTTAATCTCAAGACTTATTAAAGACCACAATGCCATGAGCTTCGGTATGTTCAACACAAGCAACTGAGAACATCATAACCATGACTTTTAAGCCCGTGCATCAACAGAAGAGAGAATGCTACTCCAAACTTTTATAATGAAGGTTGATTACTGAAAAAGAGTGTTCACGGTTTCTACTCAATAAACACAAAGCTAACATCATAATACATAGTATTTTGAAAAAAAAATTATCAGAAAAGAACAGAAACAAAAACCTCATAAACTTGATGAAAATTTAGGCAAAGTTTCATAAGAAACACACGTCCAATTGACATGACACATACAACCACACTCTTACATTCCCTAAATTAGAATGCAATTGAAGCTCATAAAAAGTTTAAATAAATAACACCAATACGTTCAATGCCATCTTTTACAAAAGGTAAGGAGACTTATCCTACCGAGGATCATCTTCAAGGCGATCTGACGGAAGTAGAAGCATAAAGTTGCGGAAATGACCATAAGAGATAGACCCTTCAGTGTCTGCATTCAAGAAACGCATCATAGCAACAGCATTTTCTTCATTAGCAGGAAGTCCTGCATTCTTTAATGATGCAACAATTTGACTTTTCTGTAGGGTTCCAGATTTGCTCAAACAAAGAGTAGTATAAGCCCGGAGCATTGTTGGTTCCTTCTGTTCCATTAGGGATAAGAACTGTTTCCAACCAAATGATTTTGCAAATAGGTGGCTTCTTGTCCGACGCAAAAAGTCACGAGCATATCTCTTAGGTAATCTTCTCTTCCTCATCGCAATTTCAAGATCTTCTAGTGTCACCTGACCATCACCATCTCTGTCCAGTTCTTCAAAAAAACGTCTTCCTGGATGCAAATATACTTGGTTAAAATGCATAACTGTTATAATAACCACAGAAGCAAGATAGCACAAGAAAATCAATTCAGAAGCTCATAATTTAATTTAACATTAGTGTAACCAACAAAGACAAGAAAGTTAACCCCAATAAATTTCTTACATAAACTACAAAAGATAAGTTGCCAGAAAATACTGAGGAGAATAAGCCTAAGAATGTGACAATCATAAATGTGTTATTGTCAACTCAGTTTAGAAATACAGAAAATGAGATAGAGTAAATGACATTAATAAGAACATGATCATGATCACTAGTTCTCAGAACAAGTCAAACTACATAACAAGTTCAGGAAATAGGGGAAAAAAATTAGTACAGCAGGTTATACGGATAATGACAACTTCAAGAATATGGCATATCATTTGCTTGCATTATCCACTGCAGAAAAACCAAATGCAATCATTGCAGTCAAAATTAGTAATCACTATCCTAGAGATATGCACAGGCTTCAATTTATCAATGAAGCATTTGGAAAAATTAGGATTTCATGATGGCATTAGAACTTTGACAATGGCAATCACGTGCATCAACGATATCCCCTGTCTATAGATTGAAATGAAAAAACATTAACGGCAATCAGTTAGCAGTCATCATGCCAAAGATCGGATACGGATATCCGTGATTCACTTTGACCAACAATCAAGTATTTAAGACACAGGGATTAACAATGCCAGGTTAAGTAGGATCTTACAGGGCCAACTACATGATTGTGGTATATCCATACGACTATACCATGCCCAATGGCCATGAAGACATCAATTGCGCCTTGAAAATAGACTAGCCTTAATATCACCCAGACATCTGGCTGTAAATACTTGACCACAAAGCAATGTAAACAAATGCTACAGAAATGGTTGGAAGATTTGCACCATTGACCATTATCTAGGCCACAGTGTCCATGATCTGGTCCTCACAAGAGCCTCCCTTCTCATTGTACCATAGCAATTCCTTCTAACCAGATCTGAGCACATAAGGCCCGAATCGACATACATGCCTTGGAACATGTATGCCAACAGCCACTACCTAATCCCGCTCAACCAGCCCATGCGTGAACAAAGAAGGCTCCACAGGCTGGTACTGCAGGGCCTCTTGAAGGAACCCACCGTGTTCCCCCAAATGCCCCAAGGACCTTGCCGCTATACACTATTAACCAAGTTTCATGTCGGGAAAAATATAACATGGGTCTTGGAGTTCAGAGAATAATGGTACTGCTGAAGGTTGCCAATAACTAATTTTCACATTTGAAACAGAACAGGAAATATATTATTGCTATTTTCCAGAGCCCTGGAGTTATCATATTTGGATGGAAGGCACCAAAGAACAAGACCCCACACTCATGTCAAATTGCCCTACGAGCCATATAGTATGAAAATCATTATTAACAAAAAAATAAAGAAACTAACTGCGAAAAGCAACACTCTCATGAGTATGACTTGATACGAGAAGATAAATTAACAATAGTTTCATCAATGTTTTTTTTATACTGTTAACATTGCATTAAGTAGAAGGAAAGTTACATAATACCCCGAGGGGCAGAAACATCACCGTGTGAGGTGATGAACAAGAGCTACAAGCTTAGGATATAAAAAACTAAAAACATAAAAAAACAAAAAGTAGTCTGCGCAAGGTGTAGCTGAACTTGTGCTAATCTGGTGAGGCTCCTCGCTTCGCTAGTGCGCCGGCCACTTGATTGGCCTCCCTCCAAATATGAGTCCAAGAGACCTGCATATGCCTGCAAAGATCGAAAATTTCATCAAAGATTTGCCAAAGTCTCCAAGGTGAGGGCAGAAGAGCAGAAGGCCCAGGAAATGACATTTGTGGAGTCCCCTTCTACTAAGAGCGAAGAAGCCCAAGAATGGTTGAAGAGTCTGAGCCCTTCCAAAAGGGCCTGGGTTTCTGCCTCCGTAGAATCTGCCGATCCAATGGAAGAGGAGAAACATAGAAGGGAAATCCCCTGGTGGTTTCTAAAGATGCCTCCTATACCGGCCGGTCAAGGGTTGCCCATAGAAGACCCGTGGAAATTAAGTTTGATTTTTCCCACCTCGGGAAGCCTACAATAGGCTGAGCGAGGCACTTTCCTCGGTCTATGGGAGAGAATGTTAACCCAATTAAGGTGGAAGTCCAAGGTAGACAAGAGCCTAAAACGTCCTTGTGGTTGGTGGCCCAAAATGTCACCATTCCCTTGATGGTTTCCATGATCTTGTGGATGAGGGAGAAATGGCCATGGAAAATTCTGGAGTTACGCTCTTTCCAAATGCCCCAAAGGATAACCGCTTTTGGGGTTACCCAATTCCAACAGAAAAGTTGAAGAGTGTCGCTCCAAATATTGCCCGCAAAAGGGCAGTGGATGAATAGGTGGGCAGTTGTTTGCTAATTGCAGAAACACATCACACATCTATTGGGGGTTTGGATTCCTCTCTTTTGGAGTTGGTCTACTGTTAGCAATTTACCCCACAAGGTGAGCCAATTGAAGACCCAAACCCTGGGAGGAATGAATTAGTTCCAAGCTTTGGAAATAATGGGGATATTAGGGGTACTCCACAGGGGGTGACTTTATCTTGTGGAATAGAGAAGATACTGAGAACATCCCCGAGGGGTTCGGGGTCCATATTATTTGATCATCCCCTATGCGAAGTGAAAACAGTGCAAAAAGAGAAGTAAGATTTCCACTTGAATGCTGGAAGCTTCGCAGAAAAGAAGCATGTTGTCCACGTATTAGAGGTGCGAGATGGTGGGACAGTGGCCCCAATTTTGAAACCATTTACAAGGCCAGCTTGGTAAAATCTTGTCGTTGCCCTACTAAAGACTTCTGCCGCAATTGCAAAGAGGAATGGAGAAAGGGGGTCGCCTAGCCTTAGACCCCCCGAGGAGCAGAAAAACCCCTTGGGGAAGCCATTAATTAGGATTGAAAAGAAAGGACCTCGGATGCAGCCCCTGATCCATTTCCTCCAACGCTGATCGAGTCATCCTTCTTTTGATCTCCTCGAGCACATCCCAATTGACATGGTCGTAGGCCTTTTCCCAATCCAATTTGACAATCAAGCCTAGGGATTTCGAGATGGTTCGAGAGCAAATGCATTCATGTGCGACTAGAGTGCCATCCAAAATTTGGCGATCCTTTATGAAGGCGCTTTGATTGGGGGAGATGATGGAGCTTAAGACCGACTTAAGCCTTGCAGCCAGCACCTTAGCCATGATGAGGCTTATAGGTGTAAAGTCTTTGAGATCCACTGTGCCTTCGATCTTTGGAATGAGGGTGATGAATGTGGCATTCATTCCCTTGTGGATAATTCCATGGCCGTGGAATTCCAAGAAGAAGGAGAAGAGGTTGGAACGCATAAGATCCTAGAAATGTTTAAAAATAGCCATAGGAAAGCCATCAGGGCCAATGGCTCTATCTTGCCCAAAAGAGCTAATGGCTGAAAGGATCTCGGGTTTTTCGAATGGGCTCTCAAGCCACTCTACTTGGTCAGAGGAAATGGTTAGGAAGGAGAGATCAGCCATTTGGGGGGTGGGTCGAGAGGGAGCCCTGAAGAGGTTTTTGAAATGCTCGATAATAGTGGATTCAATGGATGAAGGGTCATCTATAGAAGTTCCAAGGTGGGAGATTTGGGATATGGAGATGTCCCTTCTTCTATAATTAACAATCCTATGAAAGAAGACAGTGTTAAGATCCTCACAGTTAAGCCATTTGACTCGGAAACGTTGCACTCAAAAAATTTCTTCTTTCTTGAGAAGAAATTGATAGTCACTTTTGAGTTGGGTGCGAAGAAGGGATTCATTCGAGGATAGGGGCGAGAGTCTTCAGTTAGGTTTAGAGAATGAAGGGAGTCAAGAAAGGAGAGTTTTTGGTCCTGGAAGTTCCCAGGTAACTGCTTGCTCCAGGATTTCAAGGATTGCTTAAGAAGAGAAAATTTCTTTTGGAGTCTGAAACCTGCCCAACCAATAGCCAAAGAGGAGAAGGACCTCCACCAATCCGGTAAACCCTCTAGAAGGGGGGGATCTTCCAACCAGCAGAGTTCAAAGCGAAAGGGTTTAGGACCTTTACAGATAGGGTTGGTGTCCAAAAGGATGGGTTTATGGTCCGAAGTAGTTTTGGGTAGGGTTAGACAGAGTGTGCCAGAGAACGAGGAGTCCCATTCTTAGGAACAAAGATATCTATCAAGCTTTGAGAAGGACGGGGAAGAAGAGTTGTTGGACCAAGTGAAAAGAGTTTCTCGGAGAGGGATGTCCAAATGTTCGTGGCGACTAATTAAGTCGATGAACCGAAGCATAGCTAGGGAAATTCTTGTAGTGGAATTCCTTTTGTGGGACCACCTTGTGACGTTGAAGTCACCTCCAATAGACCATTGGGAAGCTGGGCTAACGGCTGCAGTGTCTAGCTCTTGCCAAAGAAGAGATTGAGCATGGTCCGAGTCAGGACCATAGACCACGGAGAATTTCCACAGGAGGCCGTCAGACATTTTGGACAGGGAAATTGTTATGAAGTGGGATGCACAACAAGAGTCCAAGAGGACTAGAGAAGAAGGATCCTAGATGATCCAGATTCCTCCTGAGGCCTGTCGGCTTGGAGGGCAATCCATTGGCAGGTTTTATGGCCCCACACCGTCCTTACTTGGAGGGAGGATGACAGAAGCTCGGTTTTTATTAAGGCCAAGAGAGAAGGGGAGTGTTTAGAACAAAATCTTAGACTGCCTAGGATTTCTAAGAAGAGCCAAGGCCCCTGATATTCCATACTAAGATCTTCATAGGCTAGGGAGGGAGACGGATCTCATGGAGGATCTTCTTAGAGGGACGAGGGATCTAGAGGCCCTCGGCGAGGGCTGGACGAGGGAATGATCCCATAGTTGTAATTTATCTCGCAAGCAAGGTTTGCAAGTTCTCGAGAGCCCTTGGAAGTTACTTTGAATCTTGACTAAACATTGGATTTGAAGAATGCTTCAACATCTTCCTTGGACCCATCGAACTTGAAACCGATGACATGCAGCACTTGGTCCGCATTAGTGTGTGCTCTGTCCATAGCTATTACGAAGCTTGAAACCACAGAAGGTGCCAATGAAGACGATGACACTGTTGAGCTGATCGACTAGGATGGAGGGGGGCCCACACCTTGGCCATGCCAGGAGACAAGGCCAAGGAGAAGATAGAGGCGGGGGGGGGGGGAGGTCAAGGTTCGTCGGGAGAAGGGTACTCACACTGAGGTCCAGGCTGGGGGCAAGAGGGAAAGGGGGAGGTTCCGAGGGATTTCAGAGAGAGGATGAGAGGGGGCGAAGGAGCCAGGGGAAGGAGAGAGGTGCAGAGAGGAGTTAACGGGGCAAGAAGAGGCCAAGGGAATGGGAACCGAGATAAGGGCCAAAGGGGGGGGTATTGAAGAAGTCGGAGAGATTGAGTGGACCAATAGAAAAGGCCTGCCGTGAACAGACGATTGGGGGGGGTGGGAGAGGGTACGATCTCTGAGAGAGAGGGGGGAGAGGGGGGATGTGGAGCACTCAGGGGATAGGGAAGGTTACCTGAGACAACAGGAGTTTTTGGCATGTCTAGATCGATTCCTGCGAGCCATGGAAGATGAGGGGGAGAGGAGGTTTTCCGCAAAAGTAACGGCAGACGAGAGATGGAGGGGGGAAAAGGTGTGAGATCTCATGATGAGGACAGGGACAGGGAATAGGGGGGGGGGGGGGGGGGAAAGGGAAAGGGAGGGGGAAGCAGCGGCCGAAGAGGGAGGGGATCCATGGACTGATGCAAGCAGAGGATATTGGAGATCATCGAGAGAAGAGGACGATGATGAAGGGGACAGTTGAGGGAGATATGGCAGCTAGGGGGGTTTGACTGAAGGTGAGGTGATGGGGGATGAAGAGGTCAAGTGGATGGGGGGGGGAAGTAATGAGGCAACAGGTCTAAGAGAGAGGTAGGAGGCGGTGGGCAGTGATGAGCCTCGAGATGAGAAGGGCAAGACAAGAGTTGGGGAAGACACTTGGCTAGACGATGGAAAGGGGTGAAAGGAGGGAGAAGGTTATCGAGCAAGAGGAGCCAGGGGAGAGACTGGAGCAGGTGCCACGAGGCCACAAAAAGGAGAGGGAAGGGTACGGACAGGGGACAACTGAATAAGCGACAGTAAAGTTGATAGTACCTTGAGACCAAGGATAGCAAAGGCGTCTCCCGCTGGCAGGGCGACCGAGATATTTGAATCCTCAAGTACAACGGTTACTGGAGATGGACCGAGCGGTGTCAGAGGAGATCGATCCTCAGGATTAACAACAGGAAAATGGAGCTGAAGAATAGAGAGTGGGTTGGGTCAAAGGGGGTTGGCGGTCTAGACAATCATCGTTGGATGGAGGGGTTGGCCTGTGTGGCATGGAATTGGAATCTAGGGGACAACGGGGGCACCATGTGGCTGGGGTCAGGATTTGTGCTGAACGGGGGTCAAACCGTCAAAGTCTTTGCCATAGTGGCAAGGCCAAGGGAAGAGGCTTGTGACAGAGCATTGGGGGAGGCAGGGTTCCAAGATAGGGCTAAGTGAAAAAGGTCTCCGTCCAGGCAAACCCAGAGGAAGGTCGGGAGGAATGAAGGTTCCAAAACTTCCACCAACAAAAGGATGGATGCGAGGGGCAAGTACTCGCAAGACTTCCAATGGATTGCAACTAGCTTACCACATTTCTCTCCAATAGAGGAGAACGTATTCCTATGCCAGGTATGGAGAGGAATGTGGTCGATCCTCAACCAGAATCTCTGTGGCACACGGGCATCCAAGGAACGAGACCAAGAGGCCAAAGAGAGAGCTGCTCCTTTGAAGGGAGAAGGCTGGGAAAGAAGAGCCTAGTTGGCACCAGTCGGGGATGAGAAGTGTCCGTTTGAGAGATGTCTGCATGCCAACTCCGCTTCTTGCCAAAAGGATTGGCCCCATTTCTCTATGCCACAAATGTCATCCTTAAGGGGCTAGAAGATGCCCACCAAAGCGGAATAGAGGCGGAGGGGTGACTCGAAAAGGGGGGGTGGCGTAGGGAGGCAAAAAACTTGGCTCAGACAGGTCGAAAGGAGGGTGAGGTGGGGGAGGCAGAAGGGGGGACACATCAGAACGGGAGCTCACATGGCCAAGGGCCGGCTCGAGGGGGAAGGATTAACCGGGGTAGAAGCGGAATACGAGGATGGCTGCGGCCTTAAAAAGGTGGCCAAGTGTTTTCCAAAACGTAATGGTCATTCAACTCGAACGGGAAACACCATCATTAATCATTTGTACTCCTTTGCCAGGTGTCAAAGCATAAGGAATAATCAGATATTGGATCATTGCCAATCAGAGTCTCACCTATTTAGGATGGGAATTAACACAGTTAGGAATTAAGTGTGTTTGCAATTGTGTAAGAGAGAGAAAGATAGAGAGAAAGAGAAAGATAGAGAGAGAGAGAGAGTATTAGAGTAAACTGATCTTGTTGCCTTATGAAAACGTTCAATGTCAGGCACGTAGATCGTGGAAGATATATTTTTTGGGTCATTTCTACGACTTATATGCTTGAATGAACGAAAAAATTCAAGTAATTTAATATGGAATTGAGATATTTCTGTCACTAAAAAGCTCTCAAAGAAGTGAAATTTGTACTGCAAAGAGGTGCTGAATGCAGAATATGCTTGAGATGGACAGTATGCAGCAAGGTGATAACTCCAGAATGAGAAGGGGCTGGTGCCTAGTTTTGTACCTCTAAAACCTACAAGAAGTGAGGGAGGAACAAGAGAAAGACAAGAGCAATTATAGAAAAAGAGACGAGTTCACCATGTGACAGTTGAGAGATTCTTCCATAAAGCAAGAGACAGCTGCACAAGCAACAGATTCTCGAACACAAGTTTGAAAACCACAGACCTTCAGTTTGCAAGGGAATGTCGCCTAATTTACTAGAAAGATACATTCTCATCAGGGGCTTACCAATACCAAATCATCCTTCCCACAGCAAAGAAGGCATTACTCAAAAAGAATAGAATCCAACACTGTTAATTCTTTCAAGCCATATAATGGCGATAACTCAAAAATTGTAGAAGCAATAAGTAGCCCATGGCGAATACTTACATATTAATTTTATACAACAAATCTTGCTTCTAATTTTTAATATCCAAATAACAAAAAACCGAATAATGCATAACTCATTCTTATTACATATTAAACATACCCTTTAAACTACTACTACTCCTTAAATCTCATCACATTCGAACTCTTCCTGCTCCACAATAATAAAATTCGCATTGTAATCCTGACACAAACAGAGCTTCATCAATGAACCTAGGTAGCCTGGCAGCTCTAGGAAGGTTTTGTAAGCATTCCATCATTTCAAAATGAATCTGACCACAAGAGTCACTTGTTTTGTCCTGTGTGTCTTCTATTGAAACAGACAACCTACTGCTTTACAGCATTTGACTTCTACAGCCTGACTAGTCTAATGTACTAGGTGATCATGAAAAACTATGGAACTTTAGCTTAAATACTGAGTATCCACATGTTAAATCAATACACTTACTGCATGAAAATAATTTATCATGATTACCACAATCAAACTTGGTGAAATATATGAAGCCTTAGCTTCTATTTTGTTCTAATAAACAAAATATTTGTGGGTCAACACAAAAATGTATCACATATAATGAACAAAAGAATTATGAGAACAGATACTCCATACCTTCTGATTGAGTATACCTAAAGAAATCCTGTACTGAAAAAAGTTTCTTTTTATCGGGATGATCCTTTGAGGAACGCCCTATCTGTGTGACTAAATCAATCAATTCAGTGAACGAGACAGTAGAGAGTGTGCTTTTCAATCTCTCAACATTTGATAATGGAATCTGAAGCAACCCAATTGCCTGCTTCTGTGGAGTATTGGCCTCTGGGTCACTACCACCACTACTACATGAATCATCTTGACAATCATCTTTGACTGTAGTCACACCCAACATACTTGGTACCCCATTCATCCTAGCAAATCTGAGGTTCCCCAATAACCCATCAACATCCGCTTTTCTACCTTTCCAAATACTTGTCAGGACCCCAAGACAGTGAGTTTGGGAACATTCTGCGCCTTTCTTGTCACAGTCTTTGGATACAAATTCTTGTTCTTTGCCACTAATTGGAGCACCATGATCATATTTCGTATCTCGAATGCACTGATCAAACTTGTGAAGGTTTTGTAACCAATGATCAAATACCAAACCCAATAAAAACTCAAAGGAAAAGGCTTCTCCTTCTTTATTCCCAACATTGTCTTGACATTTTACTGAATAGCCATCAGTTCTCTGCTGCTTCCTCTTACATGGTGTCGATGTCCTTGGAAGTCTAGAATCAATCATATAGGAATCATTTCCTTGCTTTTGGAAACATTTTTTCACACTTTTGAAAGGACTTGGAATTGCCTGTGCTATGTTATTCAGAAGGAGCGACCAGGTCAAGGCAAATTGCAAGCAAGTTGTGCAAGACTCATCTTTACCAGCCGATGAATCACACAACGAATCAGTACTTGCTATTTTCTCCACCCTCTCTTTTGAGACCTTCTTTGCGACTTCCCCTTTACTGTTGCTCCCTGAGTTGGGAAAAAGTGTGCCCCAAGCCTTAATAGGGATCTTCAAAGTGAAGCTTTTCTTTCTATCATCAATAGATGCTGAAGGAACACTACTCGAACAAGAAACACCAGCACCATGGCCATTCTTCTTAACAGAAAAGTTCCGAGCGCTGGCATCGGGCTCCTCCTTGATAGGAACTTTCAACATCCACATATTCCCCGTTCCATTTTTGGGACCTAACCAGCAAGATTCCAATTCCTTTGCAGCTCGCTGAATGCCCAATTCAAAAGGCAAGAGGGCATCTTTCATGGAATTCAAAGAATTAAGAAATGATTCAACAGGAAACCCCCCAACTTCATTATCTTTGCCAGAAAGTGCAGCCCTCTGTGCATGCGATGCATTCATAGAAACCATAACTGAAAAAACCCTAAACTATCTCCAAAAATGATGAATTAAAGAATCAACACTTGCTATTTCTTATCCAACACAATCAGGTATAGTAAGGACACCATTCATACTGAAACACAACGAGCCCTAATCGATTAAACTCCATTTCTCCAAAAAGAGGAAGAAAAAGAAATCCTAAATACAGAAATGATATGGGAATCAATGATCAAATGCAGTGAGCAATCAAGTTCTGAATTAGCCAAAAAGGGGAAGCACCAACTCTGAAGTCATCAGGTTTCCCATTAAATCAAAGAAGAAAAGAAGGGCATCTTATTTCAATGGCTCAAAATCACCATCACAACTGTTGCAGACCAGGGGTACCTATAAAATGACAAGACATCAAAATCAAAATGATGCCATTTTTTTTGCTTAGGCATCAAGCTTAACGCACCTCAACTGAAGCGCTAGGGCAAAGACAAAAGAGCCCATTCTGGATATTAATGGAGAAAGGAGGAAGAGCTTGTGGCTGGTAAACTAAAAATGAAGATGAAGAAGGAGCATCTCTCATTTGGGAGGTGTCCAATGAGAGGAGGAAGAAGGCCAGGTGTGGTATATTATATTATTTTGTTTCTGGATGGATAATGAAGAGATAAAAGCTGACGAAAGGGTCGGGTCGGACGGAGAGAGAGAGGCCGGAAGGGATAAAGAACCAAGTTCAATCACGTGTATGCTTTATCTACGTGTAGCCAACGTTACACCTACGTGTAGCCAACAGAAGTCGGCCACGTGCCCTTGAAGTGGGAAAATTTGTATGAATTTTAAAAAATATATATAATCAACATCTGGTCGTTCAATTTGCCACGCACTCCCTCTCAGGTTATGGAAGCTTGACCATTGGTTAGGCTGATTCAGATGACAGACTCCGGTCTCAGTGAGCCAAGCGCAAACCCTGAGTTAGAGTCGTGTAGAATCCTAACAACTGGTTTCTCAAACGAGTATAGTTGGTCAGGGTCTAATTGAGACCTCACAAAGCCCAAAGTGCGAAATCATTCATCAAGTTTATGATAGATTTATTGATAATACCAATCTCTTATGGAAATGTTTCAAAACGTTTATATCTCAACAAACAAAGAAGATGCAATCATTACAGATCTTAATCACTCAAGAGCCTTTTCAGTTAAGTCAGTCTATGATCTCTTCTTTTGTAATCGTATTAGGTAATTAAATGCTAGACTTTCTACGATAAAAAAGCATCTTGTGCCTTTAAAAGTTCAATTATGCTTATGGATTTTGTGCCAAGATAAACTAGCTACTATTGATAAGTTGAGAAAAAGGGGTTTTATTATAACTAATGTTTGTATTTTTTTGTTAAGCTAATAATGAAACGGCCCAACCTCTTTTTCTTGATTGTCCCTTTGTGATGAATCTGTGGTATTGAGCTCATCAGTGCCTAAACCGCTTATATACTCGAAAATACTAGTCAGCTTCTTCACTAATGGCTTACACATGGTATCTCAAAAGATGGGTATAACATTGTGGTGATCACTTTGGATGAATATTTTTTAGGGTATAAGTAAGGCATGTTTGATAAACGGAAGTTAAATCATGAACTGTAAATTGGAAGTTCCTCTTTTCTGGGAAGAAAGAAGTTGCTATAAGAAGTTATGGGTTTCTGTGTATTATAATATGCTGAAATGTTAAAGAAGTTATGGGTTTCTGTTTTCATAACCTCCTGAAATGTTAAGTAAGTTCTAAGTACCTGTGTTTGATAACATGCTGAAAGACTAAGAAGTTCTGGGTATCTGTGTTGGATTAGCTGTAGAAGTAATAGGAAAGATGTAAAATGTTAAAATTGAAATCTAGATATGATTTATTTTTTATTAATTTTTAGAATTTTATATTTTGGGATAAAATATCAATTGAAAGTAAAGTACGTTGGATTGAGAGAGGGAGAGAGAGAGAGAAAGAGAGCTTTATTGATGAGTGTGAGAAGCTCCTAGAGAGAGATATTTATACAACAATTGAAGCTGATGTTGGATGATAAGCTTCATTGCACCTCAAAATTGAAGTAGTCTCTGGACAATGTCAAGCACAACTTCAATTCAATATATTTTCTTGACTATTGTGGGTATACAATTTGTTGAGTCTTTTTACAATTATGAAGTGGAATAAGTGTTTAAATCTTATAAGTAGGTAGTCGATGACTTTTTTCTTAAACCGAATACAAGCTCTCTCGCTATTTCTCACGCACACACGCGCACAAACACATTCATACTCATATCTATCGGTGGTCATGGCAATTATGGATTTGGTTTCCTGTATTCTCTTGGAATGTGCTATAATAGCTGGAGCACAACATACAAACACACATGCACAATTAATGTATCCATATGCAAGCAGTCAGAATCCAGCCCATTCAACAATAACCTGTAATAGCTTGAACACAACTTGGACATACATTCACCACTGATGCATCTATATCTCAACGTCAAAAATATATCTCATTCAATAATAAAATAACATTGTTGTTTGTCCCACAATGTTCCCAACATTAAAAAAAAAAAAGATTTAGACAACAGTTAGAACTTTAATTAAAGCAAAGACTAGATGCTTAGGAAGACAGTTTTGAGATGTCGAGATGCCTTAAGGAAGACATCAACACCTATTTCTTCACCCTTCCACATGGCTTCAATCCAAAGCATTTGTGCCAAATATCTTCTCCAATTCATTGAAGTATACAGACAAAGACTTGCCTCTGTACTTTGTCACAAAAGTAAACTCCTGTAAAGAGAACACATGTATGTATTGAATTTGTGTGAACATTGCACCTAAACTTGCAAAACCACAAAAGAAATTGACAATAAATACTTTTTAACTCACTGTTGTACACTGATCCCATATGGCTGGTTCGACAGTCACCATTCGATTAGCCTTAGCCCAGCCAAAACCTGGTTGTATCAAAATGTTTCTTACTTCTCTATACATTGCTACAAACTGCTTGACCTTACTCTTCAGCCGTTCTAAGTCATAAAAGTTCTCATAATTGCTTACCATATACTATGTCATCCGATTCCATGTGCCTTTCTTGAAGCCCCCTCCTCCGTCCCCCCTTTCTTGACCTCTTTCAACAAAAGATCAATGAGTTGGGCCTCCTTTATAGGGTTCCACTGGCCCATATTATTATGGTAATCTTTGGTAGTTATAATAAAGCCTTGCTAGGTTGATTTCTTTAAACTAGATGGCACTAAATATTAAGCATAAATAAATAATAAAAAGTACAAGGCATTATAGCTCAAACATAAATAGAGAAAATGCAGAGAAAGCCAGAACAAAGTACCACAATGAATTTTAGTAATCATTAGAAGCTCAAAGTACAATCCCATAACCAAATTCTACAACAACAAGAATGCATATCTATATCGCCTAGACACTTTGAAGAAAAACATGATTGGCTTTCTATGCCTATGTTGCATTGTTTCCTGATGATCAAAATAAGAAGACAATCCATGCAAGCTAGTAAACTGAATGCAACTACTGTCCTTACATGGCATCACCTAGGTAGCCTAAAGAGGTCCAAGATGAAAGACAACATATTCCACACGACAGGGCAGGACTGAAGAGGTGATCAACATACCTAGCCTTCTCTCGAAACGTTGTACATATGCAAGGTATCTGCATACCTTTGCTTCATAATGATAGATAGTAATAAGACAATCTAGACAGCAAGTCAACTAAATAAAACTACTCTCATTGGGATTTCCATGGCACATTTTTTTTTTAAAAGTTACTTTCCATGAAGATGGCACTCTTATCCAAAAATATAATACAACCATGTCATTATAAGCTATAGCTTTAAAAGTCATGCCATATCAAAGATTACAATAGTGCATAAAATTTGTGTGTTATCTCTTAAAACATTTGTGATGCATGTCAAGTAACATTCACAATGCATCCAACCATATATAAACCATGTACAAAACCAGCCCATTCAACAATAACCTGTAATAGCTTAATAGCTTAAACATACATAATTGAAAATGCAATAGAATGAACACAACTATGTGACATACATTCACCACTTATGCATCCATATAGAGGCAATAAGAATTTATCCCATTCAACAATAACCTATAATTGCATTATTTAAAGACAAACCTATAATAGAAGGTATTCATAAAAACCTATAAGGGAGGGGTTGGGGGGGGGGGGGGGGGGTGGATGGGGTCTTATTTATTGTTAACTAATTCTTTATTTTTATATATAAACCGGGAGATGTGACCCTCACGCAGCTAGAGATTTGATTCTTCAGACTTTTGTCATTTAAGAAGAAATAAAATCTTGTTTTCCTTGAAGAACATGAACATGGTACACTGATTCTCTCTCTTGTTTCAAATCATGTGTTCTAGTTTTGGGTTTTGGTGGATGAAAGTTTCTTCTTTTTATACTCTCTTGTTGCTGACGATTTTGCTACACCAAGGACTGGAATAGATTAGTTTAATATGGAAAATAAGGTACAAACTAGAACAGACACATTTCGCATAGATCCTCCAACCCAAAATGGATCTCAGTTGATAAGACAAACCAAGCAACAAAGACTTGACAAATCGAAGATTTCCTTCCATAGTGGGATCAAATTAGTTTGCAAAATACTAGGTGTTTAACACAAACTGCATAAGAAACTTCTATCCAAATTAGTCATTCCAACACATGCGTGCAAAAGCATAAGCTTCTCTAAATGTTCATGGCTGTGAGAAACCCAAAACCAAGGTAAATTGGTTCTATTTACTGTGTTTTACATATTTTATAATTGATGTGATAAGGCGTATAACTCCAGAGATTTACAGGAATCTGATACATCATGGCAATTGCCATTAGATAACTATATGTCACTAACAATTATGTAAGAACCTTCTTCCTGTAAATAAAACACAAGTCACGATAAAGTTTGAACTTTGAATTTTGAAATTTATCAATTGATAGAATTGGATTTCATCAAACCAATTTTAATTTATACAAAATACCCAAAAAAAGAAATTTTGCCAACGATTTTTCCAAGAACAAGTAAGTCAACGATTTTTTCAAGAACAAGTAGAAAAGAGAATTCCATAATGGAAAAAAAGAAAGTAAGAAACTGAACTCATAAACTATAAGTGCATATTGATCATGCATATCACAAACCTGATGATAACCACTTGCCCAATTATTTCCAGTACCTCCTCCATGGTCTGAGACAGTAAAGATTTCGATATTGGCTATTTTGGATATCATTAATAACTCTAGGCTCCAAAACCATCAAAGGGTCCGAGGTATGTAATATTCATCATCAACTTGATAGGGAAACACATCTTTCCTGAAGGCTATAAAAATGAGGATACTCGCTGTAATATCGGTAGTTTTGATATTGGTAGTTTCGACTGCATAATGACGTTGACATTGGTAGTTTTGACCACCAAACAACAAATGACGATACTGCCTCATATTAGAAATGACAATACTGCATGCTTTTGTCAGATATTGACTTATCTGACAAAAAGGATATGATAGATGGAGCAACTATTGATACTAACAAAGGAGAAATGTAAAAATATAAAAGTTCTCTTTAATACTAATTGACGAACTAAAATGTAAAAATCACCTATTATATGCCATTACAACTACAATATTAAAAAAAAAAAAGGTAGATTGAACCACCAAACTGAAATGTCTTAGCTTCGATTCAACATACATATCATAACAAGAAGGTCCATCTGGAAAAATATATCTAAAATTTAAGATGTTGTAAGCATGGTGGCTGAAATGGGACATGCTTCACCTATATTACAGTCTGTGTCAATGTCATTATGCGGTTGAAACCTTAAGGAAGCTACTCTCTTTTTCTTTTTCTTTTCTGTTTTTTTTTTTTTGAGGAAAGGTGACCGGCTATATTTGAGTATAATAGATATGTTGGCTTATACAGTTGTGTGACGAATTTGAAGGAAGCTTTCACTTATTTAGTAATTACTTCCCTCCGGAATCTAGATTCAAGAGGGTTCAGTTCCAATTTGTCAAACGAAATCAGATCGTGTAGGCAACTTACTTAGTAATAGATAATTCACAATAAAAACATAAAATAAAAAACAAAATTCATCGGATAAAAGGGTAACACTGATTTTCTCAAACTTCATGAAAAATTCCTCAAAATCATAATTGAAGTAAAGGAAACCATCAAATTCCACATTCCAAAAGTGACTGATTAATCTATTGACAAACTAAAAAATTTAAGATGCATACGGATTTAATCAAATGTGACTTGAGGTATGTTGTAATTTCATTGAACAGAGCTTGAAAAAACTTCAGTAGTTCGTTCAAACTATAATAAGTAATGAGCAAATTACAGAAGAGAGAGAAAGATGAGGGTAGAGAGAGAGAGAGAGAGCGAGAGAGAGAGAGAGAGAGCACTGGCCTGTGTAGCAAAGTCTTCAAGGATTCCATGTTTACTGTTTCCATGCCCAAGGTACAGTTGCTTTCAAAATTCCATGCCAATCTAGTTCCTACATTGCCCCACTTGGAGGGTGATGATCTCTCAAATCTTCCAATTTTAAGTTCCATTGATTTGAACTGATGTTTCTTTAAGCTTAAGAGGGTTAAGTTCTATAGTAACAGGAACTGCCCATTTTAAGTTTACCGACTTCTATCAAACACAAAAGAGCTACAGTAACAGGTAACTTCCAGGTTTTGGGAAGCAAGTTCCTGTTATAAAACATGCCCATATGGAAAGAAACATAAGGGTATTTGAAGGGTTGAGCATTGATACTTCGATGCTGAAATCTAATATTTTGGCACTAGCAACAGATTGGTTTTCTACACATAGACATGGTAAATTCATCCCAAAAAGCTAGATTATTTCTAATCCTAGGGTAGTGGCTAGTTTATTTTCTCCTAGATCAAGTCAAATGGGTACTGTCTGGACACCCCCACCTGCTAATGCACACAAACTGAATTTTGATGGAAACCTAGGTGCAACTGGTTTTGTTGGATTGATAAGAAACCATATGGGGCATATTATTTGTTCATATTCTGGCCCTTGCAGTGTCACTATAGTTAATGAAGTTGAAGCTAGAAGCCTTTTGGAAGGCATTAAACCCTCGTCAAGAATTGAGGAAGAGAAGATCATGGGAGGGGATTCAACAAACAGTACAGCTTGGAGTAAAGGCAAAGCTAATAGAACATGGACGTTGACTATAATTTTTCATGAGATATGGGATATTCTCAAAACTATAACTGCTAAAATCCGTCATTGTTATAGGGAGTCTAATGCGGAGGCTGATTGCCTTGCAAAAGGAGGAGTACACCAATCTTTGTCGGTGATTATTTCCTTCATGTGACTTTGTCTGTATCTTGGAATTTGTTTTCTTTTAATGGAAGTTCTTTGGTAATGTTAAAAAAAACAAAAAAAAGTTCATGATACAACCTATCCTTTGGTGGAGAAATTACAAGTATAGACCAATAGTTAGTTCATAATGAAAGCGACCATTGATTGTTAAAAGGAAGGAACTGACCATTGGTTAGGTTCAAGATGAGACGCAACCTTCGGTCCTACAATTTAAGGACAGACCCTTTGTTAGCTTTATATCATGACCTATCTGTGGGTCGGGTGGAATATGGGATTAAACCTCGTGACTTGTTCATTACGAGGCTCAACTGATAGACTCAATTTTCTAAGTGATCTCTTAGTCATTTTCCTCGAGGTAGGGTTTAACATAAAACCTTGCTCACTAAAATGATGCCTTAGTAGACGGATGCACAACTATCATCCCGAAATGTTTCTTGACTGGTTGAGGGCCAAGCTTAGGCTACTCTAACCCAAACTGGGCCCTACTTGCATCTTGATTGGGCACTTCCACATACAAGTGGACGTGTCCCCTTTGCCCAACATGCCTACGAGTAAGATTGTTACCTGCCTCTTGACCTTGGGCTGCTCGTGTTGATTCATGGAAAGAGGTTGTTGCGAAATGGCTGAGGCAGGCTTCTCCTCTCCAAGTCTCGAATTTCCAGATCTGGGGAATACGATCAATGAGATGTTTGAATTAATAATTTTATGAAATCCTTTTGTTTAAGTTCGACATTAAGAATTATATTAGAAAAGTACTACAAGGTCTTTTTGTCATGGGTTACTAACTTTGAAAGTAAGGTAGGAATTTGACCTGCTCAAATCACTTATGGGTCATTTGGGACCTAATATACATAAAACTTGATTTCGTGTATATTGGATCCAAAACCATTATTTGTGTATCCACAAACATGCATATTCCCAAAAGAAGTTGGAATACGCAAAAATTCATTTTCGGTAAACCTAGATTTTACTCGAAATTTGCCCACCCATTGCCCCCATTTCCCCATTTTCTTTTTATACCCTACTCTCTCTCACTTTCCTATCGATTGGACCGCCATTGTCATAGAGGTCACAGAGCTTCTGCTCTCAGCCTTGCCATTACAACCAATTGAAGCTTAGAAGGTTTTAAATCCAACCTTCACCTTCACCGCATCATTTTGAGGTCCATTGTTGGCCATTTTTTGTAGGGCCGAAAGCCTTCTTTCACCCTTTTTCTCGATTAATCTTGTATCATCAGGAATGAGAAAGATTTACTTGATTGTTTGGCCCGTTTTCTGATTTTTGTATAGATAGAATGAAAAATTTCTCAATGTTAGGGTTTTGATGTTACTGATGGTGTTTTTGGGGGGTTTTCATTAAATTGAATAGGTGAGTAAAAATTGATTTATTTTTTTGCTTTTACCTATGTTGGCTGGTGTTTGTTTGGGCATTTCTATTGGACATTCATCTCCTGTAAATCTTGGTAATGTTTTCTATAAATGAGAGCATTTTGGGTTTTTCCACTATTTCCCCTTTTCTTCATAGAACTATTGTGTCTTCTCCTTCTCTCAACCACTCAACACGAGAAAGTATCAAGCTAGAGAGAGAAACAATTCATATCCATGTCTTGAAGTTCAAGAAATATTGTGTTTTATGCCTGCTTCCCCTATTGTGCTTGTATCGGTGTCCACATCTGTGCAGGTTAAACCAATTTATTGAACATTTATCCATTTTAGATTTACTGTCCTAGATTTTTAGTTTTGTTGTTATTCTTTGGGTTCCGCAATGTTTTTTTAATAACATAGATGCCACTTCTCACTTAACACTCAAACAAAAAAAAAAAAAAACCATCGATGCCACTTTATATAATTTTCTAAGGCCTCTTTATAGAATGCTTGGGAAAACTTTTCTTTTTGTGTTGTTTCCTTTAGTTGTTCTTGGTTACTAAATATAGAATGCTTGAGAAAACTTCTGAAATGAGTTAGATAATTTGTGTTTTAGTGGGGATAGCATAATTGTCTTAATAGATTGCAGGATGCTTTATAACTTATTTGAGGAGCCATAGTTTTTAGGCCTTCTATGGATATGGGTGCTTTCTTCTTTCTGGGACTATTAGAAGTAGAAAATTTTGCCTTTTTTATACTTTATTAAATGGAATGGTTTGTGTTTTGAATCCCTTCTTCTTGGTAATGGACTTAGCATTATGAATTAGTATCCATTTGATTGGACTCCATAGAGGAATTCTCTTTGCATTTTATTCAGAAAAAAAGATGCTCTCTGTAGTAATGCTGGATGTAACAATTTTGATATCCAGGGATTGATAGATCATATGTATTTCTCAATAGTTTTTTTATGGTTTTTATTTTTTAAGCGCATGCTTTTTATTTTTTTTAAGTGCATACTAGATATTTGTAGGCTGCAGAATTTACAATAGAAAAATAATATTAGAATGTAAAATGATGTAAATTGTCTTGAAATGACAAGGATTTTGTTGCATCTATTGCAAGCCTTACTATTTGAGAATGAGTATGTGGGTCTTTTTGTACTAGAGCCTTCTTCCATATGGGATCTATTCATAAGGATGTCTACAAACAATAACATTAGAAGATGATCTTAGGAAGAGCAACAAACTCAAAGTAGCCTTATGTAGACAATCCAACATCCATATCTATCCTAGATTTGCTTAGGAGGTCCCAAACCCACTGAAGCCAAATCTAGATCGTGCTCCAAAAGGCGTACATCTCCTCTAATGTAAGACCGGAAGAATTTAATGGGATGATCGTCGAGTTGACGGCTTCAACGCCTATCAATTTTAGTGACAATGATCTTCCTTTTGATTTTGACAGACACCACAATCGAGCGTTCTACATAACTGTTTATGCCACAGGGAATGGGATTCCCTAGGTACTCATAGATAATGGGGCACCCTTAACATCTGTTCGATAATGACATTGGAGAGGATTGGCATGGATCTAGCTCTTTTGGAACCTTCTTAGCCTATGAAGGGAGTAAGAGGTAGGTGGAGGACTTTATGCCCTTAGCTCTCATGATAGGACCTTATCACAGATAGCGAAATCTTATGTCTCAGATATAGATCCCTCATTCAACCTGCTTCTAGGGCGGCCTTGGCTTCATGAAAATCTGGCCATAGCCTCGACACTTCACTAGTGTCCCAAAATCCCTACGGGTCAAAGGGTGGTCATGATCTCTGCTGACCAGCCTCAAATAGTCAATCTACTTGATCTTGATCAATCATGGGGCATCAATGACTCGAGGAGTCGTGATGACCCCCTGGTAATATATGATGAACCTCAATATTCCACTTTAACTTTCGACGTGAACAATTTTGCCCTCGAAAAATTTTGCCGCTCTCTTCTTTCGAACAAATTCGATTATGCTACTAAAGGTACAATTATGAGTTGCCCGAAGCTTGACACATGCTTTTAACCCAAGGCTTTCATATCGGGCATGGCTTAGGAACCATGGAAGAGGGCACATCCATGGCAATCACGGAAGCCCAAATGCTAAAAGGAAAAAGAAGGACCGAAGAGGGCTAGGGTGTTCACTCACTCTCACTGAGAATTACGAGGATCTTAATGGGCTGATTAAATTCTTGCTCAAGGGCATTCGAAGCTCTGACTCTATAAGCTCAGTGCCTTTAAAACCGCAAACGGGAAACACCACTAACTTGCTCACCAGAGTCCCACAGCTTCCAGACCCGGGCCAATGGAGAATTACACCTCTGATCAAAGTTCTTGGTTCCAATCGGCTTTTAAAAGTCATGTTTTCCAATGATCACACACACCTCCCAGTCGAGGACCATCTTGCCTAGCTCAACTTGAGTAGCTGAGTGACAAGCTCCAATCAGGGCCACGCTTTTTTGATCTCCTAAGAGGGCCTGAGGAAAAATTTGCCCCACGCTCTGATGACCTCCAACTCACTGGAAGGCTTCTAGTGGCATCAAAAAATACTGATGCCAAAAAATGAGTAGGTGCAGGGTATCCACAGGAGTAACCTATGCCCTCTCTCCCTCCTGTCATTTCTGCTAACCCGCATGGGGCATCAATATTGAAATTGATAAAAACCTGGAAAAATCTAATCAAAATTCAGATTTCTCCAAGAAAAACAATTTTGAAGAAGTAAAAGACTCATAAAAACCTATAATGGAAAACATAGTTCACATTGATGAGTCAGACCTTTCCTTCTCGGATCCCGCAGAGGTAGAACTGAGAGTGATCCTAAGCCGGAAGAACTTAAAACCCACATCGAAATTTTCAAGAAAAAATTCAATGGCGACTCAATGACCATAGTCAAAGAGACATTGGATGTCATCCTTGCCTCGGATGATGACACGAAGATCACCAAGATTGGGAGTTCTTTATCATCTCAAGGAATATCGAGTTTCCTTTGCATGGACATACAGTGACATGCCCGGATTAGACTCTGCTCTAGTGGAGCGCCACCTCAGTGTACGCGACAGGGTGGTTTCGATCAAACAAAAGGCCATGTGACTAAAGAACTAACTGAAGTTAACAACTAAGGAGGAAATCAACAATCTCCTAAAATCAAATTTCATCGTACCTGTCGATTATCTAGACTGGTTGACCAATGCCGTAGTGATCCTCAAGAAGGACGGCCGGATCCGAATGTGCTTCGAATTTAGGGATCTAAATAAGGCATGCTTGAAAGATGACTTCCCCTTGCCAAACATTGATGACCTAGTCCACAATACTACTAAGCACGAGTTACTATCCTTTTTGTATGGTTTCTTGGGCTACAATCAATTCCATATGACTAAGGAGGACCAAATAAAAACGTCCTTCATTACGCCATGGGGAACAAACATTGACGCTATGGTCACTCATAGCCTAAAGAACAGACAAAACCCAGGGATACAGGGTGTGATGCCTTATCAAAGGCCATATCCTGTATATTGATCAGGTCTCGTTTCCCTCAGATTATAAGAAAGGGAAGTTTATTTTATTCAGAGAAACCACGTCCCCAAACCAGCATATTGCCTACTTCTAGGTAGCATGTCAAGAAACAACAGCTGATGGGAGACTTCTTCTCTAACAGTTCGTTGAGACCCTCGATGGCCCAGCATTCCAATGGTATGCCCGACTTCCTCCAAACTCAGTGCATACATGGGAGGAGATGGAAAAACTGTTCTATCAACGCTTCTATGAGGTCGAGAGAGAGGCTCAAACCATCAAACTTCTCACCCTGACTCAAGACTCTGATGAGCACGTAGATCAGTTCATATCAAGATGGAGAAATTTAGCTTCCTGCCATCCTAATCCTATGCCTGAGAAGGAAGCAGTCCAAACTTGCATGCAGAACATGTGACCCGAGATCGCTCTACATGTTGAGGCCTCTAATTTGACCTCCATGTCAGAGTTGATCTCTAAATCAGTTCGCATAGAACGTTTATCACGCCACTATGGTGGGACATGACAACCATTTACAAGCTTAGCAAACAACAAGGGCAATGGTAACTCTTGGAATAAGCCAGCCAATAGAAAGGGGTAATCAGTGCAGCCGTCATGGTAACTGATTCAAAGAAGGCTCCCTCCCAAACTTTGAACCTCTCTAAAGGGGTAAGCACGACATAGGTAACACCCCAGGCTGGCAAGCAACAACAGTCGTACAATCGGGTACCCCCACCAGCCAACCTTGATTGGGGTGATTATTTCACCAGGCATAAGAACAAGGTCTATCCCTTCGAGAAGGAATGGGTCCCTGCGCTATTCTGGTTATTATTGGAACATAATATGATCCAGCTTCTAGAAGCCAAGTTCCCCGAGCAACCTGGCCTTGACACTCAGGCGAATTATTGTGCCTACCATCAAGGATCAATCATCCTATAGATGATTGCTACACGCTGAAGGATATTATTGAGGCCCTGATTCAGCATGGTCAGATAAAGACTGAAGACTTAAAGAAGGCCTTTGGGGCAGCCGAGGCCTCCCATGTCATAACCATCCAAGAGGAAGAAGAAATGCATGGTATCCTTTACGCCTTCTTCATTATACTGCTTCAGGAAGGCATAATCACACTAAAGCAGGCAAGGCAACCTCGTCGCCTTGCTAAGGGGACTGAAGATCGTTGGTGCCCGTACCATCAGATAAGAGGCCATTACCTGTCAGAATGCACAAGTTTCCTTGATATATTCGCAAAGAAAATACGAGAGTATCAGTAGTTTTATAATCTCCCTGTAAGTGATTCCCAAGTCATTCCTTTATCGAGGCAAGAAGATCTCACAAAGCAGGACCTTCCTATAAATGACTTGGACTCTGCCAAATCCTCAACTTCCCAGCCATGGATAGTCTACCATGGCCGAAGCAGACTCAAGTCCTTCAGGCGAGAAGCAGTTTGCCTGCCCAGCGAGACGAATCAAACATCACCTCAGAAAACCAAAAAGAGACGGGCACCAAGGGCTACTCGCCGAAGAAACAAGACCGCTCAACCCACATTTGAGCAGGAATTTCTCAGGCCCCTTCCTCCACTGCTAACTTTACTAGACTTCATCCCTGACACGACCCTTATTCCTTCTTCATCTTGTCAAGAAGACGTTCCCGTGCCATCTCCCACTCAACATACATCCAATTAGGGTGACGATGTTAAAAGCACTCTCCAACAGTCTAAGCAAGAGAAAGACCTAAAAGAACCCCTGCACCCATCCAACCTTGGTGATGACGTGAAAAACTTCCTAGATTGGTTTGATGAGGGGAACAACCTTAAACGTTTCCCACCTTCTTACCCTTCTCCTTCTTCTTCTCCTGCTTCTCATTCTCCCTCTTCTACATCCCATGCAGGTACAACCTTGATATGCCCGAACTTCGAGGCTCTCGACCGAGAATTCGAAGGAATCAATATAAGTAAGACAACATAAACGATTGAGAAAGACCTTGGCATGGGTAGCAGGATTCCTAACAGTTGCTGATGCCCTGGTAGCTAAAGCCAAAGCAGAGCCACGTTCTTCAAAGAAGCATAAGAAGTCGAAGCCAAAGAAACCCCAGTGGCCCCTTGAGCCTGACTTTGAGCAGAGACTGAGAGAGTCAAAAGGGCAAAGCTCCTATTATCAGGGAGCTTACCATATGGTGCGAATTTCAGGAGCAATACCCACCATGGGGCAGATAAATCTCAGATCAGGGAGGACACTGCAGCCTCCATCGCAGAAGTCGAGCACCTTGAAGTTCCTCAGTCCGCCACTAGCCCCTAAGGGAAAGACTAGTCTTCCTATTGCTCTTTATCGAACTACTCTCCTCATGAGAGGTCAGGGAAAAGTAGAACTTTCAACTGGCCCACCGATCCAAGGAGAATTCTCTATACTTATAGCAACTGGATTTTGAAAAATATTTCATGGCAGTTTCCACTTCGGATTTCAAGAGTGCAATGGGGATATACCAGACTTTCTGCTGGTCTAGCGTATAGGTGATCCTAAGAATTTCACCCATTCCGTGAAGGTGACCTTGCCATTACTAGATCGGCTAGCAATCGACTGGTAGGCCTCGGAGATCGTTTGAAGATTGGCAAGTGGCTCTTCATTCCCCAAGTTAGCACCACCGAAGATGACCGAGTTTGGGGGCACAAACTCATCATACATAGCCCCGATCATCAGAAGACCTCCAATAAAATAAAGATCTAGTAAAGAGATTCCTGCTTCTCCATGTCCAAGAAGCCAGGTATTATTAACATGGCTCCATGTCTCCAGTAATACATTTAATATATTGGAGCAACAGTCATAGTAGTTGCTCAAACACTGGACTGTTGCTAATAATGAAGCACGTTCAAGAGTGCTTATGTATGACACCAACACCTTGGTAGTCCAGGAAGAGTATCCCTTCAAGTATTGGTGCTCCCCCTGAATCTGGAGGCCTTTTGCTAACCACATTAGTAGTCCCTTTTCCTGTACCATTCGTTTCCCTAAGGTAGGTAAGTTCTTCCCGGAAGCTATGTTCCTATGCATGCAATGAAGAAGTGCCACCCCTTCTTCAGTATTGACATTGCCATCATTGCCCTCACGTATTTCGAAACAAATAGGGTCAGTAATGAAAGTGACACTGAGGGGCCACTTTGGTTCGCATATTGGCTAGGTCAGCCAAATGGGCTCACCCCTTGATAAAATCTCGCCTGTAAAATCACAGGCGTCGATTTCGCCCTACCTTGGAAGCCTCTTCACATCAGGGATTTGGTAAGAAGAACAAGCCATTATAAAGGACTTAGTGGTCTACTCTCAAAATTTGCAAAGACACTGGATCAACGCCAAATGAGTTTGCCAACACTTAACGCCGGTTATGTTTCCTAATACTTAGCACCGACTGTGTTCGTTAATACTTAGCACTGGCTGAGTCTGTCAACACTCAGCGCCGGTTAAGCTTGTCAATGCCCAGCGTCAGTTGCGTGTCAACGACTAGTACCGGTTGAGTCTATCAACACTCAGCGCCAGTTGAGATTATCAATGCCCAATGCCGGTTGTGTCCTCCGATGGCTAGCGTCGGCTGTGATTGAATATCTCACACGTGCCACGAAATCTAATCGTGACACCTTGAACTTAGCTGTGCCAATTGACAATCATCTCCACGCCCTTCAGTGCCGTCTGACACACGAGTGAATGCCAACCGTCACCACATCTCGCTGCTCTGCTTGACACACGAAAGAGGTAACCGTACACTTTCCCTGAGATGGTTCACCTACCATGACGTTTCACCTCTTGCAACCGTACACCTTCCACAACGGTCCACCTCTCATTACTGTTCGTCTCCTGCTAAAACTTCTCCTACATTGTCGAAAACTCAGTGAAAAACTTTCCTGCTTGCAGTTTTGGTCGTGACAACACCAGAACCTCACCGAAAACTTTTGCAAACTTTCGCTAAGTCCCTAGGAGCCTCTGCAACACCGCTAACAACTTCTACAAAGTTACCACAACCCCCGGGAAACCCTTAAAACCATCGTAAAAACCTTTCAAAACTTGTGAAAGTGCTCACTGCTACATTTCCTGCCTCTTCTACCCCAAAAAATACCAAGCCTAGAGGTCCTCCCTCCACCGGAAAGTCCCATGTGCTAAACAATTCCGCTGCAACTTCACTAAATTCTTGGCAAAGTCTGCTCGTCGAAAACCTTCGCTATAAAATGTTTGCTGGAATCCCACTATTTGCCGAAAACCTTCCCTACAAAACTTTTGCTGGAGTCCCACTGCTTGCCGGAACTTCAGCCGGGCACCCTCTAGTCACTGTTAAAGAAATTTTTTTTGCTTAAGTTTTTTTACCCTTGGTGAAAGTGAAGAAAAACGGGGTGTTACCCCCTTATATAGACCACACTACCCTCGAACACCCCTCACAAACTGGGAATTTTAGTCGTGTCCAAGGGAAGCCAAGCGATGATGAGCTGGGTCGGGCTTTCACTCGAGGCCCGAGGTAACTCTCATCTATCCATGCCTAGTGCAGGGTGAATTCCAAACAACCCTTGTGCCGGTTGACTTGGAGCCTGGTGAATTCCAAACGACCTTAATGCTGGTTTACATAGTGTCGGTTGTTTTCAAACATTGTCACGACTCGTTCACAGCGCCAGCTAAGTTTTAACAACCCAGCACCAGTTGTGTTTTTTAAAACTTAGCACCGGTTGAACACTCGCAAGAAACAATGATACACTTGGCACATATTTTAAGCATCATATTATCACCTACTCCAAGATGAAGCCTTGTGTGTCCTACCACTATCCCCAGTGGAGTTGTACCCACGCCGTTGCACCCAAGACATGTCCAGTCATCCCCAGTGGAGTTGTACTCAGGCCGTTGCACCCAAGCCATATCCTGTCATCCCTAGTGGAGTTGTACCCAGGCCGTTGCAACCAAGCTGTGACCTATCATCCTGAATAGAGTTGGGAGCAGGTCACTATTCCTCATCCCCATAGAAGTCACACCCATACTGCACCCATTATTCCCAGTGGAGTTAGGGTCATTCTTACCTCTTCAATTCCCAGTGGGTCTGTTTCAGACCAAGCTATCTTATCCTCAGGGAGTCGGGTTACCTATCATAAGCCAATTCTTCATAGAGTTTCATCTTTCACCTAGGGAGCTACGCTTTCCCCCCTAAACCCTAGTGGGGCCTGCTTCTGTTGGCCATCCTTCATTGGGCCACCATCTCCATCTGAGCCCTTTGCTTATGGCCTTAACCATTTTATCCCCAGTGAGTCGGACTGCCACACAGATCTATTCCCCATGGAGCTCAACCTACATTGCGACCCAACCTCGGTCTGTGCTGCACGACCCTAAACTGCACAGCCTCAGTCCGTGCTGCACAACCCTAAAGTACACAGCCTCGGTCCATGCTGCATAACCCTAAACTGCACAGCCTCTGTCCATGCTGCATGACCTTAAACTGCACAACCATGGTCTAGTTACACGACCCTAAAACTGCATGGTCCAAACTATATGACCTTAAACTATAGTGGAGGCCTAGTTGCATGACCTTAAACTGCACGGTCCTAGTTGTATGACTTTAAACTGCATAACCACGGTCTAGCTATATGACCTTAAACTATATTAAACGTCCTAGCTGCATGACGTTAAAAGGACTTAGCACCATGGTCCGAACTATATGGCCTTAAACTGTAGTGGAGGTCTAGTTGCACCACCTCAAACTGCACGGTCCTAGTTGTATGACTTTAAACTCATAACCACGGTCCTAGTTGTACGACTTTAAGCTGCATAACCATGGTCCGAACTATATGACCTTAAACCATAGTGCACGTCCTGGCTGCATGATGATAAACTGTTTTGCATAGATCTGGGAGGTATGACCTTTAAAACTTGCCCCCACATATGTGCACACGCCTTTACGTGCACTTTCACGCACGCGTTCCTTAACCTACCTGTTAGTGTACACGCCACCTTTAGGACTTCCCCAGTGTGTCCATTCACTTCATCACCATACCTCATTCCCCAGTGAGTCTCACCTGCGCTCACAAAACGGCGAACTATCATGCCATTCATACTCATTGTAAGTTAGTGGGTCATCATCATCCACATTACATTTCATGCATCATCCATCTTTCATAGTTAGCCTAATGTCATTTTCCCAAGTGAGTCAAACCACCACCATACTCACTCCATGGCCTCCACAGGCTGCCATTCATCACTATCACGGTCCAGCTGTATGACCTTAGACCATAGTGCACGTCCTGGCCGCATGAAGTTAAATTGTTTCGCACAGGTCCTAGATGCATGACCTTAAACACGCCTTCACAAAAAAAAATGATGAAATAACGGGCATGGTGTATACCTTAACAAGGGAATGCTATGAGTAAAAATGACGGACATGCATGGTCACGAAACCATGAGTAAAAGAGTTTCGTAAATAAAAACTGGGCATGGTGAACACCCAAAAGGGCATTGTGAGTAAAAATGAATGAAAAGGGTGGACATAGCTGAAAGGTTATGGGTGAAAGAGGCAGAAATAAAAAGAATTTGGTGAAAACCATCTCTATGGCACCGCTTCTCAAGTTCAAGTGAAAATCCATGAAGGACGCTTGGACCAATAAACAGGTTGATGCAGTACTCGCCTCAATAGGCAGCTTCAGCCCTCACTAAAAAAGAAGAAATTCCCTGGTAACACAATGCCAGGAATCCAAAAATACGAGCTTCAAGGAAACGATTCTGATAGCCTGAGTCCAGTTGCAAAAGAACTCGAAAGACAGAAGACTCGCTAAGACGGCAAGACAAGTCTCATGAGGAAGATTATTATTCCCACGAGGTCACAAACACTCTCTAGAAACAAACATTACAAAGGCAAGAAACTGACAAAGCCAGGGCAAAACCTACCACAGACTTCAGCTTGCCTAGCCGGCAGGCCCAGACCTTTGGGATCGACTAATAAAACTACCCCCGATTGGACTAGGTAGACGAGACCTACAGTTGTACTCTGATTGTCAAAAGCAAACTTGGTGTAGTAGCAAAATGCACTGACCAAAAGCATCAAACGAACCCAGACTAAATGGGAACAATGCCCTTTGACATGACACTCAATTGCCAAACAGGTATGATTCTGACTGACGAGGTCCTTACAAAATCCTCAGCTTCAAAATCACAAACATTCCGCATGAGGATGAGGAATTCGATAAGATCCCTCAAAAAGTCTCTTCTCCCCCTAAAGTCTTTGCGAATGGACCCACGAACAATGCATCCCTACGTCTGAGCATCCTAGTTACACTGTTATGTGAATCTCCTCAGCGTTCATGTGGTCCTGTGGCTAGGAAGATAAAAAGAAAAAGCCGAAGGAATTTTTCCAAATGATTGTCCTTCTCGTTTCTCTTGAAGCACAACATTCGGCGGGGCAAGTTGTTTGAACGTAGTTTTCAACACCTTGGTCCCTGATAGGAAGCAGGTCAATAAAGACTACAAAATAGTCTTTTGTAGTGGAAATTCTCGACAGTCTCAAAATGGTCCCAGAACTGGTTAAGATCTTCATCAGCACTTCAAAAGACCACCTGCCAAGTTTCATCGTGATCAGACATGTCTAAGGCAGTGAATACAAACAAACAATTTCAACGAAATCGGTCTCGAGCACCCTGAAATGGACCCTGTAACTAGAGTCATACTTTTGGTATGTCAAACAGTTGTGGGACCAGCGCCATTAGATTTGGCACAGTCGAAAACCCCTATGGGTCAAGATTCGGCTTAATCGGACATTCCAAGACAACGTTATGGGTAAAATACCGAAAAGGGGTAGGCCGCACACTATTCTTGTGTGGTCTCACTGCATCAAGACACCATTACAGGTGGCTGTTCTTACAGTCACAAGCAGTCACTTTTGGGGCCTATAACTCACTCGTTCCAAGTCGGACCTCTCCCAAATTTGGTGAGTGTGTTCGTCTCATCAAGACGAGCAGTTTGATATATGGTACGCCGATGACGACGCCAGAGCAAAGAGAAAAACTAAATGAAAGTCGCTGATCCATGAAGGAAGTTGCAGAAAATTCAGCATCAGCATACCTCGTTCGAGCAGCCAGATGACGACGCTCGCATACCCGATCGACATGAAACCAATTGCATTTTGTGCATGAGGTCCGTGGCTATCTCTGGTTCGAACCTCGCGTACAATGAATAATTGGATTTCATGCACGAAGGTGTCAAAACTGCTGTAAATTCCGGCCATTGGATTTTAAGATTCCAGTTAAAAACTCAAGATGATAAAATCTTCATTTGGCCACAAAATCAAGCTACGTTTGTTGCAACGTGATCGCGACGGCATGCTCAGTGTGATTCAATGAAGACGTCACAAAGAAACATCAAGGAACGAGCACACAATCGATTTGAAGTTTTCAAGATTCATCCAAAATTCAAGTCTTATGATCATGGCTCAAAAACATGATTCATGGCTCGAAGTTGGTATCAAAATGATCGCCATGCCGAGCCCTACAAGAAAACAAAAAATATTTCGATTAAATGGGCATCAGAAAGACCCTGGGTCAGCCACGAAAGATCACGCAAGTTCTCGAGTAGCAGCAGGGACCGTTATGGAATTCCACACATTGTTAGGCAGTGGTAAAATAATCCTTTTACACCCATATTTAGAATATCTTTAAATTCAATTAAATTGTAATTATCTTCAATTTTAGGTAGTTTTTGGGCATACACCCACGCTTTGGCCTAATTCTATATAAACAGGCAATGCCGCATTCTGAATTTTACTTAAGCATGTGGGTACGTCTTGGAGAGAGAAGAAAATGGCCAATACCCTTCGAGCAGGTAACTTTCTCTCTCCTCCCCTCTTTCTCTCTGCTACCCCTTTTCTCGTCTCTATCTCTATCTCTCTTCTTCTTGTCGCTATCTCCTCTCCTCTCCTCTTTCTCGTCTCTATCTCTTTATCTCTCTCCTTCTCGTCTTTATCTCCTTCTCTTTCTTGTCTCTATCTCTTTCTCTCTCTTCTATTGATCTCTATCTCCTTCTCTTCTATTATCGTCGGTGAAGCCTAGCGCCGATTGGATTTCTCTCCCTTCTTTTCTAATACAGTCGGTGAAGCCTAACGTCAGTTGGATTTCTCCCTCCCTTTCTATTCTAATGCAGTCGGTGAAACCTAATGTCGGCTGGATTTCTATCTCTCATTCTCTTCTGTCACAGTCAGTGAAGCCTAGCACCGGCTGAGTTTCTCTCTCTTCTTCTCGTCTAATGCAGCCGGTGAAGATTAGCACCGACTGGATTTCTCTCTTTCCTTCTCGTCTAATGCAGTCGTTGAAGCATAGGGCCGACTGAATTTCTCTCTCTCCTTTTTGGTGGTCACAGTCGACGAAACTTAACGGCGACTCAATTTCTCTCTCTCTCTCTCTCTCTCTCTCTCTCTCTCTTCTGTAATAGTCGGCAAAGCCTAACGTTGGCTCGATTTTTCTCTCTTGCTCCTCTTCCATCAGAGCTGGCACAATGGTTGGGTCTCTCCCTTTCTTCTCTTCTAACATAGTCATCAAAGCCTAGTGCTGACTGTATTTTCTCTCTCTTTTTCTGACATAGTCGGTAAAGCCTAGCGCTGATTGTGTTTTTTCTCTCTTCTTCTGGCACAATCAGCGAAGCTTAGCGTCGACTGTGTTTTCTCGCTCTTCATTTGACACAGTCGACGATGCCTAATGCTGACTGTGTTTTCTCTCTCTTCTATTGAACACAGTCGATGAAGCCTAGCGCCGACTGTATTTTTTCTCTCTCCTATTGACACAGTCGGTGAAGCGTAATGCCGACTATATTTTCTCTCTCTTCTTCTGACACAGTCGATGAAGCCTAGTACCGACTACATTTTCTCTCACTTCTTTTAACACAGTTGGTGGAGCCTAGTGCTGACTGTATTTTCTCTCTCTACTTTTGACACAATCGGTGAAGCTTAGCACCGACTGCATTCTCTCTCTTCTTCTCTGTATAACACAGTCGGTAAAGCCTAGCACCGACTGCATTTCTCTCTCTTCTTTCTAACACAGTCGGCAATGACTAGTGCCGACTGTGTCTTCCTTCCCACTCTCTCTGTTATTCTCTCACCTTTCATACTCTTCTCTTCCTTTCTTCTCCCCACTTCCTTCTGTTCCCTTCTTCTCTTATTTCAATTCTTATTCTTTCCTCATAGCCATCAGTTTGTTATTTTTTCATTAGACTAAGAGGGATTGAGGTTAGCCTCTCATGGTAGTCCTGTCGTCTAGCCGTAATGTTGTTGTGCCAGGATTACTTGGCCCGCTTTATTGTCACAACAGACTAACCATCATGCCTAGCTAGTCGGTACTTGTAATGGTGTCTAATAGTAATCCTGTGAGACAATCTTAGTTACCAAGCCCATTTTGCTACCATGTTAGGCCAATTACTCACCAGCTTAGTCACCTCTCTGATCCTCCTGCTTAGTCGAATTCTTCTCTCCCCCATCGTACTTCTCTTATTTTTCTTTTTGAATGTGCATACTTGTGTATGTTCATCAAAGAGGAAAAGGGTGAGGTCTGATCCACCGGTCTTATAACTTTTGCCATAAGTGTGTGATTGCAAAAAACAGAAGAATACAAGCTAAGGGAGGTGATTCCGAATCAGTTTTATTACTCGGAGGCTTTCTTCGTGATCTAAGAGGGCGCCCACGCGAGCTAACCCAAGTAAGTCCCGAACCTACTTTAAATTCCTCTCTCATCGATTGGTAACACCTGCCCCCGGTCTTGAATGAGGTTCCCGAGAGAGCGATATAAAAAACGTCCCTAGTCTTCCCTCGACACCCGAGACACGTGTCGCTTGATCCCCAAAAAGATCCGGAGGGTGAGATCGAGGCACCTAACCAAGGACATAGCTTGGACTAGTGCAATCTGAATCTCTTTGGAAAGCATGAGGGCATCATAGATGCTTATGGTCAGGTATTCTCTACAGATGGAGGTCACATTGTACTTATCAGATTTGTCCGTCGGTGGTTGTTGCTTGGTGCGTCTAGTTGCCACATTGGACCGTTTCCGTCCGTGTTTCTCCTGCCATTTCCGTATTTTTGGATGCGTTAATATCTTTTGAGGGTCTAATCTTAGCAGTCCTTCTCCCAAACCATAATTCAACCTGCATGCTCTGGGGCTCATAATCAACTTCCAACACCCACGTCGTGTTGCACTCGGCATCAAAGTGTTATCTTTCATATCTTGTTCGTCAAGATTCTTAGGTGGGAACCGCACCGGCAAGAAATCCTTTAGTGTTAGGTATGGTGACAGAGTCAGGTTGGACTCATCCTTTTCTGCGCTTCTCACTCGTTCCACGCCCTGACGTGTGATGGTGGATCCTAAAGGAAGTGCAATCTCTCTTTCAGGTTATAGGGATATTTGCAAAGGAGCTAACGCCGCATCCAATGCATCCAAGTTTGCTCTGTTCAAGGCTTCAGTCTGCATTCACTTCAGTCCACCCATGCTTTGATATTTTATCAATATCGGTTGAAGAGTTAAGGGATCTTGAGTATTATGAGCATAGCTCGAAGATCTCCAATTGGGGACACGCTTTAACGTTTTTCAATATGGGCACTTCATGAGGTGCAAATGGTGCCACTACCAGAAACTCAAGAGTTGGAGAAGCATAAGAGATAACTATAACCCCTCTCTCGATAAAGTCTTGTATCAGGTCCCTTATAGGCCAACAATCTTTCAAACTATGGGTGGGGAAGTTATGGTATGAACAGTGAAATGAGCCTAAAAGATTCGCCTTCCTCTTCATCATTCTTTTCCTTGGCAACGAGACGATCAGTCCTGAGGTAACCATCAGTCGAAGGCATAATATTTGTGATAGGGAGAGCTTTTCATCGCTTTAGGGGTCCCATACTCACCGTCAGCCAGAGTCACCATATTGGCTGTGGCGGTTTCCGACCCTCAAGCCTTGTATTCATGTAGCTTGAGTTTTCCCTCCTTGATTAGATTCTCGATGATATCCTTTAAGGGGAAGCAATCCTTAACTACAGGCCCCAACATCTAATGTTACACACAATAGCCGGGTTGATCAGTCTGTCCAACTTTATCAGGATATTTTGTTGTAGGGAGCATGAATTTCCTAGCTGCAAGCAAATTTTCCAGTATTACAGGTACGCCGTCCCTATCGAAAGAATATTTTTTTCAAGACATTCATGAAACATTCATTGTCTTTCCCTTTGTCCCCCTCATCCCCATCCTGACGGTTGTGGAGAGTTATAGTTCTTAGGAGGCAGATAATCCTTCCCCCTTCCCTCTTAGGTGACTGTGGAGGTAGTCATGGAGGTCTTGGTCTAGGTAACATTGCTTTGCCTTTATTGAAATCTCTCCTGATGGTACTGGTTTTGGGCCAAGCCTGAAGCCTTCCATAAGACTCTTGAGGTTCACGACGCTGGTAACCATATCACTAAAGGTCTGGGGGTTAGAAGAATGGAGGTGTAGTGTAATTTCTAGCCTCATATTCTTGATGCACCTATGCACCTCTTGTAGCTCGGGAAGTGGGATAGCCTGCCCCCACACTTTTGCCTCTATCAAAATCTCTCTTGACGGTTACTGGTTTTGGGCCAAGCTCGAAGCCTTCCATAAGACTCTTGAGGTTCACGGCGTTGCTAACCAGATCACTAAAGATTCGGGGGTTAGAAGAATGGAGGTGTAGTGCAATTTTTGGCCTCATATTCTTGATGCACATATGCACCTCTTATGGTTCAGGAAGTGGGGTAGCCTGCCCCATAGTAATTCTACCATCGGGCAATATATTGCTGCACAGGCTCATGGTATTTTTGCTTTGTATTCAGGAGTTTAGATAGATAAACATCCCATTTCATGCTATGAAAACATGTCAGAAACGCTTCTTGCATTTGCCTCCATGTGAGTATGGATCCCGCTGGTAGCCGTGACCACCATGTTAAAGTGGGTTATGACAATGATTGAACAAATTGTCCCATTAAGAGGCACTCATTACTAGCAGTATCTGCACAAATGGATACAAAGTGAGCTAAGTGCTAACGTGGTGAACCTTGACCATCAAGCTTTACCTTGACCATCAAGCTTTGGAAACTTTGGGTGTTGATACCTCGTAGGATAGGGTATGTCATCAACATATGCCGGATATGGTTTTTGATAGGTATCAATTGCTCACTCACCTGGAAGGTGTAGTGACTACAAGCTTTCCATCACCATATGTCGTATCGCATCGCAGTGATGGTGGCATCTGTGGGTCGTGGAGGTTCATTACCTGACCAGTTTTTCGTAACAGGAGTAGAGCACTGCTGTTTTGAGGCATCTCTCGAGGTGGTTTCCCTACGAGCTATTTTTAGCGCTTCCAATTCAGCACTTTGTGCCTTGAATTTTGACTCCCTTAGGGCAGTGTGGCCCTCAAGCACGAAATCTCTTCCAACTCGATAGGGGGATCATCTGCCCCTCCTTCCATCATAACATTCGCTATGGGTTCTTCCATTAGTTGTCTACAAGACTCACTATTTGGTACTGACATAGCTAGCTCTAAAGGCTCGAACGAGACCGTTTAGAGTCCTTCAGGCATGGTTCAGATTTTTTGAGCCTTGGCTATGCTTGGGTCATGTGAGGGTTAGACTGGCTTGATGACACTTAGCTACTTGCCTCTTAGGGAGCTTAACAGGTGGGGCCACCTCATTTGAAGAGAGGTATGATGTATCGTCAAAGCCCAAAGCAATCTTGTCCTCAAAAGGGCCTTATCTTTATTATTCTTCTTAGTAGTAACTCTCGTCACATTACACGAGCATATCTAGAAGAGACCCCCTCCCATGTCATCTCTGGTCTCTTCCCAGAATTGGAAGTGGGAGGTTTGGAAGTTAGGAGTTGAAAGTGGGAGGCTTGGAAGTTGGGAATTTGAAGTGGGAGGTTTGGAAGTTGGAAGTTGGGAGTGGAGGGTTTTAAATTTGGGAGTTAGAAGTGGGAGATCCAAGGGAAATTACCCAAAGTGGTAATGTTTTATCTCTCTTCTCTCTTGAAGTTAGAAGCTATGGACGAGCAAAGGCTTGAAGGGCAAAAACCTAATTTTTATTATCATGCTTTCAAACATAGGTTTACAAATAACTTGACTTGTTTATGTAGAGTAACCCCAAAACATGGGTGGATACTCAAAAATCTCTATATTTGTTAGAAATTACACATTTAATGGAATAAAATAATAATCTCGATTTTGAAAATAATGACCAAATTGGTCTTAAGCACTTTTCATAAATGAAAAAACTATCCCTCCTTGAGGGGGCCTTGTGCCATTGCTGATCCTCAGGGGCTTTTTCAGATACTTCTGGTGGCAATCCAGGAGATCAAACGTCGTAGAATCGTTGTTTGCATTATTACGCATGTTTGATACTCATTGATCGACTTGAATCAGAGTTTTGATGAAGAACGCAAAATCCGACCAAGTTAATAAACTTTTGATTATACGACCACCAATTTAGCACGATATGTGATGTTTCGGGAGCTATTGTTTTATCACAAATTGAAGAGGATACTAGCACGATCATTTTGTGATAAAATTCGTCCATTTTGGTTTCCGTTGAGTGCATTCCAAATAGGGGAGGTCACTGAAAAATGGGATTCTGATGATAAAAAAATATGCCTTCTTTAACCTAAAAATTCAATGTCATTCGTCCATCGATCACGTACAAAAATTATATCAAACTGAAGCCTTTAGATGGATGGTCACAATGGATCTATACTTGCGACGATCTGACATTGGGATCTCAAGATATCACGTGTTGAATATGAAGATGTTTTGGTTTTCAAATATAAAAATGCAAGTTTTGACCCCATCTTCTCTCTAAAAATACTCTCGTTTTGGGCCATGTCATAGGATGAGACATATGTGAAAATGAGCGTATTGATGAGTTCTAGTTCGTGTCTGAATTTGAGAGTAATTAGTCTCAAAATGAGCAAGTTATAAACATTTGAAATTCATCCTGAAATGATAAAATATGGTTTCCATAAATGGAAACTAGTTCACCGCGACTGCACTGCAATAATGTAAAACCCATCCTTTTTTGGTACGTTAGGCACTGAATAGTTTTGGAGGGTCCGATTGAGCCCAAATTTGATATTTTAGGATTTTTCAACATTCCGGATCTAATGGCGGTGATCTGATGTTCATCCGAGACCTGAAAAATAGGGTTGTAGTAATATGGTCCATTTTCAGCACAATAGGAACTAGATTTAAAAACGGAGTTTCGTCCTGATTGGCTTAAAAATTGTAGGAACATGATGAAATTTTACGGTGTCCTTAGGGTATCCAAAACTATTATCTCATGCATTTTGAGGCCACTCCGATACTTCGTTTGAGATTGCTCAAAATAGGCTTATTCCTATAGTGCTCCCGTGGTCTAGCGGTATTTTTTGTACCGGTGGGACCACTTTTGAACTGGATCTCTCCTTATGTGTCCTAGGGATAAAAGTACGTCAAAAATGATGTATAACAATATTTAATAATGTTATCAATGCTAGAAGGAAGAATGAGCTATTGTTTTATTTTAAGTGGATGATCCCGTTAGCCACTCATCTAATTTGAATTGAAAAAGGTTGTGGTTATATCGTAGGACTCATCTTAACCAATTTCAAAGTTTGTGGATGAGTATTCTCAAATGTGACTAAGGCTACTAATATTATGGGCATGCTATACAAAGACGGTCATTCTCATCGAGTATTAGGGTGTTTCAAAAGTAAACTTGAGGGTGAGTTCTCTCAAATCCAGAGAGGATGATGCACGGCTCAATATGGGACCCATAGATCCAGCATGGATTGCTAGTTTCTATGAGCTTTGAATGGTGCAATAGTGTGTTTTCAAGTCTTGAAGGGGGGCAAGAGAGAGGCAATGTCAAGAATTTCCAAGATTTAGGAGTTGGAGTATGCGTAAGAACTTGTTGAATTATGCAATAGGAATGGGTTAACATTTAATATGCATTGGAAATATGAAAATAAGTAGCATAAAAGGGGCGGGACATTCCAATTTGGAGCTCATGTTTTATGTAATCTTCATTTTTTAATATAGCAGTTTGCTGTAGCATTGTGTTGAGCCTTGACTCCCACCAATTCTCTCTCTACATTATCTCTGTGTATGTTTCTCTCTCTAAGTTGTAGTCTACATAGTTTAGCTGCAACACTACTATTGTTATCTTTTGTGTTCCCATGTTTAAAGGTTGCTGGTTGGTTATCCTAACACATATGATAGGCTTGCAATTTTGAGGTAAAAGTAAGGTAGGAAATTAAATCCACCATCTTTTCGATCCTCCAACAAGAAAAAATCGGAAAAATGGAGAATAATAGGTGACTTAAATTAAGCCAATGGAAGAAGAAGCTCTCTGCTTTCTTTCACAAAAAAACCTCTCTAAGAAAACAAAGTCTACAACCCCCATTCTCTTACTCTCATATTTTCTCCCTCCCTAGTTCTATTTTGCTAGGATTTCTTTGTCAACCTAACATGAATCTTTTCAGCCCAAATCTCTTATTTTCTATTAAATGAAACTCCCTACTTTTATGGATCTCATGTACTCACCTCCCACCTTCCATAAGGAGTCTTATGGGTTCATACCAACACCAATAACCATAGTCACCCCGTGAATAAAAATAAATCCATCAAGAAGAGCAACTTGTTCCTATAAAAGAAAATTAGCAAGGGTCTTCTCATTATATGGGGCCTTTTCAACTTTATCTCTCCTCATAGATCTGTCTCTTCTCTCACATGTGTGCCCTCCTATACAAAGTCTTAATCGACCGGTGCTAGTAGAGTAGCAACATAGAGTAGAATGAAAATGATTGCCACCAAAAACACAAAAACTACCACCACATGGATTGGAAGGTGGGACTACAAGGACCAAATTATGGCCTTCTTAATACAGACAGGAAAGTACAACTTTAGAGTCCATTTGACTTCTCATCTTAATTGCAAAAAATAAGGGAATGGATTTACATTAGAGTTCGGTGGGTAAAGTGGAGATGTGCCATCAGAATTTTATGTGATCGCTGCATACTAATGAAGTTGAATGACAAATTCTATAGGATAGCTGTGAGACCAGTGTTGCTCTATGAAAAAGATTGTTGGGTAGTCAAAAAATAATATACTCATAAGATAAATATAGCATAGATGATGATGTTTAGATGGATAAGTGACAAGACAAGAAGGGATAGAACTTGAAATAAATACATTCAAGAAAATTTTGGTGTGGCACCAATTGGTGATAAAATGAGAGAGAGTAGACTTAGGTGGGCTGACTATATGTGGTATAGACTTAGTACATCACTTGTTGGGAGGTGCGAGTTAGTTCAAGTAAAAGGCTAAAAACTGGAAAAGGGATAGGCCAAAAGGACATAGTTGAAAGTAGTAAGAAAATATATGGGGACTTATAGTGTCACTGAGAGCATGGACCTTAATGGAGCAAAATAGCGACCCAAAATTTGTGTAGCCAATCCCAATTAGTTGAAAAATGGCTTTGACAATGATGATGATTATGATAAAGGGAATGGGTTTACCACTGGAAATTCAGCGAGGATGGGCAGATAGATTGCAACTATGCCAATGTAAATAGATTTTTCTCCCTTCAATAGAGAGAAGACAACAATGCTAATAATCATCAATAAACCCCCACAATAAATTGTTATTTTTGCATATTTTAAACATATCAAATAAGCAATAGTTACCGGTTGCCACCCATAATGTTGTTGGAGCCACTTGAAAGTTAATGCACCAAGTATGAAATGGTTCCAATAAACAATGGAACCATCCAAATTCATCACCACATATCATGACAAACAACCAACTATAACTCTCAGTGTTCATACTATTATTTGCAACACCTCCATTGCACATCTCTAATGTGCATATGTCGTTGTACCACTAACATCAACATTAACCACATCGTTATCTACAATCAGAATATCACCAATAGGCTATTGAATTGAAAAACCACTATTCCCTTGCATTCATGTCTGACCAACACCATTTGATAAAAAACCACTATCCCATTGCATTGTAGTTATGGTCTCTCTTCTATGTTCAATAGGAGGGAATCACTTGCAATATTCAACATTGTCTTCAACATCATTTAATTGTTATTGATACAATGATGACTTTTTTCATTATGGGACCTAGAATCCTCCATCCTTTCATTGATAAAAATTTCAGATTTACCCTAAACCATTTCTCCCTTGTCAATAGTTTGATCTACAAACACATCTAGTCTTTTCTCATTGGATATAGGGTTTTTGTGTCTTGCAATCCATCACCCTCTCTAGTGACAAATCTAGGATTTTTTATAGTCAAGAAAGCACATACCTTTGTCTGCATACTTGGTGATGTTCATATCGTAGTTTTGTTCTAGAAACAACCACTCCCTTGGTTGGAGGTGTTGGTCTCCTAGCTTGGAATGATCCTGCTCTAGGGGTGGGTTTGTATGTGGTAAAATTCTTTCTCTTCTTATATCTAAAATTATTTCGGTCTACTCCCCATAGTTCGACTTTTGGGTAATTGGTTACACAACTGTTCTTTGCATTTATTTTCTTGTCGGTGCCGTCTTGCATCGAACCCATAAATGCTATCAAGTATAATATCAGGCTGTTTTTTCTCAGACTCGCACTTTGATTTATGCCAACCTTCACAAATACTCGTACAATATGGATCTTATACCGTAGATCTCATCTTGCATAATTTATCTATGCAACAATTTTTCAACTATCTCCGTCAAATTGTTGATTTTCATGTACACTTGATCCAAATGGGGCATTCTTATGATGACGACTTCTACAGCTAGCCATTACAGTTGGTAATGATGCAAAAGGAAGGTAGGAAATTAAATCCACCATCTATTTTATCCTTCAAAAAGAAAAAAACTAGCAACAAAAGACTACATACAAAAATAAGCAAAGTCTACGCCTCAATAAGGCGTCCCAATTCTTTTTAATACAAATAATGAAAAATCAAAATAAAGTAAAATAAAATCCAAACGATATATCTCTTTCTATGCACATTACAAAATTTTAAGAAAATATTCCTCTTCTCTAAATCAAATACTACCTATCCCCCTCATTTTATAACTCTCATATTTTCTCTCTCCCTAGATCCACTTTTCTAAGATTTCTCTACCAACCTCATGTGAATCTCTTCCCAAAATATTCTTAAGCCCCAATCTCTCATTTTCTAAGGCATGAAACTCTCTACTCTTATTGATCTCACATATTAACTTCCTCACCCATTATTCTCTTTCTACTTTAGTGAACAATTCCCATCAAGATAGGACCATCAAACCTAGAAACTAGGACAACCTCCCATACCGATCTTAAAGAAACTAAAATGCTCAATGCTTTAAATTTTCCAATGACATAAAACAAAAATCTCTTTTTATGCGTTATATGGCTATCCCTCAAAATTAGTTCCAACAACCCTAAAAATACAGAAACAAGTTCAACCACATCCCTTATAAAAGTAAAATAATAAAATAAAATTCTAATTCGGTCTATTCTTGAACATCTCATATATGATTTGTATCACATTTGTAGGGGCACCGCCTTTTAGGGAGCAATGGGCAGGTGGCTGGCCTGGCGTGGTTAGCCCAACCCAGAAAGTTTATGGTCGGGGCCACTTATGGCCAGAACACCATGGTCCGAAGGGCTTAGGCCGACTGAATAGGTGTGGCCAAAGCTAGCCCAACTTGCTGCTAGCCCTATGACCTCTTTTAATTCCATAAAGAGCATGAAACATGTCACTATTTTTAAAATTAGGTGGCTGCATTTATTCCATTGATCAAGTTCAAAGTTTAAACTAGGCTATCCACGCCAGGCCGACCTCGGCAAGGCTTACGCTGACCTAATAGGTGTGGTCAGAGCTAGCCCGACCTACTGCTAGTGCTATGACCTCTTTTAACTCCATAAAGAGCATGAAACATGTCACTATTTTTAAATAAGATAAAAGCATCATTATGCTATACCTAATTTATGGTGAGAGTAGGTTGGCAACAGGTTGGGCCCATACTGGCTCATCTCTAGCCCTACCTGACCAGTCCTTGGCTTGGTTAGAGCAGGACAACCCTCTTGTGGCGCATCCCATGTTTAGTCGGGCTTGGCCTGACCTCGGGCCATATTATGTGGCCTAGTTTTTCATGGCTGGCCTGACCAAGCTGCCCAACATATTGCCAGCACCAGTGAAATTTCAGATCTAGGACTTTTTAAAGATGCATTTTTCATCATAGAATTCCTCTATTATGATTAAATGATGGTTCTTCTCTTTAGTTTGAGTCTCTTCAATCTTGAGGGAGTTACAATTGTCATAACGCATCCCATACCACCCATCAATGGACGACAAGACTATAGAATATTACTTAAGGTCCAGTTTGGTTCCCTTGGAAATGGGTATCCTGGCAAGATGTCTCTTTTGGCATTGATATCTCGTGGAATTGACAGATCCTAGAATATAGGTGTTTGTTGTTTGGATAGCATATGGTAAAAGGCCTAGATGATGTCTGCCCATTATTTGGATTGCTTTGAAAACGCGTCTCCCAAAAATTATATAATACTATATTATATAATATTATAATATTACATATCTATTCTTATATGCAAAATTACTTATATTGTATAAGATCTTGTCAATTATAATTATAATATAAAATCACTATTATTTACATTTGTACTGGATAATACATCAATTAATATAATATATGTTATTTATTATTCAAATATATTAATTATTATATATTAACTAATGTAAAGAAAAATATATAATGAGACTATTTACCTTTGGTACGAAGTCAAAATAAATCTTGATATTTGGATGTAAAATTGGGTGGCTGCATTTATTCTATTGACCAAGTTCAAAGTTCGAATGAAATTTTTTCGAACTTTGTGACACAGTTAAGCTACTAGATTTTACATCAAATGGTTATAAATGATTGCGACCTATTTATACTAAAGATAAATAGTCTCATTGTATACAATCTTTTAATATAATTTTTACAACTCTAGCTTGAGGTCCTCTTTTTAGTGGGGCTTCAACTTACTCTATAAAATATAATTTACTGCAAATTTTTGGGGGTTTGTGGCTCTCTTTCAATCTTCAGGAAATGTTAATTCCACCTATTTTGGTGTAATTGATATTTCCACAAAAAAGGGTTGAAACACGAAAATCCGTCTCCACATAAAAATGAAACTCTTGTTCTAGAAGAGCATCCAAACAATATTTTGCCGGCTATTTCCATGGTTCTAGGGAACCAAACGGGCTCTAAATGGACAAAGTCTCCCTTATCAACTTATAGTAGAGATGGAGAGCTGGTATTAGTTTGAGAGTTCAATAGGACATCCTCGTGGTCAAGGAGACGGGGTATTAGTTTTAGAGTGCGCCAGGACATTCTAGTTAAGGAAAAAGTTTATATAAGGATGCAACCTTATAATGCAGAACTACGGATGCACTACAAAAATCTATCAGAAAAGGTAGTTTTAATGTTGAAAACTCCTTTAATTGATCATCTCGACATCGAGATGTATGACCATGAAAAATAAAAATATTTTAAGTCTCAGAAATAGTGCATTTTACAACATATTATCTACATCTTCCATTTTTAAGATTTTCATATGCTTATAGATCTACTTGATTTTAACCATTTTTTAAATTTAAAATTTTATTATTAGATATAAAAAAATATTTTAAAATAATCCTAAGAACATTTTACATCAAAATTATATACCATGATAAAATTTGAAGGTACATCTTACCTCTACAGTTACTGATGCATCCGTATGCCAACTGCACCCTTCTCGTAATCAGAGTCTCTGTAGTCCTAAATATTTGTCTAGCTTGGTCCTTATCAAGGTTTTAGAACTCGGTCCAGGACTCTAACACTTTGCCGTGGATAAAAAGTCCAACATGTCAAAAAATCATAAAAATTATATAATTTTTACTAGACTAATGTATGAATATTTTTATTAGATGTGATATTACTGCCATATTTTGGGACATCGCATTGGGGTCCTAATTTTGAGTTTGATTATTTCCATTTTCACCCCAATTTGAACTTCTAACTAACAAAACATTAGAAATTTGGCCTATCAGAATCTTTCCTCTTGGAAATTTGTTTTTCAATAATAGTATAAAAGCCATATTGTAGTATATGTGAAATCTTACGTGATTAACATGAGACAATGCCATATACTTTGATCTATTTTTTAGCTTTAATGGGATGTAGAACTGGAGGAAAAATCTAATGTCACTGTAATGAAAACCCAGTAGCGTATTTAAATTCATTGTGAAAATAGTTTTTCCTATATTATAGATATATACAATTTATTTAATTTCTAAATTTGTTTTATCGAATTATAAGAATGCTTAGATGACATCTTATTATGTGAGTCATTAGTGGTTTAGCTCATTGTAAATAATTAACAGTTTTGTAATGACTTATTAATCATAATTGCTGCACTTAAGGGAATTAAGGTATCAGTTACACTTGGATCTCAACTCCTATAGACTGTGGATGTGAGTTACAAAAGATACATGTTCTCTATAAAAGACGGTTAATCCCTCAAGAAAAAAATATATATACATGAAGAGAAAAAAATAGAGACGGATGAAAGAGATATGTAAGGTGAATGAGATTCATCAAAAAGGGAACTCTCAAGGTTGCCTATCAATGGATGACTTGGTCTATAGAATTTGGTACGGAACCTTAAGTCCCTTGTGTGATTTAAAGACAGATCCAAGTAAGATCTTTGTTGATTATTTAATTAATTTATTTTTTAGTATTACTTCTAGTACTATTTTTGTATTGGGACTAACACAAACTACCCAAAATGCCAAAAACTTGATGTGTTTGGATAGTTTGAAAGTCTAACTTTTAAACTGGCCAAAAGAAAATTAAAAAGAAGAAAAAGAAAAAGAAAAAGTGTTGGCCGTTGGAAATTCCTACATTTCAACTGACCAAACACATCAATTGTTTTGGCTTCGAGGTGGTTTGAAATTTGGATTTTCGAAACTCCCAAACACATCTGTTTAGGCAATTCAAAAGTTAGACTTTCGAACCACCGAACTATATTAATTTTTTTTTTTGTGCATGAATAAAAAAAAAAAAAACTCAAAAGAAATAAGATCTCAATGCAATATGACACCAGATATGGATAATGCAATGATACTGCATCTTTTTTCCCCTCCATATGTAAATTTGTTTATGTTTATACATGATTTTGATGATGATTTATAGTGTTTCTTATCACATGCTCTATTTTGCTATTTTCTAAAATTTTATGAATTGTTTCCAGCAATAAATCAATTTTTTCCCATCCATGTTTTATTTAATTATCCATCTTTTTTTAGACTTTATTTTTGTTCATAGTTTAGTTTGCTTTTACTTTAACAAAAAATTTGTAAATTGTTTTTCAACTTGTTTAGCCCTTTTTGGGCTCATACATGTCTCGGGCCTGTCGAGGTCCTAATCAAGAATGTAAAAGATTGGTACTGAATGTATCTCACTTCCATCAAAGATAATACGAAATAGGATAGCATGAATCGGTGTTTTAAAAAGTAGGTCGAACGAAAATCACCTGATTGAAAACGAAATTGGCTGGTGGGCAATTTGGGTCTATGGCATGTGGAATCCCCCGATTCCCACCATTTTCTATTTTTTCACTATATTTTTCCCCAACTATGCAGATTTGGATTGCCCAATTCAGCCGATTTAGATTGGTATACAAAAAAAGCCGATACAAAAACCAGATTCTACGTATTAAAACAAGGGTGTAGTTTGTATAAGGCTTAGGCCCTAAACAATCAAAGTACAATGCATCTTCAAATACTTCAAATAGTGTCAAAAGACGTCGTTTCAACAACAAAAAATTTTATGATGGCCTGAAATTTATTATCTCTAATTATAAAATTTAAAGCTTCAAAAATCGTGTAGATAAAGCATATATACGCCCCCTTGAAAATTCTGAAGACAGTCTAGATTATTCATTACAAAATGCACTATTTCCAAAACTTGAAGTCCATTTTTTTAATGTCCATGTATCTCAAGATCGAGATGATTGGATTTGAAAGTTTTTCGCCAACAAAACCGCTTTTTCTAGTGAATACACCTTATATAAACTTTTCCCTTAAAAACAATGACATGCATCATACAATTGCATGCCTAGTCCCATGTGCTATCGGTTCCTTGTTTTCCGGTAAAATAACAAATAGGGCAGCGCACCCATAAAATAGAATTTTACCAATTTGTTCATCTCAGTGATCATAAAAAATGCCTTTAAATTTATTCATAGTGACCAGTAGATTCCTACTGTACAAACCAGAAGTTTTCTGAAGGCTGTTTTTGAGAACCCAATGTTTGAATTTTCTTACAGTCAAGGTCCTACTTCCATATACACTTTCACAATTTTTAAATTTGAAGAACTAGTCGTCAATCAAAAATATTACACCATCTTCTTGTTCAAAATCATGTGTGGTGCGATCAACTACCTGCAAGCATTGATAAGACAACAATTAATGAGCATTTGCAAAGAGCTTTAAGGACAAAATGATAGAATTCGTTGTAAATAATATTAGAAATCACGAAGAAAGCAACAATTGCAACCCGAACACATTTTTACTGATCGAGCTACTGAAATACGATCTTACCTAAAACAGTAGATGCATAAAAACTCTTCCCATGTTGTCCAAGGGAAGATGTAAAAGATGTATCTGAGGAATGTATTACAAGAAGGAGAAAAGCACCACGCATGTTACAAAACATATTTTGCCACTTCACTGTAGTCCTTCAGCTGGTCATTGCTCCAGCCAGTATTGAACAATCTTTACATATACAGGACATAGCTCTGTCAAACCCTTTATGAATATGGGCAACGTTTTTGACCTTTATCATAGGATGTGATCATATGTTCGTTGCTGCAATCTTGCAAATGAGCTGAGAGAGAGGTCAAATCAATGGGGGAGGAACTTGGACAATAAAACCAGCAGAGTAATAAGGACGAGTTTCGCTGTTGCTTGAGTTGCCTGTTGGGATGTTCTTCCTGCGTACCTCTTGATTGAGGTTGGTGGGACTGTTCATGAATGGAAGATAGCCATCATGATTCATGGAGCTCAGATTGGAAGTCCCACCTCTATCTGTGACACATGAGAGTTCACAAGCTATTTATCTTGCACCAGTGCCGCACTCTATGTGCTCCTTGTTGTGGGCTTACAGGGCAAAGATCGCCCTCTTACATCAGATATGGCGTCTACGCAATGCATGGTAGGATATGAGGACATTCATTTCAATGGCACTTTGCTGTTGATAACGCTATTTTTATGCTTCATCCCGCGATGAGGTCCACTTGTCCTAACCAGAGGATTACATTCATAAGATCCTCTAGATTGTAGCAATGATTTAGAGATGGAATGCTTGGACATCAAATTTAGGACTAGCCTTCCGTGCATGGCCCTGAGTTAACAACAGCAATGAGGCATTGTTATTGAAATATCTGTCATGATTGGGGATGGGCGGCAGTAACTAACCAGCAATTTCCTAAGGAAATTATTTCTCAAGCTTTATGCAGCAAGTGGCTATTGTCTCACCTGAAAGGGGAAGGAATAGTAGATGGATGGTCATGGTGGATCTTGCTTTCAAACCTAAACTTTCATGGAGGGATATTTTGTAATATACGTCAGCAGGGAATGGGTCCATTGATATGACAAAATGCAACTGAATTTCTTATCGATACATCTATATCCAATAATTGGCATCGAAGCTCAGCCATTAGAATTACTTATTGCTTAGCAGTCTGGGCGAGAGTTTCAGCCCACTGAGTGATGCCTGAAATAAACTCCATGAACTACTAAAATCAAGGGTATTCAAATCACAAACTGGTTCAATACAGCTTACCAATTTCCCAAGCTATAGCTAGTGAGACCAGGTTCAGAATCAATGCACATGTAAGACTACAGAGCAAGTGTTGCCTAAACGTCTACCCCTATTGATTGAAGAGAAAGTCTCCAATGCATGCAATACACAAAAATAAGTCAATAAAACTATCCTCACCAGAACTGTCATAGTTGATTCTTTTTTTTGTTTTTAGAGTTTTGTGACAACCAGATTGGTTGGTCTATTTGGTTGATCAATTTTGAATGACTAGAAAGCAATGAATCTTAATTTAATTGACCCACAAGATGGGGTGGAGCAGTCAATATAGGTATTAATTGCTGCTGCATGACCTTGACTAGACTGAAGTTCTCAGCCTCCTCATGAAGGAACACTTAAGATCTCGAACAATCACTATTAGAAGATTCGCCATTGTACCAATCAGGAAGCCCATTTCATTGCCCCATTATTAACCATCATAGGCCACCACATAGGCAGATGAGGAAGAATGCAAGAAGTATGAAGATGGATTCATTAGGAACAAGTCCTAAAACTGTTTGATGTGAAGACTTATTCAAAAATGAATCCTTCACCTTGGAAATTTTGCGAGACTTTCTTGCATTGTCACGGCTCCAAGCATGAGCCTAAATGGGGGGTTAATAAAAGACACATGGAGAAGTGTCTTTGGCAACACTCCAACTATTAATCTTCCTATAGGTTTCTTAAATAGTTCATCATCGTCATCATCATCATCGGAGCCCTATCCCAACTATTTGGGGTTGGTTAGGGATTCATGTAAAGATGTGGCAAAGTTTGATGCTAGCTGCCCTACATAACACAACCCTTCTTGGGACCGGCCATGGCAGAATTAGGTTTCTAAAATCGTTTATTGAATATTTTCTTGCAATTGATCGACTTCCAACAGCTAATGGTGCTCCAATAATATGCTCACCACCAAGCAGACCATGCCTGGGTATTTCATCAGTCATTGTCCTTGTGTGTTTTATCTTAGACTCAACACCTCATGGAGTGTTACCAGCCCATGGACACAATTCTTCTGATTCCACTGAGGATACCCGAGGCATTCAAGATTCAAAGTCATTAATGCTTGCTACTTGATGATTGATAAGAAAATGCTGGCTAATTTGTATCATAGAGTGAAATTAATACTTTGGCATTTTGTGCGAACTACATCCATAGGCCGGTTTGTATCATAGAGTATTTCACTTCTTAATACTTTTGTATTTTGTGCGAACTATGTTATAGGCCGCTTAGGAGCACATAACGTGTAATACTTTGAGGTAGTAGCTAGCAGCTAGCAAGATCATATCCTTGATCAATTGGATTTGTCCTACTCCTCATACCGTAAGTATTAATTGCTTTTTCAATATAAATATTCATTTATTTTCATCAAGAAGCAGAACGTTGTCATTTCTCAGCAATAAGCTTGAACGTAGGATACCCAATGCTCTTGAACTCTCTAATTGCGTCCATACCCCAAAATAGTTTAAACTAATCATCAGCAAGGTTCCTAGCATTGATTCCTCCCATCACAAATAAAGGGTGCAGTTTGTATAAGATGACAATCTTACTTGTAGAAGTAAGATTGCGATGTTTTACACTACTTATTTTAGTTGGACGGTTTGGATATGACATATCTTTTAAGACAACGTCAAGAAAGTGGTACGTCTTTTGAGACAATGTCAAATCTACACCATCCAAATAATATGGACGATGTAGATCAATGAACCTTACTTTTACAAGTAAGGTTGCATCCTTATGTAAACTTTTTCCCAAATAAAAACAACAGCAACAATCCAGTTTTCACCTTTATCCATCTCCTAGTAACATGCTCTCAAAAACTATATTCCTAAAATTCCAGTTTTTCCGTATCAAACTTATAAAAATGAATCAGAAACAGAGGACCACATGGGGTATCGTTTATTCACTACTAAATTCCAAAGGTCACACCATAGCTGTTGGGAGCTTTAGCAAGCGAGTGGATCGACGTGGAGGGTGTGGATCATCCCCTGCTTTAAAAAACCTACATTGGGAGTAAATGAGATAGATTGTTTGGGAGCAGCCCTTAAATATGTGCTACATATTATATATATTATACATGTTATTATATTTTAAATATAAAGCAAGAGCAGGTTCATGCAACACGTGGCTTTCAATAATGGCCTTTACAATACATTTATAGCCTCAGATAAAGTTGTTAGCCAAGTTTGGAAAGTAGGGTGCAACTTAGTGGGTCATTTTCTTCAGATTACTATAATGGTTATTGAAAGTCTACTATAAATACAGTAACGAGGCATTGGTTTTCCATGGGTTTGGTTTGTAGGTGGGTCTCAGCTTTGTTTATCCCACTACTATTGGGTGGGGGGAGGTGGTACATTTGTCAGAGAGCAGACCTAGAATAGACACATCCACACACAAAATGAAACATAAAAAAAAAAGAAATGATTTCACTTTTTTAATGTCATAACATATTCACCATAGAAATTAAATAGTAAGTGTCACATAAAAGAGAAAAAAAAATAGGGACTGTAATGCCATGACAAGAAACCGAACTCAAATTCATCCTTTAAACACCATAGTCTTTTGCTGGTGTTCATTAAATCTTGAGATCAAGTTGCGATCTCCTATCAATATAAGGCATATAATCAATATTATAGTTACTGGCAATGGGGGTGAGGGGAGCTCGGGATCGGAAATGGGAACATAGGAGCGAGGGAGGCTCAAAGATCCGCAATGATGGACTTCCGTTCCCTTAACATTAAGGGAGCACATTCCATAACTTCCCAAGAGGGAATGCTAAACTGAATGGGGTTGTGGTCTGTCGAGTTTAGGATTGGCACTCCCTAAGATCACTTATCCACAATATTCTAGTTCTTGCATTGAAGGATTATTTAAGCAAGTTTTTTTCTTGGTAAGTCAATGGGGGAGAAGGCCCCCTACTTGTTTATTCATTAATAAAATAAAAGGAGTAACATTGTTTATCTTACACCCCTATAGTAGGGAAGTTGCGTCAGATCCTGAAATAAAAAAGAAGAACTAAGTCTGGTGGTTGGCAATGCCAAGCAGTAGCGCTGAGGCCAACAGAAGCTCTTTTGGCGAGAGCATTGGCAACCATGTTTGCCTCATGGAAAACATGTGCAATAGACCATCTGTAAGAAGAGAGTCTGGTTCGGCAATTATCAACGATTGTCTGTAGTCGCCATGGAGCGCGACATTGATTCTGAATAACATTGACAAATAGTGCCGAATCACTCTCTTTGGACTGGAAAACTTGCCCTCTGGATAACTAATTGAATCCTTTCTTCTAGGGCCAAGAACTCTGCGTGGTTATTCGACACAATACCAAAATGCTTTTGCAAATGCAGCAATGAGACCACCATCGCTGTCCTTGATAACTCCACCACCATCTGCTAGACCAAGAATTCACATGGAAGCACCATCTATATTAAGTTTATAATTTTGAGCTCCAGGAAATGACCACGCCACTGGGGTGAGGGATACTTGCTTTTGCTGACGCCAAATTACCTGAAGGTTATCAATGATTGCTTTCTCTGATAAATGAAATGACCATTGTTTAACCTTTGCTAGCGCCTGAATATGTTATGTAATGCGTTTCAAAATTTGTTCTCTCCTAGTAGATCTGGAATGAAATACTCTCCAGTTCCGCTCCTCCCATAAAAACTAAATAGTAGTGAAGAAGATCAAAGTCCAAATATTTAGAAGACCATGAAATTTAAATCTAAAAGCTAGCCATCTCCTAAGAGGAGCAGAAATATTAGGGACAAACCACTTCCCATGTCGCCAAGCTAACGATCTCCGTACGCCTTGCGAGAAAAGATAATGAAACAAAGATGACAGAGACTGTCATCATTGTTACTGCAAAAAGGGCATAATGAATCCAACTGCATGCCACGCTGCTGCAATAAGAAGAAAATAGGTAAACGATTATGCAGGGCCAACCATGAGAACCATTTTTCCCATGGGTGGAATTTAGAAGACCATAGGGCACGAAATATAAGCTGGGAAGATCCCCGATAACAAATAAAGTTCCATGTTGCTTGGATTTAGAACAAGCCATTAGCATAAATGAATCCATACCAGTGAATCCCGTTTGAGCTGTAACGGGAGAGTATAACTCTTAAGCTCCCTCCATATACTCAAAGTTTCTAATGTAGGAAGGGGCAAAACCCAAGAGTGAACCGCCAATAAAGTCAAAAACCCTTTGTTCAGCAAAATCCCCCAAATCCTCTTGAGCCTCAACACCATAAACATCTGATAATGACCATCCTGCTAGCCATGGATCCACCAAAAAATCCACCATTTGTCCATTACCAATGCACCCTGAACATTAACCTTCAGATGTGTTAAACCAAGTAAAACACCCTTCCAAGCATGAGGATAGCCCCACTTTGCTTTGGCCTCCCATATAGAAGAATTACAAAAGTATATATGTTTAAAGAACCGGGCCAATAATGAAGAAGAGTTAGCTAAGATCCTCCAGGTCAACTTCATCATTCCTGCAATATTGAAGTCTCCAATGTCCCGTACCCCTAGACCCCCTTGCTCCTAAGGGAGACAAACTGTCCTCCATTTGACAGAATGGAGACCTTTTCTTTCTGCTACACCATCCCATAAGAAATTCCTTTGTATTCTCTCTATCATATTGCATGCTTTCTTCGAGAGAATAAATGATAAGATCCAGAATACTGCTGATGCACTGAGAATTAACTCAGGCAACTTTAAACGACCTACATATGAGAGACATAAAGACTGCCATGTACCAATCCGTTTGAATACCTTACCAAGCAGATTATGACAGTATTTGTGCCTAAGATGTCCACGAAACAACGGTAACCCCAAATAATGCACTGGTAAAGAACCCTCAAGGAAGTCCAACTCCCTCAGGATTCTACCATGTCCACCTTGTGAGCCACCAAAAAAAACCTTGCTTTTTGAAGAATTTAATATCTGACCAGTGGTCATTTCAAAGAAATAACCTCTCGCACAACGGCGATGGAAGAAATGGAAGCTTTACAAAAAATAAGAACATCATCAACATAAACCCATAATCACACCCTGATGGGAATGCCCTCGGCATATGACATTGCAACATAGTTTGATCAAGCTGCCTACTGAAGAAGTCCAAGACCGGTAATAATAAATATGGAGACAGAGGATCCCCTTGCCTCAAAGGACTCTCTTCCCTTTAAAATATCCCTTAGGAGAACCATTTCTCAATGCAGAAAAAGAAGTAGTGGAGATGCATAAATGAATCCATGGCACAAATAGAACAGGAAAACCCAGGGCATGCAACCTTCCTACAATAAAATCCCAAGAAACCCTATCATAGGCGCTGCCCAAATCAATTTGCAAACACATCATAGGCCTAACTGAATTCCTATGGCAAAAGAGACATGAGTTCATTTACCATGAGGATGCTATCAGTAATGAACCAACCTGGGATCAATTATATCATCAAGAACAACTCGTAAAAAATTAGAGATGATCTTAAATAATTTTATACAAGACATTACACAATAGGTCGAAAGTCTTTCATCACAGTAGGTGCATCCACCTTGGGAATCAAACATATAAAAATGGAATTGATTTGCTTTAAGATCTTACCTTTACTGAATCTGTCCTTGAGGACCAAGAACAAATCTGTGTTTAATAACCTCCTATCCAAATTTATAAAATTCCACCAAAAACCATCTAAACCTGGGGCACTTTCACTTTTCATATCTCAAATGCACTCCTTGATCTCCTCCATATGGACTGCTTCCACCACTTTTTCCTTTGGATTACAACTGAGCAAAGAGGGTGGCAAGAACTGTTGATGGCCCATCTATGGAATGGAGAGAGCTCATATCTCTCACCCCACAAGTCACCCAAGATCAATAGTGCATATTCAATCTCACATGAGTGGCAAGCCATGAAAAACCTTATGAAACCCTAATCTTGTTCAAGCACTATAAAAAATGATTGATCCTTACCCAAATCTCTACACCTTATCGCTTAGACATAATTTCCATCTCTCTCTCTCTTAACCTACCAAAAGGGGCACGCCTCATCTCTTGAGTTTCTCTCTCTGTCTTGACCAAAGTAAGGGGGCATGCTCTACTCATAGAAAGACTTCTCTCTCTTTGAAAACCTTCTCTCTCCTATCAAAGGGGACACACCCCACTCTCTCTCTCCTCTCATGGTTCTCTCTCATGGTGTCTCTCATGATCTCTCATCTCTCTTTGGGGTTTAGACTATAGGGTTGTGATAAAAAAGAGAAGCATCACTCTCAAACGAGGTTGCTAAGGGGATTCACTTAGGGTTTGAGTTTGTGATCAAAAGGGTTCATATTTCATTGGTGTGGCTTATTTAAACTTGCTTTCTCGGTTGAGATTGAAGGTTGACTATTAGATCCCACGCCCTCGGAAGGTGGTGACTCGGTGTGGAGTGTAAGAAACCCGGTTGAGGTAATCTTCAGCACCCTCTTTTGTTTCTTCCATATTTATTTATTATATCTTTTATTCCCATGCATAGGTTGTCTTTTCTTTGTTAATGAAAAGTGTGGTTTTGAATGGCTTCAAGTTCTTGAGATCCTATTGTATTCTTTTCCTTTATAGTGTGCCAAGAGTATGGTTTATAATAATAAAACTTCAGAGAGAGGTAATACAGAAATGACAAGATATGACACTCTATGTGAAGAGTGTTCAATCTGGAAATAGCAGAAAGAAGAAGAAACACAATACCTATAAAAGCGTCTTGGTTTCTTCGAAATGAAGGGATATATAAAAAGACTTGGTGTTAGCATAAAAACGTTAAAAATCAGTGGGAAAATCAAATTTGTGACATTTGAAATGATGGGATGAACAAGAGTATTTCTTCATGGTATGAGAAAGGGAAAATCCAAGTGCCGAAGAGATGGACACTTCATCACATGCAGTGTTCGCAAAATCGCCTGATCTAACCACCCGGTTAGATCAAAACTGGCCAATGGCCGGTTCCGATTTTGGGTGGTTAGGGTGATCAACCGGTGTTTTAAAAAAAAAAAAATTCAAAAAAATGTATATAAATTCTCAAAAATAAGGAATTTGATTTGTAATTCATTTTTAAATACTCTTTACATTATGGTAAAAATTAAAAATTGTTGTGGTCATTAATACTCACTTTTATATTTTCCCATCTTCTTTAGAAAATTTTAAAAATAGCCTTGAAAAATATAAAATGGGTTAAAATCTATTTTTTTCATCAATTTTCAACTTCATTTAAATATGTTTTGTTTTAATCATTCTTTATATGCTTTTCATATTTTAGTAGATTTTGTTTTTTGTATTTTTTTATTTTTTAACACTTTTTTGATTGCTCGGGACTTGCCCGGTTAAAGCGGTTGAATTGGCCGGTTTACCGATTAGGCCAGTTAAACCGCTTCTAGACTCATGTCCGGTTAACCGTTCCGATTCGATTTTGTGAACACTGGTGACATATGAAACCGATGACTAATATATTCTCCATCAGTTGCGTGCTCTTCCAAGATCACAAAAGCTTGTCAACAAGTAAAAGCAAAGAATCAAGAAAGCCTAGGTACCACACTACATGGTTTTGAGGTATGAAATTTACCCCACATTACATTGTAAGGTCGTATAGGAAAGAGGATTCAATAACTTTGTATTTTTTCACGTACTTCTTTAGTTATATTTTGGCTATTTGTTTTATGAATATGTATGGAGTGTATAGACATTAAGTGATAAGTGTTAACAAATTTGAAAGAGCCGATTTTGAATACCCTGTATTTTTATGCCTCCTTGTGCTTGAGTATGAACTACTTAAAGTAGTGATACAGATGGAGATATGAAACACGAGAGATGAGTATGGCTCATTCAAATATATAAGCATGAAGGGAGTTTTCTGATGGAACTCAGTCTTAGTGACCATCCTCCCAATAATGTCCAGTAATGTGATGTGTTGCATGTGATGACGATCTCTTGATAAAATCTCCATATTTGCTAAAAGGAAGTATTTTGTCAAGATTTTGATAACTATTCTTTAGTCATGCTTTATTTTGGATAAAATTGTAATATGGGCTTTATGACTTGTTTTTGTAGCTGTACACATGACTTGGTAGGTGAATGCGGTAAAATGATTTTTGAAGACTACGCATGTATTTTAAAATTAAATTGGATGATTTGAGAAAAACCTAAGTCTATGAATATGGTTTTGAGAAAACCCCATAGTTTTGCTAGGTCCACTAAGTTTTTATACAAAATCATTCTAAACCACCGTACTATTATCTAACTATTGCTTGTGAATGTATACACCAAGTCAATAGCCTTTTGATTAAAGAGAAAAAACATTGTGTCTTGAAGGTATTTGTAAACTTGGGAGAAAACTGTCATTTATTTATGTACTGGTTTTTAAATACTCGTATGCCTTGACCCATTTTTTTTTTAAGTTATTTAGAATCCTCGATTACCTAAGACCTTGAACTATAAGGAATGTTGTAGGAAGGTCATCTTGCTAGGCTTCCTTGACACATGTTGTGTTAATTAGATAACTTGGTTTGTATGAATTTACTACCAAAAAGACTGGTGTGGTTGAACCTTTGTGGTTCAGGAAGGTTTTGCATATTGTGAAACCAATGGGCATTGAATTACTTATTGCATAAGACTTGCTATACTACATCATGATATAAGCATAAGAATGTTAAGAATGTATATGTTATACGTGCAATAATTGAGTGGGAGCTGCTATAGTCCCACGCTTTTTTAGCTGCTTGGATATTCAAATATACATGTACTCTACCATGAAAGATCCAGATAAACTAAATATTCCAGAGGGACCTGCTACTGTTTGACAGGCCAGCTGGAATAGCAGACTATAATATTGTTCACCATGGAACCTGGATGTGTGGCGCTAGTGTGTGGCTACAAAAGGGAGCAGCTTTATTGAAGAACTCCTTTGAGCTCATGAAGATAAGATCCCATGCAATAAGGGTACGTGATTATCTTCTGCGACAGTAGATCCATGATTTGTGATGCGATATGAAAGATAGACTATGACCATGTTCGGGATGAGATTCGAGCAGCGAAGAGAAGAGGCACTGCCTCCATAAATCCTTTTGTGAAAAGATTGATGGTGAAAGCCATAATTAATGTATTGAGAGAGAAAAAGTGAAAAATTCTAGAGAAAGAGATTGTGATTGGGAGAGAGAGATTTGCTATATACCTACAGAGGTAATGATAGCAGACCTTCTTACAAAGGGGCTTGTACCTAATGATTTTGTGAGACATGAGAGAGAGTTGGGGATGAGAGAAAGTAAGGAAGAGAGAATGTAAGGCCCTCAAAGGCCAAGTGGAAGATGTTGGGTGAGTGCGACTATTAAAGACCTTATGAGTGCTTGTAAAATGAAATTATATAGTGAAACATGAACTTAGTGGAACATGAACTTAGTGGGAGTGTGGTCCCTTGTGGACCATACAAAGCAAATGATGTATGCTGATACTGGATTGTGCTTGACATGCTAGGTCAGTCTGGTTGGGGAAAACCCATGTTACCTGGGCTAAGAGAAACAAACTGATGAGGGTTATATGGGTTATCCCTTGACGAGGTCGGAGTATGCCCGAACGAGTGAGCCGAGGGACTGTGTGACCCTTGTGTGTGATGGAGGCCTTTAGAGATGGGGGGACCAAAGCCTCATCATTTATACCATCACACGGCATACACATCGATAGTCATTTTCGAGAAAACGTACCACCTTTCAGGGTGAAGCGTGTGCAGGTGCGAGAGATACCCCCTGTGCACCATAAAGCTATGAATTGCATCAGGTCAGGATGACCTATAAAAATAACATAATTGCATGGGAGGCCCAATAGATCTTTTGGGCCCACCATTGCATAGTGGGTGGGGGCCCATTATGTGCCACCTTGGGTGGCACAACCCAATTAGAGAACCTTCTAATTTTGTAGTCAAGCTTTGAAGCTTGAGAGAAGGCTTATGTATAAAATAAGAAAGGATAATATTATGATATATTAATTTCTTATTTTGAATTAATTGATAGGAAAATGGTTTTGAAAGTGGGGAATAATGGTCTAGTACCTTCCATAGGATTTTGATGGCCCATCTATGGAATGGATTGCTCATATCTCTCATCCCACAAGTCACCCACGATCAATGGTGCATATTCAATCTCACATGAGTGGCAAGCCATAGAAAACCTTAAGAAACCCTAATCTTGTTCAAGCATTATAAAAAAGGCTTGAGTTCTACCCAAATCTCTACACCTTCTCTTACACATAGTTTCCATCTCTCTCTCTCTCTTAACCTACCAAAAGGGGCACATCCCATCTCTTGAGTTTCTCTCTCTTTGGAAACCTTCTCTCTCCCATGCAATCAAAGGGGGCACGCCCCACTCTCTCTCTCATCTCATGGTTCTCTCTCATGGTGTCTCTAATGATATCTAATCTCTTTGGGGTTTAGACTATATGGTTGTAGTAAAAAAGAGAAGCATCTCTCTCAAACTAGGTTGTTAAGGGGATTCACCTAAGGTTTGAGTTTGTCATCAAAGGGGTTCATGTTTCATTGGTGTGGCTAGTCCAAACTTGCTTTCTCGGTCGAGATTGAAGGTTGACTATTAGATCTTGTGCCATCGGAAGGTGGTGACTCAGTGTGGAGTGTAAGAAGCCCGGTTGAGGTAATCTTCGGCACCCTCTTTTGTTTCTTTCATATTTATTTATTGTATCTTTTATTCTCAAGCACAGGTTGTGTCTTTTCTTTGTTAATGAAAATTATGGTTTTGAATCGCTTTAAGTTCTTGAGATCCTATTGTATTCTTTTCATTTATTTTATTTGAAGTTGTTATACTGTAAAAGAACTTCTTGTGAATGATCTAGACCATGAAAAAAAGAAAAGAATTGAAAAAGAAAGAAAAAAATTATTATATACTCCGGCTAGATCACACATCCTTATTTTAGGAACTGATCAACCAAATGGGGGTCAGTTTCACTCTCCTGGGCCAGTAGATCCTCAAAATACCGAATCATATGATTTTCAATATCAACCTCAGTAGCTAAAGAATTTCCATTCTGATATTTTAAAGAAATAATTCAGTCGGTTCTTCTTCTTATCACAGTGGAGAGGTGGAAATATTTAGTATTAAAATCCTCATTCTTTGGCCAGTTTTGCCTGGATTTCTGCCTCCAGAAACTTTCCTCCTGGCCCAAAAGTGTCTGTAATCTCTGAGTATACATTTTTTCTTCTATCATGAATACCTCATTGGAAGGATCATTGTGTAAATTGTCATATAAGGACAACAACTACTGTCGAACTGTTGCAATGGATTCCACCACATAACCAAATAACTCCTTGTTCCATGTATGCAGGTCACTCCTTAACCTCTTTAATTTCGTAACAAAATGGTACATGGGTGTACTCACACTCTACCTTGCTAGGAAGCAGAGATAACATCAATAAAATCAGGGTGCTTCTCCCACATGATAAAATACTTGAATGGTTTTGGGCCAACCGAACCCAAGTTTGAAACAGAAACCAGTAAAGGGCAATGATCAGAAGTTTCCTTGGGAAGTAGCTCAACTATGGACTCTGAATAGTCCAAAACCTAGTCAGTTGTTGCCATTGCACGATCCAATCTTCTTCTAACACATCTTCTGCTCATTTGGCTGTTAGATCAAGAAAACCACCATGTGATTACTCCAAGATCAATTAACACCAGTGTTTTAAAATGCTGCCGCATCCTCGCATATGCGGCCCCATCATCCGGGATGCGCTCGCATCCGCATCACAAACTGGCGCATATGCGCTTTTGACAGATGCGGCCGCATCATAGCCGCATCCCGCATCATGGCCGCATCGCCCGCATCGCGCCGCATTTGTTTTTCGTGGAAAAAATTATTGATTTTGCTCCTGGGGAGGGGCAAAATGGTCTTTTTGAACTTCCAAAGTTTAGGGAAACTGTTTGGGGAGTTATTATACCCCCTAAACGAAGATTTCCAGCCACTTTTGTGGCTTTTTTTGCATCAAATCGAGGGAAAAAAAAAATTTAGCGAAAATTTTTTTTTCATCCAAATCTGCGGTTTGGCGGTTGTTTGATACTTGGATGTGCATTTGATGCCTTTGATTGTTGATTTGGGGATGTTAACGTGAATTTGTGATAATAAATTGGGGATTTCAGAGGCCGTGAAGAAATCGAGCACTACTTCACAGAGTCAGTAAATTTTTATTTCTTCTTGTACAATAATACTGTTATACTTATTTTTGGGGCATGTCTTCTTCCAAATCTTCTAGTAACAACGATCAGGCTTGGAAATATGCTAAACTAAAAAATTCGGAAGATAGAAATTATGTGATATGCTTGCTCTATGGAAATACTTATATGGGTGGTATTTTTCGACAAAAAGAGCATTTAGCCGAAATTTCTGGGAATGTAAGAGCATACCCACAAGTTACAAATGATATTAAAAAGGAGATATAGAGAATATTTGGATAGATTGAAAAAAGATAAAGAGAAAAAAAAAAAGACAAGAAAGGAATTACTTGATGATATGCAATTATTTGATGATGTTGTTGATGATGATGATGATGATATGTCTGAAGTTGCTATAAGGAAAAGGGGTACTCATACTCCAACCTCAAGAGATAGGGTTATAAACATTGGTGGTAGTGCTGAGAGAAGAACACCTCTCTCTAAGGGGCCAATGGATTCTTTTTTCACCCCTAGCCCCGAAATTGTGGTTCAGGAGAGAAAAAAAAAAAACAAAACAAACCACAATTGAAAATAAATATAAGAAAGAACAAAGGAAGTCGGTATGTAAGTGGATTGCAAAATGGATTTACATGGCCAACATTCCTTTTAATACTATAACTCTAGATAGTTTTGCATGCATGGTCCAGGCAATTGAGCAAAATATGGCCCAGGACTTATTCCTTCTTCACTACATGAGGTTAGGGAGCCCTCGCTGAAGGATGTTGTATTTGATGTGAATAAAATTTGATTTCTCAGAGAGAAGGGTGGGAGAAATATGGGCCACTATTATGTGTGATGGTTGGTCCGATGGGAAATCAAAGGCATTCATTAATTTTTTGGTTAACTGCCCAACATGTACTTTTTTTGTTGAGTCTATTGATGCATCAGACAAGTCACATGATGGTACATACTTATGTGGCTTGATGGATGAGATTGTCGATTTTGATGGGGAGCAAAATGTGGTACAAATTGTCACTGACAATGGTGCTAAGTATGCTGCAACTGGGCATTTTTTGACTTTGAAAAGGAAGCAAATGTTTTGGACTTCTTGCGCAGCTCATTGTGTTAATCTTATGCTTAAGGAAATGAGTACAACATCTTTATTTAGTGGCGTGATTTCAAGAGCTATGTTTGTTGTTGAATTTATTTACAATCACACCATAGTCCTAAGCATGATGAGGGCTTTTACAAAGAAGAGAGAATTAGAGAGACTGGGTATCACTAGATTTTTCACGTCATTTCTCACTCTTCGAAGCCTAGTCAAGCAAAAAAGTGCCTTGAGGACTATGTTTGCTTCAGAGCAATGGAGTCAAAGCAAATAGTCAACGCATAAGGATGAGAGAAAGGCTGAAAAAATTATTCTGAATACATCGTTTTGGAGTCAAATAATTCTTGCATTGGCGGTGGCTCGCCCTTTAATGAGAGCGCTTCGACTGGTTGATAGTGATGCGAAGTCCGCTATGGGCTACATACATGAAGCAATGACTAGGGTAAGAACTGAAATAAAAGATGTTTTAAAGGATGTGTGCAAGGCTATACTTGAAATTATTGATATGAGATGAGATACCCAGCTTCACAGGCACCTCCATTCAGCCGGTTATTTTCAAAACCCATCTCTTCACTACAAGCACCCATCCATTGAGTCAGATCGTATAATAAATGGTGGGTTCTTAGATGTGCTGGAGAGGTTGGTGCCAGACAAAGATATCCAGGATGAGATCCAGAGCTATGAATTGATTAAGTTCGAGTTAGCCTTGAGAAACTTTGGGAGAGATATTGCCACTCGAAATAGGGATACTACAGATTCAGGTAGAGGCCACCAGCCCAAAAATAATCTTACTTGTCTCTTACTTTATGTATAGTTCTATTGTTTATTTTATACACTTAATTTTTAACTATATTCTAAATTATAAAATATTATACAGCTGCATGGTGGGCATTATATGAAAGCGAGACACCAAATCTACAACGTCTCGCTATTCAAGTATTGAATCTCACAAGTAGCTCATCTGGTTGTGAGTGCAATTGGAGTGCATTTGAGCATGTAAGTCCTTTACTCTTTATTCCTTAATCCTTATTTCTTGAATTTCAATTTTCTAATCTAAAATCTAATTTATCTGATTTCAAATTTCTACTACAGCTCCATACAAAAAAAAGAAATAGGTTGGAGCAGAAAAAGTTGAATGATTTGGTTTATGTGCGGTATAAGGAGCGGCTTAGGGAGAGGTATGAAAATCGTATGAAGCTCAACTCTATTCAATTATATGAAGCTGATGGTGATTCCATAAGTGAGTGGACCATGGATCCAAGACAAGAGCGTGTGTTTGAGGGTGAGGATCTTACATGGCTTGATGTCGAGCTAACAACAGGGGCTAGTGAAGAAGATCGACCTAACACTAGAGCACAAAGGAGTAGAGGAGCTGCTGGGTCTAGTCGCACTAGCACATTAACTTCGGAGGTCGAGGAGGAAGCTGACTCAGAGGAGACCGATGAAAAAGAATACATGGAGGCCATCGAGGATGATATTGATGATGCGCATGACGACTTTCAAGATGACTTGTCTGATTAATATTTAAAAAAATGAAGTTCAAATTTCAAAATTGACTCTCAAAATGGATGATTGTATTAAGTTATTAACTATTAACTCTTCTTGAGCTTGACTTTTGATTTGTATTTTGTAATATCATTATTTTGTGCTTATGGTTTTACTTATGGTTGTTGATGGTTGTGCTTAATTATAGTTGTACTTATGGTGCAAATTTGTGCTTATGGTTGTTGATTGTTGAATGCTTTATGAAGCTGGTTTCAAGTTTCGAGTTTCTATCAGGGAATAGTGGATAACTGGATACAGAGTCTCCGACAGCTAATAGTTTTGAAGTTAATCATTAAACTAAAATACTTACTATTACATATATCACCTTCATATTTTTTTCTATGCATTAACTTATTTTTTTAGATTTTTTAGAATTTTTTTACATTTGTTGACCGCATCATCGCGATGCACCCGCATTAGGGCCGCATCGAGCCACATCGCCGCATCGGCCCCCCACCTCATCAGGGCCGCATCCCGCATTTTAAAACACTGGTTAACACACAATAACACATCACCTGAGCAAAATCAACTGAATCTGGGGGTAAAGAACCACTAACCCCCGTGCTTTCTGAGGTATCCAATAGAGTATTAAAGTCCCCTAAAACCAACCAAGGACCTGTAATAATATATCTTATGGTTCTCATATGATCCCAAAGCAAAGCCCTTTGGGATACTGAATTAAATGCATAAACCCCTGAAATCACTGAAACTCTACCATTGCATAATCGAGTGGCCTCAACAGTTATCATTTGATCATTTACCTCAATTACATTGATTGAATATATCAAAGGATTCCATAAAAATAAAATCCTGGATCTTCCATCAATCTCATTGGCAATAAAATTATTATTGAATGCCAATTTTCATGACCACACACGATTCAAATCTGCAGTTTAGTCTCTATTAAAAATAAAAGACCAATATTGTGCTGGTTTTTAAGAAGTCCAATATCAAAAAATCTACCACGGCCTTGAAGGCCCCTGAAATTCCAAGCTACAACTGATATAAATACAATTTACAGATTTGGATGCTTGGTAAGGGGAGTCTTACCTTCAGTAGCCACTGGGGCACCTTGTGCCATAAGAGAAATCCCCTGCTTAGCACCAGTAGTTGATAAAGAAGCCTTTAATTGCGACCGAGTGCAATCTTTGTAAAACCCCTCACCGAGAACATGATCATGCATTCGCTTGGTAGAAGCCACCTTGTCATCACCATCTACCAAGGACGCACCAGGTTTTAAAACAGCTTGGACCGCTGCACTTTTGCACTCCGTTTGCTGTTGACGATCTTCTTATCTTAACATGGGTGCATGAGATACACCCACGGCCTCAATAACCCCCATAGGCTGCACTTGAGGTAAAGGCCTATTCTCCAAGGAGCCAACAACAGTTACTTCATCCTGCTCATGACCAGTTGTTTCAGGGAATAGAGCTTTCCTAGAGTTATGTTGCTCATTAAGAAGAGCAATAAACGATTTGTTTAAGGAAAAACCAGTCCCAACAGAATCCAAGGGGTCCACTTGAGTAACACCAGAATCTCCTCCAGCCACCAAAGCACCCAAATCTGCACCCATGTTCGAAAAATCAGTCCCCCACAGTTGATGTAATCGTCGAAACCTCAGTGCCAGCAGCACCCAGGGATGCACTAGTGCGTCCCCCAAGTTAGATAATTGGGCAGCAGCACCCAATCTTGTCTCATCCTCCTCACGGACCACCAACTCCTCAAATTAGATGCAGAAACCTTGGTCCCAACATCTCGTTCAATCAAGGATTGAGGAACATCACTCAAATCCTCCTCACCATGCTCTAGGACAGCAAGATCTCCTACCACCAGGAGATGCACCAACCTGATCTGTGGTATCATTCACTTCATTGCTCTCCGTAAGGCCTGCAAAGCATTAGAGGATGAAGCTACCTCTTTTTTAATGTATACCAATTGCTTCCTTCCCTTCACAACCTTCCATCCCTCCTGTCCCGAGGGCAAAACCATACCGGAGTTCCTGCTCTTCTTGGCAGCCGCTTTGAGCTTCAATGGGGCCTTTGAAGCAAAGGATGAACGAACATAACTCAGCCGAATGGCCAAGTCTATAACATTTAAGACAAGAAGTTGGGATAAACTCATATATGATCTCTTGGCAATATTCCTTACCCATAATGTCAAACCACACCTCCTTTAAACATGGTTTGTTTAAATCCATAGCAACACAAATTTTAGGCTCAGCTCGAGATCTAAATTGTGTTGGTTTGTCCATAAAAACGGTTTTCCTACATTGGAAGATATTCTAAACAAAATCCCAGGTTCCCAAAAGTAAGAGGGAGTTTTGGAAGTTTAATCCAAACCAGAACTTCTTGGCATGTGCGTCTAGAAGGTTGAACGGAAGGATCCCATTCTTGCAACACCAAGCATTTTTTATTGACAAACCATGGGCCACTGACACATGCTATGTCCATTTCCTCCTTCGATTTGAAGCAGAAAATCAGGAAACCATCATCAAGTGAGAAAATTTCCAGATCATTCTTCAACCTCCACATCTTCTATAACATGGTCTTCATATACATCCATTCAGGTCTACGCCCCAGAAAATATCCCAGAAGACAATTTTCCCACTTTTCAAAACAAGATTTTACCAAATGCTTCTCAATTTTCACATAACACCTCCCATTGATGGTTTCAGTTGGGGTAATCTCTAAATTATCAAAGTAACAAACACCATTCTGAGTTCCTTTTTGACCAAAAAGAAGGTCTTTAGACTAACCCATATCCCAGCAATTACTAGGCCTGCGTCCTTTACTTCGCCATTCTTTGAACCAACTAACAAGGAGGGAAAATCCTCCTTGCATCGTTCTCCAAAGGCCTACCAGACCCATTAGCAACAGGTCAAGAAATCTTACAATTAATGTCAAGTCCATGAGGACTGCTACAGTTCATAGATGAAAGAAAGAGAGGGTCGTCAGCAGGTCCCTTACCTCTGTCTATGGCTGTTCTCGAATTAGGAAAAGCAACGTTATCACCATTGCCTTTATTTTCCAAAGATGTATGAGTAGAGCTACTACGAACAGCACCTTCGTTCAAGCAACCATGATTGTCATGCACATACAAAGAGGCATTAATAGCAACATCCTTAAGAAATCGATGTGCAGAAGCATCATCACCCATAGAAAGATTATTACTATATATCAAAGAATCATCATGTTCACCCCTATCTCGATCATAGAAAGCCTCATGATCATCCGGAATACCAGCCCCAGTTAAATTACCAGCAATTCTGTGAATAAGAACTCCATCCAAAAATTTTGAAGAAACAAAACCAGAAATATCTACCATATTCGATAAAATAGCCGCAACATCCGATGTTTTATTAGATTTAGGAGAATTATCAGAGTATCAACCGAAGAAAGAACACGATGATCTTACGATGACACGATGATCTTTTAAAGAAACATCATGCTCACCCAAAACACAGTCATGGATCTTACCAGAGTCATCTCGATCATCAGATCTATAAGGATCATGGAGATCATCAGACACTTCGTGCGAAGAAAGCCCTCAAACAACACGATACTCAGATCCAAAAATATCCTTCACAGATTGAACAATACGAGCTCCATGAGTGTGTTTCCCGTCCTTGTCATCGCCATAGCCAGCAGCACAAACATCACCAGATTGTCGAGCATCTTTACCATCCTTGTCACCACCATAACCAGCAACACAAGCATCACCAGATCCACACACATCTTTACCAACCTTGTCACCGCCATAATCTCCAGCAGCACAAGTATCACCGCCGCCAGAAACAAGAGAAACATCACCATCTTCTTGCACCAGATTCCTCGGATCTGGTGGTTTCACCCCAAAAAATTATTCATGTGAATCCAGTACAAAAATTGCACACCTACGTACATTGGTCTGCTTACATACACCCATGACCTTGATTGGATGATTCTCCTTTGACTATCAACTGATGATTATATTTACGAATGTTTCGGTAGATTATTTTCAAAAATGAAATGATGTGATAGCTAACTTCTCCTTTACCCAAAAAAAAAAACTGGTAGGGCATGGTCAGATATAATGCTCAATGGCTCTCCTCCATCAAACATTGCTTGGGGCTCAAAGACATAAAGATGAGAGAGACCTCACATTTCCAACCATGTATGTTATTCCATGACCTATAAGGCAACCCCATGAGTAGCTCAATTTGAGTGATAAACACTCGAGCAATAAAAATCCATCAAGAGGTGACAGGACTCTGTGAACCAGCCCCAAGAAACTTAAGCCTAATGATAACTCCTCAATTAGAATCGTAGCTCAACTATCTTTTCTATCTCATCCTTAACTTCTTCTTTCTCTCTCCTTACCCTCTCATGTTTGCCTTTCTTTGAACTAGTCGCAAGTCACTATTCATAAGGTGTGTAAAGTTGTAACTATATAAATATATAATAAATCACGGCCTCTAGAAAGTTTGTAGGTCATAAAAAATTGGATACCCACGGTCCATTATATATGAACCTAAAAATGTGCTGGTGAAACTCCCAAAGTAGAAGAAAATCGATTTCATGTTGGTGGAATCGCAGTTCTAGTTTCTCATGGAACCGTGATTTTTGATGCATAGGGATTTGGATTCCATTAACCTAGGATCTAGTTTCTCCATTTTCCCATATCAAGATCCCTAAATTAAGGAAACTACCAGAAATGAGATCTTGTGTCTCAGACTGTAGGATCGAGCTTTTGGAGTGGGAGCGACCCCCCCCCTTTGGAGATCCCAATAACTATGATTAACATATATAGACACACAATCACATCTCACACGCACACGCTACTATAGTACGATGAGTTAGTGACCATGGTCATTTTTATAATCAACAAATCATGTAATTATATATCAATCATCAAGAAAATCATGTAATAACAAATCTCATGACTAGGGATCACATCAGATGTTAAATGGGTCAAGATCCCAGGGAGGATTAGCTCTTGGAATGTGGAACTGTGTCCCAAGACTGTCCCTTAAGGAAGGCGCAAACCACATCCATGGGTCACACATAACAACTTGCATGATTTTGAAAGACATGCCTATATGTTCTAGGTAAAGCCTTAACAAATCATCATATGCTGCATAATTTCTTCTATGCACATATTAGTTGGAGATAAATGGCAGGTTAAATTTAAAAATGGAATTATATAAATACATGTATAGAATTCTAACAAATGTTAAGAGTTCAAAAACAAAGAAAGATAAGAGAGCAATGAGAAAGAGAGAGAACATTTAGAGAGGGAGATTTTGAAAGAGCAAAGTTAGAGGGATAATATGAGAGAGATGGGATGACGGTATGAAGAGAAGAGAGAAGGGGACCGAGCCTCTCTCATCCTTATTTATAATAATAAATAATGAATAAGTATAAGAATGTCCTTAAGTAAGGGAAAATAACAAGAATGCCCTATAGGCACATAAGCAAGATAGCAATAAAAGAACTATAACTAAAATATAATATTAACATTCCCTATTGAGCTAGAGCATAGATGTACAACGCAGCTTGGAACAAACCATTTGAATCAGATTATAACCATGAGCTTTGGTGAATATATCTGCCAACAGATCTCTTGACTGCACATATGACGTAGATATTTGCTTACTAGTTACTTTGTCCTTAGTAAAATGACAGTTCACTTCAATATGCTTCATTCTCTCATGGAACATGGAACATCAGATTGCTGGCCACAAAAGTAACAACTTGATTATCACAAAACATCTTCATTAGCTCATCCATTTTGAATACCATCTGTCGTATCAAGGTCTTCAACCACATTAACTCACACACAATGTGAGCCATTGCACTATACGATTCCTTTGCAATCATCCTAGCTACAACAATTTGTTACTTATTTTTCCATGTCACCAGATTTCCTTTAGCAAAAGTACAATAACCTGTAGTAAATCTTTTTTCTAATAGAGATATTGCTTAATCAACATCTAAATAACGCTCATGTTAAAATGGCCATTTGGCCTCTAAACAAGCCCTCACCCCCCCTTAAGATATCTCAATATTTGACGCGCAGCCTCCGAATGAGGTATCCTAGGGGTATGCATGAGCTGACTCACTATACTCACAACAAAGGCTATATCTGGTTGAGTAATTATTAAGTAAATGAAATTTGTTAAGTAAATAAAACTACCTACAACTTTTCTATACCTGCCTAGATCTTCAAACAACTCTCAATTTAGTATTAGAATCCATAGGCATATCAACTGGTTCAGCACCCAACATCCCTGTTTCTGACAACAAATCCATTACATACTTCGTTGAGACAAATATCACCTCTACTCACAGATGTAGTTAATGTAGAACCATCGCCAATATTAGAAGCAAACGAAGGTTTAGAAATAGTAACATGTTGGAGACAGGAAGACATATTATAAAGAGAGAAGTCATTACTGGCTATGATCTGTCCACTAATTGGACTGATTTTCAAGAATAAGGCTGGATAAAAACTTTGCAATTCGGAATTCTTTTTGTTTGTTCAGCAACTTGACATCATTTGGAAAAACTTGATACATATTCAGCTCTTCCCACATACCTGGAGAGTGTTCTAAGACTCATTCAGACTTCTGTTACTCTGTTGTAACAAAAAAATATTCTAATTAAGTTGATAAACTCGAGAGATTTTTATCTGCGGAATACATACATGTATAGTGCACCAAACGTCTTTGGTTGTATCAAGAAACATCACATCAGCCCTTACTTGGGGTTCCATACTATTCCATAACCAAATAATGACATGTTAATTCTCCTTAATCCATTCTTAATGCCTACTGCCTGACTCACTTGGCCTGTCTTTAGTGAATAACTTCATCTTATGCTTAGTGTCAATAAATACCTTCACTTATTACCCTTAGGAGACACTTAGGGACTTTTAACCTCACAGAAGTGACTGGAATTCCAATAATGTCATTAATACTAGACATTCCAAGGTCACTTTTAGTAGCCATAACGGCAAGATGCACATAAAACAAAGGAAATACACAATACTAGAGGAGACTGAGCACATCTAGACAAACTAAATCACGCAAGCGAGCATTATAAATCACAAACTACAGCATTCACAGTTGGTCGAAGAGGAAGCACTTCATCATCATCAAAGCATTTTTTCAACTATTTGGGATCGGCTTCACGAATCCTAATCTGCAATTCTGCTTTATCAAGGGCCATGCCCTCACTGAAGCCATAAGTCCCCATATCTTTTCTCACTACTTCTAAACATGTCATTTTGGGCACCCCTTGCCCATTTTGAGCCTTCTACTTGAATCAACTCCCACCTCGTAATAAGTGTTATACTGGGTCTACTGCACATGGCCAACCCACCTAAGTCTAATTTCTCTCATCTTGTTGTCTATTTGATCCACACCTAAATTATCCCGAATGTATTCATTTTGAATTATATCCCTTCTTTTCTTGCCACTCATCCATCTCAACACACTCATCTCAGATACACTGATGCTGTGGGTATGTTGTTTCTTGACTGCCCAGAATTCTGTCCTATAAAGCAAAGCTTGTCTCACAACTGTCTTATAGAACTTTCTCTTCAGCTTCGAAGAAGAAATGCTTAACATCCAGATATATTCATTTATAAATATTCGTACTTGAACCATTTCACAAGCTTCCTATCGCATCAACCACGCAATTGGATAGACCACAGCCAATATTCCACTCGATTTTTCATCTCTAAGAGGAAAAACATTAAGAATACCTACTTCCAAACTGAACATGCTACTTTAGTCTAGGTCAGATAAAAAGGAAACACTATGAGCTACTTGGTGAAATCAGCATAAGGCAGAATTAGGGGCCTTGTTTCTTTAAAGGAGAAGGAGAAATTGATTCGGAGGATAAAAGGACAGAACGAATCCGATCCAAGATTCAGATTGCTCAGATACCATGTCAATAGTGTAGAAAGAAAGAAAAAGAAGAGAGAGGAATCAGAAGAAAAATTCTAGAGAGACAAGAGATCTAGAGAGATAAGAGTTAGAGCATATGAGAGAGAGAGAGAGAGGAGATGACATGAAGAGAAGAGAGAAGGGGCTGTTGAAAGTATGACTATGTGACCCGAGCAAGTTAATACCAATTAAAGTGTTTCTACCTTATCTCATGAATTACCACCTGGATCACTTACAGGTGTTCAAATACAATATATGTATCAAATAAAACCACAAGAATGCCAATAAATCTCACTTGTTTGCCATCAAAACAAAAGTACATTCATAACATGAATCTGAAAATTACATAATGCTTGCAATTATATCAAGAGTACATGAAACAGAAAAATATCGCATACCTTGCCTCGGGTTACCTCCAAGGGTTTGCACACCACACAATGGGTCTCCTCCACCAATGACACATAAGGTCTAGGTCCAAACTTGTCTCACAACCTGGGAAGCCTAGGCAAAACCAGCAAGGAGCAAGACATGCGATAGGGCAAGACCATGGTTCAACACATGAGCATAAGGGCTAGGCTATTGTGGCTTGGACGTGCCACAATTTCTTTTCTTTTCTAAACCCTAATTTTAGAGAGAAATAAATTGGGATTAGAGAGGGTATGCTACCCCTTTGGTTCAGAGAGAGAGAGAGAGATATTAAGTTAAGAGGTGTAGAGAATGAGGCTCCCTATAGCTAGTTTATATAACATAGAGGCTAGGGTTTTAGGGTTAGGGTTTTGCCATCATTATGTGACTCAATCTTGACTTTTGATCATGGAGACTTGTGGGGTGAAGAGTGAAAGGTGGACTATGCGACTGGGAAAGTCAAATACCAATTAAAATTTTTCTACTCTTTTATACAGAATGCCACCGGGATCACTTACAAGTGTCCAAAATACAATTTTGTCTCAATGAAATAGCCAGATACATTCATCATGTAGAACTGAAAATTTCATAAGAAAGCAATAGAAGCAACAGATGCATGGAATATGAAACAACGTGTACCTTGCCTCAGGTTGCCCCCAAGGACTTTGTACACCCCAAACCGGGTCTCCTCCACCGATCGAGCACAGGATCTCGATTGAAGAACACACCTCACAATTAGGGACGCCTAGGGAAAAACCTTAGATTGCATCACATAGGATTTCCTTGACCAAGACTCAACACATGAACATGAGGCAAGGACCAAGGGCTAGGGTTTGTGTGGCTTGGGTGTGCTACCCCTTAGGGTTAACTCTTTCCTAAACCCTAAATTGGATGAGAGAAAGAAGAGAGAGAAGGCTTGAGTGAGGCGTGCTCCCTTTAGTTTCTTCGAGAGTGAGAAAGAGATAGCGAGATGAGAAATAAAACCCCATAGCTAGTATATATAGACAAGAAGCTAGGGTTTTTAAGGTTAAGGTTTTGCCATCATTATAAAGTTTAATCAGAGTTTCAAAAAGCACAAGGCGGCACCTAGGCAGTCGAGGGGGTCCAGGCCGCCCAAAACCTGGGCGGCCCAATAGAATTTTTTTTTGAGGTTTTTCTCTCTAAAATAGGCTCTAAAGGGTTTTAGATTTCAAATGAACCTAAAACCCACAATTTCGCACCTTTAGTATTAAAAAAATGACCAAAAATACCCTCAATGAAGGCATTTCTGCCTCTAGGTGGGCCGTACGCCAAAGCGGGTTCTGGGCGCCTAGGCGGGTGCCCAATGATAACCATTGTTTTTGGGCGCCTAGGCTTAGGTGATGCGCCCAAGCTCCAGAACCGCCTTAGTGGTAGCCCAGGCGCTAAGTGGTCCACTTTTTGAAACACTGGGTTTAATCTTGACCTTTGATCTTGGAGACCTATGAGGTGAAAAGATCTCAACCATTCATTCCTTAGATTAGCCATTATGATTAAAGGAATGATGTGGAACCTTATCCCTCAGTTTCCATAACTTCATTCTTATCAAATATTTTGTGTAGAGAAAGTATTTAATTCATACTTATTTGATATCTTACACTTTCCTATCTAGTTTCAATTCAAATCTCTATACCTTATGTTTTCAAAACTTCAAATCAACACATGCCTTAAAAGGCACATGAAACAACAAGGAAAGTTTGCATGGGGTAAGGCGCACCACCCATGTGGTATCCATGTGGCCCCACGCCCCACATATTGGTGGGTCAATTGAACCCCATTGGGCCCCCAATATATTAATATTAATTTTTAGATATTAAAACAAATTTTACAAAACCTCCAAATATTTTATTTTTCTCTCTGATTAAATTGAGAGAAAAATTCATTTTATTTTTCCAAAAAAATGATTTTTTCTTAGATAAAAATCATTTTTCAATAAAAAAAAATATCTAGAGAGGTCTAAAAATTCATTTTAATCATCCATAAAATAACTAAAGTTTATTTAACCATATTAAAGAAGATTTGATGGGAATTGAACCCATAGAGTTAGGATTACGACAAAAATACTAAAGACTCTATCCTCTCTAGAAACCGCATCGCACTGCACCTTCTCAAACTAATCCAACCGATTCCATGACCCACAACCCATCGCAGGGATTCATAATTTAGCTATCAAAGTCAGCCAATAAGTGGAAAGATACGATTATAGACCATGGATTACAAGTTCCTCCCTGAGGACAAGTCCAGAGCCCATTTCAACAGTATGCTCCATGGGTCCTTCCAACATAGTCCAGTGTTACAGGGAACATCTCTTCTACACATGTACACATCACACACCCTTATCCAAAGGGTCGCTTCCCGAACGGCTATCTAGTGTACATATCGTGTGATGGTAATGATGAGGATTTAGACCATTGTCCTCTCAAGTAATCCATCACATATGGGTCAAATCCATGTCCCCTGACCAACTATCCTAAGCACTTCTTTGACCTCGTCTAAGGATAACCACATCAAAACCCTTATTGGTTGTGCTTACACGATGCCCAAGACTATGGGGTTTGGACTTCACATTGAGTCATAGCCAGTCAAAACTCATGTGAGTCTAAGGCATTATCAATGCCCTACAGTCCAAGTTGGACCATAATCCCACTGGATTCAATAATTCATTATATATTTTCAGTACATGCTCTCATAAGGCCTTTAAATGACCATAAAAACCCAACAACGAGATCTTATCCATTCATTCCTTAGATCAACCATCATGATTAAAAGAAATAACGTGGAAAATTACGTCTCAGTTTCCATAACTCTATTTCCATTAAATATTGTGAAAAGAAAATACTAAATCAATTTCAATTAACTCTTACACTTTCTCTTTTTAAATCAATCAAAATCTCTACACCACACTTTCCTTCAATAAAAAAATCCAATGATGGCTTATTAGACAAGCCTCATATTTTAGGAAGAAGTAAGAGGAGGTGGGATGCCCCATCCTATGGGCCCAATGAACCCCAATCAGCCCCCAATACTTTAAATAAAATTTTCAGATATTAAAAAAAATTAAGCCACTAAATAGTTTACTATCCTCTCTGATTAAAATAAAGCCACTAAATAGTTTACTATCCTCTCTGATTAAAATAAATCCAAAAAATTGTTTTTTTCCTATTTAAAATTATTTTTAAATAAAATAAAATACTAAGAGAGGTCAAAAAAATTATTTTAATTATCTAAATAATTACAAATATTTAAATGTATGCAAGAAGTTTTGATGGGAATTGAATCTATAAAGTTAGGATTACAATAAATGTACTGAGGACTCCATCTTTTCTAGAGATTGTCTCGCACTGCAACTTCTCAAATTGGCTCAATAGTTCCCATGAACCACAGCCCTTCGTAGGAGTACATGATTGAACTATCAAAGGCAGTCAATAAATGAAGAAGACACGGTCCTAGTCCATGGATTACAGGTCCTTCCCTGAGACAAGTCTAGGTCCCATTCTAGCACTATGCTCCATGGGTCCTTCCAACACAGTCCAGTGTTGTAGGGAGTCATCTCTTTAGAACATGTACACAACACACACCCTTATCCAAATTGCCGCTTCTCGGATGGCTATCTAGTGTACATATTGTGTCACTGTAATGATGAGGATTTAGGCCCTTGTCCTCTTTGGCATTCCATCACTCACAGAAGTCACATCCAGTCCCTTGGCCAATCTCCTTAGGCACAACTCTGACCTCATAGATAACCCCACATCGAAATTTTTATTGGTTGTGCTCACAATGCTTAGAGCTACAGTTTTTGACATCACCTTGAACCATAGCCAGTCAAAACTCAGGTGAGTCTTGGCATTAGAAATGCCTCACATTCCAATATGGACCACATTCCTACTGGAGCCAACATTTCACTATAATAATTTTAGTACATACCCTTATAAGGCCTTTATATGGACACATAACCCCCAACATCTCCCACTTGGCCTTTGAAGGCTTTACAATTACTCTCCTTTACTTCCTCTCAGCCCCATCCTTTGTACATGTTTAACGAACGCATTCGCCACCAACCCCTTGGTCCAAGGGTCTACAAGCATGGCCTCTGTGAGAAGACACACGACTGCTATCTCGCCGTGTCGGACCTCTTTTCGAATGTGGTAATAGTCTGCTTTGATGTACTTTAACCTCTTGTGAAAGCGCGGCTCCTTACATTGACTGTAGGCTGGTTGTCGCAGAAGATTCTCACACATGAACATCTCACAAGCTCAAATATGAGTAAGTTGAGAAACTTCTTTATCCACACAACCTCCTTGCTGCTAGACAACACGTCATATACTTGGATTCCATGGTAAATAGGGCTACCACGTCCTGCTTCTTGGACTTCCAAGAAACAGCCCCACCACCTAGCATGAAGACAAAAGCTAATGCCAACTTCATGTCATCAGGGTTTCCTTGATAATCGGCTTCTAAGTATCCTGTATGACTATGTCCGACCTGCCTCCATATGTAAGCGCATAATTGCGATCCCTCTCAAATATCTGAGCGCTCTCTTCACCGCTTTCCAATGTTCTAATCCAAGATTATATTGGTCACAGCTTCACACTCATGAGAAGTGACAGGTCCGGCCTTGTACCTGACATGGTGAACATGAGTAACCCTATTGCACTACGATAAGGCACTCTCTCCATGGCCTTCCTCTCATCCTCTTCACTCGGGCACATTTGCAGGCTTAACTTGGTCTTTTTGTCTACAAGGGTAGATATGGGCTTACATTTGTCCATTTCGAACTTTTCCAATGCTCTCTTGCAATAGGTTGCTTGGGAAACTTGAATGGTCTGATTTTGTCTGTTTCTTGTTATCTTTATACCCAACACCTATGATGCTTCCCCTAAATCTTTATATCAAACTGTTGGGAAGGAAATCCTTAGTCTCTATTACTAAAGCAATCGAGCTACTGACAATCAACATATTACCCACATATAAAGAGATAAACACCACATCACTCCTACTTTCTTTGACATAAATATAGTAATCATCTTGGCTAGAGGTAAAACCTGCTTTAGATTACGTCTCTTAGAATTTTATGTACCGCTGTCGCGAAGCTTGCTTTTAAGGCCATAAAGGGATTTTTAAATTCTACAAACTATTCCTCTTTTTCTTTTTCTATGAAGCCCTCAAGTTGTCTCATGTAAATTTCCTCTTCAAGTTCCCAATTTAAAAATGTAGTTTTAACATCCATTTGGTGGAGCTCAAAGTCAAAATGGGCTGCTATGGCAATCAAGATGCTAATGGATGGAAATTTAGCAACTGAAGAAAATGTTTCATTATAATCTACCCCCCTTTTTTAGGTGAACCTTTTGGGAACAAGCTTAGCTGTGTATTTTTCAAAATTTCCCCTCAAAGTTCAATTTTTCTTGAACACCCACTTGCATCCTATAGGTTTTCAATCACGAGGTAGGGGCAGTAATTCCCAAACCTGGTTTTGAATGATGGAATTGTATTCTTCATTCATGGCATTTTCAAATTGGTTTTTCTCAAAACCAGATAAATGATCTTTATTGGTTGCAAGCTCATTATCAAGTTTACCCCCAATTCTCTTATAGTGTTCCCCCAGGAAGTTGAAAAATTCAAGTGGTCATATAATTCGATTGCTTCTCCTAAGGTTCTGCGGTTTGGGTTCACAAGTCTCAACCCTGTCACCAGCCATCTCGAAGAGATCGACTTTCTTGTGATTACATTTTGCTTCAAGAAACTCATCCTTGAAGAAGTGAGCATCCTTACTCTCTAGGACTGCCCCATTCTCTAGGTTGAAGAAACGATAGCCCTTACGATGTTTTAGGTATCCTATAAAGATGGATTTCACAGTTTTGGGATCAAATTTTGTTCGGTTTTGATATTAGATGAAAACATGGGTTCATCATCCTCACACCCTTAGATGATCAAGCGACAAAGCACAACTAGTAAATATTTTGTGTGGAGTAAGTGGGGCTTCCTTAATGGGAGTAGGATTGACGATATACAATCGCCGTCAATACTGCTTCTCCCTATAATTCTAGGGAGAGTTTTGCATGCCCATCATGCTCTGCACCATATCTACCAAGGTCCAATGCCGTCTCTCAGTTACACCATTTTGTTGTGGTGTATAGGGCATGGTAAATGAATTATTCAATGCTTCATACATATCTCTTTAACGAGTTGTGATTACTCGCCACCCCTATCGGTTCTTAGGATTTTGCCCTTCTTGTCACTTTGGTTTTCTACCTCGGTCTTGTACTACTTAAATTGGTCTAGGGCTTTGAACTTGGCATGTAGTAAATAAACATGGTCATATCGCGAGTGGTCATCTATGAAAGCGATGAAATATTCCTTGTATCCTTTTGTCGCCACATTCATGGGACCACAAATATCATTGTGGATGAGTTCTAAAATGTCAGAGGCTCTTTGAGCTTTCGTAAAAGGTTTCTTTGGTAATTTTCCTTGCACATATGATTCGCATACTTTGAGTAAGTCACCCTTATAATTTCCTAGAAAACCATCCCTCTTATGGTTTACGTGCCCTAATCTCATGTGCTACGAGTAAGCATCATTCTCACATTCAGAGGATGAGACATAAGCAACTAGATTTTTTATTTCAATTTCAAAGCGACCATCATTTAGCATGTTGGTCATAACAACTTCCCCATGAGTTTTAACTATCACCTTATCACTAGCAAAAATGGTGACATACCCCCTTAGCCAATTTTGGAACCAATACCAAACACTTCATCATCTCAAAAGCATAAATTCTTTGCTTTAGGACCATTGTTCCCCCACTTTTCAGATTTATAACATAGCCCCCAAAGCTCAAAATCTCAGCCCTTTGATTTCCACCCATGTATATGAATTGCTCGTTGGGGTTCACAGGTTGGAAATTGCAGTATCCATCCATGAAGTTTGACACATGGGTTGTAGCACCCGAGTTAAAATACCAAGTAGTACCATTTGGATCAGCTAGCATAGATTCAAACACCATACAAACGTGTTCCCTATTCCCCCTGACATTATTTTTTTCTCTCTAAAGAATCTAACTATGTGTCCCACTTTACTACATTTAAAGCACTCTCTTTTTTTGGGCTCTCTATTTTCCGGTTCCCTCTCTCCTCTTTTGTTATTCTTATTTTTCTTTTTGATATAATTGAAATTTCCCTTGTCCATACCCTTTTTCTTAAAACTATATGTGTTTGTCTTAAAGCAAGCCACATGCACCACATCACGGGGTGTGGGTACATCACGCACATTTTTTCTCTCTTCCTCAGCCTCAAGAAGAATCGCAAACTTCTCCAACTTGGGAGCAATCTCTCAAGCAATGAGAAATGATACAAATACCTCCTAAGAAGTAAGGCGAGTGTTCAAAAGATGACAAACTTGTATGGGCTCGGTGCTTCATGTCAATGGCTTCGAGCTCATGTATTAGGGCCTGAAAAGTCACGTGCTTGGCAATCTTGGCCCCTTCCACCAGTTTCAAATTGTTATACTTCTTCATTGCAAGGGTGCTTAACTAGAGAAGGATTAACAAATTCCTTCTCTAGACTCTCATGATGGCTTTCGCAGTCTTCAAGTTCTTGTATTCTAATGCACAAGAATCATGCATCGAAACAAGTAGTATAGGCTTAGCAAGCATATTCTTCTGCTCCCACTATGCATAATCCTCTCTAGTAGATTGAAAGCCATTCCCTCAAGGAATTGGTGGAGAGTTATGGGTACATATCGTGGGGATTTTTCTCATAGAGGATGTATCACACTTTACGCTTCCAAGACATGTAATTGCTCCCATCAAACTTTTCGATTTCAAGAGTTTGGTCATGAAACTCTTTGCGGTCATGTCTCTTGGATCAACTTACAGCAAAATAATGAAAAAAAAAAAAATGACAGTGAGAAGTCCTAGCTTTGATACCAATTGAAGTAGGACTTTGTGACCCGGCAAGTCAATACCGATTAAAATTTTTCTATCTTTTCTTACATATTACCACCCGGATCACTTACAAGTGTCCAAATACAATATATGAATCAAATAAAACCATAAGAATGCCAAGGACTCTCACCTGCATGTCATTAAAATCAAATTATATTCATAACATGAATCTAAAAGTTACATAAAGCTTGCAATTAAGTCAAGAGAATATGAAAAAGAAAAATACCGCATACCTTACCTCAGTTTACCCCAAGGACTTTGCACACCCCACACCAGGTCTCCTCCACCAATGGCGTACGAGATCTAGGTCCATAAAGACAAGTCCAGGTCCCATGCTAGCAATGTACTCCTTGGGTCCTTCCAACACAATCTAGTGTTGCAAGGAGTCATATCAGTAGTACATGTACACAATACACACCCTTATCAAAAGGGCCACTTCCCGAAGGAGTCATATCAGTAGCACATGTACACAGTACACACCCTTATCACAAGGGCCACTTCCCAATAGTTATCTATTGTACATGCCTTATGATAGTAATGATGAGGATTTAGGCCCTTGTCTTCTCCTGCCATTCATCCCACACAAGGGTCGCATCTAGTCCCATGGCCAACTGCCTTGAGCACAACTCTGACCGTCTCAAAGGTTAAACCCACATCGAAACACTTATTGGTTGTGTTAGACATCACCCTGAGACATAGCCAGTCAAATCTCAGGTGAGTCTCGACATTGAAAATGCCTTGCAGCCAAATGCGGACCATACTCCCACTGGAACTAACATTTCACTATAATAATTTTAGTACATGCTCTCATAATGCCTTTAAATGGTCACATAACCCCAACAACTATTACGTTAGGGTTTCCTCATATGCTCCTCTCATCCTTACTTATAATAAAAACTAATGAAAAGTACAAGAATGTCTTGAAGTACGGGGAAAAGCCAAGAATGCCCTGTAGGCACATAAACAAGAGAAATAGTAAAAGAACTAAACTGAAATATGCTGTTAACACCTAATTTCCTATTGAAACTTAAATCTTGGCTGATTGCACCGGACATTTGTCATGTCGTTCCATCCTTCAACTGTAGGAAGTGTATACTAACAAGTGTACACAATGCATATTTGCAAACTAATTTTCACTTACAATAGAAACTAGTGCACAGGTTTGAAAAGGAAATCAAGAATTTGTTTAAACCAGATTGTATAACTTTCCAAAACCCTAAACAATGTATGGAGCTAGTTCACTGACTAAAACCCCACCTACCCATACCCAAATCATATCAATGACCATTTGTGTGTACCCTGAATTCCTCCATACCTTGATTATTAATTCCGTTGTCAGTAAGATATATTTATGTTCACCAAAATTTATTGATAAAACTTTCTTGAGTCCTTTTTCAAAGATCATGCATGATATCTAGATATCATATGGGCATAGATTGTGCATAGAATTATATATAAAGACAGGACAGTATTGCATAGGAAAAGAAAAGATATATAAAAAAGTGAAGAAAGAGAACAAACATTGGTGTTGCTCAGTTCCATATTGTAGAAATCCATGGTCTTTGATCTAAATAAAGGGCCCGCATGCCATGTTCCTCTATTAAGCTTCAAACATTTTGGACCATCTACCAGGAAAATGCGAACATCTTCAAGAAGAGGAGGGAGATAATAGTGTCCAGATTTTGCTTTTCGAAGTTTCATTCCCAAGTTATCAATCTGACAATGTGCACTTCCAGAGTCATCGTTGACTTCAGATCTATCGACTAGAGAAGCCTTTGCAACACCAAGGTACCACTCTTGACCACCAATAGAACCAAGGCATTGCGTAACACTTGCATGATGAGTTATCTGAGAGAACCTAAATGGTCGATCTTCTACATGCATGATATAAAACCTGTAAATAACAAACGATCACAATGGTAAACTATGCAGCATTGAGTTTGCAAGTAAAGAAAAACAATAATGAACACTGTAACTTTGTAAACATATGAAAGGCTAGATATTACATAACAAATTCCTAGTTTGGAGAGTTAAAGGGAAATTTATGTTATTGTGCTCCAGTATTATTCAAGAAAAGAAAAACAGATCAAGATTAACTTTACTTCAATTGGGCACAGGAGGTAGAAGACTTTGGAATCAGCCTCTAAGCTTAATTGAAAAGGCCCTTGAATGTCTTCAACCTGTTTCAGGTCTCTTCAGCAAAGATAAACAACTTTGACCCCTTTTCCTACAGCAAAGCGTAATGCTAGTTTTTATGTTTTTCACTTCTCTGTCCTTCTCAACCATTTTTTTTAATTAATTGACTAGTTTCTACCAATTCCTTTAGCATCATTAGAGACAATAATCTCTATTAAGCTAAGTCACCCAACAACTTGGTAGGGGTGATCGAGGCAAAAAAGTGCAACAGTGATATTCTCCTATTGAGACATTTGAACTTTCATGTTGAAAAAATATTGTCACTATAATAACTGAATAGAAATTAAAGGGATTCTCTTATTTCAAAACCTTGTTTTGTGATCTTGAGTGGAGACAACAGTTGGCAAGGGTTAATTAACCATGGTTACTCCATTTACTCTAATCTGGTAACTATAAGCCAAACAGTTTTCAAATAAGAGCAGTTAAAACTGTGTTACAGCTTTTCTGTAATAATTTTGAATTAAGGATAGCCACAATTTAAAAGTACACTTATCCAAGAGAAGTTTCTTAATGGAATTAATAGAAAATCGATTAAACGTACATACTCTGCATTAAGAGGAATTGCTAGGTTTCTAGGTTGTGGATCAAAGACACTATAAATTTGATACAAGGAATGTGATTATATCAGCACATGGATGTAACAAAACTTAGTCATTTAAATAGTTGAAGCAGCAAAATATAGAAAAAAATCAATGAAAGAAGAAAGAAAGAAAACAAATCAATAACATATCCAGAAAGCAAAACTATCTTTTGATACATAACAAGATAAGCACGATATAAATGACAAAATCCATGGCTTTTTTCAAAGAAATTGCACTAAAAACAATCCTGCATGTTTTTTCAAGCCATGAAGAGAACAATGCCACAACTTGCAGGAACTGAATGAAACTGATGCAGATTGACAAACACTCCCCTTTTCTTCCCAGAACTAATCGAAGTCAATACAAATAAAAGAAAAGGCTCACTTTGTTCATCATTTTCCCCTGACTGATTGAAATCAATACCGAATCACTTATTCTTTTTTGTCTCCACAAAATTTGAATCAGCAACAATATTTAAGGTCAATTATCAATGTCATGAACTTCCTTTCAAAACAACCCAAAAAACGCAAAAGAAAAACAAGACATATTAATGAGCCAATGGCTCCCGAGACCCCAATTAATGCTCATTCTTATGAACCTCCCTCCTGAGAGAGAGAGGGAGCTTTGATTTGAACTACCTGGGGATACCACGGTGAAGCTCAAGCTGTGCATCATGGGGGCCGAATTCCTGGCCATCAGGAGAAGGCTCCATCACTTGCCCAAATTCCTGAAAGCTGATTTCTGTGGCTTCAATGGCCTTCAACTTAATCATTCTTGGCCACAACCTCTTCTTTACTTCCACTGGACCAATCTACAAATTAAAAAACCATTTCCATCAACAAAAAACAAAGCTTTATTATTCAACCAAATAAATAACAAACTCCAAAAGGAAAACACAAAGAAGCCTATTATTAATCAGACTAGCCTTGCCTTGGCAGAAGATAAGCAACAAGTGGTGCTCAGAGAGCCTGTTACGCAACCAGGGACTCCGAGGAGATGCATTTCTTATTCAGATCATACCTTTGTGATCCCTATAATGTAAAGTTGATATAAGCTGGGATGAGTTCTTAAAAGTTGAAATTAAGCGTGTTGAAATTAAGCTTGGTCATCTTTCTTGTTCCGTTTCTTTCAAGAAAAATGATGCTGGACAGGATATTCGTTATTTCGGTTATCATGAAACCTGCACGCCCTAGATTTCAAATATTGACCATTGTCTTGTTTAGGTTTGATAAAAAAAAGGCTGATTTGGATAAGATTTGCCTGAACCATATTAGAAATGGGTAGAACCGGTCCAATTCCCACCATATATTGGGAGTCGATTGATTCTAAATAAAACCGTCTGATTTCCACGATTCTATCGGGAAATTAAGTCCCACATTTTTTAAATTCTCATTTGAAATTATCAAAAACATTTCATATTTCTATTTTTCAAGTTCTTTTATTTTTTATTGGTTGGCTCTAACCCCCATTCATGCATATATCTCCTATCCTCAAACGTGCACTCTGGTTTCGAAGGGAGTCCAGGGCCAATCTCGATCATGACCGGCAAAGTCGCCTTGGCTAAAGCGATTCCCCGAGGTCTCTCCCCATTACAATCTGGCCAACAGGGATGAATTTTATCCAGTTGGGTAAACAGCTTAAAGCACAAAGGAAGAGGGGCACCATCTTCTATAATTTGCTTATTGGGCTTAGAATCGGTATCGGGGCCGATGGGAGTGAGATTCAAATCGACCATTATCTAAAAGTAACACCACAAACTACTCTTAACAAACAAACAAACAAAAAAAAAAAAAAAAAAAAAAAAAAAAGAGGTGGAAAAGGAGGAGGTGGGACTATGTTAAAATAAATAAATTGACATGTGTAAAGGTAGTTTTGGAAGTACAATTACCTGGGATATCGGGGGAGTCCTCAGAATCTCTGACAGCCACAATTTATGTACTCAGTGGCATATCAGGCATATATCTTTGTTTCTTATCAATGGATGTGCAATCAGCTATCCAAGCCATTGCAAATCTATTGTGGTTTTGGTAGGATGAAAGCCCTTAAAAGAGAGGCAATTCAACATGCAAACATGGCACCTAGACCATCATAAGAACGTTCCCATCAATAATAAAGGGAAGGGTAAGCGAGCTCCAAGGGCCTCTCTCCAAAAGAGAAAAATATGAAAACCTCTTGTTGAGGCAGTAATTCTTCCCCCTATGCCTTTGGTTCCCACTCTGTACAACTTCATCCCTCGACAAGTCCTTTTGTTCAAAGATAACCGTTTTAAAAATATAGAAGCAAATCAAGGGACCACCCATGAGGAGGTATCCACTCATACGATTCTTCGTACATCCGATATGGGTGACGACGGTAAAAGCACCTCAGAAATGTCCAACAAGGGTGTTGACTCTAAAAGCACCTTTCAACTGTCCAACAAGTGTGAGGACTCTAAAAGCACCCCTCAACAGTCTATGTAGGGTAAATACCTTAAAGATCCCCTGCACACATTCAACAAGGGTTAAGACGTTAAAAGATCCTCAATTATGTCCAATCAGAGAGAAGATGTTAAAAACCTCTTTAAGTCTAGTACAGATGAGAACCCCAAAAGCTACATGGTTAGGTCCAATCTAAGTGATGACCCTAAAAGCTCTCCCTGTTTTTCTATCCCTAAATCTTCAAACCCTTCTTTTCTTACCACATCTCTCTCAGAATCTTCAAACCCTTCTTTTCTTACCACATCTCTCTCAGAATCTTCAAACCCTTCTTTTCTTACCACATCTCTCTCAGAACTCACGCTTGAATGCCCAGATTTTGAGGCTCTTGATGAGGAGCTCAAACGATGCAATACTAGCAAGCCGCACCGTAAATAGTCGAGAAAGATGATGGCTCAAAGGGGCGGTTTCCTAAGTGTTGGTAATGCCTTAGCCTTCGCCACCAAGAAGGAGAAACCCCCTCCCACTATTGAGGAGCTAATCGAGCACTTCCAAAGCCCGAACACTAAGAAATCTTGATAGCCCCCCGAACTAGAACAACAATGGAGAGATATAAGGGGAGATGGCTCCCCTTCTCATGAGGCATGCCACATGGTGTGGGTCACCAATGGGACAACAAATGAAGGCCAAATTGACTTGAGATAGGTAAGAAAACTCCAGCCTACAAAAAAACCAAAGCAGTCAAGGCTCTTGAAATACCCAAGTCAACCACTAGTCCCATACCCAAATCCTCCATCTACCCGTAAACCAACACCTCTCCTCAAATATCCAGGTTCACCACTTGTGCCCTACCCAAATCCATCACCCACCTTCCTCAAAAATCCTGAACCTCCTCGACCCACTTTATGTCCCGTCCTACCTATGCATCCCCTGGCTGCGCAGTCTTGCCAGCCACTTCCCACTACACCTATGACTACAACCAATCCTCCCGTACTCAGACCGACTTGGTCACCTCTTGTGCTTTAAAGACTAGTGGTGAACCTAGGAGCACACGACTCAGAGGATGACAAGGTCAAGTATGATGTGATTGGGCATTTAAGGAGACTTCCGGCCTTGTTGAGCATTTATGATGCCCTCATACTATCAAATGACTTCCATATGGCCCTAATCCAAGTTCTTTCCTGGTTTGAAGTATTTGACACCGAGATCAAGCGAGTTGAAGTGGATCCCACAATTCTCAATAACTTCAACTTGACTCCCAATTTAGAAGCAGATGTTGCCCGAAGAGCTGCTACGGTCAAAGAAGCTGACCAAAAGGTCTTGCAATTCCCAATCCCTCTAAGGGAGGAGGATGATGCTTACCTTTCCCCACGGATCACTTATACGCACGACCATCAAAGGGACTTACACATCTTGTTCCCTTTAGTGGAGGCGGGTGTTGCTCACCAAGTTGCGGTGGCCAATTCCCTAGTTTCGGCTAAAGTCTTCACCGACATTCTTGCTCCTTAGCCTGCACCCTAGCCCAAAAGTGTAAAGCAAACTGTCATTTCTGATATGATGAAGCACATTAAAAAGCTTATGAATCAAGCAAAGGTCTTAAGAAAAAGAAAGGTTGAGGTAGAAGGAACTCCACCTCCACTTATTTCCTTTATACCAGGATTCATCCCAGAATCCAAAGGTCTAGTGAACTTGAGTCTTCTCAAAGCTCAGCTGGTGCAATACCAGCGGTCTTGCCAAGGTGGGATCTCAATAGTCCCTAAGCCCATCAAATTATGAAAAAAGTAGACTATAAACCAGCGGCTCATCAAGGATTACATGATGACAAAGGAATGATGGCACCTTTTATGGTCATTGAATCCGTCGTCCTCCAGCATACAAGCAAACAATGCCTTGGTTATATGGGGCCTTTGTACTATTGCTCCCAGCCCCCTGCACCCATAAAACAGCTCATGTGATAGTGTCCCAAGATCTACGACCTGCACCTTACAAACTCCCACTTCTTAAGATAGATACGTCCCAAGCCGCCCAATAGGTGGAAACATTCCTCAATTCTCAAGCCGTCAAGACTCTGAAAATAAGGGAAGCAATGGAAACATTGTCAATCTTTGACCAAAAGATGGAAATACTTGAGGTGAGCAAAGAACCTTCTGCCCCCTACCCTTTGATGAGATGGAGATAGAAGAAGCACTCAAAGTGTTGAAAGATGGTGGACAAGCCACAACTGATGACTTAAAAGAGATAAACCTGGGTGATGAAACTGACCCAAGGCCAAACTTCATCTCAGCTGTTATGCCTCCTGAAGAAAAAGAAGCATATGCCACTTTCCTATGAGAAAATCAGGATGTTTTTGCATGACACTACAATGAGATGCCCGGTCTTGACCCTCAAGTTGTGGTGCATTGGCTAGGTATTGATCCCTCTTTCAAGCTTGTAAAATAGAAATCAAGATGGTTTCAAGCTGACTTAGGGATTCAAATTGATGTCGAGGTCAGCAAGCTCAAAGCGGCCGCCTTCTTTAAAGAAGTCAAATACCCAAAGTGGTTGGCTAATGTTGTGTCAATAAAGAAGAAGAATGGGCAAATTTGGGTCAGCATTGACTTTTAGGACTTGAATGTGGCATATCTGAAAGACAACTTTCCTCTACCCTTCATCGAGATGTTTATTGATTCGACGGCCAATTTCCAAGCCTTCTCCTTTACAAATGGTTATTCAGGGTATAACCAAATAAGGATGCACCCGAAGATGAAGAAGCTACTACTTTCTTGACTCCCAAAGGAGTTTACTGCTACATGGTGATGTCGTTCAGATTAAAAAATGAAGGAGCCACCTACCAACATGTCATGACCACCGTCTTCAAAGACATGTTGCATAAAGAGGTGGAATGCTATGTAAATGACCTCGTGGTAAAATCAAGTGAAAGGAGCACACACATTCAAAACCTCGAATAGGTCTTTGAGCAACTTTGCCTCCATCAACTCATGATGAACCCCCTAAAGTGTGCATTTGGCGTGCGGTCAAGGAAGTTCTTGAGATTTATTGTCAGGTATTGGGGCTTGGAGATCGAACCTGTAAAAATCAAAGCCATTCAAGAGATGCCATCACCAAGGAATCTTCGAGAGCTCAGATCTCTCCAAGGCAAGGTTGCCTATATTCAAAGGTTCATCTCCAATCTCTCAGATCTGTGTAAACCCTTTACCCACCTGCTCAAGAAAGACATGTCATTCGAGTGGGATGAAGCATGTGAAATGGCCTTTGAAGATATCAAGACCTATATGATAAACCCTCATGTGCTCTCGGCCCCCAATCATGGGAAACCCCTCATTCTATATGTGATTGCTATAGAATGAGTCACTTGGCGCCCTGCTCACGCAAAACAATGAAGGTGGAAAATGGACAACCTTATATTAGCTCAATCAAAGGATGCAAGGGGTCGAGGACAATTATTGGTTAGATGCCTCGATCTCGCCCTCCGGGTTGGAATGACTTGACGGCACATGTCTCGATTTCGAGGAAAACCCAAGACTTGAGATCGCTCTCTTGGGAACTTTGTTAATGAACAAGGGCAGGTAAACCAATCGATGAGAGAGGAATTTGGTGTGAGGCGAAAAACACCTCACCTGGTCCGAGACTTACTCGGTCGGACTGGCTCACGTGGGCGCCCTCTTAGATCATTAAGAAAGCCCCCCAATCCTACAACTGGTTCGAAATCGCCTCCCTTGACCCGTACTCTCTTGTTTCCGCAATCACCCACACATGGTTAATTTTACAAGACAACTGCGCCAAGGGACCCCACCTTGTCTTTGAGCGAATGTACACAGGTGTACACATCCAAAAGACGAAGGGAAGAATAAGAGGATAGAGATTGGGATGAGGAAAAGGAAAAAAAAGAGAGAGAATAGAAGAAAGAGGAGAGGATAAGTTGACCAAGCGGCTAGACTAACACAGTGGCCAGACCATTAAGCGATTGACCAAGCATGGTAGCAAGATGGGCACGATAACTCAGACCGGCACGACAATAATGCTACTAGACGACAGAACTAACATTGACCAGCCTGACACGATGGCTAGCCTGTAGTACCAGTAAGACGGGCATGGTAACTCAGACCGGCACGGTGGCATTACTGCTAGACAACAAGACTACCGTGACAGTGCTAATCTTAACCTCCATTGATCCGAGTTTCCAAGATTCAAATGAATTTCAAGTCTCGTGATCATGACTCAAAAATATGATTTATGGCTCGAAGTTGGTATCAAAACTATTGCCATATCGAGTCCTACAAGAAAAATAATAATCTTTCAATCAGACGAGCATGATAACAACCTCGGGTCAGCCATGAAAGATCATGCAAGTTCTCGCGTAGCCATAGGGACTGTTATGAAATTGCACACATTGTTAGGCAGGGGTAAAACAGTCATTTTGCAACTATTTTTAGAATTTCATTTAACTCAATTAAATCTTAATTTTCAGCAATTAGGTCTAATTTTGAATAATCCACCCATGTATTGACACAACTCTATATAAACATGCACTGTCTCATTGTAAAAGGACCTAAAAAAAGGATGCCCACCACCTCTCGGTCTTGAGTCGATTCTTTAAAGATTCAATAAAAATTTCAATTCTTTGCTTGAGCCTGTGAGTACATCTCGGAGAGAGATAGAGGAGAGAGAAGAAAAGGGTCGGTACCCTTCGAGCAGACAACTTTCTCTCTCTTCTCTCTCCTCCCCTCTCTCTTCTCTCTTCTCTCTTCTCCTCTCTCTTGTCTCTCCTCCCCTCTCTCTCTTCTCTCTCTCTTTCTCTCTTTTCTCTCTTTCTATCTCTTTCTCTCTCTTCTCTCTTCTCTCTCTCTCGTTCTCTTCTCTCTCTCTTCTCGCCTCTCTCTTTCTTCTCTCCTCTCTCTATTCTCTCTCTTTCTTGCTCTTCTCTTTCTCTCTCTTCTCCCCTCTCTTTTTCTCTCTGTCTCTATCTTCTCTTGTCAACTGGCGAGACCTAGTGCCGGTTGATTTTTTCTTCCCTCTTCTATCAATTGGCGAGACCTAGCACTGGTTGGTCTCCTCTTCTTCTATCAGCCGACAAGACCTAGCGCCGGTTGGTCTTCTCTTCTTCTATCAGTCGGCGAGACCTAGTGTCGGTTGGTCTTCTCTTCTTCTATCAGTCGGTGAGACCTAACGCCGGTTGGTCTTCTCTTCTTCTATCAGTCGGCGAGACCTAGCACCGGTTGGTCTTCTCTTCTTTTATCAATTGGCAGGACTTAGCGTCGGTTGGTCTTCTCTTGTTCTATCAATCGGTGAGACCTAGTCCCGATTGGTATTTTATTCTTCTATCAATCAACGAGACCTAGCGCTGGTTGACCTTCTATTCTTCTATCAGTCGGCGAGACCTAGCGCCGGTTGGTCTTCTCTCTTTTCTTCTATCAGTCGGTGAGACCTAGCATCGGTTGGTCTTCTCTCTTCTCTTTTATCAGTTGGCGAGACCCAACGTCGGTTGGTCTTCTCTCTCTTCTTCTATCAGTCGGTGAGACCTAGAGCTAGTTGGTCTTCTCCCTCCTGTCAACTGGTAAGACCTAGCACGGATTGGCATTTTCTCTCTTCTCCTGTCAACTAGTGAGACCTAACGCCGGTTAGCTTTCTCTCTCTTCTTCTATTAGTTAGCGAGACTTAACGCCAGTTGGTTTTTTTTCTCTCTCTCCCATCTTTTGATACAGTTGGCAGTGTCTAGCGCCGACTGCATCTTCTCTCCCTTCTTCTCCCTTCTTCTTTTTAACCCCTACTATGCTACTCTTTTGTTCAACTAAAAGGATTGAGGTTAGCCTCTCATGGTAGTCCTGTTTTCTAGCCATAATGTTGTTATGCCAGGAACACTTGGCCCGCTTTACTGCCACAACAGATCGACCATCGTGCCCAGCTAGTTGATAGGGGTAATAACGTTTAGTAGTGACCCCGTGAGCCGGTCTTAGTTACCGAACCCGTTTCACTACCACGTTAGGCCAATTATCCATTAGCCTAGTTGTTGATCTGATCCTCTCGCTTGGTTGAATCATTCTCTCCCCCCATCTTTCTTTCTTCTTCTTGAATGCGCATGCTTGTATACGTTCATCAAAGAGGAAAAGGGTGAGGTCTGACCCACTTGTCCCATAACCTTTGCCATATATGTTTGTGATTGCAGAAGAGCAGAAAAAAAGAAGAATAGGAGCCAAGGGAGGCGATTCCAAACCAGTTTTATTATTGGGGGGCTTTCTTCGTGATTTAAGTGGGTGCCCACGTGAGTTAGCCCGAGTAAGTCTCGAACCCACCTTCTAAATTCCTCTCTCACTGGTTGGTAACACCTGCCCCCGTTTTTGAATGAGGTTCTCATGAGAGCTATTTAACAAACGTCTCGGGTCTTCACCGAAACTCGAGACGCATGCCACCTGATCCCCCAGGGATCCGGAGGGTGAGATCGAGGCACCTAACCAGCTTGGAGAATCCACTGGGGACTTTCTACCCCTAAACGGATCGTTCTTGTTTGGCTCGTTTCTTCTTTATCTGCTGTCATTCTATTTTCACATTCATTTATGGCTACTGGGTCCTATAACCCATTTATCCGGATCGGGGATGTTGTTATCCCCTTATTCGAGAGTGTCCTTAGGGAACAAGGTCCTTCGACTTCGTTCCCAACCATCTTTTTGAGCAAAAACCACCTTGTCTAGCTCCCAAGTCTTAACCTGGACCGATGTGAGGAGGGACATGAAGGTCCCTCACTTCCCATCTCTTCGCTCTGGTGGAAACTCCATTAAGGGGCCTTGCATGGGCAGCACTTATGTTGCCTCGCACAGCATGCTCCCAGCCACTGGCAAGTCACTTGTCAGTCATGTTTTGGAGGTACGCCAGAAGGCTGCCCAGTCCCTTTCTACAAAAGGCAAGCAAGCTGCCATTGCTTCTGCGGGTCGCCATAAGGCTACCCCCCCCCCTTTCCTACATTGTTGGTCTTTATCCTTAGAGGCTCGACACATCGATGTGGAAATCCCATGGTCTTCACCCCTCACACACACCACAAGGCGCGTAGGTCACCCACTCAAGTCACTCCTCGGGGCAACCCTTCGTGTTCAAAATCAAACCTTCTAAGGCTAGATCCTGTGCACGCCACTCATGTGCATCTCACTGCTCGGGGCAACGCCATTGTTGCGCCAACTCGAGTACACAGGAGACGACCTTCTCATCCTCCTTCTATGCACACACAACCACATCCTGTAAGGGGTAGGCCTACACCTGTTCTCTTACAAACACCTACTTGTAGTTCTTGTCCTCCTAAGGCCAGATCACTTGTATGAGCCCGGGTTGACCCTCAGGTCTCTTCCTGAAAGAAAATCGATAGTGGTACTCTGATCGACAAAAGCAAACCTGGTGTAGCAGCAAACAAATGCCGCTAAAAAAGTATCTTCTCCCCTTAAAGTCTCCACTGATGGACCCACAAACAATGCATCCCTATGTCTAAGCACCATTACATGAATCTCCTCGACGTTTACATGGTCTTGTGGCTAGGAAGGAAAAAGATAAAAACCGAAGGAATATTTTCCAATGATTGTCCTTCTCACTTTTCTTGAAGCACAACATTCAGAGGGGCAAGCTGTTTGAAGGTATTTTAAATTACCTTGGTCCCTGGTAGGAAGTAGGTCAGTAAAGCCTACAAAATAGTGGAAAGTTCTCGACAGTCTCAGAATGGCCCCATGATTGCTCAAAGATCACCATCAGCACTTCAAAATATCACTTGCTAAGTTTCATCACGATCAGACATGTCTAAGGCAGTGAACACAAAGAAACAACTTTTGGAAAATTGGCCTCTAGCACCCTAAAATGGACCCTACAACTGGAGCTACATTTTTGGTGTTTCAAATTACAGCATAGTAAAAAACCCCTATGGGCCAAGTTTTGGCTTGATCAGACACTCTAGAATAAATATATGAGCAAAACATTAAAATGGGAGAGGCCGCACACTATTCTCGTATGGCCTCACTGCACCAAAACACCATTAAAGGTGGTTGTTTTTACAGTCACAGGTAGTCACTTTCGGGGGCCCGTAACTTATTCATTTCAAGTTGGATCACTCCCAAATTTGGTGAGCGTATTTTTCTCATCAAGACGAACAATTCGATATGTGGCACCCCTAGGGAGAGAAGCTAGAGAGAAGTTTCCTATCCATGAAGAAGTTGCAGAAAATTCAGCACTAACATACCTCGCTTGATGAACCAAATCATGACGATCGCACAATGGATCGACGCAAAACCAATTCCATTGTGTGTGTAAGGTTCAGAGCTATCATTGGATTGAACCACGTACATGATGGATGGTCATATTTCATGCACAAAGCCGATGAAGTTACTGAAATTCTAGCCACCGGATTTCAAATTCCAGCCAAAACTCAAAAGTTGCAAAATCTTCGTTCGGGCTTCAAATCGTGTTCCGTTTGTTGCCACGTGGTCGTGATGACATGCTTAGTGCGCTACAACAAATAAGTCACAAAAAAACATTAAGGAAAGACTGCATTATCGATGCGAAGTTTCCAAGATTTAAACGAATTTCAAGTCTCGTGATCATGATTCAAAAACATGATTCATGGCTCGAAGTTGGTATCAAAACGATCACCATGTCGAGCCCAACAAGAAAACAATAATCTTTCGATCAAACGGGCATTAGATTAACCCCAGGTCAGCCACGGAAGATCACGTAAGTTCTCGAGCAGCTACAGGGACTGTTATGAAATTCCACACATTGTTAGGCAAGGGCAAACCAGTCATTTTGCACCCATTTTTAGAATTTCTTTTAATTCAATTAAATCTTAATTTTTAGCAATTAGGTTTAATTTTGATGAATCCACCCATGTTTGGGCAGGCACAACTCTATATAAACAGGCATTGCCTCACTGTAAAAGGACCCTGAAAAAAGGACCCCCACCACCTCTCGGTCTTGAGTTGATTCTTTGAAGATTCAATAAAAATTTCAATTCTTTGCTTGAGCCTGTGAGTACGTCTCAGAGAGAGAGAGAGAGAAGAGAGAAGAAAAGGGCCGATACCCTTCGGGGTAAGCAACTTTCTCTCTCTTTCTCTTCTCTCTCTTTCTCTCCTCCCCTCTCTCTTCTCTCTCTTCTCTCTCCTCCCCTCTTCTCTTCTCTCTCTTCTCTCTCCTCCCCTCTCTCTCCTCTCTTTTTCTCCCTTCTCTCTTTCTCTCTCTTCTCTCTCTTTCAATCTTCTCTCTTTCTCTCTTCTCTCTTCTCTCTCTTCTCTTCTCTCTCTCTTTCTTCTCTCATCTTTCTTCTCTCTCTTCTCTTTCGCTCTCTTCTCCCTCTCTTTCTCTCTCTTCATCTCTATCTTCTCTAACTTCTTCTGTCAACTGGCGAGACTTAGCGTCAGTTGATCGTTTCTTCCTTCTTCTATCAATCGGTGAGACTTAGCACTGGTTGGTCTTCTCTTCTTCTATTAATCAGCGAGACCTAGCACCGATTGGGCTTCTCTTCTTCTATTAGTTGTCGAGACTTAGCATCGGTTGGTATTCTCTTCTTCTATCAGTTGACGAGACCTAGCGCCAGTTGGTCTTCTCTTATTCTATCAGTCGATGAGATCTGGCGTCGGTTGGTCTTCTTTTCTTCTATTAGTCGGTGAGACCTAACGCCGGTTGGTCTTCTCTTCTTCTATCAGTCGACAAGACCTAGCGCCGGTTGGTCTTCTCTTCTTCTATCAGTCGGAGAGACCTAGCACCGGTTGCTCTTCTCTTCTGCTATCAGTTGGTGGGACCTAGTGCCGGTTGGTCTTCTCTCTTCTCTTCTATCAGTCTGTGAGACTTAACATCGGTTGGTCTTCTTTCGTCTCTTCTATCAATTGGCGAGACCTAGCGCCGATTGGTCTTCTCTCTCTTCTTCTATAAGTTGGCTAGGCTTAACACCGGTTGGTCTTCTCCCTCGTGTCAACTGGAGAGACCTAGCGTCGATTGGCCTTCTCTCTCTTCTCCTGTCAACTGATGAGTCCTAGCACCGGTTGGCTTTCTCTCTCATCTTCTGTCAGTTGGCAAGACCTAGCGCTAGTTGGTTCTTTTCTCTCTCTCCCATCTTCTAATGTAGTCGGCAGTGTCTAGCACCGACTGCATCTTCTCTCCCTTCTTCTCCCTCCTTTCTTCCTTCTTATCACTCCTTCTGTCTTTTCCCTTCTTCTTTTTAACCCCCACTATCTTACTCTTTTATTCGACTAAAAGAGATTGAGGTTAGCCTCTCATGGTAGTCCTGTTGTCTAGCCGTAATGTTGTTGCACCATGATCACATGGCCTGCTTTGCTGTCACGACAGATCGACCATCGTGCCTAGCTAGTCGATATCGATAATAACATCTAATAGTGATCCCATGAGTCGGTCTTAGTTACTGAGCTTGTTTCGCTACCACGTTAGGATAATTATCCATTAGCCTAATCATTGCTCTGATCCTCTCGCTTGGTCAAATCCTTCTCTCCCCCCGTCTTTCTTTCTTCTTCTTGAATGAGCATGCTTGTATATGTTCATCAGAGAGGAAAAGGGTGAGGTCTGACCCACCTGTCCCGTAACCTTTGCCATATATGTTTGTGATTGCAGAAAAGTAGAAAATAAGAAGAGAAAAGTAGAAAATAAGAAGAATACGAGCCAAGGGAGGTGATTTCGAACCAGTTTTATTACTGGGGGTCTTTCTTCGTGATTTAAGAGGGCACCCACGCTAGTTAACAGAGTAAGTACCGAACCCACCTTTTAAATTCCTCTCTCACTAGTTGGTAACACCTGTCCCCGTTTTCGAACGAGGTTCCCGAGAGATTGCTCTCACAAACGTCCCCGGTCTTCCTCGAAACCCGAGACATATGCCCCTCGATCCCCCAAGGAACTAGTCGAGGCACCTAACCACTTGAACCAGAGCCATACGATAATCTATTGAGAGCATGAGGGCGTCATAGATGTTGAGAAGGGCTGGAAGCATTCTCAAGTGCCCTATCACATCATATTTCAACCTTTGGTGCTCTCGGTCCTGCCACTGGTTTGGGTGGTATAATGTGTTGAGGAGTAGGTTTAGGTGGAGGAGGTTTATTTTGGGCCATCGACTGGCTTGGTTGCATAGCTGGCTTGGTTTGGGTGACATGGACTGGTTTTAGTGAAGTGGAGATTCGTGGTTGAGGCTTAGGAGGTGACTGAGTATGTGGGACCAGAGACGTCCCAGGGAATTGGATGATGGTTAAGTTGTTTGGGTGAAGGAGAAGAGGAGGACTAGGAGACTTTAAGATGCATGGCTTCTGAGGTGGAGGTTGCAGCATTTTCCCCGACCTCAAGCTCATTTGCTCCGTGCTGGGTGACGCTTATGGTGCAAACTGGCTCCCTGAGTTAGAAGGTCTGCCCTCTTATTCTTTCAGCCTCTGCTCAAAGTCGGGCTTTGAAGGCCACTGTGGTTTCCATTGGGTTTTCTTCAGCTTTGACTTCTTGCACTTCCTAAAAGAAGAGGATGGCTCCGACTTGGCTTGAGCCGCTAAGGCATCAGTGGCTATCAAGAATTCAGCTGCCTGGGCTAACGTCTTTCTTAGCCGCCTCTGGTGCGTCCTACTTATATCGGTCCTTTGAGTTCTCTGTCAAGAGCCTCGAAGACTAGACATTTCAAGGTTGTACCTGCAGGAGACATAGAAGAGGAAGAAGAAGAAGAAGAAGAAGTAGAAGAAAAAGAAGGGTTAGTAGGTGAGGGACCTTTAAGGTCATTCCCCTCATCAGACCAATCTTGGTAGCTTTTTACATCACCAACTTTTTACGTCGTGTGCAGGGGGTCTTTTTGGTCTTTCCCCTGCTTAGACTGTTAAGGGGTGCTTTTAATGTCGTCACCCTCATCAGACGTGCCCCGAGTAGAAGGTGACTCAGGGATATCCTCTTGATGAGATGAGGAAGGAAGGATGATTACACTGAGGATGAAGTCTTGTAAGGTCGGTAATGGGGGAAGTGGCCTGAGCAATTCTTGCTCGACTAGTAGTTGAGGAGGCTTGCTCCTTCGTCGAGCAGCCCTTGGCGCCTGTCTCCTCTTGAGTACCTTAGGAAGTGCTAGGTTTGTCTCGCTAGGTTTGTGAGAGGCCCTAGCTTGACAAACTGCCTCTCGCTTTAAGGACTTAAGTCTGCTTCCCTCGTGGTAGACTCTCCATGGTTGGGAAGTTGAGGGTTCAGTAGGACCTGAATCATCATTACCCGGGTCTTGTATTGAGAGGCCCTCTCGCACCGGTGGAGCAGTGATTTGGGGATCTCCTTTTGGAACATTACAAACGTCTTAGCATCCCTGTATTTTCTTCGCGATTATCTCCTGGAAACTGGAGCACTCACTCATATCGTGGCCCCATATTTGATGGTACGGGCACCAATGGTTCTCAGTTCCTTGAGCAAGGCGTCGGGGCTGCCTTGTCGGCTTTGGTGTGATGAGACCTTCTTGAAGCATCATGATGAACAAGGCATGAAGGAAATCGGGCGCTTCATCTTTTTCTTGGACTATCACTGCGTGAGAAGCTTCTGCTGCCCCGAATGCTTTCTTAAGCTCTTCGAGCTTTATCTGACCCTTTTGAATCAGAGCCTCGATGATGTCTTTAAGCGTGTAGCATTCCTCTGTGGCATGGTTGATTTTCCGATGGTAAGCACAGTAACTTGCATGGGTTTTGTGACTAGCTTGCTCAGAAAACTTGGTCTTAGGCAACTCGATTATGTTCTGCTCTATTAACAATCGGAGTAGTGCAAGGACCCATTCTTTTTCAAAAGGGTAAACCTTATTCCTGTGCCTGGACCAATAATCATCTCAATTAAGGGTCATAGGTGGGGGTACCTGGCTATATGATTATTATTGGTTGCCTGCCTGAGGCACTGTCTTTGTTGTTCCTACCCATTTGGAGAGGTCCGAAGTCTAAGAGGCAGCCTTCTTTGGCTCGCTTACGGTGAAAGCCACACTGTTTACTCCTTTTTGTGGGTTGCCCCGAGCATTGGGTTGATAACTGCCATTAACTTGGTTATTTCTGAGCTTGAAGATTGTTGTTGTGACCCGCTGTGGTGGCGTGACAAACTCTCTATGTGCACTGACATGTAGAGCGATATCAGGTCACATGTTTCGCACGCAGGTTTGGACTGCTTCCTTCTCAGGCATGGCATTAGGGTGGCGAGCAGCTAAATCTCTCCACCTTGCTATGAATTGGTCCACAGGTTCGTCAGGTTCCTGAGTCAAGATGAGAAGCTTGATGGTTTGGACTTCTCTCTCGACCTCATAAAAGCATTGGTGGAACAATTTCTCCATTTCCTCCTAAGTATGTACTGAATTTGAGGCAAGCCGAGCATACCACTGAAAGGCCGGGCCATCGAGAGTTTCAACGAACTGACGGTGGAGGAGTCTCCCATCAGTCGTGGTTTCTCGACATGCCTCTTGGAAATGTGCGACATGCTGGTGTAAGGATGTTGTACCATTGAACAAGGGAAACTTCCCTTTCTTATAGTCTGAGGGAAACGGAACCTGATCAATGTAAGAGGGGTATGGTTTTTGATAAAGCGTTGCACCCTGTATTCACAGGATTTGCCTGTTTTAAGGATGTGGGTTACCATAGCATCGATGTCTGCCTATGAGATGGGGTGAGGGACGGAATTGACCTGTGAGGCCAGAGGAGGAGCCTGCCTTGGAGTTGCATCATCCAAATGATGGGAGTTGGCCTCATGGTTAGCCAAGTGTCACGCAGTCTCCATGCAATCAATCTTTTTCATCATTGCGTGCACCAAGTCTTCGAACCTATTCTTGCGCTCTTCGTGAGAGTCGCCAGGTTCATTTACAACCATAACGTTGACTGTTTCTCCAAAGAGGTCAGCCTTGGGCGTGGTTGAAGGATTTCGAGCTTGGCAGGTTGTATGCAGCAGATCGGTCTGCAAGGGCTTAACATGCCCCGATTGAACTCGAGTCTTGTATGCCAATCGTGTGAGGACTTGTTCTTGACGGTCTTAAGACCGTGGCTGCTGAGTGGTCGGGTCATCTTCTATGACGCTAACCACTGTGGAGGACTCTGGCACCTCATCTTTGGGCTCTATGATTCGAAGAGGGTAGAAAGGATTCTCAGGACGAAGACCCTTGGAGCTAGGTGCCCTGACTTTCCTTGTTAGCTCCTTAGTCAGGATTTGCAGTCCTCTGTCTTACTTGAGCTTGAGACTACGATAGACCTCTTTTTAGAACTGAGTCTGGGGTTCAGGTTGGCCCGCTTTCTTAGAGAATGAGAGGGTCGTGTCCATAAGATGGGGCAAAGAGTGTGGACTATGGACAGTAGCCAGTTTGAGCGGTTGCCTTGGGATTTGTAGAAATTCGTCAATCATCAAGCCTTTACCTCGAGCTCCTTTGTAGGCTCCAAAGGTATAACCGACCTGATGGGGTTGACTGAGGATGCTATTCTTAGGGAAAACCTTCGAGTACAAGGTCTTGAGGTATCTGTTAGGAGGAGAAAGGGCGGAGGAAGAGGGGACTGGATCCCGACGATGTCTAAGTCGAAAGGAAGAAGCAGTCTGTGAAGGTGGCGTGTGTGCGCCTTTAGAAGTAGCATTCCGGGTGACTTGGGAGTTGACCCAGGCTTGAATAGGTGGTTTGACCTTAAGAGGCCAATAACCGTAAGCATGTGTCTGCAAGGGAACAGGTGAGGGCTTGCCCCTTACAGGATGCGCTAGTGTGTGCTGAGTGGGAGGACAAGGGGGTCATCTCCTGTGTGCTTGGGATGGCACAATAATGGAATTCGCACAAGTGGTGGGATGCAGATCCATGTGCACAGGTTTCGCCCAAGGAGGCCTGATCCTGGATACGAACTCAAGGTAACACGAAGGTTGCCTTGAGGTGTGGCTCTAGTGGATGATCCACAAGCCTTAGGGTGTGTGCGAGAGGTGGAGGCCTCAAGATCTCCACCTCGATGTGTCGAGCCTCTAAGCATAGAGACCCGAGGTGGTGCAGGAATATAAGGGGTGGCCTTATGGCGACCCACAAGAGCAATGACAACTTGCTTGCCTTTTACAGAAAGGGACTGGGCAGCCTTTCGACGTACCTAGACAATATGACCGGTGTGCATGCTGTGTGTGGCAGCAGATGTGCTACCGATGCAGAGTGCCTTGGTGTGTTCTACCAAAGCTAGGAAATGGGGAGTTAGGGACTTCTAAGTCCCTCCTCACACCTATCCAGGTTAAGACTTGGGAGCGAGACATTGGGTCTTTGCTCAAGAGGAAAGTTGGGAATGAAGATCGAGGAACTTGTTCTTGGGAGAAGTTCGCGAATGTGGGGATTAGAAAATCCTCAATCCAGATGAATGGGTTAAGAAACCCAGAAGCCATTTTAATGTAATACAGAAAATAAAAGGAGAGACTAGCCAAACAAGGACGATCCGACAAAGGGGTAGTGAGTCCCCAGTGGAGTCGCCAACAAGGTTAGATGCCTTGATCTCGCCCTCTAGGTTGGGATGACCTGATGGCACGTGTCTCAGGTTTCGAGGAAAACCCAAGACTTGAGATCGCTCTCTCGGGAACCTTGTTAATGAACAAGGGCAGGTACACCAACCGTTGAGAGAGGAATTTAGTATGAGGCGGAACACACCTCACCTGAATCCAGGACTTACTCAGGTTGGCTCGTGTGGACGCTCTCTTAGATCACGAAGAAAGGCCCCCAGTCCTACAATTGATTCAAAATCGCCTCCCTTGATTCAAAATCGCCTCCCTTGACTTGTACGATGACATTACTGCTATACGACAAGACTACCGTGACAGTGCTAATCTTAACCTCCTTTGGTTAAATGAGAGAGGAAGAAGAAAGAAGAGAGAAAAGAAAGAGAGGGGAAAGGAAAAATAAAAGAAGAGAGAAGGAGAAGAAAAGGGAAGAAAGAGTAAGGACATAGAAGGAAAGAAAGTGAGAGTGAAAAGAGAAGAAGAAGAAGAGAAAATAGAGTGGAAGAAGGGAGAAGAGAGAAGAAGATGAGAAAAAGATGAAGAAGAAAGAAGAGAGCGAGGGAAAAGAAGAGAGAATTAAAGAAGAGAGAAAAGAGGATGGGAAGTAGAGAGAGAAGAGAGAGACATGGATGGTGATGGACTTCCACCGTCCATGACAGAGGAGAGAGAAGAGAGAGACGTGGACGACAATGGACTTCCACTGTCCATGACAAGAGAAAGAAAGAGATGCGAAGAGGAGAGAGAAAAGAGGAGAGAAAGAGAGATGGAAGGAGGAGAGAGAAAGAGAGGACGAGAGAGAAAGTGACCTTACTGAAGGGTACCATAATTTTTATTCTCTCTCCTCACTTTCTCTCTTGGACATGTCCACAATCTCAATGTAAAACTCTCAAATTTTATTCATCACCATGGAACCCTTTACAATTAGGTTTAACATGTATTTATAAAATTGGGATCAAACATGGGTAGATGCCCAAAACTTAACCTAATTGATGATAATTACAATTTATTTGAATTAAAAAAAATCTAAAAATGGGTGTAAAATCACGTTTTTGCCCTTGCTCAACAATACATGGAATTCCAAAACAGTCCCTGTTGTTACCCTAGAACGTGCATGATCTTCCATGGAAGATTCAGGGTTGCTCCGGTGCCCGTTTGACTAAAAGATGATTGCTTTCTTGTTGGGCTCAGCATGACGATCGATTTGATACCAACTTCGAACCACGGATCGCGACTTTAGGCCATGATCATACGACTCGAAATTTGGATGAATCTTGAAAACTTTCAATCGATGGTGTGCTCATGTCAAGACGTTTTTTCATGATTTCTTCATTGTATTTCACTGAGCATACCACCATGATATCATTGCAACAAACACAGCTCAATTTCGTGCCTAGACGAAGATTTCACCATCTTTGAGTTTTGGTCGGATCTTGAAATTCGATGACTGGAATATACAACAACTTTATCAGCTTCATGCGTGAAATCCGACCTTTCATCATGCACGAGGTTCAGACTAATGGTGGCCTGGAACTTACGCACATGATGGAACTAGTTTCGCATTGATCCGATGTGCGAGTGTCGTGATATGGCTGCTCAAGCAGGAAGTGTCGCTGCTGAATTTCTTGCAATTTTGACCATGAATCGCCAACTTCTCTCTAGCTTTTATCCTTGCTCCAGCGTCGTCATGGAGCGTTCCATATATCGAAGCGCTCGTCTTGACGAGACGAACACGCTTGCAAAATTTGAGCATGATTTGATTTGAGATGAGGGAGATATGGCTCTTGGAAGTCACTATCAGAAACTATGAAAACAGTCACCGTTAATGGTGATTTGGTGCAGGGAGGGCGCATGGGAATAGTGTGAGGCTTAACCCTTTTCAGTATTTTACCCATAACTTTGTTCTTTAGTGCTCGATTAAGATGAAACTTGATCCATAGGGGTTTTTGACCTTGTCGGATCCAATGGTGGTGATCCCACAGCTGTTTGACGCATCGAAAATATAGTTCTAGTTACAGGGTCCGTTTCAGGGTGCAAGAGACTGATTTTTACGAAATTGTTTCTTTGTCTGCACTACCTTAGACATGTGAGAATGTGATGAAACTTCGCCGGTGGCCTTTTGTAGTGCTTAGAAAAATTTTCACCCGTTTTGGGGTAATTCTGAGACTGTCAAACATTCCACTGTAAATCACGTCTTTATTGGCCGGCTTCTCTTTTATTCTGCGTCGGGGACCCAAGATGCTAAAAAATGTGTTCAAACACTCCTCAATCGAGAAGATGTGTATAGCCCTGATTGTTGCTGTGCAAAAACTCTGACACTATTTGTTAGTGTATGAAGTCCAACTCATTTCACGAGTCGACCCCATTTTCTCATGATGCATCCCTGTCTATTGGGTCGTCTTGCAAAATGGTCACTAATCCCCATGGAGTTTGACATCACATATATACCACAGAAAGCTATCAAAGGCCAAGCGCTTACAGATTTATTGGTTGTGCACCCTCTATTGGAAGATTCTCCGCTATTTGATGAACTCCCGGATGAAGAAGATTTTTGCACCGAAGGCCCATATGATTGGATGATGTACTTTGATGGGGCCTTTTAGTCAGAATGAGGCGATGTTGGAGTGGTGTTATCTACACCCCAAATTGGTCTTGTCCCATTATCCTTCTCTCTCATAGGGGTAGCATCTCACAAAGGGGTCGAGTACCAAGCACTCATATAGAGCTAGAGCGACTGACCATCTTCAGGGATTCTGAGTTGGTAATAAGACAACTTAAGGGGGGTTCTATGATGTAAGGAAGGACAGTCTCAAGGTTTATTACACCACCGCTCTGTCCCTCATGGCAGAACTGGAAGAAGTCTCCCTCGAGCATGGTATGTGAAGGCTCAACTCACAAGCTATGTGGGCCTACTGCACCACCATGTGTGTTCCTACCAAAGCAATGCCTTAGTCCTTGGTCTACGGGGGTGAAGCAGTTCTACCACTCGATGTCCAACTTCCCTCGCTTCAGATTGCAATTCATCATGGCAAGGCTGAAGAAGACTTTCGAAACTCCACTATCAAGAGCTATATGCCCTAGACGAAAAGGGACTTAAATCCCAGCAAAGCCTTGAAGTCTATCGAGGCCGCATGCAAAGAATCTTTGACAAATCAGACCGAGTTCACTCATTCACTTATGGAGAATTGGTCTTGGCAGTGAAACGACCTATTATAACCCATGGTCGTCACAAGGGCAAGTTTGAACCAAAATGGGGGGGACCATTCGTGGTTAAGAAAGAAAGCCTTCCGCAATGGAGTTTACATATGAGCTCATCCAAATGCAGAAGAGGCCATGGCGCCAATCAATGGGCGCCATTTGAAGAAGTACTATGCATAACCATAGGTTCGTGCCACTAGACCTTAAATTGTATGGCATAGGTCCAAGCCACGAGACCTTGAACTACATGACATAGGTCTAAGTTATACGACCCTAAACTATAATGCATGTCCTTGTAGTATGACGTTAAACTATGCGACACTTGGTCTTGGTGTATGACCTTAAAACACACTATTTTTATGGTTCCGATGGCATGACCTTAAAACACGCCTTCCTTATGATCCCGATAGCATGACCTTAAAGATGCCTTCCAAAAAATAACGGACAGGACGAAAACCCGAAAGGGAATCATAAGTAAAAATGTCAAGAAAATAAAAGACAGAAAATTGACAGATATTATGAAAACCCAAAAGGGCGTCATGGGTACAAGTGGCAAGAAAATAAAAGAAAGAAAAATTACAGGCATCATAGCATCATTTGCTATCATGAGTAAAATAGTCAAAAAGAAAAAATCGGACACGGTGAAAACTTGCAAGGACATAGTGAGTAAAAATACGAAAGGCAAGAAAAGGTGGAGTATAACAACCATGGGTAAAAGAGCCATAAAAAAATATTACGGGGTTTTGTGAAAATCAGAAATGGCACATAGCCTGGGGCTTGGATGAAAACCCGAAAGGACATTCAAGTCAAGATTAATGAAGGTTGAAGACACTTCCATGAAAAGCGCCTGCAATATCCTCCATCCCCCTTGAGGAAGCAAATGTGAGCTAGGCAAGGCTACAAAAAGGAGAGACAAGCAAGTTGAACGAGCAAAGGAAAAAGCATTCATTCCATCAAAAATTTAGGTTATATGTTGCGGGCTTGTGAACTCAAGCTGCAAAAGGAAAGAAACAAAAACACTTACTCCAAGCAAAAGGACTCACATGTCATGGCTCAAGGCCTTACAGAACAAAAGAAAAAGCAGAAAAGAAGAGATTAGCCCAAACAAAAGGAGCTAATCTCCACATACAACTAAAGGCCTCAAAGAAAAGAAGAAAGGAAGCAAAGAAGGTGAAGATGATCAAAAAGTTAATCTTTCATGCTACCAAGCTCAGAGAGAACTCGTTACATCATCTTTAGCCGATTCCTTAATTATGATGCTTTAAGGCGGCCCGCTTGCCTGACCAAAGGTCTGAAATCGCCTTGTTCAAGCCTACATGATAAAGGGTCCCTCATCCTCTTGAAGGCCAAGACTAGCAAGGCTTCAATTTCTTCAATGTACAACTCAAGAATGGCCATGTAACTCTCATTCTCAAGAACTGAGATCTTAACAAGAGCCATGGTCTTCACAGCCATGGAGGAATGCATTTGGAAGGTCAGATGGATGAGCTGCCGAACCTCCAGGTCATCCTTAAGCTCCTTTACCACTTTATCAACATATGCGAGAATAGACAGTTGCTTTGGGAAGAACATAAGAAAAGGTTCGATGGAAGGATTCCTTTCTACGGAAATCAGGCCTTCCACTTCTAGGGCCTCCCTCGATTTCCAGGCTAGCCTTGCCACCTCCACTTAGAGTGACCCAATGTCTAGGACATCAAAATCCACAAGGTTCTATACTGTCTTCTTAAAAAGAAGAGAAAGGATCACCAGCTCATGGAAGGAGGCATGACCCAAAAGGTGGTGAATGACCCTGGGTATCTCATGCCTGGTATCTATGACTCAGATGTTGGAACTTAGATAATTAAATCCCCGGATATGATTTGAGAAAGGTAACCTCATCTGGTCAGGGATGAGACTTCCACGAATGCATCAAGAAGGGGGACCAAACTAGAAGAAATGCCCTCATTAACACACTTTTGTAGTTCAATTTGAATTGCTAAGGGCGATGGCTCCTCAAGAGCATCAAACAGGACAATGGCATCTGTTGCAAGGTTCTTTTGATATGCTTGTATCCCCGGTGCGAATAATAGAGAAGCCAGTGGCGACCTAGACTTGCAGGTACCAAAAATACATGTGGACTAAGGAAACCTTGATCAAATAAGCCTAATTTTGGAAGGACTTGAAATGGTACCATATTGATCTAAAAAAGCTTGAAAAGATAGCATTTGGTGTTTTAAGAGTGCCCGCCAAGTTTCCTCTCAATCTGATCAAGATAAAGCAAATCATGATGGAATTTTCAATCCGATCAAGATAAAGCAGATCATGATGGAATTTACATTTCGCAGCACCACTCTCTCTTATGCTGACCTACCTCGTAACTAGAGCTAGATTTCCAAGAAGAATACCAGACCACCACCATTAGATTCAGAAGGCCCAAAAACCTCCAAATATCAATTTTTATCTCATTTGGAGCTTGTAGACTATTCTAGGGCCAACTTACCCAAAATGGATGGGATTCGTAGTATTCCTATGCTTCCTCAATGAACCGGTTTCCAGAAATGGAAACTATTCCATTTGATTTTTAGATTGATTTGTGAAGGTCATAACTATCTCATCTTGAGGTCAATTAAGCTCAAATTTCAGTATGTGGTAGGTCTTATCAAGACACACGTTTGGATATATGACACGGTTAGAGACGATACACAAAATGAGAGAAATCGTAGAGAGATGATGGACCAAAAAACTCATGTGTTGTAGAATTTTTAAATAACAAAATCCATCCATTTGAACGGTCATATCTCGAAGCCGCAACATCGGATAGCCTTAAATATGGGTCCATTGCTACCGTGACTCTAAGGGCTTCGATTTGAGGTAATATTTGCATGATATTGAGGCCAAGAAGGCACTTGATTTGAGTTTGCAAGAAGGCACATATTTTGGTCGCTGAAATCTCATTTTCTGACGACCTCCAAAAATACGTAAGTGATCAAATGAGCACCAAATCGAGGGGTTTTCTTTGAAAATGATCACAACGACTTCCCGTTCAATTTTTGATGAAGAAAGTGACCAAAAAAAAGGTGAAATAAGCTAAGATCGAAGAATCAAAGCTGCAAGTTTATGGGTTTTGCTGGATTTTGAGTTCAACCTCAAAAGTTCGATTTAAGCTCAACAATGGATATCAAATTGATCATCTCGGTACAACGATCATTTTTACAGTGTTGGTTCATCCAAAATCTCATCAAAAAGCACTCAAAAGAGTCCCGACTCATAAGGGAGGCAAGAGGCCCCTTTTAGGGATGGTCTTGTCATTTTCATGAAAGTTGGGAGGGGTAAAGCAGTCATCTTTCTCAAAAAATAAAATTCACTTTTTAGTTAAGAAAAATATATATTTTTAGCAATTTGGCATTATTTTGATCATCCGCCCATGTTTGGGGGAGATCCTATAAAAGTTCTTTTCACCATTTGTAACGCTAAGTTGAAGATAATTTGAAAGCAAGGTACATAAGCTTGAGTTTTCTTGTGTTGTGACCTTATTCTTCACTTCAAGAGAGGAGAGAAATATTTTATAAGTGAGAGACTACCCTTGGACCACCTTACCCAAACCTTGGACTACACTACCCATACCATCCTAACCCTAGACCCTAGATCACACTAGCCATAGTCCATACTACCCATACACTCTTAACCATACTCCCTATACCCATACACTCATAATCATACTCTCTACCACCTATATTCTGCTAACCTATACTCCATACTCCCATAACCATAAGCCATAGCCTATCTCAAACCATAGTCCCTAAACCACCTTACCCAACCCAAATCAATTATACACCCTAACCTTACCCAACCTACATTAACCATACATCCTAACCTTATCCAACCTACACCAACCAAACACCCTAGCTTAGCCCCACCATAAACCACACCATTTTGAACCCACATCTCCTATCCAACCTTAAGCCTTACCCTCGACAATAAGGACCTCTCAATGATCATTGGGACCTAGCTTAGCCGGACCAAGCCGAACCTTCTGAGCTCGAGCTTTCGGCACTTCGTATAAGTACTCAGGCCACGCCTCTCTCTTTCTCTCTCCTTCTTCTTCTTCTTCTTCTCTCTCTCTTCTTCGTTTTCCTCTTTCTCTTTATATATTTCTGATGCCGCAATCGGGCATGACCCGGTTCCTTGACCTTAAAAGAACTTCAAGGTTGGTCCCTCCTTCTCTTCTTCATTCTCATCTCTCTCATTATAATTTTCTCTTCTTCATTCCTCATATCTCATTTTCACTCAAAAAGCCACTCTTAGGAGGCTGTTCCGAGATGCATCATGGTCGAGTCTATCCCACTTGTATAATTTATTGTGAATCCCCCAGGGTATCTAGGATTCACTGTTATACATCATTTTTACGTACTTGTATCTCCGGGAGACATATGGAGAGATCCAGTAGTAACCTGGTCCTGTCGGTGCCAAAACACCACCAGACCATTAGATCACTGTAGAAATAACATTGATATTGGGTGACCTCAGAGGAATTGAAAAAATAGCCTCAAATTGCTTGATAGGGTTTTTTTAGATGCCCTGTTCTAACAAGTTTTGAGCCGATCTAGACAAAACTCAGTTTTCAAATCCAATTCTTATCATGCTGAAAATGGACCATATAACTACTGCCCTATTTTCTAGGTCTCAAAAGAGTATCAGACCACCTCCATTGGATTTCGAACATTGAAAAGGCCTCAGATACCAAATTTCGGTCCAATCAGACCATCCGAGACTATTCTGGGCCTAACTTACCAAAAAGGGTGTGTTTTACACTATTTACAGTGCAACCTTCGTGAGCCAATTTCCATTTATGGAAATTGTATTTTCTCATTTTGGGGGATGAATTTTAAATGCTCATAACTTGCTCATTTTGAGTCCAATTACGCTCAAATTCGGACACACGCTAGATCTTGTTGATACGCTCGTTTTGACATATGACACGTGTCATGGCGTGACCTGAAATGAGAGAATTCTTAAAGAGAAGATGGGCTCAAAACTTGAAATTTCAAAATTTTAAAAGTAAAACATCTCATTATTTGAGCAGCTATAACTAGAGATCTCGATGTCGGATTGTCGCAAGTATAGGTCCGTTGCGACAGTGCTTCGAAGGGCTTCAGTTTGATATGGGATGGATGACACCTTATTTCGAGGTTGAAGAAGGCACAATTTTCGATCACTGGAATCCCATTTTCCGGCGACCTCCCAAATTTGAAATGAGCTCAAACGGAGACTAAAATGAACGAAATTTATTACAAAACGATCATGATAGTATCATCTTCAATTTCTGATCAAAATGAAGTCTCAAAAAATCATGGGTCATGTTGAATCGATGGTCGAAGAATCAAAAGTTTATGGACTTGGCTGGATTTGAGTTTTTCCTTAAAACTCTATTTCAAGACGATCAATGGGTATCAAAACATACGTAATAATCCAAGCATCGATTCTATGGCGTTTGATCGCTCGAATTGCTACTGAAAACATTCAAAAAAGCTCTCGAGGTCTAGCAATGGAAAAATGGCCCTCATGGAGGGATGGTTTTGTCATTTCATGAAAAGTTCTTAGGGGCATTTTGGTCATTAATTTAAAAAATGGGATTATTATTTTTATTCATTAAATGTGTAATTTCTAACAATTCTGAATATTTTTGAGTATCTACCCATGTTTTGGGGTTATTCTATAAAAGAAAAGTGCAGTCATTTGTAAATGAGTTTCGGAAATCAATTGAAAGAGCATGAGAATTCAAAGATCTTAGGCTTCTTCTTTTTCTTCAATCCGAAATCCAAACTCAAAAAGAGAGGAGAGAGAAATAATTGATAGAGAGACAAACTACTCTTGGTACCCTCACTCCTTAGAACTTCAAAGTTTCAATTTCCTAATACACTCTAGCTTCCATACACCCTAGGATTCCCAACACCCAATCTTACTCCATACACCCTACCCCATACACCTTAGCTTTCCTACACCCTACCCTACTCCATACACTTTAGCCTACCCCATACACCCTAGCATCCATACACTCTATTTTACCATACACCCTAAACCTTTCATACACCCTATCCTAATCTACACACTGTAGCTTCCATACATCTTACTCTATCCCAACCCACCTAAGTTCATACCCCTAGAGCCTAGAGCCTAGACCCTAGCCTTAGCCTACAAAGACCAAGACCTCTCTCCAAAAGTGCATGCAAAAGGGACCATCGAAGTTGCACCTAAGCCCAAGCCTACTTAGGTCCACTCTCTCTCCTCTCTTCTCTCTTATCTCTTCTCTCTCTTCTCTCTTTCTCTTCCACTCGGACCTAAGGTAGATCCGAGTTCCCCCTCTTCTTTTCTTTGTTCTCTCTCTCTCTCTATGCTTACTTTCCCTCTCGCTCTGTCTCGCTTAAATTCACGGACCCGCACCTAGGATGGGCCTATCTCCTTCTGCCTCTCTTTGCTCTCACTCTCTCTCCCTCTCCCGTTTAGTCACAGACTCGCACTAGAGGCGGGCCAATCTCCCTTTCCCTCTCCTTCTCTTACTCTCTCACCGTCTCTCACCCAAAATCATGAACCCGTGCTATAAGCAGGTCTATCTTCTTTCTCTCTCTCTCTCTCTCTCACTTTTCCTTGCCCTCTCTCCCCCTTTCTAGCTTCTGGGCTCGCACCAAAGTTGATCCTGTCCCCTCTTTATCTCTCTCCCCTGCACCCTCTCACCCCTCCTAGTCATGGACCCGTGCCATAGGTGAGTCCATCTACCCTCTCTCTATCTCGCTCTCTTGCACCCTCTCATCCCGTCCAAGTCACAGACCCGTGCAATAGGCGGGTTTCTCTTCCTCTCTATCTTACTCTCTCTCACACCCTCACTCTTCCCCTCCAAGCCACAGACCTGCAGCATAGGTGGGTCTGTCCTCTCTCGTGATATCTCCCACTCTCATTCCTACCCCTCTTAGACATGGACCCATGTCATAGGTGGGTCCACCCTTTCTCTTCATCACTCTAATTTTCTTCTTTCTCACTTTTTTGCTCCACTCTCTCTAACTCCCATCACCTCATCCACCCTTATCTACTCTCTCTCTCTCACCCATTCAATCTTTCTATCACATCTCATTCACCCACTCTCATTTCATTACTTCTTAACTCATCTCTTCTCTCACCCTTGATCACTCAAGTTGGGGTCCTCTTGAGATAGCTTCTGAGGGTTCTAACTCTTGGATTTCTACTTTAACCATTAGTTCACATAATGTTTTGGGTCATAAGAGACTCAGATTCTCTTGGGCTCGATCACTCAATGCCTGAGACAGTTTTCTAAAAGTTTTGACCCTTAAACTGCTCTAACCACCGGGTTACATATCGTTCGTGCTGTGAGAGATTTCTATCTCATTCACTCTCCTTTCTTTTCTCTCTGGATTACTCTTACGAGGCTTTATGGGTTAGTGACATAGTCACGGGCCAAGTTCTGTCTGGGTAATAAGGCTTTGAGCATGATACTTTCTCTTGTCTCTGGTAATACCTCTTAGGAAAGATTACGCCTGGAGGCTGCCCAATTTCTGGTCATATCTTTACTTCTTCTACCTCATCATCTTCTTCTTCTTTTTACCTCTAAACTAAACTCTCATCAACCCACTCTTATTCTTCTTTTTTTCTTTTCCTTATCTATCTTTCCCGTCACTCTAGCCTCTAAAATTAGAATCCCTATCCCATACGCATAATTAGGAGGAGGTTACCATAGGTGGATTCTAAAAGCAGTCTTTTAGTGAGAATCCAAGTGAGATATCGATTTCTGAGGGGTCGAATTAAAACTGCGCTATTATAAAGCTGGAGGGCTTTTGTAATTGATCTAAGAGAGTTACTCCTTAGATACATCCCACGAACTCAGTCGTGTTGAGGTAGGTGTTCGATTTCACCTCTTTATCGCTCTAAATCCTCCCACTGTTGGAATACTTATCCGCACTCGACACACGAGGGCATACATGCACGCAGGTCGAGTTGTGTCTAGTTGCAATGCAGTTAGAGACAAACCGAGCCGAAGAGAACATGGGGCCTTCCAATTGATCTAAGAGGGTTCAGTGCCCGGATATGTCCAAACCGTACATATCGCACCGCTCGACCCATATCCTAGTGGGCATTGGGGTCACCCTCACACGCACACGGGTGTGAGCCCAAAAAGGGGGGAGCCGCACACACACTCTTTTTCTTCTTCTCTCTAATCTAAAAAGGCATAATGGTTTTAGGAAATGGTTTCTCACTTGCGAGTGTAAAAATTCAAGGCCAACCAGCATTATATGTGGTTTGATTGCTCATATGTAGGTGCTTTTGTGCCCTTGATGCATGATGAGTCGCCATCCTTTGAGGCGCCTTACCTATAAGGTACAAAGGAAATAGAGATAAGAATAAGTTCATCTCGCATGGACTTCAGAAAAATGCACCAAGTCTCATCAAGGCTAAAAAAATTTCGGCAGCATCTCCTTTGAAAAATGGAGATCTAGCATTAAAGGTGATGGCCATTCCAAGTTACTCGATTCAAGAGGTCGTGAGACTACGGGTCACGCTCGACAAAATATATGCCCTTGAAGAGCCCGCTTTCTAGCGCAAAGAGATGCCAAAAAAAAGATATGCAAGACATGGAAAGTATGCAAACCATGGACAAAGCATGAAAAAGCAACTAAAATGCTACACCAAAGAAAGGAAATGGAAATGGGCTAGTCTTACCAGGCTCACCATTCGTAGAGGTGCCTACCATAAGTTCCAAGTTATTGAAAACCACCAAGCTTCCAAAGGGTCTACTCTTTCTCTCTCTATGGAGTTCTCCTTCACTTTCTCTCACTAAAAGTGAAAAAATGAGATGGAATGGTGAAATGAGGGTCCCCTCCCCTCTTTATACTTGAAAGAAAAATAAAAATGGAAAATTTCTCCCATAACTCTCCCACAAACTTCTAATTCCAAAAAGGTCCACTCTATGGAAATGGTCATTTGAAGAAAGATGGAGGACTTCCAAGTAAAAATAATGAGATCAAAAGACCACCTTGCCCTTAAGAATGGCATGTGAGCAAAAATTCACTCAGGAGAAAAAGCATCAAAGTGGTTATTTGAAGCCTCAAATGGTGTATGAATGGCATGAAATCAGGCTCATTGCGAAGGGTTCTCCCACCTTAATAAAAAATGGTCTACCCGATATCGAAGGGAGCCCTCGGGGTTGAGACACCATGGCCAAAAAGTGGGGGAATGGGCCCCCTTTTATTTTTCCCTTAAACTAGGTGGCCCAGCCTCCTAGCCCTCCCTCTCCCCCAACCGCCTGGCTCTCCCTCTTCCCCCATCATCTTCGCAAATCAAGTGACTTAGCCATTGGCTCCCACTACCTCTTCTTTCTCTCTTCTCCTCATAGACCAGGCAGCCCAGCCACTGGGCTCTCTTCTCCCTCTCACCTCTTTTCACTCTCTCACACCCTCACGGACAAGGCGGCTTAGGGACTCAGCTCCCCACTCACCTCTCACATTTTCATCATCTCTCTCACTTTCATCCATTCTCATCCACTCACATTCACGCAACTCACACTTTCATCACTCATCCACCCCAGTTGAGTCTCAAATCTCTCTTTATCCCCAGTAAGTTGCATACCTCACAACCCTCAGTGTGTCCCCATCTCATCCATCTCATAAAACAAACCTCCATGCCCTACTTGATTCACATCTTCTCCACCTCAGGCACCATTCAACACTCATGAATGGCCACCCCCATTTGATAGTTCCACCTCAGTTAACTCGACACATGTTGTCACTCATTGAGCATCATTCAATACCATGAATGACCTCTCCCATCCAAATCAAGTCCATCCCCAGTGAATCCCCATAACATACACTATTCAAATCCTTGAATGGTCACCAAGTTGAAGAACTTCACCACGGATCGACTTGATACCCTCACCATTAAGCATCATTTATAACCATGCGTGAGCACTCTCATCCAAACCAATTTCATCCCCCTAGTGGAGTCTCACCCAAGGTATATATCTGCCAAAGTGAGCCCCGAACTTCAATCCTCTTTTCCATCCTTACCATCAATACGGGGACCTCTATATCATCCATTTCATCATCACATTATCAGAAAAATGAAAGAAAAAAAAAAAAATAGAGCCAGATGTGGCCATGAAGCTACGGTTAAAAGAGTAAAAAAAAACAAAGAAACAGGGTATGGTGAAAACCGGAAAGGGCGCCGCGAGTAAAAATGGAAATAAAAATGGGCATGGCCATGAAGGCACAAGTAAAAGCATCCAAAAATAGAAACCAGGCATGATGCAAGTCCAATAAGGGTCATCATGAGTGAAAATCGTTTCAGGTAGACGTGACCACGAAGTCACAGATAAAAGAGCCTAATAAAAAGGAAGTTGGTGAAAACTGCTCCGTGACACCACTTCCATCCAGTTCAAGTGAAAACCCGAAAGGGTGTTTGAACCAATACACAGGTTGATGCATCTCTCACCCCCATAGGTGGCTTCAATTGACCCCTCATGCAAAAGCTTGGTAGTTTAGGAGATTGTGCCCCCTCAACACGGTATCAAACTACCAAACCCAAAATATCAAAAATATAAAAAAGATGGCAAATTAAATTAGCTACTTGCGCAAATTATTTCCTCTTCCAAGATGTCAATCAAAGCAAAGGCATGAGGACAAATCAGGACAAATGCTTTAAAAAGGCTATTAACTATCAAGCCAGATCAATACACCCCACATTATGGGTCATTGTCTTACTAATTTTCCCAATTGCTGAAGAATTTTGGGATGGCCAACAAAAAGTCCCCAACTAAGCCCAGTAGATTAGGGCTAGAGCAAGAAAATGGCCATCTTATTAAGGTTCTCAGTTGTCAATTGTTTAAAATTTTGGGATGGCCAACAAAACACCCCTGACTAAACCCTGCAGATTGGGGTTAAAGACTCAAAGATGCCCCCTCTTGTCGATCAGTTCGAGTCTTCATGTAGCAGCTCATATGCACATTAAGGGCCCTCGACTGTCCAACCAAATCAATGCCTGCTGAAGTGGGAAGGAAGCCTCATGAAGGCCCCACCAATTGACCAAAAATTGAAGGCTAGGTGCAATTGGGAAGGAAGCCCTTAAGCAAGGCCCCCCACCACCAACCCCACTTGAAATCCTGATGAATTGGGAAGGTAGTGCTTAAGCAAGGCTCCTAGCTGCCAAACAAATCTGAATTGTGATAAGACTTGGTTACTAGCCCTTAAGCAAGTCCAAAGTTATTGGAATCAAAAGAAACACCACCAGTTACTCCTTTAGTGGCAACCTAGCCCTGACCCACCCTCTTCCAAGGGGCATGGAAATGCTGGTAACCATGTGGCAGAAATTGTAGGGAGAAAACAAGTGCCCTTGTAGGATTCAAAAGATGAACTTGGGCAATTTTTTTCCGAATGTAACACTCCTCGCTCCTCTCGAAGAGCGACATTCAACGGAGCAAGCTGTTAGTACATATTTTTTACACACTAATTTCCCCAATATGAGTAATTAAGGAAGCAGTTGCGACCCAAGCTCGTCGGTGCCAGTCATATCTATAGACTACAGAAGCCTGCATGAAATAAGCCCTATTTTGAAGAGCAATGATAACGATATCCTTTCGGCCCCAAATGAAGCTCATGAGCCTCCTATGATGTTTTAAGGATGCCCTTGTTCAATTCGGGTGAAAATATGAGAAACATGACAAATCAGTTTTGAGCCCAAATCACTAACATGACCATGGTGCACCATAGGTAGAATGCTACCTTAGAGACCTCTAGTGACTATGTGACCACCACAGATGGATTCAGAAGGCCGAAACTAGTCAGCTTGTCAAATTTCAACTATAACGGGCCTTCTAAGGTCCAACCTTCCTAAAAAGCAAAGAATTTTTCTATTCACTTGAACCCCATTGAACCGGTTATTATTTATAGTAACTGTGTTTTCCAAAAATGGGGCAACTTGTGAAGCTTGTTTCTCTCTCGCCTTGAAGTGGATCAATCTCAATTTCAGTATGTAGTTTCCCTCACCGAGACTACGTTTTGATGGGTGACGCATACGGTGAGGATTCCCAGATAGAGAGAAATCCTAAAGAAAGTTGACCAGAAATATAAAAAAGCATAATTTTATGTGCAACGTATGTTGCCACTCCGACAGTCAAATCTCAAGATTTCGGACTCTTATGAGCTTAAGACTGGGTCCGTTGCGATCGTGACTTAGCGAGCTTCATTTTTGAAATTTTATTTGCTCAAATTAGAGGTCAGAAAGATATCCTATTAATGCTCGAAAGATTTCACAACTCTCCGATCGTTGGAATCTCATTTTTTGATGACCTCCATAAATGAATAAGTCATCAAACAGACACCAAATCGATGAATTTTCATTGCAAAATGATGAGAATGACTTCCCCTTCAAAGGCCAAGAAAGCAAAGAGACATGCAAGATTGAAGATCCGAAAATCTCAAGTCTGTGGGTTTGGCTGGATTTTTGGAACCATAAACAAAAGCTTAATTCAAGTCTCAAATTTTATATCAAAACGATTCTCATGACAATCTACACTTCTACAATGTTAGATCGCTCAGACATCGCTCAAACATACAAAAAATGGCCCCAAACCATGGGAAAGGCAAAAGGCCTCTTTTTGAGGGATGGTTTGTCATTTCCACATTTCTAAGTTGGGGCAAAATGGATATTTTTTCTCAAATCCAAAAATTCACTTTTATTCATTGTAATTATATTTTTAGTCAATTAAGTTTACTTTTGAGCATCCACCTATGTTTTTGGATGACTCTATGTAAGCGCTTTTACTTCATTTGTAACAAAAGGTTGAAAAAAAAATTATTTTAAGCTTTCCTCTTTGAGCTTGTGTTTGTGCCCCACTATTCATTGAAGAAAGGGGAGAGAGTATACTTTTCACCTTGAGCCCTTACCCTTGGACTAATAATCCCTACCCTCTGATCATAATCCCCACTTAACCCCACTATACTCCATAGGCCACCAACCCATACACCACAACTCATGCACCACAACCGACACCCCATAACCTACACTCCATAACCTATACAGCCTAACTCGGACAACACAACCCATGCACCACACCCCACAATCCCTACACCCTTAGCCTTTCCTAATATCCTAACATCTCTTAAGGAGCACTCAAAGGCCACCCGGGCTTGAGCCACCGACTTTCCGTCTAGGTACCCGATCATTTTTTCTCTTTTCTTCTCTCACTTCTTTTCTCTCTTTTTCTTCTTCATCATCATCGTCTTCTTCTGTTCTTCTCCTTCTTCTTTCTTCTTTCTTCTCCTTCTCCTTCTCCTTCTCCTTCTTCTTCTTCTCTTGTTTCCCATCTTCTCTCTCTCTCTCTCTCTCTCTCTCTCTCCCTCACAAAGGTAGGCAGCTGAGCCACACCCACCTCTCTCTCTCTCGCCCTCTCCTCTGAGGTGGGTGGCCCACCCACCTCTCTCTCTTCCCCCTAGGAGTCTCCCATGTGGTCAACTCCTGGGGCAATTTTGTTGAGTATATTTTAGTTGCATGTAAGACTAGATACATCTTAATGAACATTTGATAGAAAGTGAGAAGTGTTAATCTGCGCTAGATGAAAGTCTTAATGATGGTTGCTTGAAGATACACTTCTAGTCCTTGTATATGGCTAAGTGTATTCTAACCAATGTTATTGGTATGAGATTGTTAAACCGACGCTTGATTGAGGTGTTAATAAAAGCATAAGTTCACTAACAAGCACTTGATAGGTTGTCCTAACAAACATTGTATGGAAGAAAGATATATAAGCTTAACAATTTTGGCCTTTGAAGATATATTTTGGACAATCAGCATGTCTCCTAGTCTTCATATGAGGCTAAGTGTGTTCTAATGAATGCTTGATAGACTGAAGATGTCAAATATGTATAGTGAAGCCTATAATGCATGCTAGATAAGAGATATCTTATAACGCATGCTGAATAATTATCCCAATAGATGGTCAATAAGATATGAGAGAGGTCCTTGATAAACACCTGCTCAGATATGCCCCATGATATGAAATATGTGATATGCTCAGGATTCATCATACAAAGGCCCCAATATTCCTTTGGAATCTTGATTCGTCAGTCAGTCCCTATATGTTCCGACTTACAGTCGATAAAGATATGATGCCAATAGTTTGTTGATTAAGCATGTTCAACTTTAACTTAAGGTCAATGATAGAGGATATGAAAGCCATCTCATTATGAGATAGGTTCTAGGATAGATATATTCCTAAGGCACCAATATGCCTATCCATATGATATGTGGAGGAATTTGTTGTGGTTTGATATATATATTTTCCTGAATCCATCGTCAATTATACATGTGCATCATGACTTATGGTCTATCATAAGGGATCATGAAGACGTTTCAATTTGATACGAAACACTGGGATATATATACTCCCATGGAAAATGTATGCCTCTTTATAGGATATTAGAGGACTTTTGGGTGAGATGTGATATAACTCTTTTAATTCATTGTTAGAAAATGGAGCATGAGAGAAACCTCGCCATATGTTGATGTATTGAGGTAATCCCTTGAAGATACACATATTCAGGACTAATATGCCTTAAAGTCTAGGAATAATATAACTTGGGCAATATTGGATTTGACTTAACCCATGTCCTTTGTTAGTTAAGATATGCTTTGACTGATACTCTAAAATTTTATATTCTGGAATCAAGCTAGGATTCTCAGGGGCTCATGTTTGAGGCGTCATATAACATATCAATCTAAGGTGGCTTAACCCATCATCCAAATATCCCGACAATTAGAGCCTTAAGAGTTATATACTCTATGCATTACAGTTAGGATGACACCCGGTCACCAAAAATAGGACTTCTCTCTTGATGTGAAGAATTTTCTCGTAGGACTAGGGCCGTTGGATTCCTGACTCAATGCTCTATTACCCTGAAAAGGTGTGTAATTATTTAATATACTTGGAGGAAGCGGTTGCATCTGCAATTTCATGGTTTTGCTGATACAATTTTTAGCAAAACTACAAAAACTTTGATGAATCATATCTCCCTCGTCTTCGATCCATTTGACGTGAGACTTGAACCATTGTGTTCATCTTTGAGTCCTCCTTTAGACCAAATTTCATGATAAAAAAATTAGCTATCTAAAAGTGGTTGAATAGATATAGAAACATTTCACAGCTGTGTTGTAGAGCTTAACCGTCGAGCGATAGAAGACGAAGTAACATAATCCTGATTTTTCTCCCACAATATCTCGGTTGAATATGGAATCAGAGTGTTCGAAATTCCATTATCATGAGGATGATTATTGATCGAAAAAAGGTCATTGGGAAACTATGCAAACAGGTTGACTCATCTTAATCTGCAAAGATAAAACGACGAGATCGACAATAAAGGAGGATCAACATGGAAGGATGAAGATAAAGATAATCATATTATGAAGATAAAGACCATAGAGATGTAGATAATTTCAAGATGGAGATGAAGGGTGTAGATTAAATATCTTGAAATCATGATTATAAGTTAAAGATCAATGCTTATCATCATGTGGAAGATTATATAAACCCATCTCTTGATTGAAGAGGGGGTCGCACATTTTTTTTAGGACGCGCACCTTTGTGCTTTGCATTTATCTGATCTTTGGAAATAAGACATCTGGTTCACATTTTGAAGAGCTAAGAAGTGAGTAATCTGTATAGAACATAGAGATAGAATGACTGATATACAGAGAGGTAAGATCATTTACGACGATCCACTTGAAGCATGTTCTCCAAAGGAAGACCAAACTTGAGAATTAGTATCCCTGCATTTAATCATAGGTATATGGGTTGGTATGCCCTTTCATAATATTTCTTATTTTGATATGTCTATATATTCTCACCCGTATAAACGAATGTATAGGTTTCAAGGCCTGAATCAAGGGTATTCAGCCTATTTTCTTTTTTCTTTGGTTGATGTTAAAAGAGGATGAAGCCTTTGGAATTATTTTGTCCCCAGTATATGATATAAAGACCTATGTTTCTATGATACGAAATTGACGTAATTTTGGCCCCGAGTGTGATGTAATCTGGTCATTAGTGTAGATTCTAATGTTTGATTAAACATCTTAGTCAAATTTAAGCATCACTTTTCGAAGCATCCACATAGGTGGGCCCACTAACTATGTGTTTGTTGATGATTTCGACCATATGCTCTATGGAGCTCCCACTGAGACTCACGATCTGATGTTCCTTTTGAGCATTTGGGATTGTATTTTACCCCTTCACCTAGATAATGATAAGAAACTTAAAGCACACTACTCGAACAGATTTTCTCATCAGGTTGGGCTTGACTAGGGGTGATCTTATCCCATGGTTTTGGAAAAGTGATGTGGGAAACTGGTTGCTCACAAGGGTAAGGCTGCGCTAGACAGGAGGCGTGAGTCATGGGAAGATAGCCATGCTAGGGTTGCTTGGTCAACAGGTTTGGAGTACAGTGGAGTGAGCAAGTTCGCGGTTCCACATTATCTCCATGTTGGACATGCCACTGAGGCCCATTGGTTTTGGTGGAATACGACAAACCAATCATACTGACAGATGCCTCATTCTTGGAAGGAAATCAGTTTGTCTTCCAAATGTGAGATAAAGCATGGGAAGAACTTCGATCCACCTTGCTTCTCGATGATTCATGTTCTTGATTATCCTTTAAACTGAAAGAATCTTCGTATCCCCAGGGTAGTCGATGTTGATACTAAATCACGTCATCTCCTAACCCTAAGGGGAAAGACCAGGTCCCTTTTTTTATCGCATATTATCCATCTTAAACTGGGAGACATCATGCATTGTGCGTGGGAGACAATGACGACTTACTAAGGATTTGAATGACCTGGTTGGAAGTGGTCCCCCATTTTACTTCTATTGCCTCTCTCCTTTATGACTGCCATGATGATAATGGTATCACTAAGAGGTGAAAGAAGAAGAAGGGGGTCGTAGGGTACCCTAAAACCGAGGCTGCACCGGTGCCACCAATTTTGTGGAAGAGTGCTCGTCTAAAGAAGCAGTCTCATCTAGTTTGTCATGCGCCATGTCCAGCTTATCCCCTCCATCCTGTAACTCATGGTTTGCCTACCAAACCTCTCAGGCTTTCGAAACCTGCTAAACATGCGAAGCATGTTGTTTTGTCTCCAAGTCCGCCTACTTCTCCAAAGGCACCCATCCTTGAGGTAGTCATAATTGTGTCGACCCCTTCACGTCATCATGGCACTTTTGACTTGACATGTCACCAAAGAGAGAGTAGCCCTGCTCTCAGGGTGGAAGCAATTCATGTGGTCGATACGACAGACGATGATGTTATGGTTGAAGCCTCAAATGAGCTTCAGGGTATTCTCGTTCCGATTGAGGCCAATGACTAGTTAGCTCATTCTTCAGTCTGCTCCTTATTAGGGGTAGCAGATCGGGAAAGCATGGATGGTGAAGAGGTGGACGAATTTCTTGAAGGTGACTCACTTTTAGAGGACACCAATGAGGTGGAGGTATTGTCTTCTTTAGCATCTGAGTTGGTGGTCCCAATAGAGGTCAATTCTTTAGCAAGAGTTGGATCTATCTCGGGCCCTTCAACATTAAGTCCTTCATCTGATGCGAACTCCGATATGGTGCTCGATTTGCTGAATGTTGGCCTTCAATGCTTAAGATCTCTACACAATCTTGAGAGGAGACTTGTGGATGTTCACTGATGCACGAATGTTTTGGTAGGTTGTGTTGATGAGGCCACTTTTGCGGAGGCTCTGAGGAGCGAATCTGAACTGCGAGAGCTGAACGGTGTCAGACTAACTTATGTGGAGGAGACACTCACCCAACACCATGGACTGAGGGAGTATGTTTGGGGCCAGAGTTCTTGCATTGCTCGAAAATCTAACCTCAAGGCCCGTGGTGTTGATCGTGTACCAGAGCTGACCGCTTTGAGGGAAGAGATCATCAGGATGTCTCTTCGTCATTGTGAGGAGAAGGGAGAGTTAATCCAATGCCATCAGGAGAGCCAAGCCGAAAACATGAAGTTGAGCAAGCTTGATGCCCACATAAAAAAGGTGGATAGGTCTGTTTAGCAGCTTAGCATGGCTGTAGATGACATCAAAGAGCATCTAGAGGTGGCCTCTAAGAGTTCTGAGATGACAATGGCCAAGATCTGTGAGGCCTTTAATAACTTTCAAGGGTGTTTGTTTTCCTCACTTTTCTTTCCTTTTATTCTTTCTCTTGTAGCTTAAGGTCATGGAACGTAATTTGTAACCTCTTATATATGAAATGAATGATCTTTTCTTATCTTGATTGTCTACTTTGCTTATGGCTTTGACTGTTTTGCCTTTGTCTCCTTGAGGGCATGAGGGATGTTGGAGATGCTTCTCATAAAAGTATCCTTCGTCTCCATTCTTCTTGACTCAAATGTCCTTTCAGGTTTTCATTTGAGTCCTTAAAGTATGTGCCATTATTGGTTTTCACAAGAACCCCAAGTGTTTTTTTTTATAGCACTTTTTGCGATGTTTGTTATACCATATCCACTTTTTCCTTTCACATTTTTACTCATGGTGCCCTTACAGGATTTCATCGAGCCCTTTTTTTGACATTCTTACCCATGATAGTGAATGAGATATTTTCAAGTCTGTCATTTCTTTATTTTATTTTGACATATTTTACGCATGACACCCTTGCGGGTTGTTGTCATATCTATCACTTTTGGGAGGCATCTTTAAGGTCATGCTTCTGGGACTGTATGCTTATTGTATTTTAAGGTCATACACCAATATCCAGACCGACAGTTAGCATCATGGGGTTATTGGACGATGTTTTGTGCCTTCCATGCCATCTTTTTAGGACGATAGCATGGGTGGCCAATCTAGGTTTGCACTAGGATCCAACTAGTTCTACAGCGTTGGATAAGATAATGTAGTGCATGGTCAACCCTGGATCCCGTCGCAGCAATAAAAAAATCACGTGCCCACACATGTGTGCCACACATGCACATTTTACGGATGGGAACCAACGGAATGAGAAATATTTTTGTTGTAAGGAGGTAAGCACCTACCTCGCGCAGTTGGGGCAGTTGGGGTCATGGACATGCTTAGGCTCCTCGAGCCCTCCTAGATCACTATAGAAAGCCCCTCGACCTCTCGGCACAGTTTGAACCTTGCTCCCTTGCTGCTTCATGTATTACCTTTGTTTCACATGCCCTTCGTATGTGTACCGGGGGTCGAGAATCCTTGATTCATCCATTGGATGGTTTCTAGTAATGAGCTTAAGAGAGCTAAACTTAGATTTTAGATAAGGGTAGAAGAGAATAGATGAGAGAAAAAGATAAAAGAGAGGGGGAACCCCTCGATGATCTTGTAGCCTTCCAGCGTCACCTCCCCTAGGAGGTTGTTATGGCTATCTAAGGACATGTATTAGCTAAGCTTAATACCCATAGGCGCGGCGGTGCAAACTTCATAGCTACTCATGAGCCCCAAGGTTGACCTAGTGCTCAGGCCTCCTTACGGAATAGCAATGAAAGAGGAAGAGAAGTTGGAACCACTAGATAGTCCAACAGCCTTTCGGCGTCACCTCCCCTAGGAGGTTATTCCGACTATCTGAGGAAAGGTACTAGACCTAAGCCTAATACCTCAGAGGCCCAGCGACCAGGTGCGAACTTTATGAGCACTCATGAGCCCTTAGGTTGACCTAATGAATGAGCCCTCGTAAAGAGTAGCAATGAGAATAGAAGAAGAGGGGAAGAAGATAGAAGAATGAAAAGAGAAGAGAGAAGGGAGGAGGGGAGTGAGGGAAAAGAGAAGAGGAAAGAGAGGGAGAGAAAGAGAGAGAGAGGTGGGCGGTACCTCAGGGGGAAAGAGAGAGACGGGGGAAGTTGAACCTTAAAGGCGTGTAACACCCAATGATTTGGGTGGCTTCACTGACATTACCTATCTTCATCATTAAGTCCATGCATGCATGCCTCATTATCCTCAAACATTCCCTCTTTTCCAAGAGGTTCAAGTTAATAATGGGCGGATGACTACCTAACCACCATTTCTCAACACTTCTCCCATTATCACCTTCATATTCTTGAGGGTAGCCCTTCGATTCCCACACTTGGGTCTATAAATCAACCGATGATGAATGTTAATTTGCTCATTTCAACTCCCATATTCTTAAGCATGACTAATCATAACTTCCCCCGGAACCTATCCATCTCTCTCAACCCTAAAATGACTGCTGCTATGAGGGGTTATGAGGAACATACAATAGACAATTCCCCAACTATCACCAAAGTTGAGAGTAGCAAGAAACATTATGTAGTCTTCCATATCATGAGCGTGACGTCTTCCTCTGATGGAGAAGACCTTGAAAAAGAGGTTCTTGAAGCAGCATTAGAGGCCGATCTGATAAAGGAACCAAAGTCTTGAGATATTTCTCATGGGAACTAGTGATAAGGCTCCGTCGTGAAGCGGGACATCGCCAAAATATGTTTGACTTTCACCGGGAGAGGTTGAACATGCCAAGGGGACCTTGGCCTTTGTTAAGAGGAAGCTGGCTCGGGTCACAAGATTGATTCGTTTAAGGGAGTGATGCCCTGAACTGTGGCTAGGCAGAGCTATTCTCTCTTTTTCCTTTCCCTTTCTTTTTTTCCTCTTTATTTATTATTTATTTATTTATTTTTATTTATTTATTTATTTATTTTTTATTTTTATTTTATGTAAGGGCTATGTCCCAAAACCATTATCAATAAGGCTCCTTTTTGCTTAACATCGTGTCTCAACATATCTTGTATTTGATTTGATTTCTGCATCTGCATTATCCTTTTGTTCTCGGGCATATATCTCATGTCCCATTTGATTTCTGCATCTGCATTATCCTTTTGTTCTCGGGCATATATCTCATGTCGCACACCAACAACTATGGTTATCCATTCTCTGTTCATTAGGTGCATGATGAGTTTGATTTCAAAATCAAAACGTCTCATCCTTATCTTTTTGCATAATTCCAATGGTGTTCTTGTAACAGTGTTGGGAAATACGAGTATTTATTTTCTCTTGCAAGGGTATTTCGGTTAAAGTATGACCCCTCATCATTATCTCAATATTTGTTCTTTGACATATATCTCATGTCCCCCATCAATAGCTATCGTTATCCATTCCCTGTTCATTAGGCACATGATGAGTTTGATTTCAAAATTAAAACGTCTCATCCTTATCTTTTTACATAATTTCAAGGGCATTCTGGTAAATGTGTAGGGACATATGAGTATTTATTTTCTCTTGCAAGGGTATTTCGGTAAAAGCACAACCCCTCATCATTATCTCACCATTTACTATTGTGAACTCTGAGATGAAGACATCCAAGCGTCCCCCTCCCTTATAAACATCAATCTCTTCTTCATTCCTTCTCATTCTTTGTCTTCGTCAAAACGAAACCCTTGGCCCTCTGTAACTTTGGCAAACCTTCGATGTTTTGCGGACCTCAACATGCTTGTGACCTTCCTAAACTTCACAAAGAAGGTTTCGTTGACCGTCATATGCCTTTTTAGTGCCAAAGAATCCCTATTATTTTGTACTCTTTGAGCTTTGCGAGATTCTCGGTCTGGTTCTGATGACCTCAAAGATCTTCCTTTCTTTGATTGTCAAAAGCAGAGCCTGTGGGCTCAAGTCTTTTGGAGTTACAAATCATCAATACACATTTTCTAATAGAGATTTTAGCACGAAAAAAGTGAGTGCTCCTTTATATATATATATATATATATATATATATATATATATATATATATATATATATATATATATATATATATATATATTACCCATTTATATTTTGTTTCATCATCATTTTTAACAACTTCATTTTCTTATCACCATCATCTATACTTTATCGTGGTCGTAACCTGGCTCCTGCACATCAGCTCATGATGGGAAAAGGTTCAATGATCTCTGATCAATTCCGTCCTTTTGATCTGAGTCGATGCACCAAGGTTATGCCCTCAACTTCGGCTTTTGATCAATTGGACACATGGGATTTTTGGGATTCAATAATTCATGCAGAAGCTATGCCCAAAATTTATAAAAATCCATCATTTTTTTTCAAGATTTGTCTAGGCTTTCTATGAAGCGTTGAATTAGAAATCGGAGATTCAATCCTGAGTTCTCTTGATTTGCTATAACTGTCATTGGCTTGAAATTGAATACCTATTGCATTTCATTATCTGGACTTGAATCCTCACTACTGATATTGGATCACATCTTCCGTCAGTAAGGCCTTATGTTTACCATCGCTTGTCAGTTTAATTCCCAAAGCGAATTTGGGGCTTTTAACCTTAAGTCTCGAGTTATTGAGCATAGGTTAAAAATGTTACCAATTATGGATTTGAAACAATACAGGTATTTGAACTCCTACTTTTAGGCCTATAAAATCATCGATTATTGGTTAAGTTCCGTGGATGTATATATTAAGTATGGATCTAAGGATTAAACTTCATCCTGAGCCACAAAGGGTTAGAAACCTTAGGCCATATGGAGAAATATGGGACTATGGATCGAACCCCGTCCTGAGCCCCCAAGGCATCGAGCGTAAGATAGGAACCTTAAGCCATACGGAGAAGTATGAGACTAATGATCAAACCCCGTCTTGAGCTCTAAGGCATCGGGCATAGGTTAGGAACCTTAAGCCATATGGAGAAGAATGAGACTAAGGATCGAACCCCGTCTTGAGCTGTGAAGGCATCAGATGTAGGTTAGGAACCTTAAGCCATATGGAGAAGTATGAGACTAAGGATAGAACTCCATCCTGAGCCATGAAGGGATCAGGCATATCGTAGGAACCTTAAGCCATATGAGAATATGGGACTAAGGATCAAACCCCATTTTGGGTTGCGAAGGCATCCGATGTAAGATAGGAACCTAAGGCCATATGGAGAAGTATGCGACTAAGGATCGAACCTCATCCTGAGTTGCGAAGGCATCAGGTGTTGGTTAGGAACCTCAGGCCATATGGAGAAGTATGAGACTAAAGATCGTACCCTGCCCTGAGCCGTGAAGGCATTGGGTGTAGGTTTGGAAGTTTAGGCCATATAGAGAAGTATGTGCACTTAGAATTTAACAGGGAACTTTTCCTTTTCAGGCATCACGCATTCCAAGCCATTTTCGAAGGAAAGGGAAAATTCGAGAAAGCAATGCACGGGCATCTCACTACCCCAGAGCCAACCCATATATCAAAACAATGGTCATTACCATGAAAATATTACATGGCCTTTGTATATCAATTTTCTAGTGGAGTCTGCCGAATGTGAGGAATTCACCCATCACTCTTTCCACGGCCTTCCTAGGCGTAACCTCCTTTTAAACTTTTCCCACAAAATGTTGTTGAGTGGGGTCCTCTTCCATTTATGGGGCACCACATCCATGAACAATTCGTATCATAGGCGACCTCATGTTTCAGATGTGAAGGAGAAAGTGTGTACATTCCTAGATATTGCACTTAGACTCGGGAAATATATGCGCATTTTAGTGAGAGACTCCAATCTGTGGGGCTTCTGGGAGCCTACAAATGCTCCGCATTCCCTTATGACCACTGAGCTAATGTCATGTGAGCTTACTTGGAGACTTGGTACCTTGAGACGAACACCAATCTTCTTGGCCATGGAGAGGGTGGCATGTACCTCTTAGGCCTACACTTTACTGATAGTCTTTCCCTCTTAGGGGAGTGCTATGAAGAGTTTACTCTTGAGAATGACGTTATTTCGGGTCTGGATCTTATGAGGGCCTTCATAAGCCCAAGTGTTTAAAAGGATTGTTCGAAGAATTTATGAAATTAACCGCTGCATATGAGAGCAAAGACATCCACTTTCAAGCATGGATTAGCCATTTCTTTGATATGCAGAATGCTAAAAAATGAGCGTAAGAATCCTATTTATAATTCAAGCGAGATACCCCCTCCTCTTAATGTAAAAATGCATCATCGTCCCACTAACTTGGAGGGCATGGTCTATTTGGCAGCTTATCTTGCCCTATTCTTATGCCACTTTGTACTCTCAGATTTTAGGGGTCAGAGAGTGAAGCGGTACTGCCCTCAAGATCCACCTTCCTTCGCTTCACGTCGCGATACATCAAGTTATGACTGAAGATGAACAGGTTAAGCTTCGCTACCAAGAGTTAGATGCACTTGATAAGAAGAGATTTGAAGCCCAGCAGAACCTTGAACTCCATCGGGGAAGGATGAAAAGGGCTTTCGACAAGTAAGTCAAAGTTTATTCACTTACTCGTGGTGACTTGGTTCTAGCAGCAAAACGACCGATTGTTATGCATGGGAAATGAGGGGAAGTTTGAACCAAAGTGGGAAGGCTCGTTCATAATCAAGAAGGTTCCTCCAAATGTAGGTTACATATTTGCCTATTCTGATAGAGAGGAGGCAATGGCTTCTATCAATGAACATTACCTGAAAAGGTACTACCCATGACTTACTGTTTCAAAGGCACGACCTTAAACACAACCTCACGTCCTTGCACTAAGATGTTAAATAGCATGACATGCAGTCTGTTTTCATGACTATAAACTGATTCCTATTTCAGTACCGTTGAGCACATGCTGCCGAGCGCATCCCTCACCGATGGGCCAGGTAGAGTCGTGTTTCTGCCCGACCCCAAACCCGAACGAGCCGAGTGCATGCTGCTAAGCGTGTCTCTATGTGAAGCCCGTCAAGCCCTGCCCCTCACCACATGCTGTCGTGTGTAAGCCACCGAGCCTTGCCCCTCACCACATGCTTACATGCGCAAGCGGTTGTGCACATGCCGTCGAGCACGTTTTTCCATGCAGCCTGCTGTGTGCTTTCTGCTGCCATGTGCACCTCGATGCCTGGACCACCGAGCACGACCTCCCTTCAACTGTCGTGCGCATTTGGTTTCCACAGACCGCCGCCAAGTGCAACTCCTGTGCCGCTGAGCGCAACTCCTGTACCGCCAAGCGCAACCTTTCTGCCACCACACTCACGCCTTTTGCAAGTGCCTCCATGCCTGCCATCCCTAGCCGGCCCGTCCGTGCGTGCATTAGCAAGCCTTCTTCATCTCCAACAGGCTCAACCCTCATCACATTTCCATCCCCATGGAGTCATACTCATGCCTCCTATCACATGTGTTGACCCATTTTAATTGCCAAGGAGTCGCACTCACCCCCTAATCCCCAGTGAGTCCGCTTACCATCCCCCACTCGGCCACCATAATCATCTAAACCCACTATCTATAAATGGTATCAACCATTTCATCCCCAGTGAGTCAGACCATCATCTATAGACTCAGTCCCCATGGAGTCTCATGCAATTCACATTCGCAGTGAGTCCACCTACACTCACCATCTCTCATTGAGCCACCTTCATCACTTGCAACATGGTCAAGTTATACGACCCTAAACTGTAGTGCACATCCTGACCGCATGATGTTAAACTGCTTTGCAAAAAGGTCACGTTGCATGACCCTAAACTATAGTGCACATCCAGACCACCTGACGTTAAACTGCTTTGCACCACGGTCCAGTTACATGACCTTAAACTGTAGCACACATCTTGGTTGCATGAAGTTAAACTGCTTTGCACAAAGGTGTAGTTGCAGGACCCTAAACTATAGCACACGTCCTGACCGCATGACGTTAAACTACTCTGCACCATGGTCCAGTTGCATAACCTTAAACTGTAGCACACGTCCTGGCCGCATGACATTAACTGCTCCGCACAAGGGTCTGAGCTATACGACCTCAAACCGTAGCCCAGGTCCCTGTGGCATGACCTTAAATATGCCTCCACACTTGTGTGCCCTCTCCGCATCACGTGCGCCTTCTGCATGCCCTTCCATGCATGCCTCCTCTAGCAATACAGGGATGGACGAAATACACCCAACCTTTTTACGTCATATGGGGATAGACAATTTTTGTTGAACAGGGTGGTTGTGCCCTCAACACACTCCACCATTTGCGTCATACGGGGCTAGAAATTTTCATTGAATAGGGTGGTTGTGCTCTGAACACACTCGACCTTTTGCATCATACTGGGTTAGACGTTTTCATTAAATAAGGTGGTTGTGCCCTGAACACACTCAACCTTTTGCATCATACGAGGCTAGACGTTACCTATCTCGGCTCTTTTATGTCGCATGAGTATGACATTTGAACATTGAACAGGGTGGTTGTGCCTAGGGCACACCCGACCTTTCACGTCATACAAGGCTAGACGATACCTGTCTCGACTCTTTTACATCTCACGAGTTTGATGTTTTTCCTGTCTCACCTCTTTTACATTACACTAGTTTGACGTTTTTTGAATTGGATGTTGGTCGGCAGTTTAGACGCATGCCACCGAGGAGAATTTTGGAAAATTGGTTGGCAGTTTAGGCTCATGCCACTAAGGAGCGTTTGAAATTTTTGAAAATTAATTAAAAATGCTTTAAAATGGTAGTAAAAAACATGATAACACCAAAAACGATCCCTGAAAGACCCCAAAATCAAGTGGGGGCATTTTTTTGGAAAACATTTTTGGGCGACACGCCTTGTTTAAGCAACACGCCTAGTTTGGGCGACACGGTTGGAGTCGCCCACAAAAAAAACAAATTTCTTTTTTTTATGTGTGAAATGCTAGAAATTAAGAAAAAAAAGTATGGACAAAAATATTTGAGCGACACCAGTGGTGTCGCCCTCACAAGATGGGCAACATGGTTAGTGTCGCTCATAAAAAAAAAAAAAAAAAATTTTTTTTTTCTATTATTTTGAAAATGGGATGAGAAGGGAACTTTTTTTCAAAATTTTGTGGGTGACACGGGTCGTGTCGCCCATTGTTGGCCGAAGTGGATAACTATAGGGCTTGTATTGGGTCAGGTTTCTTTTTTTTCTATAAAAAGTCATCCCTCTCCCATTCTTTTCTTCCTCCCATCTTCATATCCTTCCTCCTTCATCATCTTCCCTCTGATCTTACTAATTTTTCTTGCACTCGTCCTCAGGATTTCATGGCTCCTAGGAAGGACAACGCGATCTCCAAGGGCAAGGGGAAGGTTTTCGAGCAGGTTGACTATGGAGGAGAGGAAGAGGCCTCCCCTCTTTTTCCTAAGGCTAGGCACTTCCCTGAAGGTTTGCCCTCCCATATTTCTCAGGGCCTTCAATAGGGTGAAGTTCCTCGACGCATTAATGGCTTTCCTATCATCGGACCCTAGTTCCGGGATTGGTTTCTTTCCTCTCAGCAATGGCCCAAGTTGGCCCTTTTGGCTTCAATTTCGATGATAGGAATCTTGAACATGGCCTCTTGTCATGTGTACTTTCCACTCCTCGAAGCTCTTGCTAAGAGATTCAACTATCAAATGAACACCTTCTTCCTTCCTATAGGCTAGACAACACCAACTTTGGAAGAAGTTACCAGGGTTTCTAGCATGAGCGTGGCTGGGATCGCGTATCAACCCTCTACTACCGCTGACGATCATTCCATCATGGGTGTGTGACTATTGGGGGCTGCCTACTCTTCGCATAGTCAGTGGGTCGATATGGAGTTGCTGGTCCGGAATCGAGAGCGGTCTTGGCTGCCGAACAGATTCGTATTTTTCTTTGCATGTTGTTGGGCTCCATTCTTTTTCCGAGTGGTCGTAAGACGATTTGTAGTTCCCTTATTCCTTTAGTTCATGCCTTTTGGGAACAAGCAGGTTACACCATCGTTCCAACAGTGTTGGAGGGCATTTACCTGGCTCTTCATGACCGGGTCACGCAAGGTGACCAATTTATTGAAGGCAGTAATCTGATTTTGCAGGTATATTTTTTAACACAATTTTATTTTAATTTTTCCCTGGAACTCAGTTTTTTGTCTGGTTTTGGGCTCTGGATCTCATATTTGTACCACAGGAATTAACTAGAAAAAGCCCGGACTGAACCGGGAAGGTCTCAATTGGCCGACACGAGTGGTGTCGCCCAAGTTTAGGCGTCATGCCTAATGTCGCTCAGTCTGGGCTGGGCGACACTGCCAGTGTCGCCCAAGCCAATTTGTCTCGGATGATTCTGGGTCTTGGGTTCTTGTCTTCTGAATTTTTGAGATGCTTTTGACTCCTATTTTTTGCAAATTTGGGCTTATGAACACACCGCTATTGTCCGCCTTGCTCGATCAACAACGGCTGTATCTACTGCTCCGGGACTAGTGTATGTTAATGATACCACCCGACCTCGTGACATCAACCATTATCGCAAGATTCTTGATGAGTTGTCGTCCTTTGATTGGGTGATCAGGGGTCTTGAAAATTTGTCCCTATTGCTGCCTACTATGGGGCATTCATGTCTTATTCTGGTGGGGCAACACTTCACACAGGGGTATATCCCTCAAAGGGTGCTTCGTCCGTGTCGCCATACTCAAAATTACACTTCTCTTGGGGATGCAATCAATCGTCGCCTTATTTTACCGCTTCGATGACACTTTTCCACACTTCTGATCAAGGCGGGTTTGTCATGGAAGGGGAAGAAGTCTTCTTCTAATGAGGGGTTGGTCAAGCAAGATAAGCCCATGACCACGTCCAACTACAATTACTGGTGGGAACGTGCCAATCCTCGTCCATTATGCCTCAGATCTTTGAGACTTCCTGACGAACCATTTGCTCCTGCTCAGGATCTCGTGCCTCATCGAGAAGATGTCGCCTCTTGTTCAAATAAAAGAATCAAATCCAATGAGGACGTGTCTGATATCAGCTTAGAAGAGGCTGAAGTTGAATTGGCTCGGTGGGTGGCCTTTGTGGCAGAACTCAAGGAGAAGGATGTTGATCCGAAGGCAAAGACTTAATAGCCAGATATTTTCTTTACCTTATTTTTCTTGGCATGAATAAGTTGATCTCATGATCAGCACTATTTTTCAGTAGTTTTATTTTTGTTAAAGTTCGTTTGGACAGTAGGAATTTCGGTCATAGGACCAAGTTTAATTGCATATATGCATGTAATAAGCTCATTTCAATGGGTGAATAAAATTGGAGTTTTCAGAAACCCAAAGTTTTTCTATTCTTCGTTGATGTTCTGCGATCATGGAATTTTTTTTTTATTGCCCCTGTTGGGGGTCCTTGTTCAACTCGCATGTGTCCAATTGATTTGTCAAAGCATAGTAGAATACTTTACTTGCACACACTTTTCAAACTGAATTTCCACAAACTCAGCCCCCCTAGTTGTGGGGTTTCTACCTCGAATTTCCAACTATTGGGTCATCATACGCACACACAGGGATGAGTTTTCCTCATTTTGCCTCAGGGGATTCAACTGGCAGAAAAACTCTCCCAGACTAGCCAATATCATCATTGGCGAGGTTCACCCATCTCCTATACGTGGTAGTTGGTAGTTATACTCGTACAACCATTGAGTGCCTAGCTAGATTCAAGCCTTCATAACAGGCATAGCAAGTTGGCTTCGAGAACAAGGCCAGATTGACTAACAGTTTAACCTCTTATAGTGATGGAGGAAGTCCTTTCTAAAAGGGTTTTGTTTTGTTTTTTAAAATGGATGATTTGAAATTCAAATTGAAAAGGCATTTTCAAAAGGGATGGGCCTTACAGTTTTGCCACCTGTGGCCCCTTTGGTGGTCATTTCTTTATTATGTTTTACACAAGGATGATGAAAGGATTTCTTTGCGGGATCGTGAGAACTCAAAGTCTCGAAGTTGTCCTTGACCTTTGGAGCTTTCATCCTATGCTTCGTGGGTCCATGAAGAGTTCTCTGGATTCTTGTCGGGCTTCCATCTTGGAGAGGTCCCGATGTTATCCCAGGGTTTGTCGAAGTCACTTCAATTTTCCATTCATGTCACCCTCCCGCATCTTTCTGAGATGGTTCTGTTGAGAACCTGTAGGGTTTAAGAGGAGTCTTCGTCCTCAGGGTCTGCTTGTGTAGTATGATTTTAACTTGCAAGTACTTGTTTGTATTTGAGTGTTTTTAATCAGAAGCTCCTTCTTGGAGATTTTTTTTTATTCTTTTTTCTTTTTTACCCATGATGCCTTTTTAGGTTTTCACCACGTCCCTTGTTTTTCTTTTCTTGTTTTCTTTTTTCTTCCTTTGTGGTGCCTTTTCAGGTTTTCACCACTCTTTTGAGCTCGTTACGTGTAGTATTTCTTATGTACACCGCATTAAATGGGTCGTTGAGTTCGTACCCCCTCCTTATTTTTAATCTTGTAAGAGTTGCCTGCGTGCACTTGGGTAACTACGAATGGGCCTTTCCAATTAGGTTTGAACTTGCCTAAAGGGTGTGTATTTGCAGGAGTGTCGAAGATTTTCTTGAGTACCAAATCCCCTTCTTTAAACTGTCGAGGAACAACTTTTCTTTGCTATTCCTTCTCGATCCTACGCTAATAAGCAACGATATTTTGTCTCGCTCGTAATCGTCTTTCATCCAAATTAACAAGAGCAGTGATTCGTGCTTCAATCTTTTGTGCCTTGTCTAGATTTTCAAGAATGAGCACTCGGAGAGATGGTATCTCAACTTCAATGGGTAGCACTGCTTCCATACCATACACCAATGAGTATGGGGTCATGCCAATAGGAGTCTTCTTAGTTGTCTGGTAGGCCCATAGAACGTTGTTTAGCTTTTCATGCCAATATTTGCCACCTTCTATTATTCTGTCTATAATTTGGAGAAGTCCCTTGTTTGTGGCCTCTACTTGTCCGTTTCCTTGAGGGTAGTAAGGTGTGGAGAATTTATGTGTTATCTCGACCTTTTTAAACACCTTAGTGGCCGTTTCATTTTTGAAATTGGATTCATTGTCAGTAATGATTAACTCGAGAATGTCAAACCTGAAAACAATGTTGTTCTTTATGAAACAGACAACATTTTGTCCCTCAATTTTGATAAATGATGCGGCCTCTACCCATTTGGTGAAATACTCTATAGTCGTTAATATGACATGGTGGCCGTGTGAAGCTTTTGGTGAGATCATTCCGATGATATCAAGACCCCACATGGCAAAGGGCCATACGGGGCGGTGTTGAGTTGAGTGGTACGAACAGTGCATGGATGACATCTCCATAAAGTTGACATTTGGGACACCTCTTAACGTACTTCCAACAATCTTCAGCCGTGGTGGTCCATTAATAGCCTTGGCACCTGATTTTCTAAGCTGAGGCTGCTCCAAAATGACCTCCTTCATTGTGTAACTATGTTAGTACTTGGTCAATTTCTGGCTGATCGAGACACCATAGAATGATGCCATCAAAGGATTTCTTGAACGGGAGATCACCTCTTACTAAGAATTCCATAGAAAAACTTCGAAGGGCTTCTTTATCCTTTTTGGTGGCTCCTATGGGGTATAACACATCTTTCAACAGGGACAGAACATCATGGAAGCATAGTTTTGCTTTAACTAGTGCATCCAAAGCCACGAGAGACACTTCCCCATCGTTCTCATTTTCTTGCTCTATTTCTTCTTCGATCCTTGGCGGGGAAGGATCATGCTTGTTCCTGATATAGAATGGCAGCGTGGTGATTTCTGCAGGAATGTCAACCATCGAAGCAAGAGTTGCAAGGTTGTCGGTGAACCGATTATTTTCCCTTAGTTATGTGATAAAAGGTGATTTTCTTTAAAATATGGAATCATCTTTTCCACCTTTTCTTGATAAGGTTTAAGCTTTTCCTCTTTCACCTTCCAAATCCCTTGAACTTGATTTATGATGAGTAGGGAGTCATCAATCACTCGTATTTTCATCAGGGAGATCTGTATTGACGAGAATGTTATCTGGTAGTGTGCGTTCAGCCAAGTAGTCAATAATGACTTGTCCTTTGATCAATTTTTGAGTGACATATTCGATCTCAAATTCGCTCAATAGAATTCTCCACGCCGCCAAACATCCATTAAGGACTGGTCTTTCCAATAGATACTTGAGTGGGTCTATTTTTTATATGAGCTTGACTAAATGAGATAAGACATAATGTCTTAACTTCTGCATGGCCCACACAAGTGTCAAGTAGTGCTTCTCCACATCCATGTATCTCGTCTCATAGTCGACTATGGTTTTGCTGATATAGTATATTGTTTGTTCTTTTCCATAGTCATTGTATTGTCCTAACATTACCCCCATAATTTTTTTTTTCACTGACATGTATAGGAATAGGGGTTTATCTAGACTAGGAGGATTAAGGATGGGAGGTTTTTTTATCCTTGATTTGGTCGAAAGCTTTTTGGCATTCATTATTCCATATGAATGGGGTATCTTTCTTAAGGAGTCTATTGAACGGAGCGCACTTGGCTGTCAGTTGTGAAATAAAACACCTTATGGCTTGTCTGTGACCTTGAAGCCCACAAATTTCTCTGATGTTCTAGAGTGGGCGCATTTCAGTGGTGGCTCATATTTTGGACAAGTCCACCTTGATGCCCCTTTGGCTTACTATAAAGCCTAGTAATTTTCCAGATTCAACTCCAAAGGCACATTTATGTGGATTGAGTTTGAGTTGGTGTTTTCAAAGTCTTTCGAAAATGGTTCTCAGATTGGTGAGATGATCAAACCTGGTCTTTGACTTGACCAGAATATCGTGGACATAGTCTTCCATGATGGTATGCATTAAGTCGTGGAATATAGTAGTCATTGCTCGCTGATAAATTGCCTCTGCATTTTTTAGGCTAAAGGGCATGACACAGTAGCAGTAAGTTCCCCATTGTGTTATGAATGAAGTCTTGGTCTGGTCTTCTTCTTCCATGAGGATCTGGTTGTAACCCGAGAAGTCATCCATAAATGACAATATATCAGAGCCCCGCAGTGTTGTCAACCAAGGCATCTATGTTTGATAGTAGAAAATTGTCTTTAGGACATGCCTTGCTGAGGCCTCGGTAGTCAACACACACTCCGATTCTCCCGCCTTTCTTGGGTACGACCACTATGTTGGCCAACCATTCTAAGTAATCGACGGGGGTAATGAACTTTACCTTGAGTAGTTTGTCAATTTCTTCCTTAAGTTTGAGCTCAAGGTGGGTCCTTTGACGTTGGAGTTTCTGCCTTATAGGCTTTGCCCCTTCGTTGAATATTAGATGATGTTGCACCAATGTGGGATCTAGCCCTGGCATATCATTGTATGACCAAGCGAAGACATCGCGATATTCCTTAAGAAATGACATCATATTTTCCCACTCCTCAAGAGATAGAGAGGTTCCAATCTGGGTTAGCCTTGGGTCCTTCTTAGTTCCTAAGTTTACGTCAATTGTCTCTTCGATGATGATCGTTGGGTCACCATCGAACATCTACTTGAATTGCTCAACATGAGAAGTGAGTTCCTCAGATTGAGGGATTTATTCAGACTCTTGGCTCTCTTGATCTTCGTGTTGATCTTCCAATTCGTCGTCTTGGGTATTGTGCACCGTTATTGGGCTATATTGAGTGTTCACCTTTTTTGAAAATTATTTTTCATTATTATCAATTTTATCATGTTTTGAATTTTCAACTGATTTTGAAACATCGCAAGAGGTGTCCCTTATGGGACTCGCAAGAGAAATGTTGGGGACTGGACGTGCAGGGTGGTTAGATGGCCACCATGTGCCAATCCATTTTTTGGCACCAGGACTTAAAGGTGCCGCTGATATGCGTCCAACGATTCTCGAGATAGAGGAACGATCGACCAATTTTGTTCCTGGTTTTGGATAGGGGGATGAGCACGCTTGGCTGTGTTAGAGCCGATTGTGCATACCTTAAAATCCAGGTCAGCAAAAAGGTCTTCAATCCCTAGTTCTTGTGCATGATGAGATGTAGAAGAAGAATTCCAGACCATTGGGGAATCAAAGATCACCTTTGGCCATTTTGAATGACGAGCATCGATAAGATCAAGGCTCTAAATGTCTCCATATACAAACTCGGGATAGCTTGAAGGCTTTATTCGGCTTTGAAATAAGGTGAGGGTACACTCGAGACCTCTTTGATCCTTGTTTTCACTTTTGACTTAGATTTATTCAGAAATTGCCTCTGTTACACCTTGCTCTTGACTCCCCAAGCCTCGGCCTGGTTGGAAGCCTTGGGAGAAGAGCATGTACCAAGCTTCGAGGGACCCGAAATCGTATTGATGCTGACATTGGATAATGTCAACTATCAATGCAAAAGTTTGAAAAATCTGAGGAACAAGGTCGCCGGCCTCTAAGTCAAAGGTGGAAGAATCGGCTTGCTCGAAGGAAGTGAGTGGGATTTCTCCAAGCTCGAGCCCTACGGCTAGCTTCCCATTATGTATACTAGGATTGAGAAAAGCAGGGGGTTCATCACATACCTTCGCGACGTCATTTTTAGTTGGAAATTTGAGGCATTGATGGAGCGTAGAGGTGACCACGAGGTTTTCATGCAGCCATGATCTTCCTAGTAGCATGTTGAATGAAGGTTTTATGTCCAAGACATAAAACTTTATCACTTGGACGGTAGGGCCGATCTTGATTGTGAGAGGCAGTATGCCTTCAGCTTCTGACTTGGTCCCATTGTATGCAGCGATAGTTAGTTGATGGGGCTCGAAGTCATCCGGGCTTTTGCCTATTTCCTTCACAGTTTTCATAGGGCATATGTTTAAGAATGCCCCATTATCAACAAGCACTCTTTGTATCTCATATCCTTGCATAAAAATGGTGATGTGCAAAGGTTAGACATGAAAGCGGTTGAAGTTGGCTGCGATGTCATCGTTCATCAACATGATTGGCATTGGTGGCATCAGTTGGTTGATCATTCCGCCCAACTCTTTTGACTATGTGTTGCTTAGGATGTGTGTCTTAGCAAGAACCCTTTTGATTTGGGCTATGTGTGCTGGTGAGTTGGCGAGCAACATCAAGATGGAGATTTTAGCCTGGATCTTCCCGAGATGGGCTAGTAGATCGTAAGTGGTTGCAGATCCTTGAATTTCTTTATTCGGCTCGTGATCTGCGACTCTTACTGGTTGTCTGGCTTTCGAAGTGTTTTCGATCCTTTCATCAAGAGTGTCGACCATTAATTGGATGGGTTTAAACACTCGGTCTTTTCGGGTTAGGGAATCAACCTCGTCAGCCTAAACCTCGATAGGGTCAGCCCTAGTAAGAGAAATAGGAGACTTTGGGGTGTTAGGCCCTTGTTTGGAATATAACTCCTTTTCATTGATTCTGACGATATCGATTTCTAAAGTATCATCCTCACCATATCGGTCCCACTTGGGAAGGTTATCGAGGTTTGGAGATGAAGGGCTTCCTGTTAGAAGGCTCAAAAGATCTTCTTCCAACTCTTGAAAGTGATTATCAAAAGCCAATATGAATTGACTAGGATCCTCTTCTTCTTCGTCTCCACTCTCAACCATGTGAATGACGATGTTCTCTTTCGAGTCACCTTGATATCCTGGCTTTTCGGTCATTGTGACCATATTTTTAAGGAAAGGATTTGCAAAGATACCCATCTTTTGATTAGGCTTTTCGAGGGGATGATTTGTAGGTGCGACAGTGATGTACCCCCTATTCATTAACCCTTGAATCACCTGTTTCAAATATATACAGTTTTGAGTATCATGAGCATGGTTTTGATGCCATTTGTAGCACTTGCTCTTATTAGGGACTTGAAACGGTGGTTCGGATGGTGGTGGGAGGTAAACCATGTTTCTAGCCAGGAGTAATTCCAGCACTTTTTCTAGTGGGTCTTTGAGAGGAGTGAAATTATCTTCTCGTATTTGGTTATTATTGCGAGCGTTGATTTTAAGCTAACCCTTTCGGTTTTGATTTTGATTGTTGTGCTGAGTGGCTGAACCTTGAGTAGGTTCGTTAACGACAATCTCATTAACCTGACCGGAAGCCTTTCCCTTATTATTGCTTTTGCTCTTATTTTGGGGAGTCGTTATTGATTTGTTGTTGGGCCTGGTGTTGAGGAATGTCCCTCTTGCCCTTTCATGTCGTGCCACCTTCTCGATCATGGAGTCGAAGAAGTGGGGAATAAAACCTTGGCTGAAAAAGGTCTTGTATTCAAGAGCGGCAATCTCCAAGGCCATAAAGATTTTAGCCGAGTCTGTCAGTGGGCATTCTATGACCCGAATTGCCTCCTCACGAAATCAACGGATGAAATCCTCGAAGGATTCTCCTGGATTTTGCTTCGTTGCACTGAGCTCGCCTAGGGAGAGAGATCTTGGTGTCAACCCAGACGAGTAGGTTGAACATTTCGTCTGGAGTGATGTGTGGTTGAGCGGACATTGTTCTATGATTTCAGTTCAAGGCCCCACTGGTCAATGTTTGCGAAAATATGGCCTTCAGTTGGTTAGGCCTGTCTCGCAAAGCTCTCACGGAGAGGAGATATGCATTCATGTGAGCATCTGGATCGCTCTTCCCATTAAACTTGTTTCTAAATTATGGGACAACAAATCCCAGGGGAAGGTCCTCCATGCCTCCAAGGGTCTCTTGAACATAGGCCTTTGGGGGTAGAATTTCATGCAAGCCCATTCTTACAAGCATATCCTGCATCGCTTTTAAGGTGCCTTCTTGTTGGGTATTTGGCATGACAGAAGGCCCACCGATCGGTGGGTTCCCAAGCGTAGATTGATGAGTTGAGACTTGGGGTATATGTTGGCTTGCATGGGTCTGAGACTGATGAGCTACAGTCACTGGGGCTGTTTGATAGATTTGTGTCTAAGGGGCGTACTGACCCATAGGTGTCACCAACGGTTGCGAAAATTACACGGTTTATTGGACCAAATGAACTAGAGGGACCGACTGAAGAATCGGTTGACTCGGTTGTGCTAGGGGTTGACTTATACCACTAACTTGGTTTGGGTTCAACCCGTAAGCTGGGGCATGAACAATGTAACTTAGGTCAACTAGACTTTTAAGGGCAGCTTGGATGCTCATCTCATCTAAAAGTCGGTCTAGATTGACACCTCTGCTTCGTACAGTGTTCAGGACATCATGAGCTGTACTATGGTGGCTCGAGGTGGGGTTAGATCCCCTAGACCTAGGTGGGTCCTTGTTTTCAGATCGTTGCACCTCAGAGTTATCTTAGTTCGAGTTGTGGGAATTGGCATTAGATGCTGCATGAATTTCTTCCCTCACTCGACTTCTACTTTGGTTACTTAAAATCCGCTGTAAGATGATGCTTGGTCGGACGCCCTGACTATTAAAACCCTTTCAGGCAGAACCTACTTTTCAGGCCACACAGATTTCAAGATTAGGAGTGGACCCTTGGGACTGTGCCTTTAACTGAAGACTTGGGCATCGGATAATGGATTAGCCTGAGGTCTGTAGATAATTCCAAGGGATTGCATCATACTGGTCCCTAGGCTTGGAAAGATTAAGCTTAGAGTCAGCTATGGAGCAATCGTCATGGTCACTTTGAGTAACTGACATGGTAACTCTCTTTGGTCGGGTTCAAGAATCTAAATTTAGGTAAGATCTAACCTCGATGACTTATGGCAGACCTAGCTTGACTCTTAGGGAAAAACCTTAACTACGACTTAAGCTAAGACTAGACTGGAACTAGACTTGCTAGACTCAATGGGTTTTGGTTCAGACCCTGAACTAGGGTAAGCCTAGTCTAGCTCTAGAGGTAAATATATGCCTAGACCTATGCTAGAACCTAGTCTAAGATCTAGACTAGATGGGTACGAGTTTCGGCTCTGATCAAGAGTGAGTCTAGGTTCGAACTTCGGTGTGAGCCAGGTTCGGACCTGGACTGAGCTAGGTGCAAGCTTGGGCTTGGACCAAGAGGGTTGTGATAATCAGACCGGGTGTTGACCTGGACTGGATCAATATTGTTTTAGGCACGTGCCCTTGGCTCGGACTAAAAGGAGGCCTAGGTTCGAGCCTGGGTATGAACCTGGTTCGGACTTGGGCTAGGCTGGGTATAAGCCTGAACTTGAACCCAAATATTTTTGATGATCAGACCGGGTATGGACCTAGACTGGATCAAAGATGAACTAGGAACGAGCCCTCGGCTCGGATCAAGAAGGGGCCTAAGTTCGGACCAAGGCGAAACCTGGTTCGAACCTGGGCTAAGCTCGATACAAGCCTGAACTTGGACTCAGAGGGTTCAGCTTGGACCAAAAGCGGATCTGGACTGAGATCTAAGATTAACCAACGAAAATAAGCAAATAAGCACACAAAAACATTTGACTTAGCATGATTATAGGTAGGCTTGGCTTGAGAGTGGCCAGGCTAATATAGGTCCCCACATAGGTCATGGCCTCCTGTTATAGGATGTTCACCAGGTCCTATTATATGCGGAGTTGCTTTGAGGCAAAGGATTACGGAGGGTCGCTCACAGTTAAAGTTACACGAATCCCATTCACCTCGACTCTCAAAATTAGGTTTCCCTCACTCCGTTAATGCGGATTTTGGGGGTTTTCAAAATATTTTGGGTGTGCTGGAGTGTCTAAAGAAGCACACAATTAAAAAAAAATTCAAGCACACAATGCACACAAAACAAGAAAGGAAATAAGTGAGTGCTCGGAACTGATCGTGCCTAGCGATGCATGCTTCGAGGCGAAGCTCACTCGAAGCACAATATAGATGGAGAGGTAGGCAACACCTAAGAAGGTGAAGTCATAATTATGAGATCAAGCACAGTCCGTGCTAAGTCGAGCATTGCTCGAGTAGAGGGTGACTCGAACGAGACACAGTTCAGGGAGGGTGCAAGCAGCCCTCGAGGTATTCTGTTTTTATTATTTAATTTTTTATCCTTTTTAACTTTGATAGAACATAGTTAAACTACGAATGGTGAAAGAAGAGAAAACATGGTTTCAATCAAAATTAACAAACTAAAATAAAATAAATAAGTCAGAAACATCACAGACCTATCTGAAGCAAAATATTTTTTTTTATATATTTTAAAAATTTATTTTAAGCCAAAAATTGGTCAACATGGAGCCAACAGGCTCTATAAGAGACTTATAAGGTCTCAGAATGTTTCTGGGACACTTGCAATTGGGCAACACGGGTGGTGTCGCCCGAGCGACACTACTGGTGTTGCCCTAGAAAGGTGGGTGACACTGCTAGTGTCACCCAAAAAAAAATTTTTTTGTTGGTTTTTATTTTTATCTTGTTTATCTTGATGAAATAAGAATAATTTGAAATTGGAAGAATCAGGAAAAAAATATATTTATGTTGAAATAAATTAAAACAGAGTACGACATAATAATGCAGATAGAACAGTAAAATATTTTTTTGGTATTCTTAAAAATTTTATTTTTCTCTGAAGTTTTGTAAATAGTCACAAAAGAGATACAATAACAGATCAGAAAAGTTTCAGAAAATTTTGAAACTTTTTAATTTGGGATGGATATGGGCGGCACTGGTGGTGTCGCCTAGGCAACACTGCTGGCGTCGCACTGGCAACACTGCTGGTGTCGCCTAGAAACATCAGGGTTTCACAAGAATAAAACCTTGGATCCTGGTTACTACTAACTTCTGGGAATTTTAGTGACTAAAAACAGTGAATAAAAAATGTACTTTGGCACTTGAATCAAGCTCAGAATGCCCCACGGTGGGTGTCAAACTGTTTATGATGAAAATCTAATATATCTTTCGATGAAGATCCCTTGGATTTTTACACCTTACAATTTTAAAAAATAAATAAATAAAGTGGTAAAGAAAGTGGGACAAATGGAATTCAGATCTGAGGCCAAATCTGCCTAGAAACGAGCAGATCTACTCTCAGATCTGTGGCAGGGCCAGCATGATCCAAGGCATTATAAAATACGATTTTGAAGAAAATGAATAGATCAAAATAAAGTGATCACATTAAAGTAGAAGAAATAAAATGGAAAGAAATGATACCGAACCGGATTGGATGGCCAGGGACTCCAAAGCTTTCTAGTGCTCGCTTGTATTAAAACCGGCCCTCTTTTTATACCTCTCCGATTCGAATGTCGACCAACCAATCTCTAGTGTAAAGGGTTTAGATCTAAGGTTGTTGTGCCCTAAAACTAGTTCTGATTTAGGGTTCTCGTGCCCTAGGTCTAGGTTTCCTCAAGCTTAAGTGTTAGGGTTTCAAAAGGCTAGGTTTTTCTAAAGCTATCTTTAGGGTTTCTAATCTTCTATGTTTCTATCTCTCTCTCTGCAGTCTTTTTTTTTTCAAATGGCCATGGAAAAGAGGCTTTATAGGGGTCAAACTCGGCTAGGAATGATATACTTAAATAACCAACACATATCTATCCAAAAACGCAAGTTTTGAGGGTCACGGATCTGGGCGACGCCCACAAAAAAGGGTAGAAATATCATAAAAGGTGATAATAATAAAAAAAATCAATTTTGGTCAAAATGGTCGTGGCGACCAGGTGGTGTCGCTCGGGCGACACTAGGCGTGTTGCCCAAATCCGAGCGACACTGGGCATGTCGCCTAAGGCCAACTTGGTCAAATTTAATTTTCTTTACTTTGAGTGCATTCTTTAGCCTCTTGTGAAGCTACCACAAAACATTTGGGTCAAAATGGATTTTTTAACTATTTTTAATGATTTTTTTAGTAAAACAGGGCATTTACAAAAATCTGAGTAAAAACAAGGTTTTTGTAGGGTTCCAGGCAAGCAAACTAGTTCCGGGTCACAAGATAGGTTGTGTGAACTATGGATTTGGGTTTACTTGGTTAAGTGTGATCCTAAAGGTTCAGAAAACCATAAAATTTTCCAGATTTAAAATGGGGTGTCTACAATGGTAGAAACCCTAAAGGGCACCATGAGTAAAAATGACGGATAGGCATGGTCACGAAACCATGAGTAAGAGCATTTCGTAATAAAAATCGAGCACGGTGAAAATTCGAAAGGGCACCATGAGTAAAAATGGAAGAAAAAAAGTGGATATGACCATGAGGTCATGGGTAAAAGAGCCCAATAAAAAGGAGGTTGATGAAGACCATCTTTACGGCACCGCTTCCCCCAGTCCAAGTGAAAACCTGAAAGGGCACTCGAACCAATAAGCAGGTTGATGCACCGCTCACCTCTATAAGCGGCTTCAGCCAGCACTCCAAGAAAATCCTAGGTACCAGAATACCCTACTATTGAGATCCAAAAAGAAGAGCTTCAAGAAAAATCCAACTGTCTGAGTCCGTTCATGAAAGGACCCAGAAGTCAAAAGAAACTCCAAGACGGCAAGTCATGGTCCCATGCCAAAGGACCCTATTCTCAAGAAGTAAAACCAAAAACAAGAAAGCCACAATAGCACACTAAAGACGCTCACAAAAGGTTAGAAACTATCAAACCAGGTCAAAACCTGCCCACAGCAACCAGGGTGAAGCCAAAAATGCGGCCTCGACAAACCCCTCCCTGACCGACAGGCCTAGACTTTTTAGGCAACCCAACAAAAAGGCCCCGACTGGACCTAGCAGGATGGGGCCCCAAAGAGGTACCCTGCTTGTCAAAGCTAACCTGGTATAGCAGCAAACAACACCCACCAAGGGCTCCTTGACTGTCTATCTAAAGAAGTGCTTCTGACGTGGATGATGGGCATTCCATGAGGTGTCCCCCACCAAAAGCAAAAAAAATCTGACTGATTGGGAAGAAAGCCCTTAAGCAAGGGCTCCGACTGTCTGACAAGCCTAGATTCTGACCGACTGGGTCTACAAGCCCTTAAGCAAGGCCCCCAACAGTTGGAACCAAAACAATACGTCCAACAGGGTGTAGACTTTAAAATCATCCCTCAACATCCAACAATGGTGAGGACTTTAAACACATCCTTCAATGTCTCTTCTACCCCTAAAAGTCTACACGTCTGGGTCTACAAGCCCTTAAACAAGGGCCCCAGACATCAGAGAACCTTGGTCACCCCTCCGGGAAGTAGCTTCGCACGTTTACCCGTTTGGCAGTCGTGTTGATTTGGTGGCCAAGAAGTTCTCTTTTTAAGGCCGAAGGACTAGTTTTGATTATGAATGTTGTCCTTCTCGCTTCTCTCGAACACAACATTCGGTGGGGTAAGATATTTGAGGGTATTTTTCAACACTTATGTCCCTGATGTAAAAAAGGAGAGAGTCGTTCGTGACCTAGGTTCGTAGGTACCAAAATGCATGTGGACTACGGAAGCCATAGGACAATAAGCCCTGATTCAGAAGTAAAATTTTCAAAATTCTCAGAATGGCCTAAGAAGGTTCAAGATCGTGTCTAAGGGTCTCTTAAGAACACCTGCTAAGTTTCGTCACGATCCGACAATTTTAAGGCAGTGCAAATGGAGAAACAGTTTTGGAAAATCAGCCTCCAACATGCTAGAAATGGGCCTTATAACTACGGCCCTATCACTGGAGCATCAAAAAATTGTGGGACCACCGCCATTAGATCTGAAATGTCCGAAACCCCTAGAGACCAAGTTTCGACTTAATCGGACATTTTTGGACCAAGTTATGGTAAAATTATCCAAAATGGGATGGTCACACGCTATTGCAATGCACCCTCATTGAACCAAGTTCCATTACTAGAAACATAATTTTGTGATTTCGGGCTGAATTTTGGAAGGACATATCTCTCTCGTCTCAGATCAAATCAAGCCCAAATTTCGGGAGCATAATCGTCTCATCGGCCCGAACGTTTTGATATATGGCACGACCCCTGTCGTCGCCCGAGCTAGGAGAAAAGCAAGATAGAATATCACAATCAAAAGCATGGTTGAATTTACAGCAAGAGGTATCATCAATCGAATGTCCACATCATGATGCTCACATATCCGATCGGCCTCAAACCAGATCCGTTATGACCACAACGTCGGAGGCTTCATCTGGGTCGAATATCACGCATGATGGATTTTCGGATTCTCCATAAAAATGTGACGAAGTCACCATAATTTCCAGCCACCAGAAATTAAATTCCGGCCAAAAGGCCTAATTTAGAAAATGATCATTCGGGCACCAATCGAGCCAGGTTCATTGCCAAATGTTCATGGCTTCATGCTCATCAAAATACAATGAAGAAGTCATGGAAAAACAACGATAAACAAGCATGATCTTGAATCAAATATCTCACGCTTCTCATAATTTTCACACCTCGTGATCATGGCCCAAAAACCCAATCCATGGCTCGAAATGGGTATCAAAACGATCGTCTCCCCGAGCTGATCAATAAAGCAATAATCTTTTGGCCGGATAGACCCCGAACGGACCCCAGAAGATTGCAAGGGTTGCATGGCCATGATAGGGATTGAATTGGAATTTCATGAGTTGTGGGAGAGGGGCAAAATCATCATTTTGCCGCTATTTTCTTATTTTTATTTAATTCAAATAAATATTATTTTTTAACAATTAGGTTAAGAATTGGGCATCCAACCATGTTTGAATTCAATTTCTATATAAGCACGTGATGCTCTCATGTATGGACCCCTCTTTGATCAATTAAAATTTGGGCTTTTTCTTAACTTTTGGGTCACGATTTTCTTCCTTAGAGAGAGAGAGAGGAGAGAGAAGATTTTAGGTAAGTACCCTTGGGCCATCAAGGTTACTTTCTCTCTCCTCTCTTCTTCCTATCTCCTCTCGTCTTTCTCTCTCTTATTCTTTCCTTTCTCTCTTCTTCTTTCCTTTCTCTCTCTTATTTCTTTTTCTCTCTCTTCTTCTTTCCTTTACTTCTCTTCTTCTTTCCTTTACTTCTCTTCTTCTTTCCGTTCTCTTTCTTCTTTCCTCTTCTCTCTCTTCATTCTCCTGAACGGCAGCACAAGTTGTCGTCCATGTCTCTCTCTTCTCTCTTTCTCTCTCTTCACTCTCCTGGACGGCAGCACAATTTGCCATCCATGCTTCTCTCTCTTCTCTCTCTATCTAGCATGACAGGGTCACCTGTCGTGCCTGACTCTTCTCGCTGCTCTCTTTTCTCTCTCTTTTGTTTGGCATGGCAGGGTCACCCACCGTGCCTGACTCTTCTCTTTGCTCTCTTTTCTCTCTCTTCTATCTGGCACGGCAGGGTCACCCGTCGTGCCTGAATTTTCTCACTACTCCTCTTTCTCTCTCTTCTCTTCTAGCACGGCAGGGTCACCTTGTTGTGCACGACTTCTCTTCAATCTCTTCTTCCTAGCACGGCAAGGTCAACTCGTCGTGCCTGACTTCTCTCACTGGTTCTCTTTTTCTCTCTTCTCTATCTAACACAGCAGGGTCAACCCGTCGTGCATGACATATCTTCTCCCTCTTCTCTCTCTTTTCTGTCTAGCACGGTTGGGTCAACCTACTGTGCATGGCATGTCTTCTCTCTCTTCTCTCTCTTCTCTCTCATCCCTCTTCTCTCGCTTCTCTGTCTGGCATGACATGGTCAACCCCCGTGAAGGACATCTCTTCTCTCTTTTTTCTCTCCTCCCTCTTCTCTCTTTCCTCTGTCTGGCATGGTAGGGTCCACCCATCGTGCACGACATCTCTTCTCTCTCCTCCCTCTTCTCTCTTTCCTCTGTCTGGCATGGTCGGGTTACCCCGTTATGCACTACATCTTTTCTCTCCTTCTCCTCTTTGATTCTCGCTTTTCTTTCTCTTCTCTTCTCCTTCTCTTCTCTTATCTTCTTCTCTCATTCTTCCCATCTCTTCTCCCTTTTGAAAGGTTTAGAGAGAGCCAAGCTAACCTTCACCTTCTTTTTCTCATTCTTTTTCTTCTCTCTCTACTTGTTTCTTCTCCCTTCCTTCTCACTTCTCTTCTCCTTCTTTTTGTCTCTTCTCCCTTTTGGAAGGTTTAGCGAGAGCAAAGCTAACCTTCACCCTATTTTTCTCATTCTTTTTCTTCTCTCGACTTCTTCTTCTCCCTTCCTTCTCTCTTCTTTCTTCTCCTTTCTCTCTTATTTCATTCTCATCTCTTCCCCTTTTAGAAGGTTTAATGAGAGCCAAGTTAACTGTCACTCTTTCTCTCATTCGTTTTCTTCTTCCTCTCTTTGAAGAGCTAGGTGAAGCCAAACTAGCCTTCATTTCTATTTTCTTTCTTTACTCTTTTTCTCTAAAGAACTAGATGAAAGCCAAATTGGTCTTTGTTCCTTCATTTCTCTATTCTATCTCTATTTTGTCCTCTTTTTGTCTCCTTTTCTTCCCTCTTTACTTTCTTCATCTCACCCCCTTTCCCCCACTTTCCACTAAGGAATGATGTCTAAGTCATGTTAAGAAGACGTCGGAAGGCTATCCAATTGACATGGACTCCATGGATCCATTCCCCCATTTTCCCTTTTGAATGTACACGCTTGTATGCATTCACCCAAAGACAAGGTGGGATATTCTAACCCAATTGTATGTATCTCTGATGTCTGTGTGTAGTTGCTGGAAAGAAGGAACATGTCAAGGGAGGCGATTCCAAACCGGCCACAGGCTAGGGGACATTCCACGTGATCTAAAATAGTACCCACGCTAGCAACCCGAGTGTGTCATGGACCCATCTGAATCTCAACGGCAATCTCAAGCTGCCCAAAGAAGGCTTAACCCATCTCATTCAAAAAACGTTTCGGAGCTACCGATGATGGCTTAACCCATCTTCCTGCAATTAAAGCCTTAAAATCTTTACAGATCATATGGCATATCAGTTACCGCAAAAGGGGAATTATTTCTTCGGAACAAGGAATTATCTCTTAAGATCAGCACCGTTGAATTCTTGGCTCTTTGCTTTATCACCCTTAAAAGGTGTAATATGGAATAAGTTGAACAACAGAAGTGGTTGAGTCCATTGACGATGTCAATAAATCCTTGATTCTACTCCTGCGAGATCATGAGGTTCGAGGTTTGAAATTCAAAAGACGGGCATCAACGATTGTATCTGCGAGAACAACCCCGCAGTAAGATCAATTGCATGAAAAGATAAACACGAGAAGTAAGCAACATTACGAAGATAAGGATTATGCCCTGCAAGATTTGTGATTCAAATGAGTGGATAAACTTAGGATGGAGATGGAGGGTGAATATTTGAAGATGGGAAATGCGTGGCTATCCCTTGAACAACCATAATTTTCTAGTATAAAAGGGGGGCTTCTCGATTAAAGCGAGGTCGCACTTTTCTGATAGACACAGTCTAGTAGAGATAAAGAGCTCTTCAGAGGTTTTGCCCCTGTAAGAACCAAGAGTAGAAAAGAGAGTGACCTTTTTGTGACCATTTGAGGGGAGGAAGATTGAAACCCTAGAGAGACCTCTTGAGACTTCCTCAGAGAGAAAAAACCCTAACCCTAACCCTAAGCCTGAAAACCTTAGATCCTTAGGGTACAACAACCCCTGTAAGACTAGAGATCTGCTAGTCAATATCCAAATTAGAGAGGCAATGAGGACGCTGGTTCTGATATGGGCGAGCCCTCGAAGGTTCCAGAGTCTCGAGCCATCCAGCCCAGTTCGATTTTTTTTTCTTCCTTTTTCTCTCTTCTTATTTTACAGTTTTGATTTTATTTTGATTAGTTTGTTTTGAACTTGTGTTTTTAATGTTTTAAATCATGTTGGCTTTGCCACAGATCTGAGAGTGGATCTGCTCATTTTCGGGCAAATTTGGCCTCAGATCAGAATTCGATTTGTTCCACTTTCTCCACCACATCCTTTTCATTAGTCTAAGGTGTCAAGATCCGAGAGATCTTCGTCGGAAGATCTATCAGATTTTGCATTGTAAACAATTTGGCGCCCACCAGGGGGCCTTTCAAGCTTAATCCAAGCACCAAAACACGCGTTTTAGGTATTATTTTTACTGTTTTCAATCACAAAAAAGTCCCAAAAATAAGCTTTGACCAGGACCCAAGGTTTCGGTGCTGCGAAACGCTACTTGTTCTAAGCGACACCAGCAGTGTCGCCCGGGCGACACCAACAATGCCACCTAGGTCCAGGGCGACACACCCCCCTGTCGCTCAACTCCAGAGGTTTCATAATTTTTTGAAACTTTGTAGTCCTGTTCCAAGGACTCCCTTGTGACTACTCAAAAAGTTTCAGATCAAAATAAATTTTTTAAAAATATAGAAAAAATATTTTTCTTGATACAGTTCTGTTCTACTAGCAATTTTTTGTTTTACTTTATTTTAATTTATTTCATTAGAAATATTATTTTTCCTACTTTTGTAAGTTTAGTGTAATGTTATTTCATCAAAATTCATAACAAAAAAATAAAACAAAATATATATATATATATATATATATATATATATATATATATATATATATATATATATATATTGGGTGCAAGGGCGACACCAGTAGTGCCGCCTGGGCGACACCACCAGTTTCGCCTAGTTGCAGTGGTCCCAAAAACTTTCTGAGACCCCACAAACCTCATTTAGAGGTTGTTGGCTTCCTGTTCACCAATTTTTGGCTTAAAATAAAATTTTAAAAAAATACAAAAAAAATATTTTTCTTCAGATAAGTTTGTTCTATTCCTAGCTTTTTTATTTTATTTTAGTTTGTTAATTTTGATTGAAATCATTTTCTCCCTACTTTCAACATGCTTAGTATAACTGTGTTTCATCAAAGTTAAAAATATAACAAAAATAAAAAATAAACACTAAAAAATAAAAAAAAATACATTACGGGTTGCTTGCACCCTCCCTGAACCGTGTCCCGTTCAAGTCATCCTCAACTCGGGTCGTGCTCGACTTAGCACGGACTGTGCCTGGTCTCACTGTTGTGACTGTACCTTCTTAGGGGTTGCTTACCCCTCCATCTACACTGTGCTTCGAGAGAACTTCGCCTCCAATCGCGCATTGTTAGACACGACTAGTGCCAAGCATCCTCTTTATTTCTTTCTTTGTGTGCCTACTTTCTTGCCACTTTATTGTTTATTACATGCTTATTTACACACTCCATAACACACTGGACCGGGAATGCCTAAGAAACCAGCAAACAAATATTTCGAAAACCCCCAAAATCCGTGTTAACGGCGTGAGGGGAACTTAGCTTTGAGAGTCGAGGTGGTTAGGACTCGCGTAACTTTAACTGTGAGCACCCCTCTGTAATCCTTTTCCTCAAAGCAACTCCACGTATAATAGAACCCGGTGAACATCCAATAATAGGAGGCCAGGACCTATGTTGGAGTACTTATATCTGCCTTGCCACATTTCAATAGTCAGGAACTCACTCTCAAGCCAAGCCTACCTATAATCTTGGTCAAAAGTTTTCGCTTTCTTTGCTTGCTTATTTCTGTTGGTTAATCTTAGATCTCAGCCCGGACCTGCTTTTGGTTCGAGCTGAACCCTCTGGGATCAAGTCTAGGCTTGTACCTAGATTAGCCCCGGTCCGAACCAAGTTCCGCCTTGATCCGAACTTAGGCTCACTATCGGTCCGAGCCGAAGGCTCGTTCCTAGTTCATCTTTGATCCAATCCAGGTCCATGCCTGGTCTGATCATAGAAATCCTCTGGGTCCAAGTTCAAGCTTATACCCAGCATAGCCCAGGTCCAAACCAGGTTCCACCTTAGTCCAAACCTAGGCCCTCTTTCTTGGTCCAAGCCTAGAGGCTTGTGCCTAAACCAACTTTGATCCAGTCCGGGTCCATACTCGGTCTGAGTTTCATAACCCTCTTAGTCCAAGCCTAGGCTTGCACCCAGCTCAGTCCAGGTTCGAACCAGGCTCACACCCAAGTCCGAGCTTAGACCGACTCTTGGTTCGAGCCAAGACTCGTACCTATCTAGTCTAGATCTCAATCTAGGTTCTAGCATATGTCTTAGCTTAGAGTTGCCTCTAGAGCTAGACTAGGCTTACCCTAGTTCAAGGTCTAAACCAAAACCCATTGAGTCTAGATTTCAGTCTGGTCTTAGCCTAAGTCTCAGTTAAGGTTTTGCCCCTAGAGTCAGGCTAGGTCTGCCCTATGTTGTTGAGTCTAGCTCTTACCTAAGTCTAGATTCTAGAACCCCACCAAAAGAAGTCACCATGTCGGTCACCTAGGGTGACTATGATGATTGCTCCACAGGTGACTTCAATCCTAACCTGCTCAAACCTTAGAGTCAGTATGCCGTGATCCGTTGGATTATCAACAGAACTCAAGTCAATACATTATCCAACGCTTAGGTCTTCAATTAGAGGCAGAATCCTAAGGGTCCACTCCTAATCTTGAAATCTGTATGGCTCGAAAAGTCAGCTCCTCCCGAAAAACTGTGAATAGTCAAGGGGTCCGACCTAGGGTCATCTTGCAAGGGCTTTTAGGCAACCAAAGTAGGAGCCCAGCGAGGGAAGAATTTCACATTGTATCTAATTCCAATTCCCAAAAGTCGCATCAAGATAACCTTGCGGCACAACGATCTCAAAACCAAGACCCACCTAGGTCTAGGGGATCTAACTCAGCCTCGAGCCACCATAGTACAGCATGTGATGGCCTAAATATTGTACGAAGAAGAGGTGACAATCTAGACCCACCCTTAGGTGAGATAGGCATCCAAGCTACCCTTAAAAGTCTAGTTGACCTAGGTTACACTGTTCATGCCCCAGCTTATGGGTCGATCAGAAACCAACTTAATGGTATAGGTCAACCCCTAGCATAACCAAATCAGCCGATTCTTCAATATGTCCCTCTAATTCACCAGGACCAACAAACCTTGCAATTTTCGCAACCTGTGGCGACACCTATGAGTTAGTATGCCCCTCAGACACAAATGTATCAAACCACTCCGATGACTGCAGCTCATCAATCTCTGACCCATGCAAGCCAACATGTACCTCAAGTCTCGACTCATAAGTCTACGCTTGGAAACCCACCGATCGGTGGGCTTACTGTCATTTCAAATTCCCAACACGAAGGCACCATAAAAGTAATGTAGGGCATCAAACCCTTGGAGGCATGGAAGACCTTCCCTTGGGATTTGTCGTCCCAAAATTTAGAAACTAGTTCAATGGGAAGAGAAATTAAGATACTCATGTCAACGGATACCTCCTCTCCATTCGAGCTTTGCAAGACAGGCCAAACCAGCTGAAGGCCATACTTTCGCAAACATTGACCGATGAGGCCTTGAACTGGCATCGCAGAACAATGTCCACTCAACCACACATCACTCCAGACGAAATGTTCAACCTATTCATCTTTCACTATTGCGAGTCGACACCAAGATCTCTCTCCCTGTGTGAGCTCAGTGCAATAAAACAAAACTCAGGAGAATCCTTCAAGGATTTTATCGGTAGATTCTGTGAGACAGCGATGTGGGTCATAGAATGTCCACTTACAGACCCAGCCAAAATCTCCATGGCCTTAGAGAATGTCGCTCCTGAATACAAGACCTTCTTCAGCCAAGGTCTTATCCCCCACTCTTTCAACTCCATGATTAAGCGGGTGGCGTGACATGAAAAAGCCAGAGGGACACCCCTCACCACCAGGCCCGACAATAAACCGCTAACAACTTCCCAAAATAAGAATAAGAACAAAAACAATAACAAGGGGAATGCTTCCAGTCAGGTTAATGAGATTTCCATTAACGGACTGGCTCGAGGTTCAGCTGCTCAACGCAGTAATCAGAATCAAAACCGAAGGGGTCAGTCTAGAGCCAACGCTCAAAACAATAACCAAAGGAGAGAGGGATAAAATTATCCCTCTCAAAGACCCATTAGAAAAAGTGTTGGAATTACTCCTGGCTAGAAATATGGTTTATCTCCCGCCACCATCAGAACCACCATTTCAAGTCACGAATAAGAGCAAGTGGTGAAAATGGCATCAAAACCATGCTCATGATACTCAAAACTACTTATATTTGAAATGTGTGATTCAAGGGTTAATCAATAGAGGGGACATCATTGTTGCACCTAGAAATTAACCCGTTCAAGAGCCTAATCAAAAGATGGGTATCTTCACAAATCCTCTCCCTAAAAATATGGTCACAACGATCGAAAAGCCGGGAGCTCAAGACAACTCAAAAGAGAACGTCGTCATTCACATGATTGAGAGTGAAGACGAAGAAGAGGACCCCAGTCAATTCATATTGGCATGTGATCATCATTTTCAAGAGCCCGAAGAAGATCTTTTGAGCCTTCTAAGAGGAAATCCTTCATCTGAAACCTTCGATGATCCACCTAAGTGGGACAAATATGGCGAAGATGATACGTTAGAAATCGATATGGTTAGAATCAATGAAAAGTCATCATCTCCCAAACAAGTGGCCAACACCTCAAAGTCTCCCATTACTCTTGCTAGGGCTAACCCTATCAGGCTTCAGCCTGGCGAGGTTGATTCCCTAACATGAAGATGCTGAGTGTTCAAACCCATTCAATTGATGGCAGATACTCTCGATGAAAGAATGGGAAACACCTCAAAAGCCAGACAACCAGCAGGGGTCACAGATCGCGAACCGAATAAAGAAATTAAAGGATCCGCAACCATCTACGTTCTACCAATTCATCTCGGGAGGATCCAGGCTCAAGTCTCTGTATTGGAGCTGCTTGCCAATTCATTAGCACATAGAGCCCATATCAAAAAGGTCCTCGCCAAGACACACATCCCGACCAGCACACAACTAGAAGAGTTGTGTGGAATGATCAACCAACTGATGGCACCAATGCCAATCATGTTCACGGATGATGGCATCCCAGCCAGCTTCAACTGCTTTCATGTCCAACCTCTGCACATCACTGTTTTCATGCAAGGATATGAAATACGGAGAGTGCTTGCTGATAATGGGGCATCCCTAAACATATGCCCTATGAAAACAATAAAGTAAATAGGCAAAAGTTCATATGACTTCGAGCCATGCCTACTTACTATCGCTGCATATGACGAGACCAACAGATAAGTTGAAGGCATGCTACCTCTCACACTCAAGATTGGCCCTATCGTCCAAACGATAAATTTTTATATCTTGGACATAAAACCTTCATTCAACATGCTGCTAGGAAGACTATGGCTGCATGAAAACCTCGTTGTCACCTCTACACTCCATCAATTCCTTAAATTTCTAACTAAAAATGGCGTCACAAAGGTATGTGTTGAACCCACGGGAGCTAGCCGTAGGGGTCGAGCTTGGAGAAATCCTGCTCTCTTCCTTCGAGCAAGCCGATTGTGCCACCTTACGCCTAGAGGCCGGTGACCCTGTTCCTCAAATCTTGCAAACTTTCACATCGATGGATGACATCATCCAATGTCAACATCGATATAGTTTCAGGTCCCTCGAGGCTTGACACATGCTCTTCTCCCAATGCTTCCAACCAGGCCAAGGCTTGGGGAGTCAAGGGCAAGGCATAACAGAGGCAATCTCTAAATCACCTCAAGCCAAAACTGAAAATGGGGATCGAAGAGGACTCGGGTGTTCTCTCACCTTATTGCAAAGCCGGATGAAGCTTTCATGTTATCCGGGTTTTGTATTTGGAGCCATTCAAAGCCTCGACTCTCTCAATGTCCATCCTTCAAAACGTCCAAAGGTGATCCTTGATTCCCCAACGGTCAGAAATTCTTCTTCCACACCTCATCACACACAAGAACTGGGATTTGAAGACCTTTTTGCTAACCTGGATTTGAAGGTATGCACAATCAGCTCTAACCCAGCCAAGAGTGCTCATCCGCCTATTCAAGAATCACTCCTCTATCGCAAGAATCACTGGAAGCATACCACTTCAAGTCCCGGTGCCAAAAACCGGATAGGCGCAGGGTGGTCACCTAACCACCCTACGCATCCAGTCCTCAACATATCTCTCGCGAGTCTCATAAGGGACACTTGTTGTGTTATATGAAAACCGTTAAAAATTCAAAACATGATAAAATTGATAATAATGAAAAAGATTTTTCCAAAACAGCGAGCACACAAGATAGCCCAATAACGGTGTACAATACCCAAGAGGACAAATTGGACAGCCAAGATCAAGATCTAGAGAGCCAAGAGTCTAAAGAAATCTCTCAACCTGAGGAACTTACTTCTCATGTTGAGCAATTCAAGAAAAGATTCGATGGTCACCCAACGGCTATCATCGAAGAGACAATTGACGTAAACCTAGGAACTGAGAAGAACCCAAGGTTAACCAAGATTTGAACCTCCCTATCTCCTGAGGACCATGAAAATATGATTTCCTTTTTTAAGGAATATCGCGATGTCTTCGCCTGGTCATACAATGATATGCCAGGGTTAGATCCCACATTGGTTCAACATCACCTAATATTCAACAAAGGAGCGAAGCTTATAAGGCAGAAACTCCAATGTCAAAAGACCCACCTTGAGCTCAAAATCAAAGAAGAAATCGATAAATTGCTCAAGGCAAAATTCATCACCTTTGTCGATTATTCAGAATGGTTGGCCAACATAGTGGTTATACCCAAGAAAGACATGAAGTTCCAAGTGTGTGTCGACTATCAAGACCTCAACAAGGCATGGCCAAAGAATAATTTTCCATTACTAAATATAGACGCCTTGGTCGACAACACTGCGGGGTACGAGATGTTGTCATTCATGGACGGCTTCTCAGGCTACAACCAGATCCTCATGGCAGAAGAAGACCATACCAAAACGTCATTGATAATGCAATGGGGAACCTACTGCTACCGTGTCATGCCCTTTGGCCTCAACAATGCAGGGGAAACTTATCAGCGAGCAATCACTATCATCTTCCATGACCTGATGCACACCATCATGGAAGACTATGTCGACGACAGTTTGATCAAGTGGAAGGCCAAATCTGATCATCTCACCAACCTGAGAATCATTTTCGAAACATTCCAGAAATATCAACTCAAACTCAATCCATAGAAATGTACCTTTGGAGTTGAATCCGGCAAATTACTAGTCTTTATAGTAAGTCAAAGGGGCATTGAGGTGGACTCGTCCAAAATACGAGCCATCACTGAAATACGCTCTCCCCCGAACATCAGAGAAATCTGTGGGCTTCAAGGTTGCATACAAGTCATAAGGCGTTTTATTTCACAACTGACCGACAATTGCGCGCCATTCTATAGGTTCCTTAAGAAGGATACCCCATTCATATGGGATAATGACTGCCAAGAGGCATTCGACCAATTTAAGAAGTACCTAACCAAACCTCCCGTCCTTGGTCCTCCTAATCCAAACAAACCCCTATTTCTACACATATCTGTGAAAGACAAGACCATGGGGGCATTGTTAGAACAATACGATGACCATGGGAAAGAACAAACAATATACTACATCAGCAAAACCATGGTCGACTATGAGACAAGATACACGAATGTGGAGAAGCATTGCTTAACACTTGTGTGGTCGATGCAGTAATTAAAATACTATGTCCTATCTCATGCAGTCAATCTCATCTAAAAAATTGACTCGCTCAAGTATCTATTGGAAAGACCAATCCTTAACGGACGTCTGGTGAAGTGGATAATGCTATTGAGCTAGTTCGAGATCGAATATGTTACTAAAAAATAGATCAAAGGACAAGTCATTGTTGACCACTTGGCTGAACACGCATTGTCAGATAACACTCCGGTCAACACTGATCTCCCTGATGAAAACCTCTTCACAATCTAGGAATCAATTTGGGAGCTATACTTCGACGGTGAATTTTCTAAGGGATTCTTAGTAAGAGGTGACCTCCTGTTCAAGAAGTCCTTCGATGGCATCATTCTACGGTGTCTCAATCAGCCAAAAATTGACCAAGTACTGACAAAGTTACACAATGAAGGAGGTCATCCTGGGACAGCCGCCTTAGCTCAGAAAATCAGGCGCCAAGGCTATGGTTGGACCACCATGGCCTAAGATTGTTGGAAGTTCGTTAAGAGGTGTCCCAAATGTCAACTTTATGGAGACCTCATCTATGCACCATCTGTATCACTCAACTCAATACCGCCCGTATGGCTCTTTGCCATGTGGGGTCTTGATATCATCGGAATGATCTCACCAAAAGCCTCAAACGGCCACCGTTTTATATTAACGGCTACGTAGTACTTCACCAAATGGGTAAAGGCCGCATCATTTGTCAAAATTGAGCGACAACATGTTGCACATTTCATAAAGAACAACATTGTATTCAGATTCGGTTTTCCTAAGTCAATCATTACTGACAATGGATCCAACTTCAAAAATGAAAAGGTCACTAAGGTGTGCAAAAAGTTTAGGATAACATAGAAATTCTCCACACCTTACTACCCTCAAGGAAATGGATAAGCAGAGGCCACAAACAAACGACTTCTCAGAATTATAGACAGCATAATAGAAGGTAGCAAAGATTGGCACGAAAAGCTAAACCACGCATTATGTGCCTACCGGACAATCGAGAAGACTCCTACTGGCATGACCCCATACTCAATGTGTATGAAATGGAAGCAGTGCTACCCATTGAAGTTGAGATACCGTCTCTCCGAGTGCTTATTCACAAAAATTCAGAGGAGCAATAAACGATCGAAGCACGAATTGTTGCCCTCATTTCTTTGGATGAAAGATGACTATGAGCAACACAAAATATCGTTGCTTACCAGTGCAGAATCGAGAGGGCATACCAAAGAAAATTTGTTCCTCGATAGTTCAGAGAAGGGGACATGGTACTCAAGAAAATCTTCCACACTCCTGCAAATCCACACCCTTTAAGAAAATTCAAACCTAATTGGGAGGGGCAATTCGTGGTTACCCAAGTGCACGCAGGGAATTCTTACAAGATCAAAAATTAGGAGGGGTACGAACTCAAAGACCCAATTAATGCGATGTATCTTAGAAATACTACCCATAACGAGCTCAAAAGTGTGGTGAAAGCCTGAAAAGGCATCACAAAGAAAAAGCAAAAAAAATGGACGTGGTGAAAACTTGAAGGCATCACGGGTAAAAAGAATAAAAAGATCTCCAAGAAGGAGCTTCCGATTCAAAACCTCAAGTACAAACAAGCACCTACGAGTTACGACAATATTGCACAAGCAAAACACTCAAGTACAAACAAGTACTTGCAAGTTCCAATAGTACTGCACAAGCAGACCCTGAGGATGAAGACTCCTCCTAAATCCTCAGGTTCCCAATAGAACCAACTCAGAAAGTTATGGGAGGGTGATATGAATGGAGAACCGAAGTGACTTCGATGAACTCTGGAAGAACGTCGAGACTTCTCCAAGGTGGAAGCCCAGCAAGAATCCAAAGAATTCTTCATGGACCTGTGAAACACAAGATGAAAGCTCCAAAGGTGGAAGGGCAACTTCGAGACCTTTGAGGTCTCACGATCCTACAAGGAAATCCTTTTATCATCTTTGAGTAAAACATAATATAGAAAATGGCCGCCAAAGGGGCCACAAGTGGAAAAACTGTAAGGCCCATCCCTTTTGAAAATGCCTTTTTGATTGATAAAAACCATCCATTTTCAAAAACCCTTTTAGAGAGGACTTCCTCCATCACTACAAGAGGTTAAACTATTAGTCGTCTAGCCTCACTCTTAAAGCCAACTTCCTATGCCTATTATGAAGGCCTGAAACTAGTCATGCACTCCAAGGTTGTATGAGTATAACTACCAAATACCACATATCGGAGATGGGTGAACATCACCAATAATGATATTAGCTAGTCTTGGACTGTTTTTCTCTAGATTTGATCCCCTGAGGAAAAATGAGGCAAGCTCATCCCTGTGTGCACGTATAATGACCCAATAGTCGAAAATTTGAGATGAAAACCCCACAAACTGAATGTGTAGGAACTCAATTTGAAAAGTGTGTGCAAAGAAAGTGTTCCACTATGCTTCAGTGAATAAAATCGCACACTTATTTATGAGCAATAACCCCCCAACAAGGGCAAGATGAACAAGAACCCCCCAATAGGAGCAATAAAAAAAAAAAAAAAGTTTTAAAACTCCCCATAACAAGGGCAAGATGAAAAAGACCTCCCAATAGGGGCAGCAACAAGGAGTAAACAAAAAAAATGGATTCCACAATCCCAGAGGACCAATTAAAATGGGAAATAAAATTTTGAATGTCTCAAAATTCTGATTTTATTCATCCATTGAAAATGGGCTTATTACATGCACTTATGCAATCAACTCTGGTCGTGAGACCAAAATTTCTACTGTCCTAACAGACTTCAACTAAAATAAGACTACTAAAAAATAATGGCGATCATGAGATCAACTTATTCATATCAAGAAAAACAATAAAAGAAAAAGATAATATTTGGCTATTCAGTCTTTGGCTTCGGATCAACATCCTTCTCCTTGAGTTCCGACACGAAGGCCACCCATCGAGCCAATTCGACTTCAACCTCTTCTAAGCTAATATCAAATGCGTCCTCATTGGATTTGATTCGTTTATTTTGAACAAGAGGCACCATCTTCTCGAGGAGGCACGAGATCCTGAGCAGGAGCAGAAGATTCATCACGAAATCTCGAAGCCTTGGGACACAGTGGAAGAGGGCAGGCATGTTCCCACCAAGAATCATAGTTGGAAGTGGTTGTGGGCTTGCCTTGCTTGAGCAACCCCTCACTAGAAGATGACTTTTTCCCCTTCCACAACAAACCTGCCTTAACCAGAAGTGTGGAAGAGTGTCGCCGAAGCGGAACGATAGGGCAATGGTCGATCGCTTCTCCAAGAGAAGTATAATGCTAAATATGGCAAAACTGGCGAAGCACCCGCTGAGGGAAATACCAATCTGTACTGCCCTACCAGAACAAGACATGAATGCCTCATAGCAAGCAGAAATAGGAACACATTCTCAAGACCCCTGATCACCAAATCAAAGGACGACAACTCATCCAAAACTTGGCGATAATAATTGACATCTCGAGCTCAGGTGTTCATAGGCCCAAATCTGCAGAAAGCATGAGCCAAAAACACCCCAACATGTCATAAAACACAAGCCCAGAATCCTGAAACCATCGGGGACAAGATGACCTAGATGGCACTACTGGTGTCGCCCAAACTGTGTGGACGACACCACCAGTGTCACCCTACTCAGACCCTCCCGGATCGATCCGAGCCTTTTTCAGTGAAAATATGCTGCAAAAATATGGGATCTTGGAGCAAAAACCAGAAGAAAACTTGAGTTGCAGGGGCAAAAATAAAGCAAAATTGAGTTCAAGAATATACCTGCAAAATCAAAACACTGCCCTCGATGAATCGGTACCTCGCGTGACCCAGATTTTGAAGACCTTGGTAAATGTCCATCAACATGGCCGGAACAAAGGTGTAACCCTCTCGCTCCCAGAAGGCATGGGCTAAAGGAATAACTGACGTCTTACAACCACTTGGAAAAAGGATGGATCCTAACAGAACAAAAAGAAAAATACGGATCTGTTTGGTGGCTCGAGACTTCTCTCAATTCTGGACCATCAACTCCATATCAACCCACTAACCATGTGAAGAGTAGGCAGCCCCCAACAGTCGCGCACCCATGATGGAATGATCGTCGGTGGCAGTAGAAGGTTGATCGCAATCCCGGCCATGCTTAAGCTAGAAACTCTGGCAACTTCCTCCAAAGTTGGTGTTGTCTCACCTGTAGGAAGGAAGAAGGTGTTTCTTTGATAGTTGAACCTCTCAGCATGAGCCTCAAGGAGTGGAAAGTTCATATGGAAAGAGGTCATGTTCAAGATGCTAATCATTGAAATTGAAGCCAAAACGACCATGAGCTCGGGTCATTGCCAAGAGGAAAGAAACCAATCCCTGAACCAAGGCCCGATGACAGGAAAGCCATTGACACGTCAAGGAACTTCACCCAATTTAATTAATTTTCAAAAATTTCCATCTCTCCTTGGTGGCATGAGCCTAAACTGCCAACCAATTTTCCAAAATAAGTTTTTACAACTGTTTTCAAACATTTTAATTAATTTTCAAAATTTTCTATTGCTCCTCGGTGGCATGAACCTAAATTACCAACCAAAGTCCAATCCAGTTCAACGTAAAACTCGTGCGACGTAAAAGAGCCGAGACAGGTATTCCGTCTATCCCTGTATGACAATAAAGGTCGAGTTTATCCAGTTCAATGCCAAACTCGTACGACGTAAAAGAGCCGAGGCAGGTAACGTTTAGCCTTGTATGACGTAAAAGGTTGGGTGTATTCCGTCTAGCCCCGTATGATATAAAAGGTCGGGTGTATTTCGTCTAGCCCCGTATGACGTAAAAGGGTTGGGTGTATTCCGTTTATCCCCATATGACGTAAAAGGGTCGGGTGTATGGTTCGTCACTGCGTCATGCTAAACTACTTAGAGAGCTCTATGATTGCAGAAGTTAAAACTGCTATAGCCAATCTGATTTTTAGAAATATCTTTCTCTTTTAAAAAAATTTTTTACTATATGTCTTGTGTTTTCAAAAACTTTAATTTCTTTGTTAAAATCGTAACATGTCCTTACTCTGGGTTCTATTTTAAAATTCCCCCTTGTTTTCAAAATTCTAAAAAGGCTTTTAAAAAAAAAGGAGCTTGGACACCTGTATTGCCATGATTACCGCGTTGCTGCCTCATCTCTCTCTTCGAAATCGGCCATATTAGTCTCTTCCTATAGAAAGCCTTTTCCTATGGAAACCCTTAGGAAACACTAAGGAAATCAAAGAAGATGTCAAGTTTAAAATTTTTTTTTTCAAAATGTGAAACCCTTGAAGTTAAGTGGCATGGCCAGAAAATCCAACTTGAGTTTCAAGCTTGTGTAACTCACCGACATCTCATGCCGAAAACCCTAGGAGGAAAAATACCCTAGGTGGGTGAGCTCGGTGAGTGCAATGACTTAGAGGGACTAGTTGATGTACCCTCTAACCACGTGACCTTAGGAAAAAATTTAAAATGTATGTATTATCTTTGACGTTCACTTACTTCTCGAAGGATAGGGAATACCAGAGTGTCTACTTCTTTGCCACTCACTTGTCCCTCGCAGGTCAGGGAGTGCTAAAGAGGGGCAACTGTAGATACCCCATTTTAAATCTGGCCAATTCCGTGGTTTCTTAACCCCTTAGGATCACACTGACCTAGTAAACGTAAATCTATAGTTCACACAGCCTACCCTGTGACCCAGAACCAATCTGTCTACCCAGAACCCTGCAAATATCATGTTTGATCAAGAATCCTGCAGACGCCTAGTTTTACTAAAACAATCATTAAAAATAGTAAAAAAACCCTTTTTGATCCAAATTTTATATGAGAACTTCATAAGAGGCTGAAGAACACACCAGAAGTAAAAAATATCAATTTGGACCAAATTTGATTTGGGCGACTCTAGGAGTGTCGCCTAGCCTAAACTGGGCAACATGAGTGGTGTCGCCCAGACTTGGGCAACACACCAGTGTCGCCTGGGCGACATCACTAGTGTCGCCCAATCCTTTTTGGACCAAAATGGAATTTTCCTTTCGGTGTTGATTTTCTTGCCTTTTGGAGGATTTTTGCCTTATTTATTTGGGCGACACCACCAATGTCGCCCATATCCGAACCCCCAAAATTGGCATTTTTCGCTAGAGGATATGTTAGTTATGGAAAGATATCCTTCCCAACAGATCCTTGGCCCTTATAAAATCTCCTTTTCTTGGCCATTTGAGGGAAGGAAGATTGAAACCCTAGAGAGACCTCTTGAGACTTCCTCAGAGGGAAAAAAACCTAACCCTAACCCTAAGCCTGAAACCCTTAGATCCTTATGGCACAGTAACCTTTTGAAACCAGAGATCTGCTAGTCAATATCCAAATCAGAGAGCAAAGAGGATGCTGGTTCTGATACGGGAGAGCCCTCGAAGGTTGGGATTCATGGGCCATCCGGCCCGATTCGGTATTGTTTCCTTCCCTTTTCTTTCTTCTTCTTTTACAGTTTTTATTTTATTTTGATCATATTTTGATTAGTTTGTTTTGAACTCGTGTTTTTAATGCTTTGGAACATGCTGGCTCTGCCACAGATCTGAGAGTAGATCTGTTTTCCGAGCAAATCTAGCCTAAGGTCTAAATTCGATTTGTCCCACTTTCTCTACCACATCTTTTTCATCAGTTTAAGGTGTCCAGATTCGAGAGATCTTCGTCGGAAGATCTATCAGATTTTGCATCATAAACAATCATCATATGCATGCCATATACCAAAACAAAATATTTGGCTAGGAGGACAACATATCATAATTTCATCTCGATCTGCCTTGGCCATCCGAAGATACAAAGGTACAAAGTTTTCCCATTTTTTGGAAAAAGTTGCAGAATTTTTCTATTTTTAGTAAGAAACATAGACTGCAAATCTTTAATAGTATGCCACAACCCCATTTCTTAAAAATAGGATGCATCAGGCATCCTTTTGGGATGAACTTTAGGGGTCAAGGGGTTTTAGGCCATTGAATCCATCCATGTCATTCTTGTGACCAAGACCGTTGGAGATCTAATATTTGGGGTTTTCCAGTGATTTATCCATTCTTTGTCTATACAAACATGGTATCTGGTATCCCTTATCTTGAATTTCTTGTTTCTCTTCACTTCCACGTCCCATTAAGTTGAAACTTACAGGATGCCTTTTAGGTAACGACACTCATCTCTGCATCTCTTTTAATGTCAATTTAAGGCTGTTTGGAATGCTTTTTAAAACATAGGCCTTTTATGCTCCACAATAGTTCAGGGTCAGAACAACTTGCGTACATCATGGTTTTCATTGAGTGAACTCTATGTCGTGCAAAAGTGAGGGTTTTACCCTTTTTTAGTGCGATGAAGCCTTGAGTAGGGGCTCAACTACGCTTCCCATGGTTCTCTCTACGTATTTGGTAGCTGAAAGGAACACGTGCTTCGATTGCTTCTATTTGGGAGGGGGGGGGAGGGGGGGGGGGGGTGGGTGGGGTGGGGTGGGGTGATGCGTCAAAAATACGTTCAAACAATAAGTTCTTCAGAAAATTCTAAGGGCTACAGATTTTATAACAATAATATTACATCTTTAATAGAGAACTATGATGCTCATTTCTTAGAAATTATGGATGAGGAACATGCATAAAATAAATCCATTTTAATAATATAAAATTGTTAAAGATGTGGGCCTTTAAGACCTTATTACTCAGTCTTACTTTATATTTGGTGAAAATGGTTCTTTGAACCTCATATCTAGAAGAACTAGAGTCCCACCTACAGCCTTAGATGAATTTTATGTAATCATAAATGAAGATATCTGCTCTCCAATGAATGAGGATGCAATAGAACCTCAAAGCTATAGTGAAGTTATGACTCAACTGAATGGATTCAAGCTATGGATGATCAAATTGATTCCATTAAAGGGAATCAAGTATGGAAGTTGGTTCATCTCCATGATGATAGAAAAAGAAATAGATTCTAAAGAAAAACTTAATGCAAATGGATCCATAGAAAAATCTAAAGCATGATTGGTAGCTAAAGGGTTTACCTATATGAAGACTATAAATAACGTAGCTCAACTAGCCAAATTTGCATCCACTAGAATCATTCTAGCAATACTGGCATATTACGATTGAGAATTATTTTAAATAGATGTTAAAATAACTTTCTTAAATGGAGAGCAAAAAGAAGACATATGCAAAAAAACAACCTGAAGGACATGTAATTAAAGGTCTAAAATAATGTTTTCTGTAGTGGTAATTCACCTTTTATAATGCAATCACTGGAATTGGTTATTTAGCCAATAGATTAGACCATTTGTGGATACGTTTGGAATAGTGGGAGCAATTTTGTTATCTTCTCATTGTAGGTAGATGATGCTTTGTTAGCTGGTAATGACATTGATATGATAAATCATACCAAATCTTAGCTAAGTTCGCACTTTAAAATGAAAGATATGGGAGAAGCCTCCTATTTACTAGGCATTAAGATAACTAAAGATAGAAGTTCAAGACTCTTATATTTATCTCACGAAAGTTATCTTGATAACGTTTTAAATAAATTTAAGACGGAAAATTTTAAGCATGCATATACACCCATTCTCTGGAATAAATTTTTAAGGAAAATATGTCCATCAAGTGAAAATGACAAAGTTGAGATAGAAAAAATTTCATATGCTCAAGCTATAGGGTGCATAATTATGTACAAGACCTGATTTGAGTTGTATATTTGGCCTTAGTTGTAGATTTCAGAGTAATCCTAGGATGGTTCATTAGCAAGCCATTAAAAGAATATTAGGTATATTAAAAAACTTAAAAACTACATATTGTTCTTCTAGTTGATAAATTAGTGATTAGTGGGTACTCTGTATAGGAGATCCAAACGATAGAAAATCAACCTCAGGATATATATTTCTCTTTGGAGGTGATTGTGCTTCGTAGTAAAGCAAGAAACAAGTTTGAGTAGCACAATATACTATTGAAGCTGAGAATATTGCTTGTAACATTGCTGCTACTTATGCTGTCTGGGTTAGACACTTCATAAAGGATTTGAGGTTGTTTATAGCCGACATAGCAGTTAAAAGGTTTTGCAAAAATTAGGTTGTTATCTCATTAATTAAGAATGAAGCCTATAGCTCCAAGGGCAAGCACATTCAAATTGGCTGTCATTATATTTATGATATTATTAAAAATAATGAAATAAATATCAATTATTTACCATCAGTTTATATGATTGCAAACCCTTTGACAAAGGGATCTAGTGATGAAATATTTTCATAGCATATAACTTTGATGGGACATAGGAGTATCTATGTCAGGAATTTCCAAAAAGGATATTTTGGATGTCTTGTTTATGGGAGGAAAAACTACATTAGCATAAAAAAAACCTATTATGAAACTGTGATTGATTTTTAGATCATGATATGTATAACCGTACTGGCATGAAAATCCTTATGACTATGCACATAAATATTAAATTTGTTAAGAGGCCCAAGCTGTAAGGTATATTAATATATTCGGCCCCATGGCCAAGTAGGAGCTATTAGTGCATGTGTGGGCATAGGGCCTCACATGTGCCAATTTTTTCTTATTTATCGTAATTTGAGTTTTTTAAAATATTCTATATTATTTATCTTTAAAAGGTTTTTAAAGAGAGAAAATCTATTTCCCAACAATTAGTGGATAACTCCCCTATCATCCATATTTTAAAGGCTGCATCTCAAAGATTGTAGGAAGAAAAGCTGAACGTTGGCGTACGGCCTCCCCCTATCTCTTTATAACATGGGGTTGTCACGACCATGAGATAAAAACCAAGAAAATGGTTCTTAACCGTTATGGAGAAGCCTAGATCTCTATGTGATATAAAGTCCAAGGACATTGCCATCAAGATCGGGGATTTTTTGTGAGTTTTTCATCTTCTTTTTCCATTAGAGGCAGAGGCAAAAGGAGGGTATTCTCATGCTTGGAAGGGAATTTTTTTTTTTTGGTAAGTCAGTGGGGGAGAAGGCCCTCTACCCAGATTTTCATTAATAGGAACAATTGAGTAGAGCATTATTTTACAACACTATAACAAGGTAGTTGCGCCAAATCATTTAGTAAAAGAAGGGAAAATAAGTCTGGCGGATGACTATGCCAAATCGTGTTGCCTGAATAGATCGATGCTCTCTTAGCGAGGGCATCAACTACCATGTTCGCCTCGTGAAAACAATGGGCAATAGACCACCTATCGGGTCAAACGCCTCACACGGAAATTATCAGCTATTTATCTGTAATCTCCAAGGAGCATGATGGCGGTTATAAATAGCATCTACTAGAAGAGATGAATCACTTTCTATCTGTATCGGGAAGCAACCGGTCTGAATAACCAAGAGAATGGCTTCTTCTAGAGCCTTAAATTTTGCACAATTATTGGTCGTGACCCCGAAATCTTTAGCAAACGCCGCCACAAAACCACCATTGCTATTTCTTATGATCCCGCCACCTCCTGCCAAACCAGGATTGTACGAGGACGCACAATCAATATTCAGCTTATAACTCTTGGCCCTAGGAAATGACCATGTGACTGGGATCTGACTTTTTGGCTTCTGCTGGCGCCAAATAATTTGTAGATTGTCAATAATCACCTTTTCTAATAGGTGAAAGGCCCATATGTTGGGATCTGGCTTTTTGGCTTCTGCTGGCGCCAAATAATTTGTAGATTGTCAATAATCACCTTTTCTAATAGGTGAAAGGCCCATATGTCGAATTGGAAGCCTTGAGGTGCGTCACAAACTTCGAAAAAGTTTTTAAACGAGTGATAAAATTGTACCAAGTTAAAGTTTCAAAAATAAAACAAACAAATGAAAAACTAGAAAGACTCGAGAGAATCCATCTATTGGAAGATTACAGTGTGTCGCTTTGTACCATCATAGAATGCCTTTTACATGTTCAAAAAATAATAATGCCTTTCACATGGAAATGCAATCAATCAGTCAACTCCTCCAACAACGTATCTTTTTGGTTACTGTTTCCATAAGTCTCTCTCTCTCTCAAGAATAGTCGACTTAGAGGGGGCGAGGGCAAACTTGAGATCCACATGTTCCTTATTAGTTTCCTACAGTCAAATCATGATGGATCTTCCTTCCCCACCCATGTGCCTAATTTGCACCCTAGGGCCTACAACTATGACCAGTATGCACAATACCTAAGCAAATGTTATGATATTTACATATGCCTTACTGGTACCACGTCTACGTGGTAGAAGACAAGGCCCAATTAGAATAATGGAGAGAAAGATACGAGACGGATGGCGTCTCGGACTCGTATAGCGATGCAAGGGGGACTTTCCGCTTGGGGACACAAACTTGACGGCGTTTCGGTCCTTTACGAAACCAGACCGTCATCTTCTTCTACATCAGATGCCAAAACCCCTCCCCCCCACCATTTATGGAAAGTGATAAACTTTGAGGGAGACGTTGTAATAGCGACTAGCAAGAACCCTAAGTCTTCCTCTTCTCTCCAATTTCAATGTGCAAAACTGAATTGATGGGTAGAGGCTGCAAAATAGTAAGACTAATTTATCAATGTCTATTGAGATAAAATAGGGTGGTGAAACTATGCAAACATGGGGAAATATTCAGATAAGTTTGCAACTTTATTGCTCACAAATCTGGTAGAAATGAGCATTTTAAGTCGGAAAATCTTCCAATTGAACAATTCGATCTCAAAATGTATGGATATTAAAAAAAATAAAAAAAAATTCAAGTCTTAAATTGGGTCATCGTTTAAGAAGTCATCTAGATTGTCTATTTTAAGATTTTCAAGTGTTTATAGACCTGCTTGATCCATAATATTTTTGAGATTTTAAATTCCATAAGAGTGATTTAAGTACGAATCCTAAAATTCTAGGTAAAATACAAAATGTTCCACTTATAGATGAAAATTACAAAGAATATCAGTCAACCCATTTTTTTTATTTTTCAAAATTGCCCTTCAGTCAACCCGAATTTTGTTTTTTATTATTACTATTATTATTATTTTCATTATTAAGGCAGTGCCTTGAAACTTGGGGCATTGCCTACTAATTACAAACTAAAAACACTAAAAAAAAAAACCAAAATTCAGATTTTACCTCATCGAAAATTTTAGTAAAAAAAAAAAATAGGTTGAACAACTTTCTTTGTAATTTCTGCATACAAAGCATTTCGTATTTTACCTAAAATTTTAAGATCCGCATGTAAATTACTCATTCCATATTTAAGTTCGAACGTAGATTTCAAGCTGTCGTAAAGTTTTTTACACGTGAACTACATCTTCTAACAAAATTTAGAGGTGTGCTTTACTTGTCCAATATAAGTTAGGGTAAAGTTTCTTACACGTGAACTACATCTTCTGACAGGTGTGCCTTACTTGTCCGGTATAAGTTGGGCACCTCTTGTAAACCTCACCCAAAATTCTAAGGTCTATTTAGGATTTTGGGGCCAATAGAGGAGGATGGGCTGGCCTATAAGCCTAGTAAGATGACCGCATATATGTTGTTCCCTGCTAACTATACTCTTGGCAGGGTTACATATGTTCAGGGTAGCCTCGCACGATCACCGTTCGTTTACCAATTTATCTATGAGTGAAGGCTGCTTAGTACACGTCAGTTGCGAAATCTACGACATTTTTTGCGGAAGTGACAAAATTGATGTCTTCGCCGTAACCTCGTCCGATGCCTTCTTGACTTTTTTATCCGTACCGGGGCCACGCAAACCGGGTCCGACCTCTCGCTAGGGTCCATATTTTAGATGTGGCGGGTCAGATGCAAATGACTTGCACCTGATAGAGGTTATGTCCTGACCCGAGGTCGTGTCAACTCCACCCAACCTGACCCCGTATGTAATTTATAATATACATAAAATAAATTTAGGGTCTTCAAGGGACCGAAGGGAGAGGGATGAGAGCGCCCATGCCTAAAACTTTTATGGTGGGATTTTAGGCATCTCAATATATTTCTCTAGGGTCATATTCTGGTACAAAATTTTTTCATGTATTAATTTTTAGGGAGGTGTGTTATTTTATATATACCAATCACTAATCCCAAGCAAGCTCTTTGAAGCCATGGACAACCCCTTTAAATTAACATAAAATGGCATTAACCCTCTCTAGGCCTTTTTCATTATCTAAATTGCAGCATATGCTTCTTTTTTTCTTTTCTTTTTTTCTGTAAATACCCCGTAACATAAATGGAGTTGGAATGCCTCTTTTAATGAAGAGCGATTTATATACGGACCTTAAAATTTTAGATAAAATACTGCATGTTGTATTTATATGCAGAAATTACAAAAAAAGCCAGTCAACTCTTCTTTTTTTCTTTTTTTTTTTTCAAAACTTTCCTATATCAATCTAGATTTTTATTATTTTTAGCTTTTTTCATTAGTAGAGCAATGCCTTAAAGCATGGGGCAGTGCCATAACCCTTGGGGTACTACTCTACTAGTGAAAAAGAAATTTTAAAAAAAAAAATCTAAAAAAAAATCAAAATTCAAGTTGATCGAGAAGCAGTTTTGAAAAAATAAAAAAATAAGTTGTCAATCGCTCTTTGTAATTTTTTACTATAAATAAAGCACTTTGTATTTTATCTAAAATTTTAAGATCCCTTTGTATGTCTCTCTTTAATTACTTCATGACTTTCACCCGGTGAGAGAGAGAGAAAGAAAGGACATGAAGGATGGCTACGTTAGAGAGGAGTAAAGGGGTGACAATGAGAGAGAAAGTAGGAGAGCTTTTCTAGGATTAGGACGACGTCGTCATAGAAAAAATAAAAAAATAAGAATCATAGTTTGAACAATAGGAAAGGTGAGGTGGGGGTTAGACGACCTTTTCCTTCTATTTTTGACTTGGAGTTAGTCCATGTGCATTTTATTTGGGATTATATTTAGACAGTGGTTTTAGTATCTATACGTTTGCATTGTTAGCATTGGTTTTTCGTAAGTATTTATCTTCTCCGCATTCACATGGCTGATTTGTTTCTAAGTTCACATTAAATGCTGCCATATCGTAAATTTATTTTAAAAGTGATTTATGTGCCGACCCTATAAATTTTTTTTAAAATACAAAATGCTCCAAAGTTGGTCAACCTGCTCTCTTTTTTTTTTTTCTTTTTCTTAAATTGAACTTTTTTTTTTTTTTAAATTGCCTTTCATTCCAAAGACATTCTCAGATTGAATTTTATTTTATTTTTTTAGTTTTTTCTTTAGTAAGGCATTGTCTTAAAACTCCGTGCACAGCCCTATTATAAAAAAAAACTAAAAATAAAAAGATTAATTATATGTTAGAAAAAAATTTAAATCCCCGACGTAAATAACTTTTTATTAAGTACCAAGCATTGCAAAAGGAGTCGGGGATCCAACTATAAATACAAATAATAATTAAACAATGGTCTGCCTCTCGTGGTCCAAGTCAAATGCCGGAGCTCTCGTTCTCATCTGCCCCTCCTCCTTTTCCTTTCTTACACGGTCCGGAAGTAAAGCACGTCATGCCACGTGTATACTCCGGAGCTTTTTGGTTGGTCCGTTAACGCTTCTATTTTTTTTTTTTTTTTTTGAAAAATTTATAAAAAAAAATCCAAAAGACCATACTTTCTATACAATTTATCCTCAATTTAAGTTTTTCTATCACTTTTTTTAAAAAAAACACACTTTCTATACAAATACCCCCAAGAGAAAAAGTTCAGTTTTTTAGACGGAATGCTCTTCCCATATACAGATATTAATTTGGCCAGATTTGATGTTGACTTTCGAAGCTCATTATAGGAGCAAATTACCACAATGCTAGAGCGCATGATCCACTGCCGGATCGCACATACACAGTTCCTGGAGCGTTGTGACTTCAGATTACACTGTCGGAGTGCACTTACAAAGTGCCAGAGCACATGATTCACTATCGGAGAGCACATAGACAGTGCCAGAGTGCTGTGACTCCAGACTGTTGCACTGCCGGAGCGCACTTACACAGTGTCGAAGCGCACTTATATAAGTGGCGGAGCACTGTGACTCCAGATCCCACTGCTGGAGCACACATAGATAGTGCGGGGGCACACATAGATAGTACGGGAGCGTACATAGACAGTGCCAAAGCTTTGTGACTCCAGAGTGTTATACTGCCAGAGCGCACTTGTACAATGCCGAAGCACACTTACACAAAGGAGAAAGAGGCGTGGGTATGGTAAAAGTAAAAAAGAGTGATTTAAGCATTTTTTTCATTTTTCATTTGGTTGGAGGTATTTGAATAGAAAGTACTATTTTTAAAAAAAAGTGAAAAAAGAAAATAAAGTGAGGTAAATTGCATAAAAAGCAGCTTTTAAAAAATCGCCGAGTTGAACCGGACTCGCCCGGTTCGACTCGAAATTCACGAAAAAGGTACCGGATCGGTTCAAAAACCGGGAATCGTCCGGTTCTAGAGAGAATCGGACGATTCCGCACAGTGACTCGCCGATTCACTGTGCGGAATCGGCGAGTCCGTGAAGAACACGGGTTGCACAGTGTTCTTCACGGATTTTTTCAAATTTGTCATTTTTTGATCATTTTTTTTGTTTTTTTCGGCATGTGATCTGTTTTGCAGACTGTAAACAGCTTTATTCAGCTTTTTCAAGTATTAAATGGTGGAAAAATTGGTTGTTTTTTTATCAAGAAAAATTCGAGGTTTAGGGTTTCCGCCATTTCTGAAATTTCATGCCAAATAGGGCATGAATCTTTCAAAATTTGTAGGCATATTGATCTTAAAGCTGTGAATCAAAAGCTTTTGTTACTAATTTGTGATAATCGTTGAGAAAAACAGAGTTTTTTGGAGATTGAAGGCTTCGGTTCACAAAAACAGGTAAGAACTTTGGGTTTTTTTTTTTTTTCCGCCATTTGATTTATTTCACGGCATATTTTGAACAAAATGAGTTCAATAATTAGGGTTTTTAATCTTTATTGTGTCTAGTATGATTTAAAATTTTCAATTTTACGTAATCTGATCAATTACAGCAAGAAATTTGATATGAACAGTGAGATGTCTGCGGAACCAAATTCCGCTGTTTTTTTTTTTTTTTTTCCGCCTTTTGATTTTGTTTTCATGATATATTTGAAATAATGTGTTAAAAATTTAGGTTTTTGATTCCTTATATTGTTGTTTATCAGAAAATATAGTCAATTGGATGTAATTTATTCACTTGGAGGTGAATTTTTTAGTTAAAATCGCTTATGTAAAACGACTCTGTGAAGAACAAATTTTTTTTTTTTTTTTTTTTTTTTGTTTGTGTAGCCCATGATAGAATTTTTTGTAATCTATGATCGAATTTTTTGTAATCCATGATCAAAATGTTTGTTTTTTTTTCTTGTAATCCATGATCGAATTTTATTTTTTATTTTTTATTTTTGTAACCCATGATAGAATTTTTTGTAATCCATGATCGAATGTTTTGTAATCCATGATCAAAATGTTTGTTTTTTTTTGTAATCCATGATCGAATTTTTTGTTTTTTGTTTTTTATGTAACCCATGATAGAGTTTTTTGTAATCTATGATTGAATTTTTTGTTATCCATGATGTAATTGTTTTTTTCTTTTTTTGTAATCCACGATCGAATTTTTTGTTTTTTTTTGTTTTTTTTTTTTGTAATGCATGATCGAATTTTATGTAATCCATGAACGAATTTTTTGTAATCCATGATAGAATTTTCTGTAATCCATGATCGACTTTTTTGTAATCCATGATCGAATTTTATGTAATCCATGATCGAATTTTTTGTAATCCATGATAGAATTTTCTGTAATCCATGATCGACTTTTTTGTAATCCATGATCGAAATGTTTGTTTTTTTTACTTGTAATCCATGATCGAATTTTTTGTGTTTTTTTTTTTTTTGTAACCCATGATTGAATTTTTTGTAATCCATGATCGAATTGTTTTTTTCTGTTCTTGTAATCCACAATCGAATTTTTTGTTTTTTTATGTTTTTTTTTTTTTTTGTAATCCATGATCAAATTTTATGTAATCCATGATCGAATTTTATGTAATCCATGAGCGAATTTTTTGTAATCCATGATCGAATTTTTTGTAATCCATGATCGAATTTTTAGAAAATTTATGATTTTTTTTTTTTAATCCATGATCGAACTTTTTGAAAAGTTGTTAATTTTTTTTTTTAATCCATGATCGAATTTTTTGAAAATTTGCTGTACTTTTTTTTTTTATTTCTTTTTATCCATGATCGAATTTTTTGAAAAATGATGATTTTTCGAAAAGATGTGAAAATCGTGATAAAGTTTTGATTATCATGATGTATTAAACATTTAAACCCAATTTTTAATTTTTATTGTTTAAGTTTGCTGTAATTTTTTTTTTTTTTTTTTCAAGATCGAATTTTTTGAAAATTGATGATTTTCCGAAAAGATGTGAAAATCGTGACAAGGTTTTAATTATCATGAGGTATTAAACCATATTTTAAATTTTTATTGTTAAAGTTTTTGTTGAAAAAATTGTATGTTGATGGATTATTTATGCAAAAAAATGTATGTTATTATATTTTCAATACAAAACTATATTTTTTTTATCTGTTGTTCATGGATTTTTTAGTTGGAATGACTGATGTTAGCCGGCTCTTTGAAGAATTGTTTTTATTATTAATTTTTTAATGCAAAAAATGTATGTTCTTGATAATTGAGTTGTAGCCATGTTTGGACCTTGCATTTTGTATTATTCTAAATGTTTGTAATTGATATGTACGAAAATTTTATTGTCAAAAAAGGTATTTTGCAATAACAAATAACAACGAATATGACTACATGAACTACCGCAACATATTATCACTACATATGGTGATTATTTTTCTTTTTGAACTGTCAGGTTAATTTAAACTTTTTACATCTTAAAACAGTTGAATCATGTCAAGATCTACAGAAGACCCTGCATGGCAACATGGGGTCAGACTTGATCCCAACAAGAAAGACAAAATTATTTGTAATTACTGTCAAAGAGTGATAAGTAGTGGGGTACATAGGTTCAAGCAACACTTGGCAGGGGTTAAGGGAGAAGTTTCTGCATGCACTAGTGTCCCTAGTAATGTAAAAAAACAGATGGTGACAATTCTTAATGCTAGCAAAGGTAAAAAAATTGCCAAACATAGGATGAATGAGGAGATAGCTAGTTTATATACACCATCAAGCAGGAATGATACAGAAAAGCAATATAATTATGACTTAGAAGAGCAATATAATAATGAGCTGGACATGGCCACAAGATTGAGTTTACATGAACAATATCAGAGGGAATAAGGGTTTAGAATGCCTAGTGGGTCTAGCTCAGACATGCATGGTGGGCCTAGCTCTGATATGCATGGTGGGCCTAGTTCAGATATGCATGGCGGGTCCAGCTCGAGCATGTATGGCGGACCCAGCTCAAATATGTATGGAGGGGTTGGTGGCAATATGTATCAAGAAGAATCAGTTGTTGAAGAAATTGTTTCTAAGTTACCTAGGAGTGCCAGTATTGCAGGTCATGGTCGTAAAGACCCATTTCTTTCAAAGCCTAAGTCACAACAGATGACCCTAAAAGGCATGGTTAAAGGTACAAGAAACATGTTAGGGAGATATGTTGGTAAATGGTTCTACGATAAAGGGATTCCCTTTGATGCAGCCAATAGCCCATATTTCCACCTATGGTTAGTGCAATCCAGAGAGCCGGGCCCGGGGTAAAACCCCCGACGGCATATGAGCTCAGTGGGCCAATATTAGACGAAGAGGTAGAGGAAGTTAAAAAGTGGATTGAAGAATATAAACAGAGTTGGCCAAGGACAGGAATTACTCTCATGAGTGATGGTTGGTTGAATAAAGTTAGCAAAAAGGAGTTTTTAAACTTCTTAGCCTATTCCCCAAAAGGTACAGCTTTTTTGTCTAGCAAAGACGTATCAGGGACGAAGAAGGATGCAAACTTCTACGTAAAACTTCTACGTACGACTATATGATCAGATAGTGGAGGAGGTGGGGGATAAGCATGTAGTCCAGTTTATTACGGACAATGCGTGTGCATGTGTTTCTGCGGGCAGCAAGTTGATGGATAAGAGGAAGCATCTAGTATGGACCCCGTGTGCTGCACACAGCATCGATCTTATGTTAGAGGAAATCGGTGAGATCAAAATTGTGAAGGAGACTCTAGATGAAGCAAGGTTGGTGTCGAGATTTATATACAACCACTCGAAAATATTATTTCTGTTTAGAGAACACTCTAAGAAAAAAGAGATAATCAGGCCTGCCATAACCCGCTTTGCGACCGATTACTTAGCTGTGGACTCCATTCGACAATCTGAAGGTGCATTAAAGAGATTGTTTACTTGTGAAGAGTGGTTAAATGACCGCCTCTCGAAGTCCAGTACCGGTATAAAAGTGGACAACATAATCTCAAATAGGCTGTTCTGGTCTCGATGTTCCAGTGTTGTAGAGGCCACTGCCCCTTTGGTCACGGTGTTAAGAATGGTGGATGCTGATAAGAAAGCTACCATGGGTATCCTTTATGAAGGTATTGAGAGGGCGAAATCAGCTATTGGGGAGAAGTGTAATTTTGCTAGCAAAGTGATCGAGATTATAGAAAAGAGGTGGAACACCAAATTCGGACGTCCAATTCATTATGCTGGTAAATATATATTTATATCATTACAATGTTTCAGTTTAAATCATTTTTTTATGAAATTGTAAATGACATTTTTCTACCTATATATTTTTTAGGTTACTACTTCAACCCAAAATTTTTCTATTTGACACCTGAACAACCCCACAAGATTATGGAAGGGGTCAGATACATTATTGCAAGGTTGGAGAGAAGCCATCGAAACCAAGTAGCAGCAATACAAGAGGTATTATTTAATGTTTGGGTAAGAACTTCATTGAGTTGTTATATTTGTGAGGAATAATGCACTAAAACGTAATATATTTGTTTTAGCTTGCTATGTATAGGGATGCTATAGGATCCTTCGGAACTAGACTTGCCAGAAATTCTCGAACTATGATGGATCCAGGTTATCCCCTCGCTAATATTTTGTTTATTCATATATTTAATCTTATGAATTGTTCTTGCCCTTACAATGCTTTTTACATTTTAATCCAGCTGAATGGTGGGAGATATATGGTACTGATGCACCTCACCTAAAGAGGATAGCAATCAAGGTGCTCTCCCAGACATGTTCTGCTACTGGCTGTGAGCGCAACTGGAGTACGTTCCAATGGTTGCACACTACTAGGAGGAATCGACTCGCTTCTGAGAAGCTTCATAAACTAGTCTACGTTCATTATAATTTAAACCTTAGAGAGCGACAAATAAGAAGGAAGCTTGAAGACTATGGGCCGATAGACTTAGACACAATATTTGTCACAGACACAGCAGACCGATGGGTAGTAGAAGAGGAGGAGCCAGTGTTGTACAAGAGAGCGTTCCTTGAGGCTATCGGTGATGAAGATATTGAAGAAAGTGATGAGCGGCATGAAAGAGGAAGCAGCCAGCCAATGTATCCACAATATGTCGGTGATATTGCACCTAATGAGGGAGAGTGGGAAAGGGGTCTAAGAGAAAATGAGAGAGATGATGATTCTGAGGCCACCCTATCCCAGCCATATTATTCACATATCGAGTCCCAACAGCAACAGTGTAGGGATGGGCACGACAGTGCAGGTGAGCATGAAGGATGGACAAGCTTCGGGGATTTTGGATTGGGAACACAACAAAACACTAATACTCAGGGATTTGAAAATAGTCAGACGCCCGCTAATATCGATGATTCGTTTTTAGATCGAATCAATGAATTGTCAAACGAATTCAATCAATGGCACCAGCGTGACCAAGAAGAACAACAACGTCGTCTATCATTTTATTTTTAGATCGTATGTTACTAATTTATGCTTTATTGTAGTCCATGTATGTTGATATACTTATTCCATGATAATTCTATGTTTATCCTTTTGTGTGATGTAAATTAAATGTTGAATGGCGGTTCATGCAGGGGAAGAACATATCAATATTCGCATATTCATTCAAAAACATGAAAATTCTTAATGGAGTACCCTCATTTTTTATTGAATTCCTAAAAAATAATATTTATAATGAATTTTAATAATTTTTTCGGATTTTTTTGAAGCTTTATTCTGACCGATTCACCCGATTCCGATCTGGATCGCCGATTCGCCGATCCGGATCGCAGATTCGCCGATCCGGATAGATTTTTAGAAAGCCCGATCAGGGTCACCGATCCGGTTTTAAACCATTGATAAAAAGTATTGTTTTGAGAATTTTTTTATAATTTTCCGTTCTATTGTTTTCCCTTGAAGCGGCTGCGGCTGCCATCACACCTATAGTCCGTACATAGATGTCTCACGTCGAGTGACTTACGTTCACCCTGTTGGTAGATTTTTGAGAAATAGGGTCTGCCTTTTATATTGCTTTGGTTGCCTGTCAGCTCGAGGGTACAATAATGAGTGTAGACTGCAGTGCTTTTTGTTTATTTTAAGACTGTTTGGAATAAAAAAGCAATCGAGGTACAATAATGCTGTAGGTTGCCCTGCTTTTTGTTTATTTTAAGACTGTTTGGAATAACAAAGCAATAAAAAATTCCAGGAGTGATTGTAACAGTGGGGGTTGTTTAGCTTTCTTTTCTCTCATCTTTTTGAAATTCTGGCGAGCTAGGATTCAAACTAAATATATTAGTGATTTTAAAACTGCCCGGTCCGTACGGAATTGTGCGATTTGATGTAGAAATCGGTCACCCATGCCAGTATGTGGATATATAGAAAATCGTCGAAGTCTTGAAGAGTGTCAGCGATTGGCAATAACAAAATGTTATTTTTTTAAAATTTTATTTATTTATTGGTAATTAGTGGGGAAGACAGGCCCTATTCGTTTTTTCAATAAATTGAGGAGTTACATTTTAAAAGTGTTAAAAATTGAAGAGTTACATTTTAAAGGTGTTAATTGTAGGTGTCAATGGTAAGAATGGATACTACGATGTGGTCATTGAGTGTGGGGATGCTACCACTAGAACCCCAATCCACCGTTTTGCTACAGTAAAAACGTCGATTCACTAAATCAGCCCAGTTCACTATTTTTGCACATATTTTTTTTGCTAGTACACTATATTTAAAATGGCGATCTGGACCACTTATTCATCGATCCAAAACTATTTTTGCAAGGCCCGATCCTATTCACCGATGCATTTTTTAAATCACAAAAATATATCATCACCAATCTAAACTACAAATGTTGTACTCTTGTTAGATTCCAATATGATATACTCTCTCATTCAGGGAGAAACCCAGTTTATGCCCTCCCAAAAGTTTTAACATTACAAATATAAAACTCTTATATGGCCCTTGTTTATAATCCGCCGTAGCCTTCTTTAAGGCATTGGGGTCCTACAAAGCTAGAATCTAACCAATTATTATTCATAATTTTCCATTATAAGTTAACTCTTTTCTTTCACTTTCTTCTTGGTGTGATCATGATGTCCATAGGGGCTCCCATAGTGAACCCACTCCAAAGTCTTCACCAAATCCAACAGCACCATTCTGATAAGACATGGTATCCATGGTGGGTTGGGTGGTTATTTGTTGGGACTGAGCCATCTCCATGCAAATAATGGCCACCAGGTTCGCTTGTTGGCTCTGAAGGTTGACGACTTGAGCCTGAGCGGTGGCTAGTTGCGTTTGCAGCTCGCTCACCTGCTTTTGTAGCTGGAATATGGCACCTGCCGAGCCATACACTGGGTCTCGGATCCTCGCGTTTGCCTCGTACACCATGCTGCTCACTGCATCTGCTCTTTGAGCCTCGGGAAGCTCCTGCAAAAGTTAATTGAACCACCCTTTAATTGTAGTTAAGTTGGTAAACTGTAAACCAATGCAAGAGACAGAGAGAGATAACGGAGCATTATAATGGAAGTTCAATTATCTTGAAAATGACAGTAACACATGGGGAACAGTTTGAGAGAGATTTCTTTGAAACGTCATGAAACAGAGAGAGAATGAAAATAAAAAAGACAAGAGTCGGATGAATAAAAGCTATGGAGGTTAACTTTCTTAAGAGAGAAGAGAGAATAGAGAATTTTATGAAACTATCATGAAGGATAAAAAAAGTTTAAGAGAGCGATAATCATATTGGAGAGAGTCTGGTCACGGGATTGTATACAATGAGACCATTTACCTTTAATACAGGGAGGTCACAATTATTTACACATGTGAAATTCGTATAGTTTGGATGCGTCACAAAATTCGAAAAAATTTATTTTGAACTTTGAGCTTGATCAATCAAATAAATGTAATTACTCAATCATCTAATAATAAATATTAATTATCACCTCTTGTACCAAAAATAAATGGTCTCATTATTCAATAACTCTATTAAAGAGCAAAAGAGAGTAGTGGGATTTGCAAAGGATAATAGAAGATTACCTGCAAGAATTTGATGATGTTACTAGCACCAAAGACACGATGTGCGGTGGTGAACTTGAGGGGCTGAGTGGGAGGGAAATATGGAGCCAAAATGCAGCGTTCGGCGCACCTCCGCCTCAGTATCTTGCAAGCAGCACAGGGCGTTGCCACTTGCTGCTGCTGATTGTTGTTATGCGGCGGGGGTGTTTGAGGTGCCGATCCGGAGGACGACGATTCCTCCCCTCTCTGGTGTTTTGGGCTTTCCATGAGAGAGAATCGAAGTGTCTTTTCGAGAGTTGAAGAGAGCAAAAAAGGAGAGAGAGGAATAAGAACAAGTGTTTGTTTTGATTTGAAGTTGGAATGGAAGGCAGAGCGGGGAGCATATATATATATATATATATATAGAGGAAGAGAGAATTGAAGTAACGTCACATTTCAAAAATGACGTATTGATGCAAACTGATGACGGGGAGCGGCGATTCTTTTGGCTTCTCGAAGGTGGGACCGCAGTTGAGAACGTCAAAAACTCGGCGGATACGCAATTCCGAATAAAAACGAAAAAAAAATATATAGTTTGAAATGAGAGCAAGGAACGTAAAAATCACAGGGAGAAAAATGGGGCAAAAGAGGGAGAAAATAGGCACCGACTAGCGAAATGCGTCTTTCTCACCTAAGTGTGTTTTCTACTGCTTACCCAAAAAATTTATGTTTTCTAGTACTGCCCTGAGTCTCAAAAAAAAAAAAAAAAAAACCAAAAATTTATATAGGGGTGAGGCTCTAAACAAATAAATTAAGGCACATTTCAAAACTTCACTAGAAGAGATAACTTCGATGCTCAAATCGACCATCTCTTATCTCAAGTTCTATAGACATGAGAAAAAATAGATTTCAAGTCTTGAAAATAATGCATCTTGTAATGCATTATCTAGACGGTTAATCTTCAAGATGTTCAATTATTCATGGATCTACTTGAACTACACTACTTTTTAATCTTTAGATTTTTGTAATTAGAGATGAAATTAAATTTTTAGGTCATCACGAAGATTTCCTGTACTTAAACAATATATTTTGATCAAATTTCATGGTACGTCACATTTTGATTGTTTAGGGTCTCAACCTTGTACAAACCACGCCCCTAAATAAAACGACCTTTATTTTTTAGCTTGTGGCACGATGTATGCTACCTAACCATACAATAGCAAAACGATGCAATGGATGCTTTTCAACAGGGGGAGAGAGAAATTGGGGTACATTTATTTCCCGATAACACTCTCTTCTTTTGTCCGATAAGAGAGCTCTTTTACTTAGGTAGTCTAACGATAGGAATCAAACTTGAGATGCAGTGCTGCTAGATGTTAGTTGCTAGTTATGCTTTTTCACAAAAAAAAAAAAAAAAAGCAAGTACTTTAACAATGGGAATGCGCTTTCCGCAGGAAAGCTGTTATGCAACAAGAAAAAAAAAACACTTCTACATAGTTCTTTCCCACGACACAAATGGGCCCCTTATTCTACACGCTTAAAATGAAAGGTGTGAAACCTTGATCTAAAGTTCTTTAACAAATATAGAGGGTGGTGTGTAATTGTGGAGACTCTTCTTTATGTATTTATTAATTTATTCTTTTATTTTTTTATTATTCTTGTTGTTGCTCTTTTTATAGATTGTTTTTGCTGCTGTGTATAACAATCCGATATTTGTGTTTCTTACCTTTTTGGGTAGGTTCTTAGGTTGCTAGCTAGGACTCAATACTGTGTATTGTGGACGTGTACATTTGAGGCACTCGTTTGATTGCCTGCACTCTTTAAGATTTCAACATTACTCATGTTCGAAGACCATACTGACCCGCCTCAAAAGAAAGCTTAGCAATTATTTGTGGATAACAATTGATTATATTCTTAACTCATGAGTAATCAATCAGAGATTCAAAACTCGGATTAGTAGGGTGGATCGTCCTCTTGACAAATCATTAGTGGGGTGGGTCGTCTATTCCACAAATTTATGTTCCATCCTTGTTTTGTTGTGTCACTGATCCAGCTGCATAAGTGATCCATAAAATGTTAACAAACAAAGAAAAATAAAATATAGGTTTAAGATAGGGGAAGTTTCGTGGGGGGGGGGGGGGGGGGGAGGGCTAAAAAAATATTAGATAAACTTTAAAAGAAAAATATTGGGGCAATTATGGAGGGATCGGTATAGTATTGATGCCTTCTCAAACAAGTTTTCCTCTTATTGATTCTTGAGTTAGATAGATCTATTATTACGGATCCAAATCGATGGTTTTAAAACACACCAATATCCCTATACTGACCAATATAAATACTATATTAAACATTTATATGCTTAAGGGGACTTGCGATGTAACTTACTCACTCGAGTGCTAACCCATAGAAAAAAGGTGAACTTATGGATACCTTCAAAATGAATTTTGTAGATATTCTACTGCTAATGCTTTTAGTATCACACTCTAAACCTAGTACCTGTTTTTTTTTGCTTTTACGGCACACCCTTCACTCAAAAAGTAAATCATTTAAAGACTAAACGACCCTTCTCTTTTCTCTTTTTCTTTCTCTCTCTACTCGCCCTCTCTCTCTTTCACCTCCCTCTCTCTTTTTTGGGGGTATATATAGTTTTCTCTACAAAAAATAGAAAAGAATATATGTTAAAAAGAAGGTAAAATTACAAAAAAACTCTCAAAACTATACTATATATGCAACTTACCCCAACCTAATTTTTTCTCTCACTTTTTTCCCAAAATAAACTTTCTATGCAAAAAACCCCAACCAAGAAAAAATAAAAAAATACCTAAACTATCCTCCTTCACGTTTACCTTACCGACACCTCTCTCTCCTCAATCCCACCACCGTGTAAGTGTGGTCCGATGTTCTGGCACTGTATAAAGTTCGGTCTGGCAGTAAGGCTCCGACACTGTGTAAAGTACTACGGTCTGGCAGTAGGGGCTCCGGCATAGTTGTAAAGTGCGGTCAGGCAGTTGCAAAGGACTGTCCGGCACTTGTGCTCTCCGATAATGTGATGGTGCGCTCTGGCAATGTGCTACTGTGGTGCAAAAGTCGACATCAAATATGTCCAAAATGATTTTTGTGTACAGGAAGGGTATTTCCATCTTAAAAAAATGAACTTTTTCTCTTGGGGGTATTTGCATAGAAAGTTTGTTTTGGGAAAAAAAAAGAGAAAAAAACTTAGATTGGAGATAACTTTCATAAAAAGTGTAGTCTTTAAAGTTTTTTTTTTGTAATTTTTTCAAAAGAAAAATATCACTCTTGAACATTGGCCATCCAAGAACCTAGAGGATGAGCTCAACCAAAGTACAAAGGAAGAAAGTAGTAAAAGAAATAAAACTTTGGAGTAGAATAACTTTTTTTTTTTCCCGAAGTTACCTTTTTACGATTATAAAGAAAGTGGATCCAAAGCTAGCCTTTTCTCTGAGGATGCATGTGTACCATTTGCAGCTGCGAGTGCATGCACCACAAGGGGCATATAATAAAAAAAAATTGCTGTCATTTTCTGTACGTAGGAGAATTATCTTGCGTCACGAGGGTACGCACTGCAAGCGTTTCATGAATTATATTATTTGCAAAATATTTTTAGAGAGATGGGCACATGAGGGTACGACGGGTATTTCGAAAAAGAAAGCCATTGCGAAAATCGTAGGACCACGGTGTTTCTTAATTGCAAATAACATTATTGCATATAGCTTGAACTTTGTACTTGCCTACATTTAATGAAAACTTTTGTCCCTCTCTTTTTTTTTGTTCTTTTTTTTTTTTGAACGTTTATTTGTTCCTTTCTTTTCCATGCTTTCCACCTTAATGAACAATATTTATCTTTCTCTCTCTCTCTTAATAAACAGTGAACATCATTTATTGATCTTATACGTTGATTTTTTTTGTTTCTTGTACTCTTTCAGCTATTGTCCACCCTTGCGGTGTAGATGCACTTAACTTTCCATACGGACAATTATTTCTCATAAATTTGTTTTGTCTTGTTTTTATTTTTTCAACATGACTTCCAATGCCCAAAACAAAATAGCGCAAAATCTACTTATGGTGATATTTTAAGATTTATTTTTATGATATTGTCAGGAAACTATTTATCTTTTATATATAGTGGTCATAATGATTCTTGTCTCTTTAATTTCAAGATTGGAGGTTTTAAGAGTGTCATTGAATAGACATAAAGTTTCAAAAAGAATTTTTGAACTTCGTGACTCACTCCAAACAATTCAATTTGAAGTCTAATGAGTGGAAATGACTGTGACATCTATGTATAAAAGATAAATGGACCCTTTGTTAACAATCCTTATTTTTATTGTTAGGATAGAACAACTTTCTCAGTAATAAAAACTACTACTTAGTTCTAATGACGTACATTAGAACTATTGATTAACTTTGCCATTTCTAAAATATTTTCATAATTAATTTTTATTCTGTGTTAATTTGAAATCATGTTTACCGACCTTAATAAATAAGTATTCGTAGTGAATAATATATTTATTTAATGTATTAAAGTCCCAATAATTGTCTAATTAATCTTGATAAAGACGACTGAAACAAATGATATCACTATAACAAATCTCATTAATCTCCTTTCTATGTAGTCAAAATCCATTTTTGTGTGTTTACATAGAGAAACATAGTTACAATGACATTTCCCAAGCAATGAATGAATAATGAATGCCAATAGATATAATTAGAGAGACATCAACATTCTTTAAATAATAAAAAACAAATGCTGGTTGTATTTCTGGAAATCAAATCACTCTTAATGGTTATAGTGTTGACAATTGCGGCACGAGTTCCCAAGTTCAATTCAGACTGTTGTTTTACCCTAAAAGGAGAAAATGATGCGGGCATTTCTCACGTGCAAATGTTAGTATCAGAGTATATTTCCTTCTTTCTATCTGAGGATGTAGCTTAATTTCCAATGTTTTCGGGATTGTCTGAGCATATTTTTTCCTTTCTATTTTAGGATGTCGATAAATTTCAAACTTTTTATGTTTGTTCAGACCTTGATGTTAAGATGCATTCAATTAATTGCTAAAAATCTAATTGAGTGGGGCATCTTTCTCAAAATCAATTTTTTTTCTTGAAAAGCAAAGAGAAAATAAGAAGAGAATATTGGAGTCCTTGTGATTTTTCATTAAGGCCTCCTAATTCTTGAAGCCAAACCCACTATAGATGGTGGATCGACGATGCCTCATTTTCCTAACTCATGGACCAAATAAGATGTGACAATAAAATGTCCCCTTTTCTCCACAAACCTCATGTGCATTTGCTGACCAGCATAGAGGAAATGAAAAGGAGAGCACGAGCACGGGGAGAACTTATCCTAGTCTCGCCTCGTCATGCACGCACATCATCTCTTTCACTGTAGACCCCATTCTATACGTGCCAGTTGCGTGCTTGTAGGACACACAACCTCTTTTATCTTCACTCTTAAGGGTGGCAACGGCCTAGCCCTGAGCCAGGGCAGCCTCAGCCCTTGTCCCTATAAGGTTGGCCCTAGCCCTGTTGGGCCATGTCAAGCAAAAAACAAATGAAGAAAAAATAATAGACCTGGTCTAGCTCTTGTCCCTATAGGATTGGGCTTGGCCTTGTTGGGCCGTGTCAGGTGAAAAACAAATGAAGAAAAAAATAAAATAAACAAAAAAAAAAAAAGAGAGCCAGCACTGACCTTAGCTTGGAAGTTTGTGGCCAAGGCCCTACTTTTTTAGGGTCGGATAGGGCTGTCCCCAGCTCATTGCTAACCGTACTTGATTCATATCTTTCTCTCCTTCCCTCCCATCTTGTGGGTTTAAACTTAAGGGTAAGCTTTTTATACTTCCCTTACTGTATAAAACTTATATACTTCCTCCTATCCTACTGTCCAATCTAAATGGATGGCTGAGATGGCCCCAATGTCACACCTCTACCCTATTTTATTTTTAATGTTTCTCCAAAAATATTTTGACACCAAATTTTGGGTGTCCACTCCTCTCTTAAAATTGCATCGGAGAAAAGTATAAAAACAATATTCTCAATAAAAAATAACCAAAATGTCGCTGAAAGTTTCAAGGGTATTTTGGTCATTGTATTTTATCAAAAACAATTTTTTAATATTGCTTTTAAGTAAGCCCCCATTTATATAATGGCATGCACCATATTTCATATTCATATAATTTGTAGAAAAAAAATCACACATAAAATACTCAGAGGCATCAGATCTAAATCAAATGATCAGTAGCTCAATTGATCTAAATTGAACGGCTGGAGGAGGGACGGAGTAGATATCTTCTATACGGAGCTATAGAAACCTTCTCCTAAGCTTAAAGACCTGGGTAACTAACAAATTTGGTAGCTTTTGGGACTAGTTTGGGCAAGGACTTAGTCCCATGTTTAATAATGGTTGAAAGAAAAAAAAAACCAAGATTGGGAGGAGGAAAAAGAAAAAAAGGATGATAGAAGCCCAAAGGGTGAGTAGTGAAGCAAGAGAGAAAAAGTCATGGTCTCTTGTTGAGTTGGGTGGGGAACCGGTGAACCCCGTTGGGCACGAGAAAGGACCCCAAGTGCTTAGGCGATGTGATGGCCCTTTTTTTTTCCTCCACTTTTGGAAAAACAATTCTATGCTCCCTTTTTTTTTTCACCTTGTTAGAAAAAGGAGGCCATCCATGATTGTCTGCTTCTTAGTAGGGGGTTGATTGAATTGAGTGGTGGTGGAGGTGGTTGGAATATTATGCTTCTTCTTTTTTAAAACAATATGCAGTCTTCAACGCGGAGACTTTAGTAAAAATCATTCAATATATTCACATCACAATGCAGTTATGGATCATATATGTAGTTTCACAAAACATAATTACCAACTTTGAAATTGGGCCTTGTTTGCCTTGATTAGAATTGATCAGGATGTAAATCATGGCTTAAATTGATGCACGTGCGTAGAGTAGTCATCCACGACACGCTACGGAGGGCTTCGGCGAATTTGGGACTGCGTTTTCTCATGAGGGTTGCTGATGTTTCGAGGATGTTAGATTTGTTCCAATCGAAGTGTTTTGTTTTTCTTGTTTTCTGGTCTGTGATTTCGAGGGAGACGTAGAGGGAGAAAATTCCAAGAACTGATGATCTTTGTTGTAGAATTTACAGATCAAGTTACTGTAGTATGCAACCCGTGATATGCAAGAGTGAGCAAGGCATGAACATGTGATGCACAATAGGCATACATGCTCACAGCAGCAGCCGCAGCCGCTCAATTACGCTTTTGTTTAAGTAAGGGGAATTAGGGCCCATTTCATTTTACATTTATTTTTGAAGGAATTTTAGTTAATAATGATACAATAATCCCAATTTGTGCTTCATTCAATTATTTTGAAAATGTTTGCGCGCTAAGAAAAAAGTAGAATTAGGAAATAAATGAAGATAAAGCCCAACACTTTTTTAAGGGAAAAGTTTATATAGAGCCGAGGCTCTAAACAATCAAATTATAGCCCACCTCAAAAATTTCACTCTAAGACATTGTTTTGATGCCCGAATATCATCAAATTGATCATCTCGATATCAAGATGCACGAACATGAGAAAAAAAATGGATTTCAATTTTTACAAAATAGTTCATCTTATAATGCATTTTTGGACCGTCAATTTTCTAGATTTTCAAGTTTTCATAGATCTACTCAATCTACACTATTTTTTAAGCTTTAAATTTTATATTTAACGATGAAAATATATTTTCAGGCCATCACAAACATTTTCAATATTGAAACGAAATTTATCAATGTTACTTGAAAGTGGGCTCTAATTTAATTGTTTAGAGCCTAAGCGCTATACAAACTGTACCCTTTTTTAAATATCCACCCAATAAGTGGTAACTACCACTGAGTGATTTGAGCACTCAATTACTAAATCAAGGGCATCTTTTTGGGGTAGATTACATCGTTAAGCACCACATAATTATTGCACGGTGTTAGTTCGGTGGTACATTCATCGTCAGCGTGTGACCCACTAGGGGTGTGGAATTCTCGTGCTTTTGGTTCTTGGTCGCATGGGAGGAGCCATTTTATAATATTAAAAAAAATTCTTATAAAAAAAGATTACCTAAAAAATAAAAGAAAAAAGAGTCGTCATTTTTTGGAATATTAGTGGCACTTTGGGACTTTACTATAGAATGTTCACACTCCCAAGGTGGATACTTTGACATTCTCCATTAAAGACCAACATAAAAGGAAAATGGTTTCATACGGCTACAGTCCTATAATAATACGTAAAGCCACATCCATGAATTGCAATTCCAGTAATTGGAAAACCTGATCATCTTGTCTGGGACGTTATGGTTGTAAAAATAAATAAATTAAGATTTCAAATTCTAAAAATAGTGTATATTATAAGAAAATGGCTAAACCATTCATTTCATATTATAAATAAGTATTCACAGATCTACAAGATTTATACATTTTTTAATTTCAAAATTTATTGTCAGTATTGAAAATTAATTTTAGAGTCATCATGGAGATTTTTATTGTCAAAAGTACTCTTTGAGGACTTTAGAGAATTTATTTTGTTTCCCTAAAATGAGTGCGTACCAAAGAGGAGCACATATGATTAGCTCATTTCACAATTTGTTGAGGAGGTGACTTTTTCCTAATTATAGGTAGTTCCAACTTCCAACTAAGGGTAGCGATGGGCCGGGGCTGGTCCAGGCTGAAAACAAATGAATAAATAACAACAGAAAAAACAAGAAAAAAAAAGAGGGTCTGGCCGGGCCGAACCTTGCCTGCACTGGCCCTAGCGCACACCTCGGGCCATAGTTTGTGGCTGTGGCTGAAGCCCAACTTTTTTGAGGGCCGGGCCGCCAGGCCCATTGCCAGCCCTAATGTTTAAAGAAATACTTTTTCCAAACTCGAATCGCCCCTTGGGACCCAATAATCACTCAACTCCCATGGTATCTCAAATTTCTAAATTTGTATCCATCGCCTAATGGGCACCCGGTGATCGGAACCAAGACCGGGGTCTCGATCTTTTGTTCATTGGTTCCAAAAGCCTTCTTCCAGGGAGAATCAAGTTGATAGACCAACATGTGTGAGGCCCACACGTATTAAAATCTCATTTCTATGCGCATAGTAAGTGTGAATAAGGTGCTCATGGGTCTTGTGGGCTCGTTTGTTCGCACCCAGCATTTGGCTGCCAGGCAGGCCGCGAGGCCCACGCGGTTTCAGTCCTTCAAATCTCTCTCTTTTTCACCGATTTCCCACTCCAAAACACACTCTCCTAGTCAAGTGTTGGCTCGAGACAGCTTGAGAGACCTACCCCCATGATTGCTTTTCAAAATTAAAATAAATTATAAAAAAAAATAAAATAGAGAGATACCGGATGATTTCTCCCTTCTTTTATTCCCCACTTTTTACCACAATTGGTTAGAAGCCCCTCTATTTCTTTACACCTACATGCCGACACTGTTTTCTCTCTCTCTACTTGTTCTTCTTTTTCATGTTCCTCCTCCTTAATTACTTATTCTTCTTCATTTATTCCTCTCTCTCATGGAATGCCCTCCTCCTTAATTAGTTATTCTTCTTCATTATTCCTCTCTCTCATGGAATTTTTGCCCTTTCCATTGTCATTATTTGGTTTAATAAGCATAATAAGAATGTTCATTGCGGAGATTGTTGAAAAAGGGACGCGTTGTTGTATGGATAAGATGTGGCGGCCTTTCCAAACTTCTTGCCAACCAAATCCCAACTAAATCAACTTTTCCACTCAAATATCAACAAGGTGGAGTTAGGCTGACGCTAGGGAATCCTCGCTTAGTCTTGTGCACGTGTCACCAATCGGGATGAAAGGCCAATTCACGAGCGGTGCTCCAAATAGACTCATCAAATAAAGCTTGTCATTTTTATATTAAAAAGACGAAAGAAAAGAAAAAAAACGAAGAAAAAAAATAAAAATAAGCATACCATTTCTCTACTATAGGGACCATTCAAATTTTTCTTGAAGGGTCTAAAGGGATCCTCACCATTGTCCCCAATAGAGCAGGCAATGGGCCAATGGCCAGGCCAAGCCTTTGAAAAATTGGGGTCTGTGCTACAAAATGTAACCTAAAGGACAGGCCATTATTGGCTCAGCCTTTTTATTTTATTTTATTTTTTTTTCAGTCTATTATACTCGGTTCAAGCTAGGGCTAGGGCCAGGGCCGCTTGGTTTCAATCCAATCTAGGCCGGATACGAGGGTCTAGTCTAGGCTGAACCAGCTGCAAGCCCTAATCCCCAACTCAATGTGACTTCAAATTGAATATTACCCTGGAAGTTAAAAACCTTAGGGCTTGATAATTTAGGACTTGGGGCAGTTTTTGCTTCACACTTGGATCATTTTTTCCGCTGGTTTTAGATGGACCTTTGATCACTAATATGGCTTATAGTTGATGAATGACTACAATTAGGGGCAGGGTTTGAATTTCAAAATGCTTTTTTTTTAGCAACTTGGAGGGAAGAAAAAGAAAAGAGTGTGGTGATGAAGAGATTAAATTAATGGGAGAATGAACAGGTGGGGTGGGTGGCTAGGATAGAACTCGCCAAATTCCCACTAGACTATGAAATAGAATCATGAATAGGAGATATAAAACACTATAGTACCAGTAGTCAACCGCCCCATTGGATTTGACTAGGGAACTGAGATTTCTTTTCCCCCTTTTCTTGTTTGGTTGGCTGAGAATTGACATCACCATTATCTCCTTCATGCTCTCCAACCTACCATAATAGAAATTGAGACCTCCTTGTTAACGGAAAGTTAATTTATCGACACCCATTGACCGGGGCGGAAAAGAGGGTGATGCTCTCGAGGTTTTTTTACACCGAGAAAGTGTACTATAATCCACATGAACACATAAAATCAGATGGTCAAAGGTGTCTGCCACATCAATGGTGACGGAGAGTAGTACCTACCACTTGGCTCGTGTCATGTTCTGGGGGCGTCCGATGTCTCTCCATGTTGATTGGATGGTGATTACACTAATGACAATAGATTCTATGTGGTCATGTTTCCTTTGATGTGATTGAAACCAGCCAAGTTTGAAGGGCCCTTCCTTTTATGTGGGAAGATCAACCGTACACATTCTCGTTTTAAAAGGATGCAACTTAACCACAAGATCTTTGAGTTGGATTATATTTTAGGAAACAACAAAATGGGTTAAGGTCCATCTAGACCCCGCCTATAAACCAAAGGACTTCAACCTAGGGATGGCAATGGGTGGGGCGGCCCAGCCCGGCCCTAAAAAGGTGGGCTTTGGGATACAAGCTGTTGCCCGATGTCCGGGCTAGGGCTAGTGCTGGCCTTGTTCGGCCTAGCCTTGTCCTCTTTCTTTCTTGTTTTTTTTTTCCTATTTCTGCTTCATTTGTTTTTTGCTTGGTCCGGCCCTGACTGCCCAACCTACTTGAGCTAGGGCCAGGCCTAGGCCAGCCCTATGGGAACAAGGGTCCAGCTACGGCTAAGGCTAGTCCGGCTTGCCACCCTTACCTCAACCCTTGCCTATTATAGCAAAAATTAGCCGAATAGACACCACACACTAGTAGAGGCCTGAACTGGCATAAGTAAATTCAGAAACAATCTTAAATAGGTTACAAGTATCTTAACTTTCAATTATAAGCATCATCCATTAAGTCAATAAATTTACCAAAAGGGATTGCACTTCATATCATTTATTCCATACCCTTTAATCACCCATGTTTTTGTTATTTCTGCTCGAAACATGTTGAAGAATATTGGAAGCTCCTTGTCGGCTAGACTCCCATATTCAGTTACAAATATTATTATTCTTCATTTTGTTAGGGCATCTATCAAACTTAAAAGAACTTTTTAAGTCAAAGTTTCAGCCCCACCCCACATTGCATGGAGACAAACTTCTTTATGGCTTTATAACTGAAAATTTTTGCTAGCCAAACTTTCGATCAATTATGGACAGTGGTTCACTTCTCACCATGGTGAAATCTCGATAAGCCTGCTCAAAGTCTATTGAAAATCCCTATTACTCGCTGAGGATTCACCATCAAAAACCATGATCTTAAGACATCGTTTCACTGCATTCACGACATTATAAAGCCTTTCCGCGCCCCCCTCACCAGCCAACAGAAAAAAGAAGAAGAAGAAGTGCCTTGTCCTGTGTCAACACAACTTCCATGTATCTTCTATCATTTCAACATCCACCAACACATACCCCATGTGAATTCTATTTTCATGTTCCCTTTACCTTTTTTTAACTGTGGTATCTATGGTTAACTGATGTCTGATGGCGTTTCCCCACAGTTAACCAAACAGTAACCAAAACAATATTATGTAACTTGAGATTTACCGAAAGAAATTTGTTGAAAATTGAATCAAATAAGAGCTTGTCTTAAGCCGGATCATTAAAAGGTAAAATTGGCATAACAGATCTTCAGAGGCGTATCTCAAGCATACGATTTGGAGCAGTCTACATAGTTCTTCATGATAGATATTTGTTGCAACAAAAAAGAATGCAAAATACAAAATAAAAGAGTTTCGACTCAAAAAATATATAGGAAGCTTGGATTGAATCAATCGACACTTTCACTATTGCTTTAGAATAGAACACAAGGCTGTAGTACAATAGAGCAACCACAATCTTTCACTTACGCCTAACTCACCCTGTCTATCTAAACACACACTACATCACAATAATGTCTTGCTATTTATAGACTCAATTAACCGCCTATACATATGGTCTACGAAGGGCCACATGGCCCATCACATTGTACACCTCTTTTCACCAAGCACCCCTTCATATTATACACCTCTTTTCACCTAGCACCTCATCACATTGTACACTTCTTTTCACCAAGCACCCCATCACATTGTACACCTCTTTTCACCAAGCACCCCATCACATTGTACATCTCTTTTCACCGAGCACCACATCAATTTAGTTAAACCGCCATTTATGAATATTCTAGAGAGAAGGAATGAGCATAGTCATTAAAAGACAAATTAATATTCAACATCCCCCCTTAATTTGTCACTCTCATTCCAAGTAACATTCTTAAATAACAAATGTTTCAGTCTTTAGTGGCTTTGTAAAAATGTCTGCAACTTGTTCTTCTGATTTGCAAAACACAAACTCAACTTCATTATTCTTCACATGCTCTCGAATGGAATGAAATCTTATATCTATGTGCTTGCTTCTTCCATAAAATACTGGATTCTTGGCCAATGCTATTGCTGATTTGTTGTCGACCTTGATTGTTGTAGGGCCTTCTTGTGGTACCTGCAAATTCCTTAGCACATTTCGCAACCAAATAGCATGACGGTTGCTTCTTTGAACACCAAGTAAAAGCTGTAGATCCAATATGAAATACATTACCTGTAGTACTTTTTCTATCATGTAGGTCACCTCCCCAATCACTATCACAATAACCAATAATCTTGAGTTTATTTGAATGAGAATAGAGCAGTCCATAATTCAATGTACCTTTTAGATAACGAAGAATCCTTTTGGCTGCCTTCAAGTCAGCTTTATTAGGACCTTCCATATACCGACTTGTTAGGCCCACTCCATACAAAATATCAGGTATAGTACATGTCAGATAATGCAAACTTCCAACCAAGCTTTTAAAATAAGTAGCATCCACTCTAGAATCATCATATCTTCCATTTTATCTTGCATTCTACCGGAGTAATTATATAATTACAATCCTTCATTTTAAAATTTTTGATAATTTCCTTTGCATATCTATTTTGGCATATATATATCTCTTCATCACATTGTTTAACTTGAATTCCAAGAAAGTAATTCATAAGCCCAATATCTGTCATCTCTAATTCAGTAATCACAGATTGCTTAAAATCACCAATCATGCTAAGGTTATTTCCTGTGAAAATAAAATCATCAACACATAAGCAAACTATCAATAGACCACCATTGTCAATCATCTTCAAATATAGAGCATGTTCAAAGGGGTACTTATAAAAACCATTTTCTTGAAAATATTTGTCGATTCTTAAATTCCAGACTCTTGGAGCTTGTTTCAAACCATAAAGTGCCCTTTTCAATTTATAAACTTTATTTTCATGCCCCTTTATAATGTAACCTAGTGGTTGTTCAATATAAACTTCTTCTTCAAGATGTTTAAAAATGCAGAATTGACATCCATTTGAAAAAATTTGCATTTTCTTTGAGCAGCCAGACCAATAATTAATCTAATAGTATCCAATCTAACAACTGGAGTAAAAACCTCTTTGTAGTCAATCCCGGCTATTTGCTTGTGTCCTTTGGCAACCAGTCTTGCTTTGTATCTTTCTACTTCACCTTTCTCATTCTTCTTTGCTTTATAAACCCATTTCACACCAATTGCTTTATGCTGATTTGGAAGTGTTGTAAGCTTTCATGTGTCATTTTTTAATCGAATTAAAATTTTACCTTTCCATTTGACCAGAACTTTTGAGAAATCATCAAATGTTATATTACCATTCACTGATTCATCCAACTCCATAAACATTTCTTTTCTTCCGCATATGTGGTTGCTTGCGCCACTGTCAAGAAACCATGAGTCGCTACGTTCACTCTCTTCTTCTTTACATGTCAATAGGAAGATTGGTTCTTGATCCACTTTAGATTTTTCTACAAAGTTCACATGTTCTCCATTTTCTTGGGAGTTCTTAAATCTGCATTCATAACTGTAATGGCCGATTTTTAAAGCTTTCAATCGAAGATCTATCATATATTTGACGATTGAATGGTCGAGTAAAGTTTCTACCACCTTGACCTCATGAGGATTGCAACATCTGGTTGTTTCCTTTTCCGGCATTAAAATTGGAATTGTCATAGTATCGTCCACTTCTATTAAATATCCCACGTCCTCTTTGACCTCTACCTCTAAATCCTCCTCTTTCATCTTTTAGGGAGAGATTAGTTTTGAGTACTTATTCCAAAGGGGTGTTTGTTTTCATCATTATTCTTTGTTCATGGGCTTGCAAGGAACCCACGAGTTGATTGGTAGTCATAGTCGACAAGTCTTTACTTTCTTCTATTACTACAACTATGTGCTCAAATTTATGGGTAAGAGATCTTAATATTTTCTCCATGATACACACCTCATCTAGCACCTCACCATTTCTCTTGAGTTGGTTTGCTATTGCCAACACTCTTGAGAAGTAATCTGAAATCAATTATGTCTCTTTCATGTGAAGCATCTTTTCTTCTCCTTTGAAAACATTTTGCAAGATCTCCCATGCTTGTTTGCAGAGATGGCGGAAGCAACATTTCAAATATGCTTTCGTAAATGCTCTGATAGATTAAAAACAGAGCTCTCTTTTCTAGTCTCCTTGATTCTTTTAGGACAACCTTCTGATTGTTTGTCATTTTTGCTTCCTCTTCTGGGGTTCTGGGTTCATTGTATCATTTTACAATAATTTCCCATGCATTATGTGGTCCGAGTAGTGCTTTCATCTGAATGCACCAATTTTCATAATTTTCTTTCGTAAGACGAGGAACTCGTGGTTGGAATTCATGCGTGAGGATGCCATTCTTTTCGAACCTTGGTCTGATACCAGTTTGATAGATATTTGTTGCAACAAAAAAGAATTCAAAATATAAAATAAAAGAGTTTCGACTCAAAAAATATGTAGGAAGCTTGGATTCAATCAATCGACACTTTCACTATTGCTTTATAATAGAACACAAGGCTGTAGTACAATAGAGCAACCACAATATTTCACTTACGCATAACTCACCCTTTCTATATCAACACACATACTATATCACAATAATGTCTTACTATTTATAAACTTAATTAACTGCCTATACATATGGTCTACGAAGGGCCACATGGCCCATCACATTGTACACCTCTTTTCACTAAGCACCCCTTCACATTGTACACCTCTTTTCACCAAGCACCCGATCATATTGTACACCTTTTTTCACCAAGCACCCCATAACATTGTACACCTCTTTTCACCACGCACCACATCGGTTTAGTTAAACCGCCACTTATGAATCTTCTAGAGAGAAAAAATGAACATAGTCACTAAAAAACAAATTAATATTCAACACTTCACTGGTCTTGGTTTGTATCTAGGGAATATTTGGGCTGTGATCAGATAGCGTCTTGGATTTTCTAAGTTGGGAGCTTTAAATACCTCATAGATAGTAAGGGCATTTGGTGTAATACTCAATGCAAATGAGACATTAGAGTCTCAACAATGTTCGAGTTCATTCTTTTGAATTTCATTATACTTTTGACAAACAAGGTCTAAGTTTCGTTTGGAATGTAAAGATTGCTATAATTGTTTTGACCCTGGTGAAGCATTGTAGCTGTTCTTTGACCGCGATTATCCATTTGCACCATGTCTTGCTTCCACAACTGAATTGACGCCTATGCTAACCTATAATGTTGCTTACATTTCACATACTCATGTTGGAAATGTGGCCTATCATGTTTTTTTTCTCCCGGTAATTCATTTTTTAATAATGGTACAAAAGTTATATTTAAGTATATGTGAAATCTCATGTGGTTAACATGAGCCAATGCCATATATATGGATCTTTTTTTGAGTTTTAATAGGATATCTATGGATCCTTTTTCAAAGCGTAGGGAGAACTTTTTTTGTAAATTGTTAACTCAACTTCAATATTATCAGGGAAACAGAGGAAGAAAAGTGTAAGAAGAATTTTTTTTTAAATTGTTAACTCAACTTCAATATTATCAGTGACAAGTTACTTGTTGTGGAACTGATAACCACGGGACAGTCTTGGGTACTAAACAAGTTGATGAGTCTTTTGAGGTGACAAACACTATTACAAAATTTCTTCTTTCTTGGAAGGATTATAGAAATATCCGTAGTCGTAAGGCATAGAAGATGACCCTGGAAGAGCTTGGTGACCCATTTGCATATCGAAGAAGAGCCTTGACTGCATGATGTGAATGACAGAGGTCACAAATGATTAGTAGGGAGCATTTGACTGAAAGCCCCAAGAAGAAGCCAATGCATCAAGGAATTAAGATTAATATATAAGAGAAGAAGCAAAGAAGGAGACTAAGAAACCCAACCAAGAAGCTAAAGACAATGGAAAGAAGCCATATGTCTGCTATTTTTGTTGTAGAATTGTTCACATACAATATATTACTGAAAGAAGCCATAAGCACAACCAACATAAACTAAAGAGAAATATGTCGTCTTTGTCTACAAGGTGTACAAGGTGAACATAGTAAGGAGCATGAGAGATTGGTGGGTAGATGCTAGAGAAACTAATTGTTGCCTATTATTTATGAGGCAAAAATGTTCAAATTCAGTAATTCCAAGGTTTAAAAAACGGATAAGTGACTCCAATCGGTCACACCCATACCCGTGTCGGATAAGACAATCGGTGGATCGGATTGGAGAATCGGTGAAATTGGCAATTTTTGCCTCAAAATCTTTTCAAAATATCACTATAAATCTCTAAAAATAGTGTTATTTTAGTTTTTAAAAGAAATTAGGAGTAGTGCATTATGTACTTTCATTACTTTGTAAAAATAAGTAAATACTGAGATGCTATTTTCCTGTCTGGATGTATAATTAATAAATAAAATACAATATTTAGTTATCAATAAGTAATTATTAATTATAATAAACATGATTCAAGAAATTCTATATAACAACTTCACACATCTCAAAATTATATCAATTTTTTATTGTCATATAAAATAAATTACTATAATAATAACAAATTAAAAATATTTTTTTGTTAATATTTGTAAAAATTAAAATATATTATTTAAAAATACAATCTAGACAAAATATGAAATAACATAATCTATATAATAATAATAACAATTTATTAAATAACTTAGAAATTTGGTATATTAAATTATGTGATTTTTAATGTATTTATAACAATAAAAAATTTCAATATAGTAATAACAATGTTAACATAATTATATTAAATAAGTTAACAATTTTTATATAATTATATTAATTCAACGTAATCATATTAAATTAATTTTAATGTGATCATATTCATATAACTAAAATTTTATTGTAGATTAATATTCATATAACTAAAATTTTATAGTAGATTACTAAAGACAGACACTTGGGCGAGGTTGTAATATAAACAAAATTCAAAAATTGTAACAAGATATGAAAGATAGGAAAGTAACATGATAGACAAGTGTATATTGCATATAATTATCACTCGTTAATTTTGTTTCGGTCACCGATCAACTTTTTTTAACAACTTTTACATAATTATATTCATTCAACATAATAATATTAATGTCATTTTAATGTATTCATATTCACATAATTATAGTGACATAAATTTAACATAATTATATTGAGTTATTAGCATAAATAACAACAATTTCCTATAATTATATTAATTCTTGTAAATTTATTATGTGTAATCTGTATTTTGTATCTATGTGTAAATCAAATTTAGTTATATGTACTTTATTTTTATAAATCATAAAAAATAAAATTGAAATAAAAAAAATTATTTTGTAGACCAATTATTTTATAGATGATAATATACAAGAGAGATATTAATGAAATCGTCTCTTTTAATTTGTTGACTCTATTGCTACAGCAAAAGAGATATCCCACATCGATAGATGGTAGGAAGAAATAGGCATAAAAAAAACTTAGAAAGGCATGACAATCTATTGTTTAAGTGACATGCGGGAGATAGCCGTAGCAAAAGGTGTGTTGCCCACATGAAAAAATTATTAGGCAGTTTGAGAAAAAAAAAACGATCGAAATATTTCGTATTTCATATATCACAATGATATATGATACCATTAGGAGATTTCTTGAAAAAAAAGGTCGGATCCTGTTTTATTGATGGATCTAAAACAGTTTGACCGATACCCGATCCGAATCTCCCGATTCCCGATCGGGTCAAGGATTTTTTAAACACCCAGTAGTTCTATTGAAATAAGCAATTACCACAACAAAAGAAGCAATTACCAAAACCAATATGACCAAAGCGAAGTATGTTGTCTTGTCTCTTACATGGACATAGTCTTGGAGTTATGTCCTTTCAAGACCTTTAGTCCATCGTTCCTTGATAGTTCTTAATCACAGTGGGAATGAACTGGAGCATTGCAATTACAAGATTTTTGCAAACTGGAATCCAAAAACTCAAAGCATCCCGAGTCATGAGGCAAGACTGAAGGACGCTATTCACAATCGAGAGGTTTGAGGGTCTCCTCTAGTAATGATTATTATTGTGAGTGTATTAGAAACCAAATCTCAACTGAGGAGTACAAAGTGCAACAAAACTATACAATAGAACTTGAAATTTTCACTAAATACACTTGAAATTATACCCTGAAATCGAAAGTATAGCAAGGTTGCTGATATTACAGAGATATGGCTTCAAAAACACTTTAGAAAAGATGATACAAATCTATTTAAGTTTCTTATGAAAGTACAAGATTATCCATGAAGGGTCATCACAAGACTAAACATGAATAATGTGCTCTTAAAATTGGTCGGATGCCTCGATCTCGCTCTCCCGGATATAGATGATCGGGTCACATGTGTCTCGGGTTCAGAAGACCCGGGACATGAGATCGCTCTCTTGGGAACCTTGTTCACAGAACAAAGGCAGGTGCCCAATTGGTGAGAGAGGAATTTTATTCGTGAGATGAGGACCAACCTCACCTAGGTCTGTTGCTTACTCGGCTGACTTGCGTGGGCTCTCTCTTAGATCACGACGAAAAGCCCCACAGCTGCTTCAGCTGGTTCGGAATCACCTCCCTTGACCTGCAATCTCCTTGTTTTTTGCAAAGCACTAACATGATAAATTTGCAAGACAAGTAGGCCAAAGGACCCACCCTTGTTTTGGGGCGAACATGCACAGATGTGCACATTCAGATCGCAGAGAAGATTAGAAGTTAGAGTGATGAAGAAAATGATTTAAATAAGGAGGGGGAAAGACAATAGGACTTGATAAGGGAATGAGACTAGCATGACAGCTGGACCAGTACAGTGACCGACTTGGAGTGGAAGCAAGACGGGCACGGACCGACGCGATGACAATACTACTATAAACCAAGGGCGGTATGTCCTAATCTAGTGTGGTAGCAAGAGGGGCATGATACTCTAGACCAGCACGACGACAATACTACTCGAAAGCCAAACTGCTATGACAGTGCTAGACTGAGTCTGTCCTTTAGTCAAGTGAGAATGGAAGAAGGAAGGCGAAGAGAAGAGAGCAAAAAGAAGACGTGGGACGAAGAAGTAGGAAGGTCTCGGTAGCATTAGGCATCACCACCCATTGTCAGGGAGTAACAGTGCCATGGCCCCTGGACGGCGCTGGACACTACTGCTCGCGACAGGGGGGGGGGAGCAGTAAACTGCTGACGGCGTTGGCCATCGCCATCGGTGACATGAGAAGGAAGCAGCGACCCTTCACGGGTGGTGGTAGGTATCATCGTCGACAATAGGCACAGAGAGCAAAAGAGAGGCATGCGGATGACAGTAAGCATCGTCGTCTGCGATAGACGCAAAGCACGGTTGAAACCCCCCACGGGCAGCGATAGGCATAGCCGTCTGCGACAGACACGATGCACGGGTGAGATCCCTGCTGGTGGCGATAGGCATCGCCTTCTGCGATAGGTGTGGGATGATGAAGACTTGTCTGCGGACGGCAATAACTACTACCGTCTGTGCTGGCGGAGGACGCCGAAGACACGCCTGCCTATGGTGATGAGCGACACCTTCTGAGACCTGTGAGAAGAAAGAGAGAAGTTTCGAGGTAGGGGATGCATATCGCCGTGCGTGACACCAATCTAAAAACCAAAACAGGAGCCTGACCCACTACTGGTTAGGTGCCTCGATCTCGCCTTTCAGATCTAGATGATCTGGCGGCATGTACCTCGGGTTTCTGGTGAACCCGGGGTTTGAGATCACTCTCTCAGAACCTTGCTAGAGAGTAAGGGTAGGTATACCAATCGATGAGAGAGGAATTTTAGGTGGGTTCCGGACTTAGTTGGGCTGGCTCGCTTAGGCACCCTCTTAGATCAAGAAGAAAGCCCTCCAGCTGCTTTAGTTGGTTCGGAATCGCCTCCCTTGATATGCAATCGTCTTGTTTTCTGCACAACACTTCTATGGTTAATTTGTAAGACAACTGGGTCAAGAAGACCCACCCTTATCTTAGGGCAACGTATGCTCATGTGAGAGCATGATGAAACATAAAGTTTTAGATAAAGATAGAAAAGAGAAGAAAAATTTGACGGAAAGGTGAAGCTAACATTGCATCTAGACAATTATTGACTCGAAGTGGTAGCAAGATGGGCATGGTCCTCACGACCAGCACAATGACAATACTACTCAAAACCGAGATCGATATGGCAGTGCTAAGCTAGATCTACCCTCAATCAAGTTAGAAAAGAAAAGGATGAAGAGAAGAGAGAGACGACAGAGGGAGGAAGAATCCAGACGGTAATGGGCATCGTCGTTGACAACATGAGGAGGCGACATGTCCTTGGCGAACAGTGATGGCTCCTAACGAGGCGCATGGCGATAACTTCTCATAGGTCTCGCAGCTACGACAATGGGCGCAGGGAGGCACAAAAGAAGCCAGTGCGCGACGACGAGTATTGCCTCAACCCTTTGCAGACGGCGATGGGTATTGCTGTCTACAACGGTCACGAGACAGGGTGAACCCCCTATGGGTGGCGATAGGCTTCGTTACTTGCGTCCTTCATTGAGGCGCTTAGGATACGTCTACAGACAGCGATGAGGATCACCGTCTATAGGCCTCGCGAAAGATATAGAACAGAGGGAGAAAGAGACGCGTGCATGGAACTGCCATCGTCATGCGTGATCTATGAGGCTACCAGGGAGGCATGCATGACATTGCCACTGCCGTGCATGGCCTCTGAGGAGAGCTCAGATGGGGATGAAGAAGAAGAAAGAGAACAAGATAGAAAAGAGGAGAGAGAGAAGAAAAGAAAAGAAGAGAGAGAAGGTTTACATCGAACCTAGAGGTACCAGTCAAAAGTTTCTCTCACCTCAATCTCTCTCTCAAGCGTGACACAACAGTGGGAAGAAAGAGAAACTATATTTAGTAAAAACTCTCTCTTTTGCAAGGAGAAGAATCATGCATGTGTCCTTTTTTCCACGTAGAATGCTGGTACATATATATAGAATTTGCCCCAAACATGGGTGGATGATCAGAAGTAACCCTAATAGCTGGAAATTAAGAATAAATTGAATTAAAAGAAATTACAAAATAAGGTGTAAAATGACAGATTTGCCCCTTCTTAACAATTTGTAGAATTCCACAACAGTCCCTATGTTGCCCTAGAACTTGCGTGACCTTGCATGGATGATCCGGGGTCGTTTTGATGCTCAGTTGATCGTAAGATGATTGTTTTCTAGTAGGACTCGGCATGGCAATCGATTTGCTACCAACTTCGAGCCATGGATCGTGTTTTTAGTGCATGATCATGTGACTTGAAATTTGAGTGGATCTTGAAACTTTGTATTCGATAGTATACTTGTTTGGTGATTTCTTCCCTGAACTACACTGAGCATGCTGTTACGATTGCGGGGCAACAAATGCAGCTCGATTCCGTGCCCGAGCGAAGATTTCACAACTTTGGAATTTCTATCGGAATTTGGAATTTCGACGATAGAATTTGCAGTTGTTTCGTCAGCTACATGTGTCGTTCATCATGTACGGGGTTTGGGTCAGTGATAGCCCGAGACCTTATGCTCGCAATGGAATTGGTCTTGTGTCGATCAGGCTCGTGAGCGGCGTGATCCGGCTGCTTGAGCAAGAGACGACGATACTAAATTTCCTGCAATTTCTTCACAGATAAGAAACTTCTCTCTAGATTTTCTTTATGCTCGGTTGTCATCACGGGGCGTGCCACATATCGAATCGCTCGTCTTGATTAGACGAATATGCTCACCAAATTTGAGCGCTATCCGACTTGGGACGAGTGAGATATAAGCATCAAAAAGCGTCAAAATTCACTAGTCATGACTGTCTCTTCCATGGCGTGGAGTTACAGGGTGGCCGCACGGGAATAGCATGCGGCCCCTCCTCTTTCACTTTTTTGCCTATAACTTCTTTTTGGAGTATCTGTTCGAGCTGAAATTTGACCTCTTGGGGTTTTCAACTGTGTCGATTCCAATGGTGGTGGTCCCACAAAAAACTGAGACACTGAAAATATAGCTCTAGTTATATGGACCATTCCAGGGTGCTTTAGGCTGATTTTGCTGGAATTGTTTCTTAGTCTGTACTGCCTTAGACATGTTGGAATGCGATGAAACTTGACAAGAGACTTTTAAGAGACCACATGAAGATCTTGGCAATTTTTGGGGCTATTATGAGACTGTCAAAATTCTACTGTTTGCTAAGCCTTTATTGAGTGGGGGCCCCATGTTGATGAAAAATACCTTTCAACAGCATGCCCTGCCAAATGTTGTGCTTCAAGATAATTGAGAAGTGCAATCATTCGGGAATTTTGAGGGATCTTGTTGAAGTCGTCACCCTCAAGGGACTATCAGGCCTTTTTTTTTAAGGCCAAATGCTACGAATCTTTGGTCGGCATTGTTCGCTGCTACACCAGGTTTGCTTTTGATGCTCAGGGTATCTTTGTAGGTCCCGTCTAGTGAGGTCTAGTCGGGGGCTTTTGACCCATCCCAAAAGTCTTGTCTCATGTAGGCTAGGAGGTTTTGGTGAAACGTACCTTGAAGCTTGTGATAGGTTAGACCCTGGCTTCGTCAGTTTCTTGCCTTTGTGATGGTCCTTAGCATTTTCGGAGGGATATTTTAGTCATCATCCTCACCCTCAAGGACTCTTGTTGTTGTTGAACTAGGGAGATCTTATGCGGCTCTTACTCCCTGATGAGCCATATTGAAATGTGGGGGATCTTATGCTGCTCTCACCCCCTGATGAGCCATGATTGCTAGGAGATATTATGTGACTCTCACTCCTTGATGAGCCATATTGAAATGTGGGGGATCTTATGTGGCTCTCACCCCTTGATGGGCCATGATTGCTGAGAGATCTTATGCGGCTCTCACTCCCTGATGAGCCATGTTGAAATGTGGGGGATCTTATGCGGCTCTCACCCTTGATGAGCCATGGTTGCTGGGCGATCTTATGCGGCTCTCACTCCTTGATGAGCCATGTTGAAATGTGGGGGATCTTATGCAGCTCTCACCCCCTGACGAGCCATGATTGCTGGGAGATTTTATGTGGCTTTCACTCACTGATGAGCCATGTTCTTGGGAGATCTTATGCGGCTCTCACTCCCTGACGAGCCATATGGTATTGCAATTAGATGCTGGCTTTTGAGGATTTAAGCAGACCTCATTAGCCAGGATCTTGACTATTTAGAAACTGGACGTCGGCTGAGGCGACAGCTGTGCGTCTTCCTGTCTTGTCGGTTTAAGAGCCCTTTTGTGGGTTTTCACTTGAACTGGGGAATTAGCGCTATGAAGATGGTTTTCGCCAACTCCTATTATTTCTAGGCTCTTTTACTCATGACCTACGGTCATGTCCACCCTTTTCATCCTTTTTTAATCACGATGCCCTTTCAGGGTTTTCACCGCGCCTGAATTTTGTTTTCCACGAAACTCTCTTACTTATGGTTTCGTGACCATGCCCGTCCATCATTTTTACACATGGTGTTCCCTTGTCTAGGTGTGCACCATGCCCCTTTTTTTTTTTTTTTTTTTTTGAGAATGCGTGTTTAGAGTCGTGCCTTCGAGACCTGTGTGAAACCTTTTAACGTTATGCGGCCAGGACGTGCACTATAGTTTCAGGTCATACAGCTGGACTGTAGTGGTGATGAATGCAGATTGTGGAGGCCATAGAGTAAGCTTGGTGATGACTTTTGACTCACTTGGGAAGATGGCATAAAGTTTCCTTGTGAAGAGTTGATGATGGCTAGATGGTGGGTGAGAAATGGTGACCCACTAGCTGATGACAAGTATGGCTTGCAGAAGGGTTTGCCGTTTGGTGAGCATGGGTAAGACTAACTGGGGAAAGGATGATAATGATGGTGAAGTGGTGCGCACATACAAATGGGATGGCTAGGGAAGGAATGCATGAAGATGCACACGAAAGGCGTGTGTACGTGTATGTAGACTCAGTGGGGAGGAAATGGAGGTGGAGTGCGTACACTAATGGGTCGGTTACAGAAGGCATGCGCGAATACGCGTAACAGGTGTGTGCACATATGTGGGGGACGTCATGCCTCCTAGACCTAAGCAAAGCAGTTTAACGTCATGCGGTCAGGACGAGCACTATGGTTTAAGGTCATATAGCTTGGATCGTGGTTATGAAGTTTAAAGTCATGCAACTAGGACCATGAAGTTTAAGGTCGTGCAACGAGACTTCTGCTACAGTTTAAGGTCATATAGTTTGGACCATGGCTGTGCAGTTTAAGGTCATACAACATAGACCATAGCTATGCAGTTTAAGGTAATGCAGCATGGACTAGTGTGTGGGTCGTCATGTACGTAAAGCTACATGGGGGATGAGTTGTGGGTAGCCATCTGACTCTTAGGGATAAAGGTGGTTAAGGCTATACACAAGAAGAGAGGTTTTAGATGGAGATGGCAGCACTCAAGGAGTGGCAAACAGAAGAGATTTCACTGGGGGTTAGGAGGGCCAGTGTGACTCCACAGGGATAATGAGTAATGGGGTGTACGTAACTCTGCTGAGGATGACAGGGTAGAGCACAGATGAACGTCATTGAGGGTTGAAGGGATAAGGATAGGGATAGCGGGTCATAGTAGGATGTGACCCTTACTGGGATGTTGATGCAGAACACACCCATTAGGGGTTAAGGGGGTGGGTACGACCTCTGCGTGCATCTAACTCCATTGGGGATGTTGCTGAGATACCCTTTTAGCGAAGGAGTTGTCTATCTCTCAGCTGGAGCTGTGCGCATGAGCCATTAGTTGTGCCATGCGTTACAGTTTTTAAGGTCTTCTAGCTCGGATCATGGCTATGCAATTTAAAGTCATGCAGTTAGGACTATGCAGTTTCAGTTCGTGTAATTAGACCTCCACTACAGTTTAAGGTCATGTAGTTTGGACCGTCATGCTAAACCTTTTAAAGTCATGCGGCTAGGACATGCACTATGGTTTAAGGTCACATAACTGGACCATAGTCATACAGTTTTGAGTCATGAACCAAGGAGTATGTAGTTTAAGGTTGTGCAATTCATAAAATTCCAGAACAGTCCCTATGTTGCCCTAGAACCTGCGTGATCTTGCATGGATGATCCGAGGTTGTTCGAATGCCCTGTTGATCGTATGAAGATTATTTTCTTATAGGGCTCGGTATGACAATCGATTTGATACCAACTTCTAGCTATGGATCATGTTTTTAGTACACGATCATGTGACTTAAAATTTGAGTGGATCTTGAAACTTCAGATCGATAGTGTACTCATTCCTTGATGTTTTTAAGTGATTTATTTACTGAACTACACTAAGCATGCCATTACGATCGCGGGGCAACAAACGCAGCTCGATTTCGTGGGCGAACGAAGATTTCACAACTTTAGAATTTTGTCCGGAATCTAGAATTCCGGCGATGAAATTTGCAGTTGCGTGTCGGCTTCGTGTTTAGAATCTGACCGTTCATCATGTACGGGGTTAGGGTTAGTGATAGCCTGAGACTTTACGCCCGCAATGGAATTGGTCTCGCATCGATCGGGCTCGTGAGCTGCGTAATCCGGCCGCTTGAGCGAGACATGATGCTGCTGAATTTTCTGCACTTTTTTCACAGATCATCAACTTCTCTCTAGCTTTTCTTCGCACTCAATTGTCATCTTGCGGCATGCCACATATTGAATCGCTCATGTTGACTAGACGAACATGCTCACCAAAATTTGAGCATGATCTGACTTAGGACGGGTGAGATATGAGCATCGAAATTTACTAGTCTTGATTGTCCCTTCCATGGTGTGGAGTTGCAGGGTGGCCACACGAGAATAACGTGCGGCCCCTCCTGTTTCACTATTTTTCCTATAACTTCCTACTGAAGTGTCTGTTCAAGTTGAAATTTAACCCTTAGAGGTTTTCAACTGTGCCAGTTCCAATGGTGGTAGTCCCACAATAAATTGAGACACCAAAATGTAGCTATAGTTATAGGGTCCGTTTCAGGGAGCAAGAGGCCGATTTTCTACACTGCCCTAGACATGTCGAAATGAGATGATACTTGGAAAAAGACTTTTGACAGACCTCATGATCTTGGCTAGTGTTGGAGCGATTATGAGACTGTCGGAATTTTCACTGTTTGCTAAGCCTGTATTAAGCGGGGGCCCCATGTTGATGAAAGATACCTTCCAACAGCTACTTGAGCACAACCCGGTTCACCGTGTGCTCCTTCCGATGGTGTTATGCAGAATAACGACTAACGTCGTTCGTGAACTATGTTGAGGAAAGGAGACAAAGAAGAGAGAATGAAAGAGAGAAGTTTGCGCATGGCGCTGCCATCACCATGCATGACCTGCGGAACCACAAGAGGGGGAAGAAAGAAGGAGGCATGCACGACACTGCCACTGCCATGCATAGCCTCTGAGAAAGACTCAGCAGAGAAGAAGAAGATAGACGAAGAAGAAGAAAGAGAAGAAGAGATAAAAAATACTTCGAAGATAGGAGGGGTACCGCTCTAAACGTGCTCAAGAGAACTCAAGAAAGAAAGCCTTAATTTTTATTGATCAAAAGTTGAATCCTTGTACAATGATTTTTCTAGCCCCTCTTTTCTCTTTGAGAGGTAGCGTTTATTTATAGACTAGAGTAAAAACGTGGGTAATTACCTAAAACTAACCCTAATTGATGATAATTAAGGTTTATTTGAATTAAAAAATTAAGAAAATAGGTTGCAAAATGATTGATTTGCCCCTGCCTAACAATTGGAAAAATTTCAAAACAGTTCGTGCTGAGAACTAGGGACATTCTTTATCCTTCTCGGATGATCCATTGACGATCCGACATCTGAATGAACAAAAGATGATTGCCATTGCGCAAGGCTCGATGCTACGATCATTTTGATAATAATTTTAAGCCATGAATCACACTTTAAAGGCATGATCACCTAACTTGAAATTTGAATAGATCTTGAAAACTTTTGATTGATAGTGCGTCTTCATCTTGATGTTTTTTTTGACTTATTCACTGAATTGCACTGAGCATATTACCACGATCGCGATGCGACAAACGGGACGCGATTTGGTGCCCGAATGAATATTTGACAATCTTGAACTTTTGGCTGAAATTTAGGATTCCGGCAGTCAAAATCTGCAGTGACTTTGACTTGATCATGTGCGAAATCCAACCATTCATCACGTGCAGGGTTCGAACCAGCGATACCCACGTACCTTACGCACGCGATGCACTTAGTCTCACGTCGATCGGGGTCGCGAGCGCTGTAATATGGCCACTCGAGTGAGTGTAGGTGCTGCTGATTTTCTGCAATTTGTGGGTTCGAATCACAAACCACTCTCTAGCTTTTCTCCTTGCTCCGATATCGTCACGAGATGTGTCACATATCAAAATGCTCATTTCGACGAGACAAACACACTTCAACAAGTTTGAGCGCGATCCGATATGAGACGAGGGAGATATGGACGTTACAAGTTCACTATTTGTGACTGTGCTTTAATGGAGTTTAGTTGCAGGGTGGCCACATGGGAATGGTGTGTGGCTCCTCCTGTTTTAATGTTTTACCCATAACATCTCCCTAGAGGGTCTGTTTAAGTTGAAATTCGGCCCCTAAGGGTTTTCAATCATGTAGGATCCAATGACAGTGGTTTCACAGATTTTTGATGCTCTGAAAGTAGAGTTCCAGTTGTAGGGGTGCATTTCAGGGTGCTAGAGGCTTATTCTATCGAACGTTTTCTTAGTCTGCACTACCCTAGATATGTCGGAATGCGACAAAACTTGGCAAGAGACTTTTAGGAGTCCTTATGAAGATCTTTATTAGTTCTGGGGCTATTACCGTAAAAGGCGCTTGGACCAATAAACAGGTTGATGCAGCACTCGTCTCAACAGGCGGCTTCAACCTGCATTCAAAAGAAAAATACCTGATGTCATAATACCAGGATCCATAATAAAAAAGAGTCCTTGAGGGTGAAGATGATGAACAAAAGATCCCTCAAAATAAAAAAGAGTCCTTGGGGGTGAGTACGGTAAACAAAAGTTCCCTCAAAATAAAAAAGAGTCCCTAGGGTGAGGACAATGACTAAAAGATCCCTCAAAAACAAGAAGAGTCTTTGAGGGTGAGGGCGATGAACAAAAGATCCCTTAAAATAAAAAAAAGTCCCTAGGGTGAGGACGATGGCCAAAAGATCCCTCCAAAAATAAGAAGAGTCCTTGAGGGTGAGGACGATGAACATAAGATCCCTCAAAATAAAAAAGAGTCCCTAGGGTGAGGACGATGACCACAAGATCCCTCAAAAGCACAAAATGGCCCCTTAGGGTACCGTCCAATAAGGTGAGGACTGTAAACACTAATCTATCCATGTTGCAAACTCGTCTGATAAGGTGAAGGCATTAAAAACTAATCCCTACAGTCCCGCGAGGGTGAGGATTGAGAAAAGATACCTCAAAGTCTCTTCTCCCCCAAAGTCTCCATGGATGGATCTGCGACAAATGTGTCTAAACATCTAAGCATCCTAGTTACAGCATTACGTGGATTTCTCCTCGGCATTCACGTGGTCCTGTGGTTAGGAAGAAAAAGAGATAAAGCCAAAAGAAAATTTTCAAATGTTATCCTTCTCGCTTCTCTCGAAGCACAACATTCGATGGGGCATGTTCTTTGCAGACATTTTTCAGCACCATGGGTCCCCGATGCAAAATAAAAGAGAGAAGCCGGTCAATAAAGCTTGACAAACAGTGGAAACTATTTACGAAACTATTTTGCTCATGGTTTCGTGACCATGCCCGTTCATCTTTTTTACTCATGGCGTTCCCTTGTCCAGGTATACACCATGCTCGTTATTTTTTGTGAATGTGTGTTTAAGGTCATGCCTTCGAGACTTGTGCGAAGCCTTTTAACGTCATGCGGCCAGGACATGTACTACAGTTTAAGGTCATGCAGCTGGACCATGATGGAGATGGATGACAGTCTATTGAAGCCATGGAGTGAGTATGGCGGTGGTTTTGATTCACTTTAGGGAGATGGCACGAGGCTACCTATGAAAGATGGATGATCTATGAATGGCACGTGAAAAGTGGTGACCCACTAACTAACGACGAGTATGGATGGAGGGATGGCTCACCGTTTTGTGAGCATGGGTGAGACTCACTGCGGAATGATGGATAATGGTAATTAAGGAAGGTGGATTTTATGAAGATGGTGGATAGTGGTGACCCATTAGCTGGTAGCGAGTATGGATGGTGGAATAATTTGTCGTTTTGTGAGCATAGGTGAAACCCATGGGGAATGGTGAGTGTTGTAGAGGGAAATGGATCCACTAGGGATTTGGTCATGTGTGGAAGCATGTTTAAAGTCTGCCTCTTAGACTATGTGCAAAGCCTTTTAACATCATGCAGCTCGGACATGACCATAGTTTTGAGTCATACAGTTGGACCATGCATTTTAAGGTCATGCAACTAGACCTCCGATAATGTTTAAGGTCATATAGTTTGGACCATTAACGATGGGAATCCTCTGAGGATTACTTGGGTCAATATAGCTCTACAGGGGTAATGAGCAATGCTATGCATGTAACTCCGCTGAGAATGACAAGCCGGAGCACAGATGTAGCCCCACAGGGAATAGTGGTGGAAGACACTCGATGGAGAGGTATGTCCATTTCATAGTTTAAAGTCATGCGAATGGACTATTTATCGCACCATTTAACGTCTTGCTATAGGGACGCGTCTTACAGTTTTAAGGTCTTGTAGCTCGGACCATGGCTATGTAGTTTAAAGTCATGCGGCTAGGACCATGCAGTTTAAGGTTGTACAACTGGACCTCCGCTACAGTTTAAGGTCATATAGTTTGGACCATGGCTATGCAGTTTAAAGTCATGCGGCTAGGACGATACAGTTTAAGATCGTGCTACTAGACCTCCGCTACAGTTTAAGGTCATATAATTTGGACCATGGCTATGCAGTTTAAAGTCATGCGCCTAGGACCACGCAGTTTAAGTTCATGCAACTAGACCTCTGCTACATTTTAAGGTCATATAGTTTGGACCATGCAGTTTAGGGTTGTGCACCTAGATCATTATGTGGTAAGGGAATGTGACTCCATGGGGAACAAAGTCATAACTGGAACTTGACTCTCTGAGGATATGATGAATGTAGCACAGAGAATGGACTCCCTAGCGATACAAAATGGTCCTCACTGAAGATAACATGTCATAACATCTGGGTGTAGCTCGCTGGAGCTGATAGTGGGAGAGCCACTTACGGCACTCACACGGCGCTAACGCATGTCGCACTAGGCCTAGATGATGCGCACGACGTTAGGCTTCTGGTGAAGTTCACGACATCAGGCCTCTGGATGAAGCGCACGACATTAACACAAGTAAGGCACGTGACACTAAGCCTTAGATAACATGTACAGCGCAGGGCGTTAAGTTTCAAATAATGCACGCGGCGCTAAGCTTAATAATGTGCACGACATTAGCTTGGGGAACATGTTGTGTGTGGTGTTAAGACATAGCGATGCCGATGGTAGCAAGTAACAGGAGAAGGCAGTTGGTAGTAGACTTATAAAGCACAGGCGGCAATGACTTGGATGCGAGCCTCAGGCTTGACCCACCCCAGCCTGGACCTATCGTTGTTTGGAGACGAGGACTGGAGCATCATTTTGAGCTTGTGAAGGGTACTTTGTGTAACCCTCATCTACAAAAGGGGGTAAAACCCCATTTTACTGCTTTGCCTTCGGTGAAACGGTGAAGAGAGTTTTAGAGAACGAGAGCTTTCGTCAAGAGACTTCCGGCGAGAAACCTTCGGCCAGGCCACAGTGCGCAGTCATTCAGGAGCTCTCCGGCGATCTTCAGCAAATCGTGAACCTTCGCAGAGTGCTTGTGAACGTTTTAAGAGAACGCCAAGGCCTCTTGAGCAAGGAACAGGGGCTGTTTGAGAAGAAGGGAACCCGGCGAAGTTGCAGTGAGGTCTGCAGAGGCCGTAGTAGTGATCCTACAAAGGTGAAAAGAGGGGAAAGCATAGCGGCTGTGCAGAAACCGACCAGGGGACTCTAGTGGTTTTCCTGATGGTCTTTTAATCACCGGAAGAGAAGGAGGAGGAACAACAGTGGGCTCACCGGAAACACAGTGACATTTCGACAAGTTTTTTTTTTTAAGGGATTGGAAAGGCAAAAAGAAGGGAGACCGAGAGGTCACAATGAGATTTATGTGGAGATTCTGGTGGTTTCCTGAGGAGAGGAAAAGGATAGAGGGGGTCATCAGGTGGATAGGAAGGAAATTTTTCCAGTGAGAAGAGGAAAGGCCTGTAGGGACCCAAAGAGTCGCGAAGACTGTAGCCGTTGGGAGGTGGAAAGTCGTGGGAAGGTGACCATCACCGGAGAGCGACGGTAGGGGAAACCGAAGAGGCACGAGACACTAAATGCCCCCTAGATTTATGAATGAAATAACTCTTTTCTATTTTTGTGTGATGCATGTCTTTTATTCTTCCTTCTCTTTCTGCTTCATTGTTTACGCCCTTTCACTGTGTGAGATGAAAAAGAATAACCCACTCATTGCTTTGTCTTATGATAAATTGTTGCGGCTTCAATGACCTCGAATGGGGGAGTAGTTGCTTCCTCACCCCTTAGTGTTTGATTAGACAAGGGCTCATAGTTCATGGTTCTCATGATTTGGTGAGCCTGTTCACTGTAAATACTCCAATCTGGGGGAGCCTTGGCTTCGATTCAAGTTGCATTTCTCTTGAGCTCATCATATGTCATAGTCTCAGGGACGAACTCCTTTAAGTGCTTTGAAGCGACACGCATAACCTCCAACTGATTATGGAGGCGGCGAACCTCACTTATCAACTCTGCCATGGGATGTTGTTCCTGAGAGCCGGAGGGCTGACACTTGCCTACCTGCCCTGCTCCACATTGAAGAAGTGTAAGACCTTTTGGCTGCTGATGATCTCTTTGTTCAAGGAGTATGGGATTCGGAGTACCTTCCTTGGTGGTTGGTATCCCAGTTCTGCTTCTAGAAGAGCAATGGGGACATGCAGGACTTTTTGCTGGTCCGGCGTGTAGGTGACTCTCAATGCTGGAAGGTCTACCTGCAAGGCTTTCTCAACTTCAGAAGTTGCTTCTAGCTCATTATTTTGTTCTGACAAATTAGAAGTGGAGGTAGAGGGGGAAGCTTCATATTCAGGAGATGACACCATGATCTCAGAGATGTGGCAAGGTATACTTGGGTAAATAGGAGTCAGGGGGAGGATCTTGCCTTGTCTTTCCTCCTCGTTGAACATGTCCATAATCATTCACCCAAGGTCCTTGACATCATCATGAGACAAGGGTCATGTCTCTCTCACAGGCTTCCAGCCATCATCCCTTGGCCTTTCTGGAGCTGTAAGATCCATGAAATAGTACTTAACGTCAGCATAGTGAGTCTCAGCTACAGGGAACGTTCTCTTATCATCATAGATCGTGTGTTGTCTCCCATCTTGATTGTATTTGAAGCATTGGTGGAGCGTGGACGGAACCACCCCCTGATCGTGAAGCCAAGGGCGGCCGAGCAGGACATTGTAAGATGTATCAGTGTCAATTACGTGAAAGTGAGCATAATGTTTCAGGTCACCGATCTTGAGGCGAAGACGAACTGTCCCAGCCGGCTTTTCTTCTGATTGGTTGAACCCTTGCAAAGTGATGTGGGTATGAGTGAGGTCTTAGATCCTAATCCCAATCAAATGAGGATCCTTCTTGGGATCAGGTTGACTGCTGACCCTCCATCCAGCATAATCCGGTTGATAGGGTAGGCATGAAATTCACCAGTCACAAAGAGGGCGATTGTGAAATTTGCCCCCCAACTGAAGGTCATCTTCAGAAAAGGTGATCGCTAAGCACCCACTCAGGATGGTTGGGTCTACCTCAATAGTCTCCACTTCAGTCTAGTACACCTCCCAGTTAGAAAGGGCTTGAATCGCGGCCATACTGTAGTCTTTGGAAAGCATAAAGGCATCATAAATACTTAGAAGGGCTGGAAGTTTTTTCAAATGCCCAATTATGTTATATTTTACCTTATCCTCATCAGCCTTCTGTGCTCTTAATACGTGGTAGGGTAGGTTTAGGAGCAGGTTTTGGTCGATGCAGTATGGGCTAATGGGGAAGTAATAGAGATTTGTATTAGGGATGTAGAGGTTTGAGGTTAAGGCTTGGGGAAAACTGAAGGATTAGGAAACTTGAGGTCTTTGAGCTTCTGAGGTGTTTGCTATCGCTTCTTCCCTGATCTTAGGCTCATTTGCCCCGTGTTAGATGATACTTCCCAGATCTGCACCATATGGGAGGCCTCCTTAGAACAAGAGCTTGCAGATGGCTCAATCTTGGCTTGGGTTGCTAGGGCATCTGCGACGGTTAAGAATCTAGCCACTTGAGCCAACATCTTTCTTAGTTGCTTCCAATGCGACTTGCTGATGTTGGTGCGTTCGAGATCTTTATTTACAGCTTCGAAGTCTGGACATTGTCGAGCTGTACTTGCGATAGAGCTTTAATCTGCCATCAGGCCTTTGCCCCGAATTCCCTTGTGAGGTCCGGGTGCATGGCTGACCTGAGGCGAGTGACTTCAGATAGTACTCTTAGGGAAAACCTTCGAGTATCAGGTCTCGAGGTGTTTACCTGGCAAAGGAAGGGCCACAGAAGAAGAAACTAGCTCGTGACTCCGTCTGAGTCGAGATCGAGGAGGAACCTGTGAAGCTGATGCGTGTGCACCTTTGGAGGCAACCCTCCGGATGACTTCGGGGTCAGTCTGGACTGGGTCAGCTGGTTCGACCTTAGGAGGCGAGACCTATGAGCTCGTGTGTGTGAGGGACAGGGTAGGAGCTTATCTCTCACAGGGTGACGCCATGTGTGCTGAGAGGCACAAAACTGGTGCTGCCCCGAGCTATGGGATGGAGATGCATGGCACGTGCAAGGTTCAGCCTAAGAAGGTCTAGCCTTGGATGCGAGCTCAAGGCAGCATTAAATTTGCCCCGAGGTGTGGCTTGAGTGAACGAACCACGAGCCTTTAGGTGTGTGAGAGAGGGGGAGGCCCCAGGTTCTCCTCCTCGGTGTGTCAAGCCTCTAGGCATTGAGGTTTGGGGTGGTGAAGGAGTATGGGGGGTGGTCTTGCGGCGACCCTCAGGAGCGATGGCAATCTGCTTGCCTTACGTGAAAGCGGACATCCTTGGGGCAAACCATAGCAATGTGACTGGCAAGCGACTTGCTAGTAGCAGAGTGTGTGTTGTGGGTGGTAGCAAACGAGCTACCAATACGAAGGGCCTTGGTGGAGGGTCCACTAGAACTAAAAAGTGGGGAGTTAGGGACCTTCAAGTCCCTTGTCGCACCAATTCAGTAAAGAACCTGGGAACCGGACTGTGAGTGCCAACTCAAGAGGAGTATAGGGAGTGAGGCTTGAGAAACTCGCTTCCCCGGGAGGGTCACGAGTGCGGGGATGAGAAAATCCCAAATCGAATGAATGGGTTGAATAGCTCAGATGACATGGAATGCAATGTAGAAATAAAAGGTGATGCCGATCAAGCAAGAGCTAACCGACAAATGGGTAGTATGTCCCCAATGGAGTCGCTAAACTGGTTGGATGCCTCGATCTCGCCCCTCGGATCTAGATGATCCGGTGACACGTGTCTTAGGTTCAGAAGACCCGAGACCTGAGATCGCTGTCTTGGTAACTTTGTTCACAAAACAAGGGTAGATGCCCAATTGGTGAGAGAGGAATTTTATTCATGAGGTGGGGACCAACCTCACCTACGTCCATGACTTACTCGGGCCGACTCACGCGGGCTCCCTCTTAGATCACGACGAAAAGTCCCCCAGCTGCTTCAGCTAGTTCGAAATCGCCTCCCTTGACCTGCAATATGCTTGTTTTCTGCAAAGCACTAACATGGTTAATTTGCAAGACAAGTGGGCCGAAGGACCCACCCTTGTCTTGGGGCGACCATGCACAAATGTCCACGTTCAGACTGCAGCGTAGATGAGAAGTTAGAGTGATGAAGAAAAGGATTTAAATAAGGAGGGGAAAGACAAGAGGACTTGACAAGGGAACGAGACTAGCATGATAGCTGGACCAGTATAGTGACCGACTCGGAGTGGCAGCAAAACAGGCACGATAACTTAGACCAGCGCAACGACAATACTACTCGAAACCAAGGCTAATATGTCCCAATTTGGTGTGGCAGCAAGACGGGCATGGTATTCTGGACCAGCACGACGGCAATACTGCTCGACAATCAGACCATTATAACAATGCTAGACTGAGTCTGTCCTTTGGTCAAGTGAGAATGGAAGAAGGAAGGAGAAGAGAATAGAGCGAAAAGAAGATGCAGGATGAAGATGTAGGAAGGTCCCGGCGACATTAGGCATCACCGCCCACAGCCAGGGTGTAACAGTGTCGGGGTCCCTGGATGGCGCTGGACACTGTTGCTCACGGTGGAGATTCCTGCGGACGGCAATAACTATCGCCATCTACGCTGGTGCAAGACATTGAAGACACACCTACAAACGGCGATGAGCAGCGCCGTCTACGACCCGTGAGAAGAAAGAGAGATGGTTTGCAGTCGGCGATGCATATTGCCCCGTGTGACACCAATCCTGGAACCGAAACAGGAGCCTGACCCGCTACTTGAGCACAGCCCGGCTCACCGTGTGCTCCTTCAGACAGTGTTGCGCACAACAACGACTAACGCCATGTGTGAACTATGTTAAGGAAAGGAGACGAAGAAGAGAGAAGGAAAGAGAAAGAAGTTCGCGCATGGCGCTTCCAGCATGACCTGCGGAACCACAGGAGGGGGAAGAAAGAAAGAGGCATGCGCGACCCTACCACTGTCGTGCATGGCCTCTGAGAAAGATTTAGCAGAGAAGAAGAAGACCGACGAAGAAGAAGAAAGAGAAGAAGAGAGAGAAAATACCTCGAAGATAGGAGGTGTACCGCTATAAACGTGCTCAAGAGAACTCAAGAAGAAAGCCTTAATTTTGATTGACCAAAAGTTGAGTCCTTGTATAACGATTTTTCGAGCCCCTCTTTTCTCTTTGAGAGGCAGTATCTATTTATAGACTAGGGCTAAAACGTTGGTGTATTACCCAAAACTATCCCTAATTGATGACAATTAAGGTTTCTTTGAATGAGAAATAGGGTGTAAAATGACTGATTTGCCATTGCCTAACAATTGGAGAAATTCGACAACAATCCCTGCTAAGAACTAGGGACGTTCTTTATTCTTCTCGGACGATCCATTGATGATCTGGCATCCGAATGAATAAAATATGATTGCCTTCTGTAGGGCTCGATGCTACGATCATTTTGACAATAATTTTAAGCCGCAAATCACACTTCAAAGGCATGATCACGTAGCTTGAAATTTGAATAGATCTTGAAACTTTTGATTGATAGTACATCTTCATCTTGATGTTTTTCTTCGACTTCTTCGCTGAATTGCACTAAGCATGTTACCACGATCACGTTGTGACAAAGTGGACGCGATTTGGTGCCCGAACGAAGATTTGACAATATTGAACTTTTTGACGGAATTTAGAATTCCGGCTGCCGAAATCTGCAGTGACTTCTGGTTAGGTGCCTCGATCTCACCCTCCGGATCTGAATGATCGGGTGGCACGTGTCTCAGGTTTCAGACGAGACCCAGGATGTTTTGAGATCGCTCACTCGGGAGCCTCATTTGAGAACAAGAGCAAGTATTACCAACCGGTGAGAAAGGAATTTAATGTCGTTAGGCGGGACTTACCTCACGTGGGTCTGTGACACGCTAGGGCTGGCTCACGTGGGCGCCCTCTTAGATCACTTTGGAAAGCCCCCTGGGCAATCGCCTTTCTTGTTTCTTCTTTCCTACAAACACATACACACATATTAGAAGTACCGACAAGTGGGGCAAGGTCTCCACCTTGTTACATGATGAAATAAAAATGAGAGAGATGAATTAAAATAAAGATGAAATAAAATAAAATTAGGAAATGGAATTAGGATTAAAATGGCATGAAGTGAAGTGAAACAAATAAAATGAAGTAAAATAAAATAAAAGGGATGGAAGAAAATAAAATAAGATGATATAAATGAATAAAAAAAGAGTAAGGGATAATAGGATAAAATAAATGGAATAAAAATAAAATACAATGGAATAAGGGAAAATGAATTAAAATGAAGGAGGTGAGAAAAATAAAATAAAATAAATAAAATAAAATAAAATAAATAAAATAAAGAAGTTAAAGATAAATTAAAATAAAATAAATGAAGTAAATAGAATATGGTAAAGGAATGAATTAAAATAAAGTAAGGTAAAATAAAAGAAAAAGGTGTGATGGAAATAATATAAAAAGGAGGAAATAAAATAAAGTGGAATAAAGTAAAATAAATGAGGTAAATAAAATAAGGAAAATAAAAATAGCGTGGGTGGGCAAAAAGAGTAACATAAAGTAAATTAATAAAGTAATAAAATAATAAAAAAATTGATTGAGACGGGAGAGGGAGAGGGTTGAGTGTTAAGTCATTGGGTTTCTTTTAAAATGGTGTGAGAGGAAGAAAAAGGGTATGGAATTAAATAATATAAATAAAAGTTGCTTAGGAGAGAGAGAAAGAGACTTGAAGTTGGATGTTTGGGTTGTTAACGTTTTACATAGAAAGAGAGCTTTTGTGGTATGGTTTTTTTTAAAGTTTAGAGAGAGAGAGTTTCGTTGGGTTACTGGAATGAAATGGTTGGATGAAAACGAAGATAACGAATACTTCAAGACGAAAAGAACGGGGGGAAAAGAAAGGGCAGATTTCGCTCGGACGTTTAGAGAGAGAAAGAAACACGAGAAGCTCGGGTTTTTCCGTTGCGAGAGAGAGAACAGGGTGATGATCGCGAAAGACTGGGGAAAGGCGGAGAGATCTGCGGGAAAGTTGGAGAGCTGGGAGAAAAGTGGGACAGGAAGGTGGCGAAGATGGTTCGCAGCAATGAGGTTGTGATTAACGATGTGGGAGAGGCGGAGGCGGAGGCGACTGGTTGTGGGAGTGAAGAGGGAGCTCGAGAGTGGTGGAGATGAAGAGAGACGTGAGAAGAAGGGCGAAGGACAGGGACGGAGATAGTTCGCAGCCTGGTTGGCGGCGAGTGGAAGTGGAGAAGAAGATGGGAGGGCTTGGTTTGACGGTGGTGGCAGCATGGACAGCAGAATGGGCTAGAGAGCGGGAGCAACAACTGGCTACCGGTGGCTGAGAAGAGGCAGGAGAGTTGCTAGTGGTGGAGCGGTTGTTTGCATAGAAGAAGATCACAGGAGAGGGAGCCGCAAAGTGGCATCAGAGAGGTTGAGAGATGTGAGGACAAGTGCTGCGAAAGAGGTGGAGGACATGGTGATGGTTCTGTGAGAGATAGCTCGGCCATGGAGGAAGGGGAGCATCAAGATGGCGGCTGTGGCTGGTTGGCTGTTGACTGTGGTGTGGGAGAAATGAAGATAGCAGAGGTGGTTGAGGTCAGGGGCGATTGCTGATGATTGGCAGCAGAAAAAAAATGGAAAGGAGGCGGCAGGCAGCTGCTGCCTGGTGCATGGGAACGAGAGACGAGAGGAACAGGGAAGGAGGAAGGCTTGGTTGCAATGGTGAAGGAGGAGGAGATGGCCGCAACACAAGTTGTAATTGCAGGGAATGGATCGTGAGCCAATGGAACTTGAGTAAAGATGGGGCAAAAGAAAAGGGAGGCTAGGAGGTCCGTTGGGCAAGAGAAGAGAGTGGGTGACTGAATAGAAAGAGGTTGATATGGTTGAGGTAAGGGGATTTGGGGGATGGTGCTCGCGTGGGACCACGGAACATGAGAAAGAAAGATGAGACTCCAGTAAAAGGGGTTGATACGATTGAGGTAAGGGGATTTGGGGGATAGTGGTCGTGCCGGACCACATGAGAGAGAAAGAGAAAGATGAGACTCAAGGGTACACTAAAAGGGTAACGTGAAAAATCAATAAAAAGAAAATAAAAAAAAGGAGAGATGGACCAACAAAACAAAAAAAGATAAGAGGAGGTAAACTTGAGGTTACACGAGAAGCAAGTGAACATACAAGACATAAAAGCATAAAAAAAGAAGAAAATTATGGACTTACTAGACCGGAAAAGAGAAAGCGGTGGACATGCAAGACAACGAGGAGGGAAGATAAGGTTGTGGTCATGTGAGACCACAAAGGCATGAAAGAGGAAGAAGTGGGAAAAATTAAGCGAAAACCCAACCGGCCCCGTGAATGAGAGGAGAGGAGAGGAGAGAGAAAACTCAGCCAGTATTGAGAGTAAGAGGAGAGGAGAGAGAAAATTCCACCTGGCACTATGAATGAAAGAAAAGGAGAGTGTAAACCCAGCCCGACGTTGGGAATGCAAGAAGAGGAGAGCGAGAAGAGAGATAAAGATGAGAAGAGAGAAAAAAGAAGAGGGAGAAAGGGAGATAGAGAGAAGAGAGAGAAAGAGAGATAGAGATGAGAAGAGAGGGAAATATAAAAAAGAAAAGAGAAAAAGAGAGATGAAGAGAGAGAAAAGAAGAGGAGAGAGAAAATTACATTATCTAAGGGTAAAGGCTTTTTTATTCTCTCTCATCTCTCTCTTTCAGACGTATTCAAGAACTTAAACAAGAATGAAAATTTTATTGAACAAATGAAAAATAAACCGAACGTCCATTACAATTTAGCTTTACATGTTATATAGAATTGGGTTAAAACATAGGTGTACACTCAAAAACTACTTCAATTGAGGACAATTACAATTATTCTAAATTAAAGGAAATTAAGAAAATAGAGTGCAAAATAATTGTTTTGCCCCTACTTGACAATTCATAGAATTCTGAAATAGTCCCTTGAAATTTGTTTGAATCTTGGAAACTTCGGATCGATAGTGCACTCGTTTTTTAATATTTTTTTGTGATTTATTCATCGTAGTGCGCTAAGCATGCCGTCACGATTACGTGGCAACAAACAAAATGCGATTTGGAGCCCGAACGAAGATTTCACAACTTTTGAGTTTTTGTCGGAATCTGGAATCCGACGTGCAGAATTTACAGCGGTTTTGATGCCTTTGTATGTGAAATCCAACAATTCATCGTACACGAGGTTTGGACCAGATATAGCCTCGGACCTCACGCACATAATTCAATTCGTTTCGTGCCAATCGCGTGTGCGAGCGTCGTGATCTGGCAGATCGAACGAGTCGTGCTGCTGTTGAATTTTCTACAACTTCTTTCACGGATCAACGACTTCCATTCAGTTTTTCTGTCTGCTCGGCTGTCGTCATGGGGCGTACCACATATCGAATTGCTCGTCTTGATGACATGAACACGCTCACCAAATTCGGGAGCAATCCGATTTGGAACAAGTGAGTTATAGGCCCCGAAAGTGACTGCCTATGACTGTAAAAAACAACCACCTTTAATGGTGTTTTGATGGAGTGAGGCAACACAGGAATAGTGTGCGGCCTATTCCTTTTCGATATTTTACCCATAACTTTGTCTTGGAGTACCCGATTAAACGGAAACTTAACCCATAGGGATTTTCGATCGTGTCGGATCTAATGCAAGCGGTCCCACAACTGTTTGACGCACCAAAAGTATGACTCTAGTTACTGGGTCCATTTCATGGTACTAGAGACCGATTTCACTGAAATTATTTATGTGTTCACTATCTTAGGCATGTTTGATCGTGATGAAACTTGGCAGGTGGTATTTTGAAGTACTGATGAAGATTTTGACCAATTATGGGGTCATTTTGAGATTGAATTTTCACTGTTTTGTAAGCTTTATTAACCTGCTTCCTATCAGTTACCAAGGTGTTGAAAAATACAACTTCGACTTGATCTTGCATGAAATCTGACCATGTATCAACCAGTGATAGCCATGTACCTTACGCATACAACGCAACAAAGCTCGAGTCAATTGGGCTCGCGGGCGTTGTGATATGGCCGCTCGAGTGAGTGGAGGTTCTGCTGATTTTTTGCAACTTATAGCTTCGAATCACGAACTTCTCTCTAGCTTTTCTCCCTGCTCCGACATCATCACGGGACGTGCCACATATCAAAACGTTCGTTTTGACGAGAAGAACACGCTCCAATAAGTTTGATGCAATCCAATCTCGAACTAGGGAGATATGGATATCGTAAGTTCACTGCTCCTGGTTGTGCTTTAATGGAGTTTAGTTGTATGGTGGCCACACAAGAATAGTGCGCTGCTCTTCTTGTTTTAATGTTTTGCCCATAACTTTTCTCTGGAGTGTCTATTTAACCTGAAATTTGGCCCTTAGGGATTTTCAACCGTGTCGGATCCAATGGTGGTGGTCCACCGCCTTTTGATGCTTCGAATGTAGAGTTCCAGTTACAAAAGTCCATTTCAAGGTGTTAGAGGTTGATTTTGTCGAAATTATTTGTCAGTCTGCACTACCTTAGACATGTCGGAATGCGACGAAACTTGGCAGGAGACTTTCAGAAGTCCTTATGAAGATCTTGACCAGTTCTGGGGCGATTATGAGACTGTTGAAATTTCTACTGTTTGTCAAGCTTTATTGATCGGTTTCTCTTGTTTATTCTGCATCGGGGACCCATGGTGTTGAAAAATGTCTTCAAACAAACTTTTAACAACACTCGATTTTAAAATGCTAAATTATACTTATGACACTTGAAACTTCATCAAAATACAATTCTCATTATATCAATATGTGATTGCTCAAGTGTAGTGTGTATCAACAGCATGGGAAGCCAAATAGAGCTCTCAAGTGTTCGATTTACTGCCAAATGACTACACCATGTGCTAATGAGTGACATGTAATGGCATCACATAAATTCGGGGCGATTTATCATCCAAGAAATGGGAAGCCAAGTATCTAGTGATGTTTACAACATATGTGAGAGGTATTTGCAGATATTTAAATGATCTAACAGGTGTAAAAATTGTGCAAGTGATTCAAGGCTTTAGAACACAAAACCAGATCGAGCTTTCTCACAAAGTGGCACTTATAAATTTTGCCATAGTTTCTCTTAGAGAATCGGCCAAATCAAGATTATTATGAAATGTTCTAAGTGACTTATGTAAGTTAGAAAACTCTGAGAAGTAAGTCAATAAAAGGTTCAAAACATTAATTGGGAATGCCTTATGAAGACTGGTTCAATTCAGACATAAATGAAGCATAATTGATCACAGATCAAGTTAGAACAAAAGGAACATTAAATGACTAAAAAAGATCATCAAATGAGATTGTAATGCTGCTAGAATTGCATAAATACAATAGAGAAATAGATGATCTAACGATAGAAAATGAAAGGGCCTACTAAAAAAATGAAGGTCACTTGACTTGTTGATTCATGGAGTGAGCTATGAATCATTTATTACCATTAATGGAGCTCGAATTTCCCTTGGAGATGGCTGCTCTCTTCCAAATGTTGAAGATGAAGTGTAGAGAGATAAAGGAAGGGTTGGGGCATGTAACTTATGGAGGGAGTTTTAGTGAGAGAAGCTTGTGTTGAAATGACCTCAAAAAAGGTATTTATAGCTTTTTCATGGCACGTGGGATGAGATGCTTCTAGAAGATGAATTAAGTCCCTCTATGTCATCTACCAAAGGTTATAGAGAGCAATATGATCTAGCCTATCATTACCATTAGTCATCTTGATGTGGGCATGGATTTTACACTTTTTGTCCTCCTTTAATTCACACTCATTTCCATTGTTATCAAAATGGGCATGCTCTAAGTTAATTATAAACATTAAAACCACGATAGAGGGTATGCCCTTAAGGTCTTTTAACCAAAATTTCAGCAAACCAAATAATTCAAAATTCCCTCCTTAAAAAATCAAAATTGACTAATAAAAGTATGCGATATAAGCAAGGTGTTACATGCACAATTGCCATGTGCCCATAAGGTTAGGTTGATAATAACAAACCCTACACCTTTTCTAGAACCTCTCACACATACGCATTACACACTTGCTTTAGGCAATTAACATATGCTTTAAATCAAATTTTCAAAACACATTATTTATAGTAAAATAGAAAAATCAGCACAAAATACAACATAACATTAATAAAAGACAAGGAGGTCCCCATGGGGTTGATGTCACCCCTACATCATCTCCATGTGGGAGAGCGTGGGGCCCCATGGTCAGACCATGTGGACACCCATTAGCCATTTGGGTTGTCCCATGTGGGCCCTGGTGGAACTGTCTTTATTTGTCATTATGTTAACACCATTTCAGAAATTGGTTTTTCTTGTCCGAATAAATCTAGAAAAAATCCCATAAATTCACAAGAATTATTTAATAATTTTTCATCAAAATAAAAAATTTTCAAAATATTTAAAAATTGTCACAAGGAAAATTTCGATCCAGGGAGTTGAATTACAAAAATAGAGCACTCCACATGGCTAGACACGAAATCCAAAGTCACGTTCTCAGAAATGACCCAATAGACTCATGACCCATAATGTTTAATCAGGGGCTAAAGATATTAGTTTATCAAAATGAAGTCGATATGCGACTCTGAATCCTCAAGGCTAAGTGGATTTCAGGTCCACCCCCTAGAGGACATACACACGAGGTACGAGAGTTTCTCTCTTGGCATATGTGTATAGCTTTATCTAATGGATCCATAGGAGAACATGTTTCCAATAAATTGTGACTCTATATGCACATGCTACGAGAAGGTTTGGAGTAGTCAAGGTTTTAGGTCCATGCCCTTTGTTGGCCCTAACCTTTCCATACAAAACTTTCATTCATTAAGCTCATACGAACATCGTATTGTCTCGTCCTATCATAGTCATGAGGTTCAAACATAATCAACCGACCCTGGATTAGAGGTAACCTTTAACCCTCCCGATACCTCTCATATATGAAACCTCCTCATGACCGAATCGGGGTTCCATGAGACTTGGTCCCAGTATGCCATGAACTTAGAGTCATGTTACTGTTATATTCCTACTCAAGCAAACAGCCATTGAAAATGAAGAAATTTAAGGTCTTGAAAGGATACCAATATTATCAGATTTGGCTTTTTAAGGCTTTAAACAATATAACATAAAAGGTGATCCATATACATTCACATAAACCATAACATAAACCATATGCACATCGCATAAGCACAAACCATATGCATGATTCATAAGCAAATGTAAAACCATACAAATGCACCCCCATAAGTAAATTATCATTCAATCTTTGTTAATCCCATATTGTGCACATATTGCATGAACACACTACAAATCAAGCCTTTGGTCATGGGGTCAGCAAGCATGGCCTCATTGGGTATGTAAGCAACTTCAATCTCTACATTCTCTATCTCACCTCTTATGAAGTAAAATATGAGTTGTATATGTCTTGACTTACTATGAAACCTTGGCTCTTTAGCATTTAATATAGCCGCTTGGTTGTTACAAATTAATTTCATAGTCTCTTGTCTTAAAGGCAGGTATCTTAAATTATTTAGAAACTTTTTAATCCATGAAGCTTCCTTAGCTGCCATACAACATGCAATATATTCAGATTCCATAGTTGATAGAGCAACTAAATCTTGTTTCTTCGACAACCAAGGGGTATCACCACCACGATATAAAAGCACATATCCCAAAGGGGATTTATAGTCATCCGAGTCTCCTTGAAAATCGATATCAGAATATCCAAACATCAACTTCTGCATAAGTGAGAGCATAATCACAAAGTCCTTTTTAAGTATCTTAGAATTCTTTTAATTGCTCTTCAATGTTGTATTCCGATATTACTTTGAAATCTACCAATTAAACTTTGAGCAAATGCTTAATCGGGTCTAAGTTGTCACAGTCATATAGATGAGTGACCCTATGATACTTTTATATGGTACACCTTCCATCTCTTTTATTTTGTCATTATTCTTTGGACACATTTAGACTTAGCTTGATTCTTTTCTCAATAGGTGTGTTAATAGGCTTGCATTCACTCATATAAAATTTAACAAGGATCTTCTTACAATATGTAGCTTGTGACAATTGAAGAACACAAGCTGATATATCTCTTATTATCTTGATTCCCAATACAAAAGAAGCTGCTTCTAAATCTTTCATATCAAAACTATCTGATAATAAGGACATTGTTTCCTTTATTAGGTTTAAGGACCTAAGAAAATGATGTCACTCCCCCTCACCTTAGATTATATACAATTATCTTCCTTGTTGATTTTGAAATCATTATTGACTAAAGTTTGATGAAGCTTTATGAACCACCTCCTTTAGGCTTGCTTCAAGCCATACAAAGACTTGATTAGCCTATATACATCTCTCTCTCTCTCTCTCTCTCTCTCTCTCTCTTTACAAAACCATCGTGTTGCAATATATAAATCTCTTATTTTAGTTCTCCATGAAGGAAGGCGGTTTTGACATCCATTTGTGGAGCTCAATATCTTGGTGGGCAGTTATGGCAAGGATAATCCTAATGAACCCCACTTTGGCAATTGGTGGGAACGTATATTGATAATCAACCCCTTCTTTTGGAGTGAAGCCTTTGACTACCAATTTAGCTTTATACTTCTCTAATTGTCCCGCCGGGTTAAGTTTCTTCTTGAAATCCACTTACACCCTATTAGCTTTCTATAAGGTGGCCAAGGTACAATCTCCCATACTTTGGTTTTTCTCAATAGAATTTATCTCATCATCCATGGCTTCTTTTCATTGTTTTCTTTCGAGGCAATTGATGGCTTCAAGGTATGACACAAGTTCATGATCGGGTTCATCACAAATTCTTTCATAACCTCTCCAAGATAGGTAAAAAATTCAGGTGTTGTTCTCATTCTTTGACTTCTTCTAGGAGGTTTATGGGAGTAGGGGTTCTCTCAATTTGTTTTGTCCCTTTCTAAGTCGTAAATATCTACTTGTTTATACTCACCATTCATTCAAGAAATTCATCCTCAAGGAAATGTGCATCATAACTTTCAATCATATTACCATTGGACAAATCATAAAACCAGTAACCTTTGTTTTCCATGAATATTCCTACGGCTTCACTTTTGAATTGGAAAAGGTAAGTTTGACCATATTGGGAGTGATCATCAATGAAGGTGATGAAATATCTTTTGTTTTCTTTGGAGAGTATATTTATGGGACCACAAATGTTGGTGTGAACTAACTCTAATATGCTATCAGTCCTTTTAACCATTTTATGGGATTTCTTAACTATTTTTCCTTGTATAAAAGCCTCAAATTCTTTTTAAAAATTGACATCATGGTTTTGAGAGGTACCTCATAAACCTTTCCATCCTTGATTTATTTATATGTCCTAGCCTTAAGTGCCATAATAAATAATCATTCATATGATCTGACACATAAGCAAACTTATTCTTTATTTCCATTTGATAAAGCCCATTGTGATTCTTGGGTACAAAAACAAGATCACCATTCACATTTCTTGTTTTCCTTGAAAACTAGCACATAACAACACCACTCATTTGGGACATCGAGATCAAATTCTTCCTCATACTTGGAGCATAAAGAGTGTCTTTAAAAACCACAACTTCTCCATTCATAAGGTAAAACATATAGTTTCCACATCCTAAAACTTGCTTCTTTTGGTTTTCACTCATATATATGTATTGAGTGCCCGGTTTCACCTCTTTAATGGCTTGGAATCCAAAGATAGTGTTTGCCACATGAACTGTGGCACCGGAGTCAAGGCACCATATGTGAAACCCCTCATCAGCTACCATGACCTCTATCACTACAAAAACTCTCTCTTGTTTCTTATTCATGGGCTAGTATTAGGCCTGGCCCTACCAGTCTCATGATGCGGTTGCAGAAGCACTACGTGAGAGAGGGGAGGTGTATGGCAAAACCAAGCAATGTGTCTATACCTCTTACATTATGGTATTGCACCTTAGAATGTTAAGTGCATATGGCTGATTTTCTCTTCCATACCTTGGATTACAATTCCTATTATTCCCCTTAAATAGATATGGTGCTGGTGGTTTGAAATGGTTACCCACTTTGGCTTTGCCTTTCCCTTTTGACCTATTCCATCTACCATTTTATTTCTTCTTATTATTATTACCATTCTCATTTGGATGGTTGGGAGCATTCCCACACACATTCATATGCAAGCCATGAGTAAGTTGAGAAGAAGAGGAAGGGTTAGAATTTACTATATGGACCATAGTCTTAGGTCCATGTCCTTCATCATGTGGCAGAAATTCCTCACATGATCACCAATTTCCAAGTGATCCGGCATCCGACACTCCATGAGTTTCTTCATGCTCATTATCTTATGAGAATAAGATCGAGTTTGAAAGGCTTTCATAATCTTTTTAAATTTCCTTGGCTGATCTATATTTTTCATATTCTCTTACGTAAGTGTAAGACATGGTAGCTAAGAGTACATTCTTAGCACTTTGATTTCTTGAGACCCATATCTCATCGGCATCTCTTGTGACTTGGGTGGAATTAAATCTAGGAACACTTGGATGGTCTTGAGTGATTATATGAATGATGCCCTCTTCATGAAGCACATAACTCGCGTTCCTCTTCCATTCAAAGAAGTTCGACCAATTGAACTTCTCTTCTTTGATCAATTCGGTGACAATCGATTTGGAGGCCATGTGCACCACTTGAGTAATGTCCTAATACAATCTAAGACTCACAAAACACTTTCAAGGGACTTCTCTTAGAGTTTTGCCTCTGATACCTATTGTGAGTATATTAGAAACCAAATCTCAATTGAGGAGTACAAAGTACGACAACAAAGTAGAACAAGACTATACAATACAACTTGAAATTTTCACTCAATACACTTGAAATTACATCCTCAAATCGAAATTACTGCGAGGTTGTTGATATTACAGAGATACAATAGCTTCAAGAATACTTTAGAAGAGAGGATTCAACTCTATTCAAGTCCCTTACACAAGTACAAGATTATCCACGAAGGATAATCACAAGACTACACATGAATAGTATGCTCTCAAAGATTCAACTAACTCAATTTTACAATGCCAAATTATACATCATATGACACTTGAAAATTCTTTAAAATATAATCCTCGTTACATCAATATATGATTGCTCAAGTATGGTGTGCTTTAATACCATGGGAAGCCAAATAGAGCTCTCGGGTGCCCAATTTATCGGAACTTAGCTATGTACCAATGGATGGCATGCGATGGCATTACATAGATTCGGGCCAATTCATCATCTAAGAAATGGGAAGTCAATTATCTACTGATATTTACAACCTATATCAGAGGTATTTTCAAAGATTCAAATGATGTAACAAGTGAAAAAATCAAGGGAATGATCCAAGCCTTTAGAACACAAAATCGGATCTAGTTTTCTCGCAAAGTGGCACTTAGAAATTTTGTCAAAATTTCTCTCAAAAAATTGGACAAATCAAGATCCTAATGAGGTGATCTAAGTGACTAATGTGAGTTAGAAAACTCTGAGTAATCAATCAATAAAATGTTCGAAAAATCAATTGGGAATGCTTAAGAAGACTAGTTCAATTCACATATGAATGAAGCATAATTAAGCATGGATCACGTAATAACAAACGAAGAATCAAATGACTAAGAGGGATAATCAAATGGATTGTAATGTTGTTGGAATTGCATAACTACAACAAAGAAATAGAAGATCAAAAAGATAAAAAATGAAAGGGCTTAATCAACCAATAGAGGTCACTTGACTTGTTAATCCATGGAGTGAGTTATGAACCATTGATCACCATTAATGGAGCTAAAATTTCCCTTGGAGATGGTTGCTCTCTTCCAAAGGTTGAAGATGGAATTAAGAGAAAGAAAAGAAGGGTTTGGGTGTACCAAAATGAGACAGAAGAGAGATGTTGGGGCGTGCCACTTATTGAGGAAGTGTTAGTGAGAAAAACTCATGTGTTGAAATGAAAGTCTAAAAAAACAACATTTCGATCCAGAATTGGGTGATTCGGATCGGAAAATCGACTGAACCGTTATGATTTCATGCATAAAATGGGATTCGAGGATTCTACTGTGTAAAATCAGTATTATGACATCATGACAAAGTGATTCTGCACAGTGAATAGGTAGATGACATCACAGATCGCTGATTATGACATCATCAACCTATTATGATGTCATGCTTTATTTTTAACTAGTTTTTAGAAAAAGAATTCATTTGTTTTTTATTGTTGTCCTCATTTTTGGACTCTTTTCCAATTAAAAATAGTATTATAAGTCAGCCTTTTTTTTCTTTCTTTTCACTTGTGGACCCCACGACATTAACCACATGTGCTAGGCTAAAGTAATGTCCATGCCATTTTCATGCCACGTTGAATACAATGTAGACAATAAATTGCTCTCTCTCTCATATACAATGACATATATTAAAGAGTAATGGTCCAATGCAACTGTTGTATCATAGTATAATGCAACGATACTTCTAGAAAATAATATTAAATGGTATATAAATAGCTCTCTCTCTCTCTCATATATACAATAACGGACAAAGTAAATGGCCGTTAAATAGATCTCTCTGTTATACAAGGACATTTGTAATTTAGAAAGGATATATTTTGGGTGGTAAAATATATATGCAAGAGCACTAGCATCCCAAATATTGCTTACAAAATATAATTATTTTTTAAATTAATTATGTTTATTATAAAAAATATACAGGCAATTCAAAATATACATGCAAGAGCCATCTTGTGTTTTTGAATCATGTTTAGTCTAATAGTATAATTAATAATTATATTGATAACCAAATCTTATATATTATTTATTAATATATTTATATTATAAATTATATAATGTATTATTTTTTTATTATAGTTGTAAATTATATTTTTAAATTAGATGATATTATAAGATAAATTTCAGATTTATTCTTATTTTTTTAGTAAAATGATATAAAATACAAACCAATAATTTCAATTTCAACGTATAACATTATAATTAGTTAGCTTGTGATAATTTTGGATGAGTAAAAAATATAGTAAATGTTTGATGTGATACTAATTTCACTTTATATAAGAACTTATTTTTTTAATCTTATAATATGGAAGTGTTTTCTAATATTTTTAAATTATTTTGATGCAACATTATAATATTATATTATAATTAATAATTATACAAATGTCCAGGCAGGAAAATAACGTCTTACTCTTCACCTATTTTTACAAAGTAACGAAATTACACAATTCACAACTCCTGATTTCTTTTACAAACTAAAAGAACACTATTTTTAGAGATTTATAGCGATTTTTTTTTAAAAAATATTGGGACAAAATTTGTCGATTCGGCCGATTCTCCGCTCTGATCCACCGATCCAACACGGGTATGGGTGTGGATGATTCGGGTCACCGATCCATTTTTTTAAATCTTGATTGAAATGAACTCAAAAGGGGTATTTATAGCCTTTTTCATGACGCATGGGATGAGATGCTTTTAGATGATGAATCAAGGCCCTCCATGTTTTCTACCAAATGTTACAAACAGAGACATAATCCTAGCCGACCATCCATCATCAGCCAACTTGATGTGTGGTATGAATTTTATACCTTTATCCTTCTTTAATTCACACCCATTTCCTTTGTTATAAAAAATGCCCATACTATAAGTTAATTATAAGCATTAAAACCATGATGGAAGATATGCCCTTAAGGTCTTGTAACTAAAATTCTAGCAGAGTAAGTCTTTCAAAATTCACTCCATTTTAAAAATCAAAAGTGACTAATGAGAGTATGCCATATAAGCAAGGTTGTTACATGCACAATTACCATGTGCCCTTAGGGTTATTTTGATAATGACAAACCCTACACCCTTTCTAGAACCTCTCACATATATGCATTATACACTTGCTTTAGGCAATAAACATGTATTTTAATTCAATTTTTCAAAACACATTATTTATGCGAAAATGTTTCGTGTGGGATTGGGGGACTATCCTTGTTTGTCATTATGTTAAACCAATTTTGGAAAATGGTTTTTCTTGTCCGAATAAATCAATAAAAATCCCATAAATTCACATAAATTAGTTTCATGATTTTCATCAAAATAAAACATTTTGACAAGATTTAAAAATCATTGCAATGGAAATTTGGATCTAGGGATTTGTATTACAAAAACGGAGCACTCTACTTGGCTAGACTTGAAACCCAAAATCACATTCTCAAAAATGACCCAACAGACTCATGACTCACAATGTTTAATTAGGGGCTCAAGATATTAGTTATCAAGTTCAACTCAATGTGTGACTTTGAATCCCCCAGTCTAAATGGATTTCAGTTGCACCCCTAGAAGACATGCACACGAGGTGCAGGGGTATCCTCTCTTGGCACATGTGTAGCTTTATCTAGTGGATTTGTGGAAGAGCATACTTCCCATGAATTGTGACTATACATGCACATGCTACGAGAAGGTTTTGAGTAGTAAGGGTTTTAAGCCAATGCCCTCTATTAGCCCTAACCTTCCCATATAGGACTTTCATTCATCAAACTTATATGAATATCGTATTATCCTTGCCTATTATAGTTATGAGGTTCAAACATAATTAATCAATCCCGACTTAGAGGTAACCCTCAATCTTCTCGGTACCTCTCATATGCAAAACCTCCTGATGATTGAATCGAGGTTCCATGGCTCTTGGTCCCAGTACTCAATGAACTCAGAGTCATGTCGCTCTTATACTCTCACTCATCCAAAGAGCCATTGAAAATGAAAGAATTTGAGGCCTTGAAAGGACATAATTCAAACAAGTATAAGAACACCTCGTGAGTGTGTGAGCCAAGGCATAAGACATAGGATCGAAGAATCTGATAAGATTAAGATTTATGTGAATATACATATCTTCGAAAAGACATAAGCCTAAATCCCTGATAATTCAGTTTACTTATAACATATGTATATGATAGTCACGAATGAAAAGCCGCCTTGATAAAGTTAATTTTCTTGCTTAGAGCTATACACATGTGCTAGAGAAAGGACCCCCAAATCCACAAGAGTGCATATCCTTAAACGTACAAATCCATTAAACAGATGAAAACAAATGTGTTCTAATTAGGTCTGATTTACTAAATTAGCCATGTCCCTGATTGAGTCTGTGGGACATGGGTTTATTGCATTAACTTGAGAAAGTGGCTAAAGGCTCCGAAGCTAGCTTAGTGGAGTACCGTACAACTCAATTGTACATCTTGAAGGATCCTAAGAAGACAACACAAGAAGATTAGCACAAGCCGTTCGTTCTCATGCATGAGGTGTACCATTACGTGGTGGCGCCCATGTGAGAGCAGATCCCCATGTTTACAATATTTTTCAAAAGTTCCCTAAAAAAAAATTAAAATTAAAATTGCACTTTTTCTTATTCAAACTGGTTTAGAACCATAGAACATGACAGTTCAGGGGGGATGCAATAGGACCACAAGCATCCACTATGGGCCAGGAGGCCTGACATATAAACCCAAGGATCCACAAAGGCATTTAGTTGCCCCTTTTCATCTGAACATCAAATACTCTTGTTGAAGCATCTTGATGTTTGGATGTTAATAGTTTCCTAAGCTTTTTAGGAGCCTTATTCCGCGATAAAAAACCATCATTCAAGCTTCATCCCAACTATTTAGGATTGTCATCATGAAAATATTTAGTAAAATTTTATGTTTGCTGTCGAACTGAAAGAAAGACTAATGCGATCTTGTCGGGAGATATATTTTTTTATTTTTCTTCTTTTCACCTCTTTTTATTTTTCTTCTTTTCACCTCTTTTGGCAACGATCACTTACAAGTAGTCTTATTACAATCACTCTTGCTTCAAAGAAAATAAAACTAGCAAATCCAAGATCTTAAAAAACCTTGATGTCATTAAACTAGTTTTCTTTAAAAAAAATAAATATCCACAATTCTTATGCTTGATAATATAAAGACAATATAATTAAATATGGCAAGAAACAAAAAGAGAGTGTGTCGGAGATTACCTCAATAGGGCGTATTACACCCCACACCGAGTCACCACCATCGAATAGCACGGGATCAACGATCAACCTTCAATCTCAACCGGGAAAGCAAGTTTCTGCCAAGTCCTCTAAAGGAACTATGAACTCTTTTATCACAAATCTCAAACCCTTATGTGAATGCCCATAGCAACTTATTTTGAGAGAAATATTTCTCTCTTCTACCACAACCCTATAATCTAAAATCCCCCAATGAGAGATGAGAGATCATGAGTGGGTTGAGAGAACCACCATGAGAGAGATATCAAAGATGAGAGAGTAGGGTGTGCCCCTTTGTCTCTTGAGGGAGAGAGAGAAACGTTTTTGAGAGAGAGAGAGAGGGAGCGATATTCTAAGTGGGGCGCTCCCCATTTGTGGGATATGAGAAAGAGATGAGAATTAGGTGTAAGAGATAAGGTGTAGAGATTTTGGGTAGAGAAAATCTCTCTCTATAAGTTTTGAACAAGTTTAGGGTTTCTTAAGGTTTTTTTTGGCTTGCCACTTCTTGTGAGATTGAATATGAATCATTGATCTTGGGTGACTTATGGGGTGAAAGATTTGAGTCATCCATGCCATAGATGGGCCATCAATATTATGGAAGGTGTTAAAGCCTTTTATCCCCATTCTTAAACCATTTTTCCGTCAATAGAAATTAAATAAAATAATTTCATTCATAATATAGTGCTTATCAAAATTATGCACAAGTATTCTTATGCTTTCCAAAAATCCTTTAAAAGCTTCATCAAGACAAAGTGTTTTCAAAACACTTCAAAGTTTTCTTTTCAAGCCAAACCTTGAACTAATACAAGGAAGTTTCATTAGCATGGGGTGTGCAACCCTAGGTTGTACTTCATGGGGCCCACCCACATGCAAGGTGAGCCCATTAACATATTGGGCCTCCCATGCAATATTAAAATTATTAAAATTAGTTATATGATTTTTAGAAATCGATAAAATCAAACTTGAATATTTGAATCAATCTAAAATCAATTTATATGTTTTTATAAATCCAAATTTATTAATAAAATATCCAAAGATCTAAAAAAAATTCAAATAACAATTCTAAAAATCATATATCATTAAAACAAACATAATAAATTTATTAGATGAAAAAATGATCCATATGGTCAAGGAATTAAATAAATAAACGTTGGGGCACTCCACCTTCAACTGCGAACTACGGTCCACACTTGATTTATCAAACCGACACAGTGTTTTCCATGACCCACAGTCCATACAGAGGCTCATTAGTGGGTCACCAAAGTCTGGTCAATGAGTCAAGAGGTCGTAATCCCATTTTTTGGATTTTAAGCTCTTCCCTAGAGACGTACCGTGGTCACCTAAACTTGATGGGACCACAGCTCTTATGACGCATAGGGGTATCTCCCGCACATGCATAAACTTCACCCTAAAAGGTGGTTCACTTTTCGAAAACAGCTATCATTATGCATGTCGTGTGATGGCTCACGAATGAGGCTTTGGCCCACGTCTCTGAAGGTCACCATTAAACACAAGGGTCACAAAGACCCTTGGCTCACTCATCGGGGCATACTCCAACCTCATCAAGGGATGACTTATTAGAACCCTTATCAGATAGTTTTCTATGCCCAAGTGACATAGGTTTTTCCCAACTGACTGACCTAGCTCATCATGCTCAGTCCGATATCAACAAACATCGTTTGCTTAGTATGGTTTACGAGGGACCACACTCTCACTGAGTTCATAATCCACTATATCATTTCATTTTACAAACACTCATAAGGTCTTTAATGGCCATACTTATCCAATATCTTCTACTTGGCCTTTGAAGGCTTTATATTCTATCTTCCTCACTTTCTCTCATCCACATCTCTCTCTCCCAATTACAATCTCTCTCTCAAGCATTTTTCACATATTCTCTGACAATGCATTAATCATAGCTTTCGATAGCAATCATTTTAAAAAATGACTTATAGAAGCAACACATTTTTCTCTTTATTGCTCGGATCTCATCCCAAAAGTAGTCGTAGTCCATCTTTTATATCGCATCGCGAATCATGAACCTGTTGTCGCAGAAGATCATTATTTACCCTCATCGCATGGGGTCGTATGTTCATGGGCTCAAAGTAGTTTTTCAAACAAACAACTGCCATATATAGCCACACATCCGGGCTCCATGGGTGAACAATATTATAGTCTATTGTTCCAGCTGGCCTGTCAAATATTAGCAGGTGCTCCCATTGGAATATTTAGTTTATCTGGATCTTTCTCAATCTCATCTCATTCTTCAGATGATAGAAACATGCTTTTATATGTTTGGAGTTCTTATGGAATCGGGGCTCATTTGACATGCAAATCGTCGTCATGTTATGACATAAAATCCTTACTACTTCACAACGTACATGGTAAAAATCAAGTCGATTAAGAAATTTCTTAATCCATACGGCCTCCTTGGCCACCAAACAGCACAACACATACTCTGCTTCCATAGTCGATAATGCCACCACATACTGTTTCTTTCATTTTCAAGAAACTGTACCCCCTCCAAGCATGAACATATATCCAGATATAGACTTTGCATCATCTGGATCCGTAAGATAGCTTGTACCTATATATCTGAATATCCAAGCAGCTAAAAAAAACGTGGGACTGTAGAAGCTCCCACTCAACTATTGCACATACAACATATACATTCTTATGCAATAAGTAATTCAATACCCATTTGTTTCACATTATGCAAAACCTTCATGAACCACAAGGTCCAACCACACTAGTAATCTTGGTAGTAAATTCATACAAACCAAGTTATCTAATAAATACAACATGTGTCAAAGAAGCCTAACAAGATGACATTTCTACAACATTCCCTATGGTTCAAGGTCTTAAGTTATCGAGGATTCTAAATAACTAGACACATGGGTCAAGGCATATTGGTATTTAAAAACCAGTGCATGATAGTTTTTCTCCCATTTTTATAAATACCTTCAAGACACAATGCTTTTCTCTTTAATAAAAAAAACTATTGACTTGGTGTGTGTGTGTGTGTGTGTGTGTGTGTGTGTGTGTGTGTGTGTGTGTGTGTATATATATATATATATATATATATATATATATATATATATATATATATATATATATATATATATATATATATATATGCATTCACAAGCAATAATTAGATAATAGTATGATGGCTTAAAATGATTTTCATAAAGACTTAGTGGACCTTGCAAGACTATGTAGTTTTCTCAAAACCATATTCATAGACTTAGGTTTTTCTCAAATCATCCAATTCAGATTTAAAATACTTGCTTAGCTTTCATAAACATTTTATCGCATTTACCTTTAATTTCCTACCAAGTCAAGTTCATGACCACAAAAATAAATCATATATACCATCTTATAATTTTATCCAAAATAAAGCATTACCAAATAATGGTTATTAAAGCCTTGGCAAAATACTTCCTTTTTAACAAATATGGAGAATTTATCAAGAGATTATCATCACATGCAACACATTATATTATAGACATTATTGGGATGATGGTCACTAAGACCGAGTTACATCAGAACACTCCCTTCGTGCTTACATATTTGAATGAGCCATACCAATCTCTCGTGTTTCATTCTTAGGGCTCAAAGCCCTTTATCAAATCACATCTTCATGTGTATTACTACCTTAAGTAGTTCATACTTTAACACAAGGAGGCACTAAAACACAGGGAATTCATAAATCGGCTCTTTCAAATTTGTTAGCACCCATTACTGAATGTACATAAACTCCATACATATTCATAAAACAATTAGCCAAAATATAACCAAATCATATTAAACATAAAATTAAAAGTTATTGAATCATCTTTACCTATATGACCTTACCATGTAATGTGAGATTGATTTCATACCTCAAAACTATGTAGTGTGGCACCTGGGCTTTTTTGATTTATTGTTTTTACTTATTTGAAAAGCTTTTGTTATCTTGGAAAAGCTCGCAATTGAAGGAGAATATATTGATCATCGATTTCAAATGTCACAAAGTGTTCATCTATTTGGCATTTGGATTCTCCCTGTCTCAAATCATGAAGACAAGCTCTTCTTCATCCCATCATTTCAAACATCACAATTTTGATTCTCCCACAACTCTTTAGCCTGTTTTTTTTGCTATTACCAAGTTTCCCTATGTATCCCTTCATCTTGAAAAAACCAAAATGCTTTCTATATGTATTGTATTTCTTCTTCTTTCTGCTTTTTTCAGATCGAAAACTCTTTATATATAGTGTCATATCTGGCCAACTCTATATTACATGTGTCTGAAGTTTTACTATAATAAACTATACTCATGGCACACTATGGAACATTTTTAAATGAGTCCTAAAAAGGTCTCCATAATTAGGAACCCAAAGATATGTCTTATCATGCCACATCTTTTAATTTACTGTACAATAGAACTTGAGCATCCCATGATAAAAATATGATATCGCTTAAGTCACAAATAGTTTGTCTCCAAATCTTTTTTAGTATTGAAATAGACTAAAAAATATAAAATAATGCTCAATTCCATCTCTAAACCATAGCATTTAGTAAATCTTCATTTTAGCAATATTTACGTCATAATGCAACTTTCTTAGTAGAAAATCAGGTTGAGCACCTCTCAATAAAAACTTCGTTTCTCTCCATCCTCAAAGAGTTTCTTCTTTAAATCTTTTGTATTGAAAACTAGACTCAAACCCAAATCATAACATCACAGTGTGAATCCCAAATAATATTTTTTTTCAGAGAAATAAATAAGTGACATTCACATTACAAAATAAATCATATTCCAGAATTCCAAGATGAATACTATCTATTAAAATTGTTTTTTCTCTCTACTCTCATGGAGTTTCTCTTTCAAACTAATTTTGTTTGAAAGTAGACACATAATGATAATACATATGTTTCCACAAGCCTCATATCACTTTGTTAATTAGGCTTGATAAATATAGATATTCATGTCTCAATGAAAAACATACCAAATTGCATAAAATTCAAGATTACCACTCTTCAATTCAAAATTTTTATTCCTCTATTCCCATAGATATTTCTCTCGCAAATAAATTTTATTATAAAATCGCTCATAATGGAAGTCTAAAAACTTAGTATGGACCATAAAACATTTTGTTAAGCATAGAAATAAAATCATGACTTCCAAGTTATTGAAATAAATTTCGTTGCAGAAAACAATACTTGCGCACCCTTCAATAAATAGACCATATCTTCAAACCATAAGGAAATTCTTGATGAAAATATTTTTGTTTGAAAGTAGACTCGATTTAAAGAGTTATAGTAAAATTTTAACTAGAAATAAAGTTATGATTGGTGGGAAAAATCATGGAACTCAATTGATAGTTCCTGGATTTTGCAGGGTCAAAACTAACACCCTTCATTGATGAGTATATAACTCTTAATTCCCATAGGATCTCCTACTGAAATTTTGTAGGTAGATCATACTCTCAAAGAAACACAATATCACTGAAGTATACAATAGAAAAATGGATCATTATCTTCTTTATATGACTGCTCCAAAATAGCCCTGAATACTCATTCTGTAGGATGTTTTTTTTGGTGTTTGAATAATCCAATAATTCTTTATCGTGGGTTTATTGCGTGACCACAAAGGTCATTAGCTTTCTTACATCTCATTTTCAAGCTTGATCTATCCTCAATAAATAGAAAAAAAAACTAATGGTATCAAGTATCAATAGCTCTGATATCAATAAAATAAAAACTAATGCGATCTTGCCGAGGGATATATATATATATATATATTCTTTTCACCCATTTTCTTTTCTTTTGGCAAAGATCACTTACAAGTAGTCTTATTACAATAACTCTTGCTTCAAAGAAAATAAAACTAACAAATTCAATATCTTAAAAAAAAACTTGATGCCATTAAACAATTTTTTTTTAAACAAAAAAAATATCCACAATTCTTATGCATGAGAATATAATTAAATATGACAAGAAGCAAAAAGAGCGTGCCGAAGATTACCTCAACCGGGCTTATTACACCCCACACTAAGTCACCACCATCCAATGGCACAGGATCAACGATCAGCCTTCAATATCAACCGAGAAAGCAAGTTTAGGCCAAACCCTCTAATGAAATTATAAGCTCCCTTATCATAAATCTCAAACCCTTAGGTGAATCCCCTTAGCAACTTAGTTTGAGGCTCTTTTACACCAGAACCCTATAGTCTAAAAGCCCAAATGAGAGATGAGAGATCATGAGAGGGTTGAGAGAACCACTATGAGAGATACATCAAAGATGAGAGAGTAGGGTGTGCCCCTTTGGACCGCTTGAAGGAGAGAGATAAACTTTGTTAAGAGAGAGAGATATATTCTAAGTGGGGCGTGCCCCTTTTGTTGGATATGAGAGAGAGAGAGAGAGAGAGAGATGAGAATTAGGTGTAAGAGATAAAGTGTAGAGATTTTGGGTAGACAATCTATTTTTATAGGCTTTGAATGATATTAGGGTTTCTTAAGGTTTTTTTTGACTTGCCTCTTCTTGTGAGATTAAATATGGACTATTGATCTTAAGTGACTTGTGGGGTAAGAGATTTGAACCATACATTTCATAAATAAGCCATTAACATTATGGAAGGTGCTAGAACTTTTATCTCCTATTTCTAAATTATTTTTCCATCAATAGAAATTAAATAAAATAATCTTATTCATAATAGAGTACTTATCAAAACTGTGCACAAAGCCTTCTTATGCTTTTCAAAAATCCTTTGAAAGCGTCATCAAGGCAAAATCTTTCCAAAACACTTCAAATCTTTCTCTTCAAGCCAAAACTTGATCTAACACAAGGAAAGTTTCATTAAGGTGGGGTGTGCCACTCTAGGTGGTACTTCATGGGCCCCACCCACATGCAATGGTGGGCCCATTAACATATTGGGCCTCCCATGCAATATTAAAATTATTAAAATTAATTATATGATTTTTATAAATCCATAAAATCAAATTAAATATTTAAATCAATCTAAAATCAATATATCTATTTTTATAAATCCAAATTTAATAAATAAAATATCTAGAGATCTAAAACAAATTCAAAAAATAATTCTAAAAATCATATATCATTAAAAAAAATTCAAATAATAATTCTAAAAATCATATATCATTAAAACAAATATAATAAATTTATTAGATGAAAAAATGATCTATATGGTCTAGGAAATAAATAAATAAACATTGGGGTACTCCACCTTCAATGGTGGACTAAGGTCCATACTTGCCTTATCAAACCGACCCATTATTTTCCATGACCCACAATCCATGCAGGGGCTCATTAGTAAGTCACCAAAGTCTGATCAATAAACCAATGGGTCGTAATCCCAGTTTGTAGATTTAAGTTCTCCAAGGTCACGTAGATCTGATGCGACCACAGCTCTTAAGACGCATAGGGGTATCTCTCGCACATGCATAAACTTCACCCTAAAAGGTGGTTCGTTTTCCCGAAACGGCTATCATTATGCATTCCGTGTGATGGCTCGCGGATGATGCTTTGGCCCCCGTCTCTAAAGGCCACCATCACACACAAGGGTCACATTGACCCTCTGCTCACTCAGTTGGGCGTTCTCTGACCTCATCAAGGGATGACCTATTAGAACCCTTATCATATAGTTTTCTATACCCAGGTAACATATGTTTTTCCTAATCGACTGGCCTAGCTCGTCAATCTTAATCTGGTATCAGCAAATATCGTTTGCTTAGTATGGTCAACGAGGGATCACACTCTCACTGAGTTCTTGTTCCACTATATCATTTCATTTTACAAAAACTCATAAAGCATTTAATGACTACACATACCCAACACGAATTAACAAAACCCTCCTCCTTTAGTCGAACTTGGGATCCGCATGACCAGCTTGGAGCCGCAAAGTTATGTCCGCGATAATGAACCATGAACCCTAAATAGTGCATTTATGGTCGAAGGCCAACACAACTAAATCTCTTTCCCTTTGTGGTTGGTTTGATCACGTAAAACAAATAGCACTCCAAATCCCTCTCTCACACTAAGCATATTAATTATGAAAAAGGAAAATGAATCTCCCACATCCTTTCCCCACACTAAGGTTAATCGGGGGGAGATGATAGGGAAGTGGAGAAGATTTGTTTCCAGAGAACCTATTTCGTTAGAAGATAATTGTCCAAAATAATGTAAAAATGGAAATGAGGGGAAGATTTTTTCTCCAATTTCGGTATCATTCACTGAAATTCATTCAAGAGGCCTCATTCTAAAATTTATCCTGGAAATTAGTTTTCTAGGACCCAAACGGGCCTTATGATGTCTATTTCTCCGAGATTTTTGCTAACAAGATTTGTTTGCTATTTTTCCATCTCTCTGTTTTTCTTTTTCTTTTAAAAAACAAACATATTATATACACCCACCTTATCATGTCTAGAAATCTCCAAATTTCAGGAATCCATATATGCAATATAAAGACCAAATCTACATGTTCCATGCCAGTTTGTCACCTTGAAAGATCGGTCATTATTTAACAAATTTCTTTCCACTATACTTCGATATACCACCATTTGACAAAAACATGAGAAACATAGTACAGCAGACAAGATGCCTGGAACTAAACATACAAAAAGTAGAATGTTATACAATCAAATCAATTGGGCCTCTCTCATTCTAGTTGCTTGGTTTGAAAAAGTCATGGACAATCGAATGACCCGCGCACCTGAAGATGTGGATGCATCAATGCACTTGTGCAGATCAGCATCACAGCTCAGTAAAACCCAGTTGCCTTTGTCATTGTCAAAGTACTTGATACCAAAAGCGCCCACCTCCATTTTGAATCTCTTTGAAACCTCTCTATGCAAATCAAAAATGCCTGACCCAGACGAAAGCCTGAATCTTATTACCATATCATCCTGGTATGATGTCTTTATTGTCACCCATTCAAGCCCATGGGGCAGCTCACTCAAGTCCTTGCAGCTAACTGATCTAGCAATCTGCATATGTTCAGATTTCGGCCTCTCCGTGCAAAACCTTTTCTTGTATTCCAGAGCAAAAGAAGGATCACTAGATTGGGGACTAAAACTTGACAAGCAAAACTCAGATGTCATAGGCCGCTCCATGCTCTCATCACGTGGGGCAATAATGTCCCTCTGCCCCGGAATGGCATCAGAGAAATAGCAGTTGTACTTTGATAGCTTATCAATGATGGGCTCACTGTCTGAATCAAGGCACTTAGCTTCCATTGCTATGGGTCTCGTGCAATGGGTTGTGGTAAAAGTCTTATGATCTGATGGAGCTGGCCATGATATAGAAGAGTTTGTAAATGAAGTTACAGTGAATGGACCATCTATGCCCCGAACAGATTCAATCTCTCCTTGAAGCTTCCTCAAGGAATTATTGACCTTGTTAATCTTGCGAGACGGCCATCTCCTGATCCCATGTTGCCTACATATGCGCTTCAGAGTTGTTGGGCAAACTGGAAATGCAGAACATAAGCATAATCAGGGAAAAAAATGAATTCTTTTATTCAAAATGGATATTTTCCAAGTCACTTTACAGGACGACAACCACAAAAGTGACAACCAAGAAGAAATATAGTAAAACACACACTGCAACACACATATACGCTTGAATTTCCAGGAATATGGCATAATTAACCCAATAAAATAGATTATTAAAGTTCTCTCTCTCTCTCTCTCTCTCTCTCTCTCTCTCTCTCTCTCTTTGCACATAAAAAGCTTAAAATATTATATTGCAAATAAGCTTGCAACAAACTCATGGTTCAATATTACACTTAGAATTTGGAAAATTTTATACAAATCAAAATTCATCCTTAAAAGAATAAATAACCAAAAAAGTCTTTACAATACTGCACAAAACATGTAATGCATCACTTAATCCAGTCTAAGTATACAGAAAAAATCTAGTATGAGATTTTTGTGAGCTTTTGTGTACTAAAACTTAGTGCTACTGGAGTACTTGAGCTCTTTACAAAACTAATCTGGTACATACTAAAACAGAAAAAAGACAAAGAACCCAAATGGATTGTGTATTAAGTCGATGAATACATTATTGGAGGAAATATCATGCGCTTAATATAAGGTGCACACATGCTTTTATGTCGATTTGTTGGAGATGTGTTACCACTTCAACGCCATTCCATGGGTCTGTAAGTCTTAACAGGTGAAAATATTAAAATACAAGTTAAATAACACTAGTTGCATTCAACTTAATGACAAACCCATGCTGTGTTAGAAATTGTTTTTATCTGCAATGCAAATAAAAGCTCTTCAAACCCATTCATTCTCATTTTCTATAGTAGGGTAAATATGCAAATGGAACCTGCAACCAGATGGGAAAGGAAGGACACCATACCACACATGAAAAACACATTTTTGACCAAATTCAAATGCGCATCAATGAATCAACCAAATTAGGTATTGGCAATGGTAATCACTGAATCATTTCATTCAATCTAATCATGCTTGGTTCCCTAAAATATGCATATGTATGTGGGGGCAATTAGCTAAGATTTAAAGATGGCAAACTATTTACAAACTTAAAAGATGACAAATAACTTAGATCGAAGATGACAATAAAATACAGGTAAAAAATCATTAAGGCAGTCAAATCATCTAACATTAGGATGATTACTTCATATGTTACGTTTCACGTAGGTATCTTTTTAAAAAATATGTCCAAAAATGACCAAATTCTCCCTATTCAGAACTGAGAGCTCTAATCAGCTAGGGGAATTTTAGTAATTTGACCCAAGTGTCTTGAGCCAAATGACAGCAATACCCTAGGTTATTCAAGGTTAGCAATATGGAAAAAGAGCTCACAATGAAAAAAGTGAGTTTCATATTACTATCCTTGAACAATAAGGGTTTTATTATCATTTGATTTGGGCCACTAAAGTGGGCCAAATTACCAAAAACCCCTTTACAATCTTGAATAAGGCGATTTGGTCATCCTTTAATATATTTTTTGAGGATGTACCCGAGTAAAATGAAACTTAAAAAGTAATCAAAAGTTAAATGAGATGATTTGAACACCTCAATTATTTTGTAGGGAAGTTTGACCATTTAAGTGGTACTTTCTCATGAAATTAACAAGTTCATAGTTCTCTTCTCACCACCAACGCTCTTAGCAGCATCTTTAAGGCTTCCAGCAAAGTATTGTTGAAGAACCACCATGCTAACAGATTTTTCTAGCTTTCCTCGCCCTCTTTCAAGTCCTCTCCTTCCAAATTTGATTTCTCCAACAGAATTAACTTCACACCTTTTGGCTTCTATATCTGACAACTTTACATTGTAATTCATAGTATCCTGTCGCAGTAAATCTCGATGTCCACTAGTTTCATGCAAAGTGCTCTTGCAAGACCTTTCCTGCTCTTGGTACATTTCATGATGTCCTTGACAATTTTTATGGCTGCCTGGTATGTTACCACCGTTTTCCACATTTCGGCATATTTCAATCATTTGGACAGATTTTTCATCATGAACTTCTTTACTAAGAACCAAAAATGAGTTCTGACAACACTGTTTGATGGTGGCTAACATAGACACCAAAAGTTTGCGTTGCTCTGCCTTTCCTTTACAATTTAAGGGCAAGAAAATCTCCAAAACATAATCACCACTGCCAGCATACAAGCTCTGTAAATGTAGAGCAAGAGAACCTGATAAGCCAAACATATATGCATAATGCACTAGAGGATATTCAGTTTTGCTAAAAGAACAAATGTTGTCGCAAAAACATGGTCCCTTGGATGTAAATGCTCCACCCACTATGCCCTCGCTACCTTTCAAATGGTGTTCGGAACAAGCATCTCTGAAACCCCACACATGAGCTTCATTGACACAAAATGCAGCATTATTTGCTGACATACAAACTTTTCTATCACCAATTTTCAAACAACTATCGTTATCCTTCATGACAGCCACATAATTTTTAACATCGCAATAATAGCATGGAACCCAAGTCTGAGCTAGTGGTATATTATGGATATCACAAACTGAAATCAATATCTTCCTGATTTCGGCAAGAGCTGCCCGGTGACCGTCATTAGATATCTGTCAAAATATAAATGAAGACAATTACATCTGAAGAACTTACCCAAAGAAAATCTTAATCCATATTTCAAGAGCAACGACTACTGACCTGTACATTTGGATGATCCACGATCTCAGGGACTTTGAAATTCACAGCCTGCAATCTCACAAATATTTTCATTTAAACTACATTCACCCTATTAAAAGGGGCACATTATATCTATGGAATATTAGTTTTAGTTTTTCTTTTTTGTGAATGTTAACCTTGGGACACCGCTAGGAATGGAACTCTTGACGTAATGTGGCAACCTGACCACCCAAGTCAAAAGGCCACTCCTAGTATCAAGCATATTATTAAGAATGCATTTCTAGAGTTATTTCCCATGAATTCAGATGCAAAGCAGTAAAAATAAATATCCCCAACATTCTATTCTCAACTTTCCTATTTCTTAGTAACCTGAAATTCTTTCTGCATGGGATATTATAGAGTCATAGATGGTTTAGAAAATCTCAACCCCTGGTCAACATGAATCACCTCTTTGAACAATTAGCAAAAATTAGAAACACTTGAAATTTCCAACATAGATACTTTAAATACAAATCCAAGAAAAGCTGCTGCAGTAATGAAAATCCTTGTACACAAAATCAGAAAAACACTTCCAATTTGTCCACATCAGAAATGCACATGCAGTATATCAAGAGACTACTAACAAATGTTTGCCCAACCACTAAGAAGATAGAGGGCCCAAAGTACTAATCCAATAGAAATGCCACCTGCTCTTTCCCATGTAACTTTAATGACCTACAACCTAATTCTGGTGCTTTCTTTTTCCCGAGCAATTTACTAATTTTAAGGAAGAGAAAGGAGAAAATGCAATGTTCAAAGGAGTCAACCAAACTACTATGGTGGCCCAGCCATCCCCTCATTGGTAACACCTATACAACTTGAAATATCAACCACATGTCTACAGAGGTCCTTTATAGAATGCAATAGCAATTATAAAATTGCATTTACTCCCTAAGGAGTATGTTGTCCTCTCTAAACATAACATTGAGCAAGTAACCATGAACTAACAGGCTATGAATGCAGGAAAACTGTAAAACCCCAAACAATAGAGTACAACAGTAGGACTTAGCTTTGCCCTGGCAAGATTATTGTCTTAGGCTCCCACTCAAATTCCCAGAAAGGTTCTACTAATTGGTGAACTCCAAAGCTTTCTTTTCATACTCAAGTCGAACCATGGGAGGGACCAGTTCAAACGAGGTATCGTCTAGGAAGAGAGCCCTCTATCACGTCCAGCTAACGCAACCCCGATTGTTCCAAACTGGTTTAGAGACCATACATTGAGACCATATTCTCCCTTGGTACCTCAACCAGACTTTTCTCTCAAATCTCTTGAAGCAAGGCTCTGTGAAAATACGGTATCCCCACATCATCCAAATCAAAGCTTAAAGCACACACATGAAGATCACTTTAGGTCCCGACTAAGGAAGGAAAAAGATAGCACCATCTCATGAAATGAGTCCGGAGGGATCGAACGAACATGAGACTACTTCAATCTCGTATGTTAGTTACAATAAGAAAGTGGTTCTTGAACATTCCTTTCCTCCATACACAGGATATGAAATATTAAGAATGATAAAAACATAGTAGTGCAAATTATAAACATTTTCCTTGCATATCTATATCCTAATAAACAAAGCCGTAAACTCCAAAAAGAGCTTCCATCCTCCATGTCCTTCAGATATTTGTCATTATCATCATGCTAAATTAGTCCTGAAGTAAGGTAGAAAGACCTTTGACATCACATTCCCCATGAGAATTGATTCCCCCTACCAACTCTCTTAACATAGACACATTGGTAGCATGATGAGCATCCCGCTGCTCCATATAAGATTAGGTGACGTCCTAGTCCATGCCTCTTCAGTGGCTGCAACCACATTCAGCCCCCAATAGAAAAAACAATTGGACCCTTATATCGATAACCAACAGAAAGAAAAGAATACAAAAAGCGATGCACATTACACCACCAATTCTACCAAAATCTGCGTCTCCTATCAAGCATATCCTCTTTAAACTGAATCAATTTCTACAGTTATTTGTTCTTAGGTTCCCTGCCTCATTGTTTGAGAACATTAACAAAATTGTCTTGAATAAGGTATTAAAACTATTTACATTTTGCTGCAGTTTATACAAAATTGCTCATAGAAGTGGTGGAAAGGATGAAGGGAGGGATGCACATATAACAAAATCCCTATACAAAATTAAGAGGAAAGAATAGCTAATCAGCCTGGGAGCTGACGCAGCAGTCTTTGGTGGGGGGGGGGGGGTGTCTAGATGGTAGTGGAGTAAGGAGAGGGGCTCTAGGAAAGATGGGCTCAGCTACAGACCACCGAGTGAGGCTAAAGCACAACCAACCGAGAACCTGATGCACCTAATTCTGATAATATGTCTACCTTGAATTAGTCTCTCTCCACATATGTTTAAAGAGATATTCGACAAGCCGACGAAAGCTAGGATTTAGTCAAGTAGTGGTTGTAGTTGCCAGGGGGTTGAATTCCCTCTTGAGACCCAAGAAATTATGTTTGAGCACCATCCTCCACTAATACAGAGGACCCCCAGCTGTTATGAAACAGTTTCAAGACATCCAAAAAGGCTGGAACCTTAGCAGTGGCAGAATTTTCAATCCCAATAAGACCTGAGAATGTAAGCAATACGTAGGATGAGCTATGTCTATATAGTCCTCCTATCCCTGCAGGCCCAGGGTTGCCGAGTGAGCATCCATCAAAATTTAACTTGATGATGCCCGGCACTCAAGGGAACCAGTAGCTAGATGGCTGATTGTGCATCGGCTTTGAAATCAATATTGCATTCCAATTTAACATAAAATCCTTTGTAGATAAGAAGTAGAATTGCTTTTCACTCCTTGCCCAATAAATTACTTTTAGCCACTATGTGATCAAACACGTTCTCCACTCAAGCCATTCGGTTATCAAAAATGTGACCGTACATTCTAAACAAATACACCAGATTGTAGCCAGGAGCATTACCCACCAAATGAAGGGGTCTGAGGACTTTAGTTCCCTGACATACCATAACATTCAAGATATAAATTTTCTTGTCAGCATCTACCTCAGACATGTATGCCAAGCTAGTTTTGAGAACTTCCGCAGAGAATTTGAGCATAATGCCTTTTGTCATGAACATCTACTCGATGTTCAAATGAAAATTAGAAAACTGGTTTTCATGTCAATGAATTAGTGGTCACTGGAGCAGATATTACTTAATTTCAAGGCTCGAAAATGTATGTCCATTCTCATGCAATCATAAAGATAACAGGTCTTATATATAGCAATATTTGGTTCATATGGAAAAAGTTGATTGAATAAAGTGTATGATGAACTTAGAAATGTTAACCAGGAGTAGAAACAACTGAAACATTTAAAGACATCATGATTAAAAAGATCAAAGTCGCTTTGCCAGAGATATTATTTACTAGATTTGCCACGCATCACAGCACATAAAATGATTCAAACGGAGGCCAACATAATAAATATCCATTGCTGCTAGAATGTCCACAGGAATTGAAACTAATGGTGCCCTAGAGGAATGTAGTAAAAAAGAATACACCTCAAAATGTAGCAAAACAATAAATAATGATAAGAGCACAAACCTCAAGAGCTTTGCAGACTTTGTCAACTTCAGGTGCATAGCTGATCTTCTGTAATGTCGTTATGAGCTCAACCACACCAATACAAGACTCACCAGAAGCTTCAAATATCGGCACAGCCAAAGAGCCACGGACATCATAGAGCAAGGCATGATTCAATCGTGGGTACTCCTTTCTACTATAAAACTGCACATTTGGAGTCCACTCTGGCCTTTTCTTCTGGAAAACTCGACCAGGGAGACCAAGGTTCCCTTCATCCTCTTTATCAGTCGAGAAAGCATAAGTAAGTGAAACAGTTCGGTATCGAAGAAGGCTCGTGCTCTGGTGATCGAGAGCAAAGGGTTGGCCAGAAGTGGTGAGAACAAACTTATCCCCATTTTTAATTGGCACCCACACCTGAACCAGCACATTGTGCTCAGCTGAATCTTTAAAATTGCGTATAGCCAACATCATTCGTTCCTTTAGAACACAAGACTCATTTGAATCAAAGAAGGGCTTCTCTCCACGATTCTCAAGTTTCACATCTATTTCATTGGCTTTATTTTGTCTCAAATTCTCAATTGGCTTTCCACTAATGGCATGAACCTTCATTAATCCTGGGCCTTGAATTATGTTTTCACCTGGTTCAGAAATATCAATGGGTGAAAACCCCGAATCAAAAAGTTGTGAGGAATCGGAAGAAACCCATTTATCCAATATTTCCTCCTCCAAATTGGAACTCTGAGGAAGCGAGAAGAGAGAAAAAACCTGATAATTTGATGATTGAGGTGTGAAGGTTGGAAAAGAAGCTTGGAAATCAGAAGCGTCTAAATCTAAAGAATAGTACCCACCAATCGAATCCATGAATTCGAAAAAATTGCAGCTTTCGGCCATAGTCTCTGCTGCTTCTCCTCCAGAACACAATAAAGAGGAAGAAGCCATCACCTCAACTCCATGCGTAAACCAAAATTCAGATGAGCAAACACACTAAATAGCCTCTACCCACAAAACAAAAGCATACAAAATACCCACCGAGAGAACTATTTTCTTCTTTACAAGAAGAACAAGGGTTGTTAGAGAACTAGTTTGGGGTAGAACCAAAGTTAATTGGTGATGATTCATTTCAAACCTGTCTACCCCAAACTTAATTGGTGATGATTCATTTCAAACCTGAAGAGAAAAGCAAACCAAAGAGCATTCAAAGAGAAAAACCTCCATTGTTGTAGTTACTGTTTTATCTGTACAGGGACAGCTTTATGAGCAAGGGGAAAGAAGCTTCAAGAGAAGCCAAGTTGATGAGGGGGGGTGACTATATTTTTGGGAGACAGTTTGGACCACACAAACCCTTGAGTAATTTGGGCAGTGATACACAGAGGACAGCAACTTATAATAACACAATTAAAACATAAATTATGCAGGTGAGACGAAGGTTGAAGCCATTGGTGAAATGTACCCCTCGTCTCGAGCTCTTAAAAAAAAGGATGCAATTTCTACGTGGCCAGTAAATATATTTTTTAAATATAATTTGATCTTAATTTTTAAAGAATATATAATCTTTAACATAAAGATTGTGAATATAAAAAATAAAATAAAACTAGAAGTAATAATTATATTAAAAAAATATTCAGACTTACCTATGCTTTATGCCTCTTGACCGCATATTGTAGAAATACGGTCCAACCCGCAATTTTCCTAAGGAAATTGTGAAACTGGGTAAGTGTTCGCCGCATCACGCATGAGCTGCTCTGCCTGTCTCGTCCATCATCCAGAGTGCTAAATGAAAATACAAACCAATCAAAGCTTGTTTCCCAAGGGGAAAGCAACTGTAATCTATGGACAGTTTACTATAAAAACAAATAAATATCTAAAGGAGCCCACACTCTTGCTCTTAAACCATGGACCTCCATTTGAAAACCTCTCTTTCGCAACTTTTTTTTTTGAAAATTTATCACAATATCCATAAAAAAAAAAAACTAATTATTTATCATTTTGCACATTTGTAACTATTTGAACTCATGATCCTATGTGTTTTCGTGTGTATTTTGAGATGAAACCTGGGCAAATTATTAAATACTTTATATCTCATGAGTATATGCTAAAGGAAAAAGTTGATATAAGGTTGCAACCTTATAATGTAGAAGTATGTTGTATCCAAAAAATTCCAATACAAAAGAGTGTTTCGAAGATAGAAAACCTTCCAATTTATCATGTAGATGTCAAAATATATCAATATAAAAATAAAAAAAAAGAGAATTTCAAATCCTAAAGATAGTGTATCTTGTAACAAGTTATCTGAACTATCTATTTTCAATATATTCAAGTGCTTATAGATCTACTTGATCTACATCATTTTTTAAATATTAAGTCCCATAATATCCATCACGAGGTTTCTGACTCTAGAACCACAGCTTCTTACAAAATTTAAAGGTACGCCTTACATGTACAATATAGGATTGATATTTTATGCAAAACTCACCCTTTTGATAAAGGTTGTGGTTTGTATAGGCATCAACCTTAAACAATCCAAGCAAGACACACCTATAAATTATGCTAAAAGATGTAGTATTGATGTTGGATAACTTTGTCATCGTCTAAAAAAATTTTCCATTTTTAATCATAAAATTTAAAGTTCTAAAAGTTATGCAGAGTGACTAAATCTATAGACACTAAAAAAATTGGGAAATAGACAGTCAGCACTATAAGATGTACTATTTTTTAGACTGAAGTCAATTTTTTTCTTATCCATATATCTCAAGATCAAAACAATCATTTGGAGGATTCTGCAATGCCAGGACAATCTATTTTGGTAGGTTTTTAAATATACATTATAAGGTTGACATCTCATGTAAACTGTTTTCTTTTATAAATTTCCTTTTTTGTAAGTGATATAAGATGTCAACTTTAAACAATTTAAGTATGGTGCACCTCCAAACTATATCAAAACATGCAATTTTGGTGATATAAAATCTCTATAATTACTTGAAAATCTATCTCCACCTTTAGTTATGAAATTTAAAGCTTCAAAAATAGTGCAGATTGAGTACATCTATAAATACTTAAAAATCTTAAAAATAAATACCTTTCATAATATGTTAGGATAGATTATTTAGGATTATATACCATGTGACCATTTTTTTTCGTTTGTGGAGGTCACAATTATGTTTAGCCATTGATATGAAATCTAATGTATTTAAGTGTATCATAACATTCGATAAAAATTTTTTTTGACTTTGTGCCCAATTAGTGACACTTCCCCAACCGTCCCAATTTGACATCCAACAGTCAATAATAATTGTGACCTTCTTATATTTAAAATATATGGTCTCATTGTGTACATTTCCATAATATTTTAGGGCTTAAAATCTTTTTTCTCTTTCATATTTATTCATATTGGGGACGAGATGATCAATTGAAGTACTTGTCAAAAAAAAAAAAAAAAAAAGATGATTAATTGAAGTGCCTTCTCTTATAGATTTTTTCGATGTGCCTTACTTTTATTTTGACAAGAAAAAAAAATAGCACTCCTTACTTCTATAGTTTAAAGATGATGTCTTATATAAACTTTTTCCGTAATTGGGTGGGATTAAGAAAAAAGCCTTACAATAATTTTCTTTCAAGAAATGACACTTATTGAGATTTCGTTTTTACCTTCGGCCCTTTTACGTTTTTTTTTTTTTTTGGCTCTCTTACTATATATAAAAGGGGTAAATAACAAGAGATATGAGAGGTGGCAAGAATGGAGTTGGGTTTCTAGAGAAAAAATGTGAATGGAAGCAAAAAAATATTGGATTTATAAAGAGAAAATATGAGATGAAGCAAAATTTTGGTTGGGATTCTAAAGAGAATGTGCTAGTGGATAAGAATAGTTGGGTGTTGAGAGAATGTAAGAGAAGAAATAATGAGTTGGGTTTTAGAGAGAGAATTTGAGATGGAAGAGCTTAAAAAGTTGGTTTTTAGAGAGAGAAGCAAAAAGGAGGGAAAAAACCACAATAAAAAATGTGCAGAAAAAAATGAGGCCTTTTGTTCTTAAAAGAGAAAAAATGAGGCTCTAGGAATTTGTTTTTAAAAGGCCCACGTCTATTTGTCCTTCTACAAAAAATAGGAGAGCCAAATTAAAAAAATAAATTTTTAATAAATTCAATGTCTTTAAAAATAAATTGGTAAGTTTTTGTCTTACAAAGCCCTATTTGTGTGGGTTAGGTGGTTGCTTTCCAAATAAATAAAGGGATACTATTGCACTACTTTTAATTTTTCAACAATTTAAAACTTTATCCTTTTGTAACATTTCTAACTGGTCATATATATTTTGATGGATATTTTAAAATTAAATTAAAAGACATAGGTAAAATATTTATTAGTCGATTTCTTATACGCATTTTGGTAAATTTCTCATGAATAAATAAATAGTTGTACTCTAAATATAAGTAAACAAAGGCTCCCTAGACCACTACTTATTGGGTATTTTCTAACCCAATATTTTTTTGATACTTAATATCCTTATTAGATAATATCTTTAGTAATAAAATCTTAATTCTTTTGTGGGCCTATTTTAGATAAGGGAAATGTTTATATATGGTTGCAATAGAATTACAGATGCACGTCAAAAATCTATCGAAAAGGTTGTTTTAATGTTGAAAAATCATCCATTTGATCATCTCGACATCTAGATGTATGAATATAAAAAAAAAACGTTTTTGAATCTAAAAAATAGTGCATCTAGCAACACATTATCTAGACCGTCCATTTTAAAGATTTTCATATGTTTATAGATCTTCTTGATTTTAACCATTTTTGGAGTTTAAAATTTTCTTATTAGATATGAAAATAGATTTTAACATAATACTAAGAATTTTTTATAACAAAATTACATGTTATGATAAAATTTAGAGGTACACCTCAATTGGATGTTGAAAGCTGCAACCTTATAAAAACTGCACCCTTTAGATAATCATTTAAAACTGGATTATAATTTTTAAGAAAGAAAAACACTATTGTTCATCAGTTTCATCGCTCCCCGACTAGTAGTGGAAGAAGCCAAGGTTGGTTGCTTCCTCCACCAAAAAAAACCCCTTTCTCTCTCTCTCTCTTGCTTGTGGCTGTCGTAATTAATCTCGAGATAAAAACGACTTCAAAATATAATGAAAAGGAAAAGTGTTCCCAAAAAATATACTTCAAATTTTTTTTTTTTATTTTTTCATATTTATTATCAACTTGCCTTCAATGATGAATCACTAAAATCTTGGATAAAAAATCTATCTTTAAGATGAATTTTGTAGGGGATCGCACATGTGCATATGAGTCGGCTAACTCATGGAAACCCCATCCGTCTAAAAATTCAGCTCTAGCTTGGTGATTGATATTTAATTAGGGTGAAGAAGGCTAAAAGTTTTAACTTCATAAAATGGTTTGGTAGACCTGCAGCCATCAAAACAAGTAAAGCCTCACCGTATAATACCTCGAAAAATGTAATTCAACCATTAGAAAACTTTTACATTGATTATCTTGCCTTGAACATTATGGTTGTGGGTAAACAAAAAAGATTTCAAGTGTACATTGTAATAAATCATCAATATCGTCAATTGTGTCTTGAAAATAAGTGTTCATAGATCCGCAAGATCTACCGTTTCCATTGTCAGTGTTCAAAATTGATTTTAGAGCCATCATGGAGATTTCCATCACTGAAAGTGCTTTCCGAACAAGGATTTGAGGTGAGGCTTTATTTTGTTTCATAAAGCCTATGCCCTATAGAAACCTCATCCCTTTAACTTTGAAAAATTGCTTCATGCAGGCGGGACCGCATTCTACATATGTGGTCCAGAAAGTGTAAAGCATCCATATTAAAGATGGATTTAAGTAAGTCTTCCATCTAAAATCAATAGAAACTAATGGTCCAAATGTTTTTTTATTAGAATTATTATTTCTAGTTTTTAAAATTTATTTATTTCTTCATATTTATTATCTCCATGTTAGAGATTACATGTCATTAAAAATTAAGTCTTAAAATCCATCTCAAAAATAGATTTATTAATAGGCCCACATTTCTATATATGCAAGCTTGGCCGCATAGAAACTGGGTCCTTTTAACTTTTTGAGTTTGGCTTTACAAAAAGATATAAAATTTGAACAATTCTTGGAAAATATTTTTGAATGGAGTGCTATTACCATTTCTCACACCTAATTTCTATTAAATATGGCTAAATCTTGTTTTTTAACACACTAGATCACGGAGTGTTCCGCACCAACCATGTTTCTGACTGTCCATTTTTGTACTCGCTTCATCCAACTAACCTCATAACCTACAATTCTTTTTCGTTCTGAGTCGTCAGTACTTTTGTAAGTCCCTTTACTTTTACAAATGTGCATGACTTAATCTCTTAGGATGGAGGATACGATACACAATATCATTGTCCGTTTGCTACTAGAACTAATAAATTTGCATTTCCTCATAATTCACCTCCTGCTCTTCTTTGGATCTTCTACCATACATATACTTCTCATGATTAATTAATCGATTTTCCTCATATGAATATGACCCGGTTTTTTTCGAATGCTAATTTTTTATGATATACTATTCATTGACTTTGTTTGGCCATTTTTGCAGGTCTAATCTAGGCCATCTGGTATAAGAAAAATTGTATAATGCCTTCTTAGATCACTGAGGATTAACCATGTCCAAAAATCGGTTATTCAGGAACAATATAACCCAAGTCACTCAAATGCGGCCAAGGTCCCGACCTGGTAAAATATGTCTTTTGTATGGAGGAGGAGGATGGTAGTGTTAGCTACCTTAAACATCACGTAGCAATGTATCAGGATGATTTTATACCACCAGACATGCTAGAGAATGTGAGGCAATAGATGTTGGAAATTATTTCGAGCTAATGATGAGCAAAAGGGATATAAACATGAAAACGATTAAGGAGATGGAGCTTGAGGACCAACTTGAACATATGAGGACGATAAGTTTAGAGCGCATTTCCGGCCAGCAGAGTGGTTTTCACATGTATGGAGGAGTTGGATCCTTGAGGGTTACCAATGATATGAATTGATCCTCTCTGTTCCAAGTCCACATTAGACACATGAACATCAACTTCAAAGACAACAAGGAAACATGTGAAAAAGGCATTCACTGGTGGTATGATATTATCATCCCTTCCAAGAAACTAATAACAAATACAATCCACTCATAATCTCCACCATGGTTAATACATGGCTTAGAGTAAAGGCTCCCACTGCATATGAGATCAGTGGGCCTCGCTCAGGTGGAGCTCTAACTAACATTGTGCACTTCCTGGATGATCACAAGCAGATGTGGTAGAGAACAAGGATGACAGTCATGTCTCACTGATGGCGGGATATGAAATCGACAACCATATTTGATGTATTGCCCATAAGGGACAATCTTCATTGGTAGTGTTTATGCCATATGAGTCATAAAAGAGGTGAAGCAACTAAATAATGTGGTGGTTGATGAGCAGAATGTAGCTCACCTGCTAACTAACAATGCTGAAAGTAGCATTAGTAATGGAAAACAGTGGCAAGCTTAAGTAGGTGAAATAGTATGTGAAGAAAGGGAAGATGATGAACAAATTTATATATAATTTCCTAGCTCTAATCATGCAATACACTAAGGGGAGGATCTTAGGCCAAGTATCACATAGCTACCTCATTTTTTTACAGGTATTCCATATTGAGGTTGCAGTCGAGGCTTACAAAGGTGGTTGCCTGCGGAACAATAAGTAAATGCCCGTATCTCAAGGACTCGGGCTGCGGGGGAAGTTAAAGTCGCTAACAAAATAGTGGTGATCGTTGATGATGAATGAAATACCTTGTTGCAGTGGCCAATTCACACTGCTTGAAACTGGTTTTGACATTTAAGCATTTAAAAGTACAATAGTTAGAGCCATTTTGAATTTGTAAATCTAATTGTGATTTGGAAATTAAATTTTGATACTGGTTCATGTAGTTAACCACGAGGCTTTTCCTTAAACATGTGTGCTATCTATGCTTCATCTTCAACCTTACGTGCATAATTGCATTGGGATATCCAGTTCACTTCAGGAACTTAGAGAACCTTATGTGCATAATTGCATTGGGATATCCAGTTCACTTCAAGGACATAGAGGGTTCACACATAGAGGATGTGAAGCAGTGTTTTAAAAAAAGGCAACCCGATCCGGAAATGGGCGATCTGGATTGGGTATCGCTTAGCCCATCCCAGATATAGAAAAACGGGATTCGAACAAACGATTCCCTGATGACATCATGAGTCACCAGGCTTTACACATAGAAAACACGACGACCCGATCTGGAAACGGGCGATCTGGATTGGGTATCGCTTAGCTCGTCCTGGATCGTGAGAACAACGGGATTCGAACGAACGATTCTCTGATGACGTCAGGAGTCACTAGGCTTCACACATAGAGGCTGTGAAGCAGTGTTTTAAAAAACGGCGACCCGATTTGGAAACTGGCGATCCATATTGGGTATCGTGTAGCCCATCCTGGATCGTGTAGAAAAACGGGATTCGAACGAACGATTCCCTGATGACGTCATGAGTCACCAAGCTTCACACTTAGCAAAAACGGCGACCCAATCCGGAAACGGGCGATCCGGATTGGGTATCGCTTAGCCCGTCTAGGATCGTGTAGAAAAACGGGATTCGAACGAATGATTCCCTAATGATGTCATGAGTCACCAGGCTTCACACATAGAGGCTATGAAGTAGTGGTTTAAAAAGCAGTGACCCGATCCGAAAATGAGCGATCTGGATTGGGTATCACTTAGCCCGTCCTAGATCATGTAGAAAAACGAGATTCAAATGAACGACTACCTGATGATGTCATGAGTCACCAAGTGATGACATGGATCGCCGGATCTGACTCGTTAGTAACATTTAATGTTTTTCACCAAGCAATGTCATGGATCGTCCGATCTGACTCATTAGTAACATTTAACGTTACACGTCAGTAACATTTAACGTTTTTCGGCAAGTGATGTCATGGATCACCATGGATCACCGGAACAGACTCGTCAGTAACATTTAACGTTTTTCACCAAGTGATGTCATGGATTGCCATGGATCGCCGGATCTGACTCGTCAACAACATTTAACGTTTTGCACCAAGTGACGGCATGGATCATCGGATCTGACTCATCAGCAACATTTAACATTTTTCACCAAGTGATGTCATGGATCATCGAATCCGACTTGTCCGTAACATTTAATGTTTGATCTGACTCGTCAGTAACATTTAACGTTTTTCACCAAGTGATGTCATGGATGTCATGGATCACCGGATCTGACATTTCAGTAACATTTAATGTTTGATCTGATTCGTCAGTAACATTTAACGTTTTTCATGAATGAAGTCATGGATTGCCATGGATCGTCGGATCTAACTCGTCAACAACATTTAACGTTTTTCAACAAGTGATGTCATGGATCACCGGATCTGACTTGTCAGTAACATTTAATAACATTTAATGTTTTTCTAATGAAATTAAGGTGTTGTCACGGATCATCATGAATGAAGTCATGGATTGCCATGGATCGTCGGATCTAACTCGTCAGCAACATTAACGTTTTTCAACAAGTGATGTCATGGATCACCGGATCTGACTTGTCAGTAACATTTAATAACATTTAACGTTTTTCTAATGAAATTAAGGTGTTGTCACGGATCATCAGACCAAGTGATGTCATGGATCGTCTGATCTGACTCGTCAGTAACATTTAATGTTTTTCACCAAGTGATGTCATGGATCGTCAAATATGACTCGTCAATAACGTTTAACATTTTTCTAATGAATTAAGGTGATGTCATGGATTGTCGGATCTAACTCGTCAGTAACGTTTATCATTTTTCTAATGAAACTCAACAGCTTATGTCAAATGAATTAAGGTGATGTCATGGATTGTCGGATCAAACTCGTCAGTAACGTTTATCATTTTTCTAATGAAACTCAACAGCTTATGTCAACGTGCATAAAGCCCACTTACTCTTGGCGCTGCAACACCAATAATTATTGTTATGGTTGGGGTTCAATTCTTTTATACGACCTTTTCTTCCCACATCCCTTCGATGTGGGACAATTCTCTAATATACTTTTGCATTCAATAAACTTCATATCTAATAAAAAACTAGTCCTATATAGTTGTTGCATTCAATACACTTTTGCATTCAATAAACTTCATTTCTTATGTGGGTGTACTATTAGGTGGGATTGCGCACGTCATGAATAAGAAGGGTGTACATCCGATGGTAGCAATTAAATTATTCGATAAAATGTTTTTTATTAAAAACAATAATTGGTTGCCCACCACCCTTATCTTTCACCAAAAAAATTTAAATTTACTTATCAAAAAAAAAATAAAAACTCTATTAGGCTATTATCTCATGGGATTATTTTATTGTAAGATTAATAATTAATTAATTAGTTAATTAGGATTAAAAAATTAGTCCTAGCTCATAGGATATTAAAGAAAAAAACTAATACTAATACTAGTTTATTTAATATTTAAAAAATATTAGTTTAGATGATATTTTAAGAGAAAAAAAATAACACTAACTCATACCACTTTAGAATTTATTTCAAATTGCTTTATCAATTATCCCACATTGAAAATATGAATTTATTTAATTTATTAATAACCAAATCTTGTATTTTACTTAGTAATTTATTTATATTATAAATTTTTTAATATATTAGTTTTTCTTATAATTGTAAATAAGATGTTTAAAATTAGGTAATACTATAAGACATTTTGTATTTTTATTTGTATGGTAAAATAATTATAAAATATAAAGTTACAAACCAACAACTTCAATTTCAATATATATTATTATAGTTAGTTATGTTGTAATACTTTTGGATGAGTAAAAAGTTTGATACTTTGATAGGATAGTAATTTATATGGGAAATTAATTTTTTTAATCTTATAATATGGAAGTGTTTTCTAATATTTTTAAATTGCTTTGATATAATAATATAATACTATAGTACAATGAATAATTATATAGACATCAAGATAAAAAATCATCTCAGTATCACTTATTTTTACAAAATAATGAAAGTACATAATGCATCACTCCTAATTTCTTTTACAAACTAAAATAACACTATTTTTAGAGATTTATAGTGATTTTTTGAAAAAAAATAAGAGAAAAAAAAGGATGAAGTTTATTAAAAATAATAATCAGTTGATAAGGCCCACCACCCCTATCCTTCACCAAAAAAATTTAAATTTACTTATACTATTAGGCTATTAGCTACTTGGGATTAAAAAAATTAGGCTAATAGACTAATACTATTAGGCTATTAGCTACTTGGGATTAAAACAATCAGTACTAGCTCATAGGATATTAAAAAAAAATGAAAAATAATACTAATACTGGTTTATTGAACATTAAAAAAAATACTAGTTTATGAGATATTTTAAGAGAGAAAAATAATGCTAGCTCATACTACTTTAGAATTTATTTCAAGTTGCTTTATCAATTATCCCACATTACAAATATGAATTTTTTTATTCATTTTTTTAATTTTATTAAATATCATTACAAATTTATGTTACTAAATTTTATATTTCTATCAACACTAATTATTATATTTTAGATTTACTTATTTGTGAGGGTCACATCCTTGTTTTTTGAATCACGTTTATTATAATATAGTAATTAATAATTATACTAATTACAATGATAATCAAAGCTTCTATTTTATTTATTAATTTATTTACATTATAAATTATACAATGTATTATTTTTTGTTATAGTTGTAAATTAAAATTTTAAATTAGATGATATTATAAGACAAATTTCAAATTTATTCTTATTTGTATAGTAAAATGATGATAAAATAATAAAATACAAATCAATAATTCTAATTTCAATGTATAACATTGTATTTAGTTAGGTTTTCATAAATGTTTGATGAGAATCTGCATACAGGGAAATAACATCTTAATATTCGCATATTGATGCAAAAAAATATAAGTTATTAATGTAGTACCCTAATTTCTTTTTGAATTTTTTTAAGGCCAAATCTGACGAATTCGGTCAATTCCTAATCCGAAATGCCGATTCACCGATCCAGATGGGTTTTTTGGGTACCCAATCAGGGGCACTGATCGCTTTTTTAAACCACTATTATGAAGCATTGGATATAGATTTGAGTAAAGTGGAAGGAATCATTTTGAAATTTTTGGAAGAGGTACAAAACAACTTCTTATGAAGAAATTTATAAGTAATGTAAGCCAAATTTATAAACTATTAAACCTCTTTTTCGGCTATCTATATATGATATGCAAGGGAAATTTGAATCTGATCTTGCTAAGAAATCTTGCACTCAGCTGAAATCCATGTTGGGTTGCAAGTGGCCATGCAGATTTAGATTACTTTATCTCATTCTAAAACATTTATTGTTGCTTCTTTATCATATTTTCAATAAATTGATGGGAACTATATAGGAATGGAGCTCCCCCATCTATAGAGTATTGTATCAAGAACTCCCCATCTATAGAGTATTGTGATCAAGAACTCCCCATCTATAGAGTATTGTGGTCAAAGTTCTCAACTAAACCTACTCCATGACAGGGTCTGAGTAGACATAGTAGTAAATTTCAGTTGGACACACACAAAAGGGAAATAAGTTGAATGTTACCAGGCTTCATAAGTTGGTATGTGTCTCAACAAATCAAACATTGAAACCAACAACTGTGAACTATGATTTCATCAACTTGAATAATAAATATCTAGATAATCCAACTTAGGAGCAGTTGGTGAAAGTGGATGAGCTACATCTGAACAAGAGGCTACTAGAAGAGGAGATAAGTTCTATCGACGAGGAAGGAGATGGATGGTCGGAATCAAGAGGGACAAGTTGGAGGAGGTGAACAAGTCGAGGAAGAGCACAAGTCGAGAAAGGAGCAGAAATTAAGGAGGAAGGGGGAGATTAGCAGGAGATAACAATGATGAGGCCATTAATACAGATGGTGACAAGGCACCTAAGACCATGCACAATAATAATGTGGGGGTGAGCATGAGGGTGGGGACTTCGGTTTAGGAGGGTCTATCCGAGTTACTCATATGGCATTATGCATTTCCAACCCATTAAAGATATAGTTGGGTGACGAGCCTTCCTGTCATTCATATTGGCTTTAGATTAAATAATTTGACTTGTGTATTTGCAATTTCAAATTTTGAATGCCTTTATGTAACTACTGTTGTGTACTCCATTTTTTGCCATTAAATGACTCTAGGAAATAAAAACTTTGGTATCTAATATCTTCTTTTTTTCATCAATATACATAACATATTTATAAATTTTTTATTTCCTAATATTACTTTTTTTTGGCTATTTTTAAATAAATTTTTTACATCTTTTTCGTGTTTTATAATCCAGATGCAGCCAAACTTGTTGAGCCAACTTGGCTTGGTCACCATTGCCAAGTCTAGAACCGAATCGAGCTTTTTGAATACTGCTAAGAAGTGTTGGACAAAGTAGACGACACATTGAACAATCAACCAATTTCTATGTACAAAATTATACAGTTCCAATATCTAGCATCCATGTAACAATCCTAACATTTCAAAAAAAAAAAAAAAGGAGAAAAGATGCTTTTAAATAGGTGATGGTCTGTTTGAGTATGATGGTCCTTGAGGACCATCACTATTTTCAAAAGTTTTTACTTGGTTTAAACTTTTGCTTGCTGATGCTTTTGCCTGCTGCTTGCTGCTTGCCACGTCCTTTAGTGGACGTGGTTTTTGTATGTTAAAAGCAGACTCTTAACGCGATACCTCAGGTATGAGGTAGAGCGTCATAAAATAATATAATAATACGTTATAAGAATTTAAATAGGGGAGGTGAGCACTCCCACCCTAGAAAATTTTGAGATCTCTCTCTCTCTCTGGTCGAAACACAGTGAACTCCTCTCTTGAACCGAATTTTTATCGGAAGCTCCCTCTCAAATATTTGTGAGTAAGTGACATCGTTTTCCTGAAAAATAGTTTGTTTTTAATAAACAGTGATATTTCCGTCCAAGATCTTTATTTTATAAGTTTTGTGTGTAAGTGACCCCATTGTCTCGAAAAATAATCCATTCTTTTAAAAAATGAAATAAAATAATTATTTCTGCTTATTATCATGAATTTTAGGCACGATAAATTTTATGCGCACGTGACCTCATTATCTTGAAAAATAATCTTTTTAATAAAAATTGTGATATTTTATCTATGTTAGAAATTTTGAATGCTGTAAATTAGAAAAATAAATTTATTTATTTTTCTTGTTTATTGTTAGAAATAAATGTGATATTTCTGCTTTTAGTAAAATTGTGATATTTTTTTCTACTGTTTTGAATATTTAGACATTGTAAAATTCGTGTGCAAATGACTGCCTTATTATTTAAAAAAATTGGCATTTTTGAAATTGATTATAGTATTGTTGTGAAATGTTTATTTGTGGATTGATATCCCATAAATTGTGATAATTCCGTATTTTTGAATTTTTATAAGAGTTTTTCTATACATATTAAATTGGCAATTATGCTAGAATGTCTTTACAAACTGCTACCTTTCTAAATTTGAGCCCAAAATATTTGATTGGTTATTTTTGAAATGTTATAGAGAGTGACTGTTATTAATGGTTTAAGTGAAATTCATATTAATGATTTCAGTGATATGTTGAGTACATGATATTGCTGCTTTTGAATGTTTAAAGAGATTTAGAAATAATTTAAGTATGCAAGTGGACTCATCCGGTTCACCTGTGAGGTATAAGTGGACCTATCTTGGACGCCGGTAGGGATTAAGTGGACTCATCCGGTACGCCGGTGAGGTATAAGTGGACCTGTAGGGATTAAGTGGACCTATCTAGGACGCCGATAGGGATTAAGTGGACCCATCAGGACGCTGATGGGGTATATAGGTGACCTACTTGGGACGCCAGTAGGGTATTTTGTGAAATCCTTTGAATTATGTACTGCCGTTAAAAGTGTTATAAGCATTTCAATTACTCGGATTATACTTAATTATGCATTTATTGAAAGTGAAACTGTTGATGCATTTCAGTTAATAGATCTCATTTCGGAAAATATTGATATCTTTCAATCATGATTATTTTTAGGATTATGATGATCACTTACTGAGTTGCCAAACTCATCAAACTATGGTAAACATTTTTTTCAGGATAACTGTGGATTCATTTTGAGTGCTAGTCAAGATCAACCTTGGAAGATACTGTTGTTGTGCTAGCTTTCTTTATTTACTTTGTAAGACCTCGCCACTGTAAATTTGTCCTATCAATAGATGTATATATGTTTTGTCTGTCACATCTCAGGAATAACCGTATTGTAAATTCTTGGGCTGTGACAAGTATGGTATCAGAGCAATAGGTTTAAGATCTTTAGGAAATTTAAAAAGAATGTACTTAAAATCATTTATTGTGTGTACAGACTGGGATAAAGTCAAGATCCAGAATAGCTGAAGCCAATATGGAAGGAATTCACAAAGCCTTGGAAAATATGGTTGCTCTAATGCAACATCAGATAGAAAACAACAATCCACCCAGGCAGTCAGTTACAGGAAATGGTGGGAATAATATCGAACAATTTAAGAAATTAAACCCACCTTCTTTTAAGGGTGCTGTAAACCCACTGGAAGCCGAGGGATGGATTATGCAATTGGAAAAAATATTCGAGGTTATGGAATGTCCTGATGATAGGAAGGTGGCCTAGGCAGTTTTTATGTTATAAGGTGAGGCACAACACTGGTGGCGAATGACAAAAGGAGTATTGGTCAAAGAAAATAAAACCTTGACTTGGGAAGTATTTCTAGAGGCATTTAATAAAAAATATTTCCCAGATTTTATTCGAGACCAAAAAGAAATGGAATTTCTAGAATTAATCCAAGGAAATAGGACAGTAGCACAGTACGAGGCCAAGTTTACTGAATTGGCCAGGTTTGCACCACATATGATTAACAATGAGGCAAGAAAGGTGAAGAAATTTGAAAGGGGTCTCAGGTCAGCTATTAGAAGTAGAATATCAGTCTTGAAATTAAGAACTTATGCTGAAATAGTGGATCGTGCCTAAATTGTCGAAAAAGATTTTGAAGATTACCAAAAGACGAAAAATCAGAACAGTCATGTTAGACCTACATCATCTAATCGACAACAGTTTGAAAGGTCAAACAAGAAGCCAAGGCCCTCGCCATTTCAAAACCCAATAGAACCATGTAGAAAATGTGGAAAAAATCATGGATCAAGCCCTTGTTATTGGAATACCGGAGCCTGTTTTAAATGTGAAAAATTGGGACACCAGATTAAACAATGTCCTAGCTTACAGACACAATAGCTTCCAAAGCAGGGAGAGATAGCTCCAAAGCCTCAGATGAAGGGAAGAGTATTTGCGATTACCGAGCAAGACGCTCAGGCCTCAAAATCAGTGATCCAAGGTACTCTTACTATCTTCCAAAAAGTAGCTCATGTTTTGATTGATCCTGGATCTACTCATTCATTTGTGTCACAACACTTTGCATGCCACTTAAAGGTAGAACCAGAACAATTAGAATACATTCTAGAGGTAGCCACACCGATGGAAGATTCAATTAACACCAATATAATGTACAAATCATGTGTAATAAAGATAGAAGAAAAGGAACTGTTGGTTGATTTAATACTCCTGGAAATTCAAGATTTTGATGTAATCTTAGGCATGGATTGGCTTTCTGCATACCATGCAAGTATTGATTGTTATAAGAAAATTGTTACCTTTAGTATTCCGAATCAACCGGTATTTTACTTCAATGGTGTCAAAGAAGACTCCCCATATTTAATTTCTTGTATTCGAGCTAATCGCCTCCTTCGAAAAGGTTGTCAAGGCTTTCTTGCCTATATCAAAGAAGATAGGAAGGAAGAAATAAATTTGGATACCACTCCGGTTATCCGAGAATTTTTCGACGTTTTTCCTAAAGAATTGCCAGGATTACCCCCTGACAGGGAAATTGAATTCTCCATTGAATTATTGCCAGGGGTAGCACCAATTTCTAAGGCACCTTACAGAATGGCTCCTGCAGAACTTAAAGAACTGAAACAACAATTGGAAGAATTATTAGATAAAGGTTTTATTAGGCCCAGTGTGTCACCTTGGGGTGCTCCAGTACTGTTTGTCAAAAAGAGAGATGGGACTATGAGATTGTGTGTTGATTATAGACAGTTGAATCAAGTGACAGTGAAAAATAAGTATCCATTACTTAAAATTGATGATTTATTTGATCAATTACAAGGATCACAAGTGTTTTCAAAAATTGATCTTAGATCTGGATACCATCAGCTTAAAATTAAAAGTGAAGATGTATTCAAGACAGCTTTCAGAACAAGGTATGGCCATTATGAATTTTTAGTCATGCCTTTTGGATTAACCAATGCACCAGCTGCATTTATGGATTTGATGAATCAGATCTTTAAACCCTTTTTGGATAAATTTATTGTGGTATTCATCGAAGATATTTTAATTTATTCCAAGAATCAGAAGGAACATGAGCAGCATGTAAGAATGGTATTGCAAATATTAAGAGAGAAGAAATTGTATGCCAAACTTAGTAAATGTGAATTTTGGCTTGAACAAGTGACATTTTTAGGATATGTCATATCAAAAGAAGTTTTATCAGTTGATCCTTCAAACGTTGAAGCCGTTGTTAATTGGAAACAACCAAGTAATGTGACTGAAGTTCGAAGCTTTTTGGGATTGGCAGGATATTACAGAAAATTTGTAGAAGGATTTTCTCGAATCGCAACCCCATTGACTCGATTGACACAGAAAAATGTCAAATTTGAGTGGACAAGTGAATGTGAGGAGAGTTTTCAAGAACTAAAAGTTCGATTAACTTCAGCACCTATTTTAACTATTTCTGAGGGGAGTGGGGGATTTGTGATTTATAGTGATGCTTCACATAAAGGTTTGGGCTGTGTATTAATGCAATATGGGAAAGTAGTGGCATATGCATCCAGACAGTTGAAAGAATATGAGAAAAAATATCCAATTCATGATTTGGAGCTAGCTGCAATAGTATTCGCTTTGAAAATATGGAGGCATTATCTATATGGTGAGCAATTCGTATTATACACGGATCATAAGAGTTTGAAATACCTTTTCTCTCAGAAGGATTTAAATATGCGGCAAATAAGATGGATGGATTTCTTAAAAGATTATGATTGTACAATCCATTATCATTCAGGAAAAGCTAACGTTGTGGCCGACGCTCAAAGTAGAAAATCTACGGGAGTCTTAGCTCATCTAATGATCCAAGAAATACGATTGTTAGAGGAAATAGTGGATTGGCATCCAACTCCGTCCATTAATGGTGTGGTAAGTATGATTGCCAATATTAAGGCGGAACCCCAATTAATCCAACGGATTCGATTGGCACAAAAGAAAGACCCTCAGCTTATAACAATTATAGAAGAGGTGAAGCAAGGAAAGAGAGATGAATTCTCTATATGTAGTGAGGATTTGCTAAGGTTCAAAGGTCGGGTTTGTGTCTCGAATGATGAGAGTGTAAAGAAAGCTATCTTAGAAGAAGCACATCATTCTCGTTATACAATACATCCCAGAAGTATTAAAATGTATCAGGACCTGAAGAAAACCTTTTGGTGGAATAATATGAAAAAAGAGGTAGCACTATTTGTGTCTAAATGCCTAACATGCCAACAAGTAAAAGCTGAACATCAAAGGCTCGTTGGGTTGTTGTAGCCTTTACCGGTGCCAGAATGGAAGTGGGAGCACATCTCTATGGATTTTGTCTCTGGCTTGCCTAGAACAAATTCAGGACATGATAGCATTTGGGTCATTGTGGACCGTAACCAAAGCTGGCCACTTTCTACCTATTCGCACGACGTACACTTTGGATCGACTGACTCAGTTGTACATTAAGAAAATAGTGCGGTTGCATGGAGTTCCTGTCAGTATTGTATCGGACAGGGATACTCGGTTTACTTCTAAATTTTGGGCTAGACTACAGAGGGACGAGACTCACCTTTAGTACTGCCTTTCACCCCCAAACTGATGGACAATCAGAGAGGACCACCCAAACCTTAGAAGATATTCTGAGGGCCTGTGTTATTAACCTTACAGGAAGCTGGGATGACCATTTACCCCTGATTGAGTTTGCTTATAATAATAGCTTCCAAGCCAGTATTCAGATGGCACCATATGAAGCCCTGTATGGAAGGAAATGCAGGTCACCCATATGTTGGGACGAGGTTGATGAAAGAAAGCTTTTGGGGCCAGAAATTGTCCAGATAACCACAGATAAAATTGCATTAATTCATGAAAGGCTCAGGACAGCTCAGTGTCGGTAAAAGAGTTATGCCGATAACCGAAGGAGAGATCTTGAATTTGAGGAAAGTGATCGAGTTTTCTTAAAAATCTCACCAATAAAGGGCATTATGAGATTCGAAAGGAAAGTTGAGCCCACGTTACATCGGACCATTTGAAATCCTGGAAAGAATCGGAGGTGTCGCTTATAGACTTGCCTTACCACCCGAATTGGCAAATGTCCATAATGTCTTTCATGTATCTTCACTACGAAAATATCAGCCCGACCCATCCCATATCTTAAAATATGAACCTTTACCGATCAGGAAGGACCTATCCTTCATTGAGTAGCCAATTTTGATACTGGATAGAAGGGTGCAAGTGTTGCGTAACAAGGAGATTCCTTTGGTCCGTGTATTATAGCAGTACCATTCAAGAGAAGAGTCGACTTGGGAACGAGAAGACGAAATCAGAGAAAAATACCCCTATCTTTTTCAGTAATCAGGTACACAAATTTAGAGGACTAAATTTCTTTAAGGGGGGGAAGAATGTAACAATCCTAAAATTTCAAAAAAAAAAAAAAAAAGGAGAAAATATGCTTTTAAATAGGTGATGGTCTGTTTGAGTATGATGGTCCTTGGGGACCATCACTATTTTCATAAGTTTTTACTTGGTTTAAACTTTTGCTTGCTGCTGCTTTTGCCTGTTGCTGCTTGCTGCTTGCCACGTCCTTTAGTGGACGTGGTTTTCGTATGTTAAAAGCAGACTCTTAACGCGACACCTCAGGTATGAGGTAGAGCGTAATAAAATAATATAATAATACGTTATAAGAATTTAAATAGGGGAGGTGAGCACTCCCACCCTAGAAAATTTTGAGATCTCTCTCTCTCTCTCTGGTCGAAACACAATGAACTCCTCTTTCGAACCGAATTTTTATCGGAAGCTCCCTCTCAAATATTTGTAAGTAAGTGACATCGTCTTCCTGAAAAATAGTCTGTTTTTAATAAATAGTGATATTTCCGTCCAGGATCTTTATTTTATAAGTTTTTTGTGTAAGTGACCCCATTGTCTTGAAAAATAATCCATTCTTTTTAAAAAATGAAATGAAATAATTATTTCTGCTTGTTATCATGAATTTTAGGCTCGATAAATTTTATGCGCACGTGACCTCATTATCTTGAAAAATAATCTTTTTAATAAAAATTGTGATATTTTATCTATGTTAGAAATTTTGAATGCTGTAAATTAGAAAAATAAATTTATTTATTTTTCTTGTTTATTGTTAGAAATAAATGTGATATTTCTGCTTTTAGTAAAATTGTGATATTTCTTTCTACTGTTTTGAATATTTAGACATTGTAAAATTCGTGTGCAAATGACTGCCTTATTATTTAAAAAAATTGACATTTTTGAAATTGATTATAGTATTGTTGTGAAATGTTTATTTGTGGATTGATATCCCATAAATTGTGATAATTCCGTAATTTTGAATTTTTATAAGAGTTTTTCTATACATATTAAATTGGCAATTATGCTAGAATGCCTTTACAAAGTAACCAGATTATGTAGTCCCGGGGGGCCAAATTATTGATTTGTCGCAGGTCTAGGATGAAAGAATACTAAGAAAAATTTGTGTATAGCAATCAAAGATTAATATTTTGAAAGAAAAAGATTCGAATCTGAGAAAAAGCCCTAAAAAAAATTTGTGTGTAGGACTTACTCAGAACCATCAATATTGATGGACAAGGGATTTGAGGAATTTTGCGTTAAAAACAATTTTTTCGCTTATGTAAAACTAACCCTAGAATTTTTAAGAAAAATTTTAATCACACACAAGCCTAACTAGACACTTTACTTTTAGGACCAAATGACAATTGGGAAAAAACTGTTCAATAGGTTTTACTTTCTATAAAAATAGAGAAATGTTCTTGGGGTTAGAGGGAGAATGGAACTTGATGTAGAATTGCAATCATAAGCACTATAATTTGTCATGTGGGGGCCTCAATTCAACCTGAAAATAGCAAAGTGATGATTTCAATTTAAAATTCGATTCATTACAGATTAGGTTTTAAATGGGTTTTGGTAATTCGACTAGCATAAGGGTTGATTATCAAACAGAAGTGCTACAATACTGGATGATGTAATTTCCAAATCCACGTCTCTCAAAAATCAAACACATCCTAAGAGTTGATAGTGTTAAACATGGACGGCACTCGACGTGGTTACTGATATATTGAGGTGCCTCACCTACTTCATTAATCAGACTACGATTCTCATTTGGCAATTTTATCAGTTTTTTATGGAAATAGTGGTGGAGCTCAGGTTAACAGTGGGTTTTATCCATTGCCATTAGGGTTAGTTTTGAAAATAAATAAAATTATTTTATTTCTGTTATTTTTTATAACCAAAACATCATATTTTACTTGGCTCTTTTTAACCTCCACTCTTTCCCTTTCTAACCCTTGAAGTAAGGGGGGCCAAAATATATATTGAGGTAGGGTTTGAAAAGAGTAGTATGCTGCACTTTTTTTTCTCTCTCAACATCATTGCTCCCTCTCTTTTTCACTAGGCATTTAGATGTGCTTTGAGCCCAATAGTGCATCCATAGCTTTGTAAGAGACACTTTAATCATCTATTGTAAAGTCATATTGCTCCATCATCTCTCTATTGTTTTTATATCTCTATAAAGTTATTAATATCTTTTTTATCCAGATTTCCAATAATATTAAAGTTGCGTGTGATACTCTAAAAAGTGGATATACTTGTTCTCTACAAGCCCTAACTCGAACACGTTAGAGAGTTAATTTCATGCTTTATATTTAGATATCTTATGTTTTGTTATGATCACTGACTAAAATAGAGTATGAAATAGATGCTAATAGATTGAGGATTCAAGTTGATGATTTGAGCAACTCTTATTAGAAATACATATTTAAGCTTATTTTGTGATTGAAGATGTACGCATTTGAAGTGTTTGACTATATATTCAAATGAAGTTTAAAGTGTGATCTTGATCTAAATTTGATTCCATATTAATTCATACTAGTAGCTACTTTAATCAATCCTAACAACTTCAAATATTTTTGCCTACAATCAAAGAAGATAAATACTCATTATGCTCACTGTGCTGTCGAACGTGCATTCTCGCTCTATGTAAGTCATGGCATGGTTTAAAATGACGTTATAGGAAATGCTCACTCAAAGATGTTATTATTGTTTTGGTGTGTGAAAATACCATGTAAACCCCTTGAAACCCCTCTTAATTTAAGAACTGATGACCCCCCTACATGTTTTTTTTTTAGATAAACCCCCAACATTTTTTTCCATGTTCTTTTTACTGTATTAGCCATATTCTTTTCATAAATGATAGATTCACCTAAGATTGAAAATTAAAAAAAAGAATTCAACCTTATTCTACTGAAGTAAGATGCGCCAAAAAAATCCTTTAGACGAGAATATTTTGATGCTGGAAAACTCACTAATTGATCATCTTAACCTTAAGATGTATCGGTATAAAGAATAAAAATTTCAAGTCCTAAAAATAGTCTATCTTGTAACAAGTTATCTAACTCATCTATTTTCAAGATTTTCAACTATTTATAGATTTTCTCAATTTGTATAATTTTTGAAATTTTAAATTTCATAAATAGGACTTAGAGTAAATTTCAAGCGATCGTAATATTTGTGACACCTTAACTACATCAGGGGGCCAAATTTAGAGGTGCGGCTTACGTTGCACCTTATAAAAACTTCACCCTTAAAAGAAACCACCAGTTTCATCCTTTCCATCTGAATCTCTCTCTACCTTTCGTACAGCTATCTCTTACTCTGCCCTGCAGGCATACTCACAATTTTCTCGTTCTACCATGCCCACTATTTTCCCCTACGTCCATCTCTCAGTGCCCTTCCTACTATTGTAGACCTATATATTTATCTCTCTACCCTGCCCATAGTTTTCTCTATTCCTTACCTTTTTCTCTCTTATTTCTTGTGTCATTGGTGATTGGGAGGGTGTTGCACTAATCAGGTGGGCGATGAGATAGAAAAGAGTAGAAAAACAAACATGGTAGAGGGGGGGACGAAATTCAATTTATTTGGTATTTTTGAATAATTTTAAAAGTTTGTTCATTTCAATCATATAAAAACTGGAGAAAATTATAGATAACACCCCAAAATGAATTTTGTAGATATCCTACTTTCAATATTTTTTGTATTACACATCTAACCTAGAAGTGTTTTTTTTTTGCTTTTACCCTAGTCAAAAGGTTAACATATTTGAAACTAAACTACGATTTCCCTCTCTTTCTTTCTCTCTCTACCTGCCCTCTCTCTCGATTGGGCAATCGTGATAGAGAGGGCTCCAACTGGGTGAGCCTAACAAAAGGGCTCATGAACAAAAGGCTAGACGAACTATGGGCATGGTAGAATGAAAAGGAGTCGTGGCCCTGTGAAAGTTTGAAAGAGAGTTGATGGGAAAGGTTGAAATTATTATTATTATTATTTTATTTATTTACCTATTTATTTGTATTAACTGGAATGAATAAAATTTGAAGTCCGAGATGATAAATAGAGGACTTCTCCTTTGAAGAAGGTATCTCTCGGAGTGTGTTTAAGTTTGAAGTTTGCTTAGCCTTCTTTACTACTCTCTTTTCTCTCTCTCTTTCTCTAAAAAGATTGTAAACGTTTTAGAGTGTGCTGGTGTATCTGATTTTATGTAAGTATTCCAATACTTTTTATTTATAAGTTGATGTGTTTATCTTAATCGGTTATTTTATTAGTTATGTTTTGTTAGCACCATTCTGTTATTTTGCTTGTTATGTTTTGTTAATCCCATTATGTTATTTTGCTTGTTATGTTTTGTTAATCCAATTTCGCTTGACGTGCTCAAAATTGGTATCAGAGCCAATCTGTTCCTATCTTAGATAAACAGTTTTTGTATTAGAACTTTATCCAAGTCTGATAAAATACTGTTCATTACAGTCATAATAGTAATGATCCACCATAAGTCACCAAAGTCGTGAACAGTGCCGTAGACAGGCTATTAAATTCATTGACTCGGTTAACTCGCGTGCGTAATTACATCATTGACTCGATGGCAGGACTTTTAAGACTCGGTTCTCAGAGATCTGATGCTGAGGCCAGTTCATCTGGTAGGTCAGTTAGGATTTCTAAAGAAATTGTTATTGCCAACATCAAAAAGGACTTAAACAATTGGAATATTCCTAAGGTCTCTACTTCTGAAGTAAGGGAACTTTTGAGTACAGAAGTGATTATGCAATTAAAACTGAAGAAGAAACCAAGTATGTCTTAAATGCTGAGACTACCATAAATCTGTTAAACAAAGACCGCATTGAAGAATTTAAAAAAAGAAAATACAATTATTTACATAATGGTCTTGTTCAAGTTGGTATTAAACCCTTAACTAAGGCTGGGCTTCAATTATTTACTAAGGCTGGGCTTCAAACTGCTATCCTCTTATGTTTAAGAGATAGTAGACATAGACAATTTATGGACTCCTTATTAGGAGCTATTGAATCTAGTCTCTGTGAAGGACCAGCTTATTTTAACTGCTTCATAGGATTCTCTGTGTCCTTAACCGACCCCCATATTTTGAAAGTCCTTACTCTCAACCTTTTAACCAATGGTTTTGATATGGATGCTGGGTAACAAAATATAGATGTTACCTGTAGGGTCTGCTATAAGGCTATGACTACTATATGTCCAAATGTTAGGAGGACTAACTCTAAGGGTCAGACTATTCTTTTCCAGACTAATGTTGAAAAGTCCAATTTAATCATCCCTTGTAACTATTTCGTGGGATCAGGTGAATCTACCTGAAAGATAGACCTTACCCTATGTTGTCCCTCCTAGGCCTGTACAAAATCAAGAAATCAACCAAATAATCCAGTATGCTGAAGGAAAGGTAGAAATTCAATTCAGTCATCTCCTTAGAACTTTCTTTAATCAAAACAGAAACCCAAGGCAGCCTCCAAGAATGTCCTTGAGTTCTGAATCATCTAGGATGCCTAAGCCCCCTAGAATCTCTTTCTCCTCTGTGCCACAGACATAAGTTGAAAAAGGAAAAAATAATAAAGATGTTGTCATAGAAGGGCTTGATCAGCTTAAAAACCAACAAATTGTCCAACTTACTTATAAGGTAGAAAACCCTTCAACACAGAATGATAAAGATTATGATGGCTCCTAAGGATCGACTTTTTCTGACATGGGATACAATTCCCATATTCCTGAAGGGTCTGTTAATATGCTTGAAGTTGAAAAATTTGAAACTCTTAAGGCAAGATTTTTACTCTGAAGAAAATAAAGAAACAAGAGAATGGTTTCTTAAACATAGCAAACCCCTAAAAAAATTCCTTGATGACGAATATATCAAGACTATGATAAAAAACAAAATCAATATAAGGGTTTTTTACCTGGTTGAAATATTATAAGGACTCAAAAGGTAAAAAATTTTCTACTAACTTGTATACTCCTAAAATTAGGAATCCTGAAACTATTGCCATCTTTACAAAGATATATAAAACTTACAGGACTCCAAATAGAGATTAAGAAAGTATCCATCCTCTTGAAGCAGTTGTTGATTTACCTAAATCTGGGGTTGTTCCTTATAAGCAAACCTATACCCTTAAAGATGAGGGGACGTTACAAAGACCCGCAAATTTAGAGTCTTAATCATTTGATTGAACAGAACAATTATACTAATCTATTCTTACAAAGTATAGGACAACAAACTACTAGAATAGAAGAAAGCCTAAATAATAGGCCATCTACTCCAACACAAATCCAACCTTTTGAGGAAAAAGACAAACTTAAATCCATCCTATTCAAACCTGCTATTCCTCTTTCCAATAAAACTTTTAAACTTGGACCAACTTTCAAAGAAGAGAATGAATTCTTTAATGAATTGGTTAACATACTTGCTACTTTTAAAATAAGTGATGAATAAAGTAGCAAAAATGAAGATAAAAGTTCAGCTACAAATATGCTTAAAGATATTAGTAATGAATAAATCCTTAAACTTCAAGATATGTTTAGAAACCCTGATCAACCAGACTAGATTAATAGAATAAATTATGGAACAAAGACTAGGCCTACTGCTCCATCAAAAATGTATTATCCTATCCATCTTCAATATGAAGAGGATATATTCTCAAATGCCGTCCACTATGACGGAAGATCTATAGTTGAATGGAACATAGATGCTTTGTCAAAATATCAAAAGATGAATTTAATCAAGCCTATGATTATGTATACCGAAGCATATGATCATAAGTCTTTTGCTGCTTTACAGGATGTTCTAATGACAAATTTTTGATTAAAAATATGATCTTCAAACTTTAAGACACAACAAACAATAGATAGAATTTCCTTATTTATTGTGGAATAATTCTTTTGGGCATTATTCTATTTTTTAGACATAAATCTAACTAATTGTTCTTTTGTTGAATTTGACATTCTTTGTTTTAGAATTTCTCCAAATCTTATTTCAGAAGCATCAGCCTCTATTATTTCAAACGCCTCAAGATGAGGGATTGCTAGGCATTATAATTTTTTAGCTTTTAGCTTTTATCTTGATTTTTCGAACTGCTTGGGTATGTTCTTCTTCCCATTATGGTAAATTCTTTTTGAGCTGATCATAAACAAAGAATGCCAAATTCAACAAAAGAACAATTAGTTAGATTTATGTATAAAAAATAGAATAATGCTCAAAAGAATTATTCCACAATAAAAAAAGAAATTCTATCTATTGTTTGTTGTGTCTTAAAGTTTGAAGATGATATTTTTAATAAAAAATTTCTCATTAGAACAGATTGTAAGGCAGCAAAAGATGTAATAGAAAAAAATGTTAAAATACTTGTCTCAAAACAAATATTTACCATATGGCAAGCTATCCTAGCAACATTTGACTTCAACATTGAACATATCTCAAGTAATACAAATTCTTTACAAGATTTCTTAACATGAGAGTTTTTGCAGGGAATCCAGAGGAAAAACCCAAATGAAATACAACGGTGAAACCTCAAGACAAACCGCTTAACAAAGAAAACAATTCAAATACAAGTGAAGACTTAATTCAGTCATCTGAATACAGGAAAAAATCTTATCATCCCATCTTACCAATAGATAATGTTCATATACATCTTAATCCATATGAGATTGCAAAAATCTACCTAATAAATCACATGCATCCTAGAGACGAATTTAAGTCTCAAATGTTCTATGAAACGATCCTTAAAGAAACAGGATCAATAGAAGTCTTCCGGAAATATAGAGGGCAAGACATTGTGGCCTACTAAAAAATCCTTATAAAAATAATATTGGCCTATAAAGATTGGGGATTTGATCCTCTTTAGCCAAAGTATTTTAGAAATACCTGCACTAAAATCAAGAGCTATAATTATTATGGCTACAGCGAAGCCTGGGAAAATGTTCTGATAGTCCAAACAAGCGAAATACTCACAATTGGTTTATCTGTTTCAGGCTTAATGAAGCCATAAATGAATTACCCACATGGTTTAAAAAATGGATGCTATACTAGGGACCTGACTCAGATATTTATCCCAAACAATTACGATGTTCGCTGTCAAAATTTGAAGCGTTGAATAGAAACTGGTCTAAAATGGAGACCCTAGTCCGATTTACTATCTTATATGAGATTCCTTGGATCCTCAAATGGTCTTATAGATCAGCACTGGCAACATCTGACAATCTTTTTGTAGGCAGTAAAAAATGCAAGGTTGATTCTGTCCAGAAAAAAGATCTAATTATTTCAAACCAAAATCAGATTTTTAGGACATAATATCCATAACCAATCAATTATTCTCATTGACAGGGCAATAAGCTTTGCTCAACATATAGGTCTTAGTCTCAATATGCTTACTGAGTAACAAAATTTGGTTCTAGATATAATTGATAAAATTATTGACCCACTTGAAAAAAAGGATGGTCTTGTTATAATTGATAAAATTATATTGTCACTGAATATGTTGAAAATTGGGATTATATCCCCCATCTAGAAAGAAATAATACAAATAAAATGGTGGGACAGTATTGATATTAAAGACTTAGTTCTCGAAACCATTAAAATCATCAAAATTAAAGTCAATACACCTGGGCTTTACCAACCAATAGGTACAACCTCATATTTAAGGCTTTTACAGACTGAAAATCCAAATTTGTCTAAAAAAGAACTCAAAGAAAAACTATTATCAATGTTCAAAGAAGACTCAAAGTCAGTCAGTGAAGAAGATGAAAACCTAAACGGTGATGACAGTCGGGGATTCTACCCACGATCCATCCAATATAAAGCAGACTATTGGAACGGCCCGACTCCACTCTATCAAAGACACGAGGCCCACTAATCCTACCGACACCTTTAAAACAAAAGATAGGTGTCCCTACTGTGCTGACAGGTGTCCCTACTAAGATGTTGCTGACACATTTTTGTCACACCAAAGGACAGATGTCCCCACTAAGATGTTGCCACCAACACCATCTGTCACTATTCCTACCTTTCCATGTAGCAAGTACCACTGACATCCACTACCCTCGTCTTTTCGTGTGGCAGGAAATCAATGGACCGACATCCGCATTTAAAAAAACTGAGATGAATAAAATTTAAAGTCTGAGATGATAAATAGAGGACTTCTCCTTTGAAGAAGGCATCTCTCTGAGTGCGTTTAAGTTTGAAGTTTGCTTAGTCTTCTTTACTACTCTCTATTCTCTCTCTCTTTCTTTAAAAGGATTGTAAAAGTTTTAGAGTGTACTGGTGTGCTAGTGTATCTGATTTTATGTAAGTATTCTAATACTTTTTATTTATAAGTTGATGTGTTTATCTTAATCTGTTATTTTATTTATTATGTTTTGTTAGCACCATTCTGCTATTTTGCTTGTTATGTTTTGTTAATCTCATTCCGCTCGACGTGCTCAAAATTGGTATCAGAGCCAATCTTTTCCTATCTTAGATAAACAATTTTTGGATCAAAACTATGTCCAAGTCCTGATAAAATATTGTTCATCACAGTCGTAATAGTAATAAGCCATCATAAGTCGCCAAAGTCGTGAACAATGCCATAAACAGGCTATTAAATTCATTGACTCAGTTAACTCGCGTGTGTAATTACATTATTCTGACAAAGCAACTATGTTTCATTCAACTATAGATCTTTCGTCATATTGGACGGCATTTGAGAATATATCCTCTTTATATTGAAGATGGACAGGAGAAGGTCTAGGGTAATACATTTTTGATGTAGCAGTAGGCGTAGTCTTTGTTCCATAATTTATCCTATTAATCTGGTCTGGTTGATCAGGGTTTCTAAACATATCTTCAAGTTTAAGGATTTTTTCATTACTAATATCTTCAAGCATATTTGCAGCTGGACTTTTATCTTCATTTTTGCTACTTTTTTCATCACTTATTTTAAGAGTAGCAAGTCTGTTAATCAATTCATCAAAGAATTTATTCTCCTCTTTGATAGTTGGTCCAAGTTTAAAAGTTTTATTGGAAAGAGGAATAACATGTTTGAATAGGACGTGTTTAAGTTTCTCTTTTTCCTCAAGAGGTTGGATTTGTGTTGAAGTAAATGACCTATTATTTAAGCTTTCTTCTATTATTGTAGTTTGTTGACCTATACTTTGTAAGAATAGATTAGTATAATTATTCTATTCAATCAGATGATTAAGACTCTCTTAATTTGCGGGTCTTTGTAACATCCCCTCATCTTTAAGGTTATAGGTTTGCTTATAAAGAACAGCCCTAGATTTAGGTAAATCAACGGCTGCTTCAAGAGGATAGATACTTTCTTAATCTCCACTTGGAGTCCTGTAAGTTTTATATATCCTTGTAAGGATGGCAATAGTTTAAGGATTTCTAATTTTAGAAGTATAAAAGTTATTAGGAAATTTTTTACCCTTTGAGTCCATATAATATTTCAACCAGGTAAAAAACCTTATATTAATTTTGTTTTTTATCATTGTTCTGATGTATTCGTCATCAAGGAATTTTTTAAGGGGTTTGCTATGTTTAAGAAACCATTCTCTTATTTCTTTATTTTCTTCAGAGTAAAAATCTTGCATTAAGAGTTTCAAATTTTTCAACTTCAAGCATATTAACAGACCCTTCAGGATTATGGGAACTGTATCCCATGTCAGAAAAGTCGGTCATTAGGAGGCATCAGAATCTTTATCATTCTGTGTTGAAGGGTTTTCTACCTTATAAGTAGGTTGGACAATTTGTTGGTTTTTAAGCTGATCAAGCCCTTCTATGACAACATCTTTATTATTTTTTCCTTTTTCAACTTATGTCTGTAGCACAAAGGAGAAAGAGATTCTAGGGGGCTTAGGCATCCTAGATGATTCAGAACTAAAGGACATTCTTGGAGGCTGCCTTGGGTTCCTGTTTTGATTAAGGAATGTTCTAAGGAGAGGAATAAATTGAATTTCTACCTTTCTTTCAGCGTACTGGGTTATTTGGCCGATTTCTAGATTTTGTACGGGCTTAAGAGGGACAACACATGGTAAGGTCCATCTTTCAGGTAGATTCACCTGATCCCACGAAATAGTTAGGGGGATGATTAAATTGGATTTTTCAACATTAGTCTGGAAAAGAATAGTCTGACCCTTAGAGTAGATCCTCCTTACATTTGGACATATAGTAGTCATAGCCTTAAAGCAGACCCTATAGGTAACAACTATATTTTGTGACCCAGCATTCATATCAAAACCATTGGTTAAAAAGTTGACAGTAAGGACTTTCAAAATATGAGGGTCGGTTAAAGAAACAGATAATCCTGGAAAGCGGTTAAAATAAACTAGTCTTTCATGGATACTAGATTCAACAACTCTTAATAAAGAGTCCATAAATTGTCCATGTCTACTAAGCCCAACCCTAATTAAGGGTCTAATACCAACTTGAACAAGACCAATGTGTAAATAATTATATGATGGGAAATGTTGAAATTATTATTATTATTATTTTATTTATTTATATTTTTTTGTCAATCTTGGAAACTGCCGTTTACTAGGAGAACATGGATAAAATTGTAAAAACAAGGTACTGGTCCTTCTTTCTTTAATTAAAAAGGGTACGAAGGGGTTTATTCGGGGACCCGATTTTTGTGGACTAAAGATTTTATGGAGGGGAGACAATTTTTTCACCCTTTTTGTTTGGTAGTCCAATGGGAGGAATCAGACATAAGATTGGGTCAACTGTTGACTAATATTACTGTTGACTAATATTGATATTCTTACTTCGAATCATGTGCAAGAAATGGACTCATCCATGTTGATATAGAAGAGATCCATAGTGTTAGGATTACAATGCAAACCAATCTCACATAGATATTCTTCATGGGTTGATGCCCAAGGGGTCAAAGGGAATCTCATATAGATATTCTTCATGGGTCGATGCCCAAGGGGTCAAAGGGGACGGACTGTAAATTCATTGATGATATGTCTACCCTGGTTCAAATCCAGTTACCAACCTGTCAGGATGATATAACCAAATGCTCTTCAAAAAATGCATGATCTAGATGAAAAAAGAACCAAATGTCTAGGACTTGCAAAGACAATTGTCAAAGTACCATCCCATCTCAAAATTGGAAAGGATCATATAGATAGTTATATGCATGATGTAGGTGGTTTTCTACATGATGATTACCCTTTAGGGTTTGTTTGGGTACATGGATTTTAAGGCATGAATTCCTAATATCTAGGATTTTGTCAAAATCCACAATTTGGATTGCTTAATGACTAGGATACTTAAAATCAGGAAATCAAAATCATGGAAATAAGACCTACTTTTTCATGCTTTCATTTCCACACCAAAACCTATTTTTTTGCATTTTCAAGGCACATGGATTTCACTCATTGGGTTCCTTGACCCGAAACATAGGGAGCATTTGATAAGTATGAAAATTGTGAGAGAAAATACCTAAATTTTTAAAATAGAGAAACTATCTCAAAAGTTTTAGAGGGAAAAACTGTTTCAAATTTTAACTTTTAAAAAGAAAGTATGTTAAAATTTCAGAGAGAGAAAGTATGTTAAAATTTTAGAGAGAGAAATTACCAAATTGTTTTAGAGAGATAAACTATCTCAAAATTTTAGAGAGAAAAACTATCTCAAATTTTAACTTTTAAAGAAGAAAAGTATGTTAAAATTTTAGAGGGAGAAAGTACTAAAGTTTTTAGAGAGATGAACTATCTCAAAATTTTAGAGAGAGAAACTAACTCAAATTTTAACTTTTAGACAGAGAAAGAATGTTAAAATTTTAGAGCGAGAAAGCATCAAAAATTTTAGAGAGATAAACTATCTCAAAATTTTAGAGAGAGACCCTATATCAAATTTTAATTTTTAGAGAGAAACTATCATATTTTAGAGAAAGAAATTACATGCAAATTTTTTGAGAGAGAAACTATCTCAATTTTTTCTAGAGAGAAGTATTTCAAAACTTTTAGAGAGAGAAAAAATCTCATATTTAATTTTTAGAGCGAGAAACAATATCAAATCTTAAGTTTTAGAGAGAGAAAGTATTCTTAAATTTTTAGAGACAAATTATTATAAATTCTAGAAAAAGAAACTGCGAAAAAATTTAAAACTATCTCGAATTTGGAATTTTAGAGAGAGAAAATATATTAAAATTTTAAAGATAAAAATTATATCAAAATTTAGAGAGAGAAACTAACTAAAATTTTTTAAGATAGAAACTATCTCAAAATTTTTGGAGAGAGAAACTATCATAAAATTCATGGTTTAGAGAGAGAAAGTATTTTAAAATTTTGGAAAGATAAACTATATCAAATTTTAGAAAGAAAAAGTACATGAAATTTTAAGAGAGAAAAACTTTCTCGAAAATATTTAGAGAGAACCTATCTCAAAATTTAAGTTTTAGATAAAGAAAGTATATCAAATTTTAAACTTTAGATAGAGAAAGTATATCAAATTTTATAGAGACACTATATCAAATTTTAAATACAGAAACTATTTCAAAATTTTAGAGAGAGAAACTATCTCCAACTTGATGTTTTAGAGAGAGAAAGCATATTAAAATTTAAGCGAGTAACTATATCAAATTTTCAAGAGAGAAAGTACATAATTTTTTTTTAAAAAAGAAACTATCGCAAACTTTTTAGAGAGAAATTATCTCAAATTTTAGCTTTTAGAAAGAGAAAGTATCTGAAAATTTGAGAGAACAATTATATCATATTTTAGAGTATCTTAAAATTATTAAAGAGGGGTTTTATGTTTTAGAGAGAGAGTATCTTAAAATTTTAGAACGAAAAACTATATTAAATTTTAAAGAGAGTAAAGCACTTGAAAATTTAAGAGAGAATTTATCTCAAAATTTTTAGATAGACAATTTCAAATTTTAAGTTTTGGATAGAAAGTATATTAAATTTTAGAGAAAGAAACCATATTAAATTTTAGAAGGAGAAACTATCTCAAAATTTTTATAGATACACTATCCCAAATTTTGAGTTTTAGAGAGAGAAAACATTTTGAGTTTTAGAGAGAAAAAATGTATAAAACTTTTAGAGAGAGAATTGTATGAGGTTTTATTACCTAACAATGGATATGGAAGTGATTGCAAGGAATCCATGAATTTTGTATGGTATATCCAAACAATAGATTCGAGGAATCCATACAAAAATCCTTGATATTGGAAATCAGATTTCCTTAGAATTTCAAATAACAAAAATCGTTGATATTGAAAATCCATAGATTTCCTTAGAATTTCAAATATCCAAACGGACCTTATATTATATTCCCTGGGGAAAATTCCTGTTGTCGAGGTTCCTTTGAAGCAAATCCGTTCTCTAAAACGGAATAATGTACTATTGAAAATGAAAGGTACCGAATATATTCTCATCATGGTTCACCTTCCAATTCCATCTCCATATCCTATATATATCCGCTCAGTTTGTGGTGATTGTAACGTTTTTTATCAGTGAAATCAATGTTTGAAAACGCCTCAGTTTGCAGTAAATTTTTAAATTGAAGGGCACGTTTTTTATCGGTGAAATCAGTGTTTGAAAACGCCTCAGTTTGTGGTAAATTTTTAATTGAATGGAATATGTGATGCCCACAATATTGAAAACGCCTCAGTTTGTGGTAAATTTTTAATTGAATGGCATATGTGATGCCCACAATATCAACGCGCTTCAGTTTGTGGTAAATTTTTAAATTGAAGGGCACATGTGATGCCCAAAATATCAAATTTTTAAATTGAAGGGCATATTTGATGCCCAAAATATCAACCACACACACCAGGCACATGATCTTCACTTGACATGGGTCTCAACCCTGATGCATTTATTGATGGCCCGGCAGAAGAATTTATAGGATGCAATCATGTATTAAAGCTTCGATGTGGGATAATTCTCACAAACATTATGCATGCGAAATCATTATAATGTTTAGACTACAAATCAAAATAAACTATTATTAAGTGGTGTAGTTCGTTATTGCTCATAACCAACTCCTTTTTCCCCTTGGCCGCCATCCAACTCCTTTTTGTTGTCTAAAAGGAAGAAAATCCAACTTTCGAGCCCCTTGGGCGCCATCCAACTCGTCTTCGTTGTCTAAAAAGAAGATAATCCAACTTTCAAGCCTCTTGGGTGCCATCCAACTTATTTTTTTGTTGTCTAAAAGGAAGAAAATCCAACTAATTTTTGTTGTCTAAAAGGAAAAAAATAATGTTGTCAAAAAACAAAATATTGTTGTCAAAAAAATAAAATAAAAAGGTTTTTCAAAAAAAGAAGAAGAAAGAAAGGTAATACTATATTTTTTATTTTCTTGTCAAAAAGCAAAATGAAAGGTAATACAATAAGCAAAAAAAAATGTAGCACAACATCTTTTTATTTTTTTGTCAAAATAAATAAAATGTAATACAACAAATATCATATTTTTCTTATAAAAAAAATAAAAGGTAATAAAACAAGTATTTCTTAATACAACAAATATTTCTTAATACAACCTAGGAATAAATGGTCTAATTATATTTTTAATTTTTATAACATGATGATTTTTAGCATAAATTTAATAATACTAATTTAAAGATAGGGTTCATACAATGAGGCCATCTGAAATCTCTCTGTCTCTACTAACAATCTCTTCTACTAAATTTATTTTAGAAAACTAAAAAATGAAATTTTTGAAAAATTAAATTCGAAAATTGGTATGCATTCTAATAATTTCTACATTGATAACCCAATATTTTATTTTATTTATTAATTTTTGTATTGTAAATCATATAATATATTATTTTTCTTACAATTGTCAGTAATACATTTTAAATTAGATGATATTATAAGATATTTTGGATTTGTTATTATTTGTATAATCAAATAATTATAAAATATAAACCATCAATTTCAATTTCAGTATATAATATTATAGTTAGTTTGTTGTAATAATTTTGGATTGTAGCTAGTTAGGTTGTAGTAATTTGGGTTTTTTTTTTAGCAGATTAGGGTTTCCCGCCAATTCAAAATTTTGGTGGCTTTTTTTTTATCGATTTAATCCATTCTTTATTGTAGTTCATGTATGATTATATACTTCAGTCATGATAATTCTATGATTTTTCTTTTATGTGATATAAATTTAATGGTTAACATAAGTTCATACAGGGAAATAACATATCAATATTAGTATATTGATGAAAAAAATGAAAATTAATAATGTAGTACCTCTATTTCTTATTGGATTCCTAAAAAACAACATTTATAATGAATTTTAAAAAAAAAATTGATTTTTTTGTTGGTTTATTCTGACCGATTCTTGATCCGAATCGTCGATTCACCGCTCAAGGGAACCTATCCGTTTTTTAAACCACTAGGTGAAATAGATTGATGTCGAGATTAAAATTTGAAAAAATTTCAAACCAAATATAAGGGGGACAATGGGGCAGGTCTTGGTTGGGTCAGCTCCAGAGTTCAACCCCGACTTACCTCGGACTAGCCTAAGGAGGCATTGGCCCAGGTGCAACCCTGACCTTGTTAGGGCCAGGCAGGACGAGCTGGGCCAAATATAATACAAATAAAAAAGAAATAAAAAGCATGGAAAAAATTTGGTTGGGCTGGTCCTGTCACAGCCCTGGCCTGGTCGTCAGGCCACATTTTATGGCCCAAGTCCTTGGTTTTCAGCACTGAGTAGTGTCAAGCCAATGGCTCATTGCGAGCCCAAATGGATTTTTTTTTCTTGTTTGGGTAATTCATTAGGGGAGACATACACCTACTTTTTTCAATAGATTAGGGAGTTGCATTTTGAAAGTGTTAATTGGGAGGGAGTTTCATTTTGAAAGTGTTAATTGGGGGTATTAGCAGTGGGAATGGATACCATGGTATGGTACCTGAGTGTGAGGATGCTACCGTCACGACCCCAGCCCCTTTCTTAGTGCAAATGGACTTATTTTAATAATAAAAAATGTTTTTAAAGACCTATACTTTAGGAATAAAAGTAGCTTGAATTGACTTCTTCTTCTTCTTCTCTATATATATATATATATATATATATTATTTTTTTTTAATTTTTTTTTACCTCAAATTTTATAATACCCGCAGGGAGGGTAAATATAGATTTTCAGGTCATCATACTGATTTTCAAAGTGAAAACTACATTTTCAATATAGGGTTTTGAGGTGCTGCTTCAATTTTTAACGGAACTTAACCTTATTCCATAATAAAACTCCAAGATCATAAAGGATTCTTGGTAAAAAACAACTAGGAAATTTAAAACATTGGAAAAAGAAAAATATCAAACAAAGATTGTAAGGTCAAAATATTGTAATAAGATAACAGTTTATTAAAAATGGTCATTGTAACACAATTTTTTTTTTTTTTTCAATTTTGAAAACGAAGGTTGTTTTTATCCCTTTTTGACAATATCATTTTGGGATTGTATACTATGAGACCATTTATCTTTGTTGCCAAAAGGTCGCAATTGCTAGCTATTAGACATCAAATTGGATACCTTGGGGCATAACACCTAGTTCGAGAATATATTTTTTGAATGTTGAGTGTAGTCAATGACACACTGAAAATCACCCCATTTAAAATATGATGGACAAGAGTAATTATGACCTTCTAGTATTAAAAGTAAATGATCTCTGTATACATTGGCATATCATTTTATTGATTTAAATTGAAACTCGTTATTATACGGCTAAGTCATTACATAATGGCCATTATAAAGGAAATAAGGATTGTATACAATAAGATCATTTACCTTTGATACAAGGTATACACAATTACTTACAAAACCATCCGATGTGAAGTTTAATAGCTTGGATGTGTCACAAAGTTTGAGAAAATTTCTTTTGAAGTTTGAGTGTGATTAATAGAATAATTGTATCGACCCAATTTCACATACAATGGTCAATATTAATACCTCACTTTGTACCAAAGATAAATAGTATCATTCAAGATATATAGCCTCATTCTCTACTTTCCCAAAAAAGTAACTGCATTTATTTCCTGCCATGGCCTTTGGAAGCACCGAGGGCTAACCCCTAATGATTTTTAATATAAAGTTATGGGTATGTTTCGTTCACAGTGGTGGCTATAACCATTATAAAGACCGCTTTATTTGACCTTGACGGCTCTCTTTACGGTAAGACATAGGTCTTATGAAAAAAAGAAAAAGAAAAAAAAAAGTAAGTAAAGTCTTATCTCAAAACTCATCAAATATTATAGTTCAGGCACAAAAACGCCTTCAAATAGATAATCTTGACCTATATTATTATAATTATAATAAAAAATTAAGATTTCAAGTTTTAGAAATAGTGTATATTATAATACATTATTTGGACTGTTCATTTTCAAGTGTACATATATCCGTAATATCTATACCACTTTTCGAGCTATAAATTTTATAAATGGCGGTGAAAATAGATTTTAGAGCCATTATAGAGATTTTCCATGGTTGAAATATTTCTTGGATGAGGTTTCAAGATGAAGCTTTACTTTTACTTGAGGCCTCGGCCTCATAAAGATTGTATCCTTAAGAAGGAAAATGCCGCCTTTTATATCCATTGCTTCCAATACTCACCCATTTTTACAGCTTTTATTAAAAAGCTAATCATCATTTTGTTTTTCAAAATTCATTTCCTCGAAATATCAATGTAGGATGAACCTGGATTCCCATAAACGATTATAATATGGGATCTCATGCGGTGAAATATGTTTGTTGGGAATATCCAATCAATCCATCACTCCGTTGGTTAGGGTGTGAGGCCGCATGGATCTATCCCACGTAACCTTCCTATTCCCTGCACTTTATTTATTTATTTAAATATGAAGAAAAACGAACGATACTCTTCCCTCCTGATCGAGAAAGGTATCCTCGTATCTTATTACACCAGAGTATAGTTTGATACACTGAGGAGGAAAACCATATATAGTTAACAGATTTGAAGAGAAAAATAGTACCCTTCTCTCTTGATTAAGAAGATTTAAATTAGGGAGAAAAACAATAAGCCCCTTCCCTCTTGATTGAGGAACGACATCTTCATATCGAATTACAAGGGTTAAGTAGGATAGTTTTATTATATATAAAAATAAAAAAAAAAGGAAAAAGTTTATATAGAGTTGAGGCTCTAAACAATCAAATTAGAGCCCACCTCAAAAATTTCACCGAAAGGGATTGTTTTCATGCTCAAATATCTTCAAATTGATCATCTCGACATCAAGATACATGGATATGAGAAAAAAAATGGATTTAAAGTTTTGAAAATAATACATCCTGTAATGCACATTTTGACCGTCAATTTTCAAGATTTTCATAGATCTACTCAATCTACATTATTTTTGAAGCCTTAAATTTTATAATTAAAGATGAAAATATATTTTAAAACTATTACAAAGATTACTAGTATTGAAACCGCATGTCTCGACACTATTTAAAGGTGCACTTTACTTTGATTGGTTAGAGCCTCGGCTCTATACCAACCACACCCTTAAAAAAATACAACGGCTTCAAATTGGATATAAATGTTGTTTGGGTTTCATAATTTTCTATTCTAAATAGATTATCCTGGTCCGGCGAAGTTGGGGCAAGTTATCTAATCTAGAATGTGGGTTGGCCGTTTGGAGCCCTTTTAAAAGCCGTGCTCCCCATGTTACAAGCCATGGCATAGCCCTCCTTTTAAAGTCAAAGGGGCATCAGCCTACAATAATTTAAGTGCTAGCTTCTAGATCTAATCAGCGAGGCAGTTAGACCTCCATCCTTAACTATCACATTTTTATTTATTTATTTATTTATTTATTTTTTAAATAGAAGTTAACTGAAAAATAGGCAACAAGAGAGGTAGGAAGATTTTGTACTCTTTTCTTACATCTCTATACTTCTCTCAATTAAAGCTCTTCTTTCATCATTTCCTTTATAAAACTCTTTTGAACCCTCTTTACACCTTCCCACTTTAAATATAACTCTTTTTAGACTCTCTTTCTAAGCCATCACTCACTGCGTCCTAAATCTTTTCGTCTCTTACATGCATTTATAGAACTCAAGCAGGAATAGGTTCTGTAACTCTAGATGAAATCAGCCTTTACACAGTGTCGAGAGATCTAATAATTTTTATTATGAAAGGAGAAAAGGAAATTGGACCTCAAATTCCACCAACTTTTAAAATGAGGACAAACAGAATTCAAAACAATCATTGTATAGTAAAAATTATGAAAGATATTCAGAAACTGGAAAAGGAACATGAGAAACATGAAATTATCAGACAAATAAAGTGCATGAGACTATAAGCCAGTTCGAAATTGCTTGATATTAGAGAATCACATAAATCTTAAAAAAAGGTTGTCTTGAACATCATCAAGAAAATTGGGATAAAGATACACCTGAAGCCCATATACTAACTCTTCATGATATCCCAGTTCAAAGGAAGCCTATAAGATGCAATAAAGAGATTTGTCCTGAGAATATTTAGCCCACTATTTTTTTTTTTTTTTTTGGGTGAGTAAGTGGGGAGAGGAAAAGTGGTAAGTCAGTGGGGATTTGGGCCCCAACCCTTTGGTGAGAATGGAGTCAGAGACCTCAACATGGGGCTCAATAATATGTGATAATCTAGGGCTAGGTTTCACTATAAATATGTAACCTTTTGTATGGTATCAAGAGCGAACCTATGAGCAACCTGTTTCTAGTATCAGAGCCCCCCTTTCTAGTATCAGAGCCCATATGTTCGCTCATATTTGCCACCTTTCTGCCATAGTGAAGCGTGGTAGAATAATAAGTTTTGCAAAATTGGCGGTATATCTGTTTGGCACTGATCTTATCACTTAGTTTGATCTATATAATGAAAGTGAACAAAACAAGTTCATGATTTCCGTAGTAGTGCATAAAATAGGAAATTGCTATTCTTTCAGACATCTTTAACTGCGTGGCTCTCTTAATGAAGAAGATTTCGATGATACTACTATGGGAACTACTATGGGAAATATTGAATGGGAAGGTGCTTCCTTTCCCATAAATGAAATTCTTCAATTGGGAAGAATATTTCCAGACTTCAAAAGAAAAGATGTATACCACAAATTAATATATATCAGAGATGAAGAACTCTTTGCAAATGGTACTATCCAATTCTTAAAACAATTTGCAAAAAGGTACTCCTTGAAGTGATAGAAAGTGTTGAAAGTCCAGCTGAAAGTTCATCTTCAGTGAACTCATCCTCGATAAAAAAAAAGTTCGATGAAAACGTTGTTTCTTCCTCTTCTTCAGAAAGGGCTTAAACTCAAAGTCATATCCTGAATACCCTTCAGGATTTGAGGAATATGCACCAATGATGAAAGGAAAAAGCGAGTTGCTATATAAAGAATTTGCTCCCCATATGCCTTTATCTTAAACTGGTGAGGAAACCCCTGAACCTCAATGGTTAAATGACTTTCTAAAAGAAGACCATGAGCAAAATGAGCTTCCTAAATACTAAGACAAACTAGTTTCTTAGATGAAAATGCAAAGATTCAGATCTTTATCAGCCTTTTCATCAGAAACCCAAAAAATGACATTGAAAAATTTAAAATCCCTATTTAATCCAACATCGTATGTTTCCTTACACTCTTTTGTTTTAGAAAAAAAAAGTGTCATAGAAAGTCAAGGTAATGTCAGTTTCCCTGAAATTAATAAACAAGATTTGTATGAACTTTCTCTATTTGAGTCTAGATTTTTCAGGTCAGTTCACCAGTCTGAAGTCAATCTCTATGTAAAAAGTAAATGAATTTGTCTTGTATTTTTACCTTTCTTTGAAAAATCAGATATCGAAAGGTAGAAAAAGCCCTAGTCGTAAAAGGAATTTCTCCACACTTCAAATAGATATTGAAAGGAAAATAGATATTCTTCTTCATCCACACTTCAATTATGATTTAGGAGTAGAATATTTAGTTTCTCTCTTAGATATCAGACATTTAGAGGGGGGAAAAGCCTTGGTTTGTCAATTTAGAGGATGTTTAGACAAAGAAAATATTTGCACTGTTTTCCCAAATTTTTCTTTGAGTCTAAATGATGACTTTATTACCAAAGCTTTCATGGTCTGTAAAGAAGTAAAAAGAGTAAATCTTTTACCCGGGTATGTGTATGCTACTATAGTGTTTATGTGTATTTTTAATTTAACCAGTTCTGCAATCACATGTTCAAAATTAGATTATAGTATCAAATTCTTTAAAATTTCAAGCTTTGTGTCTGAAGTTAGTCCCTCTATAAATTCTTATAGCTTCATAACTGGGTTTCTTGCTATCTCTAATATTTGTAGTCTCATCAATTTCAAAAGAACAAGGTAGACTTCAAAATGTTGTCTAAAACCCAATGTAGAATCCCAGTTAAACACTCCACTATCACCTAAAAACTAGTTAGACCAACCAAAGAAATACCTTACCCTCAATATTGCCATTATCAATTCTAATCCCCCTGTAAGAGAAATTACAGATTCACCAAACAGGGAAGCCGTTCAACTTGCTCAGAGTCACATGGTAACCACAGTAAAACGAGATGCTAGTCAGTCATTCATCATTGGAGGAGATTTGCCTCCCAAAATGGCTTATTCCACTGCTACTCTAAAGCAACTAGAAAATCTTAAAGGTCCTAAATCAATGGCAGATGCGAGCTACCTCCTGGCTCATAATATTGATTCTAACAGAGTTCAAAAGGATGAGGTACACTAGTAAAATTATTTAATTCATTAAACCACATATGCTGAAAAGCATATATCAGCAATTGAATATCAAATTCAACTAATAAAGAAAAATTTAGAAATATTGGCTGATACGACAGCAAAAGCAAAAAAAGGAAAGAAGAAAGAAGAAGAAAAATTATGCAAATTCTTGAAACTCATTTGCAAATATTTGAGGAAAAGAAAGCTACAAAAAAAAAAGGAAGATGAAATTCTAAAAGCCTTTAAATTCAAGCCGCCAAGTGTTTCTAACTTTCCTTTTTTTCTTCTTCAAAATTCAGAAAATATGGAAGAATCATCTTTCGTTTCTCAATTAAAAATGATGAGAATTGCTACTGTCAAGCAATATGTAGTCCCAATTTTAAATATTGATGAGCTAACTCATTCTCCTTCTAAAACAAGACAAGAAATCATTGCTTGGGTACACAGAGGAATATATGTAGTTAGTAAGAGAAGATGGTCAAATATGGATTCCATCAGGTATGCTATAGGATTGTTGTAGGAAGAGCTGGTTAATAGTGAACTAATCTTGGTGATGCTAGGAAAAATGTCGTTGCTGTAGCAGGATACACTGAATTAGGATCCAAATTAATTTTGGAGTTTGTTTCTGAATCACCAATATAGTATACTACAGATATTGTTCTACTGGGAAAGAGAAAGCTCCAAAGTATTGATGATTTTGAAGAGTATTAAAAAAGTTATAGTAATGAGTGTTACAAGTTAGGATTACATAATAATGCAAGATGCCATGCATACTATCTCTCATCCCTACCAGCCAATATTCCAGAACTTGTTCTCAAAACACTTTCCATGAAAAGCTTATCACTGCAAAATCTGGTAATGGATGATGTAGTGGGATTTGCCAGAGGAGAAATTAAAATATTATGTTATATAAATGATACCAGAAATTTTTTGAAAGCAGGATCTAAAGTGTGCAATACCATTAAAGGAGCAGAAGAGTAAATATCCCTAAGTTTAGGAAAATCTATAAAATAAGAAATTTCAAGCCCTATAAGTTCTACACAATAAATAAAAAGATAAAGCCGAGAGCTAGAGGACCCTTCTATACCTGCCATCAATAATGACATTTGGCTGCACAATGTCCACAAAAGGCTCCAAAACAAATTAAAGCATTATTCACAAAATCTAAGATCCAAGAAGACTGGTCTCTGATAAAAGCTAGAAGAAGCATTCAGTGAAGAAAATGTGTTCATCAGAGAAGACATAATCCGGCTGTAACTTAATCCTTTGGTTTTGAAAGCTGATTTGCTAAGTGGTTTGCTTTTTATAAGCAGTTTTACTATTTAACTTTTCAGTGTGTGGAAGAAAGAGTGACGAGTGTTTATAATTATGGCTTTGTACTTGTTGATTTTATTTTTATTTTTAAGTAGAAATATAAAAGATTGACATTCAGATGTACCTAATGTATCAAGGTACTGTTTGAGTGACATGTGGATGTACTTGATGTGCCAAGATACTGTTTGATTTTAATTTTTGGGTGGTATTGCTTTCCATCCTTGATTTTACCCTACTGTTTTGTGAGCCATTATGTGGTAGTCTGGGACTAGGTTTCACTGTAAATATGTAAACTCTTGTATGAAACAAAGGAGAAGTGAAATTGAGTTCGCAGTTTGCAAATTAATTGAGTAACCAAGACCGGTAGAGTCATCTTACTCTAAGAGTCCTTTGGTGGACTTGTCTTACTCTGTGCCTGAATGAAACTCATATTTTCTCCAAATTTAACAATAACATTAATGTCAAAGTCCATTAATTTTCTTCTACCATTCATTGTATTAACTTCTTGCCCTTGAGAATATTTTAAGCAATTTTTTTATAATTCTTTGGTGTAAAAACTTATGTTAGCACCGATATCAAGAAATACTTCTATCTTTTTCCAATTTTCTACTCCATCTACAACAATTATTGCTAGCACTAGTAAAAAATTTTGGGAGTGCACCATTTTCCGAATTTGATACAAATTTTCCTTCAAAATGTCATCTTCTTTGAATGATTTTTCAAATAATATTCTGTACTTTCCCTTATAGTCGCTTTGAAAACTATGTTTAATTTGTTCATTATGAGCTTCTTCATCAGAAAAAATTAGTTATTAGATCTCTCGAAATTGTGTAAGGTCTGATTTCATCTAGAGCTATAGAACATATTTCCGCTTGACTAATAATTTTTACTATGGAAGGAGAAAAGGAAATTATACATCGAATTCCATCAACTTTCAAAATGCGGCCAAACAAAATTCAAAGCAATCATTCTATAATAAAACTTATGAAAGAAATTTAGAAGCTAGAAAAAGGATATGAGAAATATGAAATCATTAGACAAATAAAGGGCACGAGCCTAAAAGCTAGTTAAAAAGCTGTTGTATTGAACATCCTCTGAAAAATTGGGATAAAGATTCACCTAAAGCCTATATACCAACTCTCCATGATATTCCAGTTCAAAGTACGCCTATAAGATGCAATAAAGATGATGAAGATAAGATGAAAACTCAAATAAAAGAATTGAGAAAAAGAGGGTTAACACAAATTATTCTTGTGTAGCTTTGATTGTGAGAAATAATTTAGAGAAAAAAGAAGAAAAACTAGAATGGTAATTAATTATATTCCTTTAAATCAGGTAACAATAGATATTAAATGGCTATTACCCAATAAGGAATAGCCCATACAAAGAGTTGTAGAAAAAAGAATTATTTCAAAATTTGATTGCAAGTCATGGCATCATCAAGTGAAAATTGAAGAACAAGTGAAATTGAGTTTGCAGTTAGTAAATTAATTGGGTAACAAAGCCTGGTAGAATCACCGCGCTTTAATAGCCATTTGGTGGACCCATCTTACCCTGTGCTTGGACGAAACTAAAGACAACGAATCTATGTTTTACGGTGAGCATAATTCGCTTAGGAACACCGAGATGTATTAATAACTGTTCTGGTAGCTGATCTGACTGAGAGGGCCAGCAAGTCGCTGCCCTTAAAAGGCTATCTAGGCAGACTGTTCGCGAGTGAGCACAATACTTATCCCCATTTGTCAAACTTCTCATCTATTGCTTTCTATCTCCCCTGTATCCCCTATTTATAAAAAAAGAAAAAAAAAAGAAAAGAAAGAAGAATTATACTTCTCTCTTGGCTTCCCTTTTGTTCTCTTTGAATCTCTCTTTATGTGTTTCTTTTAGTTCTTACCAAAATCCTAAAAAAGAGGTAAAAAGAATTGAGAGAGAGAAAGTCTTAATAAAAGAGACTTAAAAAGTGAGATCTATAGAGAGAGAATTCTCAGTAAGAGATGAAAAGTTTTAGGACTCAGTGAATGATGGCTTATAAAGAGAATCTAAAGAGAGTTTCATTTAAAGAGAGGATGTAAAAATGGTTCAAAGGAGGACCACAGAAGACTTCTATAAAGGAAAAGATGGAAATAATTCGTAAACGAAGAGGTGAAGAGCTTTAATTGAGAGAAGTACAAAGATATACTAATGAGACTTAATGATATAAGAAAATAGTACAAAATGAGACTTAATGAGGGGCTACCCAATAATAGAAATGACAGGTCGAGAACAGAAGAAATTATACGAAGGGCTTTAAGAATCATAGAGAATAATTCTTTTTTGGAAATTTTGATATGAACTAAAAGAAACACATAGAGAGAGATTCAGAGAGAACAAAAGGGAAGCAAAGAGAGAAAATGAATTTTTTTATTTTTATTTTTTTATTTATAAATAGAAGTTACTTGAAAAACGGGCAACATGAGAGGTAGAAAGCAATAGATGAGAAGCTTGACGAATGGTGATGACTACAGTGCTCAACTGTCAACAGTCCGCTGAGATATCCTTTTAAGGGTTGCAACTTGCTAGCTTTCTCGGTCAGATTAGCTATCGGAACAGTTAACAACACCCCTTGATGTTCCTAACCGAATTACACCCACAGTAAAACAGAGATTCGTTGTCTTGAGTTTCGTCCAGGCACATGGTAAGACGAATACATCAAAGAACTATTAAAGTGCGATGACTCTATAGGGTTTGGTTACCCAATTAATTTGTAAACTGCAAACACAACTTCACTTCTCCTTTATTTCATACAAGAGGTTACACATTTATAGTGAAATCTAGCCCCAGATTATCACATAATGGCTTCCAAAACAATGGGCTAAAACCAAGGACGGAAAGTAATACCACCCAAAAAATAAAATTAAACAGTACCCTGGTACATCAGATACATCCACATATCACTCAAACAGTACCCTACTACATCAGGTACATCTATATCTCACTCTTTTATACTTTGACTTAAAATTAAAGATGAATTAACAAGTACAAAGCCATAATTACAAACACTTGTCACTCTATCTTCCACAAACTAAAAAGTGAAATAGCAAAACCACTTATAAAAACAAACCACTTACCAAATCAGCTTGCAAACCATGGGCTTGAGTTACAACTGGATGATTTATTCTATCAAGAACACATTTTCTTCATTGAATACTTCTTCACGCTGTTCAGTTGTCTCTATCAGGAACCAGTCATCTTGGATCTTAGATATTGTGAATAGTGCTTTAATTTGCTTTGGAGCCTTTTGTGGACGTTGTGCAACCAAATACCCTTCTTGCTGGCAGGCATAATAGGGTCCTCTAGCTCTCTGCATTATCCCTTTGTTTCTTGTGTATAACTTATACGGATTAAAATTTCTTCTTTTATGGATTTTCCTAAATTTAGGGATATTGTGCTCTTCTGCTTCTTCAATGGTATTGCACAACTTAGATCCTGCTTTCAAACATGTTTTGGTATCATTTTTATAAGGCAATTTTTTAATTTCTCCTCTGGCAAATCACACTACATTAGCCATTACCAAATTTTGCACTGATAAGTTTTTCATGAAAGGTATTTCAAGAACAAGTTTTGGGATATTGCTTGGTAGGGATGCAAGATAGTATGCATTGCATGTTGCATTATTGTATAGTCCCAACCTGCAGTACTCATTGTTGTAACTTTTTGAATACTCTTCAAAATCATCAATACTTTGGAGCTTTCTCTTTCCCATTAGAACAATATCTATAGCGTATTGTATTGGTGATTTAGAAACAAACTCCAAAATTACACTAATTCAGTGAATTCTGCTACAACAATGGCATTTTGCCTAGCATCATCAAGATTTGTCTACCAATAACCAGTTCTTCCTTGCAAAAATACTGTAGCATACCTGATGGAATCCATGTTTGACCATCTTCTCATACTGGCTACATATATTTATCTATGTACCCAAGTAGTGATCTCTTGTTTTGTTTTAGAATGAGAATGAGTTGGCTCATCAATATTTAAAATTGAAATGTCATCTCCTATATTTCTGAGACCATATTTTTCAACAATAGTAATTCTTATCATTTTTACTTGAAACTGAAGATGAATATTCCGTATTTTTTGAAGTTTGAAGAAGAAAAGAAGGAAACCTAGAAAAACTTGGAGGCTTGAATTTAAAGGCTTTTGCAGCTTCATCTTCCATTTTCTTTTTGTAGCTTTTTTTATCCTCAAATATTTGCAAATAATTTTCATGAATTTGCATAATTTTTCTTCTTCTTTATTGTTTTCTTTCTTTCTTTTACTCTCGTATGTGCCAATATTTCTACATTTTTCTTTATTTACTGAATCTAAGATTCAATGGCTGATATATGCTTTTCAACATATGAGATCCAATTAAATAAATTATTTAACTAGTGTACCTCGTCCCTTTGAATTCAATTAGAGTCAATGTTATGAACCAGGAGGTAGCTCGCATTTGCCCTTGATTTAAGACCTTTAGGATTTTCTAGTTGCTTTGGAGTAGCAGTAGAATAAACCATTTTTGGAGGCTGACTAGCATCTTCTTTTATTGTGGTTACCCTACGACTCTGAGCAAGTTGAGTGGCTTACCTATTTGGTGAATTTTTAATGTCTCTTACAGGGGGATTAGTATTGATAATGACAGTATTGGGGGTAATGTATTTCTTTGGCTGGTCTGAAGGGTTTGTTTACTGGTTTCAGGGTGTGATGTGGAGTATTTAACTAGTGTTCTATATGGGGTTTTCAACATCATTTTGCAGTTTGGCTTTTTCTTTTGAAATTAACGAGACTCCAGATATTCAGAGATGGCAGGAAACCAAGTTATGAAGCTATCAGAATTTACAAAGGGACCAACTTCTGACACAAAGTTTGAACTTTTAGAGAATTTGACACTATAATCTAATTTGTAACAGGTGATTGCAGATCTGGTTAAATTAAAACTACACCTAGACGTTATACTAGCATACATAGACTCTGGTAAACGATTTACTCCTTTTACTTCTATACATACCATGAAAGCTTTGGTAATAAACTCATTATTTTGACTCAAAGAAAAATTTGGGAAAACAGTGTAGATATTATCTTTGTCTAAACATCTTCTAAATTGATAAAGCAAGCTTTTTCCCACTCTAAATGTCGGATATCTAATAGAGAAACTAAATATTCTGCTCCTAAATTATAATTGAAATGTGGTTGAATGTGAATATCTATTTGCCCGATATGGATATATTGATATTTTGTATTTTTCCGCCTTTCAATGTCTGATTTTTCTAAAAAAGGCAAAAGTACAAGACAAATTGTTTTGCCTTTTACATGGAGATTGACTTCAGACTGGCTAACCTACATGGAAAATCTAGACTCAAACAGAGAAATATTATGCAAATCTTGTTTATTAACTTCAGGGAAACTGGCATTACCTTGATTGTCTAGGACACTTTCTTTATCTAAAAAAAGAGAGTGTAAGGTAACATAGGAGGTTGAATTAAATAGGATTTTAAACTTTTCGTGGTCAATTTTTGGGTTTCTGATAAAAGGCTGAAAAGGGTCTGAATCTTAGCATTTTCATCTAGGAAACTGGATTGTGTGAATATTTAGGAAGCTCATTTTGCTCATGGTCTTCTTTTAGAAAGTCATTTAGCCATTGATGATCAGGAGTTTCCTCACCAGTTTGAGATAAAGGTATATTGAGTAAATTCTTTATTGAGCAACTTGCTTTTTTCTTTCATCATTTGTGCATATTCCTCAAACCCTGGAGGGTATTCAGTATATGACTTGGAGTTTAAGGCCTTTTTAGAAAAAGAGGAAGAATCAACGTTTTCATTGAACGTTTTTTTTACCGAGGATGAGTAAGATGAACTTTCAACATGACTTTCAGCACTTTCTATCATTTCAGGGGTTAACTTTTTGCAAATTGTTTTAAAAATTGGACAGTAGAACAATATCATCAAAATCATCAATACATTGGAGCTTTCTCTTTTCCAGTAGAACAATTTATGTAGCATATTGTATTGGTGATTCAGAAACAAACTCCGAAATTAATTTGAATCCTAATTCAATGAATCTTGCTACATAGATTTAATTATTCCATGCATGATGCATAGTCTTCCAATATTTTATCGAAAGAAAAAGACTGAAAGAAAAGAATGGTTATGTACCGAAGTATATCTCTTGCATATAATTGAATCTTGGGGAAGTTTGTATTATAATAATTTTGGTGAAAAATGTTATGCTTTATTGGAACTATATTTGGCCCTAAAAGATGATTTTCTATGCCCTGTATTCCGGTTGCTTCTTCCTCTTCTTCATATTCAGTATGTGCCATTCTTTTTTTCTGTTCGATACGTGAATGGTGGGAATGAATGAAGAGTGGTATATCATGTTGAGGCAACCCCCCTCCCCCCCCCCGACCCCCAATACCCCAACCCCTTTTCATTAACAATCTCTCTCTCTCTCTCTCTCTCTCCAATTTTGTTACACGACACTAGCATGTCTCTCTTTTTCTCATGTGCAAAACAACAGCAGGTTTGTTTTGGACTGTGTAGTCGAGTTAAAATACTAATAAAAATTGGAACACTTGTTTCTACTGGATTTTTGAGCTGTGCTTACTTCTATAGTATAAAATTGGAACTTTATATAAACTGTTTCCTTTAAAGTGTAGATGAAAGACCAATTATTTAGCCATAATAAAGCTAAATTAAACTAAAAATTTATATAAAAATCATGAATTAAGACTAAAAAGATTTATAGGATAAATTTCATTCATTACAGCCTTCTGGTCATTACTTTTTCTTTTACACAACTCGTGAATTAGATAGTCTAAGTTAAACCGGGCGAGTTCTTTCCCTTAAATGAGTTTTTTTTTTTTGTTTAATGTTAATATTTCTTATTCATTACTTGAGCCCAGCTTACCAACAAAAAAAGAAAAAGGAATTATGTGGACATAGAGCTGAAGAATGGTTATACAATTATATTCACGAATAATAATGTGGACTAATAGGATCAATAATTATGTCTCTATAATAATAAATTCATTAACCCCACGTCCCCAATTCAATTTATTTTTTATTATGCAAATGTGTGGTGGCCAGGATTGGTGGTCTAATTCTTCTTCACAAGCAACCTCGTTTGATTGGAGTTGCATGCAATGACGACCACAGAAAGTGATAGAGTCTTAATCATGATTTGCAAAGTCAAATCCCTTGAGAGCCATGCGTCCATTTCATATTCTTCTATGAGAGCCTTGTTGGTGATGTAATCATGGAAATTAAATCAAATAGTGATTTTGAGGTCGCCTTATGCATAAAATCATGGTGATGACCCAAGCTAGGTTGTGCACCAGCCGCTAGCAAAGATGGATATTTAACAAAGTTTTGTGATGCTGCTCTCCCATTTCTTAACAAGGATAGTATATTTTTATAAGGAGATCACATTTACTCTTAGGTAGTGGTTGTTTGGATACTTGGAAATGTAAAGATTTTCAATGCGAGATATAAAACCATATCTATCTGTGGCTCTTGTGTTAACTACTCTATGGTTCGGGACTTTAGCATGTCTATTGATAGAGATTAATTATTTCTTTCCAGATGTGTTGGCATTCCCTTTTTTTCTTTTAATTATCCGAGTGGAAAGAAATTCTGTGTGTATGAAAAAGTTATTCCCCTCTTGCTTCAGAAAAGAAAAAGAAAGAAAAAATGAAAGTGGATTGAATCTAGACTAGGTTCGGGTTACAATAAATAGGGGGACGGAGTCCCAATCCTATCAAAATAGGAACCGGAAGCATAAGGAAGGATATGATCCATGCATATTGATAGAAAAATCAAACTTTTTTTATTCTTATCAAATGTTCTCGATTCACCAACAATTATTATTATTATTATTTTTTTCATTATTACTCCTGAAAAACAAATAAAAGAGAGGTTACAAATATTTTATTCTATTCTTATCTATCTTATTTTATTCTTCTTGCTTTTTTTTTTATTCTATTTGTATTCTTGCTCGTTCTTTTTATTTCTGACGTATTTCAAATTCAAACCAAAGAGCTACAATTAGTTAGATGATATAATCATTAGAGTTACAAATTGCTCATTTAATTTTTCAGTAGAGACAGTACGTTTATGGTGTTTGGATCAAAATTTTGGGACTAAAAAGTATTTCCATCCGTAATTATTTTCCTCATTTCAAGCCAAAAATAAAGAAATTTGTATCCTTGTCTTTATCTTTCGAAATTGATTTCCAGCGAGCTTTCTCTGGTATGGAGACATCCACTTTATAAAATACAATTCATGCTGCAAAAGCACCACCACGAAGAGAGAGAAACTATCACAAATATTTGTTTTAAAGTGATGAAGTATCTTAAAATTTTAGAGACGGAAGCCTTTTATAATTCTAGAGAGAAAACTATCATAAAATTTATAGAGAGAAATTATCTCAAAGTTTTTATAGATAGAAACTCTTTCTAATTTTAAATTTTACAGACAAAAAATATTTTAAAATTTTAAAAAGATAAACTGTATCAAATTTTAGAGAGAGAAGTATAAAAAATTGTTCTAGGGAGAGAAACTATATCAAAAAATTTTAAGAGAGAAAATATTTTAAAATTTTAGAGAGAGAAACTATATCAAATTTTAAGTTTTAGAGAGAGAAATTACTTGAAAATTTTTAGAGAGAAACTATCTCAAATTTTTTTAGATAGAGAAACTTTCTCAATCTTTAACTTTTATAAAGAGAAAGTACCTGAATACTTGAAAATTTTTAGAGAGAAACTATCTCAAATTTTTTTAGAGAGAGAAACTTTCTCAAACTTTAAGTTTTTATAAAGAGAAAGTACCTGAAAGTTCTTAGAGAGAAAAATTATCTCAAATTTTAAGTTTTATAGAGAGAAAGTACCTGAAATTTTGAGATAGATAAACTATTTCAAAATTTTTATCGAGAAAAACTATTCCAACTTTTAAGTTTTGGAAAGAAAATATTTGAGAATATTTAGAGAGAAACTATTTCAAATTTTAAGTTTTAGAGAGAGAATGTATATTAAAATTTTAGATACATAAACTATATCAAGTTTTAGAAAGAGAGTAACTATCTTAAATTTTAAGTTTTAGATAGAGAAAGTACTTGAAAGTTTTTAGAGAGAGAAAATATTTCAATTTTTTTAGAGGAAACTATATCAAAATGTTTAAAGAGAAATTATCTCAAATTGTTAGTTTTAGATAGAGAAAGTATTTGAAGAATTTTAGAGAGTGAAATTGTCTCTAAATTTTACAGAGAGAAACTATATCAAATTTTAGAGAGAGAAATTACTTGAAATTTTAATAGAGAAATTATTTCAAAATTTTTAGAGAAAGAAACTGTCTCAAATTTAATGAAAAAAATGACATTATAATAAGTAATACAATGAAAAATATTTAATAAAAAATAAAAAGGAAAAACAACCATGAAAATGTTATACATCTATGTACCATCCAAATAACCAAAATCTATTTTATAAGAAATACTTTTCTTGAAATACATTTAAAAAAAAATAAATTTTTCTAAGTAATATTTTCCATGGATCCAAACGGCCCTTTAGTCATCGAATGAAATGTGGCCACTTGAGTTGTGCCATAAAATTCGATAAATTTTTTTTGATCCAATGGGATGCTCCAAACCACTTAATTTCGGCTACTAAATTGTATATTTCCCTCTTCGTACTGAAGGTGACGTCTTATTGCATGCTTCCCTTTTTAATATGCGACATCTTGAGTAAATGGGATTATTTGCTTATTAGTCATGGTATTTACAACTTTTTCTGGTATTTTCAAAGTTTGAGTCCCATGATCTACCTAAAATCTAAAAAGAAATAGTATTAACTAAAAAGAAAATTTATGTAAATATCCATTTTAGTTTCCGTTATTACTAAAATATCGAATATTTTTTCGTTATTACTGATATATTTGTTTTGTGGATTTCATAACAATTTTTTTTAAAAAGACAAAACTACCCACTTTCGGTTTTTGAAAAACCAAAATTTTAAATTTTCTGTTTTTCCAAGAACCGAAAATTTTTCTCTCTTGTTGGTCCTCAACCGTATCTTTTTTTTTTTGTTAATAAAAGAGATGCCACTTTCCGTTGCCCAAAAGCTCCCAAAAACACAAATAAGCTTGTTCTTGTTCAACAAATTAAAACATTGTGTCCAAGGTCTTCTCCTCAAACCAAACTATTTCGGGTCTATGCTACTAAATTTTGTTTATCACTTTTTAGGTGTCTTATTTATTCTGCTGAAGATTGGGTTGGATGGGTTGCACACGAAACGCCGTGAGAACTTGCTGATGATAATCCCTTCCCTTTCTGTTGGTTTTGATACCTGCGCTCCGCTTCCTCACCACCATCAATATGATGCATTATGCACTTCAGTTGTTTGTTCTAATCTTCAAGAATCCTTTCGTTGTTCTTTAGCATCTGAGTGCTGGTGTGAATTTTTATTGGAGCTTTTGGGCAATATAAAGTGACATCTCTTCTAATAGCAAAAAAAAAAAAAAAAGAGAATACGTAGAGTACCCACAAGAGAGAAAAAATTTCAGTTCTTGAAAAATTGAAAATTTAAATTTTTTTGGTTTTTTTAAGAGGCAAAATTGACCTGTTTTTTAAAAATAAAAAATGGATAGTTTCATCTTTCCTAAAAAATTATTATGAAGTCCAAAAAAAACGGACATATTAGTAACAACAGAAAGTATTTGGTATTTTGATAATAACGAAAACTAAAACATATATTTATGTAGTGATAATGTAAGTTTTTTAAGCAGTGACAGTTCTACAAGCAAGGGCACAAATCATGAAAGTCTTGCAAGCTCGTAGGATGTAGGATGCATACACCTTAAAACTATCGATAATACCCTTTTTGTTTTTGCCTGAGCTCGAGCATGTGTTTTGAGAATGCCTCTTTTGAAGGTTCTTTTGAGGAGGCATTCAACGATGTGATTTGAGCATGTGTTTTGATAATGCCTTTTTGAAGGTCCTTTTGAAGAGGCATTCAATGACGTGATTTGAAAATGCCTCTTCAGGAGACCCTTTTGAAGAGGCATTCTAAAAATTTGTTATGCAAAAGAAAGAGGCCCTATGTATAGATGGACCACCATTCCGGATTAGGTTTTTGTTTCTTTAAGGTTTATCATAGCATCTAGATGTTCTATATGAAAAAAAAATTGAAAAATATGAAATTCTTTGACAAATAAAGGGCATGAGTTTAGAAACCAATTCAAAACAAATTTGGTAACCCCCCGGTAGAGTTATTGGGCTCTAATAGTTCTTTTGAGAACCCGTCCAACCCCGTTACTGGACGAAACTTGGGATATTAAAGCTATTTTTATTGTGAGTGTAATATCCATAAGGGATACCATGGTGTTGTTGATTATTCGGGTAGAAATGATATCTCGAAGGACTATTAATGGTTTAGCACAATACTCACTCCCCTTCATCTATTTTCCCGTCTTTTTTATGTTCAGTACAGTAAGACATTTCTGTGTAGTGATTTGAAATCTCATGTGTAGAAAATGCTGAAGCAGGGGCTATCTGATGATATCTGGGAGACAGAAAACTATTACCCCTTCTTTCATATTAAAAGGTACGAATAACCGGCGCACCTATGTACTGTTTTTTACGACCTTTTTTCAGTCCTGGCAACCTAATGAGGTAAGATGCTCCACCGTCAGTCTTGTGACGTATTCCAACTGACATTGTGCTCCTCTTTGGCTGGTTTCAGCTGTACAAGAACATGGATGATCTACTCAAGCAATGCCTCTGTGCAAAACTGGATGCACTAACATAGCTGTATCTTGGTAGGGTGAGAAATGGGCCCCTTGGCTCAGTCAGTCACAACTTGGAATGGGCTTAAGATATAGGCCCCCAGACCCCGTAGGCCCAGTTGCAACCCCTAAACACCAGGACACATTCTCTTCTCTAAATCTTAATATCTCCCATCTCACTAAAACCATTCTCCTAGCTGGGCTTATCCATGCATGCCTTATGCTGCCTTAAGCATAATAGCACATGAAAGCTTGACTTTGTCATCACAATAAAAAGATGAAAATATCCTCTTGAAGGATAAATAGTAAAGGCCTACTTTTTGTAAACCCTTAAAGATCATTCCACCATTGTCACAATCGTAGGGCCACCTATGTGATGAAGCTTCTCAGCCATAGAATCTTAAAAAGATGAGAACCTTTACAATCTTGCCTAACAAATGATAGCATTTCGAGTAACACGGTCAAGATGATATCTCTCAAGCTGCATTTGCCCCTTTCACGGTAGTGTCCTAGCTTCACAAAACAAAACTGCATTATGCGTCGCCATCTCCCATCCGTTGCCATTGTTTGAAGCAAGCGGCGTTTCATACTATGTATGACTATTGGTACATGCATACTCCCTTTCCTCTCTGTTTTTTGTTTCTATGTGGATGTTAATGGAAATTTCATTGATAGGAAAACGTGTGACAATAGGAAGTAACAGTAAAAGCAAAAGAATGTAAAGGGAGAGAAGGGGGAAGGAGAAGAAAAGGGGGAGAAAAAGATTAAGAGGAAGCTAGCCTAGCAAGACAATCAGCGTCTCCATTCTTTTTCTATTGATATTACACAATGAAAGTCTATTGTCAGGTAGTCAATTGAGGATTGGTGCACCATTTGATGACATTGTCAGAGTCACCCTCGATAATGATGCACTTGTGAACCTCCTGAAGCTTGAGAACTCCTTTTAACTTCTCTCAGTTCAGCCTCATTGATGCCACAAAAGTTGAGCTGACCGTAAAGATGATTTCCGGAAGAGTGCTCTTGAGAATGCCTCCAAATGCAGCTGCTTGTACTTATGGTCTAACACCATCATCAAAGTTCACTTGAGCCAGCCTAGTGGGGGGTGTCCTCTGAGAAGATTTGACAGCTTTCTTAGGTCGAATGAGAAGTAGGTCAGCAAAATGGGAAGAAAATAATTCTTTTAAGTAGGTCAGCAAAGTCAGAGAATTCTTTGGGGTAACTCTTAAAATTCAGGGAAGCATGAGCCCACTGAACTACCCATCTCATAATCCCGTGGGAATATTTGCAAAGTCATGGGAATTCCCCTCAAAGATCCTGGAATTACGCTCTTTCCAAAGCGACAACAACAAGGCAGCAACCAATATGTACCAAAGATGAATGCCTTTCCCCGAAAATGGAGGATTTAAGGATAACTGTAAAGAACTACTGGATGTTTTCAGGCATAATCCAATGCCAGTTAGAGATACTAGCAACCCAGTTCCAAAAGGGGACAATAGATGACTACCCATCTTGTTTGCAAAAGAAGAAAACATTTGCCACTATTTTCCCCCTCTTCCTCAACGGATCCACTCTAAGAATCTGGTTTTGTTCCAGAACCCATAGAAAGGCCCTAACTCTTCTAGGTGCTTTAATGGCCCAAACTTTAGTATTCCAGTTGATAGTTTCAGAGACTCTATCATTGCTAACCTCTTGATATAGGAACTTGAAGTAGCCGCAAGGAGTAAGTTCCCCAATTAAAGAATCTTGTCTGCCACGGAAGTAGACAAACATGGGTTCAATGACTTTCAATAATTGTGACTACCTCTCATAGATGGTGCCTCTTTAATTAAAAGGTGGTGGGAGAAAAGAGCACCAAAACGGATACAATCAAACAATTTTGCCAGTTGTAAGTTCCCATAATTTCTCAGCATGCTATGGTTTGACGTGCAACAAAAGCTAATCCCCCGTGTAAAAGCATCGAGACTCCGTCAGTCCAATGTCAGCAGACCGACTGTTCATCCATCTTGAAGATGGATGTAAAAAAAAGGGTGCTCTCACAAAGTACCAAAACGAACGGTCAAGAATTTTTCTTCAAAATATGTCATTTACTATTTTAAAATTCAATAAATTTTTTTTTTTTTTTTCGTATATGAATGATCTTTGTGTTGGAGATTACATATACCTATCGTATTAAATTCAAAATCTATCGCAAAACTAGATAATAGAGAGGACACATCTACGTATGAGTTGGCCGACTCATATAAACCGTGTCCTTCACGTAAACAACGTATTGATAGCAACTTCCTTCATATTGAGAATTTTCAAGGATCTCCAGTCTCAGCCTACTGAAATGTTTTCATTCGAAGGCCAACTCTCCTATTCACTTTAATAAAAAACTCAGAAACCCCCTTAATGTCCATTATATAACCAATTCAATGAAAAAACTTGCAAATTTAAACTCCTTAAGCAACAGTACCTGCTAATGCAATTGATGCAAAATGTGATTTTGACTAAAAAGACAGATGGAAGTCGCATTCCTCCGAAACCCTAAATAAAGGCCAAATTGAATGTTTTAGTAGGAATTAGAAAACAACCATCGAAACCTGAAGTTGACACATACAGTAGCGCAATAAAATAACATAGAGCAGCTCAATTCTATGTCTAAAAGTACATCTATGAAACTGATGTTCCGAAGACTTCATCCATCCTCAGTAAGAAATAACATCGAGCAGGTGCATACCATGTCTTGAGTTATAACAACCAAATTACATCTACAAAACCAGCCCAAATTCCATGTCTAAAAGTACAAATATGAAACTGATGTTCCGAATACTTTATCCAACCTCAGAAAGAAATAAAATGGAGCATGTCCATCCCATGTCTAGAGTTATAACTATTAAATTACATCTACAAAACTGTAAATGAACAACATGTCGTACAAAACATTAACTTTCCAGAGTATAACCATTGGAACTGAAACCAATATGCTCGCACAATAAAATAACATTTAGCAGCTCGACTCCATGTCTTAAATTACAACAACATAACCGTCATGTGCAATTTATCCAACCCCAAAAAGAAACGATATAGGGCAGCAATATTCTATGTCATAAATTATAACTATTAGATTACAACTACAAAGGAAAATTGCAGACAGGGCAACACAAACTTATCTGCTCCAGAGTTGGACAAAAACAAACTTTTTTTTTTGAAAGTTACGTAGGAATGGAACTTGAGACGTTAGGCTATGAAAACGCAGCCTCTACCGTCTTGACCCAAGCCCGGTTCTTATTGAAACTATTACATATTTCTTTTTCATAACAAAAAGAATAGCAATATTCAAAGGAGAAATAACTAGCAAGATTTAGTGAAAATCCAAAACCCCAGTAACTGTGATCGGTTGGTCGAGATCAATACGCGTGGCACGACCCTCAGAGACCAATTTAGGCAGCGTATTGGCATCCTTCGCTGCAGCTCCTGTGCCAGTCCACACTGTCAGATGTGGCCATTCATTCTTTGAACAGATAGTCTCACCCTCAACTGACCCGATATGAGCTTCAAAGGCTGCCAACTTATCTGAGAATAAGAATGCGGTGAGATCTGCAGACACTTTCTTATTATGATATTCCCCATAACTTGCAACGGCTGTGACTCCATGACTCTTCTTGTGAGCAAGAGTCACATGAGCTCTCTTCAGAGTGTCCTCCATGTTCTTGTCCTTGAGAAACTCCTTGGCTTTCACATATTTATCGGCCATCTAAGATAATCAGAAAGAACACCTATTTAGATAATGAACTCCTTGGCTCACATATATACATGGTGTTTTTTTTTTCTCTGAGCTTTAGTTGATAGGCACAAGTGATACAAACTATGGTAGGTGTGGGAATTGCATGTAAGGTCCCTCAAAAAAGAAACTTAAACATTTTTCATATACTTGCTGCTAAAGATAGAGTTTACCTTGTCTAATACGCATCTGATTTGCTCTACAGGTAGAGTAACAGCAGCATAAACAATAGTCCCAAACTTTCTTTTCTCAGTAGCAGGTGTCGTGTATTCACCTTTTGCAACAGCTCTTAATTGCTCCACTACTCTCTGGACCGCATAATCAAATGGGACCTGCAACAAATTATTGTTTACATTATGTCTAAGCGCTAACAGGAAGTTATTAAGCTTGGAACCCTGTGTGCAAGCTACACATGGATTAGTAGAAATACACATGAATGTGCAGGTTCACAGAGCAGTCGTAGGTGTGATCGTGCAAATTGAAAAAAATAAATCATCACACGTCAAAGGAAAGAGTTCCCAGGAACCAGAAAACCGAATGCTGACACAGTTGTAAAGCAACAAACCAAAGGGATGACACAAATGTAAAGCAACAAATCAAAGGGTTGATGGACACATATATTTGCAACCCATTGACAAACACAAATGTGCAAACTTCGAATGACTGCATCATAACAAGTGCCGATCAAGGTATACAAACACATGCCAATAGAGTGTTCTCTTTACAGGCCTGGCTGCCTGCTATTGTGGTAATTATCTACTGAAGAAGTTTGCAGTTTGCCAGTTCTTCTGAAATAATAAATCAATGTGCATGATTGAATATGATCTGAAAGAGGAAAATATCCAGTGCAATTAACTCCTCGACCGTACCTCCTTCCTTCCCCTCAACTCCAGCTCTTTCTCTGCCTTCAGCTCAGGGTCACCCCCCTTGGTGGACTCAAATTTCATCAACCAGATAGACAACGCCCAGGGCAACATCCCAATCCTCACAGTAATAGGTCTCAAGTTTGACGGCTTGCCAGAGGCCATTGAAACATTCTTCAAATTGAATGTGCAGACCAGGTTTGAAGTAAGCAGCAAGGGTAAACGTGAACTTTCAAACCTTCGTTTCCAGGTCAATTACGACTCCGGTACTCCTTCCTCATCTGGTGCCCCTCCTCAAGAGGTATCCTCGGGGTTCAGAACCCACAGGTGCTTGTCCAAATGATTCTCTGCCTCCCAGCCCCCCCAATGAAGCTCACAACATGGAACATCAGGGGGTCTGGGAGACCCCTCAAAAAACCAGCTTGGTTCACACCTTTTTCTCTAAACATTGCCCATCAATCCTCACTCTCATCGAAACTAAGCAAACTTCCCCACCCTGGCCCAAGTCCGATAGGCTTGGGGCTGCAAGCATTGCCAATGGGTGGCCCTCAATGCCGCTGGCGCCTCCAGTGGAATATAGGTCATTTGGGACCCTTCTTTTCATGCATTAGTCACCCTGTACATTGCCTCATCCACTGTAACCATCACCCTCTCTAGAATTTCTGATGGGCTCCGGTGGAAATTCACGGCAATCTATGGCCCTAACTCGAACTCAGCACAGACTCTCCTTTGGAATGATCTAGATACAGTTGCTGCCCTTCCCCGTACCTAGTGGTGCATAGGTGATGATTTTAATGTCACAAGGTGGTCCTTTGAAAGGAACTCATCTTCAAGGACCTCCCCAGCCATGATAGACTTCTCAGATGTCATCTCTAGAAATGACCTTATCGACATCCCTCTCCTAGGAGCAGTTTACACATGGTCCAATCACTCTTCTGCTCCGTCCAAATTGGATTGGTACCTCATCAGTCACGAATGGCATATCCCTGGCACCCACTCCTTAGCCATACCAAGCCTACCTTAGATCACAAGCGTATCCTCCTCAATACTCACCCAGCCTCGGTTGGACCCAGTCCTTTTCGCTTCGAGCTAGCTTGGCTCGAGGAGCAAGGCATAGCCTCCCGCATCTCCTCTTGGTGAGCCTCGTTCTCCAATAGAGTCCACAAATTTGTAGGTCATTGCTTTCAGAGGAAACTTCAGCTCCTCAGAACTTCCTCAAATCATGGTGTAGGCAGCTTCCTGGGAACTTTCATGCCCATAAAGAGTATTACCTTACACCCATCAACTTTTGGGACCTTACCGGAGAATCTCGCAACTCAGCCAGCAAGAAATCCTACTTCAGTCACAACTTAAACTAGACTACCATAATTCCGTAAGAAACGAAGATACATTCTGTGCCCAAAGATCTAAGATCAAATGGCTCAAATGTGAGGATCTTCATACGGCCTTCTTCCACAAAATAGCAAATTGCAGTAGGAGAGATAATACCATCTCTCTGCTTCTCGCCGATGAAGTTATCCACGACCAACCTCCTCATATTGAAAAAGCCATCATTGATTACTTCGCTTCACTCTTCAGAGCACCCATTAAACCCACCCCTAAGATGGCTGACCTCTCTTTCCAAATCATTCCCCTTGACTGTGCCCTCTGGTTGGAACGCTCATTCTCCGAAAGCGAAATTCTCACTGCCACAGTTCACCTTGGCCACAACGGAGCACTTGGCCCAGACGGCTATCCCATAGCCCTCTTCAAGGATATTGGGGAACCCCTTCACCCCAATATCATTGCCTTTTCCATAGCATGAATGCATTGCCCTCATTCCTAAATTAGAGGGGGCAGAAGAAGTCAAGGACTTCAGACCCATTAGCCTCATGAACAACTCCTACAAAATCTTAGCCAAAGTTCTGGCTTCTAGACTAAAGGAGGTGTTGGGATGAGTAATCTCTACCCAGCAAGGGGCTTTTGTGAAGGACCGCCGAATCTTGGATAATGCCCATGCACTTGTAGCCCATGAGTGCATTCGCTCTAGAGCCAAATCCAAGATTCAGGGCATCCTAATCAAATTCCATTGGGAAAAAGCCTATGATTATGTGCACTGAGAGGTCCTAGATGAAACGCTTCTCCGGATGCGCTTAGGGCTCGTTGGCGGAAATGGATCAAAGGGTGCATCTCTAACCCAATTTTCTCAGTTCTCATTAACGACACACCCAAGGGCTTCTTTCTGTCTTCTAGGGGCCTTAGACAAGAGGAACCCCTGTCCCCATTCCTTTTTGCCATTGTTGCAAAGGTCTTCAGCAGGTCTTTGGCAAGGTTGTATCAAGATGACCTCTTGGAGGGCTTTAGGTGCTTTAATGGAGGCCCGGTTATCTCCCATCTCCAGTATGTCATTTTTTGTGGGGCCTCCGACCAGTACGTGGATTCACTTCTCTTTTTCAAGGGTTTTAAATTGGCCACCAGACTTAGGGTTAACATGGCCAAATCGAGAATGATATGCATCTTCATGGATCCCTCAGCCACTCAAGTTTTTGCTGATAGATGGGGCTGTGCAGTGGACAATCTCCCCTCCACCTATCTGGGCTTCCTACTCTACCATGGCAAACCCAAACTCAGGCAATAGGGGCATATTGTCGACAAATTTGATTGGACCTTGTCCCTAGCGGGTAGAACAACCCTCATCAAGGCCACCCTTTCCAATCCTCTTCCACATGTCCGTTGTTGTTGCTTCTCGTCTGGAATGACTTATGCGCAATTTTTTGTGGTTTAGAGATAGCGAAACCAAGAGATACCACCTCATTTCTTGGACCACAGCTTACAAGCCCAAGTCTCAGAGGGGCAAGTGGTGGTCGCACTTGGCTACAGAGGATGGTCAGCTGTGGCAAACCGTGCTCCATCACAAATAACGGCTCCACAACCCTCCTTGGCTACCCCATCTCTCTTCCTACAACTCCTTCTCAGGAGCTTGGAGATCCTTCTTACACCGCCTTTCTCCCTTAAAGCCAACATTCGTTTCCATGCTAGAGTGGGCAACAACATAAATTTCTGGTCCAACCTTTGGATTGGCCACACTCCCTTGAGAGACCTTTTCCCAACCCTCTTTCACCTTGCTAGAGACACTAACATCTCAGTTGCCGATTCCTTCCAACCCATTGGAACCTCCTGCTCCTGGAACCCAAATTTCTAATGAGACCAATGTCTTCCTCCAAACCCAAACCCTTTAATACTCTGTTTACCCTTCCACACGGGCCAGAAAAAACCATCTGGTCCCTCGCCTCAGACGGCTCCTGCTCGGTTTCCTCCTTTCACCGAAAACTCCAATCCTCTACCTCTGCAAACCCCACCCACTCTATCGCCGCCAAAGGCCTGGCAGACCCTTATCACTCCTAAAATCCAATTTTTCTGCTGGAGCGCCCTGTCCGAAATGGCCTTGACTAGACCAACTTCGTAGAAGGGGTATGATCACCCCAAACCGCAGCATCATGTGCTTGGAAGATGAGGAATCCAATCCTCACCTTTTCCTTCATTGCAGGATTCCCCACACGCTTTGGAAGGATATTCTTCATCTCTTCAACTGGTCCTGGATTACCCCGAGGTCGGTACCCAACTGGTCAAGCTAGTGAAGTTCCTCCCATGGGCCTCCTTGGGTATCTTACTGTGGAAGGCCACCGAAGCAGCGACCCTGTGGGCCATATGGATAGAGCGTAACAACCGCATTTTTCAAGGCCACTTCTCTCATATCCACACTCTCAAGGACAGCATCAAATCGAAGATCATTTTTTGGGCCTCTAATCACAAGCACCTCAAGTATCTCCCGACCTCAGCCTTCCACCTCAATTGGCAGAATCTCCTATCCCTAAGCCACCATGACATCCCACGATAATCCCTTTTGAGGCCTCCAGAACAGGACAAAAACCAAGGTCAACTTTGATGGCTGCTTGCTTGGGCAACCTGGGTCCCGCTGGTATTGGAAGCATTTTCAGAGACCACCTACGCACCTCCCTTTTCTATTTCGCCAAATCCATTGATCGAGCCAACTCCACCACAACTGAAGCTGTCGCCCTCCTAGAAGGGTCTCAAACTGAGCACTCACCTAATTTGGAAGGAGAATCTAGGAATGTGATCCTTTGGGCCTGGGGGGGCAGGGGGCACACCTCCATGGAGACCAGCCCATGTCTTTGATGAGATTTGTGACATGTGCAAGTCTATTCCGGTTTCATGGACTCATACCTGGCAGGAGGTGAACCACGTCGTAGATGCTCTCGCTGGGGAAGGCGCAGCACTGACAGGAGACTAGTTTCCATCGCCCTTTTTAGGTTTCCAGCCTCTAGGATAACTTCTTGCTGTATATAATTTTTTGGCATCCATCACCTTTGCAATGTTTTTCTGATAGAGCTCCCGATGTTGTGGGAAGCCTATTTTTTGGCAAACTGTAGTACAATACAATAGTGAATACATTCAAAAAATATATATATAACGCAAATTTGAGAACATGTATTCTCTGTCCAGGTGGTGAAACATCAAACAGAAATGTTCTTATGAAACTAAACATAATATAGAATAAGATATATATATATCATAAAGAGCACCACTTGCAATATTTTGACGCAGACAGGGAAGACCTGAAACACAATGCTAATAAAAAAACATTGTTCACAGATTTCCTTGCACCAAAATAGGCCTTCTCTTACTAATATCTTCCACTTTTATCCCCTTAAAACCATAAAAGTAAGATTCTTGTAGAAGTACACCAATGCAACCTGCTGCAAACAATAACAAAAATTCATCATTTCCATGAGATAATAGTTCGTTCCAGCATCTTCTGTAGCAGATTTCCTAAGTCTGTAATCAACTCATGATCTGGAAAGACACATAACTCGCGTACTTTCTTCTTTTTGGTATACAATGAGGGACATGGGAGGCCATAAGTAGCTTGTGGGTAAAATATCCAAGCACAAATACTTGGATACATCTAATATATGCCTAAAATATTTGTATCTGTATCTGGCCATATTAGATGGAAAGCTACCCTTCAGAGCCATTAAATATCCTCAGAAACCAAATTAACACGACATTCGCTACTAATCCTGCCAGCGATCTGACTGAAATTTGGTCAAAGAGTGAGAAACATAACAAACAAGTAGAATACCGATAGTAATTCAAATGACAGCTAGGGATTACTTGAAATAGATACCTGAGTACAAAATCAACAATGTCAAATAAGTCATAGTATTAAGGTTCAAAGAATCTATTGCCTTAGATTGTTCCTTCTATGAGCCAGCCTAAGGTTTTGTGTCCACATAACCCACAGCCCAGGGCATGACTCATATAGTGGTCGCAGGTTGGGAATGTGAGCCCTAATTTGGGACTAACACCTCATGGATTAGCCCTTTAGGACTATTATTTGAATGTTTGGACTCAACTCGGGACTTGGCCTGGTCCCATGCAAAGTCCTGAGTCCTTTCAAAACCCAAGGTCCAATGGTACGACTCAGCCAAGTTTTGTGAAATCAAGACTCATTGGACTTCTGAGTAGAGAGGGCAAGCATCGGGCAGACTCAACAAGTTCCACATCACTGTTTGGGACCATCTCCTTGATGTACTGTTATGGTTATCACCTCATCTGAACAATACTCTCATCACATATTTTTCACGGAACTTGTTAATTGTTCCACAAATGCATATCATTGCAGATGAATACATATACACCACAAGTTGTACATCTCTTATCTTTGCTGTGAGCCTGTGAAAAAATAGATCATCAGGTTCTTTCTTACTGTTTATAAATAAAATACTTTAGTGCATTCAAAAATTTCAGAATTGTCCATCACTCTCAGGTTCACTGCACATGATACACCATATTCATCTATACTGGAAGAAAAATGGATCACAAAGTTCTTTCCTACAGCCTCTAAAAAATAAAGGAAAAACTTTATATAGAGCCGAGGCTCTAAACAATCAAATTAGAGCCTACCTCAAAAACTTCATTAGAAGAGGTTCTTATGATGCCCAAATATCCTCAAGTTGATCATCTCGACATCAAGATGCATCGACATGAGAAAAAAGTGGATTTCAAGTTCTGGAAATAATGTATTTGGTAACACATTTTTGGACCGTCACTTTTCAAGATTTTCAAGTTTTCATAGATATGTCGATCTACACCATTTTTGTAGCATTAAAATTTATAAATAAAGACAAAAATATATTTAAAGGCGATCAAAGATTTCCAGTATTGAAACCACATTTATCGACACTATTTGAAGGTAGGCTCTAATTTGATTGTTTAAAGCTTACGCTCCATACAAACCGCACCCAAAAATAAAAGGATAAGCTTTGTAGAAGGTACCCACCTTATACTAACTATACAAGTAAGGCGCGCCTCTACATTTTGCCGGAAGATATAATTCCAGTATCGTAAAGTTTACGATGGCTTGCAAATCAACGTTTAACCCTAATTATGAAATTTAAAATTCTAAAAATGGTGCAGATCGAGCAGATCTATAAATACTTGAAATTCTTAAAAATAGATAGTTCAGATAACTTGTTAAAAGATACATTATTTTTAGGGCTTCAATATTTTTCTTTATATCCATATATCTCAAGGTCGAGACGATCAATTGGAAGGTTTTCCAGCTTCAGAATACTCTTTTCTACTAGATTCTTGCGATGCACCTTACTTCTATAGTATAAGGTTGCAACCTTATATAATTTTTTTGCAAAATAAAAACTTTTAAGGGTATCTAAACTGTGCTATGTGACGAAGTCAATATGGAGATGGATGCATTTACATGATATTGGGTTTTAGAATTTGTCAAGAAAACTTCTTTAGCCAAGATGATTCATCATGATTTTCTTAATCTAGTAAAGAGAGATGATCATAGAGCCAAAAAGTTGTTCACTATTTTTCAGGCCAATTGGGGATATGCTTGACATCTTGGATATTGGAAAACACACATGAGAATTTGCTTGCATCTATTTATTTGGTTTCGGAAGAATACTCTCTATACTTGGCGTTAGAAAGGCACTTGGTATCCAGTCAAATTAAAGCAAATGAGAAGGAACCAACAAACAAAACAAAACTACAAATCCGAATGGACATAGTAGACAGTATTGTGAGTAGAGTAATGATCCTATGAGACCCTCCCACACCCATGTGTGTAGGACCTTAAAGGATCACCATTAAATTTGGCACAGATCACTAAAAAGTCAAGTCCCACACCCATGTCATAACATTTCTAGAGATCTCTGCCAAATTTAATGATGATACTTTGGGGTCCTATACATACGGGTGTGGGAGGGTCTCATAGGATAATTACTCTTGTGAGTATATAGAGCCGAAGAGCTTCTTGGAAGAGTTACCAGCCAGGCTCACCTCATTTCATGCATTAAAGTAGCAAGCTGATTGGAATTAGAACTCCACCAGCTTCAAAGGAAATAACTGAATTCGCTTATAAATGGTAGGCAAAATAGGGTAGCCCAAAACATCAACATCATCCAAGCCTTATCTCAATTATTTGGGGTGGCTACATGAATATTGTTCCTCCATCCTTCAGAATTTATGATATGACGTGGCAAAATTTTACATTGGCTGTGCACTTAACACAACCCACCTCCTTTACCGGGCTTAGGAAAGGTTAAGGAAAATTTTAAAGTCTTCACCCTTATTAAACAATAAAACAAAGTTCCACATTTCAACCAAAACATCCGCTCCTACAAATTTGTCCCACCACCAGACTAAAGGTTGCATGAGAGCCATTTAATGGAACGAAACCAAACATCTTCAAGATGATATCAAAAGATCGCTAAACTTGCATAGATGATCATCTCACAAATCTTACATAGAGCCCATATTACACCCAAATGAATCTTATATAGAACCCATATGTTTCATTGAAATAAGCAATTATCTCACATGAGTTCCACTACCAGTTAGTACACATACTGGTATGATAACCTAAACAAGATGGAGCAAATACTACTCATGTACCACGGACAAACGTTGCTACTAAATATGTCCAATAAGTTTGAAACACCCACTCTATTAGCATGCAACAAGTAACAAGGCTCATAACATAAAAGAAAATTCCAAAAGAGATTGACAAAACAAAAACCTGAAGAGAGGAATGAAAAAATCCAAACCTGAATAGAGGTGAGATATTCTGAATTTACAAAGAGTATTTCCCGCAATCGCTTCTCCCATTGAGACCATTCCTTAGCATATGATCCTTTCGTAGAGTCCACTCTGAAAAGAAAGTCAATTGAAAGTTTTGACAAGCTAATCTACATAATTTTGTTAATAAGCAAGATAAGGTAACAGGTAGCCAGGTACATGCTGCACATTTATCCCAAAATTCATATATCATGCACATCATCCTTTATTCTTGTCAAATGGTTTAAAATGTTAACATAACCCGAAATACAAAGGTATACATAAATAAGGCATGTTAACAATACTTTACAAGAACCCCTTGAGCTAAATCCTATAAATTATGGCTGTAAAATGAGAAAGGGCATTTATGAAATCCTATATGTCAACAATACTACTTTAGTTTCCCTTCCAAATATTCCATGCTATCAAAAAGGGCATTTTTGTCATCCAAAAGGGTATAATTGATAGTTTTATTAAAAGAATGATACAAACCAAGTTTAGGAGATGGCTTGGTTCAAACCTATTTTTAGTTCATTTTTTAATTTAAACCGAGAAGCTTGAATAGAATTTTTTTTATTGTTTAATTTGGGTTAATATCATAGGTGGACTAGAATGGCATTTCATTTAATCTCTTGGATAGGATGTAGGTCGCAAAAGAGAAAGGGCTTTGAACTCTGCTTGATATGGCATCAGTTTTTAGGTGGGGTCCTTTTTCTCAAGATGGGATTGACATTGGTTTTCAAAAATATGGGAATTTGGTGAAGGAAGAGAGGAGAGTCCTTAGTGGGACAAAAGAGAAGTACGTGGATTTCTACCTAGACCGAGACTGCATAGACAAGAGAAGATGGAAGGGAAAGTTTTTAGGTATTTTATTTTCTTCTATTTTCTTTTTTGATGTATAAAAGGGTGGAACATACTCTTATAAAGAAGATGATATATTTTATATGAGTTTTTTCTCTTTTTGCTTTTCTTTTTTTTTTTTAAAGGGAAGGAAGAGTACTTCTTTAGAGAAATATCGAGCCTCTTCATCATTTTGGCTTGATTTACAACCACTTGATCTTCTCTCGTAGTGTTGCTCAAGTTGCTTGTTTAAGGATCGAAAAGAGGATGGATTTGGCTTCCCGCCTTCCTTTCGCATCAAGTGGTATGAAAGCACAATTTGAGGACAGTATGATGGCAGGTCATGGATTTCAAGGCCATTGAAATTCCGAGTTGGACCGGATGATTGAGTGACTCAAAAACATGATAAAGACGGTTGCATGGTTGTTGAAAGGGACAACTGCATGCCCCAAATGAAGATGTTCTCACAATGTTGGATTCAAATTGTTTGACACGAATCTGGGTCCAAATTTGAGTCAGAGTGGGCTAATTATATGTCCAATCATCCAGTTTTGTTCGAAGCACCACGGCATCAGCCGGAACACAAATGTAATGGGGAGTCGGGGATCCAACCACCCCCAGGCAGACATAACCAGCATAGGGGAACAGATAGGGAGGAAACGCATAATCGGTGTAGTAATAAGTAAAGATAAGAGCTAAGAGATTCAGAGATTCAGAGATTCAGGTATTAAAGTTGATGACCCTGAGTTCTATGAAAATCTTCCCTTGAAGAGAATTTGGACTGGTTGAGAACAGTTTATCGCTTCTTTGATTGGAAAGACTTGTTCATTTCAAAGAAAGACAAACTTGTGGCTCCTACATTTAGGGGACTTACAGTAGTGTGGTGGAAGCGAGTTCAAAACGTAGGGCTTTGAAATGGGTAAAGATAAAATCAGATCATGGGCCAAGATGTATTGCGCGGGCGATTTCTCCGGCCATGCTATACACAGATTTTGTACCAATAGTTTCACTAGTTCTATCAAGGTATGAAATCAGTTTGGAATTACACAAAAAAGTACTAACACTTATCCCTGCATTATGGGTTAATGGAGGCCAAAAACCAAAAGGTGGCGCATTATTTTTCACAGTTGTGAAGGTCTATCCAAGTTGAACTTGAACTACATATGCCTCGGTTGGAGACAGCATGTCAAACTGCCATGAAGGTGGAGGAAGGACAGAAAAGGGGGTAACCACAGGTCAAACCCCCTCCAGAGCAAGATCATCACAAAGTTGGAGGCCTTTGCCTCCAACCCGGGGAGTTCCAACAACCAACATGGCTCAACTACTGGAACCCAAGATTGAACCTGAGGCCAAGAGCCTGCTAGCCCAAGGTGTTTCAGGTGCAATGAGGTGGGACATCAAGCTAAAGAGTGTCTGTTGAATGTAGCCCAACACCACACCACAATGGGTCGACCATGAAGAACACCCAGTGATTACGGCTGAAAACAACGCTGAGATTAGTGATTGAGTGGATGAAGTGGTGGCAGATCAAGACGAGACTTCGTTGGTTAGATGTGTTCTCTCGTGCTAAGAAGCCTGGCTGAGAACTACCTCAATTCGCACCCCATGTATATGTAACATGAAGCGAGGGGAGATCTGGGATAGGAAGCAAGAACGAGGGAGCGAGGGAGCCTTAAAGATCTGAAGTTGAGGGTACAAGTTTTGTACATTGCAAGGTCACGGGAGCACATTCCTTTAATTAAATCTGATCGCGGTCCGTTGAGCTTAGGATTGAGGCTCCCAAAGATCACTTATCCACAGTATTTTGGATTGGAAGCGACTTCTATTGAACAATTTTTTAAGCAAGTTTCACTCTAAAAATTTACTCATGTGGGTCCATTACAAAAATTGCACACCTTACTACATTCGTCTGCCTACGTACATACATGACCTCATTTTTGGCACCAATCGGTTGGATTAGATGGTTCCCCCTCGAGTATCGATTGATGATTAGATTTAAGAATGATGTGATAGATTGTTTTCAAAAAAGAAATGTTATGATAGATAAGCTTCCCTTTGGGGAAAAAAAAAACAAAAAAGAGAAATGAAAGACATTGCCATATTCTCAATAGCTTGCCTCCAACAAAGATTCTCGGAGGGGGGGCCTCAAGGACATATCAATGATAGAGACTTCACATTTCCACGCATATATCTTCTTCCATCATCCATTAGGCAACCCCATGAGTGGCTTAATTTGGGAGACCAACACACAAGTGATACAAATCCTTCGAGAGGTAGACACCCAATGAACTAGTTACAAACCACGATTCACAAGGTGTGTAAAGTTGTAAACTATGAAATATATATAAGAATATTAGGGCCAGTAGAAAATTTTTAGCCCATAAAAATATTGGTGATCCATGTTCCATTGTTTATGAACCTAAAAATGCATTGGTAAAAACTTGCTCCCAAAAAGCAACTCAATTATCTTTTCTATCTCCTTCCTTCTCTCTCTCACCATCTCTTATTACCTTTCTTTGAAACTAGTTACAAGACATGATTCACAATGTGCGTAAAGTTGTAAATTGTTAAATATATAAGTTGTAAACTGTTAAATATATAGGATATTAGGACCTTTAGAAAATTTGTAGGCCATAAAAAAATTGGAGATCCATGCTCCATTGTTTATGAACCTAAAAATACGTTGGTAAAAACTCACTCCCAAAATAGAAGATATCAAGATACTCAATTCCAAGAGGGTGGAATCGGGGATCCAATTACTCATGGAACCATGATTTTTGAGCATACCAATCTTGATCCCATTAATCCAAGATCTAGTTCTTCGATTTCTCAGATCGAGATCCCTAAATCATGAAAACGCCTAGAATCGAGATCCCGTGTCTCAGAGCATAGAATTGAGATTCCAAAGTAGGAGCAACACCTCCATAGAGGATCCCGAATATCCCCGTAACAATATGTGTATTGTGCAACTTCATCATCAACAATGGTAGTCGCAAGAATACGATCTCTCAGGAGATGGTAAAGAAGTTACATCTCAAGGTGGGAAAGCATCCAAATCTTTAAGGTTACATGGTTTAAACACAAGACTAGGTCTATGTTACTTCTCTTGATAAAGTTTTTTTTTAATATGTTTCTCTTGATTAAATTTTCTTATTGGCAATTGCAGAACATTTTAAGTGATGGCAGATAGGTTACATCTCAAGATAGGAAAGTATCCACATCCTTACAAGGTTGCATGGTTCAAAGAAGGGCCCAAGGTATATGTTACTTCTCGATGCTTAATTAAGTTTTCTATTGCTACGTTTTATAAAGATAAGGTTTCGGTGTGATATCGCACCAATGGATGCTAGCCACATACTCTTTAGGGCCAGAAGTGTGATAAGCAAATGATCTATAATAGTGAATATAAACACTTGTACCTTTTGGAAGGATGGCCATAAGGTAGTATTATTGCCCTTGTGTGAGGAGGCTCCACCCAAGTCTTCCAAGAGGAGTGTGTGACTCTTCTCTTGATGGTTTATGGAGGAGAGTGGAGAAAAGGCAGATCTATGCACCTGTGGAATGGGCTTGGGGCAACCTGTTTCAATGCCTAGATCCCTTGGACCATTTTCTTTGGAGTTTAAGGACCTTATTCCAACCTATGAGGAATATACAGCATTTTATAAACCTCATACCTAGGTTTACCTAGCCTACCTACTTATAGAATGAGTCCTGAAGAGCATTATGAGCTTCAGAGGTAGGTGGATGAATTGTTGGCAAAGGGGCTCATAGGGTTAGCATGAGTCCACATGCTGTACCAGCTTCGCTTACCCCAAAAATGAGGATTCAGATTTCAATCCTCAGACATGAAAGAAGCTCTAGTGTTTGATGAAAATGTTAGTGATCCAAACAACTCAAATTTGCTAGTGATCCATGCTCCATGAATCTAGATATGTGCTGTTGATCTTTGGAACCAATGTGAAAGATCGAACTTACGGAGCTGGAGACACCACCTTCTTCTGTGATCCCAACAACTATGGTTGTGTCTTCAGGTGGGGTGAAGGTTGATCATGAGAAGGATGGCGCCAAAGTGAAAAATCAGTGTCAAAGGGATGCATAGTTTGTAGGGACTTGCTAATTTCCATAGGAGATTCATTAGAAGTTTCAGCACTATCATGGCCCCAATCACCAAGTGCTTGAAATGTGAAGCTCTTCATTGGATCTCAGCAACAAGTAAAGCCTTTGACACTTTCATAGGAGATTCATTAGAAGTTTCAGCACTATCATAGCCCCAATCACCAAGTGCTTGCATTGCCATATTTCAGCAAGGTTTTCGAGGAAGAATGTAACGCCTTTCATATGAAGATTGGTGCAATGTTTAGTCAAGACAAGGGACAAGTTGCCTTCTTAGTGAATAACACAATGAAGCATGAAGAAAGTTTACCACATATGATGCTTAGTTATATTCCGTCATCGATTCCCTAAGACTTGTTGAAGTTGCTTTGTGTAGTGAAAGTTTATCCCATACACTGACCCTAATGCATTGAAGCACATCAATAGCCAGAAGAACCTTAGCGTATGGATGCAAAGTTGATGGCGTACTTGCAAGAGCTCACAATCACTATCTGATACCGGTTAGGGGATCAGAATTGGGTGGCTGGTGCATTGAGCCGATGTTCAAACCTTGGTGTAAACCTAGTAGCTTGAGATAGGTTTTTAGCAAAAAAAGAGGAAAGGAACATTGTTCAAAAAAGCGGACCGCCCAACACCTAAGCGGTCCAGAAAGGCTGACCGCCTCACCCAGGCCTAGGCGGCCTACCCCTAGGTGGTCGCCAAGGTGGGTTCTCTGAGCTGGGCGCCCACCTAGGAGCCCAAGGCATGCGCCCTGCCCAGGGGCGGAAATACCCCTTGTTGAAAGGCATTTTTAGATCTTTTTTTAATAGAAAAGGGGGAAAATTGTGGGTTTTAGATTGATTTGAAACCTAAACCCCATTAGAGCTTATTTTAGAGAGAGAAAACCCTAAAAAACTAGTTTTTTGTGATTGCCATAGAATCAAAGTGTTTCTCAAAGTTACGAGAAATTGAGCTAAGGCCCATATTGATATTGAATTTAGTTTTGGAAATTTTATAAGTCTTTAGAGGAATTTTTAGAAGATTTTGACCTTCGAAAACATTATAGAGGTGGAAGTTTGGAGATCTAGCAATCAAAGTTAATGAAAAATTTTATTTTTCAGATTGCTAGTATTATTTTGAGATGTCTTTTTTTATTTGAGAAATGTTAACTTTATATACAAGGCAAAGATTCCAAAATGTATACAAAAAATGGCATCCCACAGGTTGGGTGCTCCATAAATATCAAAAAAGCAAGAACAAACTAGAAGAAAAAGTGGGAGTGGAGGTAGAGGGAGGATAGAGAGATACAAATGAGATCGAGAGGTAAGAGAGAGAGAGAGAAGAAATAACATGCTAATATCATAAAGATTCTAAAAAGAAGAGATCCAGAAATCCTTTGTTGTCTTCATCTTGAGCGCATCAACACCAAAAATCTTCTTGTGACTTCTTAACTTCATACTACTCAACTGTGAGATGTACCATGCTGGTGTAGTATACCGCATTGCAGAAATATGGGGTGTACCATGCAGGGTAAGAGTTGGCATTGCTGAACCTTATAGTCTCCACTGAATTAGTCTTGGAGTGCTGCTGAGACCCAAAGAGCATAAATGCCTTGCTTTTGAGAAGAGAGATTGAAGGAGAGCGAGATTTTCGTGGAAGCAAAAGGAGGGTGCTTCCTCGATACAGTACCAAAGGTAGCTGCATTCTACAAAGAATCAACTGTGGCAGCTTACTGAGTTTTGTCCACCAATGGAGAAGTGTTGGAGAGTGAGGTTTGGCTACATGGCTTTGTCCGGCAATAAAATGGGGTGGAGAGTGGGGTCTGAAAAGGCCTTAAAGAGAGGCCTAAGAGAGGTGGTAAGCACCAGGGGAAGAGAGGTGAGTATGGGTTTGAGAAGGCTTATAGAGAGATTAAGGATGTGGAAGATAGTATAAAAGAAGCTCCTATTTGCCCAAAAATTGATACTGTCTTTTTTTCTTTTCTTTTTTTATTTATGGGGCTATGTTATAAATGAATTAGATGTTTAGGGGGAATTGGGATAGCAGATAATGGGATCTGAAAAGGAATAGTCTAGATTTAGAGGGGGGGAGTGAGGTGATAGAGGTGGAAGGTTGAGAAAAACGCACCTTTGCATGGCCATGGAAGTCGTTCCAAAGTATGCGGTGAAGCTTTGCTTAGATTTTTGACAGGGATCCAGAAGTGAAGTAGAAGGAAGATGGATCCATAAGTGGAGTAGATGGATGAAAGAGAAAAGATAATTTTTTTCTTGTTTTTGTTTTTGTAAATGGAGAGAGAAGAGAGTTTTTGGCCTATCTGTGGCAATATGAAAGTAAGCAAAACATTCCTTTTTCTTCTTTTATGCTTTTTTTTTTTCTTATATTTTTTTTTCGTTTTTTCCTCCTTTTTCTTTCTTTTTTTTTTTTTTTTTGTTTTTTTCTTTTGTAAGAGGGGAAGAGAAAGAGTTAGACTGGGGAGGTCGAAGAGAGAGGGAGAAAGGGGAGGGTGTAACTGTTGTCAAGCACTTTGTTGGGCTCCCACACCTAAAGATGCTCCTTGTTTTGCCAGTCGGTCAGCCTTAGAATTGGCTGCTCTGTGAATATGCATGTAGGTGATCTGAGGGAGAAGGCAGCACAAGAAATCAATATGGTCAAAAGTAGAAGCTAGCCTCCGGGGGGGCTGTTGTTGACGAGTGGCCCAAAGAAGAGTGTTAGAGGAGTCAACTTCTACAAGGATGCCTTGAGAGTTAATTCCCAACTGAGCGACCCTCTTTAGTCCTTCAAGCAAAGTCACTGCCTCTGCAAAAGTGAATAAAACAGTTGTGCTATTTGCAAGCGAGCCACCTATGCTTGAGGGTCTTGGGTTTCCTAATGAAGACCCATCGGTATTCAACTTTAGGAATCCCAAAGGGGGAGGGAGGGGGGTCCAAAGAGGTCTAGGTTGGTCTGATTGGGTTGATAGGTTTAAGAGGCATGCCCAGTTATTAAGAAACTGTTGTATAGGAATTGTAGTGTCTATGGGAATGTTTTTGGCCACAGAAAAATGAGAGCAGAAGAGGAGTTGAATATGGATTCTAAGTTTTTCAGGATGCCTCTGAAAGTTCGAGAATTCCTTTCCAATCGAAGACTCTAGATTAAGGCAAATACAGAGTGGTGTCAAAGCTTTTTCCCATTTTTTGAGAAAGAAAAAGGGGGGGGGGGGGGGGGGGCAGGGGGGGCGAAGAAAGGACTCAAAGAGACTTTTTAGGTCATGAGATGTGACCCACTTCAGACCAAACAGTTGGAGGAGGGATGACCAGAGGGTGAGAGAGACTTTGCAATGGATAAAGAGGTGTGGAATGCATTCTTCTTCCTCTAGAAACATGATGCACCAGTTAAGGAGAAAGAAGCCTCTCCTCTGGAGTTGATCTACGGTAATAGCCTTTCTTTGAAGGAGAACCCAATGAAGGCCTAGACTTTGTGAGGAATAGGGAGAGACCAAGAAAAATTGAGAAGTGGCTTAAGGTTCTGGTAAGGGAGAAGTGAAGAGCAAAACGAGGAGACGGAGAAAGTTCCCGAAGAGGCCACAGACCAACTTAAAGAATCCTATCGAGAGAGGGTAGAGAAGATGGGTTCAAGGATTTGGAGCATAGACAACAAGAGAGCAGATTCCTGATCCATGAGGTTTCTTCTTGGAGTCCAAACCAGATTGGAGCCATTGAATTCTACATAGTCTGCTATGAATGCTTCAGGGTCCCTTGCTACTAGGAAGAGAGAAGGGAACGCCACTGAAAGAGGAGAGTTTCCAATCCACAAATCCGACTAGAAAAGAATGCGAGAGCCATCTCCTAACCTATATCGGGTGCGTTGTAAGAAGGCATTTCTAGCTGTGCAGATGCATGTCCACACTCCCAAAGATTTATGAGGTGGGGCTCTAGAGATCCATTCCCCATTGGTAGGACCATATTTTGCTTGTATAACCTGTATCCATAGGAGTGGGTGGGGAGACAAAAATGTCCACCACCATTTGCCACGAAGGGCAAGATTCATGGTTCTAAGATTTTTAATTCCAAGACCCGCAAATTTTTTTGGGGAGCATACAATGTCCCAAGTCACTAGATATATTTTCTTAGAAACCTCCACACCAGACCAAAGAAAATCCCTAGTTAATTTCTCTAACCGCTAGATGATTGAGATAGGTATCTGAAAAAGGGACGTGTAATAGACAAGGATGCTGGCCAGGGTGGCATGACTGAGAGTAATTCTACCCCCTAAAGATAGAAATATTCCTAGAGAACTTCCATGTGAATCTTTGAATGAGGCCATCCCACAGTTCATTTCTTGGTTTTCCTACACACAGAGAAAGTCCTAGATATGAGGAAGGAAGAGTTTCCGTCGCACATCCCAGGCGTTGTGCTAGGCTCTTCAATTCGGTATCTCCTACGTGGACTCCTAAGACAAGGACCTGGAATGTATTGCTTCATGAGCCGTCAGAGCACCATCTAGAATTTGTCTATTTGCAACAAAAGCAGATTGGTTTGGGGAGATTACTACGGTGAGGGCCTCTTGCAGATGGGAGGCAAGTACCTTCACCAAGATTTTGTAGGATGAATTGAGGAGGCTGATAGGGCAGAAATCTAACATTCTATGAGCTCCTTTATTTTCGGGACCAAGGCTATGAAGGTGCACTAGAAAGCTGAGTTAAGTCTGCTTCTAAGAAAACAATTGGAAGAAAGCATGGATGTCAGGGGCCGTGGTCTCCCATTGGGTTTGGAACAACGCTAAAGGGAAGCTGTCTGGGCTAGGGGCCTTATCCTTGGGAAGATCGAAAGAACCTTTCCTGATTTTTTCTAAAGTGAAAGGGGCATTCAAGTGAAGAAGCCATCATGGGGGAGATGGTTTGGAATGCTATATTGCCTAGAACTGGGCGATGATGGACTGGTTTAGAGAATAGATTCTTAAAAACTCTAATGAAAAGATGACTAATGTGACAGGGTTGGGTAAAGGAGAGAGGCCCTACTGAAATTTCAGTGATAGCATTTCCCCTGCATCTTGAGCAGGCAGTTTTGTGGAAGAAATCTGTATTCTTGTCCCCTTCTTTAAGCCACTTTATCCAAGACCTTTGATACCAATAAGTTTCTTCCTGCTGAAGGGTCCGAGAAAGGGTGACCTTTGCTTGGATCCTTTGTTCCCTTTCCCAAGGGGTAAGAGTTCAGGATCCCTCAAGGAGATCTAAATCTGAGATGAAGGTATTTAGGTTTCTAATTGGGACTCTAAAGGTGGAAGGAAGCTGACGACTCCATTGTTTCAGAGCGGCTTTCATAATTTGGAGCTTTTTGGACAACTTATACCCTGCCCACTCAGAGATAAGAGCAGTTATCCAGATAGAATGAAAGAGGGGGAAGAAGGATGGATCAAACATCCAAAAAAGTTCGAACCTAAAAGGTTTATTAGAACATTGTGTGGGGGTGGTATTTAGAAGAATGGGTAAGTGATCAAAGGTGGTCTTAGGAAGGGCTCTAGAACAAGTACCAAGGAAGGAATCTTCCCAAAGGTGGTTCACCAGGAAGCGATCAATCTTAGTCAAAGTTGGATTTTCTGCATGGTTAGATCATGTGAAAGAGGCTCCTGATAAAGGGATATCAATAAGCAGGATGCTCTCAATGAAATCCGAAAAGCCACTCATTGAGGCATTGAGAGGACCAGCCGTCGATTTTTCTGAAGGCCACCTAACTGTGCTGAAATCTCCTCCCAACAACCAGGGTAGGGTAGGGGGTTCCTGGGATGAGAGCTCCAGCCAGAATGAAGGTCTAAGAGAGGGGTTGTTGGGGCCAGATACAAAAGTAGACACAAAGGTGAAACCATCAGAGATTCGACTAAAAGAAAGGGAGACTGAGTGGTCCTTGATTTGTGGCAATGAACCCTGAAGAATGGTTGGGTTCAAGATTACCCAGATTCCCCCTTAGGCTCCCTGAGATTCTTTAGCTACCCAGGAGCAAGGGAGATGTCCCCATATTTCTCTTAATAAAGGGAGGTCAGTGGAAGGGAGTTTAGTCTCAAACAAAGCTAAAATGGTGGGGAAGTGGGAGAAACTAGCGAGCAGACAGCACATCTCTTGGGGTGACTGCCGAGCCCTCTAATATTCCAAAAGAGGATCCTCATTTAGGGAAGTTGGGGTGGCGAGAGTGTCTCCTTGCGGATCTCCTCTTAGTAAGGCTGACTGGAAGGATGGAGGTTAAGGGAAATAAGTTGCGCTGATGTCCTAGAGGTGTCATAGTTCACCCCCGAGCGAAGCTTGACCAACTCGCAGGAACCTCTTAAATTTTTGGGTGAAGAGTTTACCTGGCAAGTGGTTGCTTGTCCCAAGATGGTCCGACAGCTGAGTTACATCTCCTGGGAGAGCCAGTCCAACATCATTAATCGTCTCCGCCATAAAGGGTTCAGCTCTGTCAATTCTTTCAAGCTCTCCCGGATCTTCGAAAGTGGAAGACTGGATATCAGAGTTGAAATTTGACCATTGAAGAGATTCTGAGGGTGGGTTCCGTGACGAAGTCTGAAGAGGTACACTTCGAAGGGGAGCCAAGGAGATAAGAGGCTCAAAAGAGGGGGCAGTAGAAGAGAAAAGTGCAGGGAAGAAATAATTTAGAGGAGGGATGCATGGACCTCCGGTTTCTTGAGCAGCATTTAGCGGAAATCACATTTCAAGTGGTATGGACATTAGCTCATACAAGTCCGAGAATTGGAGACCGGTACCCGAATGGTCAGGATGAGTCGAAGAGAAAGGGTTTGAGGGTATGGGCTTCTTTGTGGACTGCTCAGAGGAAACAAAGATAGGAGGGGTGAGAGAGGATCCAAGAAAAGGGGTTGGGAAGCCTTGACAGTATGCATAAGGCGGTCTTGGAGTGGGAAGAGTTTGAAATGGCTGTATATGATTATGATCTTGATGCGGAAAGATGGGCATGGTACTTGGTGGTCTTTGTGAGGTTTGCTGACAGAACCCAACCTGGATAAGCAGGCTTTTTCTTCTGGTCACGAGGCATGTTGAAGATGGAGGGTTCGTGGTGAGGTTCAGAGGGAGGGGGCAGGGTGTGGTTTTCTATAGGTAGAGCCAGAAGGCTTGAGGTTGGAAGTAAAAGAGAAAGGGGCTGCAGGAAAAGGAAGTAAGGCACCAGAGTAAGAGGGAAAGAAGGTGGATATTGTATGTCACCATTTGAGTTTGGCAGGGATTCAAAGGAAGGATGAGATGTTGAGGTGACTAAGGGGGAAGATGAGTAATATGGGTGGAGGAGTAATAGGTTAAGGGTTTGAATGGGTAGGTTTTCAGCTAGAACGGTAAGGGAAGTGGCAGGTGTCTGGACCAGAGGTGTAGAAGGGGGGAGAGGCGTCGTCTGGCTAAAAGGGTTTGCCACCTCATTTAATGGAGACTGGAAAGAGAGTGACTGAGAGGCTAGTACAGGGCATGGGTCTAAGTGCGAGGAAGAAAAAGGTTGAGAGGTTGGATGGCCAGCATTAATTGGAACCTTAGGTGGTTCCTGGAGACAGTTGTCATATATTGGAAATAAGGTCGGCTTTCCTCGATAAATGTTCACCATTAATGTGGAGGACAGACAACGTGGCCGAAGGCGCCGCCTGAGTTGTAGAATGAATATCGGATGGCCTCGGGAAGCAACCATCACTTAAAGAGCTGGCAGGCATGTGGTCAGTAGGTGACTTCGAGAGTATGCATTGTGTGCCAAGTGGCATTGGGAGGCATCCTGCATTTAAAGACTCTGTCTCAAGGTAGAAGATATCGAAATAATCATCAGGGTGAGGTGGGCAGGAATTGGATGAGGAGGGTAGATCTAATTGAAGTGGTGATCCGGGTTGGACATATGGCTACAACCCGAATCCTTTGGATAAAAATTGCATAAGATGCAATTTTTGTGAAAAAGAAACAAAAAGGGGCATAAACCGGTTCAATAAACATCTTTGCTGGTATCAAGGGGATGTTGCCCCATGTGAAAAAGCACCTGATGCTCCTAATGAGGAGATAAAAAATTCCGAATCTTGTAAAAATGAATAAAGATGAGAGACGGGCATCCATATCAGAGATGAGGTCTGGGGTTTGGGTCAATTAGGATGATGATGATGATGATAGTGATCACGATGGGAAGGGGTGTTAAGAGGTACAACAATCCCAGATTAGGGGGGAGGAAAAGGGAGTTGTACTTGTTTCTAGGAGTGGGGGGGCTAAGTGGCCTCAGGTTAGAGGGCCAATGGATTGTTTTTTGCCCTGGTCTGACCTTGAGGTTACAGGACAGAAAATAAAGAAACAAACCACCATTGAAAATAGACTCAAGAAGGAAGAGAGAGATAGAGCTGCACAATATATTGCTAGATGGTTTTATGAGGCGAGCATTCTTTTCAAAACTGCTCGCCTAAGCAGCTTCTACAACCTTGGTAGAGGCAATTGGCTTTGGGCATGGGATGAAATACCCAACCCCATATGAACTTTCAGAGCCTCTTTTCAAAAATGAGGAGAGTATCACGAGGGATATTGTTTTTTTTTTAGAGAAAGTTAACATTGTATTACTGAAATTTTGTGCACAAGAATTTGTAAGTCCAAGTTCACCCACTAGGGGTGGATCGGTAAAAAACAGTCAACGTATCATATACAAAAAAAGGGCTTATAGGTTCCGCCCGATTTAGAGGATTTACATGAATCTTTCAAAAAATTGCAAAGGTTACAGGAGGCCTAAAATTGCCAACTAATACGCTATGTTGAAGGGTTGTGCCAAAGGTCCTGTGAAAAAAAGGAGTCAGCCCCTGCTTGATCTTGTACTTGCAAACTAGCTCCCTCTTTCGTCAAACGATCTGCGAAGTCGTTGGACATCCTCCATATATGCTTCCAAGAGATGTCCATATCCTTGCAAATATGGTCAATTTCAAAGATAGTGGTTATACCATCGCGGAGAAGTAGTCCTACTAGCCCATGAGAGAACATTTTTTGAATCTCCTTCTATGGTGAGGTGTAAACCCCAAGAGCGGTTGAACTTTTTCAGGCCTTGTAGGAGGGCCAAGGCTTCTGCATTATGTGCATCCTTGAAGCCAAGATGCTCTAAGAATGTAAGCAGCACATTGCCTTGGTCGTCTCTAAATACCCCCCCAGCCCCAGCTGGGCCAGGATTCCCGAAGGAGCATCCATCGAAATTTAATTTAATGATTCCTTGTGGTGGTGGTTGCCAAATGCTGGATCTTTGTGGCTGTCGTGGGCGGTGATGGAGGATATTTTTCCATTGGGGAAAGAACAGACTCCATGGTATACCTGAGTAGACCTTGTGATTCGAGGCCCAGAAAGAAACCATGGAAATGGCCTTGTGCAAGAGTGTTGAAACTTGTAGTTTTGAACCTCGAAAGATTCTATTGTTTATTTCCATCAAAATGGTCCATAAGGTTGCCGCTAAGGTAGCCTTCCAAAGGACTCTACCAGCCTTCAGCCATTTAGAATGTAGATCATAAGAGATGAGCGCTTTGACAGTAGGGGGAGTGACCCATTCTATGCCAAAGAGTTGCAATACTTTGCCCCAAAATTCAGAGGAGAAGTCACAATGTATGAATAAGTGGGGATTTGACTCTTCCTCATTTTGGCATAATGCGCATCTGTTGGGGATAGGAATCCCTCTCTTTTGGAGGTGGTCCGTTGTGAGGGCTCTGTGAGAGCAAGCAAGCCAGTTGAAAGTTTGGACCTTAGGTGGGGCGATGGTAGACCACACTTTCGAAACCATCGAGGTGGGGTTACCCAGAAAGGTGGGAGGCTGAGAAAGGATTTTATAAAAGGAAGCAACCGAGAACATACTCGATGGAGTGGGTGTCCAGACCATAGTGTCTCTCCCTTGGTTAGGAATAAAGAGAGTGAAGGCCTGTAATGAGCAATTGAACATGGTTGATCTCCTTTTCTGTTAGGTTCCTCCGAAAGGATGGATTCCAGACTCTTTGCTCTACTGATAGGACCAATTCCTCAGCCACTGTTGAATCTTTGTTAATGGTCAGCAAGTATAGAGCTAGGAATACATCCCGCAGAGGTGATGAACCTATCCATAAGTCTGTCCAAAATCTCACACGGGAACCTTCTCTAAGGTGAAATCTAATGTATTTTTTGAAGTGAGACAAGGCCGAAGAAAAGAATTTCCATGCTCTTGAGGCATTATGTCACTGGGTCTGCTCTGGCACCCAAACTCCATTTGGTATCCTGTATTTCTTCCTTAGGACCTGAGCCCAACGAGAGTCCGGCTGGGTTGCTAGATGCCACCACCACTTGCCTAACAGAGCAAGGTTATGTTTTCTGAATACCCTGATACCTAGACCTCTCTGGTTTTTAGTCCTAAATAGGTAGGAGAGAGATCCTCCACTTTACATCCCCAGTTTGGAATAAGCGCTCTTATCTCTGAATTTGAAATTGCTACTCCCATCATTTTTTATTTCTCCATGTTGACTTTCAAACACGTTGCTGCTTGGAAGCAATTGAGGAAGAGATTAAGGGTATCCACTTCATTTGAAGAAGCGTCCAAGTACAACAAAGTGTCATTCGCATACTGCAAATGAGACATTGTTGGGTCGTGTCGACTGCTCCTGAAGCCGAAGAGTAGTCCTACCTGGAACACTCGGGAGATAGAACGACTGAAAACTTCCGCAGCAATAGCGAATAGGAAGGGGGAGAGAGGGTCACCCTGCTGAAGACCCCTAGAGAATGAGAAGAAACCTTTAGGGGTTCCATTTATTAGGATTCAGAAGTGAGGGTGTGAGTAGCACCCTCTCATCCACATCTTCCAACGGTTTCGGAAGCCCAACCTGGCCATAGTCTCCTCTAAGATTGACTGATTAACGTGGTCATAAGCTTTTTCCCAATCTATTTTGAACATGAGACCAGGCTTTTTGTCCAGGTGTCTTGAATGGATGCATTCATGAGACACTAAAGGTCCGTCAAGGATCTGTCTGTCTTTGATGAATGCAGTTTGGGATGAAGAAATGATGGAGGGGAGGACTTGTTGAAGCCTTGACGCTAGAACTTTGGCAAGTATTTTGTAGGTTGAGTTCCAAAGGCTGATTGGACGGAAGTCCTTGATCTCCTCAGCCCCTTCCACTTTGGGAACTAGGGCAAGGAATGTGGCATTAATTTCTTTATGAAGTTTTCCCTGAAGAAAGAATTCCTCAAAGAAGTTTTTGAAATTAGGACGAAGAATATCCCAAAAGGCCTTAAAGGGTGCTACTGGGAAACCATCGAGACTAGGGGCTTTATCTTTGGCTAGAGCATCGATAGCTTGCTGGTTCTCTACTTCAGTGAATGGTCGCTCTAACCAAGTGGCTCGATCTTCAGTGAGGGTCAAAAAGTTGAGGGAAAACATTCTGGGTCGACCAGGAGGAGCTGTGTACAGAGATTTGAAGAAATCTACAATGGCTTGTTCGATTTCTTCAGGTCAATTAAGTAGTCATTGTTGTTTTTGATCATCGAGATAGAATTGTCTCTCCTTCGACAATTGGCTATTCGATGAAAAAAAGCGATGTTAAGGTCTTCCGCTTTTAGCCACTTGACTCTTGATCTTTGGAACCAGTATATCTCTTCTTTTTTGAGAGTGGAAAGGTATTCCAGTTTTGCTTGTTCCTGACATCAAGCTCTGAGGTGTCCAGTGGCCTAGACTCCTCAAGACGATCAAGTGTTTGAATGGTGTCTAGCAACGATGATTTTTGTTGGGAGAAGTTGCTAGGGATAGACCTACTCCAAGACTTGAGAGAAGCTTTGAGGAGTTAGATTTTGGTTAGAAAAACGTAACCAGCTCTACCCGAGACGAGTGAAGAATAAGAGTTCCACCAAATTTTGATGAGTGAATATAAGGACTCCTCTAGCAGCCAAAGGAGTCCAAAGGGTCTTGGGCCCCTCTTCACAGCCAATATGTCTAGAAGAATGGGACAGTGGTCCGAAATGGGTTTCGGTAGAGCCATTGCCAAGGATCTTGGAAAGTGTTCTTCCTAATTCAGAGAGAAAAAGAACCTATCTAATTTAGAGAGGGTGGGATTGGTAGTGTGGTCGGACCACGTGTACCGACTGCCTTAGAGTGGGATGTCCAAGAGTTCATTCCAGCTGATGAAATCAGAGAAGTCCCTCATTCCCTGGGAAATTGATGTTGAGGAGTCTCGCTCGTGAGACCATCAGATAACATTAAAATCTCCTCCCAAACACCAAATAGGGTGAGTAAGGGACGCTACCAGTTCCAACTCTGACCAAAGTCTATTTCCAAGAGTTGGTGAGTTTGGACCACAGATTGCCGTGAATTTCCACGGTAGCCCATCGGAGGTACTAGTTAAGAAAACAATGACAGAGAAATCCCCAATGTGGGAAGAGCTCAAAATGAGGTCTGAGGGGTTCCAAACATTCCAAATGCTTCCTGAGGCCCCATTCGCCGCTAGGGAGACCCACTGGCTAGGTCGTCTACCCCATACCTGACGAATGAGTAGGAGATCAGGCTTAGGTTGTTTGGTTTCAATGAGAGCCAGTATAGCAGGAGACTGTTTAAATGTTAGGTCCTTGACCGCTTCCTTCTTGGAAGGTTATCCCAAACCTCTAACATTCCAAACCAGCAACTTCATTTTTTAAAATTGCGCAAAGAGGAGGAGGCCAGTTTGGGGGACCTCCTCAGAGAAGTTGAGTTGGAAGTAGGGAAGAGGCTATCTGCGAGGCTGTCCCTCGAAAGGAATTGAGGTGAAAAGATTGCAAAGCTCTCTCTGACCTCTAAAACTCACCTGCATCCTGCTCTGAGCGTCGGCTGCTAAAAATCTGTAAGCTGGTCCTTCATATTCGAAGCCCATAACTCTATACATTTCAATCATCCTCTCCTCGTCCTTGTTTGTCCCACCCCCGTCGACCTCCTTTGTAGCTTCGAAGGCCAGAGGGGGAGAGATGGGAGTTGCAGGAGTCACAGGGGGCTCTGTTTCCTGATCTGCTGGGGGAGAATTTGAGGGGAAGAGATCATGAGGTAGAATGGGAAGGGGCTGAATAGATTGCGAAGGTTGAAACTGGTTAGGGTTACTATTAGGGATGGTAGAAATTTGAGGGGGAGAAACAAGGGGTACAGAGGCATCAAGAAGATAGGGGAGAGAGAGGGAAGGGGTTCCGTAATAAAAGGAGGGAAGGTATGTAATGTAATGGTAGGTTTGAATATAGGAAAAAGAGGAGAACGCCATAGGAGAGGAAGAGGGCCAAGCCACATGAAGGGTATGCACATTGTGAACTTGTACGAGGTGAGGGGTGAACGTAAGGTGAGGGACCAACAAGTTGGCAATGGACATAGAGTGAGGAGGGGGTTGGTCGATGGTATGTACAGCAACTAAGCCCAGAGGAGTAGGGTCACTGTCAATTGACTGGTTGAGGGCAAGGCTAACGAGGGAGGAACTTCCTGTGATAGGTTTGAGGGCTGCTACTAGGGTAAGGGGAAGAAATGCAGGGAGAAAGGAATGGAAGAGGGGCAAGGGAGCTTAGGCAAGGAAGGGGGAAGCGAAGGTTTAAGGGCCACCGACAGAGAGAGGTGGTTTGGGCTAGGGAGGGTTGAAGAGGTAAAAGCACGGGGCAAAGACAAAGGGTGGAAAAGAGGGCTGTAAGACCGGACAGGCTGAGGATCTGTGATAGAGGATCATGGGGGACTCGAAAGTCAACCTCAATAGGAGGGGGAGAGATGGGGGGAACATGAGGGTATGACTCGTTCTCACGGGTAGGAGATTAAGATGGAAAGTAGACAGGAAAAGACCCGGCAGAGGGCGGCTGAATATCCTTTCCAACAGGGAGATTAGACGGCAGAGAGACGTCTAAATCCAACTGCGGCAAGGAGGAGAGAGGGAGTGAATCGGCATGTTGGCAGCTGCCTCAGAGGAGAGAGAAGGAGATGAGCGCTGGGACAGATGACTAGAGGATGAAGGCGGCGAGGGCTGCCCAAGTAATGAGTAAGCAGGCTCGAGGGAGCATGGAGGAGATGGAGGGACGGGCAAAGCCACGTGATGAGTTGGTGGAAGTTGTGCACACTACTCGAGGAGAGAGTTGGCAGGCTTGAGGGGGCACGTGTAGGGAGGAGCGGAGGGAGTACAGGGAGGCAATCATGGGCAGGTTTGAAAAGTTGAGTCGGTGGGGGAGGGAAGAAAGGCAGACGAAGAAGATGGGCAGGGTTTGTCCAAAAAGCCTGAAGAGGGAGGGGAAGGTGAAGCGTCGACCCAAACCTCTTTACCGGGTCGTTTATTAGGGGAGGAGATGACAGTTGGAGAAGACTCGATTTTGTCTCTAGCTTTGAGGTTCGGGTCAATGAGTCGCTGCAGGGTCAAAGGCTTGGAGAGGGTAGGATGTTGGACACGTGGGCGTCAACTAAGCTTCATCCATGCGTGTTGATCTCGGATACTCTCGAACTCCTGGGCCGGGTCGGGCGGACGCCGGCGACATCTTTTATGGTGTCATTTTTTTTTTATCACTTCAATCCAAGGCTGAGAACAAATTTCCGGTGGGTGCACAAGAGCAGGCGTTGGAAGAAAATGAGCAGAAGGGGAAGAGACCTACTCCCACGAACTACAGACTAGGTAGTAGAGGTCTTCCACCTCTAACCAGATGGTATTTGGAATCCGATTTGTGTTTAAGACCTCCAGGAGAAGTCGAATCGAGCCCAGCGGTAGGGTTTCAAGGGTGATCCAATGAATAGAGATCACCGTGCCACAGGCTGCTGCCACTCTCCGAAAGGTCTCAGGAGACTAAGCATGAAGGGGGATGTGTTTTAGGGTTAGCCACACTCTTTGTTTCCTGAAGAAGCCCTCTTTTAGCGACGAAGACCGAAGTTTCCTTCTTGTAAGGTGTGAAGGGCTGCAGCTGATGAAGAAAAGGAGAAGAGGAAATCTCCACTTGACAGACGTCTGCAAGTAAAGTTGGGCTCCTTCAATGTTTTCTTAGCCCAGCTTTCAATACCGTGCTGGTCATCACGTACAGGTTTGAAGTTCCCTACTAGAGACGCAAGAAGCTTAGATCTGAAGCTTAGATCTGTTAGCCGAAATCTCCTCAGGACGGGAAGGGACAAAGAGAGGGAGAAAAGAAGAAGGTGCGGGGGGAGAGAGCCCTATAGAGTGTGACTGGGTTAAGGGGGAGGAAGACTGGGAAAGATTGATCAGAGGCACTTCACTACTCCCTGGGCTTCTTTCGGCCTAGTGAGAACCTGTGCATAAGCATTTTGTTGAAGAGTTTCAACGGACGGGTTTGGCTTGGAGGTTAAAGAAGCAAGGAAAGGTATGGTGTGAAGAGGGAGAGGATGCCCAGAGCGCAGAAGCCTGTGAGGGGGGTAGGTTTTAGGGTACAGGTTGTAAATGTTATTCCAACTCAGAGGATAGGAGCGCTGGAGACCCGCCATTTTTCATGAGGGATATTATTCATATTCAGAAGGATGCATAAGTTCATTATGGAGTTTCTGTTATGACTGATACTTAGAGTAATAGGAAGAGAAGAAGCCAAATGAATTTGTTGATGAATTGTCCTTTAGAGACTATTTTTTTGGCGTCAATTGATGTCTCTGATTATAGCCATAAAGCCCATTAAATATTCAAAATTATGGAGAAGGGAATCAAGGACATTGGGGAGCAGCATGTTATACAGGTTGTCATAGATAATGCTGCTCCTAATGTTGTTGCTGCTAATTGTTTGCGCATAGCTTACCCTAGAATCGTTTGGACACCATGCGCAGCACATTGTATAAACCTCATGCTCGAGGCTCTTGGCGGTTTGAGTGAAATTTTTGGTGTAGTGAAGAAGGCAAAGTTAATTACGAATTTCATTTATAGCCACACTCTCACCCTCAGCATGATCCGTAGATTTCCAAAAAAGAAAAAGATTGTCAAGCCCGAGTGTCATGAGATTTGTGACCAGGTACCTATGCCTAAATAGCATACATTCGAGGAGAGCCCAGTTGAGGCAGATGTTTACCTTGGATGATTAGAGAGCATACAAGTGGTCCAAGGATCAGGTTGGAAAGAAGGTGAGAGATATTATCCTTTTCAAGGCTTTTTGGTCAGGGGTGAAAGCCGCTCTTAAGGTATTTTTTCCTCTTGTCAAAGTCATTCGCATGGTTGATGGTGACAAGCCTTCTATGGGCTACATATATGAGGTTATGGAGAGATGCAAAAGAGAGAGAGCCCAAAATTTAGATGATGATGTGAGCCGCTATAAGCCTATTTGAGAGACTATTGATCAGAAGTGGGATAGGTAGCTACATCGGCCATTGCACGCAGCTGGTTATTTTTTTAATCCAGCTTTCTTTTATGTTGATAGGGATATACACACAAATAGGTGTAGTGCTCGAAATTTACAAAGTTGGCCATTTAGATCTTCAACCTAACCACTAACTCGCCCGGCTGTGAGCGAAATTGGAGTACTTCTAATATGGTAATTTATATTAGTAATTTAGTACTTTAGTGGTTATTACTTTTAGACTCTTACTTTACTTATCGCAGTTGTAAATTTGTAGTTTTGTAGTATTATTGTTATATATTTAATGATTTATATTAATTAGTTTCATTTGATTTTGTTAGATTCATACAAAGAAAAGGAATAGGCGTGAATCAAAGAGGCTCAATGACCTAGTCTATATCAAGTATAATCGATACTTGAAGGATAGGTTTGCTAAGAGAGATAATAGACACGCCCTCAGATCAAAAAATATGGATAATGCTATGGAATGGTTGGTTGATGATGATCAGGTCGAGGGGTATAAAGAATTGACATGGGATATGGTCATGGAGGCCTCAAGGACATCAGCCGACTCTCCTAGGGCCACTAGATCTTCTTCCTAGAGGACGAGGGTGAAGGAAGAGGAGGACGCAGAGGCAAATTCATAAGAGATAGAGGAGGACGAGTATTATGTCGAGGACGGAGATGATTTCGATGATGATGGCTTCGACTCCGATGCATGTGATGCAGATGCAGTTGAACTACTTTATCTGTTGATGAGTGATGGATGAAAAATGATGATTGAAAATTCTTTCAAGTCTTCAAGTTTATATACTCTTTCATTTTCGTTTTCCTCCTCTTGGTTGTGTATTGTGGATTTGTGGTTCGCTAGTTTGTAACTTTGGTTTGTAAATTTTATTGTTTACTTTTAACTATGTGGGGAGTGCAGACTATAGATAATTGGATCGGACTTATGGAGTATGGAGGAGTGTATGTGCTATGTGGACTTGTGTACTATAAACATTTGATGTTCCTTAAATCCCTAACTCTTGTCTTATGTGTTATACAATTATACGGTTAGACTACAGACATTTCTCTTTCTTCTAGGCTGCCTAGGTTCTGGGCATCTGGGTAGCATTTTATTAAACACGAACAGGGAAGATCCAGAAAATAGATAAAGATTAAAAAACCAGAGGTAAAAGGAGCACTTGCTACTTTAGGATTTTTCAACAAAAGTCCATAACATGATCCATCATTGCGCTTGAGTACATCCTTTTTATAAGAAACCCCTAAACAAGACGTAATCATAGCCATCCATCAATTCTAATCACGACCCTTCATTATAAAAGGCTTCGAGTGAATAAAAATCATAAAAGGTCTAGAAATTACTACTTATGCCCCTAAGTGAATAAAAAGACTCAAAAAACAAATAAAAGGCATAAAAGAATAGACTCAATGATTAATTTTCGCTTTTGTGGTTCCTCCTATAAACTTAAGCTTATCTCTCCGATCTAGATACTCAAGAGCAGCATTCTGGGTTGCATAAAACTCCCTTCCTCAAAAGAATTTTCCCTCAAAATTGGCGGCTCGTCATTTGAGGTATCACCACGATATGGAGTGAGATGTTTGACATTAAAAACATCAGAAGTGCGAATATGACTGGGAAACTTCACTTTGTAGGCATTGTAATTAATCTTCTGCACCACTTCACACAGTCCGATCATGCATCGGCTCAACTTATGATATTCCCAAGCTAGAAATTTATCCCAAGTCATGACTGCTCACTTAAAATCTCCAACATCAAAATTTCTATGTTGTCAATGCTTGTTAGCGGCTGCCTTATATTTGGCATCATACTCCATGAGTACGTGAATGCACAATTCCAATGAATTGTCTTCAACTGAGAGCACAATCACCTGTTTTTGACTAAATAAAACATCAAACATATCACAACGTCTCAACAAACATTCGACACTGCCTAATCACGAAACCCCTTCATGTCCATCTTGGCAAATACCAATGAACAAAAATCAGGCCGCCTCGCCACCTAGGCGGCTTGGCCGAGAAACCGACTAGGCGTAGCTTAGACAGTGGGGTTTGGGCGGGCATGCCTAAGGCGGGCACCTAGACGGGCACATAATTTACTGCTTTGCCTATATCAAGAGTATTCCTCTTTGTCCAAATAGGGGAAGCCCATTCTAGTTCACCATACTATCTAAGAGATAACCCATCTTTTCCATAGATTTACACTAGTTGCAATCCTTGATGTACAAGCACATGTGTGGCAAGAATGCTTTAAGTACACTGATTTGCACGCCAACAATACGGACAATACTTAACTACCATCATCAATAGTGCTAGATTCTTATGTCTATCATCAACAAGGAATATGCACTTTCCCCCAATTTGACGAGACCTAATTCAAGAAAACAAGAGAGAAATATGTTGCAAATTACTGCATCTCTGATAAAAACTTTATTCATCACGTTCATGTTTTGTCCACATGGAAAGTTATAAAATTTGCAGCACATATCCATAGTATATTTTTCCTTGAACATACCTAAGATAACTCACTTACAAACTTTAAAATGGGTTCAGATGAATGCATCGCAGCCACAAGCTCTTTCCATTAGGACTTGGTGAGTTGTTGTTCGGAACCTCCACTCAAAAAAAGGCAATAGCCCAACGTAATCACCCCCATCTTCACCATCAGAAACACTACCACTACCATTGTCTTCCCAGACGATAGCATATGCTTCATTGAAGATAGGGCACTCTTCTTTCTTTTCACCAAAGGTAGGTTCACCAACTTCATCATCATAAATTGATTATTCTACCAAACTAGAATGCTCATCAGGGATACATATCAAAAATTGGTTGTAAGTCCCCATGATCACAATAGGCCCCTTCTGGGTCCTCTTCATCGACTGAAGCATCATAGATGGGACCACCTTCAAAAGAATGCTTGTTGTCCTCATCATAAAACTATGGGATCTTAACCTTGAAATCAATTTCCCATCTCATACCTTCACCAAAGATATGATAAGCTAACTCTCTCCCTGGAGCTTGATCACGGAAGGAATTTATGGATTCCTCATCTACCTGATTTCCCATCTCCTACCTTCCCTATACATATGATCAACTACCCCTCTCCCCCTATAGCTTGATCATGGAAGGAATTTATGGATTCATCATTTGCCTCGATCTCATACTCCTGAGATGGGGCTTCCATCTGCGCCTAACACAGAAGCTAGGATTTTGACCAATCCCCTAAGATTTGCAATCAATTCTTGCGAACTAGCATCAAAGGCTTCTATGGTTGCCGCTTTTCCGCCTTTTCCTCTATGTGGAGGTATGGTTGTTGATCTTGGGAACAAAAATCGATGCTACAGTACTGTGCTACAGTAACATACGACAGTGCCATCCTTACTGATCGTCAGGCTCTAACACCAACCTGATGCAGACCTAGTAGCTTGAGCAAGGGTTTTAGAAATGACGAAGATAGAGAAGATCCAAAAAAAGAAAAAGATTAAAAAATCAAAGGTAAAAGGAGTACTTGCTGCTCTAGAATTTTTGAATAAAAAACCATAACATGATCCATCATTATGCTTGAGTACAACCATTATATAAGAAAACCCTAAACAAGACTTAATCTTGGTCATCTATATAATCTAATCATGACCCTTTATTATAAAAGACTTTTTAAGTCAATAAAAAGACAATAGACTCTCGAAATTACTATGTATGCCCCTAAGTAAATAAAAAGACTCCAGAAATAAATTAAAGCTTGAAACCCCATTCGATCCTTTGAGCATTCGCTCCTGTTGTGTGGTCTTTATGGCTACAATGATGGTTGCTATCGTGCTCTCGATGACGTTGTGCGAGTCCATTTCTTGTTGTTTAAAAGAAATTCTTTGGTATTGTATTTGGTTTCATTGATGTTGGTTTTCTTTTTCTTAGTGAAGCAGATTTCCCCCTTAATTTTATTCATAATTTCATGAAATCAAGTTTCACACTATGTAATAGTCCATTCTTTTCAATAATTCCTATTGAATATAAAGGATAAACTAATGACTAATTTGCTCTTTTGTTGTTCCTCCTGTAAACTTTAAGCTTCTCTCTCTTGTTTAGATACTCAAGAGCAATATTCTAGGCTGCATCATACCCTCTTGCGCATTTTGGTTGTAAATGAAGTGGGTTAAAGCTATAGGAAGCATAACTGGAGAATCATATTGCCAGCCTATAGTATCAATGTGGAGCTCACATGATCATTCTTCTCATTAACGATTTTCTTAGTCTGATTGTTATCTTTCTCCAAAATTTACCTTGTCTAAAGGATATTTATTATATGCCACACAACTATGTATCCCTGATACTTCTTTACAAGAACATCTCATGATGGATCTCCATGGAGGCCTTGGTGGTCATTTTGGTATAATAAGACCTATGCATTGATGGAAGAGCGACATTTTTGGCCAAGCATGAGTAAGGATGCATATCAATTTATTTTATTCTTTTTCTTCTTAACTTAAACCCAGGGACTTGGAAGGAAGTTTCTTATTGACTAATTTGGCATTAATGTCTTGGGGGACTAGAACAGCATTTTTTATTTAGCATCATGGGTAGGGTTTAGGAGGCCTTAAAACGGGGCATTGAACTTCCCTTTTCTGGTGTGACTTTTGAAGAGTTGTTTCCCTTTTTACAGGTTGGGATTAACTTGGGTCACCAAGAATATAATGATTCGCACGTGGGTACGTGGGTGCATGAGTTTGTGTGCCTTTCCACATATGTGTGTACATGGCCTCAAATGGTGAGTGTCTCTCTATTATGGTGTGTTATGATAGTTATCCACTCAAAAATAAGATCTTTCACAAGTGTGTCGAAGGAAGCTCGCGTGCCATATCTTTTATTGTGTTTGGTCGAATAGAAACATTTTGTTGAATAGAAACATGATAAAATCACATTTCCACAATCATATAAAATACGGATGTGGGATGCCTTTTCCTTAACCACAGAAAAAGCATAATTACAAAAAACATATGCGATGAGGCCTCAGGCTTACCTTCCATGCCTGTTGGTGTGAAGCTTATAAAGATTTAAGCCTTCTTCCATTATTCCTTTCACAGAATCAGGCAAAGGGCTCCTGTAAAGATAAAAATGGATAAAGATGACCCATGATAAATACTGCAAAATAACTAATTGATTTGGACAAAAAGTACGACAGTTTTAATACATATAGAGATTTGTTATAATTTGCAGGAAATAGATATAAATAGCGATGCAAATTTGATGAAAGTATCCAGAAAACTAGGATAGAGAGGACTCATGCCAAAAATAAGCTACAAAATTCAACTACGGAGAAAAAATTACCAGGTTGGTGACCATTGAGCCTCGATAATCAAAACCAAGAAGAACAACACAAGTGCCAATAGTTTAAGGAATTACTTCCTAAGAAGAAGCTATGTTATATCAGAATTCCTAGAAATAGTTTCACATCAATCACCAAAAAAGGGTATAAGATTTGGATCAAGTAAACAAATATCGAAGGTAGGTACGACCATGGGCCCCTAAGAATCCAAAAGAGAAAAAAAGAGCATGAAGCAGCATAAAGTACAGATTTTGGAGGAGAGAGAGATTTCATGCAATTGTTTTAAGGAGATATAATGAAACAGCTACTTCAAAAACATTCTTGGAGCACTTGCATGACCCCAAATTTTGCACACACATTCTCTTCATTCCAAAGATCAATTTCAAATTTTACACAATTAACCCAGGCCAGCCATTTGATGGGATAGCTATATCAGGGCCTTTGGGGGACTTCTTTAACCGCACATTTTGTAAAAAACCTAATCAACAACATATGAACAATTTCAAAAAATAGAGTCAATTTTTGTGTACTTAAATGCCTATAGCCTGCTGTCATTGTTGGAGAGGGACACGTTTGAACCATTTCTAAGATGCAAATTTCAATTTTTTCTATTTTTGAGATTGATTTTTGGGATGAAGGTGCGCAAAATTTGGGGTCTCATAGAAATGCAAGACTGATTACACTGGACTCAACATCACCACGTAGATTATTTAAGACATAAATGATCATGTTTTTTCAACAAATAAGCATGGGCAGAAAGCAATCCCCAAGCACGGCCCAAATAGTTTATCATTTACACAACATTTAAGCAATAGAATAGGCTAGATTGCTCAGAATAAGCTGCAACTAACAGTTATATAGATAGGGCGGACCATGGCATCATATTATTTTATTTATTGATTTTTTTTCAAAATTTATCAAAACACGCCTAAAATATCAACATTGACTCCTTTGATGGGCTTTTTGGAACCAAATCAAAATAAATGGGTGAGATGTTAAAATAGTTCATTGAATGGGTGTTTTGATAATTTCCCAGATCTTTATAAGGCTGCAATGGAAAAAATTAGCATAGTCAAATAAAAATATATGTTTTATGTTAAAATATAACATTAAAAACAATACATCAAGAGCACATTTAATACTCATAATAACAAGGGTACAACATCCATTACAAACTGAATGCATTCACATCTCTACCAAAAATGATTTGGTTCACCTTTTTCCTTTTTTTTTAATTAATTTGATTTAATAGGTTACTTAAAATGCGGTGCTAGGTAGATGAAGTGCAAGTCTTGGCCAGCCAAGATGGCAAGATAATAAATCCACTTCAGAAAATGTATTCACTATTTATAGTAAAAGGTATCCTTACCGATCAGTTTTCAGCAATGGCATCTTCACTAGAGGGCCAAAGCGTTCGGATAATTCAGCCTCAAATTCTCTACGATTCTGAAAAATGAGTTCCATGGATTCAATCTGTAATGAAACAAGGAGGACGTTGTGCCTAAGTGAAAGAAACAACTGCCTCACATATGTACCTTGCCCTCATAAAGATGATAAAACATTAACAAGACATATCCTGCATTTGGAGAAGCCTTATCCAGATTCCCCTACAAAAAGAACAGGAAAGAAATGAAAATAATGTAACCATGAATCACAAGACCATCTTACACTAAATTACTAAGTTGTACACTGTAATTACCGGGTGGTTAACTCTCTGAAGAACACGAAAAATGAAAACAGCCAAAGCATCAAGAGAAAATGGATTTGAATCAGTACCTGCACATTACAAAAGTATTTTTGTATAATCCAAATGTATACACAAGCCATACAGAAAGTCAAAAAATTATCATTAATTCCACCCATATATTTCCTTTGGGGTGTTAAATTGTTGATTGGCCTTCTCACAGCCTCCATAACCTTCCATATTCATAAAGGTCACATTTGAGTAGCATTTTGAGAAAACATCCATGGAAAAAGTATATAAGTGAGATGGAAATCTAGGCATGTAACTCTTCTAGCCACATGACTCTGGATAAAACCATTCAGGTAAGGAAAGATAGTGATTTAAATATATTTTAATAACAAACACTCCTACAAATTAAGAAACAGCATTCAGACTGTAGAGTTTTTTTTTTTTGATAAAAGTTAACATTTGTATTGCTATAGAGAGTGCGAGTACATATTGGTTTAAATCCGAGAGTCCACACTAGACAGGGCTCCCAATAAAAAATAGGCCAGTCACATCTATACAAAAATGGGCTTATAGATTTGCCCTATTACAATAGATTTACAATGAGATTACAAAAAATGGGCTTATAAGTTTGCCCCTTGACAAAGAGATCTCCTACTACGTGTACCCTCTATGGTCCAAAGCAAAAAAGGAGATGGACTGGGTTTGGTCTTCAACTTGGGTCCTAGCCCCATCCTATGCCAGGAGATCGGCTAAGTCGTTTGACGTCCTCGAGGTATGCATCCATAAGACGACCGAATCCTTGTAGATATATGCGATCTCATCAAAAATCGAAGCGAGATACCATGGAGGAGTGGATCTCCTGGTTGCCGATGATATAATATTACGCGTGTCTCCCTCCACTATAAGGTATCGCCCCCAAGAGTGATTGAATCTTTTGATGCCCAACAGATAGGCCATTGCTTCAGCATACTAAGAATCTTGAAAGCCAAGATACTCAGAGTAAGTAAACAAGATTGTGCAATGCTGGTCTCTGAAGACACCTCCTACACTTGCATGAACAGGGTTCCCCAGAGAGCAACCATCGAAGTTAAGCTTTATAACTCCTTCTGGGGGTGGTTGCCAATTGTGAGATCTTTGCGCCTTCCGTGGACGGTGGTGCAAAATGTTTTCCCATTGGCTTAGGAAAGTATTTGCTGAGAACCCCGAAAAGATCCGCTGGTTGAATGCCCAAAAAGTTACTACGGATGTAACCTTGTGGAATAGTGCTGGACCTTGGGTAGTAAGGCCATGGAAAATCCTGAAATTTGTCTCTTTCCAGATAACCCAAACGATGGCCGCCACGGCAGCCTTCCAAAGAATTCGTCCAGGCTTTGGCCAGTGAGAAGTAGGGTCCGAAGATAAAAGATCCTTGACCATCGGAGGCGTAACCCATTGGACCTCGAATAGCTGCAACATTTGACCCCATAGATCGTGGGCCATGTTACAATGAATGAAGAGGTGAGGATTTGATTCTTCCTTGCACAGACATAACACATTTGTTGGGAATAGGAATTCCTTTCTTTTGAAGCTGATCCACTGTAAGAGCCCCTTGGGACCCCTCCATCCAGTTAAAAGTCTGCACTTTAGGAGGTGTTATTCAATTGAAAGTCCGCACTGTAGAGATTCACAAATCATTTGGAGAATTACAAATTGTAAAGGGTAATACCAGAGCAGGCATACTCAATCAATTGTAAATGAGTTTACTAGGGCTCAATGAGGCGCACCGAAGATGACAGCCAGAGGGAACTCATTCAATTCAAAATGATTTGGTATGTCCAATGGCCATAAAGAAAGCTACTGACAATAAAAGTCGTTTCAGCATGGTTCTTTACCAGAATACTATCTATATTAGCCAACTTTTCTGCTGCTTTAATATAAATCCATCTGTAATTTCCAACCGAAAATAATCTCTTTGATCACTCCCACTACCTCTCCATGTAAGTTCCATGGGCTACCTGAGACACTGCAATTTTCTTTGTTTCTGAATCTAAATGTTACAAATGGAGATGATGCATAATAGCATCAATTAAACCAATCTTTCCAAAAGAGTCCTCCAAGTGTAATTGAATTGTAAGGCATGGAAAGGAATTAATTTTGAAATTATTAAGAAATGAACGAAAGCATTTAGGGAAAATCTTAGAGCTCAGGCTTTGCACATGATATGCTCAAGAATTCAATAAGTGAAGTTACTGCTTGAAGTATGGAATGGACTGCATGAGGAAAAAGATACCAAATGGAATACAATAAAAAGATTAACGTAAGCTAATGATACTCTAATCGAAAGACACATTATTTATAAACTCAAGGTTCTATGAATAAAATACAAAACCAGTCTCACTTGAAATGGAAAATAGAGATAAAATGGACCAAATGAAATGAATGAGATATACTTGGGAAGTTTCATACAACACGTTTGTTACTAATCAATTTTTGGACAGAGGACTTCCTATTTATTAAGGCCACCATGCAAAAAATCGTTGGATAAATTGTAGTAATCTCTGAACTTGTTCATTCAAAGTATCCCCGAAGAATCCAACATATTCGTCAGTAGTCTAGAGGATATCTCAAACCATTCTAGCTATGCTAGACTCATCAATATATGTCCGAATGGTCCAGACGGGACCATCCAATGCACATTTTTCCAATCAAATATTTTGGGGGGAAGATTAGAATACCAAGGTAATCAAATAACAAAAATACACAATCAAATAAGAAAAATACTTGCATAAGTGTTCAACTCCTCAGAAGGCAATTATAATTCCCAAAAATCTTAAAGAAAATGAAGGTTACCCATAAATAACATAGACATATCAGAGTTTCGATAGGCTGCAAAGTGTAAATACTATTGAAGACCTGCAGTTTAAACTACCAAGACTAATATATGCTAGGTCTAAGTTCATTGCTAGTTTTCCACTGTGACTCTGAGGATTTTCAATTTATTTTTCAGGTGACATAAATCCCAGTTGTCTTCAAGTTGATTTTAACATGGGGACCATTGTCAGAAACACCAAGGCAACCCAGGGACTACAACTTCTAGTATGCCATTCAAAATAGAGGAGAGCATAGAGCTCCTGCATTGCACATCACCTGGACATCGAAACTTGGCCCTTGATGAGCATCAGCCAGACTTCAAGGCACTCAACCATCTTAAATTAGAACGAATGGTGAAAAACTTATTACTTGGATCACGATGGGTTTAACCCCAGGCTATGGAAAATAACTTGAATCAAACCTTAGGCATCCTCTGCCGCACTGGAAATTTGTTGAAGGAATACATAGTTAAAGAATCAAAGTATGAGAAAATATGAGGCCACCATGGCTAGTTCTCTGAACATAAAAAAATGTGAAATCTTAGAAGATTTCCACTTAGGAAGTAAAAAGGGAAAGAAAAAAAAAAGAGAGAGAAAAAAGGTATTGCTAGAATATAAAATAGAAAATATGAGAAAGGCAATGCAGAATCTTGTAAGCGTTTTTTTTTTTTTTTTTTTGAGAAACAGAATCTTGGAAGCTAAGGGTAGATTAAAGAAATCAAACTTATTCTACGTGTTAGAAAAATTTTCATTCTTTGAGCCTTAGCATTCAAAGAAATTAGTATAATTGGAGTTTCTGTGCAAATATCACTCACATAAATTGCAACATCTTCATGAGTATTCTATTACCCAATTCTACGAATGAACAATAAAAAAAAAGAAAAAAAAGAAAGTCAATGTGATGATACTAGAACTAATAGCTGCAATGGCAAATATCATTGTTCGTAAAATTGAAAGAAATTTAAGATCTTGCACACTGATGAATGATTTAGGATAAAAGAATATAAAGACAGTATTCAAGAAATTAGAGAGACAGATGGATAACCTTCAGAATCAGGAATAACTGGAACAGCAATAGCCTTTGTGTTCCTACACATATCTTCTATCTGCAAGAGAAATATCAGAGGTAAAATTGACATAACCCAAACATTAAATTACCATAAAGCAAGGTCGAGAATAACGTTATCACACTCATTATGATGTTAAAGGCCCTTGGCCATTTTCGAAATAACACTTTACCTCAGTGATTATAACAATGATTACGATGGTAAAGGCCCTTGGCCATTATGGGAATAACACTATACCTCAGCGATTATAATTCTAGTGCTTTAATGTTGCAAAAAGTCCTCTGAAAGAATAGCTTTTTTGTAAAAGCAAACCAACCCTCAAAGCACAATCAAACAAGAGCATTGCTCTACATAACAGCACAAAGTAACATTTCTGAATAATATTAAGGATGGCGATGCCTTGTGGAACAACTTCAAACCACAGAAGTAAGTGCACAGTTACCTGCCTCCATACTTCTTCGTTGGGGGCATTTTTGTCTGCCAAGGTTATCGCATTAGGCTTTCTCTTGCGTTCTTCAGCAACCCTCTGCCAATACCTTCCTGAAATAGTACCACCAAACAAGCTAAGAAGCTGCAACTAACAAGAGTGATAACAAAAAGAATAGGAAGAAATAAGATCTAACAAAGAATAATGTCATATATCTGTATGACAAAAGAAAAAATATTACCTGTTTAACAAGCATCAACATATTTAGAATGTAATATCTATACTCCTCAATAAGAATATGCTCATTGAAAAGAAAAAAGGACAAAAGTAACTGTATTTCTAGATCCATGATTAAAATGTACAAGAAATTGTTCAAATAATTAAGCATTTAGTGACATGAAGTTCTAATATTCTCAGTATATTAAAAAGCACTAGGCGGGTCCTAGGCGGCTTGGGCGGTCAAGGCCACCCAGCGCCTAGGCGGGCGCCCAGAACCTGGACGGCTACCAGTTGAAATTTGAAAAAAAGTAAAAACCATTCCAAATTATTACCAATATATTACCATATTCCAAGTAGGAAAAAAAAATACAAACGTTAAGAAGAGAATTTTGATAATCCATATTGTTAAAACAGTAAACAGTAAAACCATACAAGTGTAGGTAGGATATAAAAGTCAACACTCAACACAATAGAAATTTAAAAAATATACAGTATAACAAAAGTCAACACTCATGACTCAACAAAACAGTCAGCAGACTCGACACTCAACAATCAGCACCGAGAGACAAGAGTCTTCAGTCGCCGTCGTCATCATCATCATCATCATCATCAGACGGAATATCAATAGGGCAAGCCTCATCATATGCATAAGAGTCGAAGCCATCATCATCAGAGTCATCTCCGTCATAAATATAACGCTCGTCCTCCTCTGTTTCTTCTGAATCTGCCTCTTCCTCCTCTTCTTCTATCTTCCTCTTACTAATCTGTGCAGATGAGGCTCTAGGAGTCATGGCTGCTCTACCCTTTTCTTTGTGCTTCTCTGAACTCAAATATTGTATAATTTCCTCCTTGGTAGCCTCACGAACATTTTTACAAGGGGCACCATCCCTCTTAATACCGGCAAGGTGTTTTATAAACCAGTAAATGCCCTCATTAGTATCCTTTCCACAATAATTACATTTTAATACGATTTTTATCACTTAGATTCGGGTTAAAACCATACTTCCAACCCAGATCACCACTCCCTCTAGAACTTGGAGAAGATACTTCCATAGAACAGGGCTTATTTTCATCCTTTTCTGGTTCTTCAAAATTTAGAAGATGTCTAATCTCATCCCAAACTGCTTCAGGAACCTTTGTACAAGAAGCAACATTACCTCTAACACCAGTAAGGTGTTTTTTGAATCGGCTAATACCCCCATTCGTATCTTTTTCACAAAAATTACACCATATACAATTTTCATCATTTGGTTTGGGTTGTACCCATACTTCCAACCTGAATCACTTTTTCTAAGAGTAGCAAAAATAGATCTATGACAAGGATTTTGTTCTTGTTTTTGTTTTACATAACTTATAAATTGTTTAATCTTCTCTCTGATAGCTTCAAGAACATTTTTACAAGGGGCAACATCCCCTTTAGTACCGGCAATATGTTTCTTAAACCGGTTTATGCCTCCTTTTGTATCTTTTTCACAAAAATTGCATCTAACGCAATTTTTGTCATTTGGATTCAGGTTGTATCCATATTGCCAACCCGGATCTCCACTCTGACTAACTCTTGAAGAAGACATCTCAAAATAAAACAAGCAATGTAAAAAATGCACTTACTTTGGTTGCTCGAACTCCAAACTTTTGAAACACTTCGATGATTCGATGTAATGAACTGTAGTTTTTTGGAGGTGTCTTTCTCTCTAAAAGGGTTTCTTGGGTGTTTAGGTTACAAATGAACCTAAAACCCATCTTTCTAAACTTTTATATCTTCAAAAAAACGAAAAAAAAAAAATACTTTTTCGCCTCTGGGCAGGGCACAGGCTCTGGGCAGCTGCCCAGGGCTAGGCGCTGGGCGGCCGCCCAAGGACCACTGCCCAGTTTGGCCGCCTAGGCTTGGGCGATGCGCCCAAGCCTTCTGGACCGCCTAGGTAGCCGATTAGGCGCTAGGCGGTTCGCTTTTCTGAACAATGAATATTCTCGTGGGTACTTGCTAAGATCGATCTATTTCTACAGCTCAAGAGTGCGAGGCTATACCGAGACATATCTTGTACTATTTTATATTGCACTCATTCACTCTGGGGTGAACAATCAATTATTTCTAAGCTAGCATTACCCAAAGTTAGAAGTGAACATGCTCATCTTCAATATTTTGCCATACTTGACATAGTTACAAATATACACATGTCAAACTTCTAGTTCAAGGACACCACCATTTTCACAGTCTAGATACCCCTCTGGCTCATAATGCTGAAATGGATCCTATAGAAGACACAAGTTGTGTAAAGCACATTCATCACTTGCATGGTTGCTTCTGTGAGTGCATTTCTTTGTAATGATCATTCTGCTGATATTGTAGGAATCCATGTTGTAATCTAATGAAGGGCCTTTTGCTCAACTAATTGTAGCTCTTAATTGAATGACATGACTAAATCTTTTTTTTGTGTGTGGTTTAGTATGTAGGAACAAAAACTGTGATATCACATTGTAGCTCCATCACCCTAATCACCTAGGCGTCTCGCACAATCCCAGATGACTCGAATACAACATCTTTGCATAAATATGTCCTTGATGATAACAACTTCCCTACTTCATAAGATGTTTGCAACTCTTAGGCTTAAAAAAGTCCCACATGTTTCCCATTCAAACAAAAGCCCATGAGAAAGTTCCCTCTATCATGCGGACTATTTAGGGCGACATAGTTCCAAAATTTTTTAGGGCAAATAAGAGATCTCTACTAGCTAATGTAAACTACGCTCGAAGTCTCACCATTTTTTAGGTGACCAATCATAAAGAGCTCAAATTCTACTCTAGGGCCAACTTTGTCATAACATTGGCATACATCATCAGTCACAAGCCCCCAAAAGCACCTAGGACTGCTCTGTAGATCCCTTCAGAGCATTGAACCATCAAACTGGATATAGATAGATGCTCTTTGGGAAACCCGGGGCCTTATGGATTCAAAGGTGTCTTTAGAGAGTCTAAGGCCATGTCATCTCCCCCTCTCATGGCTAACTTGACAGAGGGGATTCCACCTGAGCTAAGGCAAATGCACATGTAGAGCTTAGAGAGGTTTGATCACAATTAGGGCGATGACTTCAAAGTGGACGGTGATTCTAAAAATATGATTGGATGGGCCTGTAGAAAAACTCAGTATCCTTAAAGAGTTGGTAACATTTCTACCATACTTTTCATTTAGGCAGATCATCGAGTCTCCTTCTGTCATATTTGAGGGGAAACTAATATGGAGGCGGATGCTCTAGTCAGAGTAAGGGCTGCTGAGGTTGGTGACTCTAGCATTGTCTGAAGAAGCCCCTTGTTTCTATGCTTTCCCCTTTGTTTTGGTATCTCTTTCTCTACTTTCTTGGAGTTCTAATTGTAATCCCTCTCTACATGTCTCTCTACCACTCTCTAGTTATTTCTTTCGTTCTCCCTAACTACTTTTTTCTATCTTTCCTGCCCCCATCCCTCTAGACCTACACTTTTCCTCTGTCTCCCATTCTCCCCTCTCCCCTTTATCCAATTATACTCAGCTCTTCTTTTCTTCTCTCTTTCTCTATTACTCTCTCACCATTCTTTCTAGTAAATCTCCACTATTCTCCTTATCCCTCACCTTGCTCCTCCCTCTCTCTTCATCACCGACCCCCATCATCATTAAAGCATTTTCCCAACTAATTGGGGTCAGCTACACGAATCCTTGTCCACCATTCTGGGTCATTCTCCCAGTAAGGCCATAAGTCCAATATCTCTATTCCCCCCTCCCATACCATTTCGAAACTTCTTTTTATCCTCTCAGTTTTTGCAGGTGTATTCCTTGCGGTTTTAATAATCTTTGTCTCTAGTTGTATGCACCCGTCAATGTCTTCAGATGTTGAGCACCCATTTTTCTTTCGGGATGTGCTTCATCAGTTTTGTATCCTTCTTTACTTTTGTGGCTGATTTGTTGTAGAGCATCTGACTTGTGGGTTGCGACCCTCACTCCTTGTGAGAAATCTGTCATAATCATGATCATCAGTCTTTTCCCAACTATTTGGGGTCGGCTACATGAACCCGGTCCGCCATTATTTTCTATTAAGGCTCATGTGGAATCTGTAATTAATTATAATAACATATATATTGTCAACATTTCAGAAAACAAAAAGAAAATCCATCATATTTCCTCCCCCATTTACTACATTCATAATTATTCCAAAAATTGTTTGCGCAAGGTTACTAGTAATTTAACTTCAGCATACATCATTATCTAAACGAATAAGAGACTCGTCATTTTCTAGCATGATACAAAACTCAAGTTACGCTCAGGCCCTTTGGATATTCTATCAATGACGAAGTACGTCGGATGTAACTAGATATGGAATTTCAGCAATAAATGATGTTGAATTTTCTGTAAGAGTATCTTCTTGCTTAAACTAGATGTACTTCCCCAGTTGTCAAGATATAGAACATATATTGAAGAAAGACAAGTAAATAGCAAGAATGAGATTATTGCTTGAGGTCTGGTACCAAAATCCCACACATTCACAAACATTTAGGAGTCCCAACAGCATATTCTCTCCAATATATGGAACGTGGTTGTATGCACCAGCTTAATATTGGTCCCCAATGCAAATTAAGAAGTAATAGTCCTAGAGAAACATGTAATTCATGCAGAGTAACTAAATGCACGATAATGATTGTGAAATTTAAAATTATACAAGCATTAATCAAATAACAAAATTAGCTCCTGAAAAAAGCCTCCTAGGTGCTGTTAACAACCAGTATACATCAACTATGTTCCTCTCAAAAGCATTTATTTATAACTCCCAGGCTTTAAAGCATAGTTGTCGGGTTTGGTATATCCCCAAGAATGGAAACTGGTTTGAGTCCACTGAACCGTGGATTGCTGGAAGGTCCATGTTGTTTGGATCGTCAATCATAAAATCCTATATGATTCCATGACATAGAAATAGCAACAAAGTTATAAGGGGTCATAAATGACGTTTAGGTTCGCATCACCAAAAGGCACGAACCTGAATCAGATATGAATCAGTGCAGAATAGAAAAAACATCATATGTACTGGATCTTACTCTTGAGCACCGTGATTCAAACATGCTAGAAACAAGGATCCCAATATAGAAATCCGCATTCCATCCAAGATCCATGGCTGCAGTCCTAGGATCAAGGTTCCCTACCGGGTCTGTGACCATGCCTACCAGGTTCCAGCAACTGTGTTTTAAAGCTAGCTAGTTGAACCTTAGGTTTCCCTAAATGAAAACCATCAACTTTGAAAATTAATACAAAACACACACAAGAGCACATGTGCGCACACACCAACACATCTTATTAGCTTGGCCTCTTGCCTAGGCTACTCCACATAAACCATACCATCCTCCGATCTGGGCCTCCCTCTTTGCTTAGGAAAATCAACGAAAAACACGTGGGATAATCTCATACAAAGATTCACTTGGAAATTTGCCTCCTGGAATGGCAGATGCCTTTCGTTTAGGGTAGAATCACCCTCAGTCGTGCAACCTTAGCTAGCATTCCTATTTACTGCAGGTCTCTTTTCCAAATCCCCATCTCGGTTATTCATAAACTGGAAAAAGGCATGCGTGACTTTCTCTGGTCAAGGGTAGATGACACCAGGAAAATTCATTTAGTAGCTTGGGACAAAGTTTGCTACCCAAAAATTTTCAGTGGTCTAGGAATTAAGAACCTCATAATCATGAACCGAGCCCTTTTGGGTAAATGGTGGTGGAAATTCTCTTCCCCCCACCCCCTACTCTGGAAAGAAGTTATTCAAGCCAAATATGGAATGAATGGTGTCGAGTGGCTGCCTTGATCCCCCATGCACATATCCTCGGATGCTTGGAAAAGCATTTCCTCCTCTAAAATAGACTTCACCAACAGAACTAGATTATGCCTGGGAAATGACCTAAGAATTAAATTATGGACTGATACTTAGGTTAAGATCTTCACCTCTTTCTCAAGCCTACCCCACCATGTTCCCATTAGCTCGAGACCCAACAGCCCTTATCGCAGATTATGCGACCTTTTCAAGCACTAGTTTGGTCTAGACTCCAATCTTCAGGCGTGATCTTAATGATCAAGAAGCTACCTCCCTTTTTTCTTTGCTACAATCTCTAGGAAATTGCTTTAGCACTCTTTCGAGACTATACTCACTGATTTGGCCCCCTTCCCCCTCGAGTCTTTTCTCAGTAGCTTCCTTCTACAATTCCCTTCTACCCAACCCAGACGCCAAACCCCTAATTAACCTCTCCTAGCCGTTACCTATACCCCACAAAGTTCAAGCATTTATATGGGTGCTTCTTCAGGGCAGCATCATTACCCTGGACCAACTCCAAAAAAGGGGATTTGCCTTCCCTAACCGCTGCATCCTCTGTCTGCAAGAAGAGGAGACTATCTCCCATCTTTTCCTCCACTACGAAGTGACTCAATGCCTTTGGGCCTCTCTTCTCAAGCTGTTTGGCCTTCAATGGGTCACCCCGGCTAACCTGACCCAATTTTTCCAAATCTACTTTGCACCACCTTTTTCCCAAAAGGGTAGGAAGTTATGGCATCTTGTTGTAGCAAGCCTCTTTTGGAGTCGATGGTTAGAAAGAAATTCCAGAACATTTAGAAGCATACAAAAACTATAGCAGCTGTTTTTGAATCCAAAACTGCACTTATAGCCTTCTAGCCCAACTCTATTCCCATATTTGCTGCCCTTCCTATTTCTCACTTCTTAAAAACCGGGGATAGCCTTTTACACCTCGCACCTCAAATAAACAGACCGAGACCTCACTGGTCTCCTCCCCCCCGGCTTCCTCAAACCTAATGTAGATGGTTCCTCTTTAGGTAACCCTGACCCTTCGGGTATTGGAGGAATTTAGTCCAACCATTTTACTACCATCTGGACCTTCTCAAAATTCATACGACACCACGACTCAACTTACACAGAGGCTAAGGCGCTACTGGTGGGGCCTCACCCAAGTGCTTCTCTTAGCACCTGCAGCACAAGGCATTCCGGTGGAATCAGACTCTCTCAACATCATTAGTTGGCTACACAGCTACGACTACCTCCCTGGAGGCTTTATTCCATTTTTTATCATATTTTTTATTTTATTTATGTAACTCCCTTCCTCAGGTGTCATTTACCCACATATACCGAGAGGCTAACTCAGAGGCAGACAGGTTGGCAAGGGAGGGAGCAATCCTTGGCCTGTAAGTGTTCTGTGACTTCACTGGGGAAGGGAAGGAAGGAAAAAAAAAAAAAAAGGAAAAAAAAATGAAAAAAAGGGGGAAAAAGAGGAAAGAAAAGAGAAGAGAAAAAAAAGGAAAAAAAAAAAGGAGGACATGGTTCTTTTGATAAGTCTAAAAGCCTTGGCCCCATTTTATTGGTTTTATTAGCGACCTTTCTATTTCTGCTTTACACTCACCCTCTTAACCCATTTATACCATCTTCTAAGGGACCATTTTTACCAAGGTTAACCCACCACCAGTCTTTCTCTCTCTGCCACATTAATTCCATTGTTCTATTCATAATCCCCCCCCCCCCTCCAATATATTGTTCTCTCTAAATCCTCCTCCCATGTTCACCTTTCTGGTGGATGTCATCACCCATTGCAGTAACTATGGCTGTTGTCACTGAGAAGGAACATAAATTTTGCTACAGAGTTCCATTTCGGTCCCAACAAGAGCTGAAGAGCTTAAATTTGTCGCAACAACAATGGTATGCAATTCAGTGACTTAATTCCCCCATCTATCTCTCCCTCTTCCTCTCCCTCCCTCTCTCTTTTGCATCTACTTTCTCCTCTCCTCTCCTCTTTCCTCCTTTGCATCTCACCCAACTTCACCTCTCTCTCTCTCTTTTTTACAATCACATTCTCTTTCCTCTCTTACCCCCCCATCTTACCTATCTTTATCTCGCCAAGGAAGCCGCTAGTAACCAGCCTTCTACACACGTATAGACGCACACAACAGGGAGTTTTATATCACTAGTACGGCAGGGAGGCCTCCTCTTTCTAGATTGTAGTCTTCTATCTTGTAACGGGCAGATTATATAAGCCCCTATCTTTTGCCTCACTGGTGACGTTAGAGTCAGTCTTCTTCTAGAACAGGTCACTCACAAATGGATTGTTACTGTTTGGGTAGTATTTAAATAGGAATGTCTACAAAGAGACCATTTATTGTTTGTGAATGGAGGTCACAATCATTCTCAAATATTAGATGTCAAATTAGATGGCTTGAGGTGAGTCATGAAGTGAACGTTTTTTTTGAAATTTTGTATTTATTCAATGACGCTAGTACAACCACTCATTTTGAAATCTAAAGGATAAGAATGATTGTGCGTACAAAAGATAAATGGTCTCTTTGTAGACAATTCCATATTAAATCGCTATGTCTAGTAAGAGCAAATTTAAGGTGCAATGTAGACAATTCCATAATAAACCATGTCAAGTAAGAGCAATGTATTTCTCAAATTGCATCTAAATACTACCCAAACAGTAACAATACATTTGTATGTAATGTATTACGCAGTAATACATTACGCTAGTAATATATTTCACAGATAATATATTTCCAGGTATCCAAACGACCCCTTACTATTATAATATTTACCTTTAACATTAGAAAAAAAAACCTTACCTATCTTTATATACAATCATATCCTCTTTCCCATTCTCTCTCTCTTTTCTTCTCTCTTTTCTAGACTTAACATCCTTCCCCCACCTTCTCTAGCTCTGTATATCCTCCACCTATACTCTACCTGCCCCACCCCCCCGGGCCCCCCCAAAAAAAAAAAAAAAATAATAATAATGATATACTTCATCCCTTCTCTCTGCGCCCACCCCTACCTCAATCTGGGTGTCTTTTACCTCCCATCACCCTCTAGTCCATCCACCGAGGACCAGTTGCCCATTAACATTCCAATCTTGGCTGACGTTATTCACTGAAGGCCTGCCTCCTCTAGGGAGCCTACTCTAGCCTCCCATTGTCAGCTAGCCTTCTAAAGTTACAATACAGCCCAAGCCTCTCTTTCTTGAAGGTTGGGCTTGTCATTAATAGCCCTCCCTGGTATTTAATACAAAAAAATACACAAGCTCCCTGGTATTTAATACAAGTTAACCAATGCTCAAAAATGCGGATTCGGGCGCCTAGGGAGAAAGAAGAAGATAAGAAAAAAGAAGCGAGGGAGAAGAGGAACACAAAATAAAATACAGCAAAGGGAACACGATAGTATATAATGACCGTTAGTTCAATAGTCAACACAATCATTTTAAAATTTGGGAAACCTTCAAATAAGAGACATCCAATATATATTCTAAAATTCATGAAGCTCAGGATGTCCTTGTGGCTTCCTTCTCCATAAAAATGAAATTTTGATAACTGGTAGGGATCGTCAAACACATTCCACATTCCATATTATTGTAAATCTCGATCTCAAACTGGCATGGATCTCTAATCCATATACTTCATAAACTTGATTCCAAATATGTTAGAATCGTGATTCAAAACAACAACATATCTATGATCCATTAATTTCAGAAACTCGATTCCATAGATGTTGGAAACTCGATTCCACATACTAATGAATCTTGACTCTTGGGGTGTCGATTCTAGCGGGATCGGAATCTCGATTTCAATTAGGACGAAATCTCGATTTCATGTGTGGAAGAAACTTGGATCTATTTTGATCAAAACATGATTTTCAAAATATCAAAATCAAATTGATGTCAGCGCAAACTTCCTCTATTGGGTTGATAAAAGTCCTCAAAATCAACTACTAGAAGTTCCAAATCCACTCACAAACTATTGCCTTTGTTTTGAGAAGAAATCGCAAGAATCAAAACTTTATCGATCTTTCGATAAATCACAAAAGATTAGTTTTCTGAGGAGTTTTTCTCACCCTAAAAGCCACGGTTTTGTTTTGGGAGATTAGAATACCCCCCAAGACCCATTTTTCCCTTTTAGGGGGCGAAATGACATTTTTTCATCCCTCGCGGAGCGTTTTTTCGCCCTTTGGCAAACTGTCACTGGGCGGCACCTAAGCGGGTGCCCAGACTGTAGCGCCTTGCCTGCTTAGGCGGGCGCTCGGAGACAAGCCGCATAATTCCACTGCCAGACAGCGTCTAGGTGTTTTTTGAAATTTTTCGCCTAGGCGGTTGTTTGGCCGAATTTTCGAACATTGGGAGAACCCACTTAAAAAGCAATTTTATGGCTTATAAAACTACAGTTTGTGGGGATGAGCAGGGATCTGGTACATTTTGACCCCCTTTTCGACCTGTACGCTCCATTGAGCAAAGCACTGTACCATGTTTTCCAGCATCATTAAGTTTCTTCGAACAATGTAATACAGTGGTATCCTAAGAATGTTAAATAATAGTACGGTGACTCCTTATTCCACCCAAGTCTATGCCATAAAGCATCCACGTATAATGGTGAAAGTTCTTGCACACGTTTCTCATATTCCAAACTAAGTGTGGGTCGGAAGTTCTTGCACACGTTTCTCATATTCCAAACCAAGTGTGGGTCGGATAGTAGGAACACTGGTGCCATAGGAATCCCCTAAGTTTATATTACTAAGTATAATTTCCAGTATACTTAATTTGTGCTTATGTAATAAAAATCAATCACAAAAACAACTACCACTGAAATGAATTAATATGTACCATGCAGTACTTACATATGTTACAAACATGCCTTCATATGTAATAATAATCTATTCAATAGCTCAATCATTTAGAATGTAGTAAATAATAAGCTTCTTTTTATTTACAATATTTTTCAAGAAAATGAACACAGAAGACAACACAACCTTGGGTGCTGAAGAAGTAAAAAGTAGACTTCAAATTTTTTAACAATGGAAAATACGATCACAATGTTTATAGAGGGTGGAAAGAACCATATGCCTCTAATCAATCACCAATGAACTCCTTGGAAAATCTTCTAGGGCAGGATTTCATGAGGAAAAGAAAAAAAAAACAGTTTTCACTTGAAATGGTCAACGGAGTATCTGAAGAACAAGATGCCACAAAGCACACAGTTCCCACAAACCAAATGTAAGAAAGAAGCCATAGAAACTGCTAGAGCATTCCACCCCCAACAAATTTGAAGTTAGCTGAGGGAAGTACCAAAACTCTAAAGTACCTTACGGACATGTAAAACTCAATTTGTCATCCCAATGCAAACTTGCAGAGGGTAAGGCCCTCGTAATAGCAGAACTGGACCAGGTTCAGAAGCTCTTGGTCATGTGAACCATAAGGCCACCACACAAACTCACATGGCATTGCCAATCCATACGTCTCACGAATTGTAGCCACATAAGCAAGAGCCACTTTAACTCATGGACATCCTACTGCAGATGTTTTCACGCTTTGGAAAATACTATTGGACCCTCTAATAAAATTGCATTGCTCCTTAACAAATGACGACCGTAACTAGGATCACCTCAATTTGCAACAAGCTCCTTTCGTTGAATGCTTGACTATAGACATGTTTGATGCAAATTGATAGAGGACGCATCATGGCAACAGGAGATTGTTTTAGCTGGACGCACTCACATGAAAGTAACTCGGAAAGCCTTCATGACCACAGAACTTAGACTTCCATGTCCAATGGCTATATGTACAAATCACAATTGCTAGAGTATATATGAGATCTTCACTGTCCACATAAAGCTGTTCCGCGCCAATGCCAACCCACGACATGCAACAAGCCACTAAAGTATCAGCAAAAATGACTCGAGCAGCCAGACATCAACTTTGAAATATACCCAGCAACCGAAAGATAGCTTAAACCACAACAATGGTAACATTTGGAGGGATATCACCATGAAAACTAGTAGAATAAAGAAAGAACTTCATATATGTTTTAATATCTGAAATTGATTCTTTATGCTTAACTAATTTCTGTAGAAGTGGGTCAGTCACCATACTTAATTGGGTGATTTTAATTTGTGCTAGTCGTGGCCATTATTAAATAGAGCAGACTCCAATTAGTTGGAAAAGGCTGTGATGATGATGATAATGATGGGATCATTATTGTACATTAGCTAGCACAAATAAAACAGTTCAACAAGCATTACACACAACTATGGAATATCTTTCAAAATTTGATTATTTGCAGGGATAAGTAAAAGAGAGAGAGATTCTATGAACAACCATATAGAACACATTAATTTACCTTTAATAAGATCCCCCATCAGGCTATTTATAGGACGGCTGTCTCCCAGTCCCCCAGGAACATTCAGAATTTCTTTGCAAAGGGCAGACTTTGCACAGCCTGGGATTCCTGATGGCAAAAAAAAATGCATTATACGTTACCACATATACTAGTGATACAGCAGACATGGAACTTGGAGAAAGACTTTTGTATATATAAATGCAGAGGACAAAAGATAGTAATATCCTAAACACAGAAATAGTCACATATCAACATTGTATATTATTTTTCCCCCTTTTCAACACAGTAATTGTCACGTAACTAACATCCTGAACACAACAGTCACATACTTAGAAAGAATTAAAAGAATAATACACTGTAAACATATGGATCAATTTATGCAAATTATTCTACACAGGTTGACAGGCTAACTCAGGCCATCATTGCGACGTTCAGGATGCTAAAAAAATAAAATTTGTGCTTTGAGTTGCAAGTTTTGCTAGAAACGTGCAGTTCAGCCACATAATTATACATCTAGTAGAGAAAATTGAGACTAATTATTTTCCAAGAAATTATTCAACAGTAATACATTCTTAACCATACCAATTTAAAGCACACTGACCACAAGCAGAACAACTATTTATAAACAGTGATATTTAACTCTTAAACAACTAATCTTACATATTCATTGACAACAAACAGCAATCATAAGCATTACTATTTTATGAAAAATTGGGCCTCCTTGTTTGAAGTTTGCTATCATTTTAGCACAAAAATAACAAGCCCTGAAAAGGACAGCTTGTGTCGTGTCAAAATTGTGACAACCAGACTAGAAATCGTAGAATATAATAAGCATCAAACTACTCACCAAAAATGCAAAGCAATAGAGAGCAAGCCATATACAAAAATTTGGACTCTGGGCAACTGTGATTGTCTACTCTCTCTTTCTCTCTCTCTCACACAAACACAGACACACACAGCATGCATACTCCCAATAGGTAATAGCCCATTTTTATAACATTAGGTCATGGCTCAAAAACTCCAAGAAACCTATCTAGGAGATTTGCTTGAACCCAAATTTCGTATATGACTCCTATTCAATGAACAAGCTTGTGAAAAGATTATGATAAAAAAATCCAAAATGTAGTTTTTTATTGATCTGAGATTAAATGCAATGAGTACAGATTGTACTGGGAAAGAAAAAAAACGATGTTAGAATAGAGGCCTTAGGAGGAATTGTTCAACCCAGATTTTGGAGACATCATCATCAACAATAGATGAACAATTTACGAAAACAAATGAGTCTGAGCTCATGATGCCTAGATCTAAAACGAACACCTGGTGTTCACAAAATTCTCTCCTAAAGAATCCGTTGTCTACATTATTCAGGAGTTTTTTTACTTTTTCGCTGGCTTTAGGAGTTTTGGGATGTTCGATAATCTCACACGCACGCACCCACCCACACACGCACATCCATTATTTAACAAACTCCTGAGTAATGTGTTTAGCTATTTCTGGCCCAAACATATGACTTTCAGCAAATTACCTTGAATAAACTAAAAACAGCCTCCCAAAAAGATAAACTATATGCAGAACTGCCAATAAGCTTGTCTCAGGTAACTTTATGAAGGATCGTGTCAAGAAATAGATAATTCATTATCAGGAATAATTTTATTAGAACAGTGAGTTATCAATAATAATGAGTAAGTCCAAACAGGTCCTACATGTGCATTTGTATGCATTCTGTGTTCATGTATGAGAGCCTGAGCACACAAATCCGTGTATAATATATATAAGCACCTGTGGATGTGTTCGATTATATCTTCAGTGTGTCTGTGTAGCGTAAATAGAAAGAGAGAGAGAAAGAGGAGTAAATCAGATTGACAATAAGAGTGTGCATAAACAATGAGACATGAGGAAACCTTTCTCTATCTCAAAGCATCTCAAAGCCTTTCTAACACTAGCAACTTTCTAATTCTATTGATTGCTCCCAACTTATTCATCAACAAAGCTTGGGACATAACAATTATAAACAAAAAAATAAATGACTACTTGGAAACATAAGAAGGTTATGTTACCTGGAAAGAATACTATGACCCCCTCATGCTTTGGAACTGTGTCTAACATTGTAGTACCAGGGCTGGAAGGTGGTATCTCATCCTCTAGACGAAGATCACCCTCTTCATCCCGCCCTCCTGCCACAACGGCAAGAAAATCTTCAGCACTAACAAGATTGCCAGCTGATCCAATTAATGCCTGATTTTGAGCACTCCGCCGAGCATATTGCTCAAGGAAGAGTTCTGCTTCAGTAAGATATACAGTTGAAGACAGCTGTTTGCTGCCACATTTTCTTCGGATGTATACAGCCCTGAATAACAAGATGATAACATTTTTAAAATGAGGTGTATTTTAATCCAAGTATAAAGCCAATTAGGAAATGTAACAACATCACTCTCAAAAAAAAAAAAAAATAACAAAAAGCAGAAACAGTAAAACATGATTCCAAGAATTGATGACAATAAAATAAAGAAAAGATCATTCGCTCACCATTCATCTAACATCTTGCTGAGTTCCTTCTGCTTTTCATATGAAGTTCCCCAAATTTTCATTTGCCTAATGACAAACAAAAAACTTTATTATTACACTTATTTTTTTGGTAGATTACTTTATTATTTCAATTAGAATGGCAAGAATTTCAAGTTTGACTGCACTTGTAAACATTATTCAGACACTAAAACTCAGATCATAATGAAGCTTGGCCAATTTTTCCATCAAATGTACAGGATCCACTTCTTTCTGCATACAAGAAATGGAAACCAGATACAAATATCAAAAATTTCAGAAGAAAAAGAGCAAACCCAATAAATTATTTTCATCTTAGCATGATAAACTAAAATCAATGGCATTTATCCAAAAGTTCCAAAAGATATACGATTATAGTACTCAAACTAATACATGCTCGAAATATCAAGAGATAGACAACCGTCTCATACCAATTGAGACAAGCTGACGGCCAAAAATATAGTATGGAAAAATGGAATAGTACCAAAACGAAAAGGACGTCACCACCATAGCGGAAGAAATGGGAAGGACAAAGGGATATCCTAGGGTGATGATGGAGTCATTCAGTCACAGAATACAAGAAGCACATAATTTCTTTTGGGGCTGGGTATAAGAGTTTGCCTGCTGGTTTCTATCAAAAGTCCTTTTTCTAATCCCTATAGTCATTTCCCCCTTTGACTATTTTTTATTAATATAAAATTGATGTGAGAGGTGCATGAGACCCACCTGAGACTCTGACGTTACTCTCCTTTTCTCTCCCTCTTTCCTTTCATCTCTCTCTCCCTTCTCAAATATGGTATCAAAGCAATAATCCCTTTCTTCCGTCTTGCTTTTCTTTTCTATCATAAATATTTCCTCCTTTTTAATAATCTTCCCTCTTTCATTTGTCTTCTCCATTTTTACATTGTTTCACAAGGAGATCCAAACTCAATACGAATAAGAATGTGTGTTTTACATTTTGTTAATGCTAAAGAGTATCTTTTCGAAAAGTTTCAAAATTGATTGCTCAAAATGGAATTTTACATCAAACTTCTTGCATGCATACTCCTCAACAAATTGTGGTTGCTGAAAGAAGAAATCAATATTTGCTTGAAGTAAGCCCCACTTTGCTAATTATATATATGTTTCAAAAGTTTATTAGGGAGATGCATTGCTGACCTCATGTTATTTAATTAGTTGTATGACCTTTCCAATTTTGAAAAGAAAAACACCTCATTTTGTTCTCTTCTATAACACTCCACCAGTGTATAAAAAAGCGCTAGGCGGGTCCAGGCCGCCCAGCACCTGGGCGGGAGCCCAGAACCAAGGCGGCTGCCAGTTGAAATTAGAAAAAAAAGTAAAAATCATACCAAATTACCAATATAATACAATATTCCAAGTTGAAAAAAAAAAAAAAATGGACGTTGAGAAGAGAATTTTGATAATCCATATTGTTAAAACAGTAAACTGTAAAACCATACAAGTGTAGGTAGGATATAAAAGTACACACTCAACAGAACAAAAATTTCGAAAATATAATATATAACAAAAGTCAACACTCATGACTCAACACAACAATCAACAGACTCGACACTCAACAATCAGCAGCAATAGGCAAGAGTCTTTAGTCACCGTCATTATCATCATCATCAGAAAGAATATCAATAGGGCAAGCCTCATCATATGCATCACAGTCGAGGCCATCATCATCAGAGTCATCTCCCTCTTCAATATAACGCCGTCCTCCTCTGTTTCTTCTGAATCTGCCTCTTCCTCCTCCTCTTCTTCTAACTTCCTCTTACTAGTCTGTGCAGATGAGGCCCTAGGAGTCTTCGCTGCTCTACCCTTTTCTTTGCGCTTCTCTGAACTCAAATATTGTATAATTTACTCCGTGGTAGCCTCAAGAATATTTTTACAAGGGGCATTTGCCCCTTGTAAAAATACTAGCAAGGTGTTTTTTAAACCGGTAAATGCCCCCATTAGTATCCTTTCCACAATAATTACATTTGATATGATTTTTATCACTTGGATTCGGGTTATAACCATACTTCCAGCCCAGATCACCACCTCGTCTAGAACCTGGAGACAATACTTCATAGAACAAGGCTTATTTTCATCCTTTTCTGGTTCTTCAAAATTCAGAAGATGTCTAATCTCATCCCGAACTCTTCAAGAACCTTTGTACAAGAAGCAACATTACCTCTAACACCAGCAAGGTCTTTTTTGAATCGGCTAATACCCCCATTGGTATCTTTTTCACAAAAATCACACCATATACAATTTTCATCATTTGATTTTGGGTTGTACCCATACTTCCAACCCAAATCACTTTTTCTAGGAGTAGCATAAATAGATCTATGACAAGGATTTTGTTCTTGTTTTGGTTTTACATAACTTATAAATTGCTTAATCTCCTCTCTGATAGCTTCAGGAACATTTTTACAAGGGGCAACATCCACCTTAATATCGGCAAGATGTTTCTTGAACTGGTTTATGCCTCCTTTTGTATCTTTTTCACAAAAATTGCATCTAATGCAATTTTGTCATTTGGATTTGGGTTGTATCCATATTTCCAACCCGGATCTCCATTCCGACTAACTCCTGAAGAAGACAGCTCAAAATAAAACAAGCAATCTAAAAAATGCACTTAACTTTGGTTGCTCGAACTCCAAACTTTGAGAAATACTTTGATGATTCGATCCAATGAAATGTAGTTTTTTGGAGGTTTCTTTCTCTCTACAAGGGTTTCTTCGGTGTAGAGTGATGATAATACACCAATTTCCATCTATAAAGGTATAAGGTAATGTACTCAACATCCTGTTACTCATACTAGGTGGAAGAAAGCAATGGAAAGGACAATGAATGCACTCAACTAAAATCATACATATCACAGAGTTGCAAGCTAGAGAAAGAACTGTTGGGTGTGCTGGGTTTATGTAATCCGGAGATTAAAAGCGAGGTTGGCTGATACTCCCAAACCTTTGGCAATGACTACTCCGAAACTGTTGTACCTACTGTCTAACTTAATTTAGTTCAAGTGGTTATATCTATAGCAGCAAACAAGAGCTGGCCACTGTGGCAGCTTGATGTAAAGAAAGCCTTCATGCTGATTTACAAGATGAGGTGCATATGGTGCAACCACATGGATTTGTTGTTCAGGGGAGTCAGATAAGGTATGTTAAGTTGAAGAAATCCATTTCCAGTCTAAAGCAGTCCCCAAGTGCATGGTTTAAGAAATTTAGTGAAATTATTGTGGCATGTGGATTTCAAAACAACCGTATGGAAAACATTCTCCAGTTATCCGGAAATAGGACTCCATGATATTTCTTAGTTGTATATGTTGATGATATTGTCATCACAAGCAATGACCAAGAAGGAATCAATCATTTGAAGAGGCAACTGAAATGATATATTCAATCAAAGGATTTGGCAAGCCAAGCTATTTTTTAGGAACTGAAGTAGCCGGATCAAAGCATGGCATTAGCTTGTCACCATGAAAGCATGTGACTGATTTGTTGATTGACACTGGAAAGTTGGAGGCAAAACCAAGTGAAATCTCCTATGGATTCAAATACAAAATTATTGGCTGATAGGGGGAGTTGTTTTAGGATCCAAGGAGGTACAGAAGACTGGTAGGAAGGTTGATTTATTTGATCATTACTAAGCGTGATATTGCTTTTGTAGCAACTGTAGTCAGTCGGTTTATGCACTCTCCAACAAATCCTCATTGGGATGTTGTTTGTAAAATCGAGCTATTTGAAGGGAGCTCTAGGTAGAGGTCAAATTTACAAGTCAAACAATCAGTTCACAATTTAAGATTACTCAGATGCCGATTAGGCAGGTTCTCCATCTGACAACAGCGTACCATAGATTGTCCCACATTTATTGGTGGAAATCTGGGGACATGGTGAAGTAAGAAGCAACTAATGTACGACAACCTATGGTAGGTCATTGTGTAAATCTAAACACCATGCAATTACACGACCAGGTATAAGTTATGCAGTTAGTGCAGTTAATCAACTACAGTATGCCCCATGCAAACCTTACTAAGAAATTGTCTACTGCATCCTAAAGTATCTCAAGTCATCTCCAGGGGGAGGATTCCTAATTGTCGATCATAATCACTGGGTATCGTAATCTACACTGATGCCGATTGGGCTGGCCCAAAGACTGATGGAAGGATGAGAAAATATTACTGTTACTTTATCGGTGTTAATTTGGTCTCATTAAAGAGATTTATTATAAAAAAAAAAAAAATTAGTGGTCAAGAGTTGAAGCAAAATAAAGAGCTATGGAGCAAGGAGCTTGTAAATTATGTGGCTTAGGATTATACTGGGTGATGAGAGACTTAAAGATCATTTACCACCCAACCTTCATCAGTTCATTGTGATAATGAAGCAGCCATCTACATCATTAAGAACCCTACATATCATGAGAGAACAACAGATATCGAAGTGGACCATGAATTTATAATGGGATAGTGTAGCAACTTGAATTATTTGTATTCATGTGAAATTGAGAGACAAACAAGCAGACATCTTTACAAAACCAGCTGCACATGACAAACAAAAGGTTGTACTTTGTCAAATTGGCCATGATTGATATCTATTCTCCAGCTTGAGGGGAAGCATTGAAAGTGCAATAGCAACTCAGCGGCATAAACAAAATACTTTATTTAGTAAGGATTAAGGAATAATGTGAGTTATTTATTTGAACAAGGGCATATTTTTGTAATTATCTCTAGCTCAATACGATCTAAGTGTGACCAGCCCAACTTAACATACTATGCCACAAATTATGTCTAAGGTTGTCTCACGCCACCTCTCTCTCTCGCTCTCCACTTATTTCTTCTTTATTTCCCTTCATATCTTCTTCTCTTCTCTTCCTTTCTCTCCCTCTTACATACTGATCTCTTACTGAGAGTTCCAGATCAAGATCTACATCATCATTGCAACCTGCATCGCATAGAACATTTTCTTCTCAATATCCATAAATTCAAATATCCTAAATATCCATAAAATCAAATAACACACAGGATTCTTCTCTACATCTATCAATACATTGATTGCATCGACAAATATATCTCTGCAAGGATAATGCATAAAGTTTAGTGCTTTTCTGGGATATGTTCTTCCTTTCAACCTTCACAATTACTATGCATCATCTCTTCTTCATTGCATGTAATCATGTGCATGAGACCAAGTACTGCCAATCCTCACCAAATACAGGTTTTAATAAACTTCTACAGCCCCTCGCAATCAAGGCGCTTATGACGAGATATCATTGAACTAAGGGGGCAATGGGCCAGGTAGCCCGGCCAGCCTGGCCATAAAAAACTAGGGCCTGGTCCACAAAATGTGGCCTGAGGGTCCAACCAAGGCCGGGCCTAGGCCAAGGCTAGCCCGGTTTGGTCCGACCTACTTTCTTTTTCTTTGTTTTTTTCTTTTGTTGCATTTTCAATTTTATTTAGATGGACCCAAATAGGGGGCCTGCACCATCTCATTTTATAAACCCACTCCATGCACTTTATACCAGTAATCCATTGTCCTCTCCAATGTCTTCACCACACTCCTCGGAGCAGCAACAACACCAACACCAAACTAGTAGTCACCATCATCATCGCCAAAGCCTTTTCCCAACTAATCGGGGTCGGCTACATGAATCCTAGTCCGTCATTCTACTCTATTATGGGCCATGTCCTCAATGAGGCCATAAGGACCATATCTTTTTTCACTACTTCCAACCATATCCTTTCGAGCCTACCACCAACCTAACGGTCCTCCTCTCTTTATATTATTCCCAAGAAATATCTTATACATTCTTCATACCTTCCATACTCTCTTGAATCAAATACATCACAAAATTGTCCTAATAACTTCTTTGAAACCTAGGCTTATCCCCAAGATTCACCAGGCATTTTTACTAGGTAACATATAAAATGGTTGATGTTCCACTACAATGATATCTAGACCCTATAACTTCTACCCTACAAAATGCAAACCTACCAGGCTCATCCTGCCTAAGTACATTTTTAGGCAGAGCAGTAGATAGACTTTACATTAAAAAAAAAGAAGCAAGTACAAGGAGAAAATTACATGCAACATGTGAACACAAAATTCAAAAAAGTAACGAAGAAAATGAGAACATTAACAAATTCCTTTTCTCATACATAAGAATTTAATTACTATCGTGAGTTAAGTATTTGCATATGATATTATCTTCAAGTGAAAGTTTGTAGATCCATTGGCAATAACTTTGTCAGTAATATTACTCAAATTACAAAGTTACCAACAAATTATATAAAGCAATTTTTACCCAAAGATCAACTCTAAGCAACTTTATCTTCAAGTGAAAGTTTGCAAATCCATTTGCAATGACTTTGTCAATAATATTACTCAAATTACGAAGTCACCAACAAATTACATAAAGCAATTTTCACCCAAAGATCAACTTTAAGCAATTTACCTATACTACTTGTATTAAAAATATGAATAACTTATTCCATGATTATAAAAAGTAAATAATTGATGCAAGCCCTAGGGGCCCAAAGCATGCTTATCACCCAAATTAATCAATATGGACACATCAGCAAAAAAAGAACTAGTTCAAACTGTTAAAAATGGGGCAATTGGAAAAGAATACCAACAGAAATGCATAGGCTTTGATCATCAAAAAGAATTTGAGGGGAAACACAATGCACAACCAAAGAAAAGCATTACTTGTCCAAAAATGTGGAGAACGCTTTCTAAATTCAACAGTCCACGGGCCAAGGTAAAGAATCCAAAATGAGAAAGCAGTGATTCAAAAAGCAGACCGCCCAACTCCTAGGCGGTCTGAAAGTCCTGGGCGATCAATCCCTAGGCGGTCAATCCCAGGGCGGCCGCCTAGGTGGTATGGAACTCGCCTAGGAGGCCGTCTTGGGCCTGCGCCCCGCCCAGGGGCGAAAAAAAAATTTGTGCGGCATTTTACGTCATTTGTGTTTGTTTTTAAGGCCCAAAAATTAGGGTTTTACGTTCATTTGAAACCCAAACCTTGTTTTGAGCCAAATTTAGAGAGAGAAAACCACCAAAAAACTAGATTGTGGTGAATTTTTAAAGATCGAAGGGTTACTCAACGTTAATCAAAATTGATCAAACATCACCCATTGGTATTATATTTACTTTTTGATGTTTTGCAAAGTTATTAGGGGGTTTTCTAGAATATTTTGAGTATTTAGAAACATTTTTGAGATGGAAGTTTGAAGATTGAGCAATCAAACTCAGAGTAAGTGATTTTTTTATTGCTTAAAAATTTGCATTATTTTTTAGATGTCTTCTTCGGGATCTAATAGGAGTGGTGATCCCGGTTGGAAATATGACTATAACCCAGATCCTAATGATACAAAAGGGGGCATAAACGGGTTCAAGAAACATCTTGCGGATATCAGAGGGAATGTTGCCCCATGTAAAAAGACTCATGATGCTGTTAAAGAGGAAATAAAAAATTTTATAAACTTGATGAAAATGAAAAAAAATGAGAGATTTGCCTCTATAACAGAGATTAGGTCTGGGCTTCGAGTCAATTTTGATGATGATGGTAGTGATGAGGAAAGGATTGGGGAGCGATGTCAAGAGGTTGAGCAATCCATTATTAGGGGAGTAAGAAGCCGCGGGTTAGAGGTCCTATGGATAGTTTCTTACCTCGGCCTGACCCTGAGATTGCAGGAGAGAGAAAACAAAAAAACAAACCACCATTGAAAATAGAATCAAGAAGGAAGAGAGAGAGAGCAGCGTATTATTTGGCTACATAGTTTTATGAGGCAGACATTCCTTTCAATACCGCTCGCTTGAGCAACTTTGATGCCGCACTAGAGGCAATTGGCCAATTTGGCCCTGGGATGAAACCCCCAACCCCATATGAGCTTTCAGAGCCTGTTTTAAAAAAGGCAATGAGTGCCACGAAGGAAGCTGTAGAACTTAAGAAATATGCAAGGGCTCAATATGGGGTTTCTCTTATGACTGATGCTTGGAGTGATAGGAAGAGAAGAAGTCAAATGAATTTGCTTGTGAATTGTCCAGTAGGGACTGTTTTTTTGAGGTCTATTGATGCCTCTGATCATATCCATGATGCCTATTACATATTTCAAGTGATAGAGCAGGGAATCAAGGAGGTTGGGGAGCATCTTGTTATATAGGTTGTCACAGAAAATGTTGCTCCTAATGTTGCTGCATCTAATTTGTTGCGCATAGCTTATCCTAGAATCTTTTGGACACCAAGTGCAGCACCTTGTATAGACCTCATGCTTGAGGCTCTTGGCGGTTTAACCGAGATATCAGATGCAGTGAAGAAGGCCAAGTATGTTACGAATTTCATTTATAACCACCATATCACCCTCAGCTTGATGTGTACCTTTACAAAGAAGAAAGAGATTGTGAGGCCTGGGGTCACGAGATTTACGACCTGGTACTTATGCCTAGATAGCACACATTAAAGGAGAGTGCAGTTGAGGCAAATGTTTACCTCGGTTGAGTGGAGAGCATGCAAGTGATCTAAGGCTCAGGTTGGGAAGAAGGTGAGAGATTATACTTTCTAAGGCTTTTTGGCGAGGGTTGAAGGACGCTCTTAAGGTATTTTTTCCTCTTATCAAAGTCCTTCACATGATTGATAGTGACAAGCCTTCTATGGACTACATATATGATGCTATGAAGAAATGCAAAAGAGAGACAATCCAAAATTTCAATGATGTCCGCTACAAGCCTGTTTGGGAGATTATTGATGAGAAGTGGGATAAGCAGTTTCATCAGCCATTGCATGCAGCTAGTTATTTTTTGAACCCAGCTTTGTTTTATATTGACAAGGATATACAAAAAAATGATACAATTATGGATGGATTTAATAAGTGTGTAGAGGTGCTAGTCCCTGATCTTGAAATGCAGGATATTATATGCGCGGATGAGCTGATAAATTACAAGTGCTCATTAAAGTCTTTTGGGAGTCCAATGGCGACGAGGCAAAGGACCAAAATTAATCCAAGTATTAAATATTATTATATTAATAATATTCTTAAGTTCATCTTCATCAAGTTCAATTGTTCAAGTAATCAAGTATTTCTATTATTTATTTATGATTTTTTTTATTTCTTTGCGGGCCATTGGTAGAGCCAACATAGACGTAGTTCTCCAAATTTACAAAAGTCGGTCATTCGGATCTTAAACCTAACCACTTCTTCATCCGGATGTGAGCGCAATTGGAGTACTTTTGAAGGGGTAAGACCATAAGGGTAATTTATATAATTTTAAAAATAATACATGAACCATAGATATTAGATTTCAATTAGTTCACTTTCATTTTATTTTGTTAAGTTCATACAAAGAAAAGGAACAAACTTGAATCAAAGAAGTTCAATGACCTTGTCTATGTCAAGTACAATCGATTCTTGAAGGACAGATTTGCAAAGAGAGATAATAAAGACCCCATTAGATCAAAAATATGGACAATGATATGGAGTGGTTAGTTGATGATGATGAGTTCGAGGGGCAAGAAGGATTGACATGGGACATGGTCATAGATGCTTCAGGGACAACAGCTGACCCTCCTAGGGCCACTAGAGCTTCTACACAGAGAACAAGGGTGGAGGAAGAGGAGGAAGAAGAGTCAGATTCACAAGAGACGGAGGAAGACGAGTCGCAATATGTCGAGGAGGGTGATGACTTCGTCGACTCCGATGAATATGATGCCAATGCAACTGACCCAAGATTTTTTGATGACGAATGAATGTTGATTGTTGAATAATTATTAAACTTTGTTACTTTGAAGTTTGAACTTTGATTGAAGTATTGTGTATCAGTGTTTTAAAATGCGGCCGCATCGCCGCATATGCGGTCGCATCATGCGCAATGCGCTCGCATCTGCATCAGAAACAGGCGCATATACGCTTTTGACAGATGCGGCCGCATATGAGCCACATCAGGCCGAATCGTAGGCACATCCCGCATAGGCCACATCGCACCGCATCCCACTACTACAATGTCCGCCGAATTGTTTCTCTGCTTTGCCCCTCGAGGAGGGGCAAAATGGTCTTTTTGACCATCCAAATGTTAGGGAAACTGTTTGGGGGCCTTAAACGAAGATTTTCAGCCACTTTTGTGACTTTTTTTGCATCAAATCGAGGTAAAAAAAATTTAGGCGGAATTTGTTTTTCATCGAAATCTTTGAATTGGCGGTTGTTTGATACTTGGATGTTCATTGGATGCCTTGGATTGTTCATTTGAAGATGTTAGGGTGAATTTGGGATAAGAAATCGGCGGTTTCAGAGGTCGTAAAGAAATCGAGCAGTACTTCACAGAGTCGGTAAGTTTTTTTTCCTTTTTGTACAATATTACTATTATACATATTTTTTGAGTAAAGTCTTCTTCTCAATCTTCTAGTAATAAGGATCCGGCTTGGAAATATGCTAAACTAAAAAATCCCAAAGATAGAAAATGTGTGATATGCTTGCTCTGTGGAAATACTCATATGCGTGGATAACTGGATACAGAATCTCCGACAGCTAATAGTTTTGAAGTTAATCATTAAACTAAAATACCTACTATCACATATACCACCTTCATATTTTTTTTATGCATTAACTTATTTTTAAAAAAAAATTAGAATTTTTTTACATTTATTGACCGCATCATCGCGATGCACACGCATCCGCGCCGCATCGGTCCCCCACCGCATCAAGGCCGCATCTCGCATTTTAAAACAGTGTTGTGTATTGAACATTTGAACTATTGAAGATTCTTTTGAGTCTTCAAGTATTACTTTCATAATTTTATAATTTGGTTGGTTGGAATATTTTAAGTTTTAATTGGATATGGATTATGGAGCATGCACCGACTTATGGATTATGGTTATGCTTATGGAATGTGTGTTAAATGCTAATATGTAATATAATTTGAATATAACTGACAGTCAGATACTCAAATAACTGCATAATCCTTATTTGGATTCAACTGGGCCGCCCAGGTTCTGGGCTCCCGCCTAGGCGCTGGGCGGCGTGGACCCCCCAATCCACCTAGGACTCGCCTGGCGCTTTTTGAAATACTGTGAGAGAGAGAGAGAGAGGAGTTACATTTCTACGGTGGCATATCATCATTAACAATGCACATAACAGCCTCTTGTACCAACCGGGAGTGGCGACTACATAATAATTTACTAACAGAAATGTAAAGCTAGAGCAAGCTAAAAAAGGGTTCCTGGAACATATTAATAAGATTAATTTTTACCTTTTTGTATTCATGATATTTTATACCAAATGAATAAAATAGATTGACACCTGAAATATACAGTTCGGGTCCAACACAATAGCACCAATACATACAAAGAAGAGTCAAATCCTTAAAACTTACTGCTAGAATGACTTAGTTAAACCATATTTAAGTTCCGAAGTAATGAAGACAAATGGTAGACATATGCTTCAAATCCTAGCACCATACATCGATAATCCAATAGACTGAAAGATACAAAGATTAGTTTTCAGTATTTCCCCAAAAATATTTGTATTGCATATATTTTATGTAAGCTGACCTCAAGTAGTAGGCTTTATAAGCATTTGGACCTTCCTTGAAAAGTACTGACAACCCATTGCGAATTAAGAAAGTCCGCAACTGCAATTTCACAACACAAACGCAATCACATTTGACTTTAGTTTAGTCTACATTGTCACACAAGATAATGGATTAAGAATTTCATTACATCAGTTACAAGACATATGGTACAAACAATTAGATCTCATCAAAGAAAATGATACATTTACATGCTATCAAAGTAAACTTCTGATCTATTAAAAATTAAAATTCCAACACATTCCTTCAAAACTGGTTCCCATGTCTAGTAGCTACATGTACCTTATATGTAAGGAATTTCAGTTTAATCATTAGATTTGCATCTTCATCAGCTAAACCATCAGTCCCAGATGCATTTGTTCCTGTTCTTTCATTTGTTTCTTTGAATAACAACCCACTATAGTTCACTGAATCAGCCGCAGATTCGTTGCCGACTTTGAATAAATTGACGTCAACAAAAAAACCTGTAAAAGCCATGAGTACGGAAAGTCCATAAAGAACCATGAAAAAACAATGGATACCAAAAACTTGAGGAAGAAAAACAGATTTCTTCAACAATAAAAATTGAGATCACATTATCATTATAATCAGTTTTGGGCATGTTACTGCATAGTATACCTGAGAATGCAGCAACCAAATTGAATCGTACAGATGTGAAAGACCAGTGAGGACAAAAGCACTTATCCAAAGTCCTTCTTGATCAACAATGTGTACGCCAAGTCAGTGGAACATCCACAAGTCCATTGTAAGAAGTGAAGATATGGGATTATATGCTAGATCTGTGTGGGATGAAATGGGTCATGCCATGATCTCGGGAAGATTTTTGCAAAAGGTGATCTTCATTGTGTGTCAAGCCTAAGGGGAAGGTGATGGAAGCTTTGTAGTTTATCAATTTGGGAGGACTGCGGAAGGAGAATAAAAGATGTACTTTTCAGGAAACGGGTGTTCAGGTCTCGATTCTCAAGGAGCAGATCAGTGGCATATCTCTATACTCAGCCAACCACTAGATGTACTTAGATTACTTTAATTTAATTTTTCTGAAAATTTATTTTCTAAGGAGCCAGGCCGAGCCAGAATGAGCCATGATTTAAGCCCTAGAGCTGACCCACAAGGATTGGACCCAGGTTGTTCTGCCTATGATGAACCCAAGACTGGTCCAACCAAGCTTTTATTTTTGACTTACAAATCAAGTATGAAAGATCACAATGGTGCAAGACAAACAACCTTTAGCCCAATGTTGCACTGTCTGTTCCCTCAATCTCTTTCTAGTGACTAAGATGTTCACCTCTTGCGCTATGATAGTATAAAGAAAGCCCCAGAATTGTTGGGGTTTTGTGGCCTTTAAAGGCCGTGAGAGCATATAAATATAAATTGTAATGGATTACACACTTAAGTGAAAGTATGTGTATCAGCTGGCTGTGGTAGTGTTAGATCGTTTATAGTCCTAGTCATCGCCAAAACCATTACCCTTGGGCATATGGCACTACCAAGAAGGCTTTCAGGGGGGTCATCCCTTGTAAGGGTCAGATAAATGCCCAGATATGGTTTGTGGGCAAAGAGAACTATGTGGTCTTCTATGTGCAGATGCAGGCCTGTACGCGCAAGGGCTCAATCCTCAATAAACTTCCGCACGACATGTACACATGATAGCAGCGTTACTGGGGGAGCAACCCTGAAAAAGTATATGTCTACATATGGATATAGAGAGCCCTCATTGCACTATGTGTGAATGACTTGCTCTTACAAGCCTGTCTATAATCCACATTCTGCAATTATGGTTCCACTATTTATGGGCAAACTTTGACAACCCAATCATAAGTCTCTACATAAGACTGTATGTCATGGGTCTTGTTGAGTTGGTCTGAGAAGATAATCAAGGATCACGATTACCAGATCGGGTAAAGTGCCCTGACAATCACTTATTTTGACCTATTGGTTCCAATCCACTTCTAGATGTTTTGTTTTCAGTGTAAATAACTGTTTTTTGTAAATTTTAGAAATTTTATAGAATTTCTAAAATTTTAAAATTTCTAAAATTAATTTCAGCAATAAAAAGCCCTTCAAGGGTGTTTCTAAAATTCCAATAGTGTGAAGGGGCAAGTGTGGGGCCCTTGGTTTGAGCCCCACATGTGTGCCACACCACATGGGTGGGGCATGAAACCCATGAACTCACACATGGAGGTGGAAAGCCCCCCTCCTTTTCTTATTTTAGTTTTGCTTTAATTAAATAAAAGGTGTCTTTTAAGCTAGCTACGGAAATCTTAAAAAAAAAATAAAAAAAAATAAAGATTTCTCATTTTGTGGGAGTTAGTTTTGAAAATATTTTTACCATATCATTTATCTTTTGAATTGCTACAAACTTGATAGATATGGGAGTTCTATAAGACTAGGTTTAGATTGATCTTAGCCTAGTTTGACTAGAAGAGGATATATGTCAAAAATTTAAGGGTAAGGTTCATACAATTCCTCCCTAAATCTTGATGGTTGATTTATGGGATAGATAGCTTAGATTTAATTCTCTCTCACTTCATAGATTTTCTAAAATGCTATTAGTCATTATGAGTCACAATTTTGGATAGCCATACCAAAGGCCCTTGAGGCCTATATAAGGAGGGACATTCCCCCCCGTCCTCCATTCTATGCACATTACTTTCTAGCCCTTCTCTCTTATTTCTCTCTCCATGCACACTCTCTCTCTTGTTCTCCACTCTCTAATTGGCATGTCACCCTCATAAGACTCCAGGGGTGGGCCACCACCCTACGTGATTGAGAGATAAGGGGCATGCCCAGCCCTAGATTACATCAAGGACAGATGCCCAGCGAACGCCTAGCGCCTAAGCGGCCACCTAGGCGGTCCTGAAGGCCTGGCAGCATCACCAGGGCCTAGGCGGCCAAATTGGGTCGCAGTCCCTGGGCGGCCACCTAGGCGATACGAAACCAGCCTAAACAAGCGCCCAGTGCCCAGCCCTGAGCGGCCACCCTGGGCCTGCGTCCCGCCTAGGGGGGGAAATTTTTTATTTTTTCCATTGTATTGTTTTTTTTTAAAATAGAAAGGGTTTGAAGGATGGGTTTTAGGTTCATTTCAAACCTAAACCCACAAGAACTCATTTTAGAAAGCAAGAAACCTCAAGAAAACCAAATTTTGTGACTTTCATTGGATCAAAATGTTTCTCAAAGTTATGAAAAACGGATCTAAACATCACCCAAGTATATTTGATTTAGTTTTGGAGTTTTATAATCCTATTAGATGGTGTTTTTATTATTTTAGCACCAAAAAACATTTCAGAGATGGGAGTTTGGAGTTCGAGCAATCAAAGTAAGTGCAAAAATTTATTTTTTAGATTGCTTGTTTTATTTTGAGATCTCTTCTTCAGGATCTAGTCAAAGTGGAGTTCCGGGTTGGAACTATAGTGATAACCTAAATCCAAATGACAAAAATTGCATTAAATGTAATTTTTGTGAAAAAGATGCGAAAGGGGGCATAAACCAGTTGAAGAAACATCTTGGAGGTATTAAGGGGGATGTTGCCCCTTGTAAAAATGTTCGTAAAGCTATCAGAGAGGAGATTAAGCAATATATGAATTCTGTAAAACAAAAACAAGAAGAAAATCCTTGTCATTTGAATAAGTCTATTTCTGGTACTTCTAGAATAAAATATGGATTATGGTCATATGGATTATCAAAATTCTCTTCTAGACTTCTATCTTTTTTTTTTTAGCTGGGATTATGGCCATACCCTCAGTCACACCAAGAGTCCCTCTATCAAGGGCCAAAACCTAGGCCGCCCAGGTTCTGGGCACCCGCCTAGGAGCTGGCCGGCCTGGACACCCATGGCCGCCTGGGTGCCGCCTAGCGCTTTTTGAAACACTAGAGGTGCCAGACAATGGCATGTCCTAAAGGTTCATAAATTGGTCCAAAAAACCCTAATTGTGTTATGCTCTCATAAAAATTATAGTTCGTGAGGTAGGGGTACAGGGTGTACTAAGTTTTATGTGGGTGACCCTAGGTAAATTCAAATAAGTACCAACTATTCGCTTTTATTTCCATCATTGCTTGTTTGATTGAGTTTCCATGAACATGATTTGTACTAAAATTGTTAGTGGAAGCTTATTTTTCATTTCTAGATTGTGTCTATTCCTTTTGGTAGTAAAAGTAAAAATCCTAAATTGTATTTATGGTTTTATTTTTTGTATATGGGTGCTACAACTATATAGCGGATAGTAGAACACCAAACGGTTTACAACAGAATCCCAATGGATAGCAAACAACACCTAAAAAGCATTTGCATTTTCATAGATTTTCTTAAGCTTGTAGAATACTTTGATAGGATGAAATAGAGCCTGTTGGAGTCAAACCCTAGCCAAAGGTCCACGACGTGCTCCTTGGAAGAAGATGGCAGAGCTCCTTATAAACATTGTGAGAGTAACCTATTCACCGTTCTAAGGGGGAGCTTTCCACCATGAAGCATGCCGCGTGTTGAGGGAACCTTCTTCCCTCAGCAGAGAAAGCTAGTAGATTCGAAGGTGTGAAGGTTGAAGGACAGTGTGTGTAGGGAAAGATAAGGGTGGGCAGAAGAAATAAAGGGATGGAGAAAGAGAAGAAGGGGTAGAGGGAAATAGGAAGGGGAAAGAGAAAGGTGAAGACAAGAAGCGTGGTAGGCTACCTTTTATGGAAGAAAATGGTAAAGGGTTAAAACAGGTGAAGCTAAAAAGAAGAAAGAGAAAAGAGGAGAGAGAGGAGAGATAAAGGGATAGCACTGCAAAAGAGAGTGGGGGAGAGGCCAACGAGGGAAAAGGCTTAAAAATCCCTCCATATGTAATTTTCTTTTCCTTTTTCTTTTTTTTTTTCCATTGCCACTCTCACTTTATGGTTTTTTCTTTCCCCTTTTTTTCCTTTTTTTTTCTCCATATATTTTTTCTCTCCTTTTTTTTTTTGCTTTTCTTCTTTTTTCCATCCCCTGAATAGTAAAGGTATAATTGTAGAGGGACAAGAGCAATGAAAGGAGAGAAGAGTACTAGATTTCAAGCAGTACAGCGAAGAAATAAGAGTAAGAAATTAGACATTGGTGTGATAAGAGGAGGGGCAAAGAGATTAGGGAGTAGAGAAAGAAAGGAGAGAGAGACTAGAAGTAAGTGAATAGAAAGGAAAGCATAGAGAAGGGCGTAAAGCAAAAAGAAGAAAATGAGAGATTGGGGAGAGGAGAGGAGGGAAGAAAAGAGAGAGAGTTTAGAGGTTGGTGAGTTGAGAGGAGGAGAGCAGAGAGGTAGAGGTTAGAGAGTAGAGTAGAGAGAAGAGAGAGGGGGATAAGTTGTAGGGGTGATGTGAAGTGTACCTAGTTTGAGAGACTAAGGAGATCATTCCTCTCTCATCAGAGCCAAAGCCTGTGTACAAAACTCCATCTAGGGGGCAGGGAGGAGAAGAAGATAATATTTTGAAGAGAAAGATAGCCGGAAGGATTTTTCCTTAATGGATCCCCGAAAGGATTTTTCCTTAATGGATCCCTGGAAGGATTTTTCCTTAATGGATCCCCAGAAAAAATTTTCCAGGCCCAAAGAGGGCTTAGACAGGGGGACCATTGTCACCATTCTTATTCACACTCATAGGAACTCTTCACCCAAACAATCTCAAGACTTTATGACAGAAGCCTCCTTTCGGGTTTTCGAACTTGTCCCTCGAGTCCAACTATTTTGCTTCTTCTTTATGCAGACGACACCCTTGTCTTCTGTTATGCTAACCCTACCCAAGTTGATTGCTTTTGGCGGTTCTTGCAAACCTTTGAACTTCTCACAGAGATGAAAGCAAATTTAAAAAAGACAAAAATGATAGGGATCCGCGTTGGCAACGCCAACCTGCTCAGTTTAGCTCTTCAGCTGGGTTGTGCCACTGAATTGTTACCTTCTTCATACCTAGGGCTGCCTCTGTGCATAAGAAAACCCAGCAAAAACCACTGGGCTAATCTGATCGAAAGGTTCACTTAGAAGTTCGCCTCTTAGAAGGGTAGGTTCCTCTCGTTTGGAGGTAGAATCACCTTGATTCAAGCTACCCTTGCCAGTATCCCAATTTACTACATGTCTTTGTTTCAAATCCCCATCTCGGTCATCCTCCGCCAAGAAAAGCTTATCAAGGATTTCTTATGGTCAGGAATGGAGGGAACCAACAAACTTCATCTAGTCACCTGGGATATTGTCTCCTCCCCCAAGAAATTTGGGGGCCTGGGTATCAAAAACCTTAGGACCATTTTTTTTTTTTTTTTGCCAGGAGTTTCTCTTGGAATTACCTTGGACCTCTTTATCTTATAGTAATACAAAAGTTAACAGTTATAAAAAAAAAAAAAAAAAAACCTTAGGACCATGAATCTTGCCCTCCTTGGCAAATAGTGGTAGAAATTTTCCTCCCCACATCTTCTCCGTTGGAAACAGGTTATTCAGGTGAAATATGGTATCATTTGTGGAAAGTGTCTCCCTAACCCCCCAACCCATAGATCCTCTGGAGCGTGGAAATGCGTCTCCTACACCAGGAATGATTTCCTCAATCGGATCAGATTTAGACTACGTAATGGTTCTCGTATTCTGGTCTGATCTTTGGATATGACTCTCTCCTCTATATATTATTTTCCATTCTCTCTTCCTTGTTGCAAGAGACCAAAGAGCCTTGATAGCTGATTATGTAGTGCTCAATGGCTCCAACTTGGCCTGTACTTCAATTTCCAGGCGTAATTTGACGAACCAAGAATCTCCTTCCCTTTTACCTCTTCTCCAATTGTTAGACCCCATTTTCTCAACCCTTCGAGATATTTCTCTGTCTCCTCATTCTATTCATCCCTCCTCCCTTTGCAGAACCCCAAGCCTCTCCTCAATTCATCTTTGGCTCTTCCAATCCCCCACAAAGTCCAGGCTTTTGTGCGGGCCCTCCTCCATGGTAGAACCCTCACACTTGATCAACTCTAGAGGAGAGGGTTTTCTCTCCCAAACCGTTGCATTCTCTGCTTTCAGGAAGAGGAAATTGTTCCTCATCACTTTACCCAATGTGAAGTTTTCCTCAATCTGTGGTCCTCAATCCTTAAACTTTTCGGGTTAAAGTGGGTTACCCCCCAAAATTGAACGATCTCTTTGAGACCCCCACCCCCCTTTCTCCTTTCTCAAATTTTGGTAGAAAACTCTGGTACCTCTCTATAGCGGCACTGCTTTGGAGCTTATGACTTGAGAGAAATTCGCACAGTTTTAGAGGAATTTTAAAATCCACTGAATCAGTCTTAGAGTCTATTACTACCCTCATCTTTCTTTGGGCCAAAAATATTCCCATTTTAGGCTTCCAATCCAACATTTCCTTAATAATTGGGCTTGTCTCCTACATTTATTCACCCAGACAGTTAAAACTAGACCCAGTTGGACCCCCCTCCCTTGGGCTTCCTTAAGCTTAATACTGATGGGTCTTCACTAGGCAACCCAGGACCCTCGAGAATTGGAGGCACTCTATCAGACAATGCTTCTACTGTTTTTTCTTTCTCAGCGTACATTGGGGTCCACGACTGTACCTTTGCTGAGGCAATGGCACTGCAAGAAGGCCTCAAAAGGGTGGCCCACATGGGAACCAATGCTCAAGGTTTAATGGTAGAAGTTGATTCCAGCAATACCCTCCTTGGGCCACCCACCAACAGCAACCGCCTTGAAGGTTATCTTCAATCTTTCAGCAAATATTTTTCCTATGCAGCTCCCTCCCCCAGCTCACCCTCAAGCAACGCTGAGGCAGATAGGTTGGCAAAAGAAGGAGCTTCTCTAGGCGCAGGAGCTCAGCCTACTAACTCCCTAAATTAACATGAACAACTAACCAAAGTTCGGCTACAAGATATATGTTGTGCCGTGTGTACATTTATGATGCAGCACAAAATGCCTTCTATTTTCGCTAGTAAAATTTAAGATTGTGTTTTCCGGATTTTCAGGGCTGACTTATAGGGTTTAAAGTTGTTTATGAATTTTAGTTTCTTTTTTTTCTTTGAAGTTTTTTTAGTCCTTGACGAGCCTTTTGGCAATGTAGTTAAAAAGGCCATTCAGACTTACTTTTTTAACATCATTACACTTTTTTGTTTAATTAGGAAATCTATTTCAATTAGAATAGGATTTCTTCGGTTTTACGTAAGGTCTTTACAATAAATAGGAGTTGCAATCGAGTTTTTCCTTTCATAGTTGAATATTATTTGTTTAAACTAGAGAGCTAAGAAGCTTGGCTTGTGAGCTTCCACTGTTATTTTCAATCAAATTTTTAGTTCTTTGATTTCATTCTACAATTTTGACTTTACATTGGTATAACAGCAGGCCCATTTCAAAAGCTCCCAACGATCGCTACAAGTTTGCCTGATCATTAGTAGAGGAGGTCATGTTTGTGGTTGTGGATTCGTGGTAGCGACGACGTTACATGGGAGGAATTCAATGATCTGAAAGAATTGAGGAAATGACTTGTGAAATATGTCGAAGAAGTTTGAATCGAAGGAGGTTCGAGCATCTAATGCACAAGGTGCGTCCAATAAGCTCCGATCGATGTTCAGTAACCAATAAGTCAGATATGAATAAGCTCCGATCGATGTTCAGTAACCAATAAGTCAGATACGAAAAAGCTCGAATCGATGTTCAGCAACCAATAAGTCAGATGTGAATCCAGTGGATTTGACTCCACAGGAGACAAATATCTCCGTAACCATGGAAAAAATGAAACTTCGCATCATAACCAAGGAAGGGACAACGGTCCTTCTCATAATGAGTGACTACCTAAAGCCGTCTTTGATGAGGAAAAAGGGGATCCAATCACAGCTCAGAGCCACACGAGAAAACTTTGCCTACAGATATGTATTCTTAATTATCAGCCTAAATCACCTTCTATATCCCATAGTTGGTTTGATCTATGACGAAAAATGAGATTTTGTGCGTGATCCAATTGTTTATGAAGAACCTTTTGAAGTTCAAGAATTGGACCCTTTTATTGGTAATAGATTTTGAAACGAATGAAGAAAACCTTGACGGCAAGGTGAAAAAGGGAACCCTAGGATCTCCATTTACTGAGGAAAAAATGGGCAAAACCACAAGGTTTAATGAAGAAGGCGCATGTTTGTTTGTCCTTGAGTTGAACTCAAGCAATTTTAGCGGATTTAAGTTGGTGAAATTAGGCAAATCCAGCAAGTTTATGCTGCTGAACTGAGCATATAAACCACAATTACTCCACGAGATGTTCTCAAATCCCAGTTTTGATGCACAATACCTACATATTTATTGGGCTAATAACCCACAGGTCCCGAGAATCAAGGAAAAAATTTCAGGTTAAAGGAGATAGTTATTTTAATACAGAATTCATCATAACCTACTTCAAAACTTGAGGACACTATGCAACTAATGGAGTCAGATGCTAAATAAGATGCCTCTTATTTTTGAAATTTTTCTTTCAATTTTTTAAGGATTTTTTGGATTTTAAGTTAACATTTATTTAAAAAAAAAAAAAAGATTGTTTTGGATTTTTAGGGGTTTAATTTTAGGGTTTTTAAGTTGTTATAGGGATTTTAGAATTTCTTAGATTTTGTTTACTGGATTTTATGGGCTCTCTATGAAGTAGCTAGAGTCTTTACAGAATCACCTATTTTATCAGAGGGTAAAAATATATGTACGAAGTTTTTCAACTTAGGACTCAAGAATCACGATTTCTTGGGTTTTAAGTGACGTCTTTTATTATAAATAGTGGTTGTATTAGGGCTTTACATTTAGAGTTGAATGCTATTGTTTTGAGAGTACTAGTTAAACCGGAGTGCTAAGAGCCTTGGATTGACACTTCCACCATTATCTTCAATAAAATTTTCAGTTCCTTGATTTCCTTCTATAAATTCTCCACTACATTATTTGACTTCTAGCAACATTCGATGTTTTGCAAGTGGAATTAAAAATAACATTTTAGTTTTCATTTCTCACTAAAAAGTAACATTTTTTGTGCGTGCCAACACATGAGTCAACACCTAAACATGGTGTTAACGTGGCTCTCAAAAAAAGCCACTAAAACACAAACTCAGCATCACCTAATATGCCACAACAACAATGCCAAAACATAGTTTGGGACCTTTCAGATGAGCTATCAATATGCCAACAAATATCACTGAATCTGTAGTTATGAAACTCCTACTCTCAAGAACAAGGCAAACTTGCAAAAGAATATATGTTGATAAATGATATGTCACTTATGGGTCAAGGATCATTATGCCAGAAACTAACCAATGACAGCCCTCACAGAATATTAAATAGAAACAATAAAAATAAACATAACAGAAGCTCAGAGAGAAATGAAAAAAGCATCAAAATCCTCCAAAGCTACAGTAACAGTATATATAATAAAAATTAATTTTAAGTTGAAAATGATGAATAACATCAAAGTCCACGAAAGCTACCTCTGTATAAAGGCCACAGTCCTGGATTATTCCTGAAATGAAGGAAACAAGTCATTCTTCAAAACACATATTGGATCAAGATAACAAGATCAATTATCCTACTCAATTCTTTCAAGCTCAGGACTCGCCTGACTAGATACTGTTACAAACCCAACAAGGCTCTTTATCTTGAGACTTGCCTCAGTCAATCAATTTTTTCCCAATTTTCCAATAGACTTGGCCGAGTCTTTCTTAAGATTCGCCCCAGTTGAGTCCACATGATTCAGATCGGGACTTAGCCGAATCCCAAGCTGTGTTAATGGTTTAAAACACTAATCCTATTATACACGCAGTATTGTATCAAGGGGCGTAATTAACCTCATCTCTTTTTGATAACGCCGAAATCCAGAATCACTATGCACATGGATGACCATCTTAAAAGTAGCATTCTCTTTCGGTGATGCGACAGTCTTGTGAAAGTTACGGTAACACTTGAAAGCAGCTGGGAAATGCTTCTGTCTCATCAAACGGATCATTTCCTGACCAAACATATTGGCAAAAACATTACACGTCTACTATTTCAATGTAACACGAAATAGATTATGGGACCAATATCTGGGTCAATAACAGCATAAGTTACTGACAAAAATGCTTATGAGCCTTGTTACAAATAACACCTAAAAGAAAGGACGGAAAAAAAAAAAAAGGAAGTATATATCCAATTATGTTACAAAACAATACATAATTAACTCTCATTTTCTATCGGGGCTTTTTAGAGAAAAAGTATTTCAGTTAATTTTTTGAAGAGAAATGAAATCTAGCGTTTTACATTATGAGAATAGACATCACCTCACCCAAGTATACCGGAGGGCCAATTGCCCATATTGCCCCTCATCAAAAACCACCAGTTTTGAATTTAACAAACGAATACAAAAAAGTGACAGAATGAACAACCAGCTTTTTCATTCTACCATCCCAAATGGGGGCCAATGATGTTGGTACCAGATTTGGCCAGCCTCTCACGCTCTCTAGAATCTTGTACCTATTCCATTTCCTATTTTAATTGCATGTTCTTTTTCCCTTTCTCTTTCTTCTTTCCTTTTTCTGGTTTCCCTTTATCTAAGCTTGATTACCCTCTTTCCATCAATGGATGACTCATTCAATTCCCAAAAACACAAATGAGAAAGAACCCAAACCCCCCCGCCCCACACACACACACACACACACACAAAACAAAAAAAGAAAAAGAAAACAAAAAAAAACAAAGGAAAAGGAACAAAGATAGAACATTAAATGGAATAATTCTCCAGTTTTCCACTATTGGTTCACACCAACAATCTTATGAGGTTGCTTTCTGTGAGAGAAATAGAAATGCTGATTTCACGATGTTCCCTAATTTTTGCGAAAAAGCTTTCCCAAAGAATCAATCTCTCTCTTGAACCAGAGATTAGGCCACCCAAGGTTCCGGAAAGCCCCCTTGAAACCTCTGGTTTATTGCCACCAATCTCTATTGGAAACCACCCAAACCAAAAAACCCATCTCTATGAGAGGACTCAGCACATCTTTGTGATGGTGTCTCGTCTTTATGACTTGAATATGCTGCGATTTGTTGCCTTTCAAGGCCGTAAGAATGTTTTATAATGGATTATACGCTTCAGTGGAAGTGTGTATTGTTTGACTGAGCAAGGGTTAGGCGGTATGTGGCCTTGGTCATATACAAAACCCTTACCCCTGGGCATGTAGCACTACCCAATGTTCAAAAAAACCGGATTCGGGCGCCAAGGCAGTTTGGGTGCCTGGCGGCCTATGCGGGAACCCAGGGACAGGGTGCCCTCACCAAAATAGACCCCCCCCCCCCACGCCCCACCCCAAACATAAAAAACAAGGGAGTTCTTAAATGAATAACTGAATACATAAGGCATTTTATGACTTTAGTTTCACTTTCACATTAAGACTTAACCCATTAAGATATTGCATAATCAATTATTTATCAAATAAGCTAAAAAAAAAATAAAAATAGAATACAAAATAAGACACATTGTGCAAAGAAAATGATATATGCTCAATTTCATCGTCCAAGTGAGAAAAAAATCAATAAATCATCAAAAAAAACGATCTTTTAACTACAAACATGTAAATATATCATAAAAGAAAAAACACATGATTCTTAACATAATATGTTGTAGAAAAATAAAATCAAAACCCTCTTTCAAATATGATAATACTTTAAAAATATCAAAATCAAATCGATGTAGAAGCAAACCTCATCTGTTGAGTCACAAAACTTCCCAAAATCAACTACTAGAAACTCCATATCCACCCACAAACTATTGCCTCGTTTTGGGAAGAAATCGAAAAAATAAAAAATTTATTGATCTTTCGATAAATCACAAAAAAATTCGTTTTGAAGGGGTTCTTCTCACCCTAAAGGCCACGGATTTTCTATTGGGGTTTAGAATATCTCCTAAAACCTTTTCCCCCCTTTTTAGGGGGAAAAATATTACATTTTTTACGCTCACCGAGGGTTTTTTTCTGCCCGCCCATAAGTTGTCACGGGGCGGCGCCTTGACCGCCTAGGCGGGCGCCCAGAAGCAAAACGCATAATGTCCCCACCCAAACTGCGCCTAGGCGTTTTTAAAACTTTTTCACCTAAGCGGTTGGGCAGCCGAATTTCGAACATTGGCACTACCGAAAAGGGTTTATAATGGATCATCCCTTGTTGAGGTCGAAGAGATGCCTAGGGATGGTATGTACGCCAAGAGAGTTATGCAGTTTTCTATGTACAGATGTAAGCATGTGAGAGCAAGGGCATCCTCAACAAACTTCTACATAGCATATACACATAACAGCCGCATTTCGAAGAAGCATCCCTATAGAGGGACACGTGTACCTGTGCATGGAGAGAGTCCCCCTTGCATTGTAGTGACATGTGCTTGACTTGCTCTTAAAGGGGGGGTGATGTAATCCACATTCTGGGATTGTGCTTCCACTATTTATCGGTCCGCTTTGAGGAGTCAATCTTGAGCCCCTGCATGAGACCATGGGTTACGGATCTCGTTGGGTCGGTTTAAGAAGACAGTTGTAGATCATGGTCACTGCGTCGAGTTGAGTCCCCTTATACTAACTTGGTTTTTGACCCATTGGTACCGATCTACTTTTAGATATTTTATTTTTTTTAACAAGCTTCTAGACATTTTATTTTAGTATTAGAAATGTAGAGATTTTATTTTAGTATTAGACATGTTTCTATGTATTTTGGAAATTTTTGAGATTTCTAAAAATTTATTTCCTGCTGTAAATTCCTTTAAAAGGGTATTTACGATATATTGTTTATAAGGAAAGGTACATGTGGGGCCCTTGGATCCAGTGCCACATGTATGCCACCCTCACATGGGCGGGGGCCATGGGGCCACATGTCACCCACAAACGGTAGCACACCCCACTCGTTGTTCTTTAAAAATTTGTTTTAAATTAAGGATGCTTTTAAGCTAGAAAAGTTAAATCTTTTAAAAGGAAGGTTCTGTTCCCATTTTTTGTGAGAGTTAGTTTTGACCAAAATTACATTATCTTGACTTCCTATAATTTTGAAAGCATATTAGGAAAATCTAGAAGGTTCTTGATTGGTTTAATCCTATTCGGACTAGAAGTGGATATGGGTCAAATATTTAGGGGATCATGTTCCTAATATTCCTCGCTAAATCAAGATGATTGTTTTAAGGTTTGGATAGTTCAGATTTATTTCTCTCACCTCACAGATTTCCTAAGTTCCTAATGATCAAGTTTGTCATTGCATAGGCATACCCAAGGGGGGGCTTATGACCTATAAAAGGAGGCATACCGCCTTCTAATTTTCTAAACAATTAGGCCTATCTCTCCTATCTCTCTCTCCTCCACGCCGCAAATAAATTTCTCTTTCTCATTTAAAATTCCTATCTCTCTCCTTTCTCTCTCCCTCCATCCTAATGGCACATCACCATAAAATAAAATAAGAGGTGGCGTGCCAAACCCTAATTTAGGGTTTTATTGTTTGGAGAGAGTTATCCCAGCCTAAGAAGAGTTTCACTCTTCATGCTATGCCCTAATTTGATCCTAATGGGTTCCTACAAACCTAGTTGTGCTTTCATGCTCTCTAAAACCCTAATTTATCATGTACAGCCCATGTCCCATCTCTGAAATTCCAGCAACATCAATAGGATAAAAAGTGCGCCATTAGTCGGGAAATGGCGTGTGGAGTGTACCAAGTCCTATTGGGGTAATCCAAGGAACAATCACGTAAGTCTTCCCATCTGTTTACTTTTATTTTTCAGTTATATCTCTAGTCTTACTGTGATTTTTCAGGAATATATTTTGTACTTAAATTGATATTGAAAGAATGGATTTTATTCCTAGGTTGTGTTTATTTGCTTTGGCAGGAAAAGGAAAGGTCCTAAGTTGTATTTAAGTTTTTATTTTCTATTTACAGCAGTGTATTGTGGCACTTGTAAGTTGTATTCAGTTTCATTAATAAAAAAAGGAATTTCTCGATTTTATTATCTTGAATTCCACACAGCCACACCTTTCAGACTTGGTCTTTGTGACTGGAAACTTAAATTTGGGGAGGCCACCTATTATAGGTGGCTAATTGTGGTCCCTCTAAGCGTTGGCTAGTTCGATAGGCTAATCATGAGCCCCTTTCATGAAAGATAAGAGCGTCAATGATCTAGTGGGCTAGTCTAAGACCTAAGTTGTGGTCGTAGGGTAGTCATGGAGCGCATAGTTGATGATGTTTTTTAATACTAAGCAAACTCTTTCGATGATCTTTCTTACAGCTTTTCAATTCAAGGAAAATAAGAATGGTTTTAGTTTTTCTATTGAACCATCTTAACTTTGTGTAGTGGATTTTGACTTTAGAACAATGGTGGTTTTGGAATTAAAATATTGTTCCAAAACAAGGCCGATCTTGGAATAATATCAATGTTCAAGAAAGGGGAACTGAACGCCTAGGCAACTGCCCAATGTTCTGGGCAGGCACTACAGAAAATAGAAAAGGAGGTGGAGGAGGAGAAAAAGGAGGAGGGTGGGGTTGGGGTTGGGGGCTGTTTAAGACATGATTTTGCAATAAAAATTTTGGACGTAGCTATACGAGTAATATTGTCTAACATAGACATAAATAGCTAACATGGCCATAAATATAGCCAAGACATAACTATAAATAAATTGTAATCACAAAACATAGCAAACTGAAAAAAAAAAAAAAACACCACTCATAAAGCATAACATAACACAATGTAAAACCAACAAACAAAAAAATAGCAAACTAAAAAAAAAAAACTCATATCATCATAAATGTGAAGCCAAACTTCAAAAAACAAACACATGAAATGAAAAAAAAAAGCACAACACAAGCTCAGACTAAATACAAAGCCTAAACATAAACAAACTACAAATTCGGCTGCAATCCTTAAAAAATTTGTTCTTGAACGAAAAAAAATGCTTTTTTGACCAAATAGGGTTGTTTAGGGTTTTGGAGGCCTAAAAAACACCCCAAATGCAATTTGGCCAATTTTCGAGGGAAAAAAGGGCATTTTTGCCCATTTGGCGAGACTCATTTTTGGGCCTCACTAAAAGGGCCCTAGGCAGGCACTGCGCTGGACCGTGGGCGCCCACCCAGGAAGAGCCACGGGCAACCAATCAGGCACCCAAGGCCACCATCGCACACTGCGCCAAATAGTCGCAATGCAGGCCGATGAGGCCTCCCAGTCACACCCCGGTGGCTCAGTTAAGCAGCTGGGCGGCCGACTTTTCGATCATAGAATAGTAGTGTTGTTTCTATGAAGTTCAAACTCCAATTTGATTATCGAGTTGCTATTTCCAAGATTTTCCAGATGGTTAGGATATTCAATTTGTTCGGCACAATGCGGGCCGATGAGACCTACCAACCACCCCGGTGGCTCGATTAAGTAGCTGGGCAGCCAACTTTTTTATCAGAGAATAGTAGTATTGTTTCTATGAAGATCAAACTCAATTTTATTGCCGAGTTGCTATTTCCAAGATTTTCCAGATGGTTAGGATATTCACTTTGTTGTGAGTTTGAGAAGTTCAGTTGCGGTTAAGTTTGGATGGTAGAATACTAATTCAAATTGGAAATTAGTCACGATCCAATTTGGATTGGAAGATCCTATAAAATGTTCACATGAAATCCACCTTGGATTCGGAAGAATGTTGGAATGGGATTCCTCAAAAGGATAATGGTGAAATATATACCCTTGATCCATAACGAATGTCTAATGGCTGGATGACTGACTCTGTATATGTCCCATTACAATTAGAACATTAATAACTTTATCCTTTTTTACCCCTACAAAAATCTATAAATAGGTCATTTTTTAAGAATTCAGATTCAGATGCCTAGGCTAACAGCCGCTGTAGGAGGGGGGGGGGGCAGAGGGGAAGAGGGAAAAAGAAGGAAAGGTGAGGGGGGGTACCCTCTCTCCCTTGTATTGTTTTAATTTGCATAAAATGTAATATTAACGTCATCCATGTGCAATTGTATAAAAGGACTAATATTAATGTCATGGCCATGTGCATGTATTATTGTGTAAATATTAATGTCATGGCCATGTGCATGTATTATTGTGTAAATATTAATGTCATGGCCATGTGCATGTATTATTGTGTAAATGTGCCACATGTAATGCTTTCTTAAGAACCTTATCCTCTCCCAAAAATTAGGAGATGGCACTTTTTTCAAAAATAAAAAACAAAATCACAACTATAGTAAATCGCTCTCTATAAGGACCAAATCCTCTATCTAAAACAAAAGTACATTACTCTCTTCCAAAAAATAAAGAAGGATACTTCTTTTAAAGTAAATGAAGAAAAGTACAACTACAAGGAAAACTCTCTCCCTCTCTAAAGACCAAACTCTCTCTAAATAAAAGAACATAACTTTGTCTCACAAAAATATTTTTTTTCTCTAAAAAAATCAATAAGAGCACAAGTACAATAAAAATTCTCTTTCTCTAAAGAATATATTCTCTGCCTAAATAAAAGAACTGCACTTTATTTCTCACAAAAATAGGAATCGGTCCTTTTTATCTTTCTAAATAAATGAATAGAAGTGCAAAAGGGTTTTGCAGGCACCTAAGCATAAGCCCATTCACTTGGCTTGCTTGGACTGTCTAGGTGGCCAGGGAGCCAATTTTTTACAATTAAATAGGGTAGTGCATTTCATGACGAAGCATAGAGATCTCAATTGAAGAGAAAAAGAGGTATCACGTGCAGAAGCTTTTGGTTAGCTTCTGGTTGAGGTCATAGCGAGGGGTCAATACTTCCAAGAGGGTTCTAGGTTTGTTAGATGGAAAATGAGAGAAAGAGAAGGTGTATGTGAGGGCCTTTACTAAGTGTTTCTTGTTCTGTGTGTTTCTTGTTCTTCCATACTCTTTTTTGGGAGATCCAAGTAGAGAGAGGAAGAGACTCGGCAGCCACAGCTCCGGCTCTCGCCCAAAACAAAGAGGAAAAAGCGAAACAGCGCTTTATAAGGTGCACTATCAGGGGGAGATAATATAGGGTCCACAAAGTCCTCCAAGATTATTTTAGGAAAAATTCAGGTACACAATCTTTGCTGATGTTTCTGTGCATATATTTGAGAAAATGGCAGCAAGGGTTTCCTAGGCCAGACCTTGTTTATTGGGGGCCCCCCCCCCCCCCAAAAAAACCATCAGTTTTTGAGTCTCCATATTTTGTGAAAGTTTCAGATATGGCATGTGTGTAATACGGGATATACATAATATTAAAATTAAAGTCCTACAAGATTGATGAAAACTTTTTATAGTTGCACCTTGTATCACCCTATCATCACCAATAACAGAGATTATCCATGGATCGAGGCAAAGGAATATGGATTAATTAGGACATCAGTGGATCATGGATCATTCTCTTTTCATCCATAGCAGCACCAAAGGTAGTGTAATTATCCTCCGGTATGTCAATGACATCAACATTACAAGAAGATCTCTAGATCTACTCCAGATGAAAGATTTGGCACAACAATATACTTCTGGGGAAAGAAGAAGACCACACTCAGGATGAACTCCAACTATCTCAACATAAATAAGTGCTTGTTTTATTTGAGCACACTAGTATGTTGCATTTCAACACATTAGCCACCCTAGCAGCCCTCGACAAAAGATTGAGAGTGAATCCAGGAAAATGACTTGAGAAAACAGAAAATCAAAAAGGCATGGTACAAGTACTTCAGTATCCCACTGCCTGTCCTGACATATAGCCTTCACATTAAATCAGGTAGAAGTTTATGCACGCACCAAAGCCCACATGGAAGCAATAAAGTGGTAGAAGTTGTTACACCCACCAATGCCCACATGGAAGCAATAAAGTGCACTATCCTACATGTGAAAGGAGCTATTAATCACGGAATTATATGCTTGAAAATCAAATCAATTGAGCAAGAGATCTTGATTCACATGTGTCAATCATAGAATATTGTGTTTATTTAGAAAGAAATTTGATATCTTAGAGGAGAAAGAAGCAAAATATCGTGGCAAGATCAAGTAAGGAGGCCAGCATAGAGCATATACGAGCATCGGGGTAGAGATTTCTTGGATAAGAAACCTGGTAGTATCTCACAGCCGTAGAGTACAGAGGTACACTATCTATTATGATAATCAGAGTGCACTCACCATTGCAGCTAATCCTATTTTTCAGGATCGTACTAAGTACTAAGCACATAGATATTGATTACCATTTTGTCTACAAGAATATATAAATAGATGCATTTCAAAGGGATGATACAGGAACCGAAAACCAGAGAGCGGGTATTTTCACCAAAGGGATAACCAATGAACAGCATCTCTTAAAAGATAAATCATATCTGTTCAAGCACGACGTACAATTTGAGGGATTCGAATATGTATTAGAATGGGTAGGGTATGCATAAGAGGAATAATTGTCATTTGTTTGTTATTTTACCAAACAATATAAGGCCAATTCCTGAGCGGCTACCGTCTTAACTGTTTTTTTCTTGTATTGAATGTCTGTTTTTTTTTTTTGGCAAGGTTACATAGGAATGGATCTTGAGACATAGCGCTATGAAAACCCGAGCGGCTACCGTCTTAACTGAAGCCCAATTCCTTATAAGGCCCCTGAATGTCGAGGCCATTTATGTAATTCTACATACCTTAACATATGACCCTTGCAGTATTTAAAATTATAATGAAGATGTCGCCCCATACAGATTGGAATTCAGGAATCTCTCATAAGCTCTCCTCTTGTGTCTCCCATTGCAACTTGTTTTAGTTGACAAATGACAAGATATTAAACTTACCGGGGATTCAAAGTTGAGCAGGTGATCAAGATGTGAGCAGAAAAATGTGGAAGCAATGGTCAATGACATTTTCTCCCCTCCCCCTTTTAAGAGACAGAGGGGTGTAAAAATAGCAATAGATTTCTTGCACTGACAAAAACAACCTAGTATTCTAGAGAGACAAAGAGACGGGTAGTTTTGTTTTTCTATTCTTTGTGAAAAAAAAAACAGTTAACTATTCATAGAATGAATTTATGGCTTCACTGCGATACAAGCAAGGGCTTCCCAGCTGGTTTCAGGACCATTATATGCGATTCTAATCCTCACCACAGTTTTGGAAGATGGGTAATACAGCCCAATTTTCCTCTTACACGCCCAAATAGCTCAGGAGATGTCTTTTCCCAAAATATAAAAAATATAAATTCCATTCTCTAAAAAAAATCGCTTGAGATAGTTTCTCTTAAAGAACCCTTTTTATTATTTGGCTCAAAGCCATTCTAAACTAGGCAGAGCCACCAGTAAACTAGACTAGAGAATTATGAATTTTTAATCAAATGTAGAAAAATCCAAGAAGGAAATATTAACTGCCTACTCGAATTCAAGATTAAGAGGAAATAGTCTACCAGTTCACATCACTCTCACGCATCAATCCCAACTGCTCACTAACATACACAAGTAATTGGACAATTGCCACACCAACTCTCCCCTAGTCAAGCATGCATAAAGTGCAAGGAGAGATTATGGCAAAACATGTGCAAAAATAAGGAGAAACCTGAAGAAGAGAATTATCATCCACTGGGTATGCAAACTTTCAAAATCCAAGAAAAGGGCTTCATCCAAGAGCAACAAAACGAAAGCAAAATATTTCATCGAAGTTACCTCCAACTTCAGGGTGGCAAAATCCGCAGGATGGGCTTGTAAGAATTTTGATAAAACTGATCGATCAGCATTTCTTGAATGATTATTTGCATCTCCGTCTCCAAACCAGTCTGATTGGTCAGGGCAAAAAGAAGTTCCAACGCATTGAAGAAGGGACTTTATTTGCTGCAAAACATGAATATATGAGAACCCAAGAAGCAAAATGCTCTTATTTCCAAAGGCACAAAATGAATCACACAGATTGATACAATCTAGCAACCTGCTGTTCATCTGATCTATTTTCTGCACATATATCACGCAGGCTGGGTCCCAAGTCAATACCAGCTGCAATTAAAGAAAAAAGTCTGCAATGTTACAACATGATGGCCATTTGTCATCAAAATTGCTGAATAGGAGGAATTTAGCCAATCCCAGTTTTTCAAATACTTCCAGACACAAAACTTCACAAAAGAAACAAAACTTCCCCATAAGACTTCATTCAGCCAACCAACCAAAATAAATCCTCATTTTTCAATAAATTATTGCAATACAGAAATATTGAAGACTATTCTCCTGTCATGCAAGAACATAAAGTTATGACAAGTGCACGTTTTATGGTAGGGCATACCCTTCAATTTCATCACTTTAAAGTGTAAATAGCACAATGTTGGCACAAGACCATGGAAAACATCTATAGGCCATCAACTCAAATTAATATGAACTACTCTGAGCATCACCCATCCAAAATCTTTTGATATCTCTAGGATTGATATGATTCAATAAACAAAAACTGAGGAACTTATAGGTAGTCTGACAAGAAAACAGGAAAGCTTCTAACAGAGAAGCTCCAGTTAAACTTATGGGGGGAATTCAAATGAAGGTGCCAAAAAGGGTGCAGGGAAAATGCAGATAATATTTGCATATATTTTCATGCATGTACCAGCAAGTTTCAATTGTATGAAATATATATAGCGTGCCCAATATCCTCTATGATCACAAACTAACATATTGTGAAGAAAGAAGTTCAAACTCCCTACATATATCTTGCATTACAATGCATATCTCTAATATGTAGAAAGTTGCAGAGCAGTGAAAGCACTACTTATCAAATAAAGGTCGTGCCCATGTAAGTAATGGTTCACCAAATATGTCAAGCCATATCACATTCACACACACACACACACACAAGTACCTACGCGTACATACAAACCCCTTCCCCACCTTCAAAACCATGGTAACGTGCACGCACATTCAAACGGACTTACAGAAACATCCATCTGAGAAAAATCCCAAAGCCAAAACAGAAAGTTCATCGACAAACTGTAGCATACCATGAAACATGGAAGACATGTACACTCAAGACTTCTCGATAAAAGGATCCCATTTTAATGTTGTCCATAGTAACATTGTCAATAATGGGCATGAGCCCTCAAGTATTCCTTCAAAGGTCTCGTATATACAAATGGACTGCAGATTGAAAGACATACTACGGAAAAATGTTTTTTTTTTTTAAGAAATGTTAACTAATATAAAAAAATGTTCCAGATAAGGAATGATAAATCAAACTCTTAAGCCTACAAATTCGAAATTTAAAAGAACAATGGACTTCTAAAGTTTGCAGTTATTTATATTTACAATTAGATAAGAGAACAACGCTTTCAAATTATTGCTAAGGATCCACCCATAGAAGTAAAGATGGAGATTGCAAGATACAGAATAGTTGGCATGCCTACACCTCAGAAACAATTTACCAATATGAATTTCATACTGGCCATGTACTGTGGGATGCTAATGAAGATGCTGAAGCATTAAGCAAATAGATTAATTGAGACTAATTTAGTAAGTCACCAAGATGCTGCCTCGACATCTCATCGACACCATCATTGCGATGGCAACACACTCCATTTATCTAAAGAATTTCTTTTTGAGGAAATTATTATTACTGACAAAAAAAAAGAAACATTTAAATAATAACAATATAGATGTCTAGCATTCAATAATAATTACAATCAGGTCACACTAAAGATGGCATAAACAACGAAGGTACAGACTTTTACCTCCATCTAAAGGAGGTGGTGGAAAATCTTTCAGAACCTTCTCCATATGTTTTGCGCTGTCACGACTGACAATACGAGCCACAAGTCCTTCCAGGATTTCCCCTTGTACTTTCACATGATCCTTTGAACCTGAAATTGTATGCAAGATCCCAAGATGTGAAGTTGAACATCCATAATAGTTAATCAGGTCAATCAAGTGCAAGCACCACTTAGATTCTTAAGATCAGGTTTGTTGAAACAGTTATGTTCACGTCATGTGCAGGACCTAGATAAACAACACTATCAAGACATTATGACATAACAATGTAAAAACATGAAAAAGATTGTAGATATTTAATAGCTAAGAAGATTAACTCTGAACAACATAAAAAGCAAACAGATCGCTTAAAAGAGCCGAAACAGATGATATCATTTTTCATAAACATCCAAGATTATATAGCAGAGGCTAATATTTCCTTATTATGTTCCTTTCAGACTAAGAACATCAATCAGTGATATGAAGAACAAGGAAGAAATCTGCAGGTCCAGTAATGATCCGCTAGCAAAGACACAGTTAGGAAAATGAAAGAACGCCAAAAGTGAAAAAAGGTGAAGTAGGCTTCAGCAATATTCACTGGCAATCGGCAGTCTGAACAAGGCAGTATTTGTCAAAAGAGTATTAACTCACAGAAGAAGAAATTTCAACATCTGAACTTTAAAATATTGTCAAGCAAGTTATACAAGAACTATAATTCCCTGGCAAAAAGAGTCGTGGGGATTGGATCCCACAGATCAAGTTGAATTACTTCATTATTGTTAAAAGTTGTTATCTAAGTCCTAGAACCTAAGTGTCCCAAGTTTATTTGTAGTTTTACCCATAACATAAATTTCAACAATATATAAGATTGAGAGATGTATGAGGGCTTTGGAGACCTAATGGAACTCTCTCCTCTCTAGCCGTTCATCTCTCTCTCCCTTCTCTCTATTCTTTTCTCTTTTCTCTCTCTGGATTTGCTGACACAAAGCAAACACCTTAATCTTTGTCTCCACCATGGTCTTCATTCTTCCTCTCTCTTTTTTGCCCTAGTTTTTTCTTTACATTTTTTTTTTTAATCTTTAAAACCCAGGACCGTTCGATCTAGGACTGTTCAATCTAAACCTTTGGGCTCTTTCCTGAGGTTTTATGGGTAGAAGGTCATGTGGATCTGCAAGTGGTGTAGCAATGCTGCTTTGCGTGTGATTTCACTTTCGAGATCAAGATTCTACAGAGCGATCGTGACATAATTTCCAGATGATGCCAATCTACCCAATAATGGCAGAACAATGATGCTCGTGTTCAATGCGGTGTTACCCTAATTCGTTCATGTGTGAGAGCGACCAAATCTTAATGATGTTTCTCTCCTTTTAAGTGGTTCCTAAAATTGTACTAGGCTTTGTGAGTGACTGAAATTCGACGATCCTAACTGTCCTTTCATTTTTATCTTATATGCTTATGGATAATGAAATTAAACCTGGAATTCTTAGTCTCCCTAAAACTGTGGGGATAGAAATCACCTCTGTAAAATTAAACGAGTCAAATTATGTTGTATGGGCTCAATTTGTCAAAGTTTCCCTTAGTGCAAGGGGAAATTGAAATACTTGACTGAAGACAAGCCTTGTAAGTATGATATTAAATATAAAAAGTGGTTGAGGGAGAATTACATAATCATGACCTAGTTATGGAATATAGTATGGAACCCCAAATAAGTGCCAACACTTCAAAAGAAACACATTCATTAGATAAAAGTATCTCTCAAGTATATGAGTGTTTGAGAAGGTGTTCCAATTGCAATAGGGCAGTAATAGTGTGAGTGAGTAAGTATGATAGTACCCTCAAGGGTATGTTAGAAGAATATATAACCTACATCTGGTAATGTAGAACTACAGAAGAGGTAGGGAAAAGAATTTAGGGGGTTGCCAAATTTTTATCTGACCTTATCCTGAGCACTATTATGTACATATACAAATCTTGGCCAGCAGTGGACCCTCATCACTCACTAATCGTTACACGAGCATTCAACATGTCAATATAGCTGCTCCTCAAAAGTATTAGTGATGGATCGGCATTGAATACAGTTGTAGAGAAAGGTGATGGGAGCAGAGGTTGGGAAAGTGGTCGTGACAAGAGGCCGTGGTAGAGGTGATGGTTGCAAGGGTGTCGAGGAACTGCAAGTGTATGCATTGTGGGCATATAAAAATACAGTTGATAAGTGTTGGGAAAAGGTTGGTAAGCCTACTTGGGCAAAACAAGTTCCTAGCACATCTGAGAGTGATGATATTTATCTGAATGGACCCAATGATCGCCAACAACAATCGACTTCTGCCGGTGGCTCTATTGTGCTTTCCAAAGAAGAATATAAAAGACTTATTAAACAAGTACAGCAGTCCATTGTTCCCTCTTCCTCCCTACTGCCACCCTCGCCAATTCAGGTATTTATATGCTTCACACCTCTCAGAAACCTGCTCCCTGGGTTTTCGACTCAGGGGCCTCTGATCACATGACTGGTGAGTCCTGTGTTTTTGGCTCTCTAAATAAGTGTATTCTTATTTTCTTTCATACCCTGGATGATGGATTGTGGCCCAATGTGCCAAGATAGGGTACAGCTATGCCTACTTTTTTCCTTTCTCTGTCATTTGTAACATGCATTCCAAAGATCGCTTCCCGTCTATTATCTGTGAGCAAATTAACCAAATCTATCTAAATCGCTCTATAACCTTTGTCCTTCTTATTATATCTCTCAGGATCTAAAACCAACGAGAGCAATTGGTGGCAGGTATTAGTCAAGCGGTCTATACTACATGGATCACAACCTGATTATTGTTGCTCTTCATTCTATTGATTCTCCATTCTTATGGCATTGTCGGCAGCGTCATCCTTCTCTCAATAACTTAAAAGTCGTTAGGCCCTTCTTTGGAGCATGTATCTGCTTAGAGTGTAAAGCCTGTCAAATAGGAAAGCATCATTGGGTGTCATTTCGTCCTAGAGTTGACAAGCAAAGACTTGTTCTATTTGCAGTGATTCATTCTAATAAATGGGGTCCAACTAGAGTACAAACTTTGTCAGCTCATAAGTACTTCAACTTTTGTGGATGATTGTTCACAATTGACATGGTTATAATAAAAGAGTAGATCTGCAATTTTCTCCATTTTAAAATTGTTTCACAAGGCAATCCAAATTCAATTCAATAAGAATGCGTGTATTTTATGTTATGATAATGCTAAAGAGTATCCTTGTAGAGAATTTTATAATTTTGCTCAAAAATGAAATTTTACACGAAGTTTCTTGTGCATATACTCCTCAACAAAATGGGGTTGCTGAAAGGACAAATCAACACTCACTAGAAGTAACCCTTTCTCTACTCATTATTATACATGTTCCAAACGTTTGTTATGAACATGCGTTGCTAACCTCATTTTGTTTTTCTTATTTTTCTTTTTTTCCTTTTTTTTTTTTGTTGTTTTTTTTATTGATAACTGTTAATGTTTGTATTGAGAAAGAGAGATAGATACAAGAGACAAGGCAAACCAGGAGTGCCTAAACGGTAGGGCTCCTGGTAAAAAATGGGTCAAAAGACCGTAAACAAAATGGGGTTATAAGAAGTCCCCTTACACAGTAAAGTGTTAGTATACAAAAAAGATACAAAGGGGGCGAGGAAGAGAATACAAAAAAAGCACAGTCCCTTAGAGCTCCGCAAAAAACCCATAACACCACTAGTCTTCAACACCGGCTCTGGCTCCATCCTTAGCTAGTAGATCTGCGAACTCGTTCGACATCCTTGAGGTATGCATGCATAAGATTGGCGAATCCCCGCAGAGGTAGTTGATTTCATCATAAATGGGTAAGAGGTACCAAGGGGGAAGAGTTGTCTTAGAAGCCCAAGAAATAATGTTTTTGGCATCAACCTCGACAGTGAGAAACTGTCCCCAGGACCGATCAAAGCTTTGAATACCTCTAAGGGGAGCCATAGATTCAGCGAACTGCGAGTCATGGACCCCAATGTATTCAGATAAAGAGAAGAGGACATTTTGAAGGTGGTCTCTAACGACCTCTGCATGCCCCAGATTGCCGAGAGAGCAGCCATCAAAATTAAGTTTGATAGTTCCTTGGGAAGGAGGCATCCAAGCAACAATAACTATGTTTTTCTTTGGGTTATGGATTAAAATATGCTCCCAATTCCGGCAAAAAGAGTCCCTAGGAATGCCTTTGAACCAGGGGTGATGAGCCTCCCAAAAAGTTACCAAGGAGGTAACTTTCAAGAATAACCAAGAGGCGGGGTGGACTCTCCCCTAAAAATACGGCCATTTCTTTCAATCCAAATGGTCCATATTGTTGCTGCCACAGTAGCTTTCCAAATGATTCTACCAGCTTTCGGGCAATGCTCAGCCAAATTTAACGCCAAAAGATCTTTTACAGTCGGGAGTAAGACCCAATGCACCCGAAAGAGTTGAAGGAGGAGACTCCAAATCTCATGGGCCACGTTACAGTGGAGGAAGAGGTGGTTATTGGATTCCTCATGGTTCAAACACAAGGCACACCTATTAGGAATAGGGATACCTTTCCTTTGAAGTTGATCCACTGCGAGTGCCCTGTTAGATCCAGCTATCCAGTTAAAGGTTTGTACTTTTGGGGGAGCAATGGTCTTCCAAACTAGTGCGAGAGTCGAAGGAGGATTGAGGGGGAAGGTAGGGGGTTGGATGAGACTTTTGTAGAAGGAAGCAACGTTGAATTCTCCCGAGGGGGCAAGGGACCACACCAGCTTGTCCCTCGTCGGGATCGGGACGAAGGTGTTGAAGAGCAGGGACGAGAGAGAGAGAAATTGAAGGGATTCATCTTCGGAAAGGTTCCTTCTAAAAGATAGGTTCCAACGTCTCCTACCTCCTTCAATACTGAACTCGTCCTCAACGGTAGCTTCTCTATTCCTCGCATCGGAGAACAGTAAGGGATGGGAATCCTTGAAAGGGGCATCACCTAGCCATAAATCAATCCAAAACCTCACTCTATTTCCCTCTCTAGGGCATAGTCTTAAGTGTTTCCTGAAAGAAGAAAAGGAAGCCGTAATAGACCTCAAAGGGAAGCCGTAATAAACCTCCACACCCCTGAAGCGTTGGACCAAGATCTGTCATCTGGGATCCACGAAAGGGTCAGGACATTGTACTTATTCTGAAGGACTTGCGACCAAAGAGAACCAGGTTGGGTGGCCAAACACCACCACCATTTCCCTAAGAGGGGGATGTTGTGTTTTCTCAAATTTCTAATCCCCAGCCCCCCTTGAGATTAGGGTAAAAGAATCTTATCCCAGGAGATAAGATGGAACTTGCTTTTGTCAGCCTGACCCGACCAGAGAAAATTTCTCATAAGCTGATTCAGGCGGTAGGCCACCGAGGCTGGAAGGTGGAAAAGAGACATCATATAAACCGGTGCATTAGAAAGAGTAGCTCTGATAAGGGTGGTCCTACCTGCTTGGGATAGGTACCGCCCTTTCCAAACAGCCAACCTCCTATCTACCTTGCCTAAAACATGGGACCAATTGTTCTTTTTAGGTTTGCCCAGTCCTAAAGGGAGACCCAAATAAGAAGTGGGTAAAACCTCCACCTTTTTTTTTTTTTGTTGACCTCATACTATTTCATTAACTGTATGCCTTGTTCAATCTTAAATGGAGAAACACCTAACTCAATTCTCTTTCCTGATGTTCCACTACTTTTGTTCCTCCTCGAGTATTTGTGTCTCTGCTTCGTTTATTTGTTAACTATTGGTAATGATAAGCTAGATCCCCATGCTGTCAAGTTTACCTTTCTCGAGTATTTACACTTACAGATAGCTTGTCGTTGTTATCATCCTGGTTTACAAAATAAATTTGTTTGTGCTGATGTAATCTGTTTTTCAAAATACTCCTTATTTTTCAGAAGAGAGTCGTGTGCTTGATACAAGTATTTTTTTATCTTGCTTCCAAAGAAGTCTCAAAGTCCTTACCTTCTATGATTCCTCTTCTTATTCTCGTTGACGCAGTTACCTGACTCCACTGAATCTATCACATCTACACGTCCTGATGTTTCTTAAGAGCAACGCACAAAGGCGTAGACCACAAGAAAAATGTAGACTGGACATCCTCCACCAACTCAATCATCATCTTTGTCTACCGATCCACTTCCTTCTTGTGGTCATGATGTATCTATTGCAATCCATAAAGATATCAGGTCTTATACCCAACATCCGATTGCACATGTTATCTTTACAAATTTATCTCGATCATATCAAAAAATTTCTTTAGGCCTTGCAGTTAGTTTTGTTCCTAAGACCTTTCAGGAAGCACTTTCTGATAATGAGCAGCAGAGAGCAATGGAAGAGGAGGTCGATGAAGTCCATTCCACTATACATGAGAGCTCACCGAGTTACCTGCTAGAAAAAGAATTATTGGGTATCGATGGGTTTATGCAGTCAAATATCAACCTATTGGCACTATAGAAAGATCAAAAGCCAAATACGTAGCCAAGGGATATGTACAAAGTTTCACATCAATTATTTTGAAACACTTGCTCATGTTGCTAAACTTAATTCAGTTCGAGAGGTTATATTTATGGCTGCAAAAGAGGGATGGTCATGGCAACTTTGATGTCAAAAGTGCTTTCCTCCATGGTTATTTACAAAAAGAGGTGTACATGGAGCAACCCCCTAGTTTTCTGCTCAGAGGGAATCGGATAAACTATGTAAGATGAACAGAGCCATTTATGACCTGATACAATCACCATGGGCATAGTTTAAAAGAAACTGTTATAGCATATGAATTTCGGGATAGTCATGCAAATCATTCAGTGTTTATTTGGAAACAGAACACCTGAATAGTTGTTCTAGTCTTCTATCTTGATGATATTGTTGTTGATGCCATTAAACAAGAAGAAATCTATCATTTGAAAATGCATCTAAAACAATATGTTCAAACTAAGGATTAAGGCCAGCTAAGGTATTTTCTAGGAATTGAAGTAGCTAGATCAAAGCATGACAATAGTTTGTCTCAAAGAAAATATGTGATTGATTTGTAGACAGAAACTGGAATGTTGGGTGCTAGACCAATGCATATGCAAATGGATTCACATACAAAATTTTTGGCTGATCAAGGGAAGTTGTTTGAGGATCTAAGAAGGTAAAGAAGACTGGAACTTATCAGAACATCACCAGGCCTAATATTGCTACTGCAATAAGTGTTGTGAATCGATTCATGCATGCCCGAGGATTCCTCACTAGGATGTTCATAGAATTTTACGGTATCTGAAGCAAGCCCTAGGTAGAGGTTTGATTTACAAGCAAATAATCATTTAGCCATTTAAAGTTACTCGGAGGCTAATTGGGCAAGTTTGCCATCTGACAAGCGGTCTACCACAGGTTATTGTAATTTGTGGAAACATGGCAACATGGAGAAGCAAGAAGCAAAATGTTGCAGCCAAATCACGTGCAAAGGCTGAATACAGAGCAATGGCATTACCACATGCAAATTGATGTGACAGAAAACAATGATGCAGGAGATGAAGCTTACTATTGTTGAACCTATGACGATGTATTGGGGTAATAAAGCTGCAACCTACATAGTCAGATCCAGTGTTTCATGAAAGGACCAAGCATATTGAAGTACATTGTCATTTCATCCAAGAGAAAGCTGTTAGTAAGCTGGTGTCTCCTCCATACATGAAATCTAAGAATATGCTGGCAGACACCTTCAACAAAGGCCTTGGTCGTAATATGCTCCTAACAATTTGTTTCAAGTCAGGCATGGGCAACATTTATGATCTAGCTTGAGGGTGAGGTTAAAAATCCATTGTTATCTAAGTCCTTAGAAACTTAGGTCCTAAGTAACTTTGTATGAGCAGTTTTTCCCATAATATAATTTTAATAAGATATAAGATTGAGAGGTGCATGAGAGATTGGTAGACCTCATGGCACTCTCTCCTCATTAACCTTTCATACCTCTCTCCCTTCTCCCTTTTGTTTTCCTCCTTTCTCTTTTCTATTTATGGATTTTGACAATTATTTGACAGCAGGGTAGGTAGCATATAACGACTCATCCAAGAAGATTAATTGCTTGTCCCCAATTGCTTATCCTACAACTTACCATGGCCTGCCTTTGGGATTGGGTAAACCTAAAAAGAGACATTGGTCACATGTGATAGAAAAGGTTGGTAGGCGTCGGGCAGGATGGAAAGGGAGATACATTTATTAGAATGGCCGAACCACTTTGATCAAAGCGACCCTAGCCAATGTCCCAGTTTACCTCATGTCTTTTTTCCAAATGCCATCCTCAATGGCAAACCGGATTGACCAACTAATGAGAAATTTTCTTTGGTCTGGACAGGCAGAGAGAACAAAATATCACTTAATCTCTTGGGATATGGTCTGCTTACCCAAACAACAGAGGGGTTTAGGAATCACGATCCTAAGAAAACATAACTTGGCCCTTTTAAGGAAATGGTGGTGGCGTCTTGCAACTCAAACTGATTCCCTCTAGCCTCAGTTCTTATGCTGTAAATATAAGCTTTTTGAAGGCAGAGAGAACACCCTTAAGCACGGCCTCAGCAGCGTGAAAGTCTTTCACCTCTTCCCTGTCACTGCCCAAAAAATTCATCAAGTTTCATCCAAGAGAAGGAACTACAGGGCGCTTCTGGTCAGATCTTTGACTTGGACATACTCCTCTAAGGGACCTCTTCCCATCACTTTACTCCATTGCCTCTAACAAAGATTCTACTATAGCGGAGGAAATGGTGTGGGCAGGAGGCTGAAGAGTGTGGAACCCCTCCTTCAGAAGAAACCCCTCAGAAGAGGAAACAAATCACTTTCTATCTCTTTCAGCAGCATTGCATCGTTCTTTCATCTCAACACAAGGGAGGGACTAGTTGGTTTGGTCCCTTACCCCCTCTGGTACTTTCTCGGTGGCCTCCTGTAACAAAAGACTCATCCAACCTCCCACCTTCCCTCTTAATCCTCCATTTGTTTTATTCAAGGTCTGGTCCACAATAGCACCTCCAGAAGTACAGACATTCAACTGGATAGCGGGCTCCCAAAGGGTACTTACAGTTGACCAGCTTCAAAAGAAAGGGATTCCTATTCCTAACAGATGTGTCATGTGTATGTGTGAGGAAGAATCGAATCCTCATCTCTTCCTTTAAGGTAACCTAGCCCATGATCTCTGGGTCAATGGCTGCAGTTGTTTGGTGTCTTATGGGTTACGCCCCCGACGGTCAAGGACTTCATTTCCTCGGACCTTGCCTCACACTGGCCTAAGGCTGGACGAATCCTATGGAAGGCCTCGGTAGCAGCCATCCTTTGGGTAATCTGGATAGAAAGAAATGCCAGAATATTCCAAGGCCATATTACCCAAGGTTCAGCACTTTTTCACAAGGTTACATCCTTAGTAACTTTATGGGCCTTCAACCATCGGTTCGCTTTAGGGATCTTGTGAATACTTTCCTAAGTCAATGGGAAAACATCTTGTACCACCGACCACGGAAGGCACAAAGATCATGCAACTGGCAGCCACCTCCATAAGGAGTCATAAAGCTTAACTTCGATGGTCGTTCACTGGGGAACCCCAGCCATGCAGGTACTGGTGGTGTCTTCAAAGACCAGCATCGCACAATCCTGTTAACTTACTCCGAGTATCTTGGCCTTCAAGATTCTCAATATGCCGAAGCAATGACATTACTGCTGGGCCTCAAAAGCTTCAATCAGTCTTGGGGGCGATACCTTATAGTGGAGGGTGATGCGCGTGATATTATATCATGGGCAACCGGGAGATCCACACCTCCATGGGTACCTCGCCTCAAGGACGTCAGATGAGTTCGCAGATCTCCTGGCGAAGGATGGAGCTAGGGCCCAAGTAGAAGACAAAACCCAGTCCACCTCCTCTTTTGCTCTGGGCCACAGAGGGTACACATAATAGGTATACGGGCAAACCTATACGCCCATTTTTGTAACCTCTTTGTAAATCTATTGTAATCGGGCAGACCTATAATCCCATTTTTTTGTACAGGGTCGGTTGACCTATTTTTTATTAAGAGCCTCGTCTAGTGGGAACTCTCGGATTAACCCAATATTGTATTCCAATTCTTTATAGCAATACAAATGTTAACTTTAATCAACAAAAAATGGCAGGCAGATAGAATGCCATCTTCCTAACAAGGGTGGTAGAACTAAAGATGGTCACAACCTAAGAACGTTACCATAGTTTCCAATAGTTGTCAGTCAAGCAGGTGTAGGAAGGTCTTTCATACATGGAAAAATCATAAACCTCCATAATGTATTTCAATCAATCAAAGGTACGGAATTTGAGACCTCCATAATGTATTTCAATCAATCAAAGGTGTGGAATTTGGTCTAATAGGAGGTGGTTGCAGAAGAACTGGACTTTCAGGCAAAAGTAGCCACATGCCACCAATATCAGAGAGGGCCAAAGCCACTTGTGATGGATTTCATCTATAGCAGAGGAATGAAATTTACTAGCACAATTATCTAAATACAATAGTTGTCTCTAATGCTAGAAACCTACTTCTCTAGTTCTGGGAGTACCCTAAAAGTGACCCAAACTATACATTGGCACTAAGACTTCAAAAAGGGTCATGGAATCAATCAAGGGACTCACTCTCATCAAATGGTGTGCCACTCCTCTCTTTCTCCCTTTCTCTATGGTGTGCCACTCATTTCTCTCTTTCTCACACGAACATGGTAATAATGCTTTGAAATGGACTCTTTCCCCCTTTCTCTATGGTGCGCCACTCATTTCTCTCTCTTGTTCTCACAAGAACATTATAATAATGCTTTGAAATGGATGGTTCAAGTGTGAGAAGTGACCCTTATTTATAACCTTTCGCTAAGAGTGTATAGAAGTTTCTCATAGGATCCTTGACCAAAAATAAAACCCAAATTAGCTATCCATTCCCTCACTAGCTATCGTAGATTAAGGGTTGGAAATTAACATCATTATCCCTTGACCAAAAATAAAACCCAAATTTCTCTCAATTTGAACTCAATTTTCCCACCAATAAACAAAGACATTATCATGGTTAAATACATTTGCCAAAATTCAAAGTTTTGCACAAAGTTACAATTTCCCATGCTCAAATTTCATGACGTCAGAAAGACCAAGTAGAGCGGGTTGTGCCCCCCAATTTTAAATATTTTCTCAAAATTCTAATTTTGAAATCAAGATTTTCTTAAAATATTTTTTCAAAGTTCTAAAATTGAAATCAAGACTCTCTCTCTCTCTCTCTCTCTCTCTCTCTCTCTCTCTCTCTCTCTCTCTCTCTCTCTCTCTCTCTCTCTCTCTCTCTCTCTCTCTCTCTCTCTCAAAGATTTCCCATAGAATTAAGGAGAGCATGACAATTGTCATGCAAGGTGATATCATGATGATGTCAAACACATGCCAAAAGGGGTTATTTACACACCCCACCAAGGTGATGTCATGATGATGACATACACATGCCAAACGTGTGGCCCCTTTGTGTGCATGTGGGGCCTAAGTTCTCCATATGTCCTGAATTAGAATTTTGAAAAATATTTTCATGTCCTCAGAAAAGGCTTAAATAAAATTATATAAAATCCCAAAAATTACTAATAAAACAATTTTAAGTTTGCTTTAACAATATAAAATAACTTGGGCAATTAGAAAAGGGAAAAGTTTATATAGAGCCGAGGATCTAAACAATCAAATTAGAGCCTACCTCAAAATTTCACTAGAAGAGGTTGTTTTGATGCCCAAATATCCTCAAATTGATCATCTCGACATCAAGATGCATGGACATGAGAAAAAATGGATTTCAAGTTTTGAAAATATTATTTTTGTCATGCATTTTTGGACAGTCAATTTTCAAGATTTTCAAATTTTCATAGTATATGTCAATCTACACTATTTTTGCAGCTTTAAACTTTATAAATAAAGATGAAAATATATTTTAAGCCTATCACAATGATTTTCGGTATTGAAACCACATTTCTCGCCACTATATGAAGGTAGGCTCTAATTTAATTGTTTCAAGCCTAGGCTCTATACAAACCGCACCCATTAGTAAAATTATGAAGGGGAATTAAGTACATTTGGGTGTGATACAAACGCATAATACCAAGGCACTCACTTTCGCTTATCCAGAAACTCAATAGCATTTTATCACACCGAGTCAACGGAAACCATGACCCACAATCTAGGGCTCACGCTTGACCATCAAAGCCTACCTACAGATGGTGCAATTCCAAGATGTAGTGGATTTTAAGATTTAGTGGATTTTAAGTGCACCCCAAATGGACAAGTATCACAAAGCCCCATTATGCAAGGTGCGGTGCTTCCTCTCTCGAGCACACGCGCATACTCCACATCTAATAGATCAGCTGGAAGGGCAACTTCCCAAAAAAGGATGTAATATGCACATGTTGTGGGTTGACAAGTGTCGAGGTTTTAGCACAGAACCAAAAACATATATATATATATATATGGAAGATACTACAAAACGCCGATAGAAGAAAATGAACAGTGATTTTGCCGACCCTCATCACCATCCAAACTTCATCGATTGGTCACAAATGTCTAGTAGTCTTTCAATTTTCATTTTTTTTTACTAATCTGAATGATCTTGGAGTGTGTGTACGTCTTAGTCAGGCGCACCTAATAAAAATATTGAAAAAATAATTAGCAAAATATAAATTGACCAAAATACCCCCGTAAATTTTTGGGGGTATTTTGGTTAATTTATATTTTACAAATTAGGTTTTGCATATTTTTATTAGATGTGCCTCACTAAGATGTACATACGCTACAAGTTTCAAGTAATTTGAAGTTGAAAAAAATGAAAATTGAAACTCTACCTAACAACTGTGACCGTGCGATGAAGTTTGGATGGGGATGAAGGTACGCGACATCACTGTTCATTTTCGCCTATAGGCGTTGGGAAGAGTATTCCATATATATATATATATATATATATATCATGCTACCAAAACCACATCCATATCGTGCTACCTGAACATGTGTTGGCTACACATTCCACTAGGGGGCGGTAAACTTCAACAGAGGGACAGCCCTCAACCCTCACATAACAATAGAGCCACATGCCCATGCCCTAGTGGATTTGGGGTTTTCGTGACTCTTTTAGACACCATTCCTGGGCCCAGATGAAGAGACGACATTCAATGCGGGGTTCAAGTAGAAATAAGAGGTAGAGAGGCCTTGTGAATGGGCAAGTGCCATAGAATGCAAAACTAAGGATAATTTGTACATGGAAATATAAGGTTAAGGATTGTTGATATTGGAGGAAACTGGCCAATATTAATTATGGATCTTCCAGAGCTGGTCATCAATATTTTAAAATTTGGGTGCCTTACGCATAGAAGGGCCACATGGAAAATCAAGCGTCCCACAGAACCGTATTAGCCTAGGTGGGCACCCAATTGAGTCACGTAAAAAGCGGCTTGGTGTCTGCCGGGGTGCATGCCTAGCACCTTACCATAGGGATGCATCAGTGCCCTAGCCCGAGAACATAAAAACAGCAGGCTAAATAGAGTAATTTCACGCCGACTTTCAAGAGAACATAAAAATGGCAGGGAATCCGAGTTGTTCCTCCACTCTTTTTAAGTGGCCAGGTGCTCTATTCCACTTCATACATATAAAATTGTTATTTGTAAAGAAAATATAAAATAGGAAATTTGTGAAATTTTAGCTTCATCATCTACATCAACCAGAAATACGAGTTATTTTCATCTTTGCGGATTGAGGGTCTTCTTGGTAATCGTTTTATTTCAATTCTCTTGTCATGGCAATACTACACAAACTTCTTTTTGGTTCCCGCATGTAAGCCACGTAGGCATTTTTTAATAATGATTGCGATTCCACACACTGGCAGATTTGCACTCATTTAATGGCAGTTTCGTCATAGGGTCCTTAAGCCTGTAACTTAGGCCATGGGCTAGATGGTTCTTTGACGGATTTACTTCCTAGAAACCCTTTCGGAATCCAATTTCACATATCAATGTATTGTAACAACTAACTATTCTGAAGACAAAAATAAAGAGACCATTCCATGCTTGCCATACAAAATTTAGTTCATGAATTAAGAACATAAATCTATTGAGATAATTACCGGGTACAGAGACATCAGCAACTTCATCAAGGGCCCTACATACAGATGTGGCAGTTCCTTCTTCACATAAAGCATCATATGCAGCAAAAACCGAAGTGACTGACTTCCTTAAAACAGTAAAGGAGACTATATAAGAATTATGATAATATTTTAGTGAAAAACAAAAATTGATATCCAAACCCTCAAGAAGAAAACTTCCTACTTAAGACACAATATAATAAGCCAATAACTACATAAGACACCTCAGAAAAACTATTTTAGAAAATAAATGAGCATAATCAAGGAACAAATAAACCATGTTCACTTGACAAATAATAGAATAATAGAATCCAATGTATTCCACAATAAATGGCCATATGGATACTCATTCCAAATTCCAATAATACATACAAACTTGTCATAACAAAAATTAATTCCTCAAATTGACACTCATGGTTGGTCCAAACTCAATTGTGCGCCACTAAAAAACATCACATTTAGAAGAAAGAGTGACAAACTCATCCTTAAAAATATTTTGAGCGAGTTCAATTTAACCCGCTTGAACCACGCCAAGCTTGAAAAGAGCCTAAAATAATCACAAAAACAAGGAAATATTCCAAAAAAAAGCAATAGAAAAATGGGTGAAAAATAAAATTAGGAGAATCGCTTAATTAGGAAAAGTTAACACCTTGAGTTTTGGGGTGATACTGTTTTAGTGAACAAGTATACATATTTTAAAAGTTTGCCCTAGTAAGAGTCCTTTAGTTTATTGAATACTTTTTACTGTACATTTTGTTTTTATTGAATATTTTCGTCTTCTTGTCAATTGTAAATTTATACTAGAGACAAAAGGACTAATTACTATACATTTTACATTTTTTGCAATGTAATATAACAAACCTCCCACCCCCTGTAACAGCAAGCCAGTGAAGCCTAGGTAACTCGGGCGAGTCTGAATCGGACTTGCCAAGTTTGCTAATATTGGTATATGGTTATAATTACCCAAAAGCATTTTGGCTGCAGATGGTTGTAGTAAAATCTATATAGACCACTTTTTGTGTTTCATTGTGATCAATGGAATTTAAGTTTCTCACACCATTTCTTTGTGGTTCTCCATCTTGCTTGCATGTTTTTTCCCTATCTGGAAAGTGTTGTAATTATTAATTGGATTTGACAACCTAAAGAAGCTTTGATGAGGTGTTTCAAGAAAAACCAAATTTGCATAAGGTGCTCCAAGGTGGTCCAACTCCATTCAGCATTGTGCAATTACTATTACATCTGAGAGATCCCAAACCCACTTGAGTTCTCAAAAAGGTAGGGTTTCTTTAGCCACATTCATAAGCACATAGAAAATTATTAACGATTACAACAAGAATTATTTGTTGCTCCCAAGGTTGAAAAAGTCGGCCACCAAGCAGCCTCGGAGCCTCACACGCCCTTGCCTGAAGGCAGAAAATGGCCCTACCAAGGGTTTTTTGGTAATTTCCCCCTGAAAAATGGGGGGAGAGAGTTTTGGGGGGCATTCTTGCCCCCCAAAACCCTTGTAATGAGTTTTAGAAAGAGAAAAACTCTTCAAAAATAAGGATTTGAAGATTTTTCAAAATATCAAATAACTTTTTCAACCTCCACAAATCCTTGCAAAATCGAAGGATATTCATCCCAAAAAATTTCAAAGCTTAAAATAGTTGCAAAAGAGGAGAATTTTAGAGACAAAAAGTTCTGATTTGGGCCGATATGGATTCCATTTTGAGGTGCATTTCAATATATTTAATTAGGGTTATGTATTTTTTGTGCAAAACGTATTACGATATGTTATTCCTTGCTTTTAGCTCATTGTTTTTGATATTTTATTATATGTTTTTTGATATATTATCAACTTTTGGGTTATTCTCCCATGTTGACTTTTAGTTTGAGGGAACAATTCAATGGAAAAAAGTCCATCGCCCCGAAACCCTTTTTGTTTTTATTATTTTTGGCATGAGTTACTTTACTTGTATGATTCATACTTTTTTATAATTTTTTTTGCATTAATTTAGTTATTGCCTTATCAAATCATTGCATGAGTAGGCTCCACTTTCGTAATATTTGTGATATTTAGATCGAGGAACCAAATCAATGGGTGTTAGGGTTATGTGGCCATTTAAAGGCCATATGAGAGCAAGTATTGAAATTATTATAATGAAATGTTGGCTCTGGTGAGAGTGTGGTCCACATTGGATTCTAAGGCATTATTAATGTCAAGACTCATGTATGCGTAGACTGGCTATGGCCCTGACCATTTTGAGCACAACCGATAAGGGTTTCGCTATGAGGCTACCCTTGATGAGGTCGGAGTTGTGCCCAGGGAAGTTGGCCAAGGGATTGGATGCGACCACTGTTTGTGATGGTTTGTCGGAGAGGACAAGGGCCCAAATACTCATCATTGTCATCACACGACATGTACACTAGATAGTCGTCCGAGAAGCGACCTTTTGGATAAGGGTGCGTGTTATGTACATGTGCCGAAGAGATGACTCCCTTCAACACTAAACTATGTTAGAAGGACCCATCGAGCAACGTGCTAGAATGGGGCTTGGCCTTGTCCTCAAGGAAGAACCTATAATCCATGAACTAGGATCATGTCTCCTTCAATTATTGGTGGACTTTGATAGTCTAATCATGAACCCCTGTGAAGGGTTGTGAGTCATAGGAACTATTGGGCCAGTTTGAGAAGGTGCAATGAGATATGGTTTCTAGAAAAAATAGAGTACTCCATATATTTGTTGTAATCCTAACTCTATGAATCCAATTCTCATCAAATCTTCTTAAATATATTTAATTATGTTTTAATTATATTTTAGATAATTAAAATAAACTTTTAGATCTCTCCTGGTATTTTATTTTATTGAAAAATAATTTTTTTATAGTAAAAATCAATTTTCTGGATTTATTTTAATCAAAAAGAAAAATAAAATATTTAGTAGCTTCATAAAATTTATTTTAATATCTGAAATTTTTGTTTAAAGTGTTGGGGGGCCATTGGGGTTCATTGGGTGCAACACTAGTGTGGCGTGAGGCCCACATGGCCACCCATAAGGTGAAGCATCCCACCTCCTCTTCCTTTCTTTCCTAGTTTATGGCTTGTGTAATAATCCATCCTCGTGATTTGAAAATTTTAGGAAAGTGTGTTGTAGAGATTTTGATTCATTTCAAAAGGAAAAGTGTAAGAGATTAATCGGAATGTTTTAGTATTTTCTCTACACAATATTTGATGGGAATAGAGTTATGGAAATTGAGGGGTACTGGTTCCACCTCATTCCTTTTTATCCTAATGGCTGATCTACCAAATGGATGGATAAAATCTCTTCACCCCACAAGTCTCCATGATCAAAGGTCAAGATTGAATCTCATAATGATGGCAAATGCCTAACCCTAAAAACCCTAGCCTCTATGATATATATACTAGCTATATGGGGGCCTCATTATCTACACCTCTTAATTTAGTCTCTCTCTCTGAACTAAAGGGGCAGCATGCCCCTCTCTAATCTCTCTATTTCTCTCTCTAACTTCGTTTTAGGAGTTGAGAAAACCCTGGGGGGTGGCACACCCAAGCCACAAGTAGTGGCACGCCCTAGCCCATAGGTGTTGACCTTATGCTCATGCATTGAGCCTTAGTCTAGTTTAGACAATGTCATACTCTCTATTGGATTTGCCTAGGCTTCCCAAGTTGTGAGACAAGTTTGGGCCTAGATCTCGTGTACCATTGGTGGAGGAGACCTGGTGTGGGGTGTATTAAGTCTTTAGGGGTAATTTAAGGCAACGTATACAATATTCTATTTATTTCAGGTTTCTTGATTCTATTGCAAGTCTTATGTAATTTTCAGATTCATGTTATGAATCTATTTTTGTTTTGCTGACAAGCAAGTGAGAGTCATTGGTATTCTTGTGGTTTATTTGGTTCATATATTGTATTTGGAGACTTGTAAGTGATTCGGGTCGTAATACAAAAGAAAAGATAGAAAATTTTTAATGGGTATTCACTTGCCAAAGTCACATAGTCCTACTTTTAGAAAAGTCCATTTCTTCCAAACCGATTTAATATTTCTTTTGCTAGATCACTCAGTTTACATGCACGATTCATGATATGGTATTTCAATTTCATGCTTTAAATCATAACAATTTTTATGTGTAGGAGGATGGAAAGGTAGACGAGACGTTTGGGAGCTGGGATAAAGGGTCGGTGTCCCCTTCTAGAGCAGGGAGGTCTGAGGAAGTAGGTGCAAGATACAACCCTTCAAGGGTTAGGTGGGACAGATGGCGAATGATTGAAGGAACAGAGAGGGGGTGGAGTGGCCTCGTCGGCTGAGATGGGGTTAGGTGAAATGAACGGCTGGGGAGCGAGGGAAGAAAGGGAGGATGATGTGTCCACATCGCCAGAAGAGAGGGTAGGCAGACGCAGCGCAGGGGACAGATGGCCTTTGGGGGAAGGCGCGGGTGACAAATGGCGGGAAACAGCAACCGAGGGAGACAGGTTGACAGGAGGCGACGGCGTGGGGACAGGTGGGCTGCTGAAGACGGCTCCGTCGCAGGGTTATCATGGGATGTCGGTAGGCGCAAAGAAGGGCACGTGTCGTCTGAGGCTTCTTTGTGCCTACCGACATCCCATGATAACCCTGCGACGGAGCTGTCTTCAGCAGCCCACCTGTCCCCCACGTCGTCGCCTCCTACCAACCTGTCTCCCTTGGTTGTTGTTCCTCGCCATTTGTCACCCGCGCCTTCCCCCAAAGGCCATTTGTCCCCTGCGCCGGCTCCGCCTAGCCCCTCTTCTAGTGATGTGGACACATCATCTTCCCTTTCTTCCCTCACTCCCCAGCCTTCCATTTCACCTAACCCCATCTCAGCCGACGAGGCCACACCACCGCCTCTCTCTTCCTTCAATCCTTCGCCATCTGTCCCACCTAGCCACCTTGAAGGGTCTTGCACCTACTTCCTCAGACCTCCCTGCTCTAGAAGGGGACACCAGCCCTTTATCCTCGCCCCCTAACGCCTTGTCTGCCTTTCTATCCCCGTTCTCTCTGGTTCCCTTCTCTTTTAACCCACCCCTTTCCATTACTTATCTTCCTTTTAGCCTTTCTGATATCCTCACACCCTCGCTTAGCCTTGAGGAGTCTACAGACCTTCGACATATCCTCACAATGGACAGAAACCTCCTCCCCCAATGCATCGTGACAACTCAAACCTAGGACTTCTCCCCCTCGGATAGTGACTATATCTCTTCCATGTTGGCCCCTCATCTCTCCTACACCCTGCACTCGATTCGTATCACCAGGGTAAATACGCTCCACTTTACTTGACCTTCTTCTCACCCTGCTCATTATGCTACTCTCTCCTCTGTTCAGACTCATCAATTCCTCACCTATCTCCCTTCATCCCTCTCGTCTCCTCCCCTGCCTCAGTACCCTTCCTCAGTTAACCCCCAAGCCTTCTTTTCACCTTACCCACGCTCCCTCCCTAACCTGGAGCCCTCCATTCCTTTGGAACAACCTATTGTTGCCCAATCACCTTCCCACCCTGCCTCCTATCCGGACCCCCCTATTTTCACCCCTATCCATTTGCCTGGGCCCATTTCTGAGCCTCTCCTTCCTTATCCTCTGATCTCTACCCCTCCAACAATTCAGAGATGCAGGCAAGACCGGTGGAAGAAACAACAGAAGGGCAAAATCAGCTAATAATACTAAGGAGGCAGAAGGGGATAAGGACAATAGCATCGATGCAAAAATGAAGGAGATGTACAAAATCATGGGTTTCCACCATGATGGCCCACAAGGACCGGCCCACAAGTTCTTTACTGCAAATGCGCAAAGCAGGATCAAGGTGAGACCCAAAGGACAAAGAGAATTACTTAGCCTATTCTCTTCCATCTCTTTTCAGGATAAGCCTCCATGAGACTCCCCATCTGTTTCCCTAACTCCTGCCCCAGGAGGTCATCTAGACTGGCCGTCTCCTCCTCTCCCCCTTCTAACCCATGAAGTTAGTCACATGGAATGTTTGGGGTCTAGGACAGCAGTCCAAAAGGAATGTTGTCAAAGATTTAACTCTCAAACACTCTCCCGTTGTCCTAGCCCTTATCGAAACCAACAACCAGAGCCTACTCTTCAGCTCATCTACCAATTTTGGGGCAAAAAGCCTACCCAATAGGTATCACTATCGGTGAATGGAGCTTCTAGAGGTATCTGGGTGATTTGGAATCCCTTGGATCATTCTCTCATTACTTCACACATAGGGGAATTCTCTGTGACCATTCTCCTATCTAGCACCTCTGATGGTATTTCTTGAAAATTCACAGCCGTTTACGGGCCAAACACTGCCTCGCTCAGACAAAGATTTTGGTCCGAATTGGACAATGTTGCAGCTCTCCCACAACCAATTTGATGCTTGGGAGGAGACTTCAACGTTACCAGATGGTCCGATGAGAGAAATTCCATTACCCCTATCTCTCAAGACATGAGGAACTTCACTGATTTCATTAACAGGAAGGAACTCATCGATATTCCTCTTCAAGGAAGTCGATTTACTTGGTCAAACCATGCCCATAACCCTTCTCTCTCTAAACTGATCATTTCCTATTCTCCACAAACTAAGAGGAGCAATTCTCGGGGTCCCTTGCTTTGGTCCTACCCAAACCTATTTTTGACCACTGTCACATTATCTTGGATACCAACGTAAGAAGAGGGCCTAAACCTTTCAGGTTTGAATTAGCGTGGCTAGAAGAGGCATCACACTACTATGATACCAACCGGGTGGGACTCCTTCTCATCCCAGGTTAGGGGTAGAGCAGGCTATAGACTCCAGACAAAAATTCAGCATCTCAAAACGTCCCTCAAAACTTGGAGTAAAGCTATACCTAGAAACTATTCCCAAACCAAATCCACCCTCTTGGATACCATCCAAGGCCTTGACAACCTTGAAGAATCCAGACCTTTGGACACCTCGGAACTTAACCTCAGAGCCCAGTCCAAACTGGAATACCTGTCTACCCTCAAAAAAGAAGAGATCTATTGGTTCCAGAGATCAAGGATAAAGTGGTTAAAAGTGGGTGACCAAAACACAGCTTTTTTCCATCGCATAGCTAACTGTCGAAGAAGGGACAACACTATCGCAATGCTCAAAGTCAACAACAGCTACCTGACCCAACCAGCACTAATAGAGCAAACTATTATAGAGTTCTTTCAAACTCTATACACTGCTCCAACAAGCCCGCGGCCAATAATGGCTGATCTTGACTTCCTGGCTCTCCCTAGCGACCTAGCTACTTGGCTAGAGCAACCCTTCACTAAAGATGAAATTGTACAAGCTCTTAATGCCCTAGCCAATGACAAAGCTCCCTGTCCAAACGGATTCCCGATCGCACCCTTCAAAATCCTCTGGAGCACATTTCGTCCTAACTTCATGGAGTTCTTTGAGAAATTCTTCCATAGGGGAATCCTCCACAAAGCAATCAATGCCACCTTCATAGCCCTAGTACCAAAAGTTGAAGGGGCAAAGGAAATCAAGGATTTCTACCCAATTAGCCTTCTGAACTCGACATACAAAATATTGGCTAAGGTCCTCGCCTCTAGACTTCAACAAGGCCTTCCTTCAGTGATCTCTCCTTCTCAATCAGCCTTCATCCAAGATAGACAGATCTTGGATGGGGTCTTGGTGGCTAATGAGTGCCTTCACAAGGCATTTAGCCAAGAAACCATGCCTAATCTTCAAAATAGACTGGGAGAAAGCTTATGACCATGTCGACTGGTCCATCTTGGAAGAGTTCATGGTTAGAATGGGGTTCAGGGAGAGATGGAGGAGTTGGATGAGAGGATGTTTCTCTGATCCCTACTTTTCCATTCTCATCAATGGGACACCAAAAGGTTACTTCCGTACCTCGAGGGGACTTCAACAAAGGGATCCTCTCTCCCCCTTCCTTTTTACCATTACAGCAGACGTATTCACCATATCCTTTTCCCGTCTCTACCAATCTGGCCTCCTTTCCGGTTTTAAAAGTAGTAATCACGGCCCAACAGTGTCTCACCTACAATACGTCGATACTCTCAAACTTTTCCTCCTTTGCTTTCAAAAAGCAACAGGGTTCCAAGTAAACATGGAGAAATCTAAAATGATGGGAGTAGCCATGACAAATGCAAAGGTAAGAGCCCTCATCCCAGATTGGGAATGTAAAGTGGAAGACATTCCACTCACTTACCTAGGCCTTCCATTGGGACTGGGGAAACCTAAAAACAGGCTTTGGTCTTACATTTTAGACAAAGTAGAGAGACGTCTAGCAGCCTGGAAAGGTAGATACCTCTCCCCAGCAGGAAGAGTTACCCTGATCAAAGCCACCTTGGCAAATACCCCAGCCTACTTCATGTCTCTATACCAGATAACAATACAAGTGGCTAACCACATAGAACAACTTATGCGGAATTTCCTATGGCCTGGACAGTTAAAGAAGACCAAATTCCACCTTGTAGCATGGGAAAACATCTGCTTACCAAGAAAGCAGGGGGGCTTAGGAATTTGAATCCTAAGAAAACAAAATACAGCCCTCCTAGGCAAATGGTGGTGGCACCTAGCTTCTCAACCAGACTCCCTCTAGGCTCAGGTGTTATGATGCGAATACAAAATCCAAGATGGAACATGGGTACCAGAGAGGATCCACTGACACAAAGCATCAAGGGTTTGGAAATCCTTAGCCTCTTCCCTCTCACAGTTCAGAGGACACATTAGATTTCATCCAAGAGAAGGTCATAAGGTAAAATTCTGGACAGATATTTGGCTAGGAAACTCACCACTGTGTCAGGCATTCCCAACCCTTTTCTCACTTGACTCTAACAAAAACTCAACTATCGCTGAGGAAGTGCTACTTTCAAGTGGACGGAGTGTCTGGAATCCATCGTTCAGAAGATATCTTTCGGACGAGGAAACCAACCATTTCAACTACTCCCTACTACTCTCTCCTCTCGTTTTTTCCCAACTATGGGAGTGACACTATAGTTTGGAGCCTTTCCCCTTCAGGCTCCTTCACAGTAGCCTCTTTCTATAAAAGTCTCACCCTACCCCCCACCTTTCCTCTCATCCCCACCTCAATCTTGTCAAAAGTTTGGTCAACCATTGCCCCACCTAAGATTCAGTTCTTCAATGGGATAGCCTGTTCCTAAAGAGCACTTACAGTGGAACAATTACAAAAAAGATGTATTTCTATCCCCAATAGATGCGCTCTATGTCTTTGGGAGGAGGAAAGCAACTCACACCTCTTTATTCATTGCGAATTTACCCATAAGCTATCAAGCCAAGCGCTACAACTTTTCGGCATCCAATGGGTCACACCACCCACGGTCAGGGCCCTGATTTCTTACAACTTGGAGGCTCAATGGCCTCTGGCTGGAAAAACCTTATGGAAGGCCACAATGGCTGCTACCATATGGACAATATGGATAGAAATGAATAACAGAATCTTCAATGAACTTCAGCTCCATCCACCAGCTCTCTTCCATAAGGTTATCTCGCTGACCTCTTTTTGGGCCACCAATCACAAGTTCTTCTCGGGATTATCAAGGAACTTCTTCCTTTCCCAATGGGAAAATGTCCTCAACCATAGGCCACCAAAAAAATCAAGAGCTAGCCATTGGCAACCACCACCAAAGGGCAGCATCAAGCTGAACTTTGATGGTTGTTCTCTTAGAAATCCAGGCCCGATAGGTGCTGAGGGCATCTTTAGAGACTACAAGCGAAATGTCCTCCCCACATACTCCGTGTATCTCGGAATCAATGACTCCCAATACGCAGAAGCAATGGCTTTATTATTGGGAATTAAAAACTTCAATCCATCTTGAGGCACACATCTGATTGTGGAAGGAGACTCTCAAAACACTATCTCTTGGGCAAGTGGCATGACCTCTCCCCCTTGGCAACTGACAACAATTTTTGATGAAATAACTTACATATGCAAGAATACGAACATCTCATGGAGGCATACATGGAGGACGTCCAACGATCTCGCAAATCTCATGGCGAAGGGGGGAGCTAGCTTCCATTTGGAAAACAAGGCTAGGTCCCACTCCTTTTTTGTCCAAGACCACAGTTATACTACATAGCCTGCTTCCAGGTGAGCAACCCACAGCTCTGGTGTTATTTTTTGTAAAATCATTGTAAATCTTGATACCTGGGCGGATCTTATAAGCCTTTTTTGTACATGACTGACTAATGTATTTTTTACTGAAAGACACCCATTTTTAGAGGGAGTCTTCAGTTCCTCACAGTTTTGTAACTATTACTGTCTTAGTAATACAATGTTAACCGTTCTCAAAAAAAAATGTGTAAGTTTTACTTAGATTTTTTATTGTTTCCCTTGAGCATGCTAGCTTTACTTCTTCCTTGGATTGTCAAGATATTCAAGAGCCAGTACATTTATTCTTTCGAATTCATTGCCTATTCATAATATTTTAGATGATCATTTTCAATATTCTTTGAATGATGAATTTTAAATTTCAAATATTTAGACTACATAGTTGTAAATTAATCTTGCTTTTGTGTGTGTATCTACAATTTTGGCTTCTTGTAAATGTAGTCAAGTTTGTTATTGGTGGTTTTGTCTAATTTTCAGGATTAGGAGATAGATAAGTTGATAAAGGGCTGTAAGTGAAAATGTCTTCCTCGAGTTCAAATAAACAAGGAAATCTGGGTTTGAAATATGGGTATTGTCTTCCTTTTTGAAACTGTTGACCCAATCCTAAAAACAAGAATAGGGTCGCTTGTAGATTTTGCTAAAAGGAGTATAATGCTGGCATTAATCGATTAAGAAGCATTGGCCGGAAAGAGAGGGGACGTAGCGCCATGTACTCAAGTCCCTGGAGATGTTAGGAAGGATATATCAGATCTTATAGAGGGGTCTAAAACAAGAGAGAAGAGACAATTTAACAATATGAAGACATTAGGTGATTTGTAAATATCTATGGAATAGAAGACAAAGATGAAGATGAAGACCAAACACCATTGGGCATAAGAGACCTCAAAGAAGGGGACTTATTGATACATTATTCCCCCTCTCCCAATCCTGAGGTGGTAGTTCAAGAAAGGGCGCAGGCACAAACTAATCAGGAGAGTCATTTGAAGAAACGGGATACAAAAGCGTTAATCAGCATGCGGCACAATGGTACTATCAAGCAGGTCTGTCATTTAATACTGCCAGTTTGAAGAGTTTACAAGCTATTTGGAGGTAGTGGGGCAGTTTGGCCTTGGATATAGGGCCCCTGCACCTTATGACCACAATGTTCCTTTGTTAAAAAAGAGGTGGACCCAGCAAATGAGTACCTGAAAATTATGTTTGATCTGTAGTTCTAACTTCTGAACAATAAATTATATACATTAAAAAAAAAAACCATGTTTATTAAACACAAAAAATGGAATTCTATACTCAAGAATGGGGAGAATCCAACAATCAGCAAGGATCTGCACATCCCCCCACCACCACCACCACCCTCTTTCATAATAGTAGGATGATGTATACAGCCTGCTTGAGTAACAAAAGGAATATAAAACAAACCGTATTTAAGTATTCCATCTACTCAATTTAATCCATTTCAGTTCGATAATTGGTGATCTTTGATTTCTTGTGAGTGCTATTTGGGGAAACAATTTAATTTTTGTAGATTTTTTAAGGTAAAAATATGTCTTATTTAAACTGCCACGGAGTAACAGAGCATTAAAAATATTTTTCATTAAGTTAGCGAGCAATTTGGAGGGTACTGCCCTGTTGTATATATGTGAAATCAGTGCAAAAACTATATACAAGGACCGAAATGTAAGGAGCTCTCAAAAGCTCACTATATACGAATGATCTCACTACATAACTCAAAATGCACAGTCAAGACTCTAGGTGTGAAGCAGAAAGCTCCCACCTCCCATAGATAACATTTTCATTATCATTATTTGGGAATGCTAGTACCCAGAATGCTATTTCTGATTTTCCAGGTTATTTTTCTCATCACCTCTTGAATGGATTGGGTTCGGTTTTCATTTGCCCTCTAGTTTCTTTCTTGACAAGTTACCCATATTACAATAGGGAGGAGACCCTCCACATGTAATCAAGAAATTTGTACTTGTTGGAAAGCTGCTTTTTAGTCCAATTGCCTATACTATGTGACCATTGGATCTCCACAACATTATTTGATGAATGTGTTGGGCAAAGTAACAAGTGACGAACAAATGCTCATGGCTCTCGCTCTCACATTTGCACATGTAGCAAATGATATCCACTTAAAGTCCCCATCTTTGGATTCCATCATTAGTGATTAGCCTATTTTGGTACGTCAACCATGAGGCCTAAGGATAAACTGGGTTTCCGTACACCCGTTACTTTCTAATCACCTTATGGACACTCTTAAGAGAAGTCTCCATTTTAAGAGGTCACCCAGGAGATCTCTTCTGCCCCATAATTTCCTATTACCTGCTGGCTATGCTTTTTTATGACCGGGAGAGTGCCATTTATGCCTTTTCAAACCCATGAGTCTCTCCTTGGTACTCCAAAATTCCAATGCTGGTGTCCAAAAATACTTTTTGTTTGAAAAAAAAACTATTGCAGACCACAAGGAATCTTCAATACTAGCCAATTCCCATCCTAGCTTGGCTAATAGGGCTAAATTGAATTTTCCTTTATTCTTTTCATATCAAGCCCACCTTCACTCTAGGGTTTACAAACTAAGATCCAATTAACAAGGCTTGGATGTTTCTCGCTGAGCTGGTTGCCCCAATGAAAGTTCCTTCGAAGGTTTTCGAGGGTATTGCATAGAGTGAAGGGGAGCTTGTATATAGAATATCAATTGGGGTGAGCTAGGATTTATGAGAGCTAGACGTTCTGGGTATGAGAGACTCTCAATTTTCCATCCTTTTGAGTCTAGCCATGAATATATCTAATAGGGTTTGGCAATGTTGGTTTGTGACTTTCCCTTTGAATAGTGGTAAACCAAAGTAAGTTTAGGGTATGTCCAAGGGTTTAAAATTCAAGTAAGCACAAACTTTCGGTTTTAATAGAGTTGGGGTGGAAGAATATATTTGTTTTGCAATGGTCTTTATGTAGTCTGGAGAAGTTTTGAAAGTGCTCAAAGGCGGTTTAAGAGAATGGTGGGTTTGTGGGTTAATTTTTGCAAAAACAGCACTAAAAGAAAGGAGCCTAGTTTGACACCAACAACAGTTTACGGGATTTTCAGTTTACATGATTCTTGAAACATGGGTATCTTTCGGCATATATGAATGGTACAACCAAAAACCTAGACATGATGAGGCACTGGCTGATTGGGAATCTGGTAATATCATGACTGTTTGCTGGATTCTTGGCTCTATTGGTGGCAACATTGACATATTCAACTCGACACAACTTAATAAATCCGAGATTTCTGTTATCAGATTTATCTTCATTGGAACAATGCACATCAATGCACATCAATCTCCATAAGACAAGCTAGAACTCAAACTCATGAAGTAAGTTCATTCAGGAATTATACATTTCAATGTCCTTCACATGCAATGAGTTGCCCACAAGGAACCTACCTTTCATTCCGAAGTTAAAAGATTCATATGTATTGGACATATATCCATAAACAGTAGCAGAAGTTTTAATCCCTCGCTCGGGGATTCTCCTGTTCTGATTCCCATAAATACATGAATGGGAGAGTTGAAGAAGCTACCTTGAAGCTTTGCTTAACCGTTACTAGAGTTGGAAGCTTTTCCATCCCCCGGTATCCTACGAGCTTGATGGTTGCTCAAAAGCTCTTACCAAATGAGCATATGAACCTGGCGCAAGGACCAGGAAGGTGAAAGAGAGATGGCTAGAGCATGCAGCACTATCTCTCTTTCCTCCCCAGAACATTCTCTCTAAGGCAATGGGGTTGCACGTGTTCTCTCTCTCTCTTTCTAATGGGAATCAAGTTCTTCAGCAATATGGAAACACATAACAAATGGAAACTCATGCATATTAAAATGCGTCTTTATCCCTCATAACAAATCGAAACAGGTGCACGTTCAAATGCGTCTTTGTCCCCCATAACAAATGTTGAATGACCTTTTTTTATTACATAAACATGAGTTTCCATCCTAAACGAGGCTCCCTCAGATTGTCCCATCTCAGAAATTAGGCAGTATAGGTTTCACTCAACCCTGTGAACCACCCTCATCTAAACTGAATCACAAGTCCGTCAGGGTGACCCACATTACTCAGGCATGTAATGCAATAGCATTAGCTTCCTTTGACGACCTCAAAAGTAGGGTACAGAGGGTTTGAAATGTTTAACACCAACCAGCAAGCTTTTCAATGTTGACTTTGTAGCCCTACCAAGGTAGTTCAGTAAGTTCAGGTATAAGTAAGGGTTGTCCAAGGCTTTTGGACTTTTGTTATCTTCAGAACCTCTGGTAATATCAAATGCACCTCTATCTACTATAGCATTTGCACTCAACAAAATTTGAAGTGAGAAAGAATAGCAACAGGAAGTCACTAAAGAAAATCACTCAAACGAACAGTTATGTAACTCCAAGACAAACAGCAATAACTACCACCTGACTGCTAAAATAATTTTCCCCTCTGGAAGCTACATTATACAGAAGGAAGTGAGCAAGCAAGTCCATTTAGATTCCAAACATACAACAACATCAAAGTAGTAAGTTATGCTAAAATTTTCAAGAAACAATAATTAGAGCACTTCATGAAAGAAAACACATGATAATATACACATTGGATTTCATGGTTCTTAGGAAACAAAGAATTTCAATCTTGATCATACAGTTCAGAGGGCGTCTCACTATTTAAGTTTTAAAGGGGCTGAAAGTTTGGGCATATACACTTCTCACCCTCACTACAAAAAAATATAAGTAATAAAGAATAAATGACTATCTACAATGTTGCAAGGATATTTTGGTCACTTTTTTAAAGAATTATTTTGTATATTTCATGTGCTCCCAAATGAGATGCGTGTGCACTCAAAGTTTCAGCCTGATTTGATCTGTAAATAAAATAAAATTCAAATAATGACACATGCTCTAAACAGTCTGATCAAGTTTTGGAGACCGGCAGGGTCATCGAATTCTGCAGAAATTCGGTAACCACCTAAAGGTATTTTTTCTAACTATATGTGTGTGTGTGTGTGTGTGTGTGTGTGTGTGTAGGAAAAAGTTTATAGAGTGTCAACCTTATACTATAGAAATTAGGCACACCTCAAAACCCATCATCTGAAAAGGTCGTTTTGACATTGAAAATTTTTCCAATTGACCATCTCGAGGTCAAAACGCATGAATAAGAAAAAGAAAAATTGATTTCAAGTTCTAAAAATTAATGCATAGACACGCAATGTAATTCTAATTCCTAAACAATCAGAAAAGCTAAAAGAAGAAAATATGAGTGTGCTATTTTCATTACATCCTTCGAGTTACATCACATTCATTTGACAAGAGAGAAAATTGCATAAAAACTGTGTCTTCACCTTGATGAGAATAGCCAAATATGGTTTGTTGGTAGACGCCACTTCCGGCAAAAAGCAATTATATCCGATGTCGAGTAGAATTTTGGTTTTCCCTTTCCCAACTCAGTTACAGCAGTCACAACCACTAGCAATCACAATGTAATCTATCAGAATTAGGCATTCATGGGAAGATAGAAGTAACATATCTATCAAGATTAAAGGGAAAAACAATCATACACACTATTTTTTAAACAATAGGAAACTAATGAAACACCAAAGTAAATGTAAAGCACATTCCTATGTTTCTTTGGAATCTTCATCAAGCAACCCCAATTCTACACATCCATACCAATATGCAAGATTAAGTTTGGTCCTGCTCTTGTTAGAATAATAGAATTGTTAGCAATTTTGCTCTTGTAAGATTTCCATGTAGACATCTGTATACTTCCAGCCAGAAAAGATGCAACTTTTTGCAAACCTACCCTTCATTTCTACGTAGAGGAAGCCATTTCTCTACTTCATTTTGGAACTCACCAAATGTCCCCCAAGAATTTCAGAAATGCATCTTTGTCTAAGCAAAGCTTAAAAACCCAAGACTCGATTAAGGACACAGCTGACTCACGAGTGAACTCAACTACCCGAATATCTCATGAAACTCAAATAATCTAATGAATCATAGTCAGATGACTTGGTAATCTCTTGTGAACCTCGCCATGGTCTCACTACTCAACATGATTTAAGTCAAGAAAACAGTCTCTCATTTCTCATTGTAAAACTCAGCCAAGTTCTTACTTTTTCTATTATCATTCAAATTTGTCATAAAAAACAGAGTTTTTACCATTAGAATTTTTCCGGTGCTATCCAAAGTTTCTGTCTGGAAGCATCAACATTGCCGGGAATTTTTTACAAACCTCTTGGTAAAGGATAATTATTTCCAAAGTCAAACCGCTACAGTATTTTTTGCTGTGGTTTGCTTTTGAGGGAGTGATTTGCGGACGATAAAGAAGCCTAAATATGCAAGCAACCATTCACTTGGGCTTAGATTTTGTCATTGGCAATTGATTTGGATTAATTGTTGACTTTTTTAATATTTGACCAAAAAGGTAAAAACCTACAATTTTTTATTATTTGGTGGAGGGGTGGGGGGGGGGGGGCTACAATTTTTCATGAGTTACTTCCATAGTTCTATCATTTTTTTATAGTCTTATTGCCCACTTTAGAAACTTTCAAGGATCTAATTTCTCAAACTATTGTGAATGAACTTTTAGATGACTTTATTAGTAGTCTTCAAGCTTTTTTATACATTTAGGTACAGACTCATGCAAGACTCCAATAGACTTAGATAAGACTCAATCCAGACTAAACAAAGGCTCAAACAAGAACCTTAGTTCCTTATTCTGGAGTTATACATTAAAACTCAAAATAGTCTCAGATAACAAGTTAATTAGATCTGTAGCCCCCATGTGCTTACAAATTTCAAACTAAAGAATTTAAGTGAATCCACCAACCAGAAGAAGTGCAAGATGCACAGATCCTTTTCTATTGTGGATAAGAATAGCATATTTGAATTTCATACCAACAATCAAGCAGTTAATAGTTCATTAGCTCTCTAAGGCTTCCGAAGTCAAGAAATTTTGTTGTCTTTACTAGCAAAACACCCTCCTTAAGGAGCTCAAGTAGCCCATTGTTGCCTCTTTATCATATTTAATATAATTAGCCAATATTCTTTATTAATATTTATTATTGCAGCAAGGAGATCAGCATTTATAGCATTGCACTGCTAACACTTCAATACAACTATCGAACTACTTGCACTTTTATAAATTTTTGTCATTAGACTATTTTTTGGGAAGGAAAATTCTATTCAGAAAAATTACAAAATCCAATAAAATCTCACAGGACGAAAAAATTCAACGTATTGCATTCTGATGTCCATAGGTTTTGGTGGGAAACTTAACGCAATGGGCAGGGCACTATATTGGAATAGAGATGAAAAGAACCCTGGTATCTTTTTAAACTCCATAGCATTAAGAGGGAATGCAGTGGTCGCGACAACATAAAAAGTGTTTGCAAACATTGCCAACACCGTCCTATTGACCGCTATAGAACCCCTAAGCTAGAGTGTTTTTTTATGCAATGGAAAGCTCTTTTAAACCAGACAAAGTCAAATTTCCTTGCTTTACTGGATAATCCCAACATAAAAAAAACACCCTCACCTCACTCAAAAGAGTCCAAAGGTTATGAATGTCCGTCAACCACTAACCAGATAGCCCACTGTAATTAGAGAGACAGACTTCACCCTTTCGAAGAATCTATTCACTAATCATTATCGTATGCGGCTCAAAAGGTTTAATCCATAACAGTTAGGACTTCATGCATATAGTTTCAGAACCTCTTTCAACCACCTTCCACATGTAAACAAACTTTTAGAGGCAAAAAAAAAAGCTGCAGACTGCACCCAAATGGTTGTATCAGCTCAGAAACAAAGATATATAAAGTTATGCACAGTAAAAAGTTATGAAATGCAGGATGCAGCTCGACGCACTAAGGGGCTAATGTGCCATGAAGCTCGAGGCGGGCCCATCAGTTCTTATGGGAGAAATATATATTAATTTTAAGAAAATAAACAATTTATAAATGCAAAGAATAAACGATACATGTGATTTATATGATAGTAGTCATTTTGTTTTTGCATTTCTCTCTAATATGTTCATCATCCCAGTCACTGATCAAGTGAAAAAGCCATTATTTATCACTAGTATAATTAGCATGTAAAATAAAAGGGTGCAGTTGGCATACGGATGCATCCGTAGCTGTAGAGGTAAGGTGCACCTTCAAATTTTATCATGGTATACAATTTGAATGAAAAATGTTTTTAGGATTATTTCAAAATCTATTTTTATATCTAGTTATAAAATGTTAAATTTCAAAAGTGGTAAAAATCAAGAAGATCTATAAACATATGAAAATCTTGAAAATGGACGGTGTAGATAATATGCTGTAAAATGCACTATTTCTGAGACTTAAAATCTTTTTATTTGTCATGGTCATACATCTCGATGTCGAGATGATCAATCAAACGATTTTTCAACATTAAAACTACCTTTTCCAATAGAGTTTTGAGGTGCATCCGTAGTTCTACATTATAAGGTTGCATCCTTATATAAACTTTTTCCAAAATAAAAATGATCCAATCCATTCATCAAATAGGATAAAAAAACAAAAGAATATGTCAATATACCAAGAAGTTACGTAAGAGAACATGCATGGTATAATACTCTTAAAGAGAAATTAGAGAGTAGCAAATGTAGCATAGAAATACTAAGTACCAGGCTAGTAAAACCAAAATCCAGAAAAGCTGAAGATCAAAGAACATAAAAACAAAATAATCAAAACAAAAACAAAAGAAGTTCTATTTCTTAGCACAATCACCCCTTGGTGAGTTGACAATGTGCACCTGAAATCCTTTCGATGTGAGTTGAAAATAAACTTGGAAAATTGCCATTATAGGAGTTTTGCTCTTAAAAGAGAGAGGAGGTAGAGAGGCCAAAATAGCTCCGCTCATGGGCTATATTTCAATCCACAAGCAGTACAAAAATATACAGCTGCATTAAGCTTTCATGCAGCCGCTTATTCAGTCAATGCACTGACCTAGGTAGGGGGGGAATCATGCAAACCCAGCTAAGTAGGCCCAAGAGACATAGGCCACTTCATCTCAATGCGGCCGCATTTGATAACACACCACAATCTGATGCAACCAGAATCCAAGAGGACGAGAAATAAAGAGGGAGAATGCGCCAATCATTAATCAAGCTCTATAGCTCTAGAACCCTAGTGTTCCATTATAATTTCAATAAAATATCCCATTCTCCAAAAATTAGACAGATAATCATTAAGTCCCCCCAAAAAAAAATTAATCTCTGAATTCTAAATACCCTGCAACACACTATCCCAATACACCATAGGACATTATCAGCCATAGTCCAGACCCAAACCATTGTCCAGCCTAGAATATTCCTTAGATATTCCATATTCCCTAAATATCCCATCTTAAGAAATTCAATAATCCCAAAAATCCAAAATCCCATAAATCATAAACTTAGAAAACCCAAGTATTCCTTAAATATTCCCAAGATCTTTTAGATATCACAATTATCCCATTTTAGAAGCCAAATAATCCTAAATCCCAAGACTGGTATGTCAATACTTCAAAATCTCCCAGTAAGGAAACCATATTTCCAAATTAAGTCATTTCTATAACCTGAGAAGGAGACATCGCACATCGTCCAGATTCGATTAGACCACCACCACTAGACTCAGCTCGATGTTCTGCTCAAAATTATCAAGTAATAGGGAAGAGACGGATCAGCATCGAATATGCGGCACGGATGAAAGAGAAACTCCCAACACAAGTTGTGGTGCAGGACACGTGACACCTCTATATCTGATAAGAACCATCACCTTCCTATTTTGGGGTGTATTTTGCCAAATAAAGTCAACCTTCCAGCCATTTCAACAGACCTAGACCCGAACAGAGACCCTCTAATTCCAAGTCATAGAAACGCGACAACCCTCAAACCCTAGCTTTAGGCAACTAAAACCCTAGTTCTAGGAACCCTGCTCCAATCATTATCAGAGTTCAAGATAAGTCATTTTCAATCATCAAAAGCCCTAGATGTGAATTCCTAGGCATCTCTCTTCCCCGAAGCTCATTCATTCAATCGGATCATCAATTTTGAAGACCAACTCTCATGCCAAACGTAAGGGCCCAGCTTCCAAGTTCTTTACTTCCTTTTATTTTATTTTTTTATTATTTTATTTGCTTTACTGCTTTCCTTTATTAGTTACTATATTCTATTTCTTAGTAAATTCGCTCTTCTTACCTTTCTCATTTTATTCTCTTTATTTTCTTTGTCATTCATCTTTATTTTCTTTGATTAGCCCGTGAATATATTTTGTTCATCTTTATTTACCTCTATTCTTGTTTTCTAGCTTTCTTCATTTCTTCAATAGTTTATGTTTCATGTTCCTCTTTATTCCTATTTTATTTTGTGTTTATTTCGAATTTCACAGTATCTAAGCCGGCTCACTCGCAAATATGTAAAGGATAGGTCTTGCAAGACTGATTTCTCTGCAGATCTGAATTTGACAAGATCCACCTCTCTCGACTCTTTTAAATAACTAAGTATGCGCATGATCTAAGACATATCAAACTTCCACTAGTCTGGTCGGTCTCAGATTGGCGTGTACACACAAAGCAAACAATCTCAAACTCTAACAATTAATAAATACTAAAAACCGTAATTAGTCCCAAAATTATCACTATTTTCATGCCTCTACTTTAAACTAATACTTATGGCCTAAAATAGCAAAATCATGAAAAAAAAACTAGAATTAAAAGACTTCCAAAATTCAACTTGAAGCACAAAGATAGGACACATGAATAACAATTTATGCTCCTCAGACGATAACAGCATCACAATCGCATATATCAAATATAAGTCCCTGACTCAAAAGTAAAAGGAAAGATTAGACATAAGTATGAATGTCTTCTAGTATCCCTCAAATTGAGATGCCAATTTGGCATGTTTAAAGTTTGATAGATGCAAACATGTAATCTGGAAATTGTACAAGTGTGTCCACCTCCATGTAACTCTTTGTAGTCACAGCAACAATTGCTAATCAGCTTATACTTAGGGCTTTATTTCATCCTCTAAGTCCATATCCTCAAGAAACAAATAAAGGGCTGTAACCCGGTGCTGGTCCCGCCTACGCAGGGTCCCGAGAGGGGTGAGCTGGAAACGGTCCTTATCCTCAAGAAACAAATGACAATAAAATATAGGGGCTAGGTTGTAAAGTACTTGGTAAGTGCACCCATTGCAACGGCTCCACCAGTCACCCAACCAGTTTCTCTCTTAGGGTACGCTACTATAGCTTTTCAAAATCAACAATCACAAGTTAAGAGCTCAATTTCAGTGACTGACAATTCCCCAAACCCATCTTTCCTCAAGTTCAAGACCCCACAACCAACAAAAACAGAGCCCACAACCAACAAAAATAGAGATCAAATACAAGACCCCATGGCCAACAAAAACAGATCTCAATAATACAACACCCAAACTTTCCTCAAGTTCATGGGTCTTTTCTGATCTTTCCAAAAAAAATTAATTTTAAAAGGATTTCAATATATTTACCCAAAAAAAAAAAACACCCAAACTCAGTTTTGTGCACATATATCCCAGAACGAGAAAAAGCAGAGAACCAGGAAAAGCAGATAACCAGAAAAAGCAGACTCACCTATAAAACCTGCTCACTTCTAATCTCATGCATGAATATTTTGACCCCAATGGAACCCACTAAGCTCCAACCTTATGCATGAATCTATTGGCCCAATGCTTCAAATAACCACAAGCTTCATGTAGTCGCATGATTTCTTAGCCACCCCAATAAAATTTACAATTTAAGTATTTCTGTATAAAGACTGGTGATGGTCAAAATAAAAGATTTTAGAAATCTATATGACAAAGCATCCATCCTTAATGACATACTGGTTTTACATTGCTTTGTAGAACTGCTTGTATTCACTTGTATTCACATCATTGGAATTTTGCAAAATGCAATTAATTTATTTTTTACCTAAACCATTCATGAACTTCTGGTTGTTGAAACTCGACAAGCTGCCTTGCAGACCATATCATGATAATTCATATGGAAAAAGCACAAAATTATGAGGAATTTTTAGCATAACACCAAAATAAACCAACTGATTTAACTCATACATGTAATCTGAAAGAAGAGTACGGCAAAATCATTTCATACCATAATCATCAAGTGGTCGTTGACCGTGATCTCCTAAAACAGCAGTGACCAATTCCATTGATATGCACATACGATTTTTCTGGAAAACAAGAAAGAGTAATAAGAAGCTGTTGAGATCAACAGAAAATAAAAGGTCAGGCACATCCTAAACACCCTCCACAAATCACACATGATATCTACTTTGAATCAATAGTCATTATTTTTGTTCATGATGAAACAAAAATCAGTCAAAATGCACAAAGCAACAACAAATGTAGACCTAAAACGAACCCTATTTTACTTTTATCAGGAAACTATAAAAATAGTGAGTATCGACTCAAGTCAAAATACTAATGCATAATGCAATAAAACAAAGATTAAAAGAAACAGCAGTGAACATGTTTACAATGCAACCACATCAAAAAAAAAAGTGAAACAGATAATTAAAATAAAATATTCAAAAGAGGACAAGCCAAAAAATATGATGCTCGCAAACTGAGATGATCAAAACAGAAACCACAGTCGTAAAAATCCTATGCTTCTAGTGGATACACATTGTCCCAATAAAAATAATCTCACTAGCTTTCGAAACAAAAGCGCCATGAAGTCCTTATACTCATCCTGGGAAGCCAGAAAAGATGCCTAGTGATCCAAAATAGAGAGCCTTGACACCTTGTTAGCAAGACCCGACACAACCTCTTCCTTAAGGGAGTAGAGTTTTGCTCTCAGAGTTCCCAACTTTCAAGTAAACAGAAACATGTTCACACGCTAGCAGAAGATTCCATCCTAGTTAATAAATGGGGTTGCTCAATTCAGAGGCAGCCATTGAAGCCCCAAACAATAATGCAAGATGAATGCCCACTCTAATCAAATTTAAAAGTGATGGAGGGCAAAAGTTTTCTTATTTTGTATTTTTATTCAATTTCAATGATGTATGTTGTAGTTTTAGTTTTAGGATTTATTTATAGGGTTTTTAGGATTTTTAGGGTTTTTATTTTTTTATTTACTACTCATGTGTTACTGTTCATGTACTACTATTCACGTGTTATTATTCAGAGGTTAGTGTTCATGTGTTACTGTGCACAAGGGTATTTATGGAATTTCGGTATTGTTTTAGGGGGATTTTAAAGTATTAAATATTTACTTGAATCTCAAGTTAAATTAGGGTTTCATAGGCTTATAAAAGTTGGATCTCATAGTTTAGAGTAGATGTTATTGGAATAAATTTTATTTTATGAGAGAAAAAAGTTCTTCTTTTGACTTGATTTACAGCCATGTTCTTTTTCTCTTCTTGTTGATTTTACTTGTTGAAGGTTCCGGATAACAGTGGATTCAATTTCCCACTTGTATCAAGTGGTATCAGAGCAAGGTTCGAGGACGGCTAGAGATTGTGAAGGCTTGACGTGGAGGTCTTAGCCATAGGGATGCCGATTTGATCCGACTACGCAAGGAAATCAACAACTTGATGGAGAAGGTTATAGAGCTATAGTTGTGCAAACGGTGCCAAGAAAAGTGTCCCCTAAACGAAGAGGATTCTACAGGGATAGATCCAAATCGTGAGGGTTTTTATGAAGAATGGCACAAATCAAAGTCCAACTCAAAGTTGGAGCGGAATGATGACGCTACCTTCAACCACTCATTCTATGCAAGCGCTCCGTGTTGGGAGCTTCATGCTTGGGAGAATAAATCATGGGATTTAGTTGACTTACATAATTTGAAGGAAAACAAAGTTGATCTTGGTGTAGGTCGTATCGAAAGTCAGAGGTTGTAGATTGGGATCTGCCCCCAATTTTCGATATATACTTAGATGATGAACAAGATTTTGGAAGAGATCTAATCTCTAATGGTGATCAAGACTTCGTAGGTGAACCGATCTTTGACGAAGAAAAAGATAAAGATCTAGAACATCTAGGAGATTTAAGGCATTGGAATCAGAATAGCACAATGGCAGTGTGGTCAACTCAAAATCAGCAAATTGTGGCTCTGATTTCATAAAGTGATCAAAAAGATGTTGAGAAAACCTCTAAAGGACTAAAAATTGAGTTGGAGTATCTTACATGATTTCCAATGGGAGTTCACGAATATTTGAATTTGATAAATTTGCATGGATTCCTCATTATCCCTATCAGGACCCATTTCTTGAGGAATATTTTTTACCTCGAATAGTATTTGAGCCGACAAAGAAAAAGGTCAAAGAAGGTGGTTTTGATGTTGAGTTCATCTTAACATAATTCAAAACTCGAGGACGAGTTTTTTCCAACAAAGGAAGAAGGATGGAGGGCAAAAGTCTTCTTATTTTGTATTTTTATTCAATTTCAATGATGTATATTGTAGTTTTAGTTTTAGGGTTTATTTCTAGAGTTTTTAGGATTTCTAGGGTTTTTATTTTTTTATTTTTTTATTTACTATTCATGCATTACTGTTCATGTATTACTGTTCACAAGTTGCTATTCAGGCATTACAGCTCACATGTTACTATTCATGTGTTACTGTTCATGTTTTACTGTTCACCAGGTATTTTTGGAATTTTGGTATTTTGGTATTGTTTTAGGGGTATTTTAGAGTATTAAATATTTACTTAAATCTCAAAGTTAAATTAGGGTTTCAAAAGCTTTTAAAAGGTTGGATGTCATAGTTTAGGGCAAATGTTATTAGAATAAATTTTATTTTATGAAAGAAGAAAGTTCTTCTTCTCTTTGACTTAATTTTCCGCCATGTTCTTTCTCTCTTCTTGGTGATTTACTTGATTCTGGAGAACGGTGGATTCAATTTCCCACTTTTTCTCGCTGCATTAAAAAGTTAGGCACATTTATACGTTGTTGATAGGTTGATTGGTTAATGAACCTTCTGAGACTAAGGAAAACGATGTCAATCTATTGGGAATATGTTTTCATTCCAAAACATAAAACTAGAAGGCCATGCTGTGATAATAACCCCAATAGAACTAAAAGGATAGCGACTTTCATATTCTCAGTACTAATACACTCTTTTTTCACACTTTTGGTGATGAAACTTGCAGGGTTGATTCAAAAAACTTGCAAGGTTGATTCTGGAGGAAAAACCCCCAAAATAGGGCAATTTTCCTAAGCCTCAGGTCCCCCTTCATTATCTACCCAGAATATCCACTGAGTAGAACCTCTTACTAGGTCACTTCAGTGGCCGGCTCAGGCTCAGGACCCTGGTAAGGCCAAACGTAAGTCATTGTTTACAAACACCACTCCCACTACTGGAAGCAAGAGAGGTAATTCAAAAAAAACAAGAGAAAAGATGTGTCAAGGAATTGATACACAGTTTATAACGTACAGCAATTATACCTCAAGAAATTCATTGAACTCTTCTTGCTTTTTCGCGGCATTGACACCCCATGCTTCATTAAACATTCGCCCAAGAACAAAAACACCAACAGCTGTATAACTAGATTATAGATTAGGGAAAACAAAGTTCCATCAGTTGCATGACATATATACATGTATATATGTGAGTGTGTACATACATACATACGTATATACACATATGACATATATACAAATATACATAGATATATGAATATATACGAATATACATGCATGTGTGTGTATGTGTACAAGCACGTGCACACACACACATATGTGTGTGTCCAATGGGGAAGACATCAAACTACCAGATGCCTTACCTCAAATGATAACATCGAATTATTGAAAATTTGACATTAGAAACTAATTTTCCTGGGAGTCAATCATACATGTTACCAAAACTGTTCTTTGCATATGCACCTCCCTCATGCCCCGCATACATAAAAAGAGACCCTGAGTGCTTCAGTGAAACCTGTGAAAAGGAACGACTTGTAGATTCTCTCATAATGAATCTTGACCCTTACAAAAGCTTCATCAATTCTTCCAGATTCTCTCTTCAACCATATATTTTTAAAAAAGTGTAAATATGGTACCACATCCAGACTTCAAGCATCAAAACTACTACTGCTAAAAATTACTAAATGGAGATTCAATTTTGCAATTCATAAGCAACAACCAAACTCCAAGAAATGAAGAAGAATGAAGATTATATATTGTGATAATTGCATACCTCTAAAGTAGCCAGACCATTGGAAACCATCTCTATCATCCTTGTCCTAACCTATACAGAAAATATTATTACATAAATTTTTCTTTTCAAAACAAAAAAAAAGGACCAGCCAAAGCATGCATTCCCAAAGGCACATTCTAATGGACACGATAGTAGAATAGACACAGATAATTCCAAAATCAAATCCATAAACGATTTGGTTCTTTCATAAGTAAAGTTTGGAAAAGCCTCCTCACAAAATGTTCAATACACTGATAGTTGTTTTATAGGTAAAAGGGTCACAATTCGTTGAAAGCAGTGAATAAAAGCTTGTGCTGAGTAGGAAAAATTACCAAAATCAACTCCACTTGTCAAGTGGTTCAAATTCAAGTATTAAAAACTCAGGATACTTCCGAGGTTTCTCCTTTCGTATTACTTTCTACCTTAATTTGACCAATAAATGGTTTCTTCAAAGTGTTGGGTTTGTGCTATGACATAGGTCCAAGAGTCGCTTCCATTTCCAGCTATAGTCACTTTACTTTATAAATGTCTTCACCAAAAAAAAATTGGCATAAGTCCCCTAGTGTTCCGAGTTAAACCATTTAACTTGACAAGAAGTCTAATTTCTAGCAGTGAGTGGACAACTGATTCTGAATTTTGAGCACTTGTTGAGAGATATAGAGATGATAAAAGCTACAAAATTTAAGAAATATCACGCCAGCAGTCTAGCTGCTTATAAAGAGAAAAAAGAGCGAAGAAGTGTTATATTTCAATCATCTATGATGTGTCATATGGTGGATATAAATAAAAAATCTTAGAATCCTATCATCGAATGAATAATATTTGACAATTACTAACACAACATAGTATTGTTTAATGGTTCCAGTCATTTAAATCTACAGTGCAATGCTATAACATACCAATGAGGAACCAATGTAAAGGTCTTTCTACACCACGTTTGACAATTCCAAATGATTCTTTCTACGCCACATTTGACAATTCTAAATGATCCTTTCAATCAGTGTTGCAGTTACTCCAGAACAAAGAGGGAGCAGTGGTAAAGGTTATAGTTTTAGGGAAGATCCCAAGGCCTACAGGTTTAGATTGTGGAGTGAGAAGTATACTTTGAACGATAGAAAGATAGATGGCGATCCCCTTACAATAACACAGTTCTCCCTAACATGTAACAAGAATTCATTAACTTTTCCCCAGCCCCATATCACATACAATAGAAACCACTTGCATAAACTCAATATAAGAAATCAAGCCAACTGGAATGCTACATCCTAGTTGAGTACTAAATGAAATATCCATAAATCCTATGTGAGTTTCAACCCTCCTGAAGTAGGAACCAGCATGACATCTACAAGGAAAAATAAGCAACATCCAAAATTTTAAAATGCTCCCTATGATGCAATCTCAAATCACAACTTATTTAAAAAGGCATATGCATCACCCATATGATATACCTCTTGATCTGATTTCTCATTCTCGAACTTGGGATAAAAAGTTGCCCTGATCTGGGCTTGTGAATACGTATTCTTGTCCACGGTGAACTCCGCCCCCGTAGGTCCCCTTATCCCCCTCTGGAATACAGTGCTTAAGCTATTCTTCACAACCTTTCTGTCTGTTTCTTTATCATTTTTACTCTTCGTATCAGTTCCACTATCAACGTTAATGGTAGATTCTTCTACTGATTCAGCTCCACTTACAGTGGAATACGCTTTAGGCATCCATATGCCTTTCTGAACCTTGGTAGGAGAGGCAGGGGTAGTAAAAAGAGAGATGGTCCCATATTGTATTGGAGGAATAGAATTAATCGACCACTGACCAGAAGTCTCTGGCTGTTGAGAACAACAAGGTGAATCTTGTCCGCATGGATGATAATCCTCTGAAGCATGGACTGGAACAATTATTGTCTTCGGTCTTAAAAATTCCAAGTTGGTGTTTGAAGTGAGAGGGCGCTGGGATTCTGATATTTGTAACTGGCTGACATGGGTAGAGAGAGACTCATTTATGTTTTGCTTGGACATCTCTCTCCACTGTTGATCCCTCGTACTACTACTGACTCTTCCCTGTACAACGAATTGATACGACACAATCAGAGCAGGTTCCATTGAACTATATAAAAACCAGGAATTTTCATTAAAAAAATCAGCATAAAAAAGCTCAAAATATAGCATAAAAGGGCTCCATGGATTCCGGATAAAGAGAAGTAAGGATTTGCAGAAGCCACAGAACATGGATTTTGTAGAAGGTCATTTTCCTAGATTTGGATGACATCCCAAAAAGACCATGACGAAGAGTCTAAAGTAGTTTATAGAAACAACAAAAAACTCAGAAAAATATTGAAGAATAGAGATGTGAAAAAGGCACTATCCCTGTACAAAGATTGATATACGGAGATTCAACGCAGATTCCCATGAACTTCATCAAAATACGAAAAAGCACATAAAAAATTATAAATCTGAGCTCGATGGATTTTGCAGAAGGCGAAATGAATGAATCGAGCACATGGCCCTACTAAAGCTCAAGAAAACACAATAATCTTTGGCAAGAGACGGATTTCTAAAACCAGGAGGACCATCAAAAAGAAAAATATTTGTCCTAACATAGAAGTAGTAAAAAATAACGCAAGCCCGAGAGAGACAAAGAGAAAGCTCCATTGTCGATGCATTTATCGATTAATGGAGAGATAGAGAGAGAAGCTCCATTGTTGATGCATTTATCGATTAATGTACCTGATCACGATGATGTTGTTGATGCTGGCGATGGTTAACCATTGGAGAATGAGAGAGAAAGGTGATGAACCTGCGATGTGAGGAATGGGGGAAAAGAGGAGCAGAAAGACCAAAAGAGAGTTTTAGAGAGAGAAAACTTCGAGAAGCCGACATCCACTGGATTGTTGCGCTCTTTTCCTCAGTACTTATAATGTTGTTGCGAGTGCCCAGGCACAATAATCCCCTGCTTGTTGACACTGAAGCAAGTTTCACCATTACACGTTGGCCCTAGCCCTAAACATCGGTCCAAACTACCGCCTTACTGTTCTCTCTCTTCTCAACCGAGTCCGCTCCTCTACCCTCGCTGTCTGGAGACCGCCAGTCTTGCTTCCTGCTCGCAGTGTTCCCCCCTTTAAAATACTCCTCTCTCTCTACTGTTTGGCACGCTCTCACAAAGAGTTTGGTGCTCTCTCTCCTTTGCTAGAGGTGCTCATTGCCTTGACCCTCAAAAAAGTGTGATGTGATCCATATGATCATCGTAACCGTGATTACCGTCGGATGTATTTCGCTCCTGAGATGTGCCTTTTTGAGTGGGGATCTACTGCCCTGAACCGATTGGGCCCCACTTGGGTCATTGGAGCCGGTCAAGTCTGATCGTGTGTAAATAAAAAAATTTACTATATGTAATTTGCAGTACAAGTTAGCTCGGGCTTTATACATAATTACGAGAACCCCTCAAAATCTTACTTTGTGCACAACTTCCCCCAATTTAAGTTTTGTTAGCAATTTTAACCACACGTTGACATTCCTAACAAATACCCCCAGTCCAAAAAAAGGTCATATGAATACCAAAATACCCTCTAGAATCTAGAAAGCATATTGTCCAGTACAAATTGGGGGAGATCCGACACTTTGCTTCTGGAAAGCATGCGGTCCGACACAAATAGGTACAGTCTGACACTTTGGGCATGTGGTCCGGCACAAAATGGGAGACGGTCTAGCACTTTGAGCTTCTGGAAAGCATGTTGTCCGACACAAAATAAGGGCAATCCGGTACAAAATGGGGGTGGTCTGGCACTATGGGCATTTTCATCAAAAAAATATGACTTTTTGACTTGTGGGTATTTGTTAAGAAGTTCAATTTGGAGTAAAAATTGCTAAAAATAAAAATTGGTTGGGGCTAGGTTGTCTAGAAAGTCTCCTTTTCGGGGGGGCTTTGTAATTTATCGAACAATCAAAGTAAAGCACACGTTCAACTAGTATCAAGAAATGAGCTTTCAATACTCGAAATTTGAATAATAGCCTCAAAATATATTTTCATCTTTAAAATTTAAAACTTTAAAGATAGTGTAGATCAAATCAATCCATAAAAACTTGAAAATCTTGAAAATTGACAGTTCAAAAATGCGTTACAAGATGCACTATTTCAAAACTTGAAATTCATTTTTTTCTCATGTCCATGCATCTTGATGTCGAGATGATCAATTTGAAGATATTTGGGCATCAAAACAACCTCAGGGCTTCCTTCCCAATCCAGCAAAAGTGGTTTCGGTTTGATAGTCGGTGCCCTTTTTGGACATAGGAGCTATTTACCGAGATTCAAATCAATTGACAGTTGGAGGCCCCTTTGGGTCTTGTAACGCAGTCTACCAAGGCCTAGTCAGGTGCCTTTGGAGCTTGATCCTGAACTAAAGCATGTACTGCAGTGGGGGCCTTATTAAGGCTTGGGACCTATTATGTTAAAATGGTGATCTAATTTGGTAGTTGATAGGCCTTTGGGGGCATGTAACCCGATTTGTTTGAATGATTTTGTTTTTGTTGACTTCTTGGGGGGAACTTTTTGAAAGGTTGCCAGTCCAATTTACTATCTTGGTGATCTTTTTGACATTCAAGAGCCCTTCAGGGCTGACCCAAATTGTTGCAGCTTTTCAATTATTTTTTATTTAGTAGAGGGGTGCCCCTTTGAGGGGGTATTGCTTCCCAAGCTACCGAGCTTTTCAATTTGAGTTGGTTGAAGCCGCCTAGCGAATGTTGCATCAATATGTTTATTGGTTCAGTAGTTGGGTGCCCTCTTCAGGGGCATTGCCTCTTAATACTACTGAGCTTTTCATCTTGAAGTGACTGAAGCCGCCTATGAAGGCGAGCGCTACATTCACCTTTTTATTGGTTCAGCAGTTGGGTGCCCTCTTGAGGGGCATTGTTTCCCAAACTACTGAGCTTTTCAACTTGAACTGGTTGAAGCAGCCTATGAAGGCGATCATTACATCAACATTTTTATTGGTTCAGGAGCCCTTTTGAGTTTTCAAGTGAACTTGGTGGAAGTGGTGCCGCATAACGGTTTTCACCAACTCCTTCCTTGTTTGGATCTTTTACTCATGACTTCATGGTCACATCCATCTTTAACTACTTTTACTCATGATGATCATTATCGTACTTGCATCATGCTCGGTTTCATCTTTTTTTGGAATTTTACCCATGGCTTCATGGCCACGTCCGCCTTTCTTTTCATTTTTACTCGTGGCGCCTTTTCGGGTTTTCACCATGTCGATTTTTTTTCTTTTTAAGCTCTTTTACCCATTGCTTCATGGCCACATCCGCCTCTATTTTCATTTTTCTGATAATGTGTGATGAGATGCATGGTGAAGGGTGGGAAAGTCCCCTTATTATTGATGATATAGATGCAAGAGTGGATTTGAATAAGATTTTGGGATGAATGGGTATTTTAGGTGGTTTGAAGAGGGTCATAATGGAGTTGTGGATGGTATGACCATGGAAACATGGTGGTTTTGATGCGACATTGAAGGGTTTAAACGACACATGGAATGGATGGACTGAAGACAAGGGAGTCATGAAGGGTGCGACTCGACTGGGGAGATAAGGTAGCTGATAAAAGTATGGGCACCCATGTTGAATTGGATGGTTGTGATGGAAGTGAAGATGAGAGTGAATGGATGCAACTCCACTGGGGAAATGAATACTTGATGAAGACCCAACTAGGGATCCATCTGGGGAAAATGGAGGTTTCATAGAGTTATGAGAGATGAGGGTGTGGATAAAGCTAAAGAAGGATGTAAAGGTATGAAGATGAGGGAAAGGGGATGGTAGTGGGGAGATGAAGAACATGGGGGGAAGTGAGAGGGAAGAAGGAGATAAGGGAGAGAAGAGGTAGAGGAAGGAAAGAGAGAGAGAGAGAGAGGAGACTGGCATCTAAGCTGACGGGCTCGTGAAAGTGAAAGAGAGGAGAGGGGGAGAGAGAGAAGGAGGAGGCTAGCCCTCATGAGAGTAATAGAGGAGAGAGAGAAGAAGGGGAGAGAGAAGAAAGGAGACTGGTAGCCAGGGCGCAGGTCCTGTGAGGGAGAGGGAGAGAGGGGAGAGAGATAGAAAAAGATGGGGGGTCTAGCTCCCCCTTTCGGGCATAGAACCCCCGCCTCCAAGGCCATTTTTGGCTTCAAATAAGCCATTTTCAACTAGGTCGGGCCATACCTTCGCAATGGCCTTGTCTCGCATCCTTTGGATGTCATTTGGGCCTTCAAAACGGCGTTTGAACAATAATGGCCCAGAGTAAATTTTGACATGTATGCCTTTGTGTAAGGGCAGGTGAAGTCTTTTTGCTTCTTGCATTTGACTTGAATGACCTTCATCTTCTTCCAACTAACCCTTTCTCATGGACTTGATGGGAATAATGGCTTCGTGAAGAGTTATAGGAGAAATGGCCCATTTTTACTCATTGCCTTGGAACAATCCCCTGGCTTTGTCAGCTCAGAGTATCCAGTATCCAAGTCATGCCTGTAAATTAAAAAGGGCTTTAAATGACCTTAAGCAAGCACATCAGATTTGATCAATTTATTGTATACTTAGTATCATTGGGGTTTTATTGTAGCATAACTTATTTATCTCTATTTGTTTGTCGCAATCCTCAAGGCAATATTATCCTTCTCCTCTATGTTGATGATATTATTATTTTAGGTGATGATTCCAATATTCTCTAATGATTTATTTTCCAACTTGGAAAAGAATTTGCAATGAAAGATCTTGAACCTCTTTACTACTTTCTTAGCATAGAAATATCTTATTTTTTAGGTGGGATCTTTATGTCACAAAGCATATATGTCAGAGATCTTCTTGATAGTGCCCAGATGCTAGGTGCCAAACCTATTTAAACACTAATAGCAGTGAAGGATAATGTTCACGGGAGATCTAATCCATTCCTTGATCCATCTCTTAATCATAGTAGTATTGGTGCACTGCAATTCATTATTATAACACAACTTTTCCCATAGTTTTAATACAGTGTGTCAAATTATGCATGCCCCTACAATTGCATATTTTTAGGTAGTTAAGTGAATTATTTGGTATCTCAATGGTATACAATCTTAAGGTATATGAATCATATCTGCTAGTTCACATGAGTTATATGCTTTCTCAGATGCAGACTAGACTGGTATCCAAATACTCGTCGTTCAACCACTAGTTTTTGCTCCTATATGGTTTTATTTTCATATATTGAAGTATTAGTAAACAATCGACTATGGCTTGTTCAGGTGCTGAAGCTGAATATCGATATATGACATCCATTGCTGTAGAATTAACATGGCTTTCTTCTGTTTTTCGAGACATTGGGGTGCCATTTCCTCAGCCACCAATAGTTTTTTTGTGACAAATATTGGGTGTATTTTCAGTCATATACTAGGCTAAATACATTAGAACGAATGCTCGGTAGAGTTTGAGGAGATATGAGCTTTAATGATGAATGCTTGAAGATGTGCCTTGGGTTGAGTATGCTTCTAGTCCTGATATGAGGCTAGGTGCATTCTAATCAACATTTGACAAAGATATCAACATCGAAAGTGTTGAACCGACGCTTGAGAGAGGGATTGATGTAAGTGTAAAGTTTGTAATGAATGCTGGATAAGTGTGTTGGAAATATGGCCTATCAAGGCTTAAATTCCAGTAGTCTCTCATTCAGTGGGAGTGATTGAGATATTGAAATCTTAACATCCTGTGAAATGGAGCCCATATTCTTTTACCCCAAGTACGCATGAGGTATCGAGAGTTCACGTGTTGAGAAAGCAATTTCTCAAGGAGGTGTGAGGGTTACCTCCTAGTCAGGATTTTATAGGTTAGCCTCATGTTTAGCTATCATCGGTCAGGGCTTGGATAATCCAAACGAGAAAAATATAACCCGAGTACTTAGTGAATATTTGCCTTGTATGAAATGGTCAAGACTTGTGAGACATAAATCTATATTCTGACACGAGACCATTACATGGCTTGTGCATTTTCATTTCATATGGGAAGTCGCTCTTCCAAATGCGTTATCATAGCTTAGAAGAGCTAGTGCACATGTGCTTTGAGATGACCCCTATAATTGAGTTAGATCATATCCCACAGGGGAACACCTGTAATCTATTGAGAGCCGAATAATTGCCAATTCTGGCTCAGCGGCTTTGATATGGTCAATTATGTGTCATTACTTTAGACTGTGGAACATAAATCTATTTAGTCGATCTGAGACTCGATGGAATATCATTCGGGACTAGCCCAATGGAGTACTATGATACATATAATTATTAGCCTGAGATCTCACTATACCTTTTGTCTAATTTTACAATGATGAAAAAAACCTAATACTTGCTCAAAAACACTTTAAATATTTATTGTGAATTTTAGAGAAATTTTTTGAACTTTAATTGCTAAAAAAATAACGTTTTTCAAATTAGTTGACTCAAATTCCACTTTAGTTCAGACATGATAGTGACATAAGGCTGCCATGTGGCACCCCACACCTCACTCTAGGATCACCGCCCAGCTAGGCACTGATCCCTAGGCGGGGGACTAAATTGGCAATTGGTTGCTTGTTTTATAAGGGGTTATGTTATGGTGTCTTGTTATATTTTGTTATATAATGTTATAACTTAAGACCCATCTTTTTATCACGTCTTAATTAAGTCACACATGGGTCATGCATGACATGTGTGAAGTTTAATTAATTTATTTATTTGATATTAAAGGGAAAATCCATTTTTCAAATTTGAGTTGAAAAATATCTTCACATACATTTGTGAAGGGGACATTATCTTTAAAATGATTGGTTTGAAATTTTAGATCTACAAAGTGATTGGCTGTGATAAAGTAGAATATCTCCACATATGTGAGCTTTACCAATTACTTCTTTGCCCTTTAGCCTTTGTGATTATCTACTCTAATACATTATTAAAGAAACTAAGGGTATTTTTGCAAGGCCATATTAGATACAATTGGAACAAAAACATGGGCCAATGACAAAATGGTAAAGTGGCATAACTTATGTTTAAGGGGAGTGATAATAGTGTAAAATCCCATCATTTCATCTTAATGGTTGGATGGGGATGGGTGGCTAGGTACATTAGCCTCTAATACATTAAAAAAACACATCATGAGATCTCAAACCCCAACTATTTCTTAACCCTTGAACCATTTTGGAAATTTTGCCCCCCCCTCCATTTTTCTAATTGTGAGAGAAAATTAAAAAGAGAGATTTTAGAGTTCCATTAATGGTGATCTTAATGGTGGTCATCATTTCTTATGCTTAAGTCCATAGTGTGCATTTTTGGTAAACTCCATAGAATTTTCTTTTCTCATAAGATCATATTCTTGGCATCTATAGTTGTTAGAGTTTTGAATTTATAAAAGTTTCATTGATCTTAGAATCCCCATTTGATCATCTTTTTCATCATGCTTATTCATATTGTGGTCATTCATGAGTTATAACCTATATGCATGAAAATCCATGATCATGCATAGTATTCATTGATTACTTTGCTTCAAATTCATCAAATAATTTAGTATCAGAGTGTCACTCAATTGTCAGAACTTGTTCATCACGTTTTTACCTATGGGGGTTCATAATCTTTTCATACAAGATTGTTTTGGCGGTCCGATGAATCACCGTGTGTAGTTTGGCCATAACTCTCTTGTTCTTTATCCGATTCAACTCAAACTTTTTGCATTCTATTTTGGATGATAATTCTGGTGTGTTGATATCTTAAGAAGTAATTTTAATGTGTGTAATTGTTTCCCATTTGGATTAGACACTCTTGTGAGATTGAACCACTTTTGTACAATCAGAAATGACAAAATTAAGTCTTTATAAGGCCCGATTGCGTAGCCCCGGCACAAAGGGTTCGAAACATGGCTTTTCTACTTTAATTTGGCATTATAATCCCTATTTAGTTGATTTTATTCCTTATAATTTTGTTTAGATTAGTTGCATGTTGTATTTAAGTTTTATGACATAAGTTATGTAATTTGTGTTATGAAAGTGTAATTCATAAGCTAGTATTGCTTTATATGTAATTGCCCCATAAGGGATTGGTATTTGAGTTTATTTACAGTGGTTTTACAAGGCTAGAAATGATTGTAATTGTTATTTCAAGGATTGTAACTTGTTCACTTAGTTTGGTTTTTAGCAAGTGGCTTGTTGAGGGTGTTCATTTTGCCTTGTTTTTTGGCTTAACAATTTGCTCTACTCTTTGTATCCACTATCAAAGTGAATGTTGGATAACTGTCTTAAAAGATGGTTGATAAGATATGAGTATAGTTCTTGATAACACTTATTCAGATATGCCCTAGATATGACATGAAAAATATGATATGCCCAAGATTTATTATACGAGGGCCCCGATATGCGTTCAGAGTCTTGATTCATTAGTCAGCTCCTATATGTCTTGACTTACGACCGATAAAAGATATAATACCAATAGTTTGTCAGTTAAGCCTATTCAATTTTAACTTACAATCGATAATAAAAAATATGAAAGCCATCTCATTATGAGACTGGTTCTAAGATACATATACTCTTAAAGCCCAATATGTTTATCCATGTGATATGTGGAAGAACTTGATGCGGTTTTGATGTACATATTTTCTTGAATCCATCGTTAGTTACACGTGTGCATCATAACATATGGTCTATGACAAGGTATTATGAAGATGTTTCAATTTGAGATGAGACTCTGGGATATGTATACTCCCGTGGCATATACACGCATCTCCAATGGATATTTGAGATGTTTTGGATGAGATGTGATATGACTCTTTTAATCCGTCATTTGTTAAAGATGTGGGGCTTTAACAGACAGAGCATAAGGGGAACATCATCATATGTTGAGGTAAATCCTTGAAGATATACATGTTGATGCCTGATATGCCTTATTTTGGCAATGATATAACTTGGGCAATATTCGAACTTGGCTTAACTCATGTCCATATCCACTGTTAGTTAAAATATGCCTTGACCGATGCCTTAAAACTTGATGTTTTGGGATTAAGCCGAGACTTTTCAGAGGCTCATGTTCAAGGCATTATATCCCTTGCCCTAAAGTTTCATATCAATCGCATGTGAATTAACTCATCATCCGCATATCCCGACAGTTAGAGCCTTAACAACTCTATACCCCGTGCATAATGGTCAGGATTGACACCCGATCACCAAAATTGTGATTTTTCTCTCGATATGAGGAATTTTCTAATAGGACCAGGGCCATTAGAAAAATCTATAACCCTTAAAAGGTGCGGCATCGATTGATTTATATATTAGAAGCGGTTGCAGCCGCAATTCTCTGGTTTTGATGATGCGATTTCTAACAGAAACACAGTTGTTGGGATGAACCATATATGTTTCATTTGTGATCCATTTTCAGCGAGACTTTGACCATTATGTTCATCTTTGAACTCTCTTTCACCTCTCCAAATGTTGTGAACAAAGGATGCACCATCAGGAAGCGATTGAGAATATATGAAGATGTATCCAACTAAGTTGCAAAAATTTAATGAATAGGTGATAGAAGACACCAGAATCTCTAATTTTTCTCAAGATGATAACTCTGTTAATTAAGATATCCGTGAATTCAAATTAAGAGATAAGCATTGAATGACATCTGTGTGAAAAAATGATCAATCTTAATCTATAAGGACGTCAAGATAAACGACATGATAGCGTGAATATGAAGATTAGCTTGGAGATAAGGTTAAAGATGAAGATCGAAGCAAAGATGAAGATCAAGATATGCATCAGATGAAGATGAAGGGTGTGCAGATTAAAAGATCATAGTTTCGTAATTACCAATTGAAAATAAAAACTTATCAACTCATGAAAGCTATAAAGGCATATCTCTTGATTAGAGAGGGGTTCACATTTTTCTAATCTTGATTCACATATCAATCAAGACAATTTTTTTGGTTCCTTGCTTTAGTAAAGAGTGAAATTAAGAGAAAGACTGATTGAGATATACATAGCGTGAAAGGGACAGTTATCATATATGACTGTTCTCTTAGCATGGTCAATACAGAGAGAGAGATAGAGTAGTTTATTTTTCTGCAATTCACTTGAAGGCCGTTCTCGCAGATCACACTTGAGGATCGGTATCCTTGCGTTTGAACACAAATATATGAGCTGATATGCCCTTTGATATTATTTCCCCTTTTAAATGCATTTGTATATTTTTTTCCTAGAAACGAATGTGTAGGTTTCAAGGCTTGAATCAAAGGTATTTGGCCTAAGTCAAGTTGATATAAATTGTAACAGAGGATTAAACCTCTGAAATTGTTCTGTTCCCAGTATATACATATATAAAACCTGTGTTTCTATAATATGGAATGCATGGGCGAATTTGGCCCCGAGTGCGATGTCCTCTGGTCTTTGTTTGGAGTCTAATGTTTGTTTAAATATTTTAATCGATATAAGCATCGCATTTTTCGAAGCATCCAGAACAATGCTTTCTATATGATAGTTAATCAGGTTTTTCTTATTAGGACAAAGCGCATTGAGTTAGACTATCATTTTGTGCATGAAAATGTTGCTATTGGATACTTGTCACTTGGCTAGTTTATTCTAGAAATCAAGTTGCTAGTATCTTCACCAAGTCATTGCCTTGGATGTTTTTCTAGATCTTTGCTTCAAACTTGGACATTGTGGGAGCACGAAAGTGATGCTAATAACACATTAATAAGGATAAGTGGTAAGAGAGAGAAATGAACTTTTGATAAGATAATTCTGACTCACACAAACATTAAGGTGGTTCTGTCATTGTATACATAATAGTGACAAAATGGTATAATTGACACTTTTCTATCTTGGTACATGCAACACTTTCCTATCTTGTTACACACTATATATACTTTCCTATTTTATTACATTCTCTCAACAAAAAATTGTTGCTTTTCTAAATTTGGGGTTTAACTAGCTTGGGTGAGTGGTAATATTTTCTGTTATTCTCTTGAAGTTTTTCTAGCAAAACTTGTACACATAACTGCATAAATAGTTCATCTCATGGGTAATTTTGTGAAGGATTCACTCCAAAAAATTGTCAGTGCTGTAATCAAAGAAAACTCTGTTTTCTTCTAGATATGTTGAAGATTATTAAGTGTGTTGGTGTTTGAGAGGCTCCTCCCATTAAATGTAACATTATAATGTAGTGCAAGCTTTCAGGTGTCATGTAGTGATCCTTTTTTATTGTCCTCCGGCAAATGTGTACTTCAAATTATAACTGTATAGTTTTTCGAAAAAACGTTACAATTACAACTTATTTTTTTTAAGCATGTTTAGAAACACTAACAACATAGTAGGAGGTTATACCATATTTTTTTAAGAAGTCAATTCAAATGCTAAGGATTTATGAGAATCCAAAACCAAATCACATTTCAATGTAAAATGTTGCTACAGTGTTTCTTTTCTAATATGTAGGCACAATAGCACACTGGCACTTTTAGCCTTTTTACCCCTATTACAGGTTTCTTTCTTTTCTTTTTTGCTTTTCTTTTCATTGCAAAGAAAGCTTACGTTATAAGATTGATGACATTTCTACCCTTTGTAGGTAGTAGACAACTATGGAGTGGCATTTTTTTTTTTTTACAAATATTATGAGCTTTTATTCAAAAGATGCTTCAAAAGCATGAGATTACAAAGATGGAATCAAAAGTTAGAAGTTTGCATCGAGGTAAGAGAAAGTCCATTCTTAGCAAGGCCATCGGTAGCATCGTTAGCTTCTCGGAGGGTGTGGCCGAATGAAATTCTCAAATTTGGCAGAGCACAAAGATCATGAATTTTAATCCAAAGGGTAAATAAGGACCAAGGGATCATTTGCTCTCTCCTACACCATTTAATAACATTAAAGGAGTCCCCTTCATTTATAATATTTCCATAAAATCCCTTCTCAATAATAATTTATAGGCCTTGTATGAGGGTAGTTAATTCAGCTTGATTGGCAATCGTAGAGCCACATGGATCAAAGTAAGAGAAAAGAACCATTCCTAAACTGTAGCGAAGAAGCCCACAACACCCGTCGGGCCTGGATTTCCAAAGGAGCTACCATCAAAGTTAAGTTGAGGCAATCTTCTGGAGGTGAGATCCAAGTTCTAAGGGGACGGCCAGAGAATGAAAAAGAGTTTGCAAAATTTTGTAGATTGACATAAATGTCAGTCCAAAGAACTCCCCGACCTTCAAGTGTGGAAGAGAACCAATTCCAAAGAGATTGTGAAATACGATCTTTTACTTGAGAAACCCCATCAAAAGTTCTCCTATTTTGTTCTACCCATATATGTCACGGAACAATACTTCTGAAGATTTTCCATATCACAACTCCTTTCTTTGGTAATCTCGACACAACAAGATGGTTAATAATGCTAATGAGGTTCAATGGTAACATAAAAAAACGACCAACATGGAGAAAGCCTAATACCATAAGATAGCAGAAAAGGATGGTGTAAGAAAAGATGAATACCATATTCTTCATCATTTTTATACATCAAGCATACCCTTCCCTTGCAAATTATCCACTGTTAAGTATTTTCCTTGGTAAGCACCCCATAGAAAAGCTTGGATTTTAACTTAAATAGGCCACTTCCAAATACAACCAAGTGTGGAATCAGTGTTACGTACCCGATCCATAAAGAGAAGCATGTACACATATTTAGCAGAAAAAACCAATCATTTTCAGATTCCCAAATGATCATATCCTCAAAATTAGGAGAAAAATATACTTGTTCTAGTTGATGTAAGAGATTTTGCAGCTGTGAAATGACAAAATCCGAGAGCCTATTGTAGAGGCAATCAATATTTCGGACCATACTATTAGAAGGTGAAGAAGATACCAGATCTGAAAGTTTTGTATCAAGTTGAACAACTTTGACGAAGAGGTCAAGGAACATAGAAAATAGAGGTGCATCACGAAGCCATTTGTTAAACCAAAAGAAAATGTTTTCTCCATTGCTAATTAACCATATGATATTACTGAAGACAATATTTATGTAGTTATAGATATCTTTTCAAATCTGCGATGTGAATTTACCTCATCTACTTTTTTTGATCTGATGGGTAAGATGATCGAAGTCATACTTAGCAATCAACATATCTGTCTAAAGATGTGAAGAGTTCTGAAAAATTCTCCACCACCATTTGGATAAAAGTGCCCAATTCATAAGTTTTAACTTTCTGATACTCAATCCCTCTAGTTTTGAGGGCATGCAAACTTGGTCCCAAGTCACCAAGTGATTTTTCTGTGATTATCCTCCACATTACCCTAGATGAAATTGTGCATATATACTTCAATTAGCTTGATGACTTCACTAGAAATCTACAATATAAATATCAAATAGATGGGAAGATTTGCATAGGTCGATTTGACCACCCAAAAATAAAGTTTTAGTCTTCTAAAAGTCCAATTTAACTTGATATATGTAAATGTGAGGGTCCCAAATTGCTCGAGAGAGCTTACAATTAGAGATAGAAACCTCAAGGTATTTAAGAGGAAACTTATCAATTTTACAGCCAAATACATAAGCAAGCGAATCCATAAGGCTGTTAGAGTAAGAAATGTCCACAATCGAAGTTTCATGAAAATTAACTTTGAGACCCAGAGCTAGCTAGCAGCAAAGGAGAAAAGTACTCAAATTCTAAATTTATTCTTGCTTTGCATCACAAAAAATCAAGATATCATCTACATATTACAAATGAGAAATAGTTGGCTCAGATGAAGAAACATTGAAACTTGATAGAAGACCTGCATTCACAATATTCTTGAGCATTAGATTGAAGTCTTCTGCTACTGGAATAAAGTATAAAAGGAGATAAAGGGTCTCCTTGCCTAATACCCCTAGAAGCATGAAAAACCCCTTTAGGAGAGCCATTAATAAGAACCAAAAAATGGGCCGATGAGAGGCATCCCATAATCCAAGAAATCCATCTACCACCAAACCTCATTCTTCTAATAATCTCATGAAGGACTTACCATTCAACTCTATCAAAAGCTTTCTCCATATCTAATTTAATAACCACTCCTGGTTTCTTTGATAGTTTTTTAGAGTGAATGCATTCTTGGGGTACTGAGAATGCTATCCGTAATCATATGGTCTGTAATGAAGACAAATTGTTCATCAAAAATCACAAAAGGAAGAACCAACTTAAGTTTATTTGCTAAAATCTTAGCAATAATTTTGTACAAACTAGATAAGAGGCTAATCGGCCTAATATCACCAATATCAGCAATGACATCTTTTTTTGGAATTAAAGAAATATATGTTGAGTTAATACCTTTAAGCACGTTACCAGTAGTCATGAATTCCTTAACAATTAAAACAACATCATCCTTGAGCAAATTCCGAAATCACTGAAAGAAAATGAGAGGAAAGCCATCAGAGCCCAGGAGAGCAAAAACTGCCAATTTGGCTTATTCGATTGTAACTTCTCTCTCTAAATCTGAAACCAAATAAGGTGGCTAAGATTTAAAAGGAACTCCATCCAAAATTAATTTTACTTAAAAAGGCATTTTTAAAGTATCTAATAATGGCTTCATCATGGGTTTTATAGTCACCCTCTTATACTCCAAGTAAACTCATGGCAGATATGTCATTTTGCCTTCTTCTCAGATTTGCAATTACATGAAAGAATTTGGTGTTCCTATCACATTCCTTAAGCCATTTAACTCTTGATCTCTATTTCCAATAAATTTCCTCCATCTTAAGGTAATCATGTAACTTATTAAGTAAAACATTCTTGTTAACCATCATCTCTTCAAAGAGATTATGATTTTCCTATATTGCGTTTTCAAGCATCTCTAAATCCATCAAAGTATATTCAATCTTGCCCTTAAGCTGATATTGGTTTTCTTTTTTCCAAGAGATGAGTTTGTGGTTTAGGCAGACCAACTCTTTATGAAGACAAAAGCCGAAACTGCCCAAAACATAACTGTTGGCCCATGTTTGTTTGATGATTTCAATAACCTCAGGCTCCTCCAGCTAGTTTATATCAAAACGAAAAAGCTTAGGCCCAGATAAAACTTCCTAAGTATGAAGATAAATAAGCAAATGGTTAGAGGAAAGCTTGGTAAGAGCATTAACCTTAACCAAAGGGAAGACTCTTTCCCAAGCCTCTGAAACAAGGAAACGGTCAAAGTGTTTTTCAACATTAAAACTACCTTTTTCGATGGATTTTTGAGGTGCATCCGTAGTTGCATCCTTTTATAAACTTTTTCCAAAGAATAAAGAGAACACGATTTCCTATTTGAACAACCTACGAAGAATGACCCAGTCTTCCATATCTGACTCCTCTCTGAAAATCTACAAAAGAAGAAAAATAAATACAACCATGGAAGTACGAATATCCAATTCCAAATAAAAATGAATTCCGTATTTTCAAGTGGTGTGGTGGATGATTTTCCATTCCATTCCACTTCATGAAGAGTAAGCAGGAAAAGTTGTAAACAGCCAAATAGACATGTGGAATCTTCCTCGTGCACACGCACGAAAAGAGTGTCGTGGGCAAACAGTCATTTGTTTCTTTGTTCTTGTGTCTGATGCTGCATCAGAGGACACACAGCTGAGAAAGAACAGAAGTTACACTTCCATGTCTCATCTTCACCGACATAACCAGCTTCTCTTTGCCCAAGCCAATATTTGAGGTACCACTGGATCTGGCTTTCAAACCAATGGGCATCATATGAGAAATGGTATTCCTCAAGCAATGAATGATCTGCTTGGAGTTCGTATCTGCACAAAGACAAATTAATTTCAATTTTCATAAAAGAAACAAAGTCATAGTCCAATGCTCTACATAAATTAAGGAGCATTCTCGGAGCATGTGTATAACTAACCAATCTACCTGAGCAATAATAGGTCGTGAGCTGAAGGTAGCACTGAACACATATTTCTGAAATATTTCACTAGATATTCCAAAGTCTGCATTGTCAAAAGTTGTATGCATTCATGAAACAATAATAGAAAGCGCATGCCATTATCCTCCACTAAATCTCAGGGAGAAAAATAAACTTGAATCAATTTTTAATCAGATTTATTCATTTTCACCCTGTCATTCCAGTACAATATCCAATACAAATTCCAGATTTGAAAGTGAAATTCCAGGGTTGATGGATGATTGTACCCCATGTCTTTTTAAATATCCAACAGCTCCAAGCCAAACGAGTGGCATTGAATATATACTTTAGAAATAAGAAGAACAATATCCAAGAGCATTTTCAATTAAAAAAAAAAAAAAAAACACTGAGCATTGCAAGTTGCATACCACAAATATTGCACACAAAGTACACAAGGGGAACACAAAATTTAGAGACTTCTGTTTTAGCTTCAAGTTTTTGTTCTACGACAAGCTGGGTTTCAAATTTGACTAAGGGGTCCTTACTATCCATTAATACCCCATAAATAAATCACTGAATGTGTATAGACAAACAGTACCTTTACATCAAACCTCAAACTACCAGCATACTCCTTGACATCTTTAGACAAAATATGTTGTGGACGCAGCCTGAAAAACTCATAAAACAGGTCTGCTGGGAATTTATCAGCAACTAGATTGTCCCACAAGCACTTGTAGCACATAAGCTGTAACCTGAGAAGATATTAAAAGTTTCAAAACCTTCACAGTAGATGAGTTTCCCAAGCAGAAGTGAAAAGGAAAGGGTTTTGAATTAGAAAAACAGAAAGCAATATCATAACTTTCACGCATACCAAATGAAAAATAGATCTAAAATCACCAATTAAGGTTGACTGGCAATGTCATCTTTGAGATCATGACTTGCAAATTCAAAAGAAAGAGGTCGCACAAGTTTTTCAGGAGACATATATCTCCACGGGTAAATTTTCACACAAACAAATGGTAGCTGGTAAGAGGTCATCGAAGCACAAAGATTAAGTGAATTGAAAATTCCCCTCATGCAATCATCACAGTTAAAGACAGAATGAGGCAACAGAGAAACATAAAATTCAGAAAAGACCATTTGCAGACATTGGATCCTCGCCCAGAATATCCTTCATTACTGTGAACCATGTTGAACCTCTGATGACATGACAAGATCTGTAGTCATGTCTCAATTGCTGGCACTTGTGCCATGATCATAGCTCAGCGTTTTGATTTGTATTTACCACCGTGGTCTAGCTTTTTACTGCACTATTATTGCCACATCAGAGCATTAGCACTCAAACCGTGGTTGCAACCATCTCAAGAGGTTGGCAGGAGCTTGAACATCCTCAATAGCTCTGCCCTCAAACCCTTAATCATAGGAGGTTTCTTCTAATCGTTGAGCACCTACACAGTACCTCACTGTTCCCCACTATCATCTTCTTTCTGATTGGGTCCCTAATCTCCCTTGCCACCTCCATTCTTTCATATCCATCTTTTCCCTTTTCTATATAGTGAGCTTTCACATCATTTGAAGATACATTTGTTATTCTCTGTTAAACATAGTATAAATCTTGTTTACTGCTACCATTTTGCTCCTTTAGAAGTTGATGTTGAGAACAATTAATAGACATGTAATAACCCCGGATGCAGAATACATTTTAATTAGAAGGGATAGACCACGTAAGTTTCACTTGTGCTCATAAAGCACAGGATTCATACCTATCTAACCAACCGCTCGTCGCAGAACACAGGGTGTTATGATACAATCGAATTCATACTAGGATAAAAAAGTTCATGAAACTATGCAATCTCCTAAGTAGGCCCTGGAGATTGGATTATTCAAAAGGGGAGCCATGTCATGTAATATTTTTATGCTATCCAATAAGCCTGGAAGCACAAATGCTGAGATTTGTAGAGACGGTGACTTCTGAAGAGCATCTGTATGGGGAAACAATCAAATGAGGCTATTGTATAGAGCAAACAAAAACAGTACGTGGCATCCTCAATGACCTGCTGCTCACTGTTTAACCATACACATGACATGAGCAATACTAGGTCTAGTAATAAAGAGATATAGAGATCTAGCAAGCTTCAAACAAGCAGTCAGCAGAGAGATGACTCTATGATATGACCACCCTAGTGTACAGCAATATTTGAGATGTAGCTTCGTAGGATGTACATAAATGTAACTGTTACAAGAAAAAAATATCTATCTCATTATACTTGGCATATCAGTCCAAACATAAATTCGTATCTTCTGCCAAAACACCATTCTAAACCAAGAAAATAACACAATTACGCAATGCCCTTTGTCTGGGGCTGTGACTGCAACAAATGCTTTAAATGCAGTAATACACTTAAAACATCCGTAAGTGCAAAACAATACCAGATGACAGCATATAACTAATTGTACAAGTACTCTAAACTTGCAGCAGAAATCTTCCTTCAATGGCTACCTAGTGAAATTATTCAAACCAAACACAAACCCTTCAACAAAATAAAAGTCACAAACACGAGCAAATTAGCAGCGAGCTATCCAATAGTAGATGAAAAAAGACTAGACAACAGAAGTTAATTAGCATGGATAACCAAATCTCACTTCCATCTGTAAGAGGCACCATTTTTTCCTTTTTCATGGTAAGAAAGTAATTATTAATGTGCATAAGATTTACAATATATGCAATCTCTAAAACCAAACAGAAAGGTGAAAACACATCAAAAGAGAAAGAAAGGGGGTTATTCCTAGCATTAATTTGGAGCTAAAAATAGATCTGTAAGACCCCCTCTCACAATTGAATCTGTCACGCATTTGATTCGCACCATCTATGCAAAAAGAAACAGCAAAATTTGTATCTTCTGAAAATCTTGTCAAAAAAAAAATATCCAATCTCCAGGGCCAAAAGGATTATTTTCTTTCCTAAAAGATCATGTTGAATGGATCAGCTTCTATTATCTGGAGGCCTCATTGAGGTGAGTATCATCATATGGTTGTAAAGAGAGCAAGAGCTTCCACATTAATTGCAAGTCACAATGTAAAGCTGACATAAGAAGAATACTGCCCCAATGGGAATGAAGAACACCCCCTGAGATCCAGGATTTCGTTCCATCAAATTTCAGGTTGATCCGCCTGGGTGGTGGAATATTAATCAATGATCTGTAGATGCGAAGGCCAAATCCGATCATTTTGCCAGCCCAAGCAAATCTAACATTGAGATCCACCAATGTTCTTTCCTCACCAAAGTCCATGATATACTCAGGGATATTGACCATCCTTCAGGAAGAACCAAATTTGCTCTTAAGTGTTTCATAATTTCCGAGCTAGCTAATTGGCAAGAGGATGGCCACTTAGCCTAAAAACCAAAGGATGAGGCAAATGGCGGTGACAGGAGTTGTTTGAGGGCGGGGAGTGGGGGGAGGAACCATTGCTTGAACAAATCTTCCGTTGTGGCCAGGCAACCCAACTAAAACTGTTGGATCAGAAAAAAGAATAATCAAATATTCAGAGACCACATTGCAATGTACAAATGGTTGATTAACAGTCTATACCTGTGTCTTACACAATGCATTTATTAGGAATGAGGAGTCCTCTGTTTTGTAGGTTGTAAAACATTTAAACTCCAAAGTACATGGACGGGAACTTGGCTCAATATGGATCTGGGGAGAGAATTGTAAAATTATTTCACTGAAAAAGAGCCTGTACAAATGGTGCACCAGATCAGGTCATCCAAGCCTTGGTTTCAAAAGAACAGCAATTGCAGGCAACAAAGGCTAAGCCTGTCCCTCACCTCAAAATATCTTAGAGTCGAAATTTGGCCACCAAAGCCCAACTGGACATTGTGGTGATTAACCACTCCTGGAATAGATGTCTGGGTCATTGGCAATGTGCAGCAAGTTAGGGAAGTCAGCAAGAGTTTTGGAACCAAACCAGAGGACTTGCCAAAATCGTATTTTCATCCCTACCCCGCATGAAACCTCATGTTCATTTACAAATTCTTCAGGGACAGGATTGATCCTTTTCCACGCCGCCAAGGTACCATGGCAGATCCAAGTGGATTAATAAGCCATCCAAATCTACTAACCATATATATGGGCGATAACCTTCTTCCACAATTGACTAACCCTTTCACTGGAAAGCCACAAAGCACTTGCCTGGAAACAATGAATTGACATACATTATCGCCTCATCCCTAGGCGACCGAAGTTCTTCAGCGGACAAAATGTATCCCAATTAACTATATTAAATTTGTGACCCTCAGATGATCCCTTCAGCAAGATAGCATTTTGGGTGCTCTCAATCTTCTAAATGATGGAGACATTTATAATAATAATAAAAAAATTTGGGACACCTACATCCAGAAATAGAGAGGTGTATGGAGGTCAGACAAAGCGGCATAACCAGAGCAATTCTTAATCCTAGTGAGGTAACAACCTTACCAGATAACCAGCCACCTCTCAAAGTTCCCTGTGGCACTCTCATTCCATAAAGACAGAAAAGAAGAATGCAGCAGCGGCACTTACAAGTTAAATATCTATCATAAGAATGCTAGCAGAAATTCCATTGATTCCACATACTCATGGACCTATGATTGAGGATATACAGATAAGTTGTAGCCACAGTCACATGAAATATTAATTTTCAGAGTTTGAGCATCTTGAAATCTACATCTCCGCACTGTATGCATACAAGGTAAGCTATGCTTCCCAACTTCTGACAAAAGTTTCATTTATGCCAATGTTGTTTTACTATCTTATTCTCTTTTCTTGGATTAGAGTCATAGTTGGTGCTTATCATTCCAAGAGAGCAAACATCCATTCCTAGGGTTCAGGGTCTCTAAAGTTAATTGTAGGAATATTTTAATAGAACGTACAGACAAGAAAAACTTGCATCTGCATACATTTTATATAAACATAAACATAACCAATAAAATTTGTTTCTGAATATGGAGAAAAGCATACCGGACAAAGACAAAGTCCTAAGTCACTAGAATAGTTAAGATAATCTTCTCACATACCATTAATGGACCTATAACTTGTTAGGGGCCCTTATGATTGTCAAAGACAACTTCTTTTCTTTTTTTGTTTGAATTCAAGCTTGAAATAGGGATTTTCGTCTTACTAGATTGTGCGTGATTGACACCCAGGAGGATTTTAAAATTGTCATGCCTTTAAGTCATTAAACTTCTAATCATGTTCTGGTCTTGCTTTAGGATTATAATTATCATTTGTGTCACAGTAGTCAGTACAACAAAAATAAGGATAACTACCCTCCACCCCCACCCCCATCCCCCCACCCCAACCAAAAAAAAAAAAGAAAAAGGATATTTGGAAAATAACTTAGTGCTCATATGCCAATGAGATCCCATAACCTAATGAGAACCCTGTATAGCTAATGGATAAGTTAACCAGTGTACAATTACCAAGCCGTTTATGCAGTATCTCATGTTACTAAGCCAAATGAATTACATAATATCTTACATGATAAATTTCTGGATCTAATGAGGATAACTCATATGCTCGATACGCTGATAAGTTCTCTCATAATTCCATGTGTTAAAGGAAAATCAGCCCAAAAAGTACTTATAGAAAGTTCTAGAGAGCCATTTGAACACAATCCCACATCACTTGTTAATTATGTGCGCTTGCATGCACATGAAACACATATGCGCCACTAAGATGGCCCAAAATTTATCCAAGACATAACCATACAAAGGCAAGCATTCAACAAGGAGCACATAAAAGTTAAAGCAAAAGAGCACACTCAATCAAAGTATATCTTCAGTGGAATCATAGTTTTTCAACTGCATAAATAGCAAGTAAGTGAGGAAGAGTGAAGAACAAACCTTGCATTTCTCTTTTGTGCTTCAGAGGGAAGTGTAGAACGAGAGCGAGTTTTTGTATCAATCAAAGAAAGGTTTTTCTCATTGTCTGTAACAGGCATTTGGACCTCATCAATCACCCCAACAATCCATACACCTTCCACAAGCCCAATACTAGAAAGTGACATGGTATATCAGCAAATAATAAAATTGACTACAATGTGAGGATGCATTCAACAGAATATTGCTAGTGGCCATAACTGATTGTGGTGTTGGGGAGATCATACACTAGAAGAAAAGTAATGCGTGATCAAATGGAAAATAATGACTAGATACAATCCAGGAGAACATAAAAGCATATGAATTTTGTTTCATTTATTATAGCAAACAAGCATGGAAACTCGCATGAGAGCCTTCAACAAAATGGACAAGGACAGAAGCGCGAGAAAAGGTTAAGTTTGAGGGTATGATACAAATTATAATAAAGGAAAAATGCATCCAGACAATGAGACGTATAAAGACATCTTGTATGCCTATGATCCTTTCCATCATAATTAAGGGCAAAATGCTGGCTAAAGAGAGTAAGTAGCCAACTGTATTTATGCCCTGCACCTAAAGAACACATAGAAAGCAGGGTGCCAGCCTTTAAGATCCAGGACAAGAGAAATAACTTTAATGACGATTGTGCCAAGAACCTCTTTGACGTATAGCACAAGTGCCGTGACCGGCGCACACTGTGCAGGCGCAATGGGTAGCTAGTTTATCTTTTGCTTTTCTCATTTATTTCAGATGGCCATGCTCCCACTCGAAAAATTGATAAAGAGATGGAAAGAGACCACCTGCCAAGGGCAGCATGGCATTAGGGCTTTAACTTTTTTATTTTTTTGAGAGTGCTAAGGTTATTTGTCTTTAAAGTTTATTTAATTAAGGGTATTTATGCCTTTTGGGGTTATAGAGAATTTAGAGGTAGTTTAGTCTTTCATTACTTTATTTTTCTTAGGTTATGCTCCTCGCCTCCTCTCCACAAAACTTGTTCCTAAAACCAGGGGCACATTATCCAAAGTCCCCTGCCACATGCCTCAAGGCTCGCCCCAACCCCCAAGGGCCCCCCATTGCGACTAGTATTGGCCCCTGAGGCTGCCAGTCGATTCCTCCTCATACAGCTCTGCCAACTGTACAGATCCTCAAAACTGGTCCTTGTCGCAAGCTCGAGTTGGGTTTGAAACTCCTCATCCTCATCCACCCCTCAACCAACCCCACCCTCCCCCCCACCCCCCCCCACCCCCCCCACCCCCCAACAAAACAAAAAAAATGCCCAAAAAAAAAGAAAAAAGGAAAAAGAGAAAACCAAAAAAAAAAAAAAAAAAAGCAGCAATAAAAAAAAACAAAAATTAGCTCCATAGAATAAATTGCAATCTCCTTGACAATCTGGCAGCCTCTTTGTTATTGTTGGCATTAAGAAAGCCAACATCTACTCCCTCAAATTCTTAGGCACTGTGGAACATAATGAAACGTCACCTTTAACCTCTCCAACATGTTACTTAAACTGCTGAATAACACTACTGTCTTCCCAAGATAATTACAAATAAGTTTTCCTTTCTATCAGGATGTGCTAAAATTCAGTGATGCAATGCAGGATCCTTTCTGAGATGTGACATGCTAAACCTTTATTAGAGATAAAAACAAAATTAATAACATCTCAATGATAAAAACAAGCACCTAATTGCTTTGAAAATAAAATTGGAAAGCATTATTATCCACCAAAAAAAAGAAAAAGGAAAAAGGAAACCAATGTTTCAGGCATTAATACTGTGTCAACCAAAACAGATTAAAAAGTTGGATCATAAGTTTCAGAGTTTAAAATCAGCAGTCAGCGATTCAAAATTTGAAAAAATTATAAAATCACCAAGAAATTTTTAACTATCAAAATTCAGCAAATAGTAACTTGACAATAACAAATCATGAAAATTATGAACAAAATAATGGAGGCTAATAATAACACAGCAACAACAACAAAAAAAAAAACAAAGGAAACTGAAAAACAAATCACAGAAAATAAATATTTCCTGATAAATCACGAATAAATAATCATGCACTTTGAAAAACTGCATGATCTAGCTGTTTATCAGAAAATAACGGCGAGATCTGGCATTATGCCCTAAACACATCTAGATATTAGCAGTTTTTGGGAAAACCTGACACTATTATTTGTCAAAAAAAAAAAAAGAATCATGAAAAACCAAAACCTATACAAACATGAGGTGAAATGATAAAAAAGTGTCTTAGATCATGCCTAACAGTGTCCAAACATAAAACCCTAACAAAATTGAACATTGAAACTTCAAAATATCGCATTATTTCATAGCATTTGAAGCTATTTTTGCAAAAAAAATAAAAAAGAGCATGAAAAATTGAAATCTACACAAATATTACCAGAAATGTTCAAATTCCTGTTTCAGATTGTTGCTAACATAGTCTATAGAAAATCCCCACCAAAATCGTGGATGGAAACTGAAAAATCCAAATATTCTAAAACAGACCTAGTTTAGATCTCTAGATCTCATCGAAAAGTGCTCTAATCCAAAAAATAGTGTTGCAAATCTGATAGAGGGCTCAAAAACAAAAAAACGAATCTCGTAGAGAACAGCTGAGAAATGAAGGAAATGGGCAAGAAAGGGGGATCAGGCAAAAAAAGGGTTCAAAAGGCATGAACATGATTTTCAGAATAATCACCCAATTTTCTAAAAATTAGGCGATTCCTGATTTTTGTGAAATAGGTGATTCAATGAAAACCGAGTTAATTTCTAGTTTTCCATAAGGGATTCAAGATAGTTACTGATCGATTCATTTTGAACTGGGTGATTCCAGTTTGAATCATCGAGTTTTTCAACATCGGTGTTTCCAAACTGTTACATACCTAACAGTGTAATTGTTGGTTCGGACAGGAATCACCCAGTTCGTCACAGAATCATTCAAGGAGCATCGGGTCCTTTACGAAAGCAAGAATTGTCTCACGTTATTTACAATTTCCCACTATTAAAAACTGGGTGATTCTATCAAAAAACTAGGGAATCATGAAGTTTCAAAAAATTGGGCGATTCCTCAGCCTGTTAACTTTTTCAGCCCTTGTTTGACCAATCTGCTTGTTATCATTCTCCTTCATTTCTCAGCCATTTTACACAAATGTTTTCTGAAAATTTTGTTTTTGAGCCCCTTATTAAATCTAGAACAATAGTTTTTGGATCAGAATATTTTCTTGGAATATTTTCTTACAAATATGTCTGTTTTTTGAACTTCATAACAATTTTTTTTAAAAAAAGACTGTTTTCCCCATTTTTGGTTTTTCAAAAACCGAAATTGGCGTGATTTTAGTTTTTGAAAAACCAAATTTATAGCGAGAATTTCAAAAGTTTCATATAGAGAAACACGGCCAAAAGTCTAGAGAAAAACTGAAAATCAACTAAATTCGATTTTTGCTGAATTTGTGTTTCTATAAAATAAACAAGTTTATGTAAAACCTTTTTCCCTTTTTACGAAGATTAGTCCTATTTTAATCTCATGGAGTTTAACCTAGGGTTTCTTTAGCCCAAAAATCAGCGGCTGCAACTTCTCCTACTTCTTCGGCATTGAAGATTTGTCTCCCTGGGAATTATTTTTGTGATGCAAAGCATCGAAGGAGCTTTAACTGTCTTCCATGGCTGCTGACTCGAGGGGAAGAATCGCATAATTGCAGAACTCATGCGATTGGAGAAAGAAACCAGGTTCTTAGAGGTCAGTTGCTCTCTGTTTTCTCCCTATTTTCTCACTCTTTGTTTGAAATTCATAGGCATATTCTAGTCCTTGTTCTCCCACTCTCACTCTTAGTTCTTGAATTCATGTGCTTTTGTTTCTCAGTCTTAACTCCAAACAACCAAATAGCTTTTTTTAACTCTGCAAAAGAAAAAGAAGAGAATCTTGCTGAATTTTCTAGTTTTTCAGACTCAAATTGCTGCAATCTCCATGCTTCTTATCAGAGCCTAAATTCCATGCTTGTTAACCAAGCTCCTTTAACCTTTTAGAATTAATAAAAAAAAAGAAAGAAAGAAAGAGAGATTTAGTTGAACTCTCTGGTTTTTCAGCCTAACTTGCTGCAACTTCTATGCTTCTTCTCAGCCTAAACGATTTCTAGGCTTCTTCTCAGCATCCCATCCAAATTTCTGCAAAAAACCACCAATTTCGGTTTTTCAAAAACCGAATACACCATTTCGGTATTTGAAAAACCGAAAATGGGTAGTTTCGCCATTTTAAAAAGAAAGTGTTACGAAGTTGAAAAAACAGACATACGGAAACTATTAGTTCGTAAAAACAGAAAACCAAACGGATATTTACAAAATTTTACCTTAATATTATGGAATTTTCTTACACTTTCAGGGTTCACTTGTGTTTACACAAAACCAAAATGAGGATCAAATCTTTAAAATGGTATAACCAATCATTAATAAATAAAAAGAAGAATCCAAAAGAATCTCTATCAGTACGTGTGCTAATAAGTATCCGATAAGGTAGGGCACCCAAATAGAAGAATCCACGTATCATTGTGAAAAAACCAAGCTCGGATCTCTAGATTTTTTATATTTTAGCCACTATTTCATTGTGATTTTATGTTTACATTGTGTTATCAATGATCTAGAACAGGTATGTCATCTTTTTCGCATTTGTTGTATAGACTTTGAATATTTTTAATCTTAGATTTTATTTTCGTCAAAAACAGCCTCAGATTTCTTTAAATAATGTTGTGTTTGTAGTTTTAGTGCACAATTTCCTTGGGGTTTTCAGCAGAGTTAATGGGACCGCCTAAGAAGGTGGTTGCTCTAGCTCCAGAAGCTCGATCCTACGCTCCAAGACAAGGAATTTTGTATTCAGACATTTTTTGAATTTAAAGATCTCGATTTGCAAAATTGATGATCTAAATTCCTAGTTAATGGGATCCAGATCTCTCCCATCCAAATCATGGGTTAATGAGTATGCGGAATCGGGCCTCCACCAACTTAAAATCAGGTTTCTTTTACATTGGTATCGAAGATCACAACACATTTCAAGATTCATTTACAATAGGATAGTGGATCCCTAATGTATTTAAGTTGTTTCTGAATCACCATAATTTTCAACAATACTAGAACTTCTTTTGGGCCTGATGACTATTTCCTTTTTTTTTTTTTCAGTTTCATTCCTCACTTACTAAACACTCTGATGATAACAAAAATTCAAAAATATTTAAAAATGGGATTCTTTTTATTTAATGATACTTTGTTTCTTGAATTGAGAAAAAACATTAATCATATTGTTCAACAGACTTTATTCCCAAGCTAAAGTACCCTAGATAAGTGCTCCTGAATATCAAATGATCTCTGATTAGGATGAAATTTGGTGGATTTCTAATCTAGATAGTTTCAGACCTCCACTCCAACATTTGGAATCTTGACCCAATTTTCGAAGAGACAAAAATCAAGACCTCAAATAGTTCATTGTCAGTGGATTGACAAGCTCTCTGTTCAACAGCAGCCCACATGACCTCCACTGTTGGTCCTCAATTTCTCATTTATTTTTAAAGCCTTTTGAGGTAAAATTTGGATGGATTGATCCTCTTTCACTGCCCTACAAGATCACATACTTGTTTAGGAGAATCACTACAAGACTTGAAGGTGAATTAAAGATGAAATCACACGATGAAAAGAGCCTGCTGCCTGCATCAGACTGCAGGAGCCCGAGCCTTCTTTCTTGATTTCTCCCTCGTCCTTGGTCTTTGAGCTGAAATTTGAAGGATAATGTTCATCATCCAACAAAAGGAAAATTGGCACAGAGCCAAATAATGCATCAAATTGGGTGAGAAAAGCATCCCAATTTGGAATACCAGCATCAGTGGTTTGAAATGCCACCTGTCCCACATAATTCCTTGGGCAATCTGCCCTAATTTCCTTCCAAAATTTCCCTTCGTACATCATAGTACATAATTCCATGGACAATCTGCGCTAATTTCCTTCCAAATTTTCCCTTCGGATATCAAGGGCAGCAAGTAACCTAATCCACCCCTCTTGGGCTATAATACCCCATTACCTTGGCCATTTGAGAGAGAGAGAGTAGAAGATGCATATAAGGGGATCAAGAGAGAGAAAGGAGAGAAGAAAGAAAAAGGGGAAACTCTTCCAAACTTGAGAATTAAAATAGAGCTAATCTGAGAATGAGAGAGAACAACAGGTATTAAGAAACCTTAACCTGAGAATTCAGACCTTGAAACCAAGATTTAACTGAGAGGAAGGTCGAAAATCCAGCTTGTTTTGAGCCACAAAGAAGGCCAACAAAAAGATATAAGTCAATCCCTTGTATCGATATACAAAACAAAACAAGAAATCATATGCTTCTCTGCCGTATTTTTGTTCAAGTTCTTTGTAGTGTATTGAAAAGCCCAATCAGGGGTACTCTACTCACCCAAGCCAAGTAGATGTAAACAAAATGGGCAGCTCGAGAGCACCTGTAATCCGAAGCTCTTTGAGGTGGCCATATAAATGGTACTGCTTTAATACCGGGATTCAAGTTCCGAAGCAGGCAATGGCTGAAGCGGTTTGGATCGACAACTGGGGACAAATTCCTACCGGTTCTGACCTATGGTACGTGGAAAAATTATAATAAATTCATAGAAGGTCTTTTAATATTGAATTGTTTGGGTTTGTGGAATAAATTTAATGATTATAATACTTATTTTGATGAAATTATCGAGAAACATTTGATATATTGAGAGTCTAGTTCTTGTCTGAGTGCTACACAGTCATTGCACAATTCATTAACTAGAAATGGAATTGATCCCTGTAATGACATCCATAGGAGAATAAAAAATTACATACACAGAAACATAACAATCTAATACCAAAATGAATGACATTATTCATACTAATCACCATCATCCCGATCACGAGGTACTAGAGAAAATATGAAACAACCAAATTCTAAAATACATGACTTAATTTATGGCTTCGGATTGGCTAGATGGAACAGAAGTACAATTAAGGACATTGATCACTGCAATAAGCAACAAGGATGATACTCTCATCAAGCACCCCCAATGGAATGGAGCATTTTTCAGGAGGCAAATCTCATAGCTCCTTGGATAATCAAGGTACTCAAGTTTCTTGGTTGACAAGGTCCAGAAAGTAAGCCAAAGCCCAAAAAATGTTTAATAGCTTGCTTTAAGGGGGGAAATAAACTCATGTGCAACCGTTTTGCAAGGCAGGGTTAGTTTGCCTATAAATTAATCTGACAAGATGAAGATAACACTAATTGCACTGTGTTATTCAATGTTCTACATAATTTATTAACACTTTCACCAGCTTCTAACAAACTAGGGCTCATTATCAAGTGAGAGTTCAGAAGCCTCAGGTAGGAATGCTTCAAGTTGGATAAACTTCTTAACTTCGGGATGCAGGATGAAGTAAGTGGCATTCAGGCCCAACCAATAGCTGTAAGCAAGAAGTCCTCAAGTGTTGGAACATTAAACCGAATCCTTCAAAGCCCACAAATATCCATGAAGGCGGTCCCCTCCTCTAGATGCATGGATCAGGGCTAATACTCATGGCTCCTTTAATTCAACATGAAGAATGGACACTTTCTACCGCTCAACTTTATACTTGGTACGTTGTTGATTTTTTCATCGCATGCTCTCGTATTGAAGTTGGTGATTTTCTCATCCCATGCTTTCATATTGAGGTGTAGGGTCATTTAAGAACCTTTCCGTTCAAGAAAGTCTAGCTCTAGCTTTCTTATGAACATTGTCGATGGAAAATTTATTTCTTGATTGCAATAAAGGAATAAATAGAGGAGAACAAGTCCTGTCACTTAACCTGGAAACCATACAGATGGTTCGTAGTTGTCTTTTTACATAGTACCACACACCCATTACAATATAGCATTGACCACATGCCACATAGAACCCTCAATATAGTACCACACACTCATTACAATATAGCATTGACCACAAGGCATATGGAACCCTCAATAAAATATAATATCCCAATATGGAAACCATGCAAATTTCTACGGAAATAAATTGTCATGGAATAATAACTTTACATAACTAGCATATCATACACAAAATTCCAGTGCAAATATTAGGTAATACATTATTCGGGACATAAACCATACAGTCCTATCTACGTTATACATTAAGCATGTTAATATTGCATGCAATGGCTTACAAAGTCTACAAATTGAGAATATCAATATGAATAGTGGTAAGCTCCCTTAAAACCTAAATAGGACTGAAGAATGAAGGATAGCAACGAAATAATACAATAGGACAAGTGAAATTTATCAAAAAATAGAATAGTGTATCATAAGCATACAAAAGAACACAAATTTTAGGAAAAAAGGCAGCCACTATGTACATCATTCTGACAGAAGCCAATATAATCAGCCTGAACTTGTAGAGCAAAAAGACTTAACTATATTGGATGATAATTGTAAGTAATGGGTTGTTGCTCCATAAAATGTGTAGCAAGCTCATAAGCATGGTTTGCTCATAATTACTAAGTAACCACCAAGGTAATGAGTAACAAATAATTGATAAATAGAGATCAGGTATAATTAAACAGCTATTATCCACTGTACCACATTATGAGAACTGATGAAACGCATAATGAACAACAAAAGAAAAGCAACGTACACTGGGAGCTCACGTGTCAATCCTTCAGACAACAGTTGTTTCGATCCAAAAACAAAATTCATAAGCTTCACAGCCCAAGAGTCCTCCTTTGATTGGACACAAATGTCTACTTTTTTAACAACCTGCTCTCATAACCAAAAGGAGCTTAGCAGAACTTAAATATGAATCACAAGAAGGATCTTGGTGAAACTTAATTATAAAGATGATGAAAGACATTTTCATTCCACATGGAAGTTGGAACAGAAACCAGTGCCATGAGTCACACATCAAGATATGGGGCCAATGAAGCATGGAAAAACAAATCATTTAGTATACAAACATAGTTACCAGAATGTCTCACCCAAGTGGGGATTTCACTTCGGAATCCCGATTCAATGATTCCTTCAAGATATCTTCATGGAACCCATTTCCTTGAAGCCAGGAATCTTGATTCCGAATTTTAGGAATCTTGATTCCACATTTCTGAATCTCAATTCCAGCATTTATTCAATTTCGACTCCACATTAGTTGAATCTCGATTGGATATTTCTGGGATCCAGATTCCACAACATCAAGCAATGTGATATGTAGGTGCAAGAACCCTTAATCTGATAGTGCTAGAACTTGGTAGCTATTTCCTAAAGATAATTGGGAAAGAGATTTAGGTTTGATTCTCACTGAAGGTACGGCCCTTGATAGAGCAGAATGGCGGTACATGATTTGTATTGCCAACCCAAAATAGTAGGAAAAAAGGCTCTAATGATGATGATTTAGGTTCGATTCAGATAACAATAGAGAGCACCACAATGATGAAACAAATTCCCATTTTCAACTATATATGTCAAATCAAAGTCTCAGTTTCAATTATACATAATATCCATATGTTTTGTAAACACCGTCACGTATTCCCTAGTTTACTATGAGTGTCTATTAACTGTACTTTATCTTTTTCTTTTCTTTTTTCCTTTTCTTTTTTTAATTTCATTATTTAGAAAGTTCCTTCTTGATTCAATCTAGAACCTCAAAAAACCTCGAAGCTAGTATTATGGCTACTCAACCTTAATTCCATTATTGTGATTAAACTTTTGTTTAAGTCTTTAGGAATTTTGAGGACCTTGATGTCAATACTTGAGGAACCATATCTAGGCAATGCTCAATACATCGATTCCAATACTAAGAGATTCTTGCACAAGCTTACACTAGAACTTCAAACCTTTTCCCTATGAAAAATGTGTCCTATTGATTTCTGTTGCGGTTCTATGTTTTGGGTGCATGATACCATAGATATAGGAATCTCGATTCCCATTGTGTTGAAACTCAATTCCATTGAGGTAGGAATCTCAATTCTATTTACCAAAAAAAAAAGAAGGGAATCTCGATTCCAAGTGGGTTGAAACTCTATTCGAAAATGTTCTAAATCTTGATTTAAGTTGGATTGAAACTTGATTCCAAAATGGTATGAGTGGCAATTCCAATTGGGTTGAAACTCGATTCCAAAGATATAGAAATCTACATTAGGGTTAAAACTCAATTCAAATAAAGTAGGAATCTCATTTCCTACAATATGCCCTGTACGAACAGCGATTGTGGCAACATGAATCTTCTAGTTGCCCATGGTTCCACGACCCCAATTCCTAAATTGATTTAGAATTCACAAGCGTTTAAAACAAGTATGGTAATACACAAGAAAAATGATAGTCACTAACAGTGCATTACATGGATTCTTCTATTTGGGTGCCAGACCCATGTTGGAGATGCATCAACACACAAGTTGACAAACATTCTTCTTCTTGTTTACTAACTATTTGTTACATAATTTTTAGAGACTTAAATTTCTTTTTGTTTAGAGTAGACACAGATGAACTATGAGAATATCTATGGAACATTGAGTAAACCTAAGGATTCAGCCAACAAAGGTATATTTTTTATTTTTATTTTTTTTTGGGTCCTGGTCATGAAATGGAATATTAGTAAAATGTTGATGGATTTGGTTGTCTCTTCATTAAACAAGTGTGCTGCCAAATCCAGTTTCTCATGGTATGAGGAATGTGACACCTTGTAACTGTGATTGACATTGAAACACATACCCCCTTCTATACAGCATAAAAGGAAAGAAAAAATCTTATAATAACAAAAGTACACCATTTTCATTTCTTTCTTTTGGTAAGTGACAGTGTCCACACTTAACCAGAAACTTGGAATAGAGGATTGTCACATGGATGCAAAGCTTGAGGTGAAAGTGGCCACAGCAAGTATACCGTGAGTACCACTAGATGTAGCATAAAACATTCTAAGAAATGAGTAAGGACCAAGAAAAAGCAAGGACAAATCCTTTAGGCAGGGTTAGTACCATGACTGTCAAGGTTTTAACAAGTAAAAAATGAAATTATAATCAACATACTTCATGTCACTTCTCATGAGGACCCTTGTACATTATTTCTATTAGTAATATATTGTCAAGAATTTAAAAAATTCGAGTAAATTTTTACAGTGAACACAACAATAAGAGGAAGTGGCCCTTAATAGAGCAGAATGACATACTTATGGCCTCGGTGAAGGTATGACCCTCAATAGAGCAGAATGGCAGACCAGGATTCGTGTAGCCAATCCCAATTAGTTGAAAAAAGGCTATGATGATGATGATGATGACAGCAATAAGAGGAAGTGGTTAGGCATGCCAAGCCATGTGATCACATGTATGATCATAATAAGATTTACTTTCTAGAGTTTTGAACTTCATTAAATAAGGAAGTTGTACAGGAAGGTGAAAAACACAACTAAGAGGCAATCGTGGCTATGGTGGCAAGAAATCCTAATAATAATAATATTCTTAGACACATTCAGTGTACAATCAATTCAACATTAAAATAACTTAGCTCAGTGTTATACGTCATTTTTGACGTACTTGTATCGCCGAGATGTATAAGGAGAGAGCCAATAACAACCTGGTCCTATCGGTACCCAAGACACCGCCAGACCATGGGAACACTGCAAAATAAGCCTAAAACTGGGCAACCTCTGAAAAAGTACTAGAACGGCTTCAAAAGGCATGAAAAAGGTCATTTGGGATGCTCGAAAGATACTCACAAAGTTTTGTCACATTCCGATAAGTTTTGATATGACCAGGACGAAACTCGGTTATCAAATCCAGTTCCTATTATGTTGAAAAAGGACCATATAACTACAACCGCATTTTTGGGGCCTCAAAACAGTACCAGACCACTGCCATTAGTTCCAAAACATCGAAAAACCCCCAGGGACCAAATTGTGGCTCAATCAGACCTTTCAGGACCATTATGGGCCCAAATTACTATAAAATAATGGGTTTTACACTATTGCGGTGCAGCTTCAGTGAACTAGTTTCCATTATAAATGGAAACTGTGTTTTCCCATTTCGAGATGATTTTCAAATGCTCATAACTTGCTCGTTTTGAGTCGGAAAAAGCTCAAATTTTGACACAAGCTAGGTCTCGACGACACGGTTGCTTTGAAATATGGCACGCATCATGACGTGGCCCGTAACGAGAGAATTTCTAGAGAGAACATGAGCTCGAAAGCTTAAAAATCAGATTTTATACAAGAGGACATCCCAAACTGCGTGAAGTCATAACTTGAGATCCCGATGTCGGATCGTTGCAAATATAGGTCCGTTGTGAACGTATCGCGAAGGGCTATGATTTGGTAAAGTTTTTGCGCACAATTGGAGGCCATATAATGTGAATTTTGAGGTTGAAAAAGGCAAGATTTTCTGGTCGCCGGAATCCCATTTTCCAGAGACTTCCCAAATTTGAAATATGCTTAAACGGAAACCATATTGGATGAAATTTAGTGCAAAATGATCGTGACGATGTCCTCTTCAATTTGTGATCGAAATGAGGACTCGAAACGTCATGGATCCTACCGGATTGGTGGTCGAAGTTTATGGACTTCGCCGGATTTTTGGTCCTTCATGAAAAATCCATGTCAACAGGATCAAAGGGCATCAAAATGTTTGTGATAGATCAAACATCGATTCTATGACGATTGATCGCCCCAATTACCGCCGCAAGCGTCTAAAAAAGATCTCGAAGTCTAGCAATGACAAGAGGCCCCTCATGAAGGGATGGTTTTGTCATTTGTTCAAAAGAACTAAGGGGTATTTGGGTCATTTGGTCTAAAAACGGGATTTTATTTTAATTCATTTAATATGTAATTTTCTACAATTTGGCGTAGTTTTGAGGAACCCACCCTTGTTTGTGGTTGTTCTATATAAGGAAGTTTACGTCATTTGTAAGGGGGTTTGAAAAACCCTTGGTCATTTTTGCAAGAGTTCTTGAGCATTTGGAGTAAAATTCGTGCTTGTGCTTTTACTTTGCTTGCAAGTTTAAGACCACGATGAGAGGAGAGAGAAACATTTTCTAGAGAGAGAAAATGCCCCTAGATCACCTCCCTTCTCTCTTCCTTTGTCAAGATGCCACGCATGCACCTAGGCGCATGCATGTCATCACCATTCTCTCTTAGTTTGCCCATTCACTCTCTCCTCCACGCCACCAATCTCTCAACTCAATCTCTTTCCCTAAATTCTCTCTCTCTCTCTCTCTCTCTCTCTCTGCCCTTATCCCCTAACTCCCCATCCGCCCTTATCCCCTAACTCCCTATCCACCCTCTCTCTACACGCCCCTCTCTCCAATACACTCCTCTCACTCATTCCTCTCTACATGCCCCTCTTCCACGCACGCCCAGGGCTGCACTTGAGCACGGCCCCGACTTCCCCCTCAAGTCTCCCTTTCCTTTGACCCCTTTTTATCTGCCATTTTCACTCACACGCATGCCTAAGGCCGCACATGAGCACGACCCTGGCTTCCCCAGCGTGTCTCCTTTTCCTCTGCCCCCTTTGTATCTCCCCTTTTCACGCACACGCATGCCCAAGGCCGCACCTGAGCCGGGCCCTGGCTTCCCCCCTCACGTCCCCCTTTCCTTTGCCCCCCTTTTTATCTCCCCTTTTAACGCAGACGCTGCCCAGGGCCGCACTGGAGCACGACCCCAGCTTCCCCCTCACATCTCCCTTTCCTTTACCCCCTTTTTATCTCCTCTGTTCACGCACATGCACACCCAGGGCCAAGCTTAAGGGCAGCTCCAACATTATCATAGTCTCCCCAGCTCTCCTCTCTTCCCCTTCTTATTCGTGCCCAAGCTTGGAGCCGCACCTAAGGGCCAGTCCAGCACGCCACCCCTTTGTTCCCTCTTTTATTTCTCTCCTCACGCAACCATTCTTTTTCTCTCTCCTAGTTTGTCCATTCCATGCCTCTCACCTCCACGCAACTTTTCCCTTAATTCTCTTTCCATTCTCTCAATCCAACCTCTCTCCCTAAATTCTCTCTTTCTCTCTCCAAATTTCATCTCTACATCCTCACCCTCACACCACTCTTCACTCCGCTTTTCTCTCTCAAACTCTCTCTCTTACATGCACCTCCCTCTCTCCCAAATCTCATCTCTTTCCCTCCTATCCTGTTCAATCTCTCCCCTCATTATCCCACATACCCCTCTTTCTCTCAATTCACCCAACTGTCTTTATCTCTTTCAACTCTCCCAACAAATCGTCTTTATCTATTTCAACCCTCCCAATCCCTTGGACCTCTCTCTCCTCTCCCTCATGTATTTCCCTCTCTTCTCCCTCACGTACCTCTCTCCTCTCCCTCATGTACTTCTTTCTTCTCTCCCTCACGCCAATTGTCTCTTTCTCTCTCAAATTTCTCTCTCTTACACGTAAGCTCATACACACACTCACATCATACACTCTTACACACTCACATCACTCACTCACACCACACACTCACACTCACACTCACACCACACACTACACACTCTCACTCACATATTCAAATCACACATACTCTCACTCACACTCTCACAATCACACACACTGACATCACACAATCTCTCTCTAACACGTCCCACTCACTCACATTACACGCTCTTTCTCTCTACCACACTCCTATCTCCACTCTCTTACGCACCCCTTTCACACACTTCCACCCGCACTTCAGCCATCCGAACCTACACTGTCTTGAACGCACCTTTGTCTACCCTCAACTTCTCTAGCTCTTAGTCTAGACCCCAAATTTAGCATATTACCAATAGGAGGAAACCCCAAAACGTATACCCTGAAGGGCATTTTTAGTGTGTGGATCCAAGTGATGAGCAGAGAAGCGAGGGAGCTGAATTCAAACCGTGCTGCAAGGATAGCCGGAGGGTTTTTGAAATGATCTAAGAGGGTGAATCGCCCAGACACATCCCCCAAATTCAAAACGGCAAGGTAGGTGCTCGAGCCCTTATTTGTCGGTTGAAATCTCTCTTTGTTGGTTCCTATCCGCACTAGAAGCACACGTGTGCACATGTGCGTGGGCCCCGCTGTTGTTTGAGAGAGGATTCCTCCGACTGGGTCCCCATATTAGGGCCGACCCGGGACGACGAGAAATCAGGCCTGACCAACTGGCGACTCCACTGGGGACACGCCATTCTATCGTTTGATCAGTTTGCTAGCAAACCTTCACCGCACTTGATCACACTTAAAAATGGCTTTGGGGTTTACTAACTCCTATTTCCGGGTTGGGATTTCACGATCCCATGAACACGTCCCTTAGGGGCGAGGTTTCTCAACCTACATCTCCTTTCCTTCTTTTGGGAAGCGACTAACTGCTCGCACTTGGGCTACGACCCAACCCCTACGAGAAGGGCCCCTCAGACCCCTTACTCCCCCTCTACCGGCACCAACGGTCAGTCCATTATCGCCAAATGCATAGGTGGTTCTAAAACCGCCATTCTCATACTCACCCAGCTACTGGTGGACCTTCCACCAATCTCATGTCTAAGAGTGGCCCTAAAGCCACTCCCCCTTTTCTCGCAATCCGCTCTTCTAAAACCGTTGCTTCTGTGAGTACCAAGAAGGTCACCCCCAACTCTTCTTTCCACACACGTGCCGCCCATCTCGGCATCGCATCTCACACATCCCAAACCGGCGGTTCAACTGCTGGCCCATCTCAGTGGAAGGACCACAAGGTCACTCAACACACTTTAACACCCACCATGACTAACGGCCTAGCCATTGGTTTGTCTTCTCAGGGCAAACAAAAAGCTACCCGAGTCTCTCGCACACTTTGGGTCTCTTGGGACTTAGACCCACTATCAAGAGTGGCTCTCAAGTCATTCCAATTGCATTGCATACTATTCGCTCAGCTCGGTGCAACTCAAATGCCGTCCCCAAAGAGCACACGATCAACAACCCAGTCATAGGTCAAATGCACACATATATTTGCATCGAAACAATGGTGGCCATAAGGCCACTCCAATCACTAAGGTTGGCATCCCAAAGGCTGGACCTTGTACCTCACTAAGGGTTGCCCCCCAAGCTACCCCAAACATGTCTTCGGACTCTGCACACATAAGCAGGTCTAACATTGCCCCTAGTTCTGAGGGCAAACATGAAAAGAGTCCAAAAGAACTACTCGCCTTCGTTCGGGGCAGTTCTACTTGGCCATCAAGAAAGGAAATAACGGTCAAGCCCAGATATGGGGTCAGGTGACCAAGATGCTGAAAGCCCGACTTAAGAACAAAGAAGTATCTTCCTGTCAAGAGAAGAACCCCTTCTTGCCCCTTGCTACCCTTGGCACTAGTGAGGTCGAAGAAGTCTACCACACCATACAGGTCAAAGAGGTCACTCAGGGCATAGTGGGGCCAGTGATCTACAAGGTCCAAAGGCCGGCTCGGGGCAAAGAAGAGTCTACAAACAGGGCAAAGAGCCAGTCTGACATCAACAATCCCATAAAGTCCAGACAAGCTGAGCCACTACCCATTCAAGCCCCTGAGGCAGAACTTGCTCGGCTTGAGCTTGTTGCAGCTTAGATCCTCAAAAAAACTCCACTCGAGCCCATTTCAAGTTGGGCAGCCTTCTCAAAGCAACTAGCTCCGAGCATGTCATCAGGTTGGAGCCTAAGACAGCTCAATCTGAGCTCAGGGCAGCTCATGAGCCCGAGGAAGTTATGGAGCATGCGGAAAAGAGTATTTTGGCCCCCTCTAAAGAAGCCATTATATGCTCGCTTAAGCAAAGTATCCTCCGGATGGTGCAAGTTCTGAACCAAGAAGAGATTGGTTTCACTACCATGTTGCGAGAAAATGACCCACCATCCCACAGTCTTCACCGACATCCCGGCTCCCAAGACCGAAATCAAAGAGCAAGTCAGTATTGTTAAACTGCTTCAAAGGGCTGAGCGCCTCATTGCCAGGATAAACCTCATAAACAAGGAAGAGGCTCTGTCACCATTCGTCCTCTCTACTCTTTTATCGGGATTCATCCTAGAATCTCGGAGATCCGATGAACCAGATTCTTCTTTGGCCAATTCGAGAGATGCGACCGCCATTTCATCTGCCCAATCACTCCATCCTCTGATGAGAGCTCGCCACTCATTTGAGGAAACCAACCCAATAACAATGGGTGCGATGAGGTGCATTCCCTCTACTGATAACCTCAACAAAGTGGCTTCTCCATGCCTTGAAGGTGCCATGGTCCCCTATGAGGCCGATTGCAAGTTCTATTCGTGCCTCGAAAGCCTCATTTGTTCTCTTGATGACGAGGCCTCATCATCTTATGAGAGTTGCACATCCTCATTTGATGGTGAAGAGCTCGATGCTGATGATGTGGCCTTCCTCACCCTCATCAGTCCAATCACCCCATCCTTTAATGAGAGCTTGTCACTCTCATTCGAGGAAAACCACTCCCCAATAGTGGAAGAAGTTGTCCCCTTTACTAGAAACCTCACTGAAGTGGCTTCCCCATGCCCCAAAGGTGCCATGATTCCCTATGAGGCCGATTGGATGCCTTATCCATGCCTCGAAAGCTTCATATGCCCTTTTGATGAGGATGAAGCGACCTCACTATCTTATGCGAATTTCACAGTCTCATTCGATGACGGCGATAGTCATGCCTTAAAAAGTGAAACAGGCTCAAGGAAAGGCTTGTTGAAGTAGCAGACGAACTCATGATCGAAAACCTCATCGAACAAGAGGCCTTTAGCAAGAAAACTTTGTTGGAGTATACCACCCCAAACGAAGAAGACTCTTTCAAGGCAATCAGCCCCAAAGCCTCCAGTATCCCTTCGCTCCGCAATAACGAGCAACTCGACCCTTCATGGGAAGAAGAATCTCCAAGCATAAATATTGCCAATGCCATGGTGATTGAGAAAACGTTAGAATCCTATGGAGACGAGATGGTGCAACCAAAGGCCCCATCGAGGCAATTGCAAGCCGAGATGAGGGCGAAAGATGAAATGATGAAAACCATGAGCCAAGAGATGATGGTGTCCCATGAGGTCAAGAATGCTCACATGGCGCACCAAACTCCCTCTATCTGCTCCCAACAGCCATGGGAAGCCATTAGAAAAGTTCCACCAAAGGAATCATTACCCCCACCTACACCTCCCTCACTGCTGGTACCTTCTCCATAGGCCCAAGTTGTGGATAAGGAACTAGTGAAAGGCATAGTAGGTAGCTGAAGCATTGAAAAGATACAATATTCCAGCAGTAGAAGAGTTGAATCGCCATCGAAAACCTTATCCAGCTCATGTTGATCAAACTCCATTCCCACAAAACTACAAAAGGTTCGATTTTCCGAAGTATGATGGCACTAGCTCGTTGTAGCAACGGCACAACTCACTTTGTTTCTGCTTGTGGAAATACCGCAAACAATGAGCATTCAAGTGGTACTCACGATTACCACCAGGTTCGATTTCATCATGGGAATAAATGGAGAGAGAGTTCCTCAAGCGCTTCTGACATAAAAAGGAATGTGCAGCTTCATGAACTTCTTAATGTAAGGCAAATGCCACATGAGCCAGAGATATAGTACATCAAAAGGTGGCGCAACTTGGCTATAAATTTGGCCACTCCAGTGAGCGAGCGTCAAGAAAAGAATGCACTGGGAATTGTCAATGCATGTCAGCACAACATGTCCTTCCACATTAGCCAAACTGATTGACAAAGCAGTACGAATGGAAGACTTGCTCAAACATCATAGCAAAATATCAGAGCCCTTCACACTTGTTGAGGATAGTGATCATTCAGCAGTCACCATGCTAGATACCATGCACTTTTCGTGCCAAAACTGGCACAAGAGTTATTCCATTGATGAAGGAGTGGTCCCTGAGTTACTTGAAGCTCTCATATTTGAGGGAATGATTGGGTTACCAACGCCAAAGAGGCCGGAGGAAGTCAAAAGGAATGATGACCCTAACTATTGCCGATATCATAAAATGCTTGGTCATCTGGCCCCACTAAAGACATCATCCAGAACTTCATAGACAATGGGCAATTGAACTTGGGGCCCGATTCCATGCAAGAGGAATCATGAGCCCACATCACGTCCTGACCGCATGATGTTAAATTGCATCGCACAACGATCCTAACCGCATGACCTTAACTGCACAGTAACGGTCCAAGCTATATGACCTTAAAACTATAGCACATGTCCTGGCCGCATAACGTTAAACTGCTTCGTACAACGGTCCAAGTTATATGACCTTAAACTATGGCACACGTCCTGGCCGCATTGGCCGCTTGACGTTAAACTGCTTCGCACAGCAGTCCAAGCTATACGAGCCACACGTCCTGGTCGCATGACGTTAAACTGCTTCGCATTGAGGTCCAAGCTATACGACCCTAAACTATAGCACACGTCCTGACCGCATGATGTTAAACTGCTTCGCACAACGGTCCAAGTTATATGACCTTAAACTACAACACACGTCCTAGCCGCATGACGTTAAACTGCTTCGCACAACAGTCCAAGCTATACAACCCTAAAACTATAGCACACTTCTTGGCCGCATGACATTAAACTGATTCGTACGATGGTCTGAGCTATACGACCGTTAACTATAGCACACATCCTGGCCGCACCACGTTAAACTGCATCACATCATGGTCCAAGTTATATGACCTTAAACTATAGCGCATGTCCTGCCCGCATGACGCTACATCGTGTTGGAAATATGGCCCATCACGGCCTAAATTCCCATAGTCTCACATTCAATGGGAGCGATTGAGAGATTGAAATCTTAGCGCCTTGCGAAATGGAACTCAGATTCTTTTACCCCGAGTTCGCATGAGGTATCGAGAGTTCACGTGTTGAGAAAGCAATTTCTTAAGGTGTGAGGGTCGTCAACCTCCTAGTCAAGATTTTATAGGTTAGCCTCATGTTTAGCTACGATCGGCCAAGGTTTGGAGAATCCAAACGAAAAAAATAGAACCGGAGTACTTATTGCATATTCACCCTGTATGGAATGATCAAGACTTGTGGGACATAAGACCATTACATGACATGTGCATTTTCATTTCATACGGGAAGCCACTCTTCCAAATGTATTATTCGAGTTTGGAAGAGTCAGTACACATGTGCTTTGAAAGGACCCCTGTAATTGAGTTAGATCATGTCCCACAAGGGTACACCTGTAATCCATTAAGAGCCAGATGATCAAAAGTTCTAGCTCAGCGGCTTTGATATGGCCAATTATGTGTCCCTGCTTTAGATTGTGGAACATAGGTCTATTGGGTCGATTTAAGACTCGACGGAACATCATTTGGGACTAGCTCAATGGAATACTTCGATACCTACAGTTATTAACCTGAGATCTCACTATACTCTTTTGTCTAATTTTATAATGATGAGAAATACCTAATAATTTCTCGATAATACGTTAAATATTTATTGTGGATTTTAGAGAATTTTTTGGAATTTTATTTGCTAAAAAAATGAGGTTTTTTGAAGTGTTTGACTCAAATTTCACTTTAGTCCTGACCTGGTAGTACCATGTGGCATTCGAGTGGCCATAGGGCTGCCACGTGGCACCCCACGCCTCACTCTAGGATCACCGCTCAGCTGGGCACTGATCCCTAGGTGAGGGGATCAGATTGGCATTTGGTTGCTTGTTTTATAAGGGGTTGTGTTATGGTGTCTTGTTATATTTTGTTATATAGTGTTATAACTTAAAGTCCCTTTTTATCACATGTCTTAATTAACTCACACATGGGCCATGCATGGCATGTGTGAAGTTTAATTAATTTATTTATTTGATATTAAAGAGAAAATGCATTTTCAAATTTGAGTTGAAAAATATCTTCACACATGTGTGAAGCGGACATCATCTTTAAATTGATTGATTTGAAATTTTAGATCTACAAAGTGATTGGCTTTGATAAAGTAGAATATCTTCACATGTGTGAGCTTTGCCAATTACTTCTTTGCTCTTTACTCTTGGTGGTTATCTACTCTAATACATTATTAAAAAAAACTAAGGGTGTTTTTGTAAGGGCATAACGGATGCACTTGGAATTAAAACATGGGTCAATGACAAAATGGTAAAGTGGCATAGCTTAGGGTTAGGGTAAGTGATAATAGTGTGAAATCCCACCACTTCATCCTAATGGTTGGATGGGGATGGGTGGCTAGGTACATTAGCCTCTCATGTGCCTTTGGATTAGTGTATCAAGAGTGTTGATTGAGTCCAAGATTGCACCCATGTTATAAAAGCACATCATGAGATCTCAAACCCTAACTATCTCAACTCTTGAACCATTTTGGAAAATTTGTGCGCCCCCCCTTTTTCTAAAGCTTTGTGAGAGAAAATTGAAGAGAGAGACCCCACCTTTTTTTTTTCAAAAGGCTTTTAGAGTTCCATTAATGGTGATCTTGATGGTGGTCCTCCTTTCTTATGCTTAAGTCCATAGTGTACATTTATTAAGGTAAACTCCATCGAATTTTTTTTTCTCATAAGTTCATATTCTTGACATCCATAGTTGCTAGAGTTTTGAATTTACAAAAGTTTCATTGATATTAGAATTCCCATTTAATCATCTTTTTCATCATGCTTATTCATATTGTGGTCCTTCATAAGTTATAGCTTATATGCATGAGAATTCATGATAATGCATAATATCCATTAATTACTTTGCTTCAAATCCATCAAATACTTTAGTCTCAGTGTCACTGAATTTTCAAAAGTTTTTCATCATGTTTTTACCTATGGGGATTCATAATCTTTTCATACAAGACTGTTTTGGTGGTCCGAAGGACCATCGCGTGTAGTTTGGCCATAACTCTCTTGTTCTTTATCCCATTCAATTCAAACCTTTTGCATTCTGTTTTGGATGACAATGCCAATGTGTTGAGATCTTAAAAAGTGATTTTAAGGTGTATAATTGCTTCCCATTTGGATTAGACACTCTTGTGAGATTGAACCATTTTTGTACAATCCGAAAGGACAAAATTAAGTCCTTATAGGGCCCGATTGCGTGGCCCCGGCACAAGGGATTCGAAACATGGCTCCCGATTTTAATTTGGCATTCTAATTTCCTGTTTAGTTGATTTTATTCCTTAGAATTTTGTTTAGATTAATCGTATGTTGTATTTAAGCTTTGGGACAAAGTTTATGTAATTTGTGCTATGAAGCTAGTCTTGCTTTATATGCAATTGCCCCATAAGGAGTTGGTATTTGAGTTTATTTACAGTGGTTTTACAAGACTAGAAATAGTTGTAATTGTTATTTAAAGGATTGTAACTTATTCACTTAGGTTGGTTTTAAGCAAGTGGCTTGTTGAAGGTGTGCATTTTGCCTTGTTTTTCGGCTTAAAATTTGCCCTAGTTTTTGTATCCACTATCACATCGTACAATGGTCCAAGTCGCACAACCTTAAACCTGCGTGGCATTGGTCCAAGCTATACGACCCTAAACTGTAGCACACGTCTTGGCAACACGACGTTAAACTGCATAACGTACGGTCTTGAAGGCACGGCCCTAAACTTGCCTCTATTAGGTCTTGGTGGATGACCGTAAATACACCAATTCGATGGTCACGGCAACATGACCTTAAAATTGCCTCAAAAAAAAATGGACATGACGAAAACCCGCAAAGGCGTCATGGGTAAAAGAATAAAAAAAAAAAAAAAGAGAAGAAAATAAAAAGAGAAAGAAAAAGAAAAATGACAGACATGGTGTGCACCCCAAAAGCCACCATGGGAAAAATATATCAAAAAGAAAAGAGAAAAGACGGCTATAGTGAAAACCCACAAGGGCACTATAAAGGGAGCGTGGTGAAAACCCTTCGAGGCACTCATTCTCGAAATAAGGACGTGTTGATTCTATTATACAGGTCATCACGAATAAAAGTGTCATGGTCCAACGTCCCTGTAGCATGATGTTAAACTGCGTGACATACAGTCCGTTTGCATGACTATAAACTGCTTCTCATTCCTACATATCTCCATGGGTGGCCGCAGGACACCCTGCTACATATAGCCGCTATCATGTCCCTCTTCATAACATCCCGAGTGAAAGAGCACCATCACTCCAAGGTGTTCTCCCCAATTGAAGTATACCATAGTTCCGACTGTGTGTCTTCAAAGCATGCAATCGCCTTTTCATAATGTCATATCCCCAAGAACGCCATCACTCCAAAGTGCACTCTCCCCAAGTGAGGCGTACCATGGTCCCGACTATGTATCCTTAAAGCATGCAACCGCCTCTTTGTGCCAAGTAGCAATATCCCCAATTGTCTGTGTGACTGCAAGTCATGCCACCGCCTCTTTATATGTACCCTCCAGTGGAGGAGCACCATTACTCCAATATCCCCAGCAGAAGAGCATTGTCATTCCAAATTCAATACCACAAAAAGCTTCCCCTAAAAGAGGCGTACCACAGTTCCGACTGTGTGACTACAGACCGCGCCATTGCCTCTTCATACAACTTTAAAGCATGTAACCGCCCCTTTACACAAAGCAATATCCCAAATCAGGCCCCATAGTCTCAACTGTGAGACCTCAATGCATGCAATCGCCTACTCATAAAACCAAATCCCCAGAAGAGGAGCACTATCACTCCAAACTCAGCACCATTGGGCGCTCTCCCCAATTGAGGTGTACCACAGTTCCGACTGTGTGACTTCAAAGCATGCAATTGCTTCTCCATAAAGCCAAATCCCCAATGGAAAAGCACCATCATCTCAAACTCAACACTACATAAGTGATAGCCCCAATGAGGCATATCATAGTGTTGACTAGGGGACTTTGGACCATGTCGCTGCTTCTTCGCAATGAAATGATAATATAGCCATTAGAGGCATACCACAATCTAGATTGTGTGCCTTTGTCCTATCCATTTCACACATCAGCTCATCCATGAGCAATTGCTCCCTGCCAACCACTTCATCTCTCATGTCTCTTCTGGTCTCCGTTTCCCCAATTGAGGCACACCACTCATGCTCTCTTGAGCCTCCATCATTCATGTTTCGAGGCCAAATCACAAGACCATTACCTTAGTCCCAAACTGTGTGGCACCTCAAATGCCACGCGTGACCTATTTTTTCATAAACCATTCTTCACATTGTTGAGAAACCTGCAGTTGTCCATTGGACCATGCACTTTATGGTGCCCCATGATCCCACTTCATGTGCAAGGACTTTAAAAGCACCCCTACTTGGTCTAAGGTGGGTGAGGACCATAAACTTTCCCTCAACAGTCCAACACGGGTGAGGACTTTAAAAGCACCCCTATTTGGTCTAAACAGGGTGTGGACTTTAAACTTTCCCTCAATAGTCCAACACGGGTGAGGACTTTAAAAGCACCCCTATTTGGTCTAAATAGGGTGAGGACCTTAAACTTTCCCTCAATGAGGCAATCACCCTTACTTGAACGCTCTCATTCAACTGCCCACTCCCTAGTCGGTTGATCCATCCACAGCCACCACGAGGCTACCTCTCTCATGTGAAACCACGTACCGTGAGAGTAAACCCTCATCTCCCTCTCGCTCTCATCAAAGGCTCCAGGCCTGTGCCTAGGCGCGGCTCTGTCAACCTCCTTTATCTCTCTCTCAACTATGCACAAAAGCTCGGGCCCGCGCATCTCCACAGCCCCGTCAAAACACCCCCTCTTTCTTATACTCTTCGCACAAAAGCTCGGGCCCACACGTCACCATAGCCTGTCAAAACATCCCCTCTTTCTTGTACTCTTCACGCGAATGCTCGGGCATGCACGTCATCGCAGCCCCATCCCCTTCTCTCTCACTTCACTAACAAAAACCTCGGCTCCACGCGTCACTGCGGCCTCGTCTCCTTCTCTCGTTTGACTACATAATCCTAGGCTCTTGCGTCACCGCGGTCCAGTCAACTCTTATGTCCCCTTTTCTCTCAACTCGCAAAGACAAGCTCGAGCACGCGTTGACATGCAGCCCTGTCAAACAAAAATGTTTCCCCCTCTTTCAACACACCACACAAGCTCCCAGGGCAGGCATAAACGTGCGGCCTTGACAAAATGTTTCTTCTCTCTCTCAAACTCATCATGAAGTTTCCTAAGCACGCACATACGTGCGGCCCTGTCCAAGCATTTTCCATCCGTCTCTCATTGATTAAAGGTTCTAGGTATGCATTTAAACCTGAACCCCTCCCTCCTGCGTCCATTGTTGTTTCTACTCTTACACATGGATTCATTCGCAGACCCACACAAGCTCTCGGCTTAGTCATGAGCTTAGCGCGCACACTTGTGCACAACAACACATAGTAGACAAATGAGCTATGCTCCTTGTTCCACTTACACACACTAACCTGTCAGTGGGTAACCTCAAGCTATATGAAACCCAGAACCCTGAGCTCAGTAGCCCTCGTTTCCAAACCCTCTCACCCCAAACCATGAACCTATTAATCCAGTATAACCCTGGATTCAGTCTAATAAAATCCAATGGACTTTAAGGGTGTTTTTTGTCCTTAATGATTCCAATTCCCAGCAGAGTTATATCCCTGATACACTTGATCCCCATTAGGAATACATCAAGTATAAACAGACACCATTAAAAATACACAAGTCTACAACTGGGCGCCGATGAACTTAATAAAACCATGGGAATCCCAAATTACCCCATTCACCAACCCTGACCTCGTCACAAACCATCCTAACAACCCTTGTTCACTTGGGCTTCAATTTAAAAACTCCATTATCCCCATGGAGCTGTACCAAACATACCTTGCTCATTCGAACTTTCATGAAACGCCATGGGTAATATCATGCTTAAAGCACCTTAAGAACCCTTGATGACATACCATCCCCAGTGGTCCATCAACACCCAAAAGGGCTATCACCACTACTCACCATCCCCAGTGGACTACTACCACCACAGGACCATATACACCGACGGTCCATCTCCCCCAATGGATCATTATGCCTGATGAACCAACATCCCAATAAGTCACCACTTCCAGTGGTCTATCTGGTCCATCCACCTCAAATCAACATCCCAAGTAGACCGACATCCCTGACGGCTCACTACTACCCATAAACCATCACACCAATGGTCCACTACTCCATTGAGCCGTAATCTCTTGGTGGTGAGTCGCCACCCTCAATAGACTGCTACCCCCAACGGTGCAAGTATACATTACCCCAGGGAATTTTTCATGTATCAGAACCCACTGGTCCATCTAAAACCCCAACACTCAGCAAGTGTGAACCATTTGTCACCTTGCAAAAGCCCAGTGTACCCCTAGTGGTGTCCAGTTCCCCAATAAAAGCCTTACCCATGGTATTTGTTACCCCAGTGAGCCTTATGCAAATATGATCCCTCTGGCTTATACATTGTCAAGGAAGAAGAATCTCTATAAAAATAAAAGAAGCGGAGCGTGATGAGGAGTAAAAGTGAAAGCTTCAGGCGGACATAGCCACAAAATAAAAAAAATGGGCATGCTGAAAACCCGCAAAGACGCCATGAGTAAAAATGACAGGCAGGCATGGCCATGAAGCCATGACTAAGAGTGTCTTGAAAACAAGAAAACCGAGAATGGTGAAACTCGAAAGGACGCCATGAATAAAAATGAAAATTAACGGTAGACGTGACCTCAAAGTCACGAGTAAAAGAACCTCAATAAAACGAAGAAGTTGATGAAAACCATTTTTATGGTGCCACTTCCATCCAGTTCAGGTGAAAACCCGAAAAGGCGCTTGGACAAATAAACCGGTTGACGCAGCTTTTGATCGAAGATGACTTCAACCAGTTACAACAGAAAATTGGAAGGTATTGGGTGAAAATCAAATCAGCCCTTCTCAAAAAAAGAAGTTCCTGCGATACTGGGATAAAGTCCACTAAGGGCCCTCAGTCGTTGCAAATAAAGCCTTTGATGTGGGAGAAAGCCCTCAAGAAAGGCACTCACGCAAAGCCAAGAAGATCGGAAGGTACTGGGTGAAATCCATACCAGCCTTTCCCCCACCAACTAGATTGATAACAAAGCCCACGAAGGGCACCCACTAGCTGATCCATTAAGAGGTGTTGTTGAGACGAAACGGTAAGCCCTTCCACAAGGCACCTGCTCAACACACTCTCCCAGAAAATGGATTCCAGTGGCATTAGGAAGGAAGCCCTTAAGCAAGGCAACCATTCGCTAGAGTCCACTTCGGTCGCCCCTCCAGGAAGAAGCTTGACATGGTCTCCCCCTCGAGGATTGGGCTGATGCCGGTGATCGAGAAAAAAAAGATTGTTGAAAGGCAATAAAAACGTCTTAGTAAGGATTCGAAATATGAACTTTGACGAAAAAAATTTGATCTGAATGCTACACTTCTCTCTTCTCTCGAAGAGCAGCATTCGGCGGGGCAAGTTGTTATACGTCATTTTTGACGTACTTGCATCCCCGAGACCCATAAGGAGAGAGCCAGTAACAACTTGGTCCTGCCGGTACCCAAGCCACCGCCAAACCATGGGAACACTGCAAAATAAGCCTAAAACTAGGCAACCTTTGAAAAAGTACAGGAACGGCTTCAAAAGGCATGAAAATAATAGTTTGGGATTCCCGAAGGATGCTCACAAAGTTTCATCACATTCCGTTAAGTTTTGATATGATCAGGACGAAACACAGTTCTCAAATCCAGTTTCTCTTATGCTGAAAAATGACCTTATAACTACAGCCCTAATTCCGGGGCCTCAAAACAGTACCAGACCACCATCATTAGATCTGGAACGTCGAAAAACACCTAGGGAGGACCTTCCAATACCATTATGGGCCCAACTTACTATAAAAGAGTGGGTTTTACACTATTGCAGTGTAGCCCAATTTCCATGTATGGAAATTGTATTTTCCCATTTTGGGATGATTTTCAAATACTCATATATTGCTCCTTTTGAGTAGGAATAAGCTCAAATTTGGACAAAAGCTAGCTCTCAACGACCCGATCGTTTTGACATATGGCACGCATCATGACGTAGCCTGAAACGAGAGAATTTCTAAAGAGAATATGAGCTCAAAAATCAGATTTTATACAAGAAGACACCCCAAACTTCGTGAAGTCATAACTTGAGATCCCTGTGTCGAATCATCGCAAATACATGTTGCGACCGTATCGCGAAGGGCTACAATTTGGTATAGATTTTGTGCACAATTGGAGGCAAGATTTTTCGGTAGCCAAAATCTCATTTTCCGACAACTTCCCAAATTTGGAATATGCTCAAATGGAAACCAAATCGAACGAAATTTAGTACAAATGATCGTGACAATGTCCTCTTCAATTTGTGATCGAAATGAGGACTTGAAACGTCATGGATCGCACCGGATTGGAGGTCGAAGTTTATGGACTTGGCCGGATTTTTGGCCTTTCATGAAAAATCCATTTCAAGACGATCGAAGGGCACCAAAATGATCGTGACAGATCAAGCATCAATTCTACGACGATTGATCGCCGGAATTACCGCCACAAGCGTCCGAAAAATCTCTCAAAGTCTAGCAATGACAAGAGGCCCCTCATGGAGGGATGGTTTTTTCATTTGCTCAAAAGAACTAAGGGGTATTTTGGTTATTTGGTTCAAAAACGGGATTTTATTTTAATTCATTTAACATGTAATTTTCTACAATTTGGCTTAGTTTTGAGCAATCCGCCCTTGTTTTGTGGTTGCTCTATATAAGAAAGTTTAAGTCATTTGTTAGGGCATTGAAAAACCCTTGGTCATCTTTGTAAGAGTTCTTGAGCATTTGGAGTAAAATTTGTGCTTGTGCTTTTACTTTGCTTGCAAGTTTAAGACCAAGATGAGAGGAGAGAGAAACATTTTCTAGAGAGAGAAAATGCCCCTAGATCACCTCTGTTCTCTCTTCCTTCATCAAGATGTCAAGCACGCACCTAGGCACGTGTATGTCATCACCATTCTCTCTTCCTTAGTTTGCCCATTCTCTCTCTCCTCCACACCACCAATCTCTCAACTCAATCTCTTTCTGTAAATTCTCTCTCTCTCATACGCTCCTCTCACTCATTCCTCTCTACACGCCCCTCTCTTCCACACACGCTCATGGCCGCACCTGAGCGTGGCCTCAGCTTCCCCCTCACGTTTCTCTTTCCTTTACCCCTTTTTATCTTCCCCTTTTCACGCATACCCAAGCCCAGGGCCGCACCTGAGCGCGGCCCCGGCTTCCCCCATACGTCTCCCTTCCCCTTTTGATCTCCCATTTTCACGCACACGCACGCCCAGGGGCCCATTGAGTGCGGCCTTAGCTTCCCCCTCATGTCTCCCTTCCCTTTGCCCCCTTTTATCTCCCCTTTTCATGCACACGCACGCCCAGGACCTCACCAGAGCACAGCTCCAACTTCCCCCTCACGACTCCCTTTCCTTTGCCGCTTTTTATCTCCCCTTTTCACGCACATGCAAACGCAAACCAAGGGCCGCACCTAAGCACGGCCCCAGCATACGCTCCCCCTCTCGTCTTTCTTTCTCTTTGCTTCTCTTCCCTATCTTCTTATTAAGCCAAGGCCATGCCTAAGGGCAACCCCAGGATTATCCTCTTCTCCCCGCTCTCCTCTCTTCCCCTTCTTATTCGTGCCCAAGCTTGGAGCCGCGCTTAAAGGCGGGTCCAGCATGCCACCCCTTTGTTCCCTCTTTTCTCTTGTCACGCAACCATTCTTTCTCTCTCCTAATTTGTTCATTATCTCTCTCTAATGTCAACACGACGTTTCTCTTAATTCTCTCTTCCCATTTTCTCAACCAACCTTTCTCCCTAAACTTTCTCTGTCCAAATCTCATCTCTACATCCGCACCTCACGCCAGTCTTCTCTCCTCTTTTCTCTCTCAAACTCTCTTACACATACCTCCCGCTCTCCCAAATCTCATCTCTCTCCCTCCTATCCTGTTCAATCTCTCCCCTCATTATCCCACATACCATCTTTCTCTCAACCATCTTTATCAACTCTTCCAAATGTCTTTATCTCTTTCAACTCTCCTAACAAATCGTCTTTATCGATTTCAACCCTCCCAATCCCTTGAACCTCTCTCTCCTCTCTCCTCTCCCTCACGTATTTCCGTCTACTCTCCCTCACGTACCTCTCTCTCCTCTCCCTCACATACTTCTTTCTCCTCTCCCTCACGCCAATTTTCTCTCTCTTACACGTAAGCTCATACACTCTCACTCACACACTCTCATTACACACTCAAATCGCGCACCCTCACAATCACACACTCTCTCTCTTACACGTCCCACTCACACTCACATTACACGCTCTTTTGATCGACCACAGACTCCTATCTCCACTCTCTTATGCATCCCTTTCACACACTTTCACCAGCACTTTACCAATTTGAACCTACACTATTTTGAGTACACCTCTGTCTATCCTCAACCCTAGTCTAGACCCCAAATTTAGCATATTACCAATAGGAAGAAACCCCAAAAAGTCTACCTGAAGGCCATTTTAGTGTGTGGATCCAAGTGATGCGCAGAGAAGCAAGGGAGCCGAATTCAAACCACGCTGCAAGGACAACCGGGCTTTCGAAATGATCTCAGAGGGCGAATCACTCGGACGCGTCCATTGAACCCAAAATGGCAAGGTAGGTGCTCGAGATCTTCTTTGTCAGTTAAAATCTCTCTTTGTTGGTTTATATCCGCACTACAAGCACACCTGCACACATGCGTGGGCCCCACGGTTGTTTGAGAGAGGATTCCTACGACCAGGTCCCCATATTCGGGCCAACCCGGGACGACGAGAAACCAAGCCCGAGTGCACACGCGCGTGGGCCATCCGGTTGTTTAAGAGAGGATTTCTTGACGTCCCGAGTCGGCCCGAATATGGGGACCCGATCGAAGGAATCTTCTCTCAAACAACCGCAGGGCCCACGCACGTGTGCATATAGTGCGGATAGGAACCAACAAAGAGATATTTTAACTGACATAGAAGGGCTCAAGCACCTTGCCGATTTGGGTTTGGGGGACGCGTCCGGGCGATTTGCCCTCTTAGATCATTTCGAAAGCCCTCCGGTTGTCTTTGCAGCGCGGTTGGAATTCGGCTCCCTCGCTTCTATGTGTAGCACTTGGATCCACACACTAAAAATGACCTTCAGGGGTTGAGGGTCTTCAAGACAGTGTAGGTTCGGATGGGTGAAGTGCGGGTGGAAGTGCGTGAAAGGGGTGCGTAAAAAAGTGGAGATAGGAGTGTGGTAGAGAGAGAACGTGTACTGTGAGTGTGAGTGAGATGTGTAAGAGAGAGAGTGTGTGATGTGATGTGAGTGTGTATGTGCGAGTGTGTGATTTGAGTGTGAGTGAGACTATGAGTGTGAGTGTGAGTGTGAGTGTAGTGTGTGAGTGTGAGCATGTGTGAATGTAAGAGTGCGATTTAAGTGTGTGAGTGAGAGTATGTAATGTGAGTGAGTGTGTGGTATGAGTGGGAGTTTGAGTGTGAGTGTGAGTGAGTGTGTGAGTGATGTGAGTGTGTATGTGTGAGCTTACATGTAAGAGAGAGATTTGAGAGAGAAAACTGGCGTGTTGGAGAGAAGAAAGAAGTACGTGAGGGAGAGGAAAGAGAGGTACGTGAGGGAGAGTAGAGGGAAATACGTGAGGGAGAGGAGAGAGAGGTTCAAGGGATTGGGAGGGTTGAAATAGATAAAGACGATTGTTAGGAGAGTTGAAAGAGATAAAGAGGGTTAGGAGAGTTGATAAAGACGGTTCAGAGAGTTGAGAGAAAGAGGGGTACGTGGGATAATGAAGGGAGAGATTGAACAGGATAAGAGAGAGAGAGAGAATAATGGCGTGGGGGAGAGATGAGATTTTGGAGAGAGGGAGGTACGTGTAAGAGAGAGAAAAGATGAGAGAAGAGTGGCGTGAGGGTGAGGATGTAGAGATGAGATTTGGAGAGAGAAAGAGAAAATTTAGGGAGAGAGGTTGAGTTGAAAGAATGGGAAAAGAGAATTAGGAGAAATCTTGCGTGGGGGTGGGGGTGAGAGAGAGAGGGAATGAACAAACTAGGAGAGAGAGAGAGAGAATGGTTGCATGAGAGAGAGAAAAGAGGGAACAAAGGGGTGGCGTGCTGGACCCACCCTTAGGCGCGGCTCCAAGCTTGGGCACGAATAAGAGGGGGAAGAGAGGAGAGCAGGGGAGAAGACGATAATGCTGAATTGCGCCTACAGGCGCGACCCTGCGTTTATCAGAGGATAGGGAAGAGAAGCAAAGTGCAAGGAAGATGAGAAGGGGAACGTATGCCGGGGTTGCGCTCAGGTGCAGCTTGCGCTCAGGTGCAGATTGGGCGTATGCGTGAAAAGGGGAGATAAAAAGGGGCAAGGGAGACATGTGCGTGTGCATGAAAAGAGGAAATAAAAAGGGGCAAAGGAAAGGGAGACGTGTGCATGTGGCGTGCGTGTGCATGGAAAGGGGAGATAAATAGGGGCAAACGAAAGGGAGACATGAGGGGGAAGCCGAGGCCGCGCTCAAGTGCGGCTGTGGGTGTGCCTGAAAAGGAAGATAAAAAGGGGCAAAGGGAGACGTGTGGGGAAAGCCAGGGCCACGCTCAGGTGCGGCCCTGAGGTTGCCGCACACGCAAGTGCATCCTTGGGCGTGCGTGTGCGTGAAAAGGGGAGATAAAAAGAGTGTAAAGGAAAGGGAGATGTGAGGGGGAAGCCGAGGCCACGTTCAGGTGCGGCCCTAGGCGTGCGTGGAAGAGGGGCGTGAAGAGAGGAATAAGTGAGAGAAGCGTATAGGAGAGAGAGGCGTGTAGGGAGAGGGTGGATATGGAGTTAAGGGGTAAGGGATAGGGAGTTATGGGATAAAGGTGGATAGAGAGTTAAGGGATAAGGGCGGAGAGGGAGTTAGGGGCGTGTAGAGAGAGAGAGAGAATTTAGGGAAAGAAATTGAGTTGAGAGATTGGTGGCATGGAGGAGAGAGAGAATGGGCAAACTAAAAGGAGAGAGAATGGGCAAACTAAGAGAGAGCAAGAGAGAGAATGGTGATGACGTGCATGCACCTAGGTGCGTGCCTGGCATCTTGACGAAGGAAGAGAGAAAGGAGGTGATCTAAGGGCATTCCTTCTCTTTAAAAAATGTTTCTCTCTCCTCTCATCTTGGTCTTAAACTCATAAGCAAAGTAAAAGTAAAAGCACAAACACGAATTACTCCAAATACTCAAGAACTCTTACAAAGATGACCAAGGGTTTTTCAACCCCCTTACAAATGACTTAAACTCTTATATAGAACAATCACAAAACAATGGTGGATTGTTCAAAATTAAGCCAAATTGTGGAAAATTTCATATTAAATGAATTAAATAAAATCCCATTTTTTGACCAAATGACCAAAATACCCCTTAGTTGTTTTGAGCAAATGAAAAAACCATGCCTCCATGAGGGGCCTCTTGCCATTGCTAGACTTCGAGGGCTTTTTCAGATACTTGTGGCGGTAATTCGAGTGATCAATTGTCGTAAAATCGATGCTTGATCTATCACGATCATTTTGATGCTATTCAATCGTCATGAAACGGATTTTTTATGAAGGACCAAACATCCGGCCAAGTCCATAAACTTCGACTACCAATCCGGTGCGACATTCTGAATCCTCATTTCGATCACAAATTGAAGAGGGCATCGTCACGATCATTTTGCACTAAATTTCATCCGATTTGGTTTTCATTTGAGCTTATTCCAAATTTGGGAAGTTGTCAAAAAATGAGATTCGGAGACCAGAAAATCTTGCTTTTTTCAACCTCAAAATTCACATTATCCGGCCTCCAATTGTGCGTATAAACTATACCAAATCATAGCCCTTCGCGATACAGTCACAACAGACCTATATTTGCGACGATCCGACACTGGGATCTCAAGTTATGACTTCATGAAGTTGGGGATGTCCTCTTGTATAAAATCTGATTTTTAAGTTTTCGAGCTCATATTCTCTCTAGAAATTCTCTTGTTTCAGGCCACGTCATGACATGTGCCATATGTCAAAACAACCGAGTCATCAAGACTTGGCTTGTGTCCAAATTTGAGCTTATTCCAACTCAAAACAAGCAAGTTATGCGCACTTGAAAATCATCCCGAAATAGGAAAACATAGTTTCCATAAATGGAAACTGGTTCACCGAGGCTGCATCGCAATAGTGTAAAATCCACCCTTTTATAGTAAGTTGGGCCCAGAATGGTCCTGAAAGGTCTGATTGAGCCCAAATTTGTTCCCTAGGGGTTTTTTGACGTTTCAGATCTAATGACGGTGGTTTGATACTGTTTTGAGGCCCCGAAAATAGGTTTGTACTTATAAGGTCCTTTTTCAGTATAATAAGAACTGAATTTGAGAACCGAATTTCATCTTGATCATATCAAAACTTATCGAAATGTGACGAAACTTTGTAAGCATTCTTCGGGCATCCCAAACTACCCTTTCCGTTCCAGTACTTTTTCAGAGGTTGCCCAATTTTCGGCTTATTTTGCAGTGCGGTGTTACTGGCTCTCTCCTTATGCGTCTCAGGGATAAAAGTACATCAAAAATGATGTATAACACTCAGTCCATGGGAGATGCCCACATTACAGAATCTACATAACATATAATTGGTTTTTGAATAAATTCCTTCTAAATTTGCATAGAATTGTGGATATCTTTTGAGCCATCCAATTTGTATATGCTGAAAAAGAACTCAACTAATATGAAACAGAATGCAAGTATTTTCAAAAGAAAAGCAAGATCATGAAAGAGTTCTCAATTATGCTATTCATCAGAGCAAGGACAACATCCCCTCCCTTATAATACATGGCAAACTAGTTTTAATGAGTCCAAAATTTACACAAGGTTGCCATGTCAATCCATGTGCTTCAAACTTAATAGGGATGGCTCAAGCAATCATGAAAAGAGTTGGTTTTCATGGAATCATTGAGATTGTCATGACAAGTTTATAGAGGCCTCCCACCAGACCCATCACAGGCACAAATAATGATGCAGAGCTCCATTGCATTCAAATTGGGATCCAAATAGCTAAGGCATTACACATTCAACATCTATTGGTGGAACCACTCATTGTTGACCATCAACATCAATTCACGTACCAGCACAATGTGTTGGTCGGAAGTTTCATAGGAAAGTTAATAACCTGATCAAAGATGCATCTCACTTTAAACAAATTGAGTTCACACACCTCTACCGTGAGCAGAATCAATCAACTGACCTCTTAGCAAACATGGGAACAGTTTCTTCGGCAATTCAGTTTTGCACATGAGAACCCTCTTTCCTTCATGCTCTCATTTCTCGGAACATGAATTCAGTCCAATTAGCAATTTGAATGATTGTACACATTGCCTTTCATCTTCATATTCATGGGTACTGTCATTTGGGAGGGGAGGTTACTTAATCTATTTTCTCTCTCTCCTAGAGTGACTTCTGTCTGCTCTTCATTGTGCACTATTAACTCTTTTTAATACAAAGAGGCAGGACCCTGGAAAACCTGGGCTAATCTAGCCATGATATTGTATGAGCTGAGAATTACTTTCATTGTCAAACATTTGTCCTTACAACTTTGTATCAAGATACAAGATCCTTTGAGAGCTGGAATTCTTTAGCCCCTCATGAATAAATAACAAAAGTGCCCAGCGAGTCCTAAACATTTCACACCTGTAGAGAGATTATCGAAGGTTGATGATAAACACTAAAAGGCTTATCAAGGCATAATTGTGGGTTCCCTGCATTAGCTGGCATCCCATCAGATTGAGGCATAGACCAATACCTTCCTCTCTGGAAAATCATTACGTCCCAATTTTGTCTCAGTTGCCCAAGAGGTACACTCACATGGGCAGTGCAGGCCAGTAGGGATATGCCATTCACCTTGTAGATTGCTATTAACATCTTATATGGTGATGTATAAAAGTCATTGTAAACTTTCACTCAAGGAGGAACCACCACTCCAAGAGGGTTTCTTCAACCATTCCAATTCTTTTCCTTTTACATGGAAGTCAAAGTATGTTTTAGAGTATAATGCAAAGTAACAAGAGTGGCAATGTTTTATTTAATTATCTCCATTAAATGCTGAAAAGGACATAACTCTACCAATCTATTTGATGGCATGATGATAAAAAATAACATCCCAAAAATACATGTCAGATCCATCATATTTTCAATCCCTATCTATTTGAATCAGGAGAAAATATTCATTACTTTAAAGAGTTTGCCTCTGCCATCAGAAATAGAGTATCATTTAACCAAAAAGAAAAAAAAAAAGAGCGGTTAGCCTCGCATGACAAGTCTCCAGAATGACCACTGGAAAGAAAAGATAAATGCCAACAAACGATGAGTGAATATGTGTGCAACACTTCCACTAGTAAATTTATGTATACACAACAATCGATTTTTTTGATTGCATAAAAATAGAAAAGATAATCATACTCTGGACGTGGTCCACAATGAAATGTTTAAATGAACTGTGGCCAAGAATATTTAAATTTCCAGAACTACCACAAACTTTTAGGACATATATAGCATAACTCATAGCTTTGAGAATTACCTCTGCCTCAAGTTCTGTATGACGTGTACTTCCTGCTTTCATTGCAACTGTCTTTTCAGGTTTACCTCGAACAAGAATAAATTCCATTTGCTTTTCACACCATTCCTGAACGAGAAAAAAATAGTATCATGTAATGGTGTATCTGCTATAGCAGTAAGAGAAGTCGAAGAAAATGGAAGAGAAATGAGAAAAGAGCACAAAATATGAAAAATATAGGAAAAACTCAGGGCCTAGTTAACAAAAATGTTGAATTCACAGGCAATCACAAGCATATTTCACCAATTGCCATGTAAAATCTAGAAAGGAAAGTTATGAGGAACAGAAAAGGATAGTAAACAGAAGTTTAACCTAATAAAGCCTAATGGTAAATTGTCCCTTTTTCTGATTAGTGATGGCATATTGTATGATCCCCTGTTATGAACCAAACACTATAGAACTTCAGTTAATAGTTGAAGAATGAAAAGTTAAAAGGCACTGGAGAAGACCAAATTTATATCCAGTTATAACCACAAACAAATTATCCTGCTAAATGAATTCTATCTGGCAAAAATGACTTCCAAACTCTATTGTTATCGTAATCTGTTCAACTAAAGAGGACGTCAACTTTTCAACATAAAAATAAACATCGACATAAAAATCCAAGAATGTTTTGAAACTCTAATTCTTTTTTGAAGGAAAAAGGGTACAATATCACTCATCCACAAGAAGCTAAGATGTCGCTGACTTCCTATATTCCAATGACCCCCGCTGATACCATGTTGGGGCAAAAAGTAAAAAATCCTGAAATCCAAAAAAACAAAAAGTTAAGAAAGGCTAACCAGTATTGATCAGCTTACCAACACTATGAAGGAATATAATTCTCTTTAGGAGATCCAAGCTTCTCAATACTAACTAACTAACATACCAAATCTTGCAACAAGTTTGAGCCACACAAAATGATATCACTTGTGATGCACCTCATGGAGCTATTGAACTAACCAGGCATTTTGTGCATAAATCAAGTGTGTCAGATCCATCAAACATCAACCTTGCCTCCTAGTTCCTAAACTCAGCTTCAATAAATATGGAAGAAAAGACCAATACTCAGGCCATTACAAAGTTCATACGGTTCCTTTTACATGGTGATTCCAAAAGCTTTTTGGTATATAATGTACCAGCTAGGAACCCAATCCAGGTCCAAAGTGTGGTAACTTGGCATCAAAACGTGCAAATAGCTAAAGCTCACTACAGCTACAAGAAAGATTTTCTCTCATAGTCAACATTAAGGAGTCATTCAATTTTTGGGCGGGTGATATATTCTATTAGAGACCAAAAATTATATTTCAAAAGTCAAAAGATTGGGTTAGGGCTTCTTACTACATTGCACGAAATACTCAATCAAATGGGTCAATGCCACCCTTGTGCGTAAGATTTGGGCATCAAGGAAGTTTAGTTTCTACCTCGATTTTCTCCAATCATGCTGGTGATCCTCCACCCATTAGAATGGAATGATCCCAACAGGAATGTGGAATTGTTGGATCTCACTCGATTACATTCATTTTCATTGGGAAAAGAACATGTTCAACAGATCCATTGTATTCGTGGGCAAGTTTCTCATTCCACCAATTTTTATGGCATTGATTTCATTACCAAATATGCCATTGTTCTCTATAAAAGTAATTCAAAGTTGTTGTCCAACTTGGACTCCACTTCTTCTTCTTCTTTTTCTTCTTCTTCTTCTAATCATGCCAAAACCACAACACCAGCACATATCCACATACTCCAGCATTAAAGGAATAACGAAAATCAGAGCGAGAGAGAGAGATACCGTAGCTGTGATGTCGGTGACTGAAAGGCCCTTTCCCTTGCGGTAGTGCAAGTAGGGTGATTTGGGCACCTTCATCCTCTTATTATGGGACATGACCATATCCTCCATGTCATGACTCATTCGCCCAGCCCTTCCACTCTTTCTTGTAGAGCAACCACGAATAATTGTGTCATTACTCTTGCGCAAAGCAATGGCGGGGTTTGCCAAAGAAGAAGATGCAGCTATGGCCATCGACGATGACGACGACTGTGACAATGATGAATGGGAAACTGGTAAAGAAGTGGAAGAGCTTCTGATGATGGCGGCTGATGATGATCGAGTGGCAAAGGCAGCAGCAGCAGAGGAGAGGGCAGCTTCGATGAATGCCATCTCTTCTTCGGAGACGAGCTCGAATGGAATATCAGGTGCCGAGGGGGGCTGTTGTTCCTTTGCTTCTCCCATTTTCCCCTAAGTCCCTCCCTTTTCCGCTCATTCTCCTTTGTTCCCATCAGAAACTGAAGTCGACAAAGACTGCATTACTTCTCATCTCCTCTAACACTTTCTTCTTCAAGGGTGGGGTTCTTACTTGTCAGTTGACACTGCTTCCTGGTGAGCTGAGGGCTGGCAACGAAGGCTTTGGGTGATAGGAAAAAAAAAAGCAGACGGGAGTTGATGGTGCACCTAATTTTGGCTGGAAGGGAAATGACCAGCATGGTGCATTCGTCTTTGGTTTGGGTCCTCAACGTCTTGCCCGTACTAGGCGATGATTTAAAAACGGGTCGGTGCTTAGGATCGGGCGCTTCAAAAATCGCTTTAGATCCGTGAATCGACTGTTCAGATTGGTAAATTAACCGGATCGTTTGGATTCAGCCTTACAAATATCTAAAAAAATTATTAAAAACTATTCTAAAAGTTTCTTTTTAAAATCTAATATAAAATGAAGACACTACATTATTAACTTTCATTTCTTTTTGCATTAATATATGAATATTGAGATTTGTTTTTCATGTATGAACTACTGTTAACCATTTACATTACATAAAAAAAAAAACATAGAATCATCATGGATGAAATATATAATCATACGTGAACTATATTTACATCACATAAAAGAAGAAGCATTTAATAATAATAGATGAAGTATATAATTATACATGCACTATAATAAAGCATATAATTCATAAAATACGATCTAAAATCAAAATAAAAAACGATGTTGTTCTTCATTTTGGTCAAACTGGTATCATTTATTGAATTCATATAATAATTCATTGACTCGATCTTGTAACGAATCATCCAAATTAGTGACCACCTGAGTATATCTAAATCTATGAGTGTTAGTGTTTTGTTGCACTCTTAATCCAAAATCCTTGAAGCGTGTTCATCCTTCACGCTCGCCTACATTGTCATGCTTGCCCCACCCACTTGTGGTTAGGACTCGATATGTAAATAATTTAGTTGAAATATGGTGACCTCAGAATCATCATCTCTCTCATTTTTTCTTATCCCCCTTCTCACTCTCCGTCATTAGGTGCAACACCACCGACATTTTCAACAAATTGTAGATATGTTAGCGAGCTGCCTCCTCATTCATGTTGCTCATCACCTTCATCATCATCTACGTTGTTGATAGCCTCAGGGAACACTTTCTTGTGCAACATTGGCTCATCTTCCTCCAGTACCCAACGTTCTATTGCGTCCATGACGTATATTGTATCTAAGTCTATTGGATCGTAGTCTTCAAGCTTCATTCCTATTTGTCACTCTCGGAGGTTTAAGTTGTTATGAATGTAGACTAGCTTATGAAGCCTCTCTGAAGCGAGTTGATTCCTCCTAGTGGTATGCAACCACTAGAATGTACTCCAGTTTCGCTCGCACCCAATAGCAGAATATGTTTGTGATAGAACTTTGATTGCTATCCTCCTTAGGTAAAGTGCATCACTCCATATATCTCCTACCATTTAGCTAGATTAAAATGCAAAAAATATTGTAAGGGCAAAAACATTTCATAAGATTAAAAATATGAAAGAACATATTAGTTAGGGGTTAACCTGGATCCATCTTAGTTCAAGAAGTCTAGTTTTAAATGATCGTACAACATCCCTATACATAGAAAGCTAAAAAAAAAAGTTTTAATGCATTAGTTATTCCTCACAAATATAGCAATTCAATGAAGTTCTTACCCAAACATTAACTCTTACCTCCTATATTGCCATTACCTAGTTTCAATGGCTTCTCTCCAATTTGACAATAATGTATTTGATCCCTTCCATAATCTTGTCGGGATGTTCAGGTGTCAAATAGAAAAATTTTGGATTGAAGTAAAAACCTAGAAAATACATAGATGGAGTAAGGTCATTTAAATACATATAAAAAAATATTTTCGAATTAAACATTCTAAGATTATAAATGAATATTTACCTACATAATGACTTGTGCGACCCAATTGAGTGTCCCACCTTCTCTTTATAATCTCGACCACTTTAGTTGCAAAACTACATTTCTCATGAATAATTGTTTTGGCCATCTCAATCCCTTCGTAAAGGATGCCCACGGTGGGTTTTTTGTCAGCATCCACCATTCCTAACACTGTGACCAAATGTATAATGGCCTCTATGACACTAGACACCGAGACCAAAACCTCTTATATGTGATTATGCCCTCCACTTTTAACCCGTTTTTTGGACTTCAAGAGGTAACCTTTTGACCACTCTTTGTTAGTGAATAACTTCTTCAATGTAGCTTGGGATTCCCGAATAGAGTCTACAGCTAAGTAATCTGTCACAAAGCAGGTCATGGCAAGCTTGATTATCTCATTTTCTCAAATTGTTGTCCAAACAAAAATAGGATTTTAGAGTGGTTATATACAAATTTTGTCACGGATCTCGCCAAATTTAGAGTACATGCTCCTCGCTTCCTTGGCTTGTGTTTTACCCCTCATCCGCATCATCATTGTCATGAATATTTGGCTTACACCACCATCAACACTGCGCTTCTCTTCATGCGTAAAGTTGTTATGTTTGAATGTCTCTACTGCTTCCCCAACCCATCTTAGCTTCTCATCTTTCCCAGGGGAGCTTTTAGTACCATGAGCCACCTCGAACTCTACCATCATTGTCTCTCACCAATCATCTTACATTGCCTCATCATCATCATGGTCATCCTCATCATTGTCATCTCCCTCCTTGTTGTCTATCATGTCTTCTGCCACGTTCTTATAATGGGTTGCCCGAATGTTGTTATCATCATTCATGTGTACAACTAATTCTTATAGGAAGTAGTGATCCAGTATCGACATCCTCTTTGATACCCATTCATTAGCAAGGTCCTTGTGGAAGATATAATCTAAGTTAATTAGAATATAGTTTGAGGACGACTTATCTATCTAGTGCACCTTGAGTTTGAAGTTATAGTGGACATAAACGAGGTTATGGAGTGTCTGAGTTTTCAACTTGTTCTGCTTGGGAGCATGTATCCACTGAAATATGCTCCATTTTCTCTCATAGCTTGAGGCAAAGCAGGTTTGGCTCAAAATTTGAATGCAAATTTTGCAGGTTAAGTGTTTGTAGACCATATAGCATCTATCAATTAGCTGATATTTATAAATATGAAATATTTGATGATAGAAAATGACATTATAATGCATCAACAATTAGTAGATAAGTTAAAAACTTAAATAATGAGAGTGATGTAGTTGTAGAACTAACCCTGAGGTAGGGTATTATTGAATGCAAATTTATCCTCATGATCCATGTATATGGTCGACTACACAGATCAAGATGTGCATGCTAAGAAAATTAGTACGTCAAAGCATAATAATTTCTTGAATTAATATGGACTCCAATTCATGATGACTTACCTCTATCATACACTGAATCTGAGCATCAGGATCATGCTCAAGCCTATAAATGTAATTCCTTATGCCCTCCATTCTTTCAGAATCTTGTATCGCATCCATCTCATAAAAATACTCTGGGTTCAATAAATTTCTTGCATATGAAATGAGCATTTGACAAAGTTAGGTCAAATGGGATCTTGTAATTGATGATGGCAAGACATCAACGATGAAGATGTTTTTACATACAATAACTTTCCGAGCATGTCTCATCGCTTCGTAGATGAAATCCATAGTTGGCTTCACATCTAAGTCACTCAACCTCAAAACTTGGATGAGAGGTTTAGTTATGGAAATGAACACGTTGCATCTCATCCTAAACCTCAACGCTTTATGATCTCCTCAATTGGCCTTTCTTCATCACTCCTTGTTGCTCCATCCAACTGCCGCTTTGATGAGCATATCATCAACCTCAACCATGACTTTTGATCTAGGATCGACTATATTGTCAAGAAAGCAATAGAAAACTTGACGGTCGAATCCCTAATAATCTCTCGATCACAATGCTGCTTCATTAAAGAGTGGATATAACTGTGGTTGTATATAAATTTCGTTACAATCTTAGGCTTCTTAATACAGAAAATTACCTTCTTCAAATTCTCATTGTCTTTCAACATTAGATTCAAACATTATGCAATACAAGAAGTCCCAACAAGATTGGTCTCCTTTTCATGAGCAACCTTCCAACCTTTCTATAGACACCCACATTATCGATAACCACTTGTACCACATTCTCCACCCCAATCTCTTGTACGACATTGCAATGTGGTTTCAAAGCAATCTTCTAATCTTTCTTGTATTGAAGAGGTCATGATTGAAATGGTGCACGATACCCTTTGGGCTATTGTCCAAAAACATTACAAGATGCATATGGGCTTTGTCTTCCAACTATCTATAATGATGGTTACACCAGTCTTTGGCCAGATCGTTTTAAATTTTTCAATGTGTCAATCGATATCGTCGACGACATCATGCAAGACTGCAGCCACAAATTATTTTACGGTTGGCCTTTTGAAACCTGGACCTACTTCCGCTATGGCAGTTATCATCGTAGGGTAGTACTTTGAACTAGCCACATTGAATGGCAAAGCATTCTCAAACCAAAATTCTCGATTACCTTACGTCCTTTTCCTTGAGTTTATTCCCCCAACAAAAGCTTGAGTTTGGTCTGATGATATTCTGGTCTATGGGGGGGGGGGGCTCGTAGGGTGGTGCACATTGTCATTATGTTGCCGGTTCAGGTGGGATAATAGTATAAGGCCATCTTGATATTGATAGTGTTACATGGACACGGACACAGGTGTTGTGTCTAGTATGTGTTTTAAGTGTCTAGTGCTTTGGTCTAAAAACCTAGTATGGCCCTGACATATCCATATAACTAACTATATATATATATATATATATATATATATATATATAATATCCATTTTGGAGAAATAAAATTGGGTTTGTGATCTTCCCTTTTGTGTTGAGAAAAGATTGGTGTTCCTTCAAATCTATATTGTATAGTTTGAGTTGCTATACGTTGATTTGTCTAGCTTTTTTCATGTTCGAATTTTTCTGAGTACCCAAGTTGTTTTCCACAGCTCAGTGAGTGTTCATAATAATTTCAAGTTCGAATTTGGGGTTCGTGGTGAGCGTTTGTGGTCTCGTGGACTACATAGTGTAGCATGCTCATAATTTGCTGGTTTGGTGTTGGATCTCTCTCCTTTCTGAATCTGATCTAATACATTTTTCTCTCTAAAATTTAATTTTATTAAGTGGTTGAAAGTGATATTAAGCTTCCCAAGTGAGTTGATTTCCTTGTGCAAATAAAACGATCCATACTTTCATCCAATGGTTTAACAAACAGATCGGTGCCCCGGATCTAGCATCCCAAAAACCCATCCGAATAGGTAAAACGGTGATCCGGATAGGTGAATCGGCAATCTGGATCAGTGAATTGACGATCCGGATCGAGAATCCACCGAATCGATTAGATTTAGCCTTAAAAAAAATCAGAAAAAAATATTAAAATTAATTATAAATGTTGTTTTTTAGGAATCCAATAAGAAATGAGGATACTCCATTAAGAACTTTTATTTTTTTGCATCAATATGCGAATATTGAGATGTTCTTTCCCTGCATGAACTACTGTTGACCATTAAATTTACATCACACTAAAATGATAAGCATAGAATTATCATGGATGAAGAATATCATCATATATGGACTACAATAAAGCATACAATTCGTAAAATATGACCTAATAATAAAATGTAAGACAATGTCGTTCTTCATCTTGGTCATGCTGGTGCCATTGATTGAATTCGCATGACAATTCATTGACTCGATGTAGGAACGAAGCATCCAAATTAGTGGGCACCTGACTATACCCAAATCCCTGAGTGTTAGTGTTTTGTTGTGCTTCTATTCCAAAATCCCCGAAACTTATCCATCATTCATGCTTACCTACACTGTCGTGCTCGTCCCTACCCTCTTGCTATTGGGGCTCGGTATGTGAATAATTTAGTTGGGATAGGGTGGCCTCATAATCATCATCTCTCTCATTTTCCCTTATACCCCCTTCCCACTCTCCCTCATTTGCTACAATACCACCAACATCTCTGACGAATTATGGATATGTTGGTGGACTGCTTCTTATTTTATGCTGCTCATCACATTCTTCAAGATCTTCCTCACTGATAGCTTTAAGGAATGCTCTCTTGTGCAATACTGACTCATCTTCCTTTACTACCCATTATTCTGTTGTGTCTGGGACAAATATTGTACCCAAGTCTATCAGTTAGAAGTCTTCAAGTTTCCTTCTTATTTGTCGCTCTCGAAGGTTTAAGTTGTAATGAACGTGAACTAGTTTATGAAGCCTCTTCGAAGTAAGTCTATTCCTCCTAGTAGTGTACAACCATTGGAACGTACTCCAGTTTCTCTCACACCCAGTAGCAGAATATGTCTGGGAGAGCACCTTGATTGCTATCCTCCTTAGGTGAGGTTTATCACTACCACATAACTCCCACCATTCAGCTGGATTAAAATGCAAAAAGCATTGTAAGGGAAAGAACAATTCATAAGACTAAATATATGAAAGAACAAAATATTAGTTAGGGGTTAACCTGGATCCATCTTAGTTCGAGAATTCTTGACAAGTTTAGTTCCGAAGGATCCTATAACATCTATATACATAGAAAGCTAAAACAAAATATTTCGTTTTAATGCATTAGTTATTCCTCACAAATATAATAACTCAATAAAGTTCTTACCCAAATATTAAATATTACTTCTTGTATTGCCGCTACCTGGTTTCGATGGCTTCTCTCCAGCTTGACAATAATGTATCTGACACCTTCCATAATCTTGTGGGGATGTTCAGGTGTCAAATAAAAAACTTTTAGGTTGAAGTAATAACCTAAAAAATATATAGATAGAGAAATGTCATTTAAATTTTTATTAAAAAAATATTTTAGAATTAAACATTCTAGGGATATAAATATATATGTATATGCATAATGAATTGGACGGCTAAATTTGGTGCTCCACCTTCTTTCTATAATCTCGATCACTTTATTAGCAAAACTACACTTCTCCTTAATAGCTGATTTGACCATCTCGATACATTCGTAAAGGATTCCCATGGTAGCTTTCTTATCAGCATCCACCATTCTTAACTCCATGACCAAAGGGGCAGTGACCTCCACCATTAGAACACTAAGACTAGAATCTCTTATATTTGACTATGCCATCCACTTATAGCCCATTACTGGACTTCGATAGGTGGTCATTTGACCACTCCTCACTGGTAAACAATATCTTCATGCAGCTTGAGATTCCCGAATAGAGTCCACAACCAAATCCATTGCAAACGGGTTATGGCAGGCCTGATTATCTATTTTTTCTGAGATTATTCTCTGAACAAAAATAAGATTTTAGAGTGGTTATATATAAATCTTGACACCAACCTCGCTTCCTGTAGAGTCTCCTTCACAATTTTGATCTTGCCGATCACTTCTAACATAAGATCGATGTTGTGTGCAGCACACGAGGTCCATACTAGAAGATCAGCTTGCTGCCCGCAGAAACACAAGCTCCCACATTGTTCATAATAAACAGGACTATATGCTTATCTCTCACCTCCTCCACTATCTGGTCATATAGTCGTACCAAGAAGTTTGCATCTTTCTTTTTCTCTAAGATGTCTTCACGAGACAAAAAGGCTGTACCTTTTGGGGAATAGGCCAAGAAGTTAAGATAATCTTTTTTGCTAAGTTTATTCAATCAACCATCACTCATGAGAGTAATGTATGTTCTTAGCCAACCCTGTTTATATTCTTTAATTCACTTCCTAACTTCCTCCACCTCTTCATCCAAGATCGGCCCACCGAGCTCATATGCAGTCATAGGCTTTACCCCAGGTCCGGCTCTCTAGATTGCGTTGATTATAGGTAGAAAGTATGGGCTATTGGCTGCATCAAAAGGGATCCCTTTATCGTAGAATCATTTACCAACATATATGACCAATATGTTTTTTGTATCTTTCACCATGCCTTTGAGGGTCATCTGTTGTGACTTAGGCTTTGAGAGAAATTGGTCTATACAACCATAGCCTACAATACTAATGCTCCTAGATAAGCCAGGAACAATTTCATCAACTTCCGCTACCTCTGGATACATATTGCACTAACCCCTCCATATATATTCTAGTTAGGCCCACTATACATGCTCGAGCTGGGCCCGCCATACATGCTCGAGCTGGGCCCGCCATACATGCTCGAGCTGGGCCCGCCATGCATGCTTGAGCTGGGCATGTCATGCATCTTGGGTTGGGCCCACCATGCATGCCCATGTCATAACCACCAAGCATTCTGAAACCACTTTCCCTTTAGTACGTTTCGTGCACGCTCATTATTGTGGCCATTTCCAAATCACTATTATATTACATTTCTGGATCAATCTCGCTCGATGACGTATATAAGCCAGCTATCGCCTCATCCATCCACTGCTTTGCCACTTTTTTACTTTTGGTAGCCTTGAGAATGGCTGCCATATGCTTTTTGACTTTGTTTAGGACACTATTGCACACAGAAACATCTCCCTTAACCCTTGCTAAATCTTGCTTGAACCTATATACCCCACTACTTATCGCATTTTGGCAGTAGTTATAAATAATTTTATCTTTTTTGTTGGGATCAAGTCTGACCCCATGTTGCCATGCAAGGTCTTCCTTGGATCTTGCTTTGGTTCAACTTTTTTAATATGTAAATGGTTAAAATGAACATGACAATTTAACATGAACAATAATCACCATGTGTAGTGATAATGTGTAGGGGTAGTTCATGAAGTTATCTTTGTTGTTCATGCAAAATACTTCTACTAGCAAAAATATTTTAGTTTCTACTGGCAAAAATACTGATAAAAATAGTCTGCATTAGCCACTACAACAATAAATTTACAATGATATAGTATCAATAAAAAATATATTTATATTGGTATAGTCATTCACAATACCAATACATATAGACTCGTCACAAATCTTCATTTTGACAAGCATAAATTAATTCCTACTGGGAAAAAAAAAAATATTTATGCAACATTATAGATAAAAAGAGTTTGTATAAGTCACACAAAAAAATATTTACAATGATATAGTATCAATAAAAAGAAAATTACAATGATATAGTCATTCACAATGCCACTACATGTAGACACGCCACAAATCTTCATTTTGACAAGCATGAATTAGATCATACTGGCAAAAAAAAAGGATTTATGCAATAGGTGAAAAGAGTATGTATAAGCCAAACTTAGAATTAAGAAAAAAAATAAAAAAATTTACAATGATATAGTATCAATAAAAAAAAAATTTCAATAATATAGTCATCCACAATACCACTATATGTAGACTTACCACAAATAATATTTACAATGATATAGGCATTCACAATGCCACAAATAATATTTACAATGATATAGTCATTCAAGATAATACAATTATAAAATATGTATCAAGAATATACATACATTTTATGTATCAACCAGTGGTTTAAAAAACAGATTGGTGCCCTAGATTGGGCGCTCCAAAAACCCATCCGGATCGGTGAATCGGTGATCCAGATCGAAAATCGACCGACTCGGTTGGATTAAGCTTTAAAAAAATCCAAAAAAATTATTAAAATTCATTATAAATGTTGTCTTTTAGGAATCCAATAAGAAACAAGGGTACTACATTGTTAACTTTTATTTTTTTTTTTCATCAATTTGTGAATATTGAGACATTCTTTCCCTGTTTAAATTTAGGTTAACCATTAAATTTACATCACACAAAAGAAAAATCATATAATTATCATGGATAAAGTATATTAATCACACATGGACTACAATAAAGAGTAGACTAAATCGATGAAAAAATGGCCACTAAAATCTCGAATTGGCGGAAAACCCTAATCCGCTAAAAAAACTCAAATTATTACAACCTAATTATAATCTAAAATTATTACAACCTAACTAACTATAATATTATATATTAAAATTAAAATTGTTGGTCAATATTTTATAATTATTTTATTATACAAACAATAACAAATCCAAAATATTTTATAATATCATCTAAATTTAGTAAAAAAGAATGTTAGTGAAAAATATTGTAAATAAAAAGATAGAATTTCAAATGGAATAATTTTTTTTAAACAACATTATATTATGCTTATTTTCTATTTTTTTACAACAAAAATAATATATTACATGATTTATAATGTAAAAATTAATAAATAAAATAAAAATTTGGTTATCGATATAGAAATTATTTGAATGCATACCAATTTTCGAAACAACACTTTAATTTTTCAAAATTTTAATTTTATAGATTCTAGAATAGATTTAGTAAAAAAGAATGTTAATAGAAGGAGAGAATTTCAAATGGAATAATGTTTTTTTTAACAACATTATTTTCTGCTTATTTTTTATATAACAAAATAAAATAATTTTTTATACAACAAATTTTAATTTTTTAGAATCTATAATAAATTTAGTAAAAACGATTGTTAATAGAAGGAGAGAATTTCAAATGGAATAATGTTTTTTTTAACAACATTATTTTCTGCCTATTTTTTATACAAGAAAATATTATTTTCTGCTTATTTTTTATACAACAAAATAAAGCTTATTTTTTATACAACAAAATATTATTTTTTGCTTATTTTTTATACAACAAAATAAAATAATGCAGCGTGCTTGAAAGTTGGGGTTTGAACTTGAGATGTCTTTCAACTAAGAGGAAGTGATAGCTATTAAGCCACATCATGGCAAGTGCATTAACATTCCATATTAATGATACTTATTCAATGTCTATTTTAATTTAATGCACCTTCTGGGAATTATCCCACATCTAGGAATGAGTATCAAATTTAGAGATATAAATAGTTTCATTGTACCTAATTAAATGCACGTGTGAAAATGCAGGGCTGCAATGCCGTTGGGTTGACCTGTGACTGAGAGTTGACCTGTGACTGAGAACAGGTGATATGTGACATCATGTGACCGGTTTTCATCGATGTATGATGTCATATAGGCGGTTTGTTGTTCAGAACTAGGCGATTTTTGGTTTTGCGAAGTAATACCGATTCCCGAGCCGGTGAAATGTGACATCATTTGACTGGTTCTCACCGTTGTATGATGTCATATAGGCTGTTTGTTGTTCAGAACCAGGCGATTCCCGATTTTACGACACCGATTTTTAAATCACTGGTATCAATGTACATTTTTTTGCATTAAAAATTTAACAATAAAATTGAAAAATACAAGTTAATTTCTCATGATAATCAAAACTTGGTCATGATTTTTTACATTTTTTCGAAAATCACGATTTTTCAAAAAACTTGAAAAACACCAACAATCACAATTTTTCAAAAAATTGATCACTAAATTATAGTTAATCACACAAATAACACCAATAATTGCCTGAATAATATTGCTATCCTCAAAACCCCTCTGAAATCATTCAAAATAACGCCCTAATTCTACTGAAAATTTAAGTTTGACGGATTTCTAAACCCTTTTTCTAAAAACGTAGCCACAACTCCATTTCTTAAAAAACCGAGCAATACAAATTGGTTAATCCCACAAATTATACCCAAAATCATATGAAGAACAATAATACTTTAAAAAAACCTTCGAAATAATTCAATAAGGTGCTTTAATTCGTCTACAATTTATAGTTTTGCGGAAAAAAAATCCCAAACTGTTATTAAGAAAACCGTGACTCAAAATAAAAAATCCACCATAAATCAACCAAATAAGAGAAAATGAGATATAATTTATGGTGAATACCATTATAAAGAACTAAAACCCTATAATATGAAGAAAATATTTACTAAAAATCGATTGGAATCGATTAAATGGCAGAAAAAAAAGAAGCTTGTGACTGTTTTTTCTAAAACCATGACTTCAAATCCAAATTTCACTGGTAATCGACCAAAATCAGCGAAAATGATGTATAATTTCTGCTCAACAACACCATCAAGAGTAAGAAGCCTCTGATTTGATAAAAACTAATGCCCTATTTCGTTTGTAATCCAAGAAATGGCATAAAACGTAAAAAAACTCATGTTCTTCACAAATCCGTGAATTTGTGATCTAAATTTCAGCTTTTGATTTGATTATAATGCTCAATAAAGCTAAAAAGTGAGATACAAATCCTGTAATATCGATCCAAAGCCTGCAAGATCCAATAATTGATCAAAAAATCCAAATTGTGATGATTTTTGTAATCCAAAAATTCAAAAAATTCCAATTTTTGTGATGATAATTGAGCAAAAAATCCAAAGTATTGTGCAAGTCCATTGCGACTCGCCATTCTTTTAATCACTAGTGTAAAGTTTACAAAGATCATCATAATTTGAATTTTTTGATCAATTATTGGATCTTGCAGGCTTTGGATCGATTCTTGCATGCTTTGTATCTCATTTTTCAGCTTTATTGAGCATTATAATCAAATTGAAAGCTGAAATTTAGATCACAAGTTCACATATTTGTGAAGAACACAAGTTTTTTTAGTTTTTCCGCCATTTCTTGGATTGCAAACGAAATAGGGCATTAGTTTTTATCAAATCAAAGGGGATGGTGTTGTTTAGCATAAATTATATACCATTTCGCTGATTTTGGTCGATTACAAGTGAAATTTGGATTTGAAATCACGGTTTCAGAAAAATAGGTAATGAGCTTTTTTTTTTCCCTCCATTTAATCAATTTTTAGTAAATATTTTCTTCATATTATAGGGTTTTAGTTCTTTATAAAACTATTCACCATAAATTGTATCTCATTTTCGCTTATTTGGTCGATTTATGGGGTATTTTTTCTTTTGAGTCATGGTTTTCTCAAGAACAGTTAGGTCTTTTTTTTTTCTTCCGCCAAACTATAAATTGTAGACGAATTAAATCACTTTATTGAATTGTTTCAGATGTTTTTTTTAAGGTAATACTATTCTTCATATGATTTTGGGTGTAATTTGTGGGATTATCCAATTTCTGTTGCTCAATTTTTTAAGAAATGGAGTTGTGGCCGGGGTTTTAGAAAAAGAGCTAAAAAATCCGCTAAACTTAAATTTTCAGTTGAATTAGGGCATCATTTTGAATGATTTCAGGGGGGTTTTGAGGATAAAAATGTTATTCATATGATTATTGGTGTTATTTATGTGATTCACCAAATTTTGCTGATCATTTTTTAGAAAAATCATGAAACATATGATGAATTATAATTGTTTTGGTCAGGAATAAGTTTGGTTTTTACCAACATCATTCAAGTGTGCCGTGGTCAAAGCATGGCTTAGTCTGTGGATTTTGAGAATCGACGAAGAATGTCAAAGAAGCAGTCTCAAAGCTACTTAGAGATGGCTTAACCCATCTCAGTGTCAACGGTAGTCTCAAGCTACCAAGAGATGACTTAACCCATCTTAGTCTCAGCAGTAGTCTCAAAGCTGCCCAATGATGGCTTAACCCATCTCAGCCTCAATGGCAGTCTCAAGCTGTCCAAAGATGGCTTAACCCGTCTCAGTCTCAACAGAAGTCTCAAGCTGCCCAGAAATGGCTTAACCCATCTCAATTTAAACGACAGTCTCAAGCTGCCCAAAGATAGCTTAACCCATCTCAGTCTCAACATCAGTCTTAAGCCACCAAGAGATGGCTTAACCCATCTCAGTCTTCAGTGGCAGTCTCAAGCTGTCAAGAGATGGCTTAACACATATCAATCTCAACAGCAGTCTTAAGCCACCCATAGATGGCTTATCCAATCTCAGTCTCAACAGCAGTCTCAAGCTGCCCAGAGATGGCTTAACCCATCTCAGTCTCAATGGCAGTCTCAAGCTGGCTAGAGATGATTTAACCCATCTCAGTCTCAACAACAGTCTCAAGCTGCCCAGAGATGGCTTAACCCATCTCAGTCTTAATGACAGTCTCAAGCTGCCCAGAGATGGCTTACCTATCACAGTCTCAACAACAGTCTCAAGCTGCCCAAAGATGGCTTAACCCATCTCAACCTCAACGACAGTCTCAAGCTAAGATGGCCTAACCCATCTCATTCTACAAAAGTCTTGAATCACCCAACAATTGTCCAACAGTTAAATCCTTAAAAGCATTACGGGTCATAGGGCATATCAGTTACCATTAAAAGGGAGTTGTTTCTTTTGAATAAGGAATTCTCTCGTAATATCGGTGTCGTTGAACTCTTGGCTCCTTGCTTTATCTCCCTTAAAAGATGTAGAATGTATTGAGTCGAACAACAAAAGTGGTTGTAGTCCACTGACAATGCCAATAAATCCCTGATTTTGCTCCCGCGAGATCATGAGGTTCGAAGGTTTGAAATTCAAAACACAAGTGCCAGCGATTGTATCTGCGAGAACAACCCCGCAGTGAGATCAATAACATGAAAAGATAAACATAAGAGGTAAACAACATTATAGATAAGGACTACACCCGGCAAGATTTTTAATTCAAATGAGTAGATAAACTCAGGATGAAGATGGAGGGTAAAGATTCGAAGATAGGAAATGCGTGGTTATCCCTTGAACAACCATAATTTAGTATTATAAAAAGGGAACTTCTTGACTAAAGAGAGGTCACACTTTTTTGATAGACACAATCTAGTAGAGATAACGTGTTCTTTAGAGGTTTTACCTCGATAAGAACCAAGAGTAGAAAAGAGAGTGATAATCGTTTCTTGTGAATCATTTGAGACTTGTTCTCTTAGGAAGACCAGACTTGAAGGATAACACATCCATACGTATATCTATAGGTATATGGACAGATATGCCCTCAATGTTGTCTTTTCCCTTTAACTTGCTTGTGTTTTCTTCTTTAGAAATGAATGCATAGGTTTCAAAGCCAGAATCAAATGTTTTCGGCTTATTTTCTTTTCTTAATTCGATGTAAATTGTAACAGAAGATTAAACCTCTGGAATTGCTCAGTGCCCAGTATAAATACAGAGCATGTATTTATGATGTAAAGTGCATGAGTGAATTTGGCCCCGAATGTGATGTCCTCTGGTTTTTTATCTGGAGTCTAATGTTTCTCTAAACATTCTGTTTCTTAAAACATCTACACTTTGCAGCGAAAAAATCTCTGACGACTCCACTGGGGAGTAATTCACCTTTCATCTTTTGGTAGAATCTAGGAAGTTGAATCTCTCTTTGAATAGGTCTTGATTCACAATATTTTTTACACTACTCTCGTGTCTTCTTTATTTACCTTGACGAGCGAACCATTGCGTTAATCATAGGCTGTTAGAGGTAATAATGGCTACAGTAATGACATCCTTCCAAGTGGGAATCATGAAAGTTCCGCTATGCTCCCTCTCGATTAGAGGTCAATCTACTTTCCCTAAAGCGACGGCTAGCCGCATGCTGGAAAGGCAGCGACTGAAGGACAAGGAGCCAAGTCACGAACTTCGAAGGCTAGGATGATGATGAAATCTTGCCCTCAAGTGGACTTGGTTCCGGGTAGGGGACCATTGAGGGTAATTTTGACTTATCCCAACCAACATCCACATGCAAAAGCTGCAATATCTCAAGACAAACGTGATAGCTGCATTCTACGAACCCCGTTATTCCTATGCAAAAGGAGAGTGGCATAGCTATTCTCACGAGGTCTAAGCCACGACCCCTGCCGTCTGAGCACTCTGTTCCTTTGCCTTAGGGTTCCTGTTTCTTGCCTTTAATTTTACGAGTTCCACTCTTGACTGTCAACGACACTCATCGGCTAGTGGTTAGAAATCCTCGTAATGCTAATCCACTTAGATCGCTGTACACAGCCCACATGCTCATGGTTAGGCGTTTCTGCAATGCTAACTCGCCCAATTCGCGTGATACTTATTGGTTGGTGGTTAGAAATCCTCGTGATACTAATTCTCCTAGATCGCTGAACACAACCCATAGGCTGGCGGTTAGGAGTTTTTACAATGCTAACTCGCCCGATTTGTGTGATACTCATTGGCTGGAGGTTACAAATCCTTGTGAAACGAATCTTCCTACATTGCCATACACTGCCCACAGGTCGCCGATTAGGCGTTTCCATAACGCTAACTTGCTTGATGATGGTTAGAAATCCTCATGATACTAATCCGCCTAGATTGCCGTACGTAACCCACAAGCCGACGGTTAGGAGTTTTCGCAACGCTAACACGCTCGATTTGCGTGATACTCATCAATAGGTGGTTAGAAATCCTCATGATACTAATCCGCTAGATCGCCGTACACAGCCCACAGGCCGGCGGTTAGGCGTTTCTACAATGCTAGCTCACTCGATTCGTGTGATACTCATTGGTTAATGGTTAGAAATCCTTGTGCTACTAATCTGCATAGATCACCATACGCAGCCCACAGACCGACGGTTAGGCATTTCCACAGCGCTAACTCGCCCGATTTTTGTGATACTTATTAGCTGGTGGTTAGAAATCCTCATGATACTAATTGGCCTAGATCGCTGAACGCAGCCCACAGGCCGACGGTTAAGCGTTTCTGCAATGCTAACTCTCTCGATTCGCGTGATACTCATCGGCTGATGGTTTGAAATCCTCGTGATACTAATTTTCCTAAATTGTTCAATGCAGCCCACAGTCCGGCGGTTAGGCATTTCTGCAATGCTAACTCTCCCGATTCGCATAATACTCATCGGCTGCTAGTTAGAAATCCTCGTGATAATAATCCGCCTAGATCGCCGTACGCAGCCCAAAGACCAGCGGTTAGACATTTTCGCAATGCTAACTCGCTCGATTTGCTTGATACTCATCGACTAACGGTTAGAAATCCTCATGATACTAATCCACATAGATCGTCATACGCAGCCCACAAGCCGATGGTTAAGCGTTTCTGCAACGCTAGCTTGTCTAATTCGCGTGAAACTCATCCACTGATAGAGATGTTGAGATCTGCTAGAGCTACTCCTAATCCCAGCAGTCCTTCAGGGAAACAATCCTCAAATCCAGCCGTTGAGAACCGATCAACCCCTGAGCCTACACCGCATTGACTTTCGCATGTGGCTAACATCGCCTCAGAGACAGTATGTATTCTAGTAATGGAGAACCTGCAAGCGCTCCACCTTCTGGGAGTACAAACCCTCGACACTTATCGCAACCATGCCAAGCATAGGTCGATGAAATGCCATATCCTTCAAGATACCAGCATCCCAAATTCCCGAAGTTTGATGGGCAAGGCTCCCCTCATCAACACTTGGCTCACTTCATATATGTATGTACGAACTCAGCCAATAACGGGAACCTCCTGATGAGACAATTTGTACAGTCACTATCAGGCCCAGCTTTCGCTTGGTACTCATGACTGCCTCCTGAAACCATATTAGATGGAAACAAATGCAAGAGGTATTTTTGGCAATATTTCACAACACAGAAAGAGAGGTTCACCTAACTGAACTCCTCAACATAAAGCAAAGGGAAACATGAACTTGTGCATTAGTATATCACTCGATGGCGTAATCTCAGTATAGGACAGGCAACTCCGCTCCCCGAAGACCAATAGGTCCTCATGTGCATTAACAATATGAGATCCGACATCGCACTACCCCTGTACGAAGCCCCAGAACTTCAACGACTTGGTAACTAATGCAGTTAACCTAAAAAGTCTTCTGAAGGGTTTAGAGCTCAGCCCAAAGCTAGTAACCATTAGGAGGGACACAGATAAAGGTAAAGTTAAAGTCACTCAGGCCAAAACTTCTATGACTACTTCGGTGGTCATCCAAATAGGGAGAGGCAAGAATTACGCACCACTTAGAAGCTATGATTCTCCCCAAACGTCAAGATGTGGACAAGGAAGAGGAGGAAGAGGTGGATATCGTAGACACGTCAACAAGGAGTATTCTTTCGATAAAGATCAAGTTCTCAAGATCTTCGAAAATCTCCTAGTGGCTGGAACCATCACCCTTCCTTCGCCAAGATATCCTAATCAAGTTTGTCAAATAGATCAAACTGATTATTGTGCGTATTATCAGATGGTAGGACATGTGATAAAAGATTATTTTTTAAAGGATATCATTGAGAACCTCATTAATGAAGGAAAGCTCAAGCTTGTTGAGCACGAAACACCGGAGGCCGGGACTGTGGCGGCCAATATGGTTTCCTTTGTGATTAATGAAGCTAAACCCCCTCGGGTAGCTAAGAGCCTCCCTTATCAGTAGTCCTACGACTTTGATAAGGCCATGATACTAGACATATATGATCATCTCTTCGTCATGGGACTCATAACCCCTTTGAAGAGGTGGAGAGCATTGAAAAGAAGGCCTCCCCCGAAAGGAGCTCCTTACTGTCGATACCATTGTTCCCGTACTCACGAGCTGGAAGATTGTTGGCCAGTAAAGGATTGATACAATAATACATAAATGAGGGGATTATAGTCATCGATCCTACTCATGAGGTCCCTATATTGGAAAAGTTCGAAGGTTGTCCTTAACTAGAACTATTCGAGCTATGCTTAGAATACTCTAGAACCCTCAACTATTTAGTTGATACTGAGGAGGTTTTGGAGCAGGACTGGACCACCTACGTTCGAAAAGAAGCATATGCATGCTGAAGCTCTGAAAAGAGCTGGTTTAAAGGCGTTGGAGATGGCACTATCACAAGCAAGGATAGCCACTGAAGCTCCTCCTGTGTCTCAAATCATTACAAGCTGGGGTACGAAGACAAAGAAGGGAGACAAAAGAGGTCCTCAGACAATATCACGACCTTATCTGCCTTTGAATGATTTTATGCCCAGATTGCTAATGATGAATGTCCTTTACGAGCCAAAAGTAGCAGATGAAGTCCCTCCGGGAACGACTGCTAATGCGACTTGGGTAGTCGAGGCTGATTCCAACCCCCAAACCATGCAGTTGGAGCTGAATTTTGATAGGAAAACCGCAAAGATCAAACCACTCAAAGACGTCACCCCAAAGAAGGTGATTCCTGTGGAGGAAGTGCATGCTAAAGAATCTAACATTGCTGGTTAGTTAAAATAGCTGGTAGATGGAAAGACCAACGATTATAATGTGGCCTCTCATTTAAGGAGAATCCTGACGGCCATAAGTGCCTATGACACCCTTTTGCTTTCAAAAGAACTTAAGGCAACTTTGATACAAGCCCACTAAAATTCAAAGAAGCATGACAGGAAGAGTATAATGCCCGTCCCTTGAAAGATGGAGCTTCAAAACCACAATGGTCCCTATATAGCCCTCAGGTTCACAAGATCATGAGGAATATGAATTATGACCTATATACCAATCAAGTCCTAAATGGCAGAAAGGGGATCATAGCGCTTTTTCAGGTAGTTGAAAGTATATCTCGAAATAAGTTCAACACCCAAGGGCTCTGGTATACCCTAACTTTTAAGATTGGCTCAAAGAATGTGCACAAAAGGAAATGGATAGTCCAATGTGCCATGGCATCTCTAAGTAGCCACGATGACCAAGATTCAGATAATGAAAACAGCGTCTGCCCCATACCAACTGGAGGAGGGAGGCCAGGTCCTAATCGACGAGTTAATAAAAGTTGAGTTAGGTAAAGAAGGAAATCATAGACCCACGTTTTTGAGTTCGTCGCTGGACCCAAAAGAAAGAGGACAATACATCTATTTTCTCCATCTTAACCGAGACATCTTTGCATGGAATTACCATGAGATGCTTAGATTGGACCCCACTGTGGCGACTCTGCTCCCACACCAATTGGAGAACGGAGGCTAGGCCACCATCGACAAGTTAATAGAAGATCAGTTGGGTAAAGAAGAAGATCATAGACCCACCTTTCTGAGTTCGTCGCTAGACCCAAAAGAAAGAGGACAATGCATTGATTTTATCCATCTTAACCGAGATATCTTTGCATGGAATTTCCATTAGATGCCCGGATTGGACCCCACCATGGCGACTCACAAGCTTGTCGTCGATCCTCACATCAAACCGGTGAAACAACCCTAGAGGAACTTTCATCAGGGTATAGCACCCTAGATTAAGGTTAATAAATTAGTTAAGGCTAGGTTTGTTAGGGAGGTCTTATACCCTAAATGGTTTGCTAATATCGTACTAGTTAAGAAGAAGAATGTGTAGATAAGAGTGTATAGTGATTTTTGCAAACTCAACTCAACTTGCGCCAAAGACGACTTTCCTCTGCCTCTCACTGAAATCACAATTGATTCGACTGTAGCATGCGAAACCTTCTCATTTATGGATGGGTATTCTGCCTATAATCAAATCAGGATGGCCCCTGAAGATGAAGAGTTGATGGCCTTCAGGGCTACGAAAAAGATATATTGTTATATGGTGATGCCCTTTGGATTAAAGAGTGCTGATACTACCTATCAGCACACCATGATGATTATATTTGAAGACATACTCCACGATGTCGTGGAATGTTATGTCGATGACCTTATGGTCATATCAAAGGATCAATCTGCTCACCTCGCAGACCTAGAAATTGTGTTCAAGAGGTTGAGAAGGCATGAACTGAAGATGAACCCCTTGAAGTACGCTTTCAAGGTAAAATCGGGGAAATTCCTAAGTTTCATTGTAAGGCATTAGGGAATTGAGATAGACCCTACAAAGATACATGCTACTCAAGAGATGCATCCGCTAAGGAACCTGAGGTAGATTAGCCTATATCCGAAGGTTCATATCCAACCTCTCAGGGCGATGCAGGCCTTTCTCCAGGCTTATGAAGAAAGACGACCCATTTGAATGGGATGAGTCTAGCCAGAATGCCTTTCAGGACAACAAGGACTATTTATTGAATCCACTAGTTCTCATGGCTCCTATACCTGACAAACCTCTCATTTTATATGTGACGGCCTTGGAGGGATCATTGGGTGCCCTTCTGGCTCAACACAATGAGGAAGGGAAGGAAGTGGCGTTGTATTATTTGAGCCGCACCTTGATGCCAACCAAGTATACTTACTCTCCCGTCAAGAAAATGTGCTTGGCACTTGTGTTCGTAGCCCAAAAGCTACGTCACTAGTTCCTTGCTCACCCAATGTAGTTGATTTCTCGAGCTGACCCAATAAAATACCTCATGACGAGACCAATCCTCTCTGGTCGACTAGCCAAGTGGGTTTTACTCCTTATGAAGTTTGACATCACCTATGTCTCACAAAAAGCTATTAAAGGGAAATCGTTTGCCGATTTCTTGCATGCTCATCCCTTGCCTGAAGGGTCCCCTTTGAATGAAGATCTGCCTGATGAGGAAGTCATGTGTACAAGGCGCTTGCCTAATGGAAAATGTCCTTTGATGGTGCTTCGCAAGCGAAAGACGTTAGAGCAAGTGTGATATTCATCATTCCAGATAAAGGACTCGTGCCTTATGCCTTCTTAGTATTCGAATAATGAGGCAGAATACCATGCATTGATAATTGGTATACCATGGCGCTAAAATTGGACTTGGGGTCACTTGACATTTTCGGTGATTCCCAACTGATCGTCTAACAGCTAAAAGTGATATACGAGGTCCACAAGGATGAACTCAAGCCATACTATAATACCGCAAGGTATCTCTTAGGGAAGATGTATGAGGCTACTCTGACTCATATTCTCCGAGTATTGAATGTCCAGCCTGATGCACTAGCTAAACTGAGAGCCACCTTGATCATCGAGCCTATGGCATGGCTTTAGATCCCCGTACAAGAATGGTGATCCATCGCTATGATGGAAAAGACAGATTCTACAGACAAAGAAAATTTATGAACAGAGCTTCCCCCATACCCTCAGGGGGACGATGAGGGAATTAATAGAAGAACCTACCTCCATTGATATCGTCGCAGTAGTAGAAGCATCCTGGCTAGATTTGTGTTAACGTTTATTGGAATATTTAGTCCATGGCCAACTCCCTGAGGATAGGAAAGATAGGCTAGCCCTTAAAAGGCTAGCCATGAGATTCACTCTCCTTAGTTACCAAATATATAAGAGGTTGTATGATGTAATTTTGTTAAGGTGCCTTTTGCATGATTAAGGACAAGCAGTGTTAAAGGAGGTGTATGATGGGGTATGTGACTTGCACCAATCTGGACCTAAGTTATTCCACCAATTGCAATGGATGGGGTGTTTCTGACCCACTATGGCGAAAAATGCATTTAAATATGTAAAGAGATGCCACACATGCCAAGTACATGTTGACTACATTCACCAATCACTAGACCTGCTGCATCTAACTCTCATGACTTGGGATATTGTGAGACCCATTACCCCAGCCTCAACAAAAGAGCCATTTATATATATTGGCAGCTACATACTATTTCTCTAAGTGGGTTGAAGCTGTCTCACTTCAGAGGGTAACTAAGTAGATAGTGGTTGACTTCATTTGCCACCATATTGTGTATCGATTCGGAGTACCGGATAGGATTATATCTGATAACGGCTCTCTGTTTAAGAACGATCACATTCACCATTTGGTTAGTCAATCTAACATCAATTGGAGGTGTTGTCTCGAAGGCTTATTGCACAAGCTACGTGCTTGCCAAATTGGGAGCAACTATTCAAATCCCATTGAAGAGCCAACACCAATCTAGGTAGTTGAGTGGAGATGCGTGGATTTTGTTAAAAAATCTTGACACTAATTGCAACTAGAAAGGCCATGCATGCCTTGAACAGTTCTCATAAACCTCTTGTGATTGAAGAGAGAGAAAGAGGAAGAAGAAGAGTCAGAATCTCAAGATCCTTGGTGTGCAGAAGTGGATCCAGTAACAAACTGGCGTACCCCTATAAAGGATTATTTGCAGCTCTGCTTCCTGAAAACCCTATTGAACGTAACAAGATCAGAAGGTCAGCCACATGATATGTGTGTCGTGACGATATCTTGTTTCAAATATCTTACAATGATATGCTGCTTATGTGCATTGATCAGAAATACGTAAACCATGTACTCAAGGAAGTGCACGTTGGAGTGTATAGAATGCATTAGTCTGGCCATAAGCTGTACAATAGAATCATTAGGATAGGCTATTACTGGGCTACTATGATTGTTGATTCCATTATGTTTGCAAGAAACTATTCGGTATGCCAAATTCATTCGAGCTTTATTCATTAAGCTCCTGAACCTGATAGTAGCATCATGGCCATTTGCTCAGTGGGGTATGGATATTATAGGTTTTATTGACCCGTCATCTTCTTTGGGGCGTGTCTTTATACATGCTGCCACAAACTACTTCTCTAATTGGGCTGAAGCCATCCCTCTTAAGAAGGTCCCGGGACTTACAGTGCTCAACTTTGTGCACCAAGATATCATATATAGATTCGATGTGCCTGACTAGATCACCTCGAATAATGGTCCTCAGTTTCGAAGCCATCACATTGACCGCCTGATCAATCAGCTTGGGTTTAAGTGGAAATATTCGACTATGTACCATCCAAGAGCTAATGGTTTGATCAAAGCTTTAACAAGACCTTTTGTGATGCCTTAAGAAAGTCTGTTCCCGATGCAAAGAGGGATTGACATGAAAGACTTCCTAAAGTCTTATAGACCTATCGTATTACCCGTCCACCTATTCTTTAGTATATGGGGGTGAGGCTATGTTGCCTTTGGAAATTCAGTTTCGCTCACTCAGAATAGCCCTCCACTATGGGATGACAGATTAGGAACAAGCTGCTATTCATTGTCAAGAGTTAGATGTGCTTGATGAAAAGAGATTGCAGGCACAACAAAGCCTTGAGATTCACAGAAACCGTATGTAGTGGGCCTTTGATAAATCGATTTGAATACGGTCATTTGTTAAAGGAGAATTGGTTCTGACAATGAGAAGACCAATCATTACACACGGTCAAACAAAGGGGAAGTTTGAACCAAAATGGGAAGGACCATTCGTGGTGAAAAATCCTTTTCTTAATGGCCCCTATGTACTGGTTAATGCTGAAGGTGAAGAAGCTATGCCCCTAGTTAATGGAAGATACTTGAAAAAGTATTATTCATAAACCATGTTCCAAGCCGCATGACCTTAAACAGCGTGGCAACGGTCCAAGCCGCACGACCTTAAACTGCATAGCACACGTCCTGGTGGCATGACGTTAAACTGCATCATGCATGGTCTCAAAGGAGTGACCCTAAAATTGCCTGCACTAGGTCTTGGTGGATGACCTTCAAACACACAAACCTTACAGTCTCGAAGGAACGACCGTAAACTTACCTCCACTAGGTCTTGGTGGATGATCTTAAAATACACCAAATCGACGGTCACAACGGCATGACCTTAAAATTGTTTCTTCAGAAAAGACGAACATGTCGAAAACTCGTAAGGGCGTCATGGGCGAAAGAGTCAAAGAAAAGAAAGAAGAAAAGAAAAAAATGGGCACGATGAAAACTTACAAGGGCATCATGAATAAAAACATAAAAATATCATATATGGTGTAAAAACCATGGGAAAAATCACCAAAAAAATATATATACATGGTCCTTGTGAAAACCATAAATGGCACAGACCCTAAGGACTTGAATCAAAACTTAAGACGATGTTCAAGTTGCATATGGTGAAGTCCAAATTCGCTCTCATGCGAAGTAGGCATCTCTATTCGTCTCTTCCCCCCTTTCTAAAGGAGAAAAGGGTTGGTTACAAGAGATAGAAGAAAAGTGCAAACCATGAAGTAAAGAAAGGTGCAAACCATGAAGTAAGCAAAGAGCACACCATAAAGCAAGAGAAGCATACAATTCATAGATGAAAGAAGAAATCATTCATTTCATATATGAGAAGATTACAAAATTGTGTGATAGTTATAAAAAATCCACAGAGGAATGAAAAGAAGATAGAACAAGCAAAAATATTAAAGAATTCATGAGTCCCTAGAAGTTTTCAAGGGCTTCATGAATCTTGGTCTTCAATACCTCTGAGGGCTCTAAGGCTGTCTTCATTTACTCTTTGAGGTGGGAGATTGCTTGGATAACTTAACTTGACATTGTGTTGGTAAAAGCCACCTCAGAATTCAATGTCTCCAATTCTTGAGACTCTTCGAGCGTTTTCTCTCTTCTGGTCCTGTTTGGTCTTTAACTGGTGGATATAAATGTTCAACCTTGCCCTTTCTTCTTCTGCAGCCTTTATCTCTGCATAATAGGCCAAGTCCTCTTTCTTAAAACCAGCTTGATAAGAAAGCAGATGGGTCTTCTTCGCATCATAGCCCCTTATGAGACTTTGGTGTTGAGTTAGAGTCACCTCTAAGGAAGCCAGGTGAGTCCCGTATAGTGCTCGCACTTCAGATTCGCACTGTAAAGCCTCAATTACCCAACGTTCAAAGTCATTTACGAGACCTTCAAACCGATCAAAAGTCTCCTTGTCATAGCTGATGACCCTCAAAGCATTAGTATAGTCCCTCACTGCATCTATCTCAGCTGTAAGTTCAGAGAGAGAAAGCCTTTCTTTATTCCCTGGAGACTTGACCATAGCAAGTTTCCCACCAACAAAGCCTTCATGTTGATACTGAAGAAGGCAAATATGAAGAACCATTTACGGCAAGGGGAGAAACTTCAGCGATGATAGCTGGTTCTTATGAAACGAGAGCCAAGGGCTCATTGGGAGGAATATTGGGCTTAGATAGAGCCCCTACCTCTGGAATTGTCGAAATTGGTACTTCTGAAGTGGGGACCACCATAAATTCCAAAGTCGCACTAGAAGGAACATCTGGTTGAGGCTCTGATTCTAAAGTAGTTAGAGCAAGTACTTTTGAAGTGGTTACCTCGACATTTAGAGCTATACCATTCGCTTCACTATGCTTTTCAAGAATATGCCCTTCTTCGGTGATAGTGCAAAGAAAGTTTTCCTGACTCAATGATGAGAGAGTTGGACACTGCACTACTATAGGCTCAGTAGGTTTTTCAGCAAGAGGTGCCTCTATTTCTACTATGGGAGGAGGAGCACTCTCTGATCGACGACTCAAGTTGAAGGTAGTCTGACCAGATGAACTTGGTTGAGCCACAACAACTTCGGGAACTGTTTCTTGAACATGAACCGTTACCTCTGACGGCAGAGTCGGGTTAGGTGAAGCCTTTGTCTTTGCACGTTTCTTTAGCCTAGGAGGTAAATCAACTCCTTCACTTGAACCATAGGGAATCAAAGGGGATGAATATGAGCTTGACAAAGCCCTCTTACTCAGCCGAGTGCTTTTTCTAGGAACCTCAGGTTCTATAGTGGAACTGGGTTCAATACTATCAACGTCCTTCTTCTTCTTTGTCCCTTTCTCTTGACCCCTTCCTCTGGAGTTGCTTCGTCTTTTGAATTTGAAGAGGCACTCTTGGTCTTTTGACCATGGCGAGATTTGACAGATGGAGCAAAATAAGACCCACACCCTATTAAAGCATTAAGGTCTTGAATAGAACCACCTTCATAACTAGGGACTGCACGATCGTAGGTCCACTTGAAGATCAAACCAAGGTCATTAAATAAACACTTAGTTTCATCTTAAAGGGAAATATATTGGATACCAGTATGGTCCATGGCTAGCGATCGAGGTATACCAAGTCCTTTCCAGTTCAAAGGGTAATTAAGTTCGTAGACCTTGAAGAAGATTGGAGGCATGAAATGCTTCCTGTGCCTTGTATCATGCTTAGTTTTATTGATGGCCTTCCATGAATGGGTTGTGATATTCCACCACCGCTAATAACCTTCAGTAGCATGGCTTATGTGACCGTAATGGGGAATGACAAACTTGCTCAAGCCAGTGAGAGCAAGGCAAGTTTTCCAAGCCATCCTCATGTTGCTATCCATCCAGGATTCATGACTACCACCTGGAGCATCATGGTCTTATTGAGACCCTTTCTTCCCATATTTCTTCTCAAAGCATTGAGAAGGAACACCCTTGGTCTAAGCCATACTGACATGCAAACCTGTGGGGAAAGTAGCCTTCAAGCTTCTTATCTCCATCACCCTTATACGGCAAGATGCATCCCCTAACACTTATGAGATACATGGCTTCTTTGGTCTCAGTGGTGTGTCCATCAAAGACATCACCAAAAGCATTTGTGTAGACATCGTCAGTGAGACTACCTACAAGAAATGGACTCCCACAAGAAAAGAATGAGCTATCCTCCAAGAATCGATGTGCCTCACCTGCTCCACTAAATATGGCCTTCATCCCAGTGATCCTTAGCATTTGAGGGCAAGTATACCCCAAAATTTCTTCATTGATCTTACATGCTTCAAGGGTATTGGGATCAGATTCCTTTTTAGGGAAGTATGTTGAAAGTTAGCCAAAGATATAATGGACAGAGAACCCTGTTGTGAAATGACCAGGAAGGATCTCCCCAGCAAAAGACTCGCCTTTGCTATCTCTGGATGACACTTTGCCACTGCAATTTCCCCTAACCCATGGTATATGCTATAGAGGACTGGTTGGGCTAGGGAATACTGATGCCCTTGAGCAAGCCTGCACACTACAAAGAAGCAACTAGGGCAGATAACATTACCCCTTGACCCTGGGAGTGCAAATTTGCACAAGAAAAGACTGAGATATGCAACCAAGTATACATGATCTTTTTTAGATCTCCTGGAAGGGATCACAAGGTCATTTGTCTATTCTTCTTCTTCTACCCCTTGTTCATCATCGTCCCAGACAACACTGGAATTGGGTTCCTCTTTGTCCTGACGGTTCCCATGAAAGAAATCCCTCCATGCATTAAAATGCATTATCTTGGTTTTGGTCTTGGTCTCTGAGTGTAGAAGTTGATAAATTTCAAAAAACTCAAGAAGACTTCCAAAAAATTACTTCATTACTGGGTATGAATTCTTCATACATGGCCCCCAGCTTGGGCAGTCCACCATTGAAGTACATATCAAGGAGGGTGATTCCTCCTTCACTGTGGTCAAGGTGCTAGCTGTTAGTCTTGTAGCACCAAGTTTTCAGTAAAGCTCTCATGGTGTTTGAGCACTTGTCATAGTAACTAGCTAATTACTAGCATCTGCAGCTAAGGCGCATGCTTCTAAGTACTTGACATGCGACTGGAGGACGTCAAACGTCCATGTGCTATATCCCTGCATGTACTGGTGCTCCCCCTCAAAGTGGAGTCCACTAGATGCCCAATGAAGACCCTTCTTCTTTAGCATTCTCTTTCATAGAGTAGGGAGATCCTCACTTGAATCAAAATTCACGTGAAGAGCATGATACATCTGTACACCATCTACCTGAATCACGGGCCCGCCATTTACATCTTCTAAAGATAAAACCAAGCATCTTCACATATGTAGGCGATACTTAAGGGCCACTCTAGCTTTTGAGTAGTCTCAAGAATGCCTAGAGTTCTAGACTTTGTAAAAGAAGCACCTGTGTATGCATCAGTGCCCAATTCTCCAAGGCATGGTACATTGTTTACTTCAAGAATATTGACTGCAAAAGAAGCACAAAAGCAAAGTAGGTGAGCAATTGAGCAAAATGATAGTTTAGAATGATATGGGTCTTCAAGTGAAAGAAGAAGAGAAAATCATAAGGAATTTTGCAAAATTTCGGCAACATCTCCTCTATATGCAGAATTTGGACAAAGAAGGTGTTTAGCTAGTCCAAAGCACCAAGGAGATTCTAAGAAATCACAAGTCCGTGGATCAAATACCCATCTCAAAAACTGACCTGAAGAGCTCCCTTTTCTATCATAGAAGTACTCAAGAATGCTAAAAATGCATAACTACGCATGAAAATGCTTAGAAATGCATGAGAGTGCTTGAAAGTACATAACTATGGATGGAGGTGCTCAAAAGATGCATTACGAGGCATAACCATGCTCAACTATGCTTAACTACATCAGAAAATACATAAATAGTGCTCAAAGGAATTTTAAATGCATAACTATGTAGTAGAGGTGCTGAAAGTATCAGATTTAGATGCAAAAGTGCAGGGGTGTGTGGAGAAGCTACAAAAGATGCTTTGGGTGCTAAGATACGCATAAAAGAATATGAGAAGGTGAAGAGTTACATGAGAATGCGAAGAGTGTCTAAAGACAATTTTGCCAAATGATCATGGGTTCCATCAGAAATACTTGGGGTATTTTCAACAAAACATGCATGACCTTTGAAGGTATGCAAGAGATACTTGGGGGGTTCAAGAAACATTTGACAAACATTCAAGAAGCATTTGAGGTACTCAAGAATTTTTTTAGAGTGATCGGTGAAGTGTATTCATGATGCCCAAGAACATTTGCAATGATGCAAGAGGATATCCATGACGTGCGACGATGCTAAACTTGCTTTCAGGGTATCTAAAGTATGCTGGAAGTGCTTAACGAAGCCACCCATACAACTCAAAACATGCTCATATGATGCTCAAAGCAATTTTCGTGAACTCCAAAATGTTCAGGATGATCCAAAAGAATACTTGAAGTGTTCGAAAATGCCCATGTTAAGTTTGATGCTTAAATGCATGCTTATAACAGCCAGCAGTTTGTCACAAAGTGCAAGGTGATAATCGTGACGATCGAGTGCGTTCATGATGCTTGAGTGTGATGGTGATGCTCAAGAATATCCATGAGGCTCAAAAGTGCTCATGGGGTGCAAAAAGGAAGAAGCATGAAGCTTCATAATGTTCACGGTTTGTGATGTGACAGACATGTTCGTGATGGTCATAGTGCTCAACAAAACGTTTCTTGGTCACGATATTGATTCATGATGAGCATGATCGAGGGGTTTGTTATGCTTAAGATGTATTCGTGATGTTCAAAATGATGCAAGATGCGCTATGAATGCTTGAGATGATGCATGAGGATGCAAGATGCACTAAACATAATCAAGAAATGCTTAAAGATGATCAAGATATCAATATAATGCTCAAGGAAGGGCAATCACGCATAACATCAAACGTGTGGCATGCAAAAGAAAAGACAAGAAGAAATGGAAGAAGAAAAGAATCAAAGGCATAAAAAGCGAAGAGAAAAGAAAGAGGTGATTACCTTGAGGATTAGAGGAGCTGGCCATGATCACCAAAATCTTTGTTTTTTGAAGGTGACTTTCACTCCAAAGGGGAGTCACTCTCACTATCTCTCTAGAAGAGCAAAAAGAAATAAATGAGAATACAGCCTCATCCACCTTTTTAAAGCTCGGCCGGACTGCTCCCCTCTCTCTCTCTCACGTGTTAAAAAAACTCGGGTCCGTGCCTAGGGCGGACCTGTCCCTTCTTCCTCCTCTTATCAGTCTTCTTCTCTCTCTCTCTGTCTCTCTCATGACGAAAAACTTCGAGTCCGCTCCTAGAGCGTATTTGTCTTTTCTTCCATCTCTTATTTCTATACTTTCCCCCTCACGTCAAAGAATGCTCGGGTTCGCGCCTAAGGTGGACTCATTCGACACTCTCGCCCTCATATGCTTCTCTCTCACCAACAAAGTACATGGACTCGCACCAAAGGCGAGTCCGTCACATTCTACCTTATCTTCATCCCATTATCTCTCACCAATGATACATGGACCCACCCTGATACACGTGCCCTCATCTAGGGCGGGTCCATCACTACATCTTCTCTCTCTCGTTCACCCAAATGCACAGACCCGCACTTAATGCGGGTCCATCACTCTTTATCTTCATCTTCTTCTCTCTCACCAATGATACACAGACTTGCGCCTTAGGCGGGTCCATCACACTTCCCTCATTCTCCATTGCTATCGTACACACAATGCATGGACCCACACCAGAGGCAGGTCTGTCTCTCTCTTTTCTCTCATACATCTAAAAATACATGAACCTGCACCCAGGGCAGGTCTACTCATCCACCTTTTCTAGTTCTCTCACTTCATCTTCTCTCATTTATCACTAACCCACACAAGCCTACGGCTCAGCCGTAAGCTCAGCACACACTTGTGCACATTGACACAAGGTGAGCAAAAGAGCTATGATATTTGTTCTGATATTTGTTCTACCTACACACATTGACCCCTCAATGGGTAACCTTGATCTATGTGAAGCCCATACACTCTGAGCTCAATAGCCCCCTTTTCAAACCCTCTCACTTCAAAACATAAACTTGTTAACCTAGTGTAACCCTGCGCTTTGTCTAATGAGTTTTTGATGGACTCTAAGGATGTTTTTATCCTTAATGAGCTTGATCCCCAACAAAAGCATACCCTTGATATGCCTGATTCCCAATGGAAACAAATTGAGCATTTTTGCAAGGTTATTCCTGCCCCTAACATGTTCAAACACCACTAAAGACACACCCTTTGCATAAAATTCGTAATTGCAAGTCTAACCTATCATTTAGTTGATGCATGATTTCTATCAGTAACCCTGATGACTCATGCAAATCATGGGAGTCCCAATTACCTCATCAGCTTGACTTATCATCCCCATGAGTTAGGTAAAATAACATTATCTTCATCTAAGAAATTACCCCTATCATAAGCCATCCTAGAAACCCCTGTTCACTTGAGCTTCACTTCAGAACTCCATTATCCCCATGGAACCATACCAAACGTAACCTACATTGAATCTTCATGAGATTCCATGAGTAATACCATGCTCGAAGAGTCACAGGACCCCCCGATCGTTCATCACCCCGAGTGGATCACTACTTCCAATAGACTATCATCCCAGTGGTCCATCACCCCAATGGTCTGTCACTTTATTGGTCCATGATTCCTAGTGATAGGTCATCATCCTTAGTGAGTCACTAACCCCAGTGGTGCGGATACACTATGCTCAGTATTTAGAACATGTTATACCTTCATTACCCAAGGGATCGTTTCAACCCCAGGGAGGTAACCATTTCTTTGAAACACATATTATCCCATAGAGAGTTTTCCATGCATCAGCTATCTATTGGCCCACCTAAAACCCCCATACCTAGCAATTGTGAATTATTCATCACCTTGCAGAAACCCAAAAACATCTCCAGTGGTGGTCACTTCCCTAATAAAAGCCTCACATATGGTATTTGTTACCCCAGTGGTCCTTGTACAGTTATAACCCCTATATCGTATGCATCATCAAGGAGAGGTTTTCTCTTAAAAAGAAAGAAGCCACGCATGATGAGTATTATACATCCTTGGTGCAAATAAGGAGAGTGCCAGTGACGACCTGATCCTGCCGGTAACCAAGACACTGCTAGACCAAGGGAGCATTGTAAAATAAGCTTAGAACTAGGCAACCTTGAAAATAATACTATCATACCAAAAAAGGATATTATTACTATAGCCCTATACTAAGGGCTTGAAAACAATCCTAGACCACTTCCATTGCATCCAGAACGTTGAAAAACCCCTAGGGACCAAATTTGGGCTCAAACGGACCTCCCAAGAGCACTTTGGGTCTAAATAACCACAAACGGGTAGGTTTTACACTATTGTGGTGTGGCCTTACCGAACCAGTCCCCAACCATGGAGGCTACGTCGTCACACCTCGGGATGATCCGCAAATGCCCACACGTAGCTCTTTTGGAGTCGGAACAAGCTCAAATTCGGATACAAGCTAGGTCTCGATGACCCGATCATTTTGGCATATGGCACGCATCATGACGTAACCCATAACCCATAACCGAAGCTTTTCTAGAGAGAAGATGAGCCCAAAACTATAGAAATCAGAGTTCTAAAGAAAAAGACATCTCGAACTTCATGAAGTAATCACTCGAGATATGTACATCGAATCAACGCAAAAACATGTCTGATGAGACCGTATCACGAAGGCTACAAACTGGTACAACTTTTGCACATAATCTAAGGTCGGATAACACAATTTTCAAGGTTGAAGAAAGAAAGGTCGCTCGATCACTGAAATCCCTTTTTTTGGAGATCTCCCGAATTCAGAAATACTTCAAGCAAGAACCAAAACGGACAAAACATGGTGCAAAACGAATGTGGCAGTCTCCCCTTTAAATTTGCAATCAAAATAAAGACTCGGAGCACCATGGATCGTATTACATTGACGGTGAAAGTTCACGATCTAGTTGGATTTCTACCTATTAGGAAAAGTCCGTCTCAAGACGATCAAAATACATCAAACTCCTTAGAATCAAGCAAGTATCAAGACTTCGATGATGGATCATCTGAACCACCGTCATAAGCATCTGAAAAAGCTTCCAAGATCTGGCAATAGTGAAACTCCCCTCAGAGAGGGAAGGTTTCATCATTAGCACAAAAGGTTTAAGGGGGTATTTTGGTCTTTGTTCCTAAATTCTGGATTTTATTGTAATTTATTTTAATCATAATGGGGCTTAGTTTTGAGCATCCACCCTTGTTTGGTGGGTTCTCTATTTAAACATGCTTAGGTCAATTGTAAAAAGGTTGGATCATTTATTAATGAAATCGAGGCATTAAGCTTGTGTCCACTTGTCATTTTGCTTCTAACCCTTGGATCCAATGGCGAGGAGAGAGAAAAATTTTAGAGATAGAAAATGCTTGACCCATCCTGAGTGTGCGATCCCATTTTCTCTCTCCTTCTCTTAGGCTAGGCCACGCCTCAGGCCCACTCTCTCTCCTCTTGCTCTCATTCTCTTTCTCCACTCATTGCTTGCGCTGCACAGCAATCTAAACCCACGACAAATGGGCTATCCTGTCTCTTTCCATTTATTTCTCTCATTCTCGTCGTGCTAAAGGACTCGGAGTCCCGTCTCCCTTTGTAACCTTCCCCTTTGCGATTTGAGTGTAAACACAACAAACCTACGGCTCTGCACAACTTCTTGCTATTTGACATACACTTGACTCAATAACCTTCAGAGTCTGCTCGAGAGTTCCAACCCTTGGACCTGCTCTAACTTTCTCTTCGTACAGTCGAGTTGAGCCGCGAGGAGCACATACGTTCTCTCCCTCACTCACTCGGGTGGAGTCTTGCTGAGTTGACAATCAAGAGGGCTTTAACTCTTTAACTGCACTGATCGCCTAAGCGCATAGCGTTTGTACGGATAGGGGGGTTCTTGTCACTATTTCTCCCCTCGTTCTATCTCTTGCCATCCAGTCCCTCATTTGAGTGAACCTTTATAGAGGAGTATTGACGAATCCGCATTGTAGTTTCCAGCGTAAGAGAACAGAGCGATGTGTTAAAGCCTGAGGAGAGTTTGTGTCTAAACCGCGCTGGTTGACAGCTAGAGGGCTTCGTAACTATTCTAAGAGGGCGAACTGTCCGAGTGTGTCCCTGAACCCCAAACGACATAGTAGGCACCTAAACACACCCCCGTCGTAAAAATTCTCTCTTTGTTGGTTCTTATCTGCACATAGGAGAGCATGCGTAAGTACACTTACAAATGTGTAGCGCCCAAGGACCCTCCGTGGTTGATTGAGAGAGGATTTTATCCCGTCGTCCTCGCAAGGAAAAGATCGGGCCCCAACCAATGAACATACGATGAGGATCATCATGAGCAAAAGTGAGAGCTTCAGGTGGACATGGCCAAGAAGCTATGGGTAAGATTGTAGAAAAATAAAAATTGGGCATGGTGAAAACCCGAAAGGGCGCCATGAATAAAAATGAAAGATGGGCATGGGCATGAAGCCATGAGTAAAAATGTTCTAAAAATAGAAAACCGTGCATGGGGAAAACCCGAAAGGACATCATGAGTAAAAATGAAAGATGGACATGGGCATAAAGCCATGAGTAAAAGTGTTTTAAAAATAGAAAACTGGGCATTGTGAAAACCTGAAAGGGCGTCATGAGTAAAAATGGAACAAAAAGGTGGACGTGAAAGCGAACTCAAGGGTAAAAGAGCCTCAATGAAAGAAGAAACTGGTGAAAACCATTCTGGGATGCCACTTCTATCCAGTTCAGGTGAAAACCCGAAAGGGCGCTTGGACTAATAAATAGGTTGATTTAATAGTCGACCAAAGGTGGCTTCAACCAACTACAAAAAAAATTTGGTAGTTTAGGAATCAATACCCTCCATGGTTACCTTATCATCAAAGATAAAAAAGAAGCTTAAGAAAACCCAGCTACTCGGGTCAGCTTTATTGAAGGCCCCTTGAAGATCAGAAGAATTATCAAGATGGCAAATCAGGATAGCCATTTGTTGAAGAGATTCTCCAATCCAAGACATCAACTAAAAATAGGAAGAACACCTTGATAGGTCGAGATAGAAGTTCTTATACGGCAATTGATTGCCTAGCCTAGATCGATGCCCTGGTTCCGAGGGTAACCATCTTATTAAGGCTCCCATTGCCATTAGGTTTAGACTTTTAGGACAGTCACCAAAGAGCTCCTGACTAAGCCCGGTATATTGGGTGTAAGCCCCCAAAGAGACCATCTTATTAAGGCTCCCATTGACGATACGTTTAGACTTTTAGGACGGCCACGAAAGAGCCCCTGACTAAGCCCGATATATTGGGTGTAAGCCCCCAAAGAGATACCCTCTGTGCCATCAGTCAAATTCTTGGTGAAGCAGTTCATACGCCCCATTAAGGGCTCTCCTTAATAGTCAATCTAAAGCAACATAGATAGACCAAAGGGGAAGGAAGCCCTTAAAATGCCCCCTACCGCTAGCCTTTCAAAAGAAATAAAATCAAGGGTCCAGTGTAAAAAGGGAAGGAAGCCCTTAAGGAAGGCTCCCCACCACCGGCCCTTCCAAGAAAAATATGATGGATTGGGAAGGAAATCTCCAAGCAAGGTCCCTGACTACCAGGCACATCTAGATTCAGATAATATTGGGAAAGAAGCCCTTAAGCAAGGCCCCCACTTGTTGGAACTAAAAATACCACTGAATTGGGATCAAGCCCCAAAGGAACCCACCAGTTGGCTCATTAGGAAGTATTATTTAGTTAGGAAAGTAAGCCCTTCCACAAGGCACTCAGTCAGCATGCTCCTCAAGAAAACATATTCTAGCAGTATTGGGTTTATCAAGCCCTTAAAGGGCCCCTAGTCCCTAGAACCTACTTCGGTCATCCCTCAGGGAAGAAGCTTAGCATAGTTTCCCCCTCAAGGATCGTGTTGATGCCAATGATCGAGAAAAAAAAGATTGTTGAGAGATAATGAAAGCGCCTTAGTAAGGATTCGAAAGATGAGTTTTGACAATGTTTTGTTCCGAATTTTACCCTTCTCGCTTCTCTTGAAGAGTAGTATTCGACGGGGAAAATTGTTATATATCACTTTGACATACTTGTATCCCCAGGGAGAATATGGAGAGAGCCAGAAGTAACTTGGTTCCGCTGGTGCCCAAGATGCTGCCAGACCACGGGAACACTATATCAATAAGCCTAAAATTAAGCGACCTTTGAATAAGTGTTAGAATGACCTCAAATTTCATGAGAGGGTATTTTTGGATACCTTAAGGTAAGGATGCCCACAACATTTCATCACGTTCTGAAAATTTTTGATATGATCAAGATGAAACTTTATTTTCAAATCCAGTTCCTGTCATGTTGAAAATGGACCCTATACTACAACCATTTTTTATGGGTGTCAAAATAGTATCAAACTACTGCAATTGGATCTAGAACGTAAAAAAACCCCCAACTACCAAATTTCAGCTTAATTGAACCCTCTAAGACCATTTTGGACCTAACTTACCATAAAAGGGTGGGTTTTACATTATTGCAGTGCAGCCTCGGAGAACCAGCTTCCATTTATGGAAAATGTGATTTTTCATTTTAGGATGATTTTCAAATGCTCATAACTCATTGTTTTTTAGTCCAATTAAGCTCAAATTTGAACACGAGCTAGATCTTAATGACCCGCTTATTTTGAAATATGGCACGTGTCATGGCATGGCCCGAAACGAGAGAATTTCTAGAGAGAAGATGGGCTTGAAACATGAAGTTCCGATTTATATAGAATTAAATCCAATTCTTTGAGAGGCCAAAGCTCAAGACCCGAGGTCGGATCGTCACAACTATGGATCTGTTGCGATCGTGCTTAGAAGAGCTACATTTTGATATAATTTTTATGTATGATCGGAGGCCAGATGACATGAATTTTGAGGTAAAAAATGGCGTACTATTCCAGTCACTGGAATCCCATTTTTTGACAACTTCTCAAAATTGGAATGTGCTCAAATGGAGATCAGAATGGATGAAATTTATCACAAAATGACCATGATAGTATCTTCTTCAATTTATGATCAAAATAAAGGATTGGAGCGTCATAGATTGTGTCGGATTGGTGGTCGAACAATTAAAAAGTCTATGGACCCTACCAGATTTTGGGTTCTTCCTTAAAAATAGGTTTCAAGATGATCAAAGGGTATTAAAACATGCACAATAGTTCAAGCATCAATGCTACGGTGATTGATCACCCGAATTACCAACATAAGCATCCGAAAAAGCTCCCGAGCCCTAGCAATGGAAAGAGGCCCCTCATGGAGGGATGGTTTTGTCATTTGTTGAAAAGTGCATAGGGGTATTTTGTCATTGGTCCAAAAACAAAATTGATATTTTAATTCATAAAATGTGTATTTTTTGACAAACTTGGGATTTTTTTAGCATTCCACCCTTGTTTTGTGCTTGCTCTATATAAGCCCAAGTCATTTGTAATACTCTCTCTTGGACTGTTAGTCATTGGTAATTAAGCTCTTGAAATTCTTGCTTGTTCTTTTGCTTTGATTTCAAGTTTAAGACTCAAGATGAGAGGAGAGAGAAAAATTTCCTAGAGAAGAGAACATGCCTATAGAACCCCTCACTTCCTAGAATCCCAAAATTCCAATTCCTTTAGGATTTTCAATCTCCAATTCCATACACTCTAGGATTCTTAGTTTCCATACACCTTAGAATCCCTTGCTCCCAACCCTACACCCTACCTTAGCTTGCCTACACCATAGCCTACACCATACACCATAGTACATCATATACCTTAGCCCATCCTACATACCTTAGTTATCCTACACCCTACCCTATACCATACACCCTAGTTCCTGTATATCACAACTCAACCTAACTTACCTAAACCATACACCGCAGCCTTGGACCCTAGCTCCCAACCTTGCACCATAGTCTTTCTCTTCTCTCTTACATATTTCTTCTACTACTCTACCCTCAAAACTAGAGCCATTTACCCATAAGAAGCACATCAAATAGGAGTACATTATATTTGGATTTCATTAGCAGTTTTCAAGAGAGAGTCCAGGTGAGATATTGAGTTTAGAGAGGGGACCGAATTCAAATCGCGCTGCTGGACTATCGAAGGTCTTTTGTTCATAGATCTAAAAGGGCAATAGCCCGAGCTTATCCCACGAACTCAAACTGCAATGCGGTAGGTGCTTGAGTCTATCTTTTCATTACTTTAAAATCCTCTCATAGTTGGACATACCTATCCGCACATAACACATGACTCACACACGCCCTTGTGGGGTCAAGGCTATTGTTCGAGAGGGGGTCAATTGAACTTGGGTCCCCGAGGGAGTACATGCGAGGTAGATCCAGGCCTGACCAATTGCATCTCAGCAAAACTCCTCCAGTATCATTTGGAGATGCATATATGGGCCATGAGAGTATATGTATCTCACTGTTTTGTTTCAAATTGAAATGTCTTCATGGTCTCTTGGCATAGAGTGTTAGTCACGATGCACATGTGTGACCGACGATGAATTAGGAAAATATATCATACCGCATCAAATTCCTCCACTTATCATATGGAGAGGCATATTGGGTCCTTAGGAGTATATTTATCCTAAAACCCATCTCATATTGAGTTTGCTTTAATAATTTCTATCTTCAACCATTTGTCAAAATGAACATACGTGACCGACGAGTCAAGACTCTGAAGGCATATTGGGGCCTTAATATGATGAGCCCTGAATATATTATGTCTTTCGTATGTTCACATCATATCAGGGGCATATCTTAGTAGGTATCCTCAAGAACTAGGGTCATATCTTATCCACTTTCTGTTGAGACAGTTATTCAGTGCTTGTTAAAGACTTCGCTTTATAATTATATCTTTAGTCCATCAAGCGTCAGTTAGAACTTACTTAGTCTCATATGTAAACTAAAAGCATATTCAACAACCACGACATATCTTCAAGGTTTTAAGCTTATTAGGCTCATATATCTTATTCATTGTCTATCATGACATTTATCTGACGTCTGTTAAAGACTGTGCTTTATAATCACGTCTTCAACCTTATCGAGCATTTGTCAAAATGTACCTAATCGCACATGTGACTAAAGGTACACCCAAGAAAACTGCCCCATGCATTGCACCAGTGGGAGAATCCTAAGAGGCGTGTGACATCTAGTGATTTAGGTGAATTCACCAACATCACATGTCTCTCTTCATCATGGCCTTGTATGAATGCCTTAATTCGCTCAAGCATTTCTTTCATTCTAGGAATCTCACCAAGTCACCACTTCCTAAAATTTTATCATCATAATCCTTCATTCTTGAGAGATAATCTCTTCGGCTTCCCTATAGGAGTCTATAAATATTCTCCGACTATGAGATTCCAACTCACATCTAGGCATTTTTGGTACTTGCGGGCCTAGGTTGCAATCGTCTCCTCTTTTATTCGTTCCGGGGATATCAGTGCATCAAACATACTGTACAACAACTTGCCTTGTTGAATGTTTCTCTTTGAGAGAAGCGATAAGTGTAATATTCGAGACAAAGTTGTCCAAGTTCATCTTTAGAATCCTTACCAAGGTGTCATTATTGTCTCACAATTTTTGTTTTCTTCCCACTGAAATAGGTATTTTTGGTTTCTTCCCACTTAAATAGGTATTCTTCCCACTTAAATAGGTATTTTTGGTTTCAACAATGGTGTATTTTTTGTTCCAACAACCAGGGGCCTTGCTTAAGGGTTTGTAACCCAGTCTTGTCAGAATCAGATTTGTCGGGCAGTCGGGGCCTTGCTTGAGGGCTTATTTCCTAATTTGTCAGGATTTCTTTGGTCTATTGTCGGGGCCTTGCCTAAGGGCCTCCTTCCGACTTCAAAAGATGTTTCCTTGACACGTGCATGAGCTGTTACATTAGGATTTGAACTGGTTGACAAGAGGGTACCGCTTTGGGGCTTAAATCCCAATCTACTGAGCTTAGTCAGGGGCATTTTGTTGGCCATCCCAAAATTCTAAACCTTCGGCAATTGGGAACCTTAATAAGACGGCCTTTTTGGTGCTTGCACCCCAATCTACTGGGCATATTCAAGGGCTTTTTGTTTGCCATCCCGAAATTCTAAACCTTCATCAATTGGGAACCTTAATAAGACGATTACCCTCTACGTCGAGGTACTGATCCAGCTTGACAGTCAATAGCCCAAGTTGTCTTCATGACTTTGCTATGATTGACTTTCTTGAGAAGGCAAGTCATTGAGTATTTTTACTCCCGGTCGGACTTTAGTGTTTTCACCACACCATATGCTCAAAGGAATCGAGCCTGGTGAAAACACTAAAGGGCGTCAGCCTATATGTATTTTTTCTTATTTTTCGAAGTACGCATAGATGATGAAATGTGTGATGGGTGATAGGGAGGTTCCCTTATTGGTGGTAGGGATGAAAGAATGGATTCAATGCTGGGTGTGAAACTCACTTGGGGAGATGAGGATCTTGAGTGAGACTCCAATGGGAATGGAACTGGTTTGAGTAAGAGCTCTCATTCATAGTTTTGAATGATGCTCATTGAGAGGCGGTGGTGTCAAGTCGATCCGTGGTAAATTGCTCCAACTGGGCAACCATCCAAGGATTTGCATAGTGCATGTGATGGGGACTCACTGGGGATGGACTTGGTTTGGATGGGAGCGCTCATTCATGGTCTTAAATGATGCTTAATAAGTGACAAAAGGTGTGGAGTCAATTGAGGTGGAATGGGCAAGTGGTAGTGACCATTCAAGGGTTTGAATGGTGACTGTGCTGACGCAAAGATGTGACTCGGCTGGGAAATGGTGTGGTATATATCTCATGAGGTGGATGAGATGGGGTTGTGAGGGATGCAACTCATTGGGGGAGTGGCATACTTCATGAGAGTTGTGACTAAACTGGGGAGTGAGGGTTTGATGGAGGTACCGACAGTCTTGTGGTTAGCGAGTTTAATGGAGGATAGGCATGTGAGATGACAAGTGTGAGAGTGACAGAGAAGTGTAAGATGACAAGTTTATTGGAGCTGCTTCTCATGGAAGTGTCTTTGGCCTCCATTCTTTTTGACTTTGATGCCCCTTCAAGTTTTCATCGAAGGCCTAAGGGTATATGCCATTTCTGGTTTTCATAAAACCCTGTCATTTTTTTTTGTGGCGCTTTTACCATGGTTGTTAAACCATGTCCGCCTTTTATTTTCTTTCACTTTTACCTTTGGCTCCCTTTCGGGTTTTCATCATGCTCATGTTTTTTTTTTTCTTTTTGGCATTTTTACCAGTGGCTTCATGGCCATGTCTGCCTTTCTTTTTCTATTTTTACTCTTGGTGACCTTTCGGGTTTTCACCACGCTCGGGTTTTGTACCTTTTTGGTGCGACTATGGTGAGTTTCGTGACACAAAGTTCCATACCGTTTAGGGTCATGTAGTAAGGACCATAAGCATGGTGGCATAACGTCCGAGGATGTAACCCACTAGGGAGGTATGGGACGATGCCACTATGAGGTAGCCTACTGAGGAATAACTTTGGAGTTGTCCAAGATGGGCTTGTTGCGTCTTGGATAATGGCACCATTGAAAGTGTAGGTGACCCGAGGTTCTCCCTTATGCTTTCTTCACATATCTGGTCTTCGTGAGATAAATGACAGCTTCATAATCTCATGGGCCAAGACCTTCTTGGTTCCAAGAATTTTGGGAAGTTCAAGGGTCCGACCTCATTGTCTCTGAGGATTGCGCATGCAAAGAAGCCTTTGAGAAGCCATGTATCTTTGTGCACAAGGTGAAGAGAATTGAAGGTATGTAGAAATGATGATGAATAGTAGGGATGTTCAGTGAGACTCATTTGGGGAGATGGTTACCTTGGGTGATACTCAAGTGGGGAGTGGAGTGGTTGAATGAGAGCACTCATTCCTGTTTTCGAATGATGCTCGACGGGAAACTATAGAGTCAAGTCGACTATGGTGAAGTGATCAAATGGGGGCGACCATTCAAGGGTTTGAATCATGCAGGTGATGGGGAACAGTGAGGCTAAAGAGGGCCATGAGAGAGTGACTCAATTAGGGAAATGAGAGAGTGACTCAATTAGGGAAAATGAGATGGTTGATGGAGGGCGCAAAAGTGGGGGCGACTGCCTCATTTGGTGAGTGGGCACATGCATTCCTCGGGGTCGATTCATTGCAGATGTGTGGCTCACATGGGTCGGCTTGGCCCGAGCAATAAATTCTTCCAAGGGAGTTAGGACAATGGTGGAAGTGTCCGATCCATTGAGGATATATGGGACGGAGGCTCCCTTGACATGGTCCACTGCGGGTCGAGCAGGGGTATTCTCACGATTGACTTCTTTGGAACCAAGGCGAGTATAGGCTCCCAGGGGTGGCATGCTTTGGGGTGAGCAATAGTATAACTTCGGATATGAGGCATCGTACAGTCTACCATGTGTTTGGGAACAAGTATGTGAGGCATTCTGATGACGGCTACCCAATATGACTTGTCCGGTCTCCTGAGGACGATGGATACTGCTTTGGGAGAAGATCCTTCTTTAAATCGGGGTACCATAGAATAGAATGCTCTTGACTGATGGCAAGAGGTACATGGGGCTCACAACAAGGGACTAGTGAGGGGTGCTCGGACTAACCATCCAAAACTCCATAAATTCACTTCATGGGGAATAAAGGGTGAAGGTGAATGTGTGAGGCCAGTGGCCATGCCGTTTTTTCTCTTTCTATGTGGGTGTTGAGGGAGATGAAATAAGATGCATGAGTATCAGCGGCTATGCCGTGTCTTTCCATGCATAACAGATAGTGGGCGATGGCACTGGCGGCTATGCCGTGTTTGGTGAGGTGGGATAAGGTGGTTAAGCCACCGGCCTTGTGCTTGAAGCGAGGGAATACGGAGGTTTAAAGGAGCAAAAATGGTTGCCGGCAGCTGTGAGCACGAAGTGAGAGGGCTTGACAGTGTACTGCCGGTGTCATGCGTGAAGTGCAAAATGAATTTGGCGGTGAGGGATGGAAGCATTAGGAAGAGTGGTGCCATGAGGGTAAGACAAAATGGTGGCATGAGATCTCATAAGGGCAAGATAAAATGGTGGTATGAGATGTCATGAAGGTTAAATATAAGACAAAACGGTGATATGGGATGAAGAGATGGTATGGAATGCATTAATGGGTGCATAAAATGGACATGACGATGGTGAGAGTTAAGGTGGGTAAATGAGATAAAACAAAGGGGAGCATGAGGTGACATGATATGGGGTGAAAAAGATGGGTGACACATGGGGAGATGAGGGATTAATATAGGTTATGGTGGTGGCATGGATAAGACAAAAGAGTGAGTTAAATAGAATAATGGAGGGAATGGCACGACGAGTGGTTAATGGAATAAAGAGGAAGGATAGAAGAGATTACGTGAGAAAAGGTAAAGAAAAATGGAGGGGCTGGCAGCATAGCCGCCTGTGTGAGCAAAGAAGGCGAGGTGCGAAAGGAGTTTATGGACTCGCAGTGCTTGAAGCAAGATAACATGCACGTGGGGGGATGGGCGTAAGAGCTCCTTGGTGCCAATTCGCATCTCAAACTACAACACTGAAGGGCTGCTTTTGAGATCTCCACCCGCACCGAGCTGGTTGAGGAAAAGTTTAAGGTCGTCACCTACTTTAGACTTAAAATAGGGATGGTTTTAAAGTCTTCGCCTGTTGGACTGCTGAGGGAAAAATTAAGGTCATCACTCACTTTACACCAAAATAGAGGCTCTTTTAAAGTCCTTACCCATGTTGGACTTGTTGAAGAAATGTTTAAGGTCATCACCTACTTTAAACCAAACTAGGGGTTCTTTTAAAGTCCTCACCCTTGTTGGACGCATAGAAGTGGGGGCATGCATGACACGAAGTGGGATTATGGGTATCATAAGGTGCATGGTCCAAAGGACAACTGCAGGTTTTGTAAAATATGTGGCCCTTTAGGGGCGTTTGTGATCTTGTTGCTCATGACAAGACTCTATGGGGGGAGTCGTGCAGTTTTGGGAGCCCCTTAGGGTAATTTGACTCCTCGGGAATTGGGCCACGTGTGACACTTGAGATGTTGCATGGTTCGGGACTAGGGTGATAGTCTCATGATTTGTCCCAAATCATGAATGGGTGAGGGGAGAGAAGTGGAGAATGCCATGATTGAGGCTTCACATCAGGTTGAAGAATGACTTATGGAAAAATAGGTCACGCGTGGCATTTGAGGTGCCACGCGGTTCGGGACTAGGGTAATGTCTCTGTGATTTACCCCGAAACATGAATGCTGAAGACTCAAAAGAGCCATGAGTAGTGTGACTCAACTGGGGAAATGGGGACCAGAAAGAGTTGTGAGACATGAAGTAGTTGGTGGGGAGTAAATGCTCATGGATGAGGTGATGTGTAAATGGATAGGACATGTGCTGGAAGAGCCCTATCGGATGTGGTGGTATGGCTTAAAGTCACATAGTCGAGATTTTGGTACCCCTCAATCCAGGATATTTCTATTTCTTATGCAGAGGTGAGATGAGGGCACGGTGGTATAGTTTTAGGTTACACAATCAAGAATGTGGTATGCCTCCATTGGGAATAGCACTTTCGATGTGATGGTGCTCCTCCACTAGGGATATATCTGTTTCTTATGAAAAGGCGACATGATAGGGGCTATATGGCAAGATATCATGTAACAACTTAATGGGGATATGTAGGAATAGGAAGTAGTTTACAATCGTACAAATGGACTTGTGTCGCGTAGTTTAACATCATGCTATAGGGACATGTGTTTGTTGACATTTTTATGCGTGAGGACTTATATGATAGGATCAACACTTCCATCATTTGAGAGTGAGTGCCTGAAGGGTTTTCACCAAACCCTCTTTATTTTCTACACTTTTGCGCGTAGATCCCATGTGGGTTTTCACTACGATGATCTTTTTTTTTTTTTTGATATAGTTTGGCCATGGTGGCTTTGGGATGCATACCATGTCCGTGATTTGAGAGTAAGTGCCCCAAAGGGTTTTCACAACACTCCTTTTATTTTGACACTTTTGGCTATAGCGCCCTTGCGGGTCTTCTTTACGCTTGTTTTTCCTTTTCTTTTTGACATATTTTTCCTATGGTGGCCTTGTGGTGCATACCATGTCTGTCATTTGAGCGTGAGTTCTCTTAAGGTTTTTCACCACACTCCTTTTATTTTAACACTTTGGTCATAGCGCCCTTACGGGTTTTCACTATGGCTATCTTTTTTCTTCTTTTTTTGGCATATTTTGTCCATGATGGCTATGGTATGCACACCATGTTCATCATTTCTTTTTTCCTTTATTTTATTTTTTTTCCATTTTCATTATTTTTTTGTAGGGGTGTAAAGCAACTCAAAATCCCTCATACACTGTCACCATTTAGGGTCATGTGGTAAGAACCATAAGGAAGCGCAATTTATGGTCATGCAACTAGGGACCGCAGAGTAGTGCAGTTTATGGTCTTGCAACTAGGACCATTATGTCTTGTAGTTTGACGTCATGCCACAGGAACTAGTGCTATATTTTAGGGTCATATAGCTCAGACCGAGGCTTCACAATTTAAGGTCTTGTAGCTTGGACCATAAGCTTAAGATCTGACAACTTGGACCATTGCCATGCAGTTTAAGGTCTTACAACTTGGACCATTGCCATGCAATTTAGGGTCTTTTAGCTTGAAAAATGACGTGGCTCATAATTTGTCAAGCATGGAGTCAAGCTCAAGGTTCAACTGCCCATTGTTCTTCAAACTTTGGATGATGTCTTTGGTAGCCCAACAATCTTCAGTCACGTGAACAAGTGCTCTATGGTATTGGCAATAATTGGGCTCATCATCTCTTCCAAGCCTTTTTGGCACAGGTAGCTCTATCATCCCCTTAGATATGAGAGTTTCAAGCAATTTGGGGACCATACCCTCGTCAAAGGACTAATTCTTGTGCCAACATTAGTTTGAGGAGTGCATGTCATTTGGCATGGTGGCTGTTGACTATTCATCATCTTCAGACAATGTGAAGGGCCAGATATCTTGTTATGATGCTTGAGCAAACCTTCGATTCACACTGCCTTGTTGGTCATTTCAGTGAATGTGGAGGGCCATGCTTTGGTGACATAAAGTTCCAATTCTGGGTGCATATTTTTCATACATACTGTACTTTTTGAAGGACATCAATGGGAGTGGTCATGTTGATGGTTAGATTGCGCCACCTTTTGATGTATTCCATTACTGGCTCATGTGGCTTTTTCTTCACATCGAGGAGTTATTACTGCTGCACTTTCCTTTATATATCATAGAAGTGCTTGAGGAACTCTCCTTTCATTTGTTCTCATGACGAGATAACTTGTTGTTAGTTGAGAGTACCACTTGAATGCGGCTCTTGTAAGGGTTCCCACAAATTGTCGGCGCAACAGATGCACTTTGTTTGTTGTATTGCCACAAGAAGAAATAAAGTGGGTTATATGTTATTGAGACAAGTCGGTGCCATCGTACTTGGAGAAATCGGACCTCTGGTAGTCCGAAGGGAATGGGGTTTGATCAACATATGCTAGGTATGGTTTATGGTAGTGACTCGGCTCTTTCACACCTGCAACATTATATCTCCTCACGGCTTTTGCCACCATGTTCTTCACTAATTCCTCATCCACAATTTGTTGATGGAGAAGGGACTGGGAGTGAGGGAGGTGTGGGAGGGAATAACTCTTCTTTTGATGGCATTGTTTCGATGCCTTGACATGGTGGTTGGGAGGCAGTAAACGGATTTTGATGTGCCGAGGGAGCATGCTCGACTTCACTGGACACCAACATCTCTCGATGCATGGTTTCCATCATTTCATCTTTCAACATCAACTCGGCTTGCAATTGCCTCACTGTGGCCTTAAGTTGTGCCATCTCATCTCCATAGGATTCAAATGTTTCATCGACCACCATGTATTGACAACATCCATGCTTGGAGTTTCTTCTTCCAACGAAGGGTAGAGTCACTTATCACTTGGGAGCGAAGGGATAATGGAGGCTCTAGAGCTGATTGCCTTGAAACTTTTTCTTCATTTGGGATGATACACTTTAACAGAGTTTGCTCACCAAATTCCTCTGTTTAAACATATTTTTCAATACCTTGGTCCCTGATGCGGAATAAAGAAGAAGCACGTCAATAAAGCCATAATATACATTAGAATTCTCGACAGTCTCAGAATGGCCCTAGAACTAGCCAGGTTTTCGTAAGCACTTCAAAAGGCCACCTGCCAACTTTTGTCACAATCAGATATGTTTAAGGCAATGGACACAAAGAAATAATTTTGGAAAAAATTAGCCTCTAACACCCTGAAACGGGCCCCGTAACTAGAACAATATTTTCGATGTGTCAAATTGCTGTAGGACCACCGCCATAGTCGTAGGCAGTGACTTTCGGGGCCCATATCTCACTCGTTTCGAGTCGGATCATGTTCAAATTTTGTAAGCGTGTTTGTCTCGTCAAGACGAGTGTTTCAATATGTGGTATGCCCCGTGAAGATGCCCGAGCAAGGAGAAAAGCTAGAGACAAGTTTCCAATTCGTAAAGAAAGTTACAGAAAATTCAGCAGCGATACGCCACACTCGAACGACCAAATCATGGCGCTCGTGCATCAGAACAACATGAAACCAATTCCATCGTGGGTATAAGGTCACTGTGTCGGTCTCACTGCTTGGTCAAATTCTTCTCATCCCAATATTAACTCTCTCATTCTTCTCTTCTTCTTTTTGAATGTGCACGTTTGTAAACATTTACTCAAGGGCAAGGTGTCCTTGACCCACTTGTCTTGTAACATTTTTCATGTGTGTGCGATTGTAGAAACATGAGAATACAGGCCAAAGGAGGTGATTCCGAACTAGTTCTACGATTGGGGGGCTTTATTCGTGATCTAAGAGGGCGCTCACGCGTGCCAGCCCAAGTAAGTCCCGAACCCACCTTAAATTCCTCTCTCATCTATTGGTCCACCTGTCAATGTTTTTGAGCAAGGTTCCCGAGAGAGCGATCTCAAGTCCCGGGTTGTCTTGAAACCCGAGATACATGCCTCCAGATCATCTAGATCCAGAGGGCGAGATCGAGGCATCTAACTAGCTTGGCGACTCCATTGGGGACTTGCTACCCCTGGATCGTTCTTGTTTGGGTAGTTTCTCCTTTATGTTTTTCTGTTTTCACACACATATGTCTTTTGGGTTCTGTAACCCATTCATCTAGATCGAGGATTTTCTTATCCCTACATTCGCGAGTGTCCCCAGGGAATAAGTTCCTCGAACTTCCTTCCCAACCTTCCTTTTGAGCAAAGACCCCGTGTCTAGCTCCCAAGTCCTAACGTGGATAAGCGTGAGGGACTTAAAGGTCCCTAACTCTCCCATCTCTTAGCTCTGGTGGAACCTCCACCAGGGCACGCACATCTGCTACCACTCACAGCATGCACCCTGTCACCGGCAAGTCACTTGTCGATCGTATTGCCGAGGTACACCGGAAGGCTGCCCAATCCGTTGCTGCAAAAGGTAAACAAGTTGCCATTGCTTCTGCAAGTCGTCGTAAGGCTACCCCCCACATTCTTGCACTACCACGAGTCTCTATCCTTAGAGGCTCGACATATCGAGGTGGAGACCCTGCAATCTCCACCTCTCGCACACACCATAAGGCTCATGGGTCATCCACTCGAGCCACACCTCGGGGCAACCCTTATGTTACCTCGAGGGGCGCACACGCATCGCCATCACAAACAGCCCCTCGCCCTCGACTCAGGCGTCCTCATGAGTCAACCCTGCTCTTGCATGCTCCTCCCTCTTCGAGAAAGCACCTCCAACCTTTGTACTCGAAGATCTTCCCCAAGATTACCATTTTGAACCAGCCCCGTTATCTCGATCATGTCTCTGGAGCCCATAAGAGAGCTCGAGGCAAAGACTTGATAGGAGATCAAATCCTTCATCCTCCTTGGCCCAGGATGACTCCAGTTCCTAGCCCACACCCGTTGCTTCATTTAATGGAGACAGCTCTTTCTTGCACAAGAAAGGCTGACCAGCCGCAGTCCCGATCACAGTTTTGGTGTGAGGTTCATCAAATTCTTAAGGCGATAGGGGTCTGAAAATTCTAACCAAGGAAGTGACCAAGGCGGTCGAGGTTGTCGGGGCAGTCATCTTTGATGACCCTCTTCACCTGAACTCCTTCTACCCTCTTCTGATGACGAAGCCTGAAGAAGGAGGCCATGAACCCTACACTATGGTTAGTGTTGAAGAAGATGACCTAGCCATTCAGCGGCCATGGTCCCAAGACCGTCGAGAACTAGTCCTCACATGATCGACATAGAAGACTCAAATCTTGTCGGGGCATACTGACCCCCTGCTGACCGATCTACTGCATGCAACTCGCCAAGTTCGCAAGCCATCAATTGCAACTAACATTGACCTCCTTGGAGAAACAGGCAGCGTAATGGTTATAAATGAGCCTAGAGACTCTCAGGAAGAGTGCATGAAGAAGATTGATTGCATAGACGTTGCACGACAATCAGCTGATCATGAGGTCGATTCCATCAGTTAGATGATGCACCTCCAAGGCAGCCCCTTCCCTTCGCCTCATAGGACAATTCTATCTCTCACACCATCTCACAGGCAGACATTGATGCCATGGTGACCCATAGCCTAAAGAATAGAAAAATTTCGGGGATACAAGGTGTGACGCCTTATCAAAAGCCATGCCCTTCATACATTGACCAAGTGTCGCTTCCTTCAGATTACAAGAAAAGGGAAGTTTCCCCTATTCAATGGAACTATGTCCCCGAACCAGCATATCACCCACTTCCAAGCGGCGTTTCGAGATACAGTGGCTGATGGGAGACTCCTTCTCCATCAGTTTGTTGAAACCCTTGATGGCCCAGCTTTTCAGTGGTATGCTCGGCTTCCCCCAAACTGAGTACATACATAGGCGGAGATGGAGAAACTGTTCCACCATCATTTTTACAAAGTAGAGAGAGAGGTTCAAACCATCGAGCTTCTCACCTTGACTAAAGATTCTGATGAGCCCGTCGATCAATTCATATCAAGGTGCAGAAATTTGTCTGCTCGCCATCCCAACCCTATGCCCGAGAAGGAAGCAGTTCAATATTTGTGAGAAACATGTGACCTGAAATTTCTCTACATGTCGAGGCCTCCAATCCGACTTCCATGTCAGAGCTGATCTCTAAATCGGTCTGCATAGAAAGCCTATCACACCACCACGGCGGGCCACGACAACAGTCTGTAAGCTCAAGGAACAACTGAAGCAATGGTAATGCTCGGACTAACACCCTATGCAGCCAACAAAAAGGAGTGATCAGTGCAGCCGTCACTATCAGTGATCCAAAGAAAGCTCCTTCCCAAACTTTGGACCTCTCCAAAGGGGTAAACACAACGAAAACACCTCAGGTAGGCAAGCAACAACAGTCGTATAACCGAGTACCTCCACCTGCAAACCTTAATCGAGATGATTATTAGATCAGGCATATGAATAAAGTCTACCCCTTTGAGAAGGAATGGGTCCATGCACTATTCCGATTATTCCTTGAATAGAACATGATCGAAGTCCCAGAGACTAAGTTTCCTGATCAAGGTGGACTCGATACTCGGGCGAATTACTGTGCTTACCATAGAAGGATCAATCATCCCATAGATGATTGTTTCATACTAAAAGACATTATCGAGGCCTTGATTTAGAAGGGTCAATTAAAACTTGAAGAGCTAAAGAAGGCATTCATGGCAACAGAAGCCTCCCACACAGTAACAGTCCAAGAGGAAGACGAAGTGCCTGATCTCTTTCATGCCTTTTTCACTATAATTCTTCAAGAAGGCCTCATCACACCAAAACAGGTAAGGCAGCCTCGACGCCTTGCCCAGGGGACTGAGGACCATTGGTGCTCTTACCATCAGATATGGGGCCATGACCTGTGTGAATGTTTTTTTTTTCATGGTATAATCGCAAAGAAAATACATGAATGCCAAGAGTCTTATAGCGTTCAAGAAAGTGATCCTCAAACCACTGCTCCACAGGTACAAGAGGGCCTCCCAACTCTAGACCCGTGTAATAATGGCTCAGATCCTGCTGAACAATCAACTTCCCAGCCATGGATAGTCCACCATGGGTGGAGCAGACTCAATTCATTAAGGTGAGAAGCAGGTCATCAAGCTAGGGTTGTCCATAAACTCAGAGAGACAGATCAACCACTACCATGAAAACCAGAAAAAGACAGGCACCAAGGGCTGCTCATCGGAGGAACAAGACTGCTCAATCGCTTGTTGAGTAATATCAATACATGGCTTAAGAGGGGAAATGAAAGAGAAAGCTGTTGATCTTTGCTCAGCTAAGCTAATCATCCACCATGTCATCTTCATCTCCATTGAGTTCTTCCTTTCTTCTCAATTACCCACAAACGTTGCATTCCATTATATTGGATGGTGTGCCTTGTGAAGGGGGTAGAGGATCCATGGTTCTCCCAAACTCTTCATTGGTGCACAAGTACCTCATGAAGAAGTAAGCATGAGGAAACTCTTGTTCTTCTTCATCATTCCCTAAAGCCATTTCTTCATCTTCTTCCTCATCATCCTCCTTCCAAGTCTTTTCAACCATGCAACGATCACACTCGCATACAAACCCATAATCCTCAAGAAGCCTCTTTTGCCTGTCTGCATATTTCCCGTTCACAGGGAAGTAACTTAGGCAAATCTCTTTCTCCTATGCAATATCATGCAGAGCACTGATGATAACATCAGTATTCCCATGTCCTGGTTTATCAATGTAGTCGAACCTGCAACACCAGGAGTAAAAAGCCGTTCAATTCTAATGAAGAAACTGTCATTTGTTCTGAAATATACTTTTTTGTTGAATCAATTGTTTTGAAAAACTATCGATTGTACTGAAATGCCACACTCTTATTCATAAATTTTTTTAAATATTGACGAGAATCCCCTAAAATTGATTCACATAATCTAGTTGACTATCAACTCAATATTACGAAGACCCACTATTAGAAGAAGAAGAAGATAAATAATAAATAAACAAAAAATAAAAAGAAAACTGACTCAACTATGATTGAACAAACTTGTGAGTTGTGACAAGAGCAACAAGACCCAATGGAAATCTGATGGGAAAAGACCCACATTCTATTTTTAAGAAATCAAACAAAGAAGCCCAATACTTATTTTGAGATTGCACTAAATTCTTACAAGAAGATCACTGGTTAAGAATCCTAGATTTCATTATGACAAACCCAATATGTATTTTAAAGAACAAATAAATTTTGATAAAACAATCCCATATAATGACAAAAATCGTCAATGTTATTAAAAACCATAAAATTTGTTTCTAAACCCAGTTCCATTCAACAAAAAAACACAAAATCATATTAAAATCCCATTTGTTTCAGGCAAAAATACAGATCTTTGAAAGGAAAATGGACTGCTCTGAATAATTGAGTGTGGGAAATGCCTATAAAAGTTTAGAAATCAATTATTATTGAAAAAGCCACCATTTTTGGTCTAGAACCTAGCTCAAACCACCTTAAAACCCATGATTTTAAATCCTTAAAATCCCATTGTTTTCTGATAAAAAACATCATTTTCATAATCAAAGACACAATCTCAATAAAAAAGGAAAGGGCAGGGTACTTTGTATTAGGAACTCCATGGAAATACCTGCAACCATTGGGAAGATAGTCATGGTTGAAAAATGAAGCTATTGGGTAAACCCCATAGGCCCTAACCATCCTTTCTCCACATTCCTTTGAAGCTTTTCAGAGGGAACTCAACTATTACAGCTGATATAAAAGAGTAGAGCATTTGGGTCTCTCCATCTAAAGTCCCCTCTGTAAAATTTAAAGAGAAAAACTTACCGCGAGAGGTGAGCAAACTCTGCCATTGTGGTAAATGGAGAGAGAGAGAGAGAGAGCTTACTGTAGTAGAAAAAAAGAGATCACCGTTGTCAAAATGAAAATAGGGGCAAAGAGACGAGAGAGATGGGGTTGAAAAAGTACAAAATAGAGTTAAAAAGGCTTTTGGATTGAGATAGAATCAAAATATTTGTTGGGACTATTTTTTATAGTTAAAAGTGAATAAATGAGGGAGATAAGAGATGAGGGAGTAGGGTGAAATCCTTAGGGGTCCAGTGAAATCCTTATGCTGCTTGAAAGAAAAATAGAAGGAGGGTCTACCATGAAATAAGATGGGGAATTAGGATTCTGTACGAAACTTTTCAAAAAAAAGTAATAGACCGATCATGGATTGTAGAGGGAAAAAATGGGATTTGATGCTGAGAGAAATTCTCTTTTCCTCCCTCCCTCCCACCAAATTTTCGTTAATGATATCCAATGCATACCCTCTTCCTATTTTCTCTCTCTCTCTCTCACTCTCTCTTTCTCATTATCATATTAGGTTTTTTGTTTTTTGTTTTTTGTTTTTTGTTTTTTTGTTTTTATGTGTGTCTTTTTTACTCTCAATAATCCATCTATCTGTCACTCATAAATGCCCAATTGATCACCATCTCATAAAGTTTCATCTTGCCAAACAATATTCTACTCCCTCGGGAGCATACTGACCATTTACTCCCTTGAATAAAATACCAACTAGGACTAGTTTTAGGTCCCCAAAATTTGGGGATATAACCTCTTTAACACAAATTAACCTTAATAAAAAATTTTCTAATTGCACCCTCTAAGTACTTGAAAAAATAATGTCTCAAGATTTAATAGAAACCATCCAAGCGTGAGACCCATGTATTACAAAAGGAAAAAATTAACATAAGGTTGAGGTCCTAAACAATCAAACGAAGGCACACTTCTTCACTAGAAGAAGTTGTTTCAATACCGAAAAATCCTCAAATCCAATCATCTCGTCCTTGAGATACATGGACATAGAAAAAATGGACTTCAAGTCTTGGAAAATCTTGTAATGCATTATCTAGGCTGTCAATTTTTAAGATTTTCAAGTGTTCATAGATCTTCTTGATCTACACAATTTGAAGCTTTAAATTTTATAAATAGAGATAAAAATAAATTTTTAGGCCATCCTAAAGATTTTCGGTATTAAAAGCACATCCTTTGAACTTATTTGAAGGCGCGCATTACTTAAGGACTCAGCCTTATACAAACCGCACCCATTTAAAAAGTATTTTTTTTCTTTTTTTTGAAAATAATTCTTCAAATAAAAAAAATCCTCCTAAAGTAGGTCATCTAACCGAGGAAGTAGAAACAAACTAAGCTCCCAAGGGAGTATAGTATAGGCGCTCTTTCATCTTTTTCAATACCTCGTATATATTTAATTCTTTAAACTCGCATCTACACCCTCTCGCTCCATCCTTCCTTCCTATTTGATCTTATTAATTACTCAATCTCAATGGTTTAAAAAACGGATCGGTGACCCGGATCGGGCTTCCAAAAAACCGATTCGGATCGGCGAATCGGCGATCCGGATCGGGAATCGGGTGAATCGGTCATAATAAAGTTTAAAAAAAATTCGAAAAAATTATTAAAATTCATTATAAATATTGGTTTTTAGGAATTCAATAAAAAATGAGGGTACTCCATTAAGAATTTTCATGTTTTTGAATGAATATGCGAATATTGATATGTTCTTTCCCTGCATGAACCGCCATTCAGCATTTAATTTACAGTATTTCGTGCTCATCCCTACACTGTTGCTGTTGGGACTCGATATGTGAATAATATGGCTGGGATAGGGTGGCCTCAGAATCATCATCTCTCTCGTTTTCTCTTTGAATAATATAGATTAAAAAAAAAAAAAACAAATTTTCAAAAAAATCGATCATCGATTAAAAAAAAAATCACAAATTTTCAAAAAATTCTATCATGGATTACAAAAAAAAATTCGATCATGGATTAAACAAAAAAAATCACAAATTTTTAAAAAATTCAATCATGGATTACATAAAGTTCGATCATGGATTACATAAAATTCGATCATGGATTACAAAAAAAAACAAACAAAAAAAACAAAAAATTCAATCGTGGATTACAAAAAAAGAAAAAAATAGTTCGATCATGGATTACAAAAAATTCAATCATGGATTACAAAAAACTCTATCATGGGTTACAAAAAAAGCAAAAAACAAAAAATTCAATCATGGATTAAAAAAAAACAAACAAACATTTCGATCATGGATTACAAAAAAAAAACAAACATTTCGATCATGTATTACAAAACATTCGATCATGGATTACAAAAAATTCTACCATGGGTTACAAAAAAAAAAAAAAAAACAAAAAAATCGATCATGGATTACAAGAAAAGAAAACAAACATTTCGATCATGGATTACAAAAAATTCTATTATGGGTTACAAAAAACCAAAAAATTCGATCATGGATTACAAAAAAACAAAAACAATTCGATCATGGATTACAAAAAAATTGATCAAGTATTACAAAAAAATCTATCATGGATTACCAAAAAAAAAAAAAAAAAAAAAAAAAAAAAAAAAAAAAAAAAAAAAAAAAAAATCCATACGGAATCGCCGATTCACTGTTCGGACTCGCCGATTCCGTACAGTGAATCGGCGATTCACTGTACAGAATCGTCCGGTTCTCTCTAGAACCGGACGATTTCCGATTTTTTGGCGATCCGGTTCCTTTTTCACTATTTCCGAGTCGAACCGGGCGAGTCCGGTTCGACTCGGCGTTTTTTAAAACGCTGCTCAATCTAATACCAACCAATCTACTATAACCGGTCATCCTTGCCCTTTGCGCAACTTTCACGCGCTTTTCTTTGTATCTCATTGAGGATTCTATCTCTCTATTTCCCTCATCGAGAGTCCCATTTAATTTCGTGTAATTCATATCACTCTTCCAAAAATCTATTTTAACCACTCATACTTATTATATCTTTGCTTTAAAATTCTATTTTAACCTTTTTGGGTTTTCGTGACCATTAAAGGCCTTATGAGAGCATGTAATCAATATTTGGAACAAAGAACTCCATGGGAGTGTAATCTAGTAGGACAGAGAGATTGTGATCCAGATGGACCAAGAGATTATGGTCCAGAAGAACCGAGATAGGCAAATGTTATATGGAACAATGAACTCTAGTGGGAATATAGTCTAATGGGACCAAGAGATTGTGGTCTAGATGAACCAAGAAATTATGGTCTAGAGGGACCAAGATAGGCAAATGTTATCAATATGGTATAGTGGGACCAAGAGATTATAGTCCAGTGGACCAAGAGATTATAGTCCAGAGGGATCAAGATAGGCAAATGTTATACGCTGATATTCAGAGTTGGCTTAACTGGCTAGGAACCCTTAATTACTTGTGCATGGTGCATAACTGATGAGGGTTAGCAGGGTCATTCTTGAAGAGGTTGGAGTTGCCCCATGTAGAGACAAGGGCCAAAGCCTCATCGTTAAACCATCACACGAGACATTTACATATGATAGCCGTATTGGGAAAGTAAATCATCATTTAGGATGATACATATACATGAGCAAGAGATTACCTCTATGCACCATAGAGCTGTGTCTGGGTGACCTTAGACTTGTCTTTAAGAGATAAACTTAGACTTGTTTCTAGGGGAGGACCTCTAAACCATAGACTAGGATGTCCCTGGCCGACTTTGTAGCTCAATCATGAACCTTTGCGATAGTATGTGTCAAGAGAACTGTCGAGTCAGTTTGAAAATTGAGTGTAGTTATATTTTATAGTAGAAGATGGCGTTCTTTAGCAAAATTAATATTTCCTTAACATAATTGGATCCAAATCCCATCAAAATAATTTAGAATTATTTATTTTATTCTTAAATGATTTTTAGATTGATAGTTTGAATTTTATGGAGTCTCTAGATTATTTGATTTTCACAAAATGGATTTATAAATAGAGAGAAACTAATTTTTTACTATTTTAAATATTTTGAGAGCAAAATAAATAATAACATTTTACTAAAAATCATTTTCTTTATTTTAAATTAATATTACACGTGGGGGCCCACTGTATTCCATGGGCCACTAAAATAAAGCATGTGGGGAGGTGCGGTGATCCATAAGGAGCATGTCCCATGTAAGAGAGAAATTTCCTATTCTAGTGGCTTGTGAAAGAAGTCACGCACATTTAATTGAAAGTGTTTTGAAGATATTTTGATTGAAACAAGAAATAAAAGTTTTGAAAATTCAGGATATATTTGGCAACCCTATGATATCCTAACATTTTAGGATATTGTAGAATCTTAAATAATTTCGATCTTAAAAGATGTGATAAGGGCCTTTGCCCTGATTGATTGACCAAAATAATATTTTTTAATAATTAAGATAAGACATACTTATCTGAATTTTAGAAAATTCAAGTAAGACTTGAATTTTGGGGATTCAATTCTTCGTCTTTGAAGTCGAAGATGATGTGCTCCTATCTTCCCCCACGAACCCATGTCCCTTTTGGGCATTTCCTTTGTAAAAGGCATCTCTAAAAGTCGAGTCTCACCCTCCTCTCTCGCCTAACCCTAACCCTAACCCTAACTCCCCAAAACTCCTTGAAATCACCGGCTTTGGAAAATGTATCAGCTATAGAGATTTATTTTTTATGCAAATTTTTTTTTTAAGTAAGAAGAAAAAGCTAAAGCCCATGTATAGATCATAACGAAGCTTAGAACCACAGAGAATAAAAAAGGCATGAAAAAAAGTTTGGAGCTACATAGTCTCAAAACACACAACAGTCACCAAGGAACCAAAACCCTAAAAAGCCACAAATAAACGAAAACCCTTAGCCATTTAGATACTTCTGTCTTCCTGCACATAACAAGATCCATGCTCAGCCCAAAGAACCTGCTCTTCCGTGCTTTTTTTTCCTCTTAATTTTTTGATGACTAAGACGAGCTCTTCCATTCTTATTCTTTCTTTTGCTTTTCCCTATTTCTCTTTTCCTTTTTGATAAGTAAGACCACTGCTTACATTCAGTGCCACAAAACCCGTCATGAGAACTCCCACCATCTTCAAAGCATTAGAAGCACCACCATTCGGTAACAAACATGTAAACCAACCTGAAAAGATGTAGAGAGAGGATACTACCAAGGGGAACATAGCAGTCCTGTGAGCGAAGAAAACCAATTATTTCCTTAAAAGGCTTCAGCAAATGGTAGGAAAAAAAAATCTAAAACACCCAAGGAAGTCAAAGATATGCAAAAAAATTAATATCAAGTTAATATGTCATTCAGATATATAGAAAGTTGGCAATGCCATTATCTAAATTTTTTAAAATTTGAATATTTAGATTTTGTTTTGTCAAACAAATCTTAAGAGATTTTGATTTTCAAATTAAAGTATGTGCAAGAAGATTATGTAGAAGAAAGAAAAGTATAATACATTGGGATTAGGTTAAGGAAGCTGAAGGATTTAGTTATAGCACATTCCTTTGAATTATGATCTAATGTTTGTATAACTCAAATCTCTTACCCCACATGAAAGAAAGACCTTGTGATCTTTTACCGGGGAAATACAATTTTTTTTTTTTTTTAAATAATAATCACCCCTTATAATTTTGGCAACAAGATCACTCACATATGGTCTTATTACAAATAATAGAAATTCAAAAAATAAATAACACATTAATAAAATAAATCTTAGCTACTTGATGCCATTCATACAACCTAATATTGTACTTGAGAATATAAAATAAAAGAACAAACAAATGAAAGAAAAAATGAAGGAGATTACTTCAACCGGGCTTTTTACACCCCACACCGAGTCACCACATCCAATGGCGCGGGATAAGTGGTCTAGCTTCAATCTCGAACCAGAAAAGCTAATTTTGGCCAAACTAGGTAACCACCCTTAAATATCTACAACCCTAACTCCAAAATAATTAAGCTCAAACCCTAATTTTTCCAACCCTTAGATTAGATAATGAGAGAGAAAGTCTCTATGTTGGGGCATGCCCCCTAGGGTCTTTTTAAGAGAGAGAGAGTAGAGAGAGAAAATTAGAGAGTAGAGAGAGAGGGGTGTGGCTCCTAAGGAAGAGAAAGAGAGTTTATGGGAGAGAGAGATGTGTGTAGAGATAGGGGGAACCCCTATTTATTGTGAAATTTAGGTCTAGGGTTTCTTTAGGGTTTCCCATAATTTGCCTCTTTTTTGAGATTGAATATGAACCGTTGATCAAGATGACTTGTGGGTTGAGAGATCTGAGCCATCCATTCTATAGATGGGCCATCAACATTATGGAAGGTGCATGAACCATTATCCCCCTTTCCTTAAATCATTTTTCCCATCAATATATTTAAATAAGTTAAATCTATTAAAATATCATGCATTCCATAAAATTGCATAATCCATCTCATATTTTCTACAAGAATATTTCAATAATATCAAGTCAAGATATTCCTTCAATAATCAAGATAAGATATGGTCAATATTTCCCAAACAATATTTGACCATATGGACTTTCCAAAAATTACAAAACTTGATATCAAAGTAATAACAAAGGAAGCAATGGGTGGGGCGTGCCACCCATATGTGGGCCCCCACCTATTTGCCACATGGTGGGCCCATATGCACTATGGGCTCCCATGAAAATTTTATATATATTTTAAAATTTTATTTAAGCATTATTTGAATTTTATATAATTTCTAAAATCAATAACTTCATATTTATAATTCCAAAAATCATAAATAAAATATTGAAAGATTCACAAATAATTAATCTAAAATAATTTCTATAATAAAATGAACACAATTAAATTAATATGATGGGAAGTGGGTCCATATGCTTAATGAATTCTATCAACGATCATGGGGTACTTCACCTTCAACTGTGGACTACAGACCGCACTTGCTTTATCAAACCAACCCAGTGTTTTCTTATGACCCACAGTCTAAGCAGGGGCTCATTAGCGGGTCACCAAAGTCTGGTCGATGAGCCAAGAAGTCGCAATCCCAGTCTGTGGATTACAGGTCCTCCCCTAGAGACAAGTCAAGGTCACCACGACTTGATGCGACCCCAACTCTATGACAAATAGGGGAATATCTCACACATGCATACGCTTCACCCAAATGTAGATATTTGGCTTTCCCGAACGATCTATCTATATACATGCCGTGTGATGGAACATGGATAGGGTTTTAGCCCCCGTCTCTGTAGGCCTACCATCACACACAAGGGTCATACAGTCCATAGGCTCACTCATCTAGGCATAAGCTCTGACCTCATCAAAGGTTAAAGTAAAAACCCTTTTCGGTTTATTTTTTATGCCCAGGTCCCTTGGTTGTTCCAACAGATTGGCCCAGATCGTCAAGCACAGTCCAGTATCAGCAAACATCATTTGCTTAGTATGGTCCTCGAGGGACCACACTCCTACTAAGTTTATGTTCCACTATAATAAATATTTTTCATTACACACTTATAAGGCCTTTAAAGGCCACATAAACCCAATATCTCCCACTTGGCCTTACATTTGCTCTTCCTCACTTTCTCTCATCCCCAGCTCTCTCACATGTCTTATAAAAACATTAGGGACAACTCCCTTAGTCAGAGGGTCTGCAATCATCAAATTTGTAGATAAGTAGCTGATCTCGATCTCTTTCAATCTCACCTCATTTATCAGGTGATAGAAGTATGGCTTGATATGCTTGGAATTCTTGTGAAACCGAGGCTCCTTAGAGACACAAATAGCCACCGTGTTGTCGCAGAAAATTCGCACCACTTCACAAAATACATGATGGAAATTAAGTTGATTAAAAAACTTTTTAATCCACATAGCCTTCTTGGCTGCTAAACAACATGTCATATACTCGGATTCCATGGTGGACAAAGCCACAATATCTTGTTTCTTTGACTTCTAAGAAACCGCACCCCATCCAAGCATAAAATTACAATCACAATTTTTGCTTTGTGCAAGACATTCTTAGAAAAGTTTGATCAAGAAGTAGAGGATTTGCTCTTGGCTTCTTGCAAAACAGAAAGGTGAAAGGTATATGTTATGATACACTATTTGGTTCGCTGCTTTTTATTTTAACCGCTTCTACGATTTCATTCCCTCAATGAAATTCTGGTTAACATTAAAAAGAATAATTAAAAAAAAAAAACATAGAAAGGTGAAAGTTATGTACTGATGTATGAAAAGTGAACTGTTTTGATAGGTATGTAATGACCCCCGCACCCTTTCTCTCTCAAATACAAATCTCGGGTTTTCTCTCAAATAATCCTAGAAACTCATTTTTTGCCAAGGGCTATACTCTCTAATAAAGAGTTTTGATCATCTCTCAAATAAAACTAGACACTCTTAATAAGAGTTTAATGAAGAAATATAAGATTTGCATTTGGTTCTTGTAAAACAAAAAGTAGAGAGGTATGTGCTATGATATGTTCTTTGTTTTGCTTCATTTTATTTTAACTACTTGTACTATTTTATTCACTCAATGAAATTCTTGTCAACATTAAAAAATAAAAAAATAGAAAGCTAAAAGATATGTAATGATGTATGATATGTAAACTATTTTAAAAGGTATGTAGGACCTTAGCCCCTTTCTCTTTTAATTTACAAATCTCTAGTTTTCAATTAAAATAAACTTAGAGACTCAATTTTTGCCTTGTGCTAGACGCTCTTAAAAAAAGTTTGATCTTCTCTCGAATAAAACTACAAACTCAATTTTTGCAATGGACTAGACACTCTTAGAAAGAGTTTGATCAAGAAGTAGAAGATTCGTTTTTTGGTTCTTGAAAAATAGAAAGATGAAATGTATGTGCCATGTTACAGTATTTGGTTCAATTCTTTTATTTTAACTACTTGTACTATTTTATTCACACAATGAAATACTTATTTAAATTATAACAGAAAGAAAAAGAAAAAAAAACAAAAAAACATAGAAAAGTTAAAGCTATGTAATGATGTGTGATATGTGAACTGTTTTGAATGGTATGTAATCACCCTAGCCCCATTCTGTCTCTCAACATACAAATCCCAGATTTTTTCTTTTTTTCTAGTGCTATATGCTCTTAAATAGAGATTGATCTTCTCTCAAATAAAACTTCAAGCTAAATTTTTTCCTTGTGTCAGTCACTCTTAAATAGAGTTAAATTACGAAGTAGAAGATTTGCTCTTTGGTAATTGTAAAACACAAAGGGGAAACGTATGCGTTAATATGCTTTTTGGTTCGCTTATTTTTATTTTAATTACCACTCAAAAAAATTCTTGTTAACATAAAAAAAGGAAAGAAAAATAGAAAGGTGAAAAGTACGTAATGATATATGAAATGTGAAATATTGTGAAAGGTATATAATGACCCTTAGTCCCTTTCTCTCTCAATATATAAACCCCAGGTTTTCTCTTGATTAAACCTAGAAACTAAATTTTTTTGCCTTACACCATCTTAAAAAGAGCTTGATCATCTCTCAAATAAAACTACAAACTCAATTTTTGCTTTGTACCAGATACACTTAAAAAGTGTTTGATCAAGAAACAAAATATTCGTTCTTTGGTTCTTGGAAAACAAAATGGTGAAATGTATGTGATATGACACGCTCTTTGGTTCACTTCTTTTCATTTTAAACATTCGTGCTATTTCATTCACTCAATGAAATTATTGTTAACATTAAAAAAGAAAAAAAGAAAAATGAAAAAACATAGAAAGATGAAAGGTATGTAATGAGGTATAAAAGGTGAATTATTTTGAAAGGTATATAATGACCCCATCCCCTTTCTCTCTCAACAAACAAATCCCAAGTTTTTTCTCAAATAAACATAGAAACTCAAATTTTACCTTGTGCCATACGCTCTTAAAAAGAGTTTGATCATCTCTAAAATAAAACTACAAACTCAATTTTTGCCTTGTCCTAAACACTCTGAAATAGAGTTTGATCAAGAAGTAGAAGATTCATGCTATGGTTCTTGCAAAAGAGAAAGGTGAAACGTATGTATTATAATACAATCTTTGGTTCGCTTCTTTCTATTTTAACTACATTTACTATTTCTTTCACTCAATAAAATTGTTGTTAACATTAAAAAAGAAAAAAAAAAAGAAGAAGAGAAAAACGTAGAAAGGTGAAAGATATTAATGATGAAAGAAAGGTAAACAATTTCGAAAGGTATTTAATGACCTCAGCCGCTTTATCTTTCAACATACAAATCCCTAGTTTCTCTCAAATAAACATAGAAACTCAAATGTTGCCTATTGTGGGACGCTCTTAAAAAGAGTTTGATCATCTCACAACAAAATCTACAAACTCAATTTTTTCTTTGTGTGAGACATTCTTAAAAATTGCTTGACCAAGAAGTAGAAGATTTGTATTTTGGTTCTTGCAAATAGGGAAGATGAAATATATGTCTTATGAAATGCTCTTTGGTTCGCTTCTTTTTATTTAACTACTTGTACTACTTCATTTACTCAATGAAATTCTCGTTAATATTTTTTTTTAAAAAAAGAAATAAAAACATAGAAAGGTGAAAGATATAAAATGATATATGAAAGGTGAACAGTTTCGAAAGGTGAGTAATGACCTAGCCCCTTTCTCTCTCAATATACAAATATTTGGTTTTATCTTAAATAATCATAGAAACTTAAATTTTTCCTTGTGACAGATGCTCTTAAAAAGAGTTTTGATCATCTCTCTAATAAACCTACAAACTCAAATTTTTTCTTGTGTTAGACTATCCTAAAAAGAGTTTTATCAAGAAGTAGAAGATTCATACTTTAGTTCTTGCAAAATAGAAAGGTGAAAGGCATGTGCTATATCTTTGGCTAGCTTCTTTTTATTTTAACTATTTTAACCATTTTATTCACCCAATGAAATTCTTGTAAACATTTAAAAAGGAAAAAAAGATAGAAATATGAAAGATAAGTAATAATGTACGAAAAGTGAATTGTTTCGAAAGGCTGTAATGCCCCAGGCCGTTTCTCCTCAACATACAAATCCTGGCTTTAATAATAGATGAACTGAGACACTCAATTTTTGACTTGTGTCAGGCACTTTAAAAATAGTTTTATAATGAAGAAGAAGATTTGCTCTTCATTTTTTTAAAATAGAAAGGCGAAAGGTATGTTCTATGATATGCTATTTTGTTCGCTTCTTTTTATTTGAACTACTTGTATTATTTCATTTATTAAATGAAATTCTTGTTAACATTAAAAATAAAAAAGCAAAAAAATAATAAAAAATAAGATATGTAAGGTATGTAATGATACATAAAAGGTGAAATTTTTTTAAAGTCATGTAATAACCCTAGCTATTTTCTCTCTCGAAAGACAAATCCCGAGTTTTCTCTCAAATAAAACTAGAAACTCTTACCTTGTTCTAGACGCTCTTAAAAAGAGTTTGATCAAGAAGTAGAATATTCACTCTTTGGTTTTTGGAAAATAGAAAGGTGAAAGGCATGTGCTATGATATGCTCTTTGGTTCGCTTCTTTTTATTTTAATCGCTTGTACGATTTCATTCTCTCAATGAAATTCTTGCTTATATTAAAAAAAAAAAAATAGAAAGGTGAAATGTATATACTGATGTATGAAAAGGGAACTATTTCAAAAGGTATGTAATGACCGCAACACCCTTTCTGTCTCAAATATAAATCCCGCGTTTTCTCTCAAATAATCCTAGAAACTCATATATTGCCTTGTGCCAAACGTTCTAAAAAAGGTTGACCATCTCTCAAATAAAACTACAAAGTTAATTTTTGCCTTGTGTAAGATACTCTTAATAAGAGTTTGATGAAGAAGTACAAGAGTTGCATTTGGTTCTTTTAAAACATAAATGTGAAAGGTATGTACTACGATACGGCATTTGTTTCGCTTGTTTTTAATTTAACTACTTGTACTATTTCATTCCCTCAATAAAATTCTTGTTAACATTAAAAAATAAAAAATAAAAAAATAAAAAGGTAAAAGATATATAATGATATATGATACGTCAATCTTCTTAAAAAGTATACCATAACCCTAACCCATTTCTCTCTCAACATACAAATATTTGATTTTCACTTAAATAAACCTAGAAACTCAAATTTTGCCTTGTGCGAGACACTCTTAAAAAGAGTTGGATCACACCTTTAAAGTAAAACTACAAACTAAATTTTTGCCTTGCGTTAGGCAATCTTAAAAAGAGTTTGATAAAGAAGTAGAAGATTCGCTCTTTGTTCTTACAAAACTAAAAGATGAAAAGTACGTGCCATGTTACGGTCTTTGGTTCTCTTCCCTTGTTTTAATTACTTGTACTATTTCATTCACACAATGAAATACTTGTTTACATTAAAACATAAAGAAAAAAAAACGAAAAAAAATATAAAGGTTAAAGTTATGTAATGACGTGTGAAAGGTTAACTGTTTCAAAAGATATATAATGACCTAGCCCCATTCTCTCTCAACATACAAATCCCTGGTTTTCTATCAAATAAACCAAGAATCCCAATTTTTACATTGTGTTAGATGCTCTTAAATAGAGATTGATCATCTCTCAAATAAAACTTCGAACTCAATGTTTACCTTTAGATACTCTTAAAAAGAGTTAGATCACGAAATAGAAGATTTGCTATTTGGTAATCGTAAAACACAAAAGGGAATGGTATGTGCCATGATACATTCTTTGGTTTGCTTATTTTTGTTTTAATTACTTGTACTATTTGATTCACTCAATAAAATTCTTGTTAACATTAAAAATGAGATAAAAAAAAAATAGAAAAGTGAAAGTATGTAATGATGTATGAAAGGTGAAATGTTTGGAAAGGTATGTAATGACTCTAGTGCCTTTCTCTCTCAATATATAAATCCTGGGTGTTCTCTCGAACAGTGTCTTAAAAAATGACGAGTCGCAACGGACTCGCTTGAGTTGACATAGGAATCCGGTCAACCAGTGTCGTTTCCAGTTAAACACGTTGAGTCACCAGCTTCTAGCAACTGTCTACAGTAAACTGTCTCAGTCGCCTGGTTCTAGAGAAAAAAAAGCGCCTCTCTATCACTAGACCTAAAATTGGATTGTTTTATAGTGCCTTATCTTCCCACATCTGAGTTAAAAAACCAGCCCGATGGTGTATGCATGATGGGGCAAATATTGTTAAAAAACCAGCCCAACAATATCGAATTGTTTGGGACAAATTGGAGTGAGATGTTGTACGAGTGATGGTGTACGCCCATCATGAATAAGAAGGATGAATGCCCGATGGTGACAATTAAATTAGAACGATAAAAAAAAGAAAAAAATATTAAAAATAATAATTGGGTACCCATCACCCTTATCTTTCACCAAAAAAATTTAAATTTACTTACCCAAAAAAAAAAACAAACTCTATTAGGCTATTATCTCATGGGATTATTTTATTATATAATTAATAATTAATTATATATTTAATTGGGATTAAAAAATTAGTAGTAACTCATAGGATATTAAAAAGGCAAAAAAAATAATAGTAATTCTAGTCTATTGAATATTTTAAGAGAAAAAATGACACTAACTCATACCACTTTAGAATTTATTTCAAGTTGTTTTATCAATTATCCCACATTGCAAATATGATTTTTTTTAATTTATTAATAACCAAATCTTGTATACTATTTATTAATTTATTTATGTTATAAATTTTGTAATGTATTATTTTTTTTATAATTGTAAATAATTTTTTAAAAATTAGATGATATTATAAGATATTTTATATTTTTATTTGTATAGTAAAATAATTATAAAAATATAAAGTTATAAGCCAACAACTTTAATTTCAATATATAGTATTATAGTTAGTTAGGTTGTAATAATTTTGGATGAGTAAAACGAATTAATAAATATTTGATACTTTGATGTGATACTAATTTAAGTGGGAAATTAATTTTTTTTAATCTTATCACATGGAAGTGCTTGTAACTATTGTGCATGTTGTCGATAGGCATTTTTTTTATTTTTAAAATTTTGATATCTTTATTTTTATTTTTTTGGATAAAGGCTTTTTGATTTTTTTAATATCATAATATTAGAATTTATTGGGGTTTTTATTTTTATTTTTAATCATATGATATGGAAGCATTTTCTAATAATTTTTTAATCATGTTTACTATATATTATAATTAATAATTATACATTGATAACCAAATATTGTATTTTATTTATTACTTTATTTAAATTATAAATTATATAATGTTTATGTTTCTTATATTTGTAAATAAATTTTTTAAATTAGGTGATATTATAAGACATTTTAGATTATTCTTATTTGTATAGTAAAATAATTATAAAATACAAACCAACAATTTCAATTTCATTATATAATATTATAGTTAGTTAGGTTGTGATACTTTGGATGAGAAAAGCGAATTAATAAATATTTGATACTTTGAAGTGATTCTAATATCATAGGAAATTATTATGTTTATAATATTATAATGCTATATTATAATTAATAATTATACAGACATCCGAAAAAAAAACGTATCAACATTCACCTATTTTTACAAAGTAATGAAAGTGCATAATGCATCACTCTTAATTATATTTGGAAACTAAAATAACATTATTTTTAGATATTTATACTTTATCCATGATAATTCTATTCTTCACCTTTTGTGTGAAAATTTAATGTTTAACAGTAGTTCATACAAGGATAGAACATTTCTATACTCGTATATTGATGCAAAATAATAAAAGTTCTTAATGGAGTACCCCATTTCTTATTGGATTCCTAAAAAATAATATATATAATGAATTTTAAATTTTTTTTTGGATTTGTTTAAGGATAAATCCTAACGATTTTGCCGATTCCAGATCCAAATCGCCGATTCACAGATCCGAATGGGTTTTTGAGGTGCCCGATCCGGGGCACCGATCCATTTTTTAAACCACTGCTCTCAAATAAACTTAGAAACTCAAATTTTCTTATACCAAGAACTATTGAAAAGAGTTTGATCATCTCTCAAATAAAACTACAAACTCAATTTTTACATTGTACCAGATACACTTAAAAAGTGTTTAATCAAGAAATGGAAGATTCGTTCTTCGGTTCTTGCAAAACATAAAGGTGAAAGGTATGTGATATGATGCACTCTTTGGATCATTTCTTTTTGTTTTAAGCTTTTGTACTATTTTATTCATTCAATGAAATTATTTTTAACATTAAAAAAAAAAAAAAAATAGAATGGTGAGAGGTATGTAGTGATATATGAAAGGCGAACTGTTTCAAAATGTATATAATGACTCCATCCCCCCCTTTCTCTCTCAATATACAAATCCCTAATTTTCTCTCAAATAAACTTAGAAACTCAAATTTTACCTTATGTCAGATGCTTTTAAAAAGAGTTTGATCATCTCTCAAATAAAACTACAAACTCAATTTTTACATTGTACCAAATACACTTGAAAAGTGTTTAATCAAGAAATAGAAGATTCTTTCTTTGGTTCTTGCAAAACAGAAAGGTGAAAGGTATGTGATATGATGCACTCTTTGGTTCATTTCTTTTTCTTTTAAGCTTTTATACTATTTTATTCATTCAATGAAATTATTGTCAACATTAAAAAAAAAAAAAAAAAAAAAAAAAAAATAGAATGGTAAAAGGTATGTAGGTATGTATGAAAGGCGAACTGTTTCAAAATGTATATAGTGACCCCATCCCCTTTCTCTCTCAATATACAAATTCCTAATTTTCTCTCAAATAAACTTACAAACTCAAATTTTACCTTGTGTCAGATGCTCTTAAAAAGAGTTTGATCATCTCTCAAATAAAACTACAAACTCAATTTTTGCCTTATCCTAGACACTCTTAAAAAGAGTTTGATCAAGAAGTAGAAGATTTGCCCTTTGATTCTGGCAAAAGAGAAAGGTGAAAGATATGTGCTATTTTTTTTTTTGCTTGGGGCTCTTGGCGGTAGTATTGCCGAGCTCCATGGTGACATCTCTGATTCCATTCTCACCAAATGGTAGGGGCCCAAATCCCCACTGACATACCACTTTTTTTTTTCGAGAGTGGGGTTGGGGTCGTGTTGTGCCACAGCTAAGGTCTAGGCTTCTATTCTCACCTAATGCATTCTCATTGAAATTGTTGTTAACATAAAAAAAAAAAAAAAAGATTAAAAATATGTAATGATGTATGAAACGTGAACTTTTTCGAAAGGTATGTATGACCCTAACCGCTTTCTCTCTTAACATACAAATCCCTGGTTTCTCTCAATAAACATAGAAACTCAAATTTTACCTTTTGCCAAACATTCTTAAAAATACAAATAAAGCTACAAACTCAATGTTTGCCTTGTGCGAGGCACTCTTAAAAAGAGTTTGACTAAGAAGATTCGCATTATAATTCTTGCATAGCAAGACGGTGAAAGAAACGCTATTTGGTTTGCTTCTTTTTATTTTAACTACTTATACTACTTCATTCACTCAATGAAATTCTTGTTGACATTAAAAAAGGAAAAAGAAAAAAAAAAAAAAAGGTGTAAGATATGAAATGATATATGAAAGGTGAACTGTTTCGAAAGGTATGTAATGACCCTAGCTTATTTCTCTCTCAATATACAAATCCTTGGTTTTCTCTTAAATAAACCTAAAAACTCAAATTTTGCTTTGTGACGGATGCTCTTAAAAAGAGTTTAATCATCTCTTAAGTAAAACTACAAACTCAATTTTTTCCTTGCGCTAGACACTCTTAAATAGAGTTTGATCAAGAAGTAGAAGATTTTTACTGTGGTTCTTGCAAAACAAAAAGGTGAAGGGTATGTGCTATGAAGCGGTCCTTGGTTTGCTTCTTTTTATTTGAACTACCTAAACTATTGCTTTCACTCAATGAAATTCTTGCTAAAATTAAAAAAGATAAAAAAAAAGGAAAAAAGATAAAAAGATGAAAGATAAGTAATAATGTACGAAAAGTGAATTGTTTCAAAAGGTATGTAATGACCCCCCGGCCCTTTCTCTCTCAACATACAAATCCTGACTTTTATCTTTGATAAACTAAAAAACTCAATTTTTGTCTTGGATCAGATGCTCTTAAAAAGTGTTTGATCATCTCTCAAATTAAACTACAAGCTCAAGTTTCGCCTTATGTCAGGTACTCTTAAAAAGAGTTCGATAAAAAAATTGAAGATTTGTTTGTTGGTTCTTGCGAAATAGAATGGTGAAAGGTATGTGCTATGATACAGTATTTGGTTCGCTTCATTTTAATTTAACTACTTGTAAAATTATTCTATTCACTCAATGAAATTCTTGATCACATTAAAAAAGAAAAAATTGAAAAAACGAAAAGAAAAAAGAAAAAAAAAAAAAAAAATATATATATATATATATATAGAAAGGTGAAATGTATGTAATAATGTATGAAAGGTGAACTATTTTGAAAGGTTTGTAATGACCCCACCCTCTTTTTCTCTCAACAAACAAATCCTTGGTTTCATAAAAATAATCCTAGAAACATTATTTTTGCCTTGTGCCAGACACTCTTAAAAAGAGTTTGATCATCGCTCAAATAAAACTACAAAAATTTATTTTTGCCTTGTGCCATACAGTTTTCAAAAGAGTTTGATCAAGAAGTAAAATATTTGTTATTTGGTTCTTGTGAAATAAAAATGTGAAAGGTATGTGCTATTAAAAAGAAGAAAAAAATATATAAGTAAAAAACATAAAAAGGTGAAAGATATCTAATGATGTATGATAGATGGGTTGTTTTGAAAGGTATGTACTGACTCTATCCACTTTCTTTCTTAACAAATAAACCCTTGGTTTTCTCTCAAGTAAACCTAAAAATTCAAAATTTGCCTTGTGTCAGGCATTGTAGAAAGAGTTAGATCATCTCTCAAATGAAACTACAAACCTCAGTTTTTATCTTGTGTTGGTGTTAAGAAAAATAAGAAGAAAAAAGAATTACGTGGTTCGGCATTTTTGCCTACATCCAAGAGAAGAGATATTGCTTGTTATTATCTCATAACTCCTTGTTTCCCTTACATCATATATATTACAACTACAACCTCAGAGATAAGAGTAAAAGATGATAGAGGTGATAGAGAGAAATCCCAAATTTTGAGGTAACCGATATATACAACTTGTCAACACGGTTACAACTCCATTGCTATCTATTCCAAAACTCTCCCTCAAGTTGGTGCAAAAAGATTGAAAGTACCCAACTATGAATTTCTTTAAATTTCTCATTCCCAATGGCTTTTGTAAAAATATCTGCAAGTTGGATTCCACTATTGATGTAATGAGTTTGAATGATCTTGTCTTGAACCTTTTCTCTGATGAAATGACAATCAATCTCAATATGCTTAGTTTGTTCATGGAACACAGGGTTTGGTGCTATGTGAATAACGGCTTGATCATCACAATGGAGCTTAATTAGAGTGGAGTTTTTGAAACCAAGATTCTGAAGAAAAGCCTTGAGCCAGATGAGTTCCCATGTTGTAGAAGCCATAGCCCGATATTCAACTTCAACACTAAATCTAGCTACTATGCTTTGTTTTTTACTCTTCCAAGTGACTAAATTTCCTCCAATAAAAGTACAGAATCTTGTAGTGAATCAGAAGGAAGTCCTGTCTAATTAGTATCACAATATCCCATAATAATAGTATGACAATTTTTCTTCATTAAAATTCCATTCCTGGAGAGCTTTTAAGATACTTTAATATCCTATTGACAGCTTCCATGTGTGTGGTGTGAGGAGCATGCATGAACTGACTAACTAGACTCACAACATGAGTAATGTATGGTCTAGTGATTGTTAGATAAATTAATTTCCCACAAGTCATTGATATCTTGAAATATCTTTGATTTGTTCTTCATCATCAAGAGTTAATTTTTGATTTATTTCAACTGGTGTTTCAATAGGACGAGGGCCTAATTTTCCAGTTTCCTTTTAGCAAATCAAAAATATATATTTTTTGAGACAGGAAAGTGCCTTTGTTTGAGTATGCAACTTCAATGCCAAAAAAATACTTTAATTTGCCTTGATTCTTCAAATAAAAAACATGATGAAGATATTTTTTAATGAGAGAAATTCCTTGAACATCACTTCCAGTGATTATGATGTCATCGACATAAACAAGAATAACAACATTACCTTGTTTTCTGGTTTTTACAAACATAGAGGACTCAGCAGTGCTCCTAAAGAAACCTTGAGAAATAAGTGCATAGCTCAATTTGGCATACCAGGCTCTTGGCAATTGCTTTAGGATGTAAATAGTGTTTCTTAGCTTGCAAACCATATTTGAGTTTTCCTTTAGACGACCTTGGGGAGTTTTTATGTAAACTTCTTCTTCAAGATCCCCTTGAAGAAACGTATTTTTAACATCAAGTTGGTACAATGGCCAATCAAGGTTGGTTGCAATGGAGAACAAACTTGATCAATATTTATTTTAACAATAGAAGTGAATTTTTTCCTTGTGGTAACTTGACAAGTTCCCATGTGTGATTTTTATCAAGAGCAATGGGCTCTTCTTTCATTGCCTTTTTCCACACAGGGTGAGAAAAGGCCTCTTGAAAGTCCGTAGGTTCCTGATTGGCAGAAATAAAGCTCAGGTAACAATGATGTTCTTTAGAGATTTTAGAATAATATAAAACCTTTTGAATGTGATATTTTGAAGACACTTGGTAAGTTTGAAAATCTTGAAATTTACTTGGATGTCGAATGTTGCAATGAGTTCGATTAGTTTCAATAATAGGCACCATGGGAGGAGCTACTTGAGAAGCTGTTGTATGAGGGTCGGTGGCTTGAGGTTGTTCTTATCCTTGAGTATGTCTTCCATCATTAGTTCCTTCATGATTAGTATTAGTTTTAACATAGTCTTCACTTGTGTTAAGAGGCATAACATAATTCTCCCCCCTGAAGCTTATTTACCTCATCATTTTGGCTGTGAGGAAAATAAGGTTCAGTTTCTTGAAAAATAATATCGCGATAAATAAGTACACGCTTCTCCATATTATTGTAATATTTATAAGCCTTTTTTGTGGGAAAATAGTCAAGAAATATATATTTTTGTGCCCTAGGGCTAAGCTTGTCAGATCCAAGATTGTAAACATAGCAAACATACCCAAACACCTTCAAGTGAGATGACGAGCTCTATTTCTTTGTTAGCACTTCAATAGGAGTTTTTTCTTGTAAAAAATTATTAGGCCATCTATTAATGACGTAGCAGACCGTTAACATGTCATCACTCCAAAAACGCTTTGGGACATTAGATTGAAACATTAGGGATCTGGCAACTCTAAGAGATGTCTATTGTTTCGTTCAGCTATCCCATTTTGTTGTGAGGTGTCCACACATGAGGTTTGATGAAGGATCCCAAACATACTATGTCCCATTATCAGATTGTGAAATTTTGATTCGAGTCCCATATTGAGTTTCAATCATCTTATAGAATTCCTAAGTTGGGAAAACCTGATCTTTAGTTTGCAAAAGATAGACCCAAGTAGTTCTTGAGAGATCATCAATAAACATTAAAAAATAATGGTGTTCTCGATATGAGGGGACAAGTGCAGGTCCCCAAATATTGGAATGAATCAGATTAAAAGAAGTATAGGAAATCCTACTTGAAGTCTTAAAAGGCAAGCAAGTTTGTTTAGCAAATCGACAAAGACCACAACTTTCACAATCCAAATGCAGATGAGGAAAGAGAACTCTCAATACATTATCTGAAGGATGACCAAAATGCCAATGCACAACTGGTTGTCTGTTACCTTCTTATTATTAGAAACTGGCGCCTTTGAATGGATATCCAATATGTAATGATCTCGTTCCAACTAACCCTCACCAATTGTCCTCCCCGTGACCCGGTCCTGAAACAAGACATTGGTAGGAGAAAAATAACAATGCAATTAAGATTTTGTGTAATTTTGCTAACAGAAAGGAGGCTTGATGAGAAAGTAGGTAAGTACAGAGCATTAATACTAGGATGATTGTGAAAAAATGTTGTTTTTCCACTTCCTTTAATAGAAACCATGGACCCATTAGCAATATTAATAGGAGCATTTTTTTGGAAGGTATGATATTGAGTTAAAACTTGTTTAGATCTTGTTATATGGTCAGTAGCACCAGAATCAATAATCTAGGAAGATAAAGATTGAGAAAGTAAAGAAGAGTTACCTAGCTCACTGTCGGAACCTCGTGAATTAGATGCAACGGAAGCCTTACCAAAATTTTGAAGGAGTTGAGTCAATTTCTCAAGGGTTTGTTGAGTATTGTTCTCAACTTGATTGGCCATCTTCTTGTTTTTTTGGAATTGTCTTTTCTTTTCTGGATGCAATTTCCAACAATTTTATGTTGAGTGTCATTCTTTTTTACATTAAGTATAGTAAGGTTGATTTCCATTTCGCCCTTTGCTACGGGAAGAATTATTCTTATATGGTAAGGCAGTTCTAGACCCTTCAATATTTTCAGATTTCAAGGCAGAGTGATTAGATACATCAGTTTTATTTTTAGCATCATTTGTCATTGCAGCACGTCGTGTCTCTTCTTTAGAAAGAATGGAACAAAACAATGCTAAAATTTGGCATGGTAGGTGTTAAGAGTACCTGACTCTTGACACTTTCATACTCAGGACCTAAAGACAAAAGCAAGGCAAATGTCATTTCTTGGTCCTTACGAGTTTCAAGACAGTTCATATCATTTGTAGCAGGCAGATAATAATCAAGTTCATCGTACAAGCCACTCACATTCCCAATTAATTCCCCAACAAATTGTTCCCCATTTTTTAAATGCATAACATCTTGTCTACTTTGATATATCTTGGAAGCACTATTAAAGTTGCCATATAATTCTCTGACTCTATTCCAAATGGCATTAGCAGTAGGAAGAAACTGAAGCTCTTTGACTAATTTTCTTTCTATAGAATTCAACAGCCAAGACCTTACGAGGTCATTATTTGTTTGCCATTCCTTATAATTAGAGTCATTTTTGCTTGGAGCCTTCTTTTTTGACCCAGTTAGGTAAGGAAACTTTCCCTTTCCACTAATAAATATTTATGTAGAATAGGACAAAAAAAGATAATTGCTCCCTCCTTTTAAAAGTTCTGAAGTAATTTTCAGATTTGGGTTGGATTCATTTGAGTTTGAATTTTCAGCCATGAAGAAAATAAATGTAGCCCAAAGAAAAATACTGACCTTGGCAAAGGCACACAAGTAAGATCAGGAAAAAAAAATTGTAGCTGAAGAATTGACCTGCAACGCTGAAAAGCCCAAAAGATGTAAAAATTTTGGAATCGCAGAGAATCCAAATGCCCCAAAGGACCCCTGCTTTCTTCACTGTCGGCAGGAAAACCGCTTTGATGTTTGGTTATAGAGGCTGAAAACTGCCTTGGGATCTTAGAAGACCACTTGAAGAAGGTCTAAAGGGACTAAAAAGTCACTTGTTTTCCTCTTCATATAGGAGCTGGAAAACCCCTTTGAGAACTAGGGGTACCTGTCTCTTCACCTATTATAGATGATAGACAATCACCCTTCGAATCCAGAGAAACCCAAAAAACCAGTTCGATTTCTTTGATTATTCAACAAGCTTGTGACACTTGCTGGCTGGCATGGCAGCTTTCCACCTGTTGGGTATTTGGGCCCAACACTAGCTAATTTATCTGGCTTCCCGTCTCTTCAAGGATCAGTGCTAATGGAAGCAAACTCTACAATACCAAATGTAACCTTTAGGGCAGCTGCTGGTTATAGAGAGAGAAAAAAAAATTAGAGAGAGAATGGTAAAGGTAGTTAGCTTAGAGATTCGGTCGGAAATAGATTAGGTCGCGAAAAATTTCGACAGAATGGAAGACACTTTAGAAAGAGAAAGGCAGGAAAAATTGGCCAGAAGAGAGGGATGTGTCACCTGGTGTATTTTACTCCTCTTGCCAAAATATTTTTCTGCTTTAATATCGTATTGAGAAAAATAAGAAGAAAAAAATAATCACGTGGTTCTGTGTTTTTGCCTACATCCACGAGAATAAATATTGCTTGTTATTATCTCATAACTCCTCGTTTCCCTTACATCATATATATTACAACTACAACCTCAGAGATAAGAAAAAAAGATAATAGAGGTGATAGAGAGAAATCTCAAATTTTGAGGTAACCGTTATATACAACTTGTCAACATGGTTAATGCTTAATTACTAGCTATTCCAACAGTTAGACACTCTTAAAAAGAGTTTGATCAATAAGTAGAAGATTCGCATTTTGGTTCTTGCAAAATAGGAAAGAGAAATGTATGTACTATGATACGGTCTTTGGCTCGCTACTTTTTATTTTAGCTACCTGTACTACTTGATTCACTCAATGAAATTCTTGCCAACATTAAAAAAAAAAAAAAACGAAAAGAGCATAAAATGTTGAAAGGTATATAATGGTATATGAAAGGTGAATTGTTTTGAAAGTTGTGTGACGACCCCAGCCCCTTTTTCTTTCAACATACAAATCTTTAATTTTCTCTCAAATAAACCAAAAAACTCAATTTTTACCTTGTGTCAGATGCTCTTAAAAAGTTTTTGATCATCTCAATTTTTGACTTGGGCCAGACACTCTTAAAAAGAGTTAGATCAAGAAGTAAAGGATTTGCTCTTTTTTCTTGCAAAACAGAAAGGTGAAATGTATAGGATTTGTTTTTTTTCGGTTCACTTCTTCTTATTTGACTTGGGTCAGACACTCTTAAAAAGAGTTAGATCCAAAAGTGGAGGATTTGCTCTTTTTTCTTGCAAAACAAAAAGGTGAAATCTATGTGCAATGATATACTATTTGGTTCACTTCTTTTTATTTTAACTACTTGTACTATTTCATTCTCTCAATGAAATTTTTGTTAACATTAAAAAAGAAAAAAAATAGAAAGGTGAAATATGTCTAATGATGTATGAAAGGTGAATTGTTTTGAAAGGTATGTAATGACCATAACCCCTTTTTTCTCTCAATATACAAATCCCAAATTTTCTCTCAAATAAACCTAGAAACTCAAATTTTGCCTTGTGTCAGAACCCCTTAAAAAGAATTTGAACATCTCTCAAATAAAACTACAAAGTCAATTTTTGCCTTGTGTAAAGTACTCTTAAAAAGAGTTTGATCAAGTAGTAGAAGATTCGCTCTTTGGTACTTGAAAATAAAAAAGGTGAATGGTAAGTGCTACAATATACTCTTTTGTTTACTTGTTTTTGTTTGAACAACTAGTACTATTTCATTCACTCAATGAAATTCTTGTTAACATTAAAAGAGAAAAAAAAATAGAAAGGTTAAGGATAGGTAATGATGTATGAAAGGTAAATTTTTTGGAAAGGTATGTAATGACTCCAACCCCTTTCTCACTCAACATACAAATCACTTGTTTTCTCTCAAATAAACCTAGAAACTTAAATTTTGTCATCTTTCAAATAAAAATATAAACTCAAATTTTGCCTTATGATAGACACTGTTAAAAAGATGTTGATTAAGAGTAGAAGATTCACTCTTTGTTTCTTGCAAAACAGAAAAGTGAAAGGTATGTGGTAAGATACGCTTTTTGGTTTGCTTCTTTTTATTTTAACTACTTGTATGATTTTATTTGCTCAATGAAATTCTTGTTAATATTAAGCAAGAAAAAGAGACAAAAAAAAGGAAAGAAACATAGAAAGGTGAAAGGTATATAATGATGTATAAAACATAAACTGTTTCGAATGGAATGTAATGACCCTAGCCTCTTTCTCTCTCAAATACAAATCCTGAATTTTTTCTCAAATAAATCTAGACACTCAAAGTTTACCTTATGTCTGGCGCTCTTAAAAAGAGTTTGCTTATCTCTCAAATAAAATTATAAAGTCAGTTTTTATCTTGTGCAAAATTCTCTTAAAAAGTGTTTTATAAAAAAGTAGAAGGTTTGCTCTTTGGTTGAAAATTTGCTCTTTAGTTATTGTAAAACCGATAGTAAAAAGGTGTGTGCTACGATACACTCTTTGCTTCACTTCTTTGTATTTTAACTACTTGTACTTTTTCATTCACCCAATGAAGTTCTTGTAGAAATTAAAAAAAAAAAAAAAAAAAACATAAAAAGGTGAAAGAGATATGAAGGGTAAACTGTTTTGAAATGTATGTAATGACCAAAGCCCCTTTCTCTCTCCACATACAAATCTCTGGTTATCATTCAAATAAACCTAAAAACTCAAATTTTGCATTGTGCCGCTTTTATTTAGTGTTTGATTATCTCTCAAATAAAACTACAATGTCAATTTTTTGTCATGCGTCAGATACTCTTAAAAAAAGCTTGATCAAGAAGTGGAAGATTTGCTCTTTGGTTCTTGTAAAACTGATAGGTGAAAGGTATGTGCTATGATGAGCACTTTGGTTCGCTTCTTTTTATTTTAGTACTTGTACTATTTCATTCACACAATGAAATTCTTATAGAAATTAAAAATAAAATAAAAGAAAAAAAGAAAGTGAAAGCTAAGTAATGATGTATGGAAGGTGAAGTGTTTCGAAAGGTATGTAATAACCTCAACCCCTTTCTCTTTTAGCATACTAATCCCTAGTTTTATCTCAAATAAACCCAGAAACTCAATTTTTGCCTTGTGCCAGACAATCTTAAAAAGAGTTTGCTAATCTCTTATATAAATCTTCGAACTCAATTTTTGCCTTGTGCCAAATACTCTTAAAAAGAGTTTGATCACGAAGTTGAAGATTTGCTCTTTGGTTCTTGCAAAATAGATAGATGAAATGTATGTGCTATGATATGCTATTTGGTTTACTTCCTTTTACTTTAATTACTTGTATCATTTTATTGAAAGGGTTGTAATGATTCCAACCCCTTTCTCTCTCAACAAACAATCCTAGGTTATCTCTTAAATAAACGAAAAAACTCAAAACTTTACCTCATATCAGACGCTCTTAAAAAGAAATAGATCACCTCTCAAATAAAGCTACAAAGTCAATTTTTGCCTTGTGCTGGATGCTTAAAAAGAGTTTGATAAAGAAGTAGACGATTTGCTCTTTGGTTATTGCAAAATAGAAAGGTGAACGGGATGTGCTATGATACGCTATTTCATTCGCTTCTTTTTATTTTAACTACTTTTACTCTTTCAGTCACTCAATGAAATTCTTGTTAATATCAAAAAGAGAAATATATATATATATAGATAAAGGTGAAAGATATGTGATGATGTATGAAAGGTGAACTATTTCGAAAGGTATGTAATGACCTATGAATTATTTTCTTAGTTAGTTTAAGCTTTGGTGTTGGCTCGCATAGCTAGTTTAAGCCAATTTAACAAAATAACTAGATAAATTTAAGTGATTATCCCCCTCAAACATTATTATTATTAAAAAACCTATTAAAATTTCAAACTTAAGTTCACATTTCTTTCTCATTTGTTTTTTTTTTAGCCAAAATACCATAGTTTGGATATTCAAGATTTGAAATTCATATAGAAATTTTGGATTTTGAAAATCGAAAAGTTTTTCTAGCTCCTAGAGCACAACAAACTTACTGCTGGTGCATCATAGGAAAAAAAGGAATTTCAGATCTTAAAAATGAGAAATTCACAAATTTTGGATTCTAAAAACCTAAAAGTTAAAAATTAAGGATTCTAGAAATCCGAAACTTCAAATTATAGATTTTCAAAATCCAAATTTTCTGGAAACTTCGGATTTTGAACATTCAAAACTTCTTCTAGGGACACTAAATTCTAGAAATTTTGGACTTCTTAAATTTCTGTTTTCCAAGATCCAACATTTTATAAACTTCTGCCTTACTAAATTATGGATCTTGAAAATCTATAATATTGATAATTTGGTCATTTAAAAACTGCAGAAAAAGGCACGAATGTACTAATAGAAATACTTTAGGCAATTTTTAAATAATGGTAAAATTAGGTGATTTGCAGATAAATTTATACAATAGTTATATACATATTCCTTTAAAAAATAAAATGGTCAATAATTTTAGATATTTCTTCCGCAAAGACTAAATATGGCCTACCCGTAGCTTCTGCTAACAATACAAAAGATAGTAAAATTTGCAATTCTAATACAAAGAAATATGGAAAGGATAAAATACATTTGAGACCAATTACTCTAAATCATCAAGTAGATGGATAATTAGAAGCCACAATTATCAAATCCCCTTTCAAGACATAAATCACGAAGCCTAGAGTTTCTTGGCGAGACCATAGCTGTAAAAATAGGAGATATAAAAAATTATTAACAAGAAAACATAGAAAAAAAGAAAACCAAAAAACACAATCCATGCACAAATTTTCAGAAAAGACTCGTGCACCAATAGAAATTTCCCTTTTGTTTGTCTAAATAATTCAAAATACGTATTCGATGGGTTTAATGCATGCATTGACGCAAAGAGAAATGCATGGTGTTTCTTCGACCGTATAAAATCAAATGCTCATGGAACTTTATGAAATAAAACATTGATCACCTCAAATTGAAATAGTATTTAAGTGTCTCTTTAGCAAAGAAACTGAACAAGAAAGGGTGAATAGTTCTCAAGACAAACCAAAAGGCATTCCATGTTTTCTCAAAATGTTTATAACTTTTTATAGAATGGTTGGACTGATTTACCATAAGTTGCTAGCAACATGCTAGCCATCGGAATTCATCAGTTGATTAGATGTTCATATTCTCTCCCACAACAGTTGATTAGATGTTCATATTCTCTCCCACAACATTTGGTGGCTGTGGTCATGCTATCAAGCTGCATGAGAGTCCAGTTAAGGCTGAGAATTTACCTGATTTGGACCCAAAACTCGAAATTTGGATCATATCTGGATTCAGGTATGGATCCAAGCAGATCCAAAATCTAGATGTGAATAGTAATTCGGGTCTAATATCTATTAATTTATATATACATATTTATTATAATTTATGGGATTGTATGTAATGAGACCATTTACTTTTGATACAAGGTAGTCACAATTACTTACAACCATCCAATGTGAAATTTTGTAGCTTGGATGTGCCACAAAGTTTGAGAAAATTTCTTTGAAGTTTGAACTTGGTCAATGGAACAATTGTAGCCACCCAAATTTATATCCAATGGTCAAGATTAATGTGATCCCGTTGTACCAAAGGTAAATAGTCTTATTCTATACTTTCCTATAATTTATATATGCTATAATTTATGGGAAAAGTTTATACAGAGCTGAGGCTCTAAACAATCAAATTGCAGCCTACCACAAAAATTTCACTAGAAGAGGTTGTTTTGATGCTCCAATATCCTCAAATTGATCATCTAGACATCAAGATGCATAGATGGATTTCAAGTTTTGGAAATAGTGTATTTTGTAACGTATTTTTGGACCGTCAATTTTCAAGATTTTCAAGTTTTTATAGATCAGTCGGTCTACACTATTTTTGAAGCTTTACACTTTATAAATAAAGATGAAAATATATTTTAAGGCTATCACAAAGATTTTCAGCATTGAAACGATATTTCTCAACAAGGTAGGCTCTAATTTGATTGTTTAGAGCCTAGGCTCTGTGCAAACTGCACCCATAATTTATATATATAATATATATAATTATTCTAACTTTTCTAATTATATTGTAACTTTATAATTTACAAACTTGGAACCTGATTTGGATTCGATTTGGGTTGGGATCCTATACAGTTTCAAATCTGGATCCCGATCAGACCTGATCCGAAAAATTCTCAGCCCTAAGTTAAGTGGTAGCACTAAATGCTTGTTCTTTTAAAATGTGTACACTTTTCTATAGAGGGACTAGGTCGGCCTGTCCTTTAAAAATTGGGAGGACAGAAAAGTAAATTTGATAGAGTAATATTTCTTTTTGGATAGGTTTGGTGGTTCTCCAATACTGCTTTTGATATAGATGGCCAAGAAGATGGTGTTTATATTGAACAGAAAGACATTTTCTTCAAGAAACCTCAAATGTCATAGTTTCACTGACTTACCAATCCCAGGCGAAACTAATCGGGACTTCATTTCCTTTTCTCAGTTCTATTTATTTGGGCCTTAACATCAATCCCTCTTAGTTGTTTGTGATAGGACTCCCTCTATCTTGGACTCTCCGAAGTTAATCAGGACTTCATTTTATTTTTATTTTTCCAATTCTATTTATTTGGATCCTACTGTTTCCTTCAAAGCAAGAGTAGCCATCTTCTTCACAATAAATCTCTCACTATCTCTTTTCTCAGATGGTATTTATTTGGAAGTATGGAGTAACCCTATTCTTCACCTTTAATTTCTCTCTATTTTCAGGTTCTATTTATTTGGAAATAAGAAGTAAACCTCTTCTTGCCAATAAATCTATCTCTCTTTTTTCAGATTCTATTTAAGGATTGTATACAATGAGACCATTTACTTTTCATATAAGGATGTCACAATTACTTACAACCATCCGATGTGAAATTTGATAGCTCAGGTATGTTACAAAGTTCAAAAAAATTTCTATTTCATAGCTTAGGTATGTTACAAAGTTCAAAAAAATTTCTTTAGAAGTTTGAGCTTTGTCAATGAAATAAATGCAGCTATCTAATTTAACATCCAACAATCAAGATTACTTGTGAGCACCTTATACCAAAGATATATGGTCTCATTGCATATTTTTCCTTCTATTTAGTTGGAAGCAAGGGGTAACCTGCTTCCCCGCAATAAATAAATCTTTGTGTATAAATTTTTTTGGATGTTTGATTTCAGGTTCACCAATTTCTTGCCACTATATGCGAAAAAAATAATATTGCCTACCCCTATCACTGGCGATATAGGAGGAAACATGTTCATTGAAATTAGTTGAAGCGTTTGGCTGTCGACCGTATAAAGTTTGGAAGAAATTAGAGGCACTTAATCGTGAGGGGCTAGCACCCCAAGAAGCATTGTAGGTGAAGATAGGAAAAGAGGAAGATGATGCAGCGTCAACAGTTGCAGAAGCATCTATGCTTGAGGATAGTGTTACTAGGCCAGCAGCTAAGCATGCAGTCGATTCGCTAAGAAGGGTGGCAATCAAAGAGGACTTGTTTACGCAAGAATGGGGTTGGGGGTGGTGGTAGCACCGTTTATGCCTCATTCTCACCTACCGCTTTCAAAAACCACTAACAATTTCAAAAACAGGGAGGGGCTCGTCATCCCCATTGAATTACAAAAAAAAATACATCGAGAAGATTGGTGTCCTCAACGTTGATGCGAGGGAGATTCCATGTTCTCACAAATATCACGGGGAATGCATCTTGTCCTGGCTCGAGACATCTTGTGTCGTCATCCATTGCCAACTGAGTAATTCTTTAAAGGGAGAGGTAGGCAAGCTATTAAATAGGGGAATATAATGGAGACAAGTACGTTGCTTGAGTTTTGAGCCACTATGCCGTTCCAAAGTCGTTAAAGGGGAGCATTGAAGTATGGAGAGGTCTAAAGAGTAATAAAATAAAGGCAAGCTTCCTATGCTATAGGGGAAGCATAGAAGTGCTATCCTCCCCTAATCCAACCGTCTTAAGATTGTTTCAATTACAATGTCATGCCTTTATACTATTTTATTTTTATTTTTTTCTATAAATTATTTTGACACCAAATTTTGGACGTCCATTCCTTTATTAAACTCAACTAGCGAAAAATATAAAAAAAATATTTTCAATAAAATAAACTGACCAAAGTACTTTAAAATCTTCAACAGATGTTTTGATCATTATATTATAGAAAAATTATTTTAAATATTTTTTATAGTTGTGCCCTAATAAGAAGATAACACGTACCAAATTTCATATTCATACAATTTGTATAAAAAAAACTAAAGATAAAATACTTTGAGCTAAGATAAAACAGTGAGCGGCTCTCTAGATCAAAATTGGAGGGCTAGATAGTAGGGGGAGGATAGAACTTCTATACTGTAGGGGAAGCATAGAAATCTTTCCTATAAAATAAAATAGGAAAGAGGCAGTAGGGGATGCCTAAAATTCATTGGTTACAGCAAACATTCTTGTTGTATAGCTCATTGTTTGCAAAATCACCTGATCTAACTGCTAACCACCCAGTTAGATCAGAATCGGCCACCCGTTTTGGGTGGTTAGGGTGATCGACCAGTATTTCAAAACAAAAATTCAAAAAAATGTATATAAATTCTCAAAAATAAGGAATTTGATTTGTAATGCATTTTTAAATATTCTTTACATTATGGTAAAGATTAAAAATTGTTTTGATCATTAATACTCAATTTTATATTTTTCCATCTTTTTTAGAAAATTTTTAAAATAGCCTTTGAAAAATATAAAACGGGTTTAAATCCATTTTTTTTATTAATTTTCAACTTCATTTGAATGTATTTTGTTTTAATCATTTTTTATATATTTTTCATATTTTTTGTAATTTTTTTATTTTTTTAACACTTTTTTGACCGCCCAGGACTTGCCCAGTTAGAGCGGTTGACTTGGCCGGTTTACGGGTTAGGTCGGTTAAACCGCTTCCAAGCCCATGCCCGGTTAACCGTTCCGGTTCGATTTTTCAAACACTGGTATAGCTACGCTTTTTATTACAATTTTTATATAGTAAGGAAAAAAAGGATACCTCTAGATAGTACTAGTATGAGAATAGTATTGTGGTTTTGTAGAATACTATAAAGGTTTATGTATTAAAGAATAATGAAAGAAGACGTAGGAGACATTACCACTTTAAGGAGAGAGACCTTTTGAAGAGAGATATGTCTTTTATCCTAAAATTAGTGTGTGAAAGAGAGAGATGTCCCAACTTTAAGGGAAGAGAGGGAGAAAGAAATTTTTAACTCTTAAAATTAGTGCGTGGAAGAGAGAGAAAGATACATTTTTAAGAGAGAGACATTTTTTTTAAAAAAAAAAATTAGTGCGTAGAAGAGAGATACTTTTTTAAAAAAGATAGAGATGTCCCACCTTTAAAGGAAGGGAAAGAGTGTGTGAAGAGAGATACTTTTTGAAGAGGGAGAGAGATATCACACTAGTAAGGGAAGAGAGACTAAAAAGAGAGAGAAAAAGAGAGACATTTTTTCTCTTAAAATTAGTGGGTAGTACAAACTAAACATATCATTTCCATATTTAAGTGAAGAGAGAAACTAAAAAGAGAGAAAGAGCGATATTTTTTCTCTTAAAATTAGTGGGCCATACAAACTAAACATATCATTTCCACCTTTAAGGGAAGAGAGAAAGTACATATCCTTTTGAAGAGAGAGAGAGAGTAAGCATATGGGTACATATCTAAATAAGAGATATTAAGTAGTGATTTTAGGAAGAGAAAGATTGTTTCCATATTTAAAAATGAGAAATCAGAGAATTTTTCTTTCCCTATTTTATCGTTCAAATTTTCTGAAATAGGTACCTATCCCCAACTCAAATTCAAGAGAGAGAAAGACATGCACATATATCTCAAAATATTTCCATATCCAAGGGGATTCCCCATCCAACAGCATGATAACCCCTCTCAATTCTTTCCCTATTTTATTGTTCAAATTTTCTGAAATAGGTACCTATCCGCAACTTAAATTCAAGAGAGAGAAAGATATGCACATATATCTCAAAATATTTCTATATCCAAGGGGATTCCCATCCAAGAGCATGATAACCCCTCTCAATGCATGCACGCCCCGCTATCTATCTCTCTCTCTCATTTGATAGGATTTTGATATTATAGAAGTTAGAAAACCCTAAAAGGGGGCACGTCTAAGCCATTTACTTCTATAAACCATACTAGCTTCTACCTATCTTTTATATTATCTTTTGCTCAATCAGATATGTGTCTTGTATTTTTCATAGTATCAATATTTGTGGCAATTTCGTTACTAATGTTTTCTCCATATCTCACGATCCATTAGTTTTTAATGTGATTCTCTATTATACTTTCCATTGCATGAGATGTTTTAGTTATGAATTGAAGCAAGTGGGAGTTTATGTTCACAAAGTTGTAAAAATAAGTATTCATGGTCAAATTATTTTTAAATTTTTGTCAAAATGAAAATAAATATAAATAAACATATTACAAATATATTTATTATTTTTTGGGATTTTTTATATTTTATATTTTTTTAAATAACCCTTCTCAATGCATGCATGCCCCTCTCCCTCTATCTCTCTCTCTCTCTCTCTCTCTCTCTCTCTATATATATATATACAGTGTTCGGAAAAGCGAACCGGAACGGTTAATCGGACATTGGGCCTAGAAGTGGTTTAACCGGCCTAACCGGTAAACTGGCCGATTCAACAGTTCTAACCGGGCAAGTCCCAAGCGGTCAAAAAAGTGTTGAAAAAAAATAAAAACAAATACAAAACAAATTCTACTTAAATATGAAAATCATATAAAGAATGATTAAAACAAACACATTCAAATAAAGTTAAAAATTAATGAAAAATGGATTTTAACCCATTTTATATTTTTCAAGGGCTATTTTTTTAATTTTTTTAAAAAGATGGGAAAATATAAAAGTGAGTATTAATGACCAAAACAATTTTTAAACGTTACCATAATGTAAAGAATATTTAAAAATTCATTACAAATCAAATTCCATATTTGAGAATTTATATATATTTTTTTGAATTTCTTTTTTAAAAATACCGATTGATCACCCTAACTGCCTAAAGCCGAAACTGGACTGGCCGGTTCCGATCTAACTAGGCGGTTAGCGGTTAGATCGGACGATTTTACTCACAATGCTCTATCTCTCTTTGTTTTGATGTTATCGAAGTTATAAAACCCTAAAGGGGGGCACACCCAAACCATTTGCTCAATATAGATCTTCCTTACTCTCAATTAGTTATGTGCCTTTTTCTTTTTGAATGGTATCAATATTTTGGCAATTTAGTTATTAGTGTTTTCTCCAAATGGCATGATTCATTAGTTTAAGTGTGATTCTTTATTATCCTTTTTATTGCATGGGATGTTTTAGATATGGATTGAAACAAGTGAGAGTCTATGTTTACAAAAATATAAAAATAAGTATTCATGGTCAAAATATTTTTTAATCTTGCCAAACTGATAAAAAATATAAAAAAACATATTACAAATATATTTCATATTACAAATATATTTACTATTTTTTGGTACTTTTTATATTTTTATTTTTTTAAAAAAATAACCGCTCTCAACGCATGCATGCCTCTCTCTCTCTCTCTCATTAGTTAGGGTTTTGATATTATAGAAGTTGGAAAACCCTGAAGGGGGGCATGCTCAAGCCATTTGCTCATATAAACACTATTAACTTCTACCTATTTTTTGTTATCTCTCTCTCTCTCTCTCTCTCTTTGTTGTATAGGTCTTCTTTACTTTCAATCCGGTACATGTCTTTCACTTTTTTCATGGTATCAATATTTATGGCAATTTATTTATGGAAAAAGTTTACATAGAGCTAAGGCTCTAAACAATCAAATGAGAGCTTGAAAGGACTTTATGATAAAGCACACTGTAGATATAAAAAAAATTTACTTTACCCTACACCGGCAAGATCACTTACAGTGTCCAATTATAATCAAACCACTCTTGAAATAAATAAAATAAAAATAAAATTGGTTCTCAATTGCTACATCTTCAAATACAATTCTTTATGCAAGAAACAAAACTAGACTTTATTGCTTTATGGGAAGAGAAATAAATATTTAAAAAGGTAAAATTACCAGAGATTATCTCAACAGGGCTTAGTACACCCACGTCGAGTCTCCTCCTTCTAATGGTGCTCGGGATCTATGATCGGTATGTTGATTTCCCTACTAAGTCAAAAATCTACTCATTGACTTAATCTTGATCAAGCCTCTTAGCTTGATTTTAGAGAGATGAGAGATGAATATGAAGAGAGAGGGAGAGATCTACTAGCTATGGGGTCCACCTCTTTGCCACTCATAAAGAACATAACTAATGCGTGCCACCAAAACATGGTGCAACTTAGAGAGAGATAAAAATTGCAACTTAGAGAGAGAGAAAAATTGGAGCGTGCCTCCCTTTGGTATCCAAAGTCCTTTCCAAAGAGCACTAAATTTTGGGGTAGGGGGAAGAATTCTTAAAGAGAGAGAAGAGAATATGTATCTCATTTTATGATAGAAGACCTCCTTTTATAGATAGTCTATGCCATAGATTTTGTCTCAATTCGTAGGGTTAAATCTCAATCGTCGATCATCTCAACCGTCGATCTAAGGAGACTTGTAGGGTGAGAGATTTAAGTCATCCATCTCTTTGATCTACCATCAAGATTCAAAGAGATGAGCTAGAACTTTATCCTCCATATCCTAAATCTATTCCCATCAAATAAAGAAAACTTAAATTTTAATATATCGAATCCTTAATTATTAGATCAACCACTATTCATTCAAAGATTTAGTAAATATCTCAAATATTCAACCTTATCATATAAGTTGGTTATACCTAAAAAGATAAGCCAATCAAGAGGATAAACATTATTCCCACGTGAATGGGTGGGGCGTGCCCCCTTTTGGTGGGGGCGTGTGGGCCCACCTAATGCACATGTTTTTAAATTTTGGGCCCCATATTTTATGGAAATCCCATATATTTTTAGAAAATATTTTATTTCATTTTTAGAAATTTTAAATCTTAAATTTTATTTAAAACATTAAAAAATTAATTTCTCTTAATTTATAAATCCAAATGACAAAAATAAAAAATCATAAGATTCACAAAAATTTAAATAAACACTCTAAAAATCATATAACATAAAATTAATTACTTTTGATGGGGAATCAGATGTGTTAGATCTAGGAAATTATCAATATACGGGAGCACTTCACCTTCAACTGCATATTACGATCAGCCGAGCTTTCTCAATTTGACTCAGCAGTTCCCATGACCCACAGTTCACTGCAGGGGTTCATAATTGGACTACCAAAGTCACCCAATAGACTAAGGGATACAATCTCAGTTTATGGATTTCAGGTTCTCCCTTAGAGACAAAAATCATGATCCTCCAGACCATGATGCAACTATGACTCTATGATACATAGGGGTAATCTCTCGTACATATACACGCTTCACCCTCATTGGTGAATCTCAAAACGGCTATTTATGTACATATCGTGTGATGATATAACGATGAGGTTTTAGCCCTGTCTCTAAAGGTTATTCATCTTACGTAAGGGCCACACAGTCCCTTGATTCTCATCTGGGCATACTCCTATTTCATCTTTACTGCTCGGATCTCATCCCGAAAGTGGTTGTAGTCCATCTTTCATGTCGCATCGCAAATCATAAACCTACTGTCATAGAAAATCATGTATCCTCATTGCATGGGACCGAATCTTCATTGGCTTAAAGAAGTTCTTCAAACAAGCTGCTTCTTTCTGTAGCCATACAACCAGTGCGGTGAATAACACCATAGTTTGTTGTTTCAGCTGGTATGTCAAACACTAGGTGCTCCCACTGGAATATTTAGTTTTATATGCTTGGAGTTATTATGCAATCGTGGCTCCCTTTTTCGTGCATATTGTCGTTGTGTTGTCGCAGAAAATCCTCACTGTCTCACAACACATGGGTTGAAAGCCAAGTCGATTAAACAATTTCTTAACCCATATGGTCTCCTTGGCCACCAAATGAGGCAACGCACGGGTTGAAAGTCAAGTCGATTAAGAAATTTTTTAACCCATATGGCCTCTTAGGCCACCAAATAGTACGCCACGTATTCTGCCTTTAGGATAGACAATGCCACCGCATCCTACTTTTTTTATTTTCAAGAAGTAGTTTTGCCTTCAAGCATGAACACGTATCCAAATGTAGACTTTACATCATCTGGATCCTTAAGATAGCTTGCATCTGTATATCTGAATATCCAAGCAATTAAAAAAAAACGTGGGACTATAGCAGCTTTCGTCTCAATTATTGCACATACAATATATACATTCTCAACATTCTTATATCTATATCATGAGGTAGCATAGCAAGTCTCATGCAATAAGCAATTCAATGCCTATTGGTTTCACAATATGTAAAACCTTTATAAACCACAAAGGTTCAACCACACTAGTCATCTTGGTAGTAAATCTATACAAACTAAGCTATCTAATCAATATAACATGTGTCAAGCAAGCCTAGCAAGATAGTCTTCCTACAACATTCCATATGGTTCAAGGTCTTAGGTAATTGACGATTCTAAATAACTACAAACACGAGTTAAGGCATATGGATATTTAAAAACATATGCATGATAATTTTTCTCCCAATTTTATAAATACCTTGAAGGCATAATGGTTTTCTCCCTTTTAAAAAAAAATTAACTTGGTATATATTTCACAAGCAATGGTTAGATAATAATATGATGGTTTAAAATGATTTTCTTATATAAAGACTCAGGTTTTTTCTCAAAACATCTAATTTAATATTAAAATATATGTTTAGTCTTCAAAAATCATTTTACTGCATTCACCTACCAAGTCATGTTTACAACTACAAAAACAAGCCATAAAATGCATATTACAATTATATCTAAATCAAAACATGGCTAAATAATAGTTATCAAAATCTTGACAATTTTTTTTGGCAAATATGGAGCCTTTATAAAGAGATTATCATCACATTCAATACATCATATTATTGAACATTATCGGGAGGATGGTCACTAAGACTGAGTTCCATCAAAACACTCTCTTTGTGCTTACATATTTTAATGAATCATACCCATCTCTCGTATTTCATACTTTGGACTCAAAGCCATTGATCAAATCACATATCCATGTGTATCACTACCTTAAGTAGTTCATACTCTTAGCACAACGAGGCACTACACCACATGGTATTCATAAATATGCTCTTTTAAATTTGTTAGCACATATCACCCAATGTCCATATACTCCATACATATTCACAAAACCATTAGCCAAAATATAACCATAAGTGTATAAATTTTTTTTACTGAATCCTCTTTCCCTATACGACATTTTCATGTAATGTGAGATAGATTTCATACCTCAAAACCATGTAGCGTGGTACCTGGGCTTTCTTGATTCATTGCTTTTATTTGTTTGATAAACTTTTGTGATCTTGGAAGAACAAACAACTTATGGAGAATAAATTGGTCATCCGTTTCACATGTCATGAAGTGTGCATCTCTTCAGCACTTGGATTCTTCTTTGTATAGCACAGCGAAGGAAAAAAATGTCTTCTTCATCCTATCATTTTAAATATCACAAATTTGATTCTCCCATTGATCTTTAGCTTTTCTTTGCTACCTTGAAGCCTCTCTATGTATCCCTTCATTTCGAAGAAACCAAGAAGTTGTTATAGGTATTGTGTTTCTTCTTCTTTTTGTTGTTCCTAGATTGAACACTCTTCATATAATATATCGTACCTTGTCAGCTCTGTATTACCTCTCTTTAAAGTTTATTATAATAAATCATATGCGTGGCACACTATAAACGTTTAAATGAGCACTAAAAAGGTTTCCATTACTGAGAATCCAAAGATATGCATTAACATGCCCCATCTTTTAATTTACTATAGAATAGAATATGTGCTTCCCATGATAAAAATATGATATATCTCAACTCATAAAGAGTTTCTCTCTAAATCCTTTTGAGTACTACAATAGACTCAAAAATATAAAATAGTGATTAGTTCCATCCCTAAATCGCGTCATTTAGTGAGTCTACCTTTTAGTGACTTTTTACATCACAATGCAATTTTCTCAACAGAAAATCAGGCTGAGTATATCTCAATAAAAAAATTGTTTCTCTCAAACCTCAAAGAATTTCTTCTTGAAATCTCTTGCGTTGAAAACTAGACTCAAAACCAAATCATAACATTATGGTGTGAATCGCAAATAATATCTTCCTTCAGAGAAATAAAGAAGGTGACATACACATCACAAAATAACTCATACTGCAGAATTTTAGGATGAACACTGTCTAGTAAAATTGTATTTTATCTCTATCTTTGTGGCGTTTTACTTTCAAACTAATTTTGTATCAAAGTAGACATATCATGGTAGCATGCGTATTTCCACAAGCCTCATATCACTCTGTTAAGTATGTTTGATAATTATAGCTATTTAAGTCTCAATGAAGAGAACATCATAATTCCAAAAAATTCAAGATGACCTCTTTTCAATCGAAAATTTTTATTCCTCTCTTCAAATAGATATTTTTCACTCAAATAAATTTTATTAGAAACTAGACTCAGAATGGAAGTCTAAAAACTTAGTGTGAGCCATAAAATATTCTGTTAAGAATAGAAGTAAAATCATGACTTCCAAGTCATGGAAATAGTTTTTGTTACAGAAAACAGCACTTGCGCACCCTTCAATAAATTGATCATATCTTTCAAACCATAAGGAATTTCTTGATGATTTTTTTTTTAAAAAAAAAAAAATAGACTCAATTTTATGAGTCATAATCCAATTTCAGCTAAAAATAAAATCATATGATTGGTGAGAAAAATCACGGAATTCATTGGACAGTTCCTGGATTTTGTAAGGTCAGAACTGACACTCTTCAATCATGAGTCCATAACTCTCAATTCCCTTAGGATCTCTCACTGAAATTTTGTAGGTAAATCTTACTCTCAAAGACAAATAATATCACTTAGTATACAACAGAGAAATACATCATTATCATCTCCATATAACTGCTCCAAAATAGCACATAATACCAATTCTTTAAAGTGCCTTTCTCGGTGTTTTGAATATATTTTAATAATTCTTAACCGGGGTATATTACTTGACCACAAAGATTAGTAGCTTTTTTACATCTCATACTCAAGCTTGATCTCGACTCAATAAAGGGAAAAGACATCTAATGAGTTCAAATATCAACCTTGCTCTAATACTAATGAAATGACTTTATGACAAAGCACGGTGTAGATATAAAAAAAATTTTACTTTACCCCTACACAGGCAAGGTCACGTACAATGTCCACTTATAATCGATCCACTCTTGAAATAAATAAAATAAAAATAAAATATGTTCTCAATTGCTACATCTTCAAATACAATTCTTTATTTAAGAAACAAAACTAGACTTTATTGCTTTATGGGAAGTGAAGTAAATATTTAAAAAGGTAAAATTGTCGGAGATTACCTCAATTGGGCTTAGTACACCGCTCGCCGAGTCTCCTCCTTTCGATCGTGCTCGGGATCTATGATCGGTATGTTGATTTCCCTACTAAGTCAAAAATCCACTCAATGGCTTAATCTTAATGAAGCCTCTTAGCTTGATTTTAGAGAGATGAGATATGAATATGAAGAGAGGGAGATATCTACTAGAAAAGGGTTCCACCTCTTTGCCACCCATAAATAACAGAAGTGATGCATGTCACTAAAACATGGTGCAACTTGGAGAGAGATAAGAATTGGGGAGGCACATCCAAAGCTCTTTAGAGAGAGAGCTAAATTTTGGGATAGGGGGAGAGAATTTTTAAAGAGAGAGAAGAAAATACATATCTCATTTTATGAGGGAAGACCTCCTTTTATAGATTTTCTATGTCATAGATTTTGCCTCAATTCGTAGGGTCAAATAACAACCGTTAATATAAGGAGACTTATGAGGTGAAAGATTTGAGCCATCCATCTCTTTGATCCACTATCAAGATTCAAAGAGCTAGAACCTTATCATCACTTTCCTAAATCTATTCTCATCAAATAAGGAAAACTTATATTTTAATATATTCAATCCTTAATTATTAGATCAACCAATCTGATTCAAAGATTTAGTAAATATCTCAAATATTTAACCTTATCACATAAATTGACTATACCTAAAAAGATAAGTCAACCAAGAGGATAAACATTATTCCCAAAAATGTTACGTGAATGGGTGCGGCGTGCCCCCCTTTTGGTGGGGGCGTGTGGCCCCACCTAATCTACATCTTTTTAAATTTTGGACCCCATATTTTATGGAGGTCCCATAAATCTTTAGAAAATATTTTATTTAATTTTTAAAATTTTAAATCTTATATTTTATTTAAAATATTAAAAAATTAATTTATTTTAATTTATAAATCCAAATGACAAAACTAAAATATCAATAAAATTCACAAAAATTCAAATAAACATTCTAAAAATTACATAACATAAAATTAATTAATTTTGATGGGAATCATATCTGTTAGATCTAAAAAATTATCAATATATGGGAGCACTCCACCTTCAACAGCGAATCACAATCTGTCGAGCTTTCTCAAACTGACTCAGCAGTTCCCATGACCCACAGTCCACTGCAGGGGTTTATGATTGGATCACCAAAGTCAACCAATAGACTAGAGGACACAATGTCAGTTTATGGATTTCAGGTTCTCCCTTGGAGACAAAAATCATGGTTCTTCAATTCATGACGCAACCATGACTCTATGGTGCATAGGGGTAATCTCTCACACATGTACCCGCTTCACCCTCATTGGTAAATCTCAAAACGGCTATCTATGTACATGCCGAGTGATGATATAACGGTGAGGTTTTAGCCTTGTCCCTAAAGGTTATTCATCACACGTAAGGGACTGTGTAGCCCTTACGTAGATCCCTTGACTCTCATCTGGGCATACTCCTATTTCATCACACGTAAGGGCCACACAGTCCCTTGACTTTCATCTGAGCATACTCCTATTTCATCAAGGGATAACCGACTAAACTCTTCTCGGTAGATCCCTATGCTTAGGTATCTTGGGTTTTTCCAAACCTCGGTTGGCTTAGCTCGTCAAGGCCAATCCGAGTATCAACGAATAACATTTGCCTAGTATGGTTCACAAAAACACCACAGTCCCACTAAGTTTATGTTCTACTATATAAAATGCTCATACAAGTTCTCATAAAGCCTTTAAAAGCCACATAAACCCAACATAGCTTACCTCAAAAATTTCACTACAAGAGGATGTTTTGATACCCAAATATCCTCAAATTGATCATTTTGACATCAAGATGCATGGACAAGAAAAAAAAGGATTTCAAGTTTTGGAAATAGTGTATTTTATAACGCTTTTTTGGACCGTCAATTTTCAAGATTTTCAATTTTTCGTAGATATGTCGATCTACACTAGTTTTGAAGCTTTAAACTTTATAAATAAAGATGAAAATATATTTTAATGTCATCACAAAGATTTTTAGTATTGAAACTACATTTGTCGACACTATTTGAAGGTAGGCTCTAATTTGATTGTTTAGAGCCTAGGCTTTATACAAACCGTACACTTTAGTTATTAGTGTTTTCTCTATATCACATGATTCGTTAGTTTTAGTGTGATTCTCTATTATATTTTTCATTGCATGAGAATCTATGTTTTATCAAACGTAAAAATAAGTATTCATGGCCAAAATATTTTTTAATCTTTGTCAAAACGAAAAAAAAACATATTACAAATAGATTTCTAATTTTTTGGCATTTTTTATATTTTTAATTTTTTAAATATCCCCAAGTTGGGCCAAAATATTTTTCAAACTTCGCCAAAATGATAGAAAATATAAAAAAACATATTACAAATAAATTTCTTATTTTTTTGGGACTTTTTATCTTTTTACAATTTCGTTTAATATCTTCGAGTTGCTTTTCGATCACATGAACCAAAACGGGTCACTTCTTTGCTCTCTAAAGGTATGATGCAGTAGTAATAATAAAATAATGAAATAAATTTTTTGCCTTTTCCATTGTTTGCCACAATATTTAATAAAACTGTTGAGAAAACCACAGACCAAATACTTAATTTATAATGGTCTATGCATGCACCCATAAAACTACAAAAAATCATTGGAATTGGCCCTATGCATGCATACTACTTTTTTTCTTTTTTTGTTGTTATCATGCATGTTGTGCTTCCATGAAATCAAATAACATATGTTCATTTTTATATCGTATAACATTTATCGACATCAATGGAATTAGCCCCATGAATACATGTTGTTTTTTTCTTTTTTTCTTATTATCATCATACATGTTGCACTTCCATGAAATCAAATAACTTATGTTTAGTGTTATGTAGTGCTTTCACTATTATGCAGTGCAATATTTATCTGCGATAATAATGTTTGGATCTATCATCCAAAAATGTTAAAAGATTGTCTTAATATAGAAAATCACTATTTTGAGAATTATGTTTATATTCATGTAAATACCTGGCAAATGTACGTCAGGTCCCAAGGCCCCAAGACATGTCATGTTTGTTGTGTACATTCAGCATATGTTCAAAATTTGTGATGATATTATGTAACAGGAAATAGATCATAACTCTAAAAGTCACTCATATCTTATTTGTTCTATAATTTGTTGAAATAATGTTCGATGCATATGCAAAATTTGTGGCGATTATGTAATAATAGGAAATAGGTCATAACTCTAGAAACCACTCAATTCATAAGAGTTCTTTGAACAAAGGTCAACATAGAGATGCATGTTAATACTATATATTTATAATATTAATGGTCCTTATGTTCTACGTGCAATGCACGTAATCCAACTAGTTTACATGAAAACACTTCTAGGCCTTATCTTATTAGAATAAAGAGAAAAGTTTGGCAAACTGTGCATGGATGCCGGTCGGGCTTGCAATTAGTTTTTTTTTTTTTTTTTGCAAGTCGTGGTTATAACCATCAATTTACCTTAGTGAATCACGACACTTCACTTTAACATCCGCCTTCGTACTCTACAAATAGGGATCCTAGGAATCCGATTTCTCCATTTAAACACACTTCTTCTCTCAATACTTTCTCAGAAATTGGAAGCAATTGTCATGATTTTTTGTCTCTCTATTCTAGTGTATTGAATAAGCCAAACCACATTGAGATCTTCTGCTTTTTAGATATCTCAAGGACTACTTTGCCTGGTATAATCCTTTTGCACACTAATTTATGTCAGTAGGGGTAAATATAGTATGGAGACAATTCTTTTGCATGCCTAAAACATAAAGGTTCTAATTTTATCTTTAGACTGTTTTGGATTACTTTTATTCACCCTTATTTTTAAACAATGGTGTATGGTTCATGTCAATGTTTTAAAGCCCAAACAATGTTGCAAACTGGTCATCTATTGAACCAGTTTGGATATTAATTGTTTTAGTTGGTTCACTCAATAAATGGACATAACTAAGAAAAATGAAAAAAAATACAAAAGAAATGAAAAATAAATAAAATTTAAGAACTAATAAAATGGGGGGATTCTGAGGTTAATAATGGGCTAGGCAGTAGAGCTTGATTGGCTTGGCTAAAAAAAACTAGGGCCTGGGCCAAGAAAAACTAGGGCTTGGGACATAAAATGTGGCCTACGGGCTGAGCCTGGGTCGAGTTCTGACCAGAGCATGAGCCCCTTCGGCCTAATGGGGGCTAGTCTAGACTATGAACCGGCTAACCCTAGCTTAGCAAATTGCTAGCCCTAGGGATTTTGTGCTTCGCAAATCCCATATCTCCTCTCTCTTGCCCTCATAGTTTTTGGGTTGAAGGGTCGATTCAACTTGACAATCTTTAATATGCTGGTTCATCCACAAAAATGCATTTGGCAAGGTTAATCTCCACTCATCCATCGTATTTAGTGGTACTGATACCAAAAAAAATAAAATGCCCTACTCTGGGTCTTGTGTGGTTCCCCCCTTGTCGTTCTGGGACGGTTTCCTCTATCCATCTTTGGTTTTAATTAATGGCAAAGCAATGGGGTGCTTGAAGGCATGTAGGCAGGGAGATCCACTTTCACCTCCTTTCTTTTTACTTTAGTGAGGGAGACTTTTAGTTTAATGATTGATGGAGTTGTTAGCAGTGGTGTGCCTGAAGGATTACCAACTTCTAACATTGGCTGCATCGTCTTTTTTTTTTTTTTTTACAATACATTGATGCTACACTTATCTTTTTGAAGGCGGCCTTTGATCAAGTGAAACTTTTATGGTTGTTTTCAAAGTGCTATCAGTTAATTTCAAGGGCTAAAATTAATTTGGCAAAATACAAGCCTACATGCATCAATTGTACTGAAGAGGAAATTAGTGAATAGGTATCGTGTTAAGCTATGATAATAGTCAAATACTTTGTCTACCTTTAATAGATACTAGCCTGAGCCCTCACGGGAACCTATAATTGAAAGATTCCATATTAAGTTGGATGTATGGAAGGGAAGATATTTATATTTGAAAGCATAATCACAGTGATAAAAGGCTACCTTATCTAATCTACCAATCTATTATCTCCCCCGTTGCAAAGCTTCAAAGGTTAAATCTAGAAATTAGAAAATTTGATGAAGGGACATAGCAGAAGAAGTATCATCTAATCAGGTGGGAAGAGGTATGTTTGCTAAAAAAGCTTGGGAGTCTAGGGGTAAGGAGACTTCAACTTTTCAATGAGGTTTTACTGGTTAAAGGGTGGTGGAGGAAGGCAAACCAAATTTTGGTCCACCCAATGGATAGGGGAGCAATTCTTACGAAACCGATTTCTTGAAGTTTATAGAGGAATGTTATCCATAAATCATGTATTGTCAAAGGTCTGGTGCGTTGGGAGATTAAATTTCATTTGGGATGTAAGTTAAGATACGTAAGAGTTAACAATGAGATGGCACACCAGTATATAGAACTACTTCGACGACTCCATTCCCGTCTTCATTCCCTTGAAAGAGCAGGTAAGGTAGTCTGGGAGCTGGAACTAGGGGAAGCTACACAGTCAAATATTTATGCCAGGTTATTAATATGGACGTACATTACAATATTCCCTTGGGAGCTTCTAAAGTGTGGAATTTCAAGGTTCCTCAAAGGATAAAGACGTTCATGTGGTTGTTAAGCAAAAGTAGAACTTTATCTTTGGTGCAACATGGAAGGGTTATTGTAAATGGGTGTATTTTATGCAAAAAAAAAGATGTTGAATCTAATGACCATGTATTCCCGCTTTGGTACTTCACTTTTAACTTGTGGAGATGGGTATTTTCCAAAATCTAGTGTGTTTGGATTATGCTTGAGACAGTCTCACAAATGTCAGTGCAGTTGAATTGTATACCTTTTTCAAAGAAAGGGTTGGTTTTGTGGAGGATTACAGTGGCAATGACCTTATGGCATATGTAGGATGAACGAAATTCGAAGGTTTTTGAAAACAAAATGAGGTCTGATGACCTACTTCAGCAACTTGTCTTGAGAACTATTACTTATAAGACAAAGGCATCTGAGGGTTTTAAAGATGTTCCCTGCAAAGATTTCCATACCAATTTTGGCTATCTCCTGATTATAAAAAGATTTAAAATCAGAAAAGCAACAGTATGGAAGCCTCCACCTGTCATGTGGGTTAAACTCAATTTCAGTGGGAGTTTAAGAATAATGGGTCGATAGTTGGCTATAGAGGAGCACACATCATATGGACGACCAGTTGACTGCTTTCTTTCCCCTTTGCCAGGCTATTGAAGCTGAGCTACTTAGCTCAAATGTCATGTTTTGAATGTTGATTGCCAGGTCCTTGACTTAATTATAGAAGGAGACTCTTCCAATGTTATCAAATGGTGTATGAACGCCAAGGGACTCTTTCAATTATAGAAGTGGACGCTCCAAAAAATACGATGTTTAGATGATTAAGATGTTTAAACAAACATTATACTCCAAATAAAGATCAGAGGACATCACATTTAGGGCTAAATTCGTCCATGCATTCCATATCATAGAAACACAGGTTTTTATATCATATACTGGGAACAGAACAATTCCAGAGGTTTAATCCTCTGTTACAATTACATGAGTCAAAGAAAAAAAACATAAGCCGAATACCCTTGATTTGGACCTTGAAACATGTACATAAGTTTCTAGGGGAGAGAATATATAGACATATCAAAACAGAAAATAATATCAAAAGGCATATCAGCATGTGTACCTGTAACTAGATGCAGGGATACTAATCCTCAAGTCCGATCTTCCTTCAAGATCGAGCTTCAAGTGGATCGCATAAAATAATCTCCTCTCTTGCTCAAAGCACAGTCATATATGAGAACTATATCTCTTATTGCGTCCTGTGTCTTAATTCTAGAAATGAACTTAAGATAAGTCCACTTCTGAAAGTATCCGACCTCTCCCAAAAAATGCAAGCCAAATGTCTTAACTAAAAATATGTGAACCCCTCTCAAAATGAGCGATGAGTTTATATATAGTTTTTACGAGCTGATAAGCTTTAATCTTTTTGCAGTTTAATCACGATTTCAAAATCTTTAAATCTACATCCTTCATCTTCATCTTGTTATGCATTTTGTGTTTCTTGATCCCAACTAAGTCTTATGTAATTTTTGTTATTGAAATCTAAGAGTTGTATTAAGTGGCAGCAAGTTAGAATCCATTTTGTTAAGTTTATTTTATATATTTGGACCTCTAGCTAGTAAAAAGGAAAAAAATTAAAAACCGCATAAACTGTGCTAGTTCACCCCGTCCAACTTTCATGACCAACCTCAATTAAAAAAAAAAAAAAGGGTTAACACACTCGCTATATACCTAAAAAGAAACACATCCCAAGATTGCACACAAACGTCCAATGCTTGAAAGGAAAGATTTAGATGAAGCAAAATCCAAATTTTCGCTTCAAAAAATTCTCTAAAGGGTGTGGTTTATATAGAGCCGAAGTTCTAAACAATCAAATTGGAGCACACCTTCAAATAGTATTGAGAAATGTGGTTTCAATATTAAAATTATTTTTAACAGCCTTAAAAAAATATTTTCATCACTAATTATAAAGTGTAAAGCTTAAAAAAATAGTGTAGATCGAACATATCTATGAAAACTTGAAAATCTTGAAAATTGAAATGTGTTATAAAATGAATTATTTCAGAACTTGAACTCCATTTTTTCCTCCAGTCCATGCATGATGAATTTGATGATAGTATTTTAGGTGGTTCAATTTAATTGTTTAGAGCTCCATGAACTTTTTCCTTCTCGAAATAGCTACTTTACTGCTACCCTATGTTCCGGCACGAGCATACTATAGTCGCTCATATCATCCTTCTTTCTCACTCTTATTCCTTTCTAAAAAACAATAAGGAGGAAAACCGTCCTTATTGGATGGATAAAAAGGAAACTCAAGTTTCTCTCTCCTATTCATCACATTTTCTTTCTCTACATCTTATTCCCCCTTTTAAAGCGGGCAAGCCCCCTTCCTTTGCCCTCCAGAAATAAAGCAGAAAAAGAAGCAAGAAGACTGCAGAAATGCAGAGCACCCTGATCCAACCAAGCCGTGGTCTCCCTCTTTGTATCTCCGGGATCATACCTCGTTTTGCACTTTCATCCATGGAGTTCGTCTTCCTTAACCCTCTCTTTATTCTTTTTTCAAAAAGAAAAAAAAGGAATTATAATTTTTCTTATTTCACTTTCCCCATTTCTAATTTCTTTCTGGCTTTTTTTTTATTTTCCCATTTGGGTTTTTGCGGGTTGCATTTTATTTATTTTATTTTGCTTTTTTTTTTCTTCTCGTTTTATAATTTTTCTTGTTTAACTTTCCCCATTTCTGATTTCGTTTTCTCAGTCGAAGTGGTGTTTTGCCAGGATCGCAGATCATGACCGTCGAAGAGAAGCCATGAAAAAGCAGAGATCAGGGCTGAGAAACAGCTCTTCCTCTGGTTATGCACAAGTGGGTTCCCATGGAAACCATCCAAGAATGGCTCGAGGTTCAAAAGCAGAAGGATCAGCATCAGATCAAACCTTTTCCTTTAGGCTTTGTGCTAAAGCTGCTTAGCTGTAAGTAAAATAGCAAAAAAAATTCAGTTTCTTGTATATCATTTTGGATCTCTTCCTTGATGATCGTCTGAATATATTTACGTGGTGTATTTTATGGGTTTGAAAAAGAAGGGTATGAAATTGAATAAAATAGCATACTGCTCCAACTCTTGAGAAGTTAGCATTATAGTGTGATTATGGAATTTACTGCTCCAACTCTTGAGAAGTTTTCATTATAGTGTGATTATGGAATTTATTTTTGGATTGGCTTTTATCATAAAAACGCAAATTTCTTAAAGGAAAGTATATAATAAAGCTATTTACTTTTTTGTACAAAGTGGTTATAATTAATCTTGATCATTAATTGTAAAATTTGGTGATTGCATTTATTACACTGATCAAAGTCAACGCTAAAAACATATTTTCTCACACTTGGTTAAACACTGAGGCCGTTAAGTTTCACATTAACATCGAAATGTATAAATATGAAAAAAAAAAAACATTTTGAGTTGGAAAAATAATGTATATTGCTAGTCATTATTTTGGACCACGCATTTTCAAGAATGTGTTTATACGTCTACTTGATTTGAACTATTTTTAGAGTTTAAAGTTTTATAATTAGAAATAGAAGTAGATTCTCGGATCACCTTAAAAGTTTGTTATGCCAAAATTATGTTTATGATAAAATTTAAAGGCGGATCTTAATTAGATTGTTTAAGATTGAAACCTTATTAAAACCACAACTATAAGTAATTGTGACCTCCTTTGATAAAAGGTAAACAGTTTCATTCTATACCATCCCATTTCCGAAAATTAGTAAGTCCGATTGGAGCCCTTTTGCACTTTTCATTATATATAGGACTAAATCATCATCTAGAAGTCATTTTTGGATATGATTTCGAGTCTTTAAATGGGTCTTTTTCTTTTATTTTTCTTTTTTTCCGGTAAATTTAAAATGGATAGGGAGCTAAAATTATTAAGTCCTAGCTATTGAAACTTGGGATACTGAGTCAGAAATGTTGTGAAAGGGTCGAACTTGAAATTCAAAAGGTTGACTGTCCTGGGCAACCACTCAATCTCTCACCTTATTTTGTGTTATTAATTACAAAAGTTAAAAGGATAAATTATGATAAAGAATTCGATTTTATACCAAATATATATTTAAGGAAATGGCAGGTGCATTCAATCGCGTGTCTTCCTGATATCAAACACGCCAACTCGGTTGAAAGCGGCGCTTCGCGCCAAAAATGTACGAAAAGGTCATGAGGTTCTTGGTGCTCTTTTTGTAGTGTTTTTCCTTCTCTGTCTTTAGCTGGGTAACAACGTTCCTCTCTCGTTCCGTTGATTTTTTTTGTTTTTTGGGTGCCGACTTTATTTGTAGAAATAAAGTTGTGATACTTTACATTATTTATTTTATTTAGATGGTTTAGATTTGACATATTTTTAGATCAATCCACACTGTTTAAATAAAATAGACAGTATACAACAACAGTGTTTTCAAATTCATTTCGGCTTTCGGATTTTAGGCCTAGACCGAAACGAAACTAAACTTGGTACTGTCACTTCGATCAGATTCGGGTCTATTTCGGGCAGATTCGACCGAAACTTCAGCCCCTTCGGCCCAAGCAAAGAAATATCTACATATAAGTACTTTTTTATTTTTTATTTTTTAAAATTTTTATTTTTAATTTTGCATTATTTTTATGTGTTGGCGTTACCGCTTCAGTCAGATTCAAGTCTACTTCGACAAATTCGACTTAACATTGGCCTTTTCGGGCCAAACAAAGAAATATTGTATAAACCTAATTTTTTATTTTTTTGAATTTTTTGAATTATTTTTATAAGGTTGCAACTTTAAACAATCTGATTAAGGTGCACCTCCAAATTTTATCATAATATGTAATTTTGATGTAAAAAATTCTTAGGATTATTTGAAAATCTATTTTCATATCTAATTATACAATTTTAAACTCCCGAAATAGTTACAATTAAGTAGATCTATAAACATGTGAAAATTTTGAAAATGGACTGTCTAGATAATGTGTTGCAAGATGCACTATTTTTAAGATTCAAAATGTTTTTTTTATATATATTCATACATCTCAATGTCGAGATGTTCAATTAGAAGGTTGAAAAACATTAAAACAACCTTTTCCGGTGGATTTTTGAGGTACATATGTAATTCTACACTTTAAGGTTGCAACCTTACATAAACTTTTTCCATATCTAATTTATTTAAATTTTTTTTTTTTTTTACCAAATTGAAGAAGACCTCGAAACAAATATGACAATGTTGGTATAGAATACTATAAACCTATTTCTACAAATAAAGTTGCAACCTTATATAAGTTTTTTCTTTTTTCTTTTATACCCTTTTTTTTTTTTTTTTTTGAAACATTTGCACAAGGTTATAATCTTTACTTGTGACACAGTGTGGGTGGTGCACTCTCTTAAAAGATATACCATCTTTTGATATGATTTTAAAAGATATGTCAAATTTACACTATCAAAATGAAATGATAGTAAAGCAGTACAACCCTACTTCTATCAATATGGTGAGCTTATTTTTTTATTTTTTATTTTTTCACAACAACATAGGAAAAGTTTTTGCGAAAACTACGAGAAGCAGCCCTAATAACGGGCCTCTTTTTTTTTTTCTACAATTGCCTGTAATGACAATACCGGACACTCGATAAAACACCGAACAAACTATTTAGATGCACGGGTGGGCCTTTAGGGATTTCCAATGCCAAAAAGGCCAAGGCTGTCCGACAATGGCACTGCCAGACAGCTTCTTGAAAGCTACAGCATCAAAACCTTCTTGCTACTCTCGTAAACATAAAATGCTGGGATTTCTGCTCTTTGCTAAACTTCTAAATGACATGAAGTATTTGTATGCACACTATTATTTCTTTTTTAATTGCTCAAAAAGAAAAACAAGAATCTCACACATTGTTTTGATCCTCAAAATAAAATCCAATATTACTGTTTTAAAACTAGTACTCTCATTCCCTCTCTCTCTTTCAATCCACTCCATCATGTTGGGTTCATCTTTCTTTCTCATCAGTGGTCTCTCTTTCTCAGGCAAAGAACTAGTCCTCCAAATTATACCAACACCATTGTCCAAACACGTAAAGTCTAAGCAAAACCCAAGTAATCGCTTAATCAACTTCCATATAAAACCAGTACTCTCTCTCTCTCTCTCTCTCTCTCTCTCTCAAGCCAAGGGTACACAATCCTTCAAAACTTGCACACAACACAAAAAGAGCTGGTGGTCAAGCTGTTGGAACCAAATGGAAACCAAAAGCTAGTGGGGTCTCAAAGCTCCATTAATCCTCGATATCAAAACATGCCCAGTTTTTTGGCGTGGTAACTAAGAAACAAAACAAGAAAAAATAAACAAAATAATACGAAAAGAAACTAGAAAATACAAGATGCACAAGTAATAACAATTTGCCTGATTAGTGAAGACCTCAACATTATTTAATGTTGGGAGATTGGTTGAGTGAAAATGGGGCAAAAAGATAAACAAATTAAGAAAATTGAAGCTTCAATCTTTTTGTTTTCGGACACGCGGAAGTGCTATTTTAAGACAATATTTGTTCCCCTTCAATACTGTCAATTGTGTGCCTTGAACCTTCATTTAGAGTTTACACTACAGAGTCCATCAAGTACCATGTCAACATATAACTCTGAACCAGATTGCTTGTATAACAGACCGGTAGCATAACTCATGAATAATATTCAACTCTAGTGTCTTTAACTGTCAGCACATTTTGGGCCTTGTGCATATATCCCGATTTCATAATCGCTCTAGGGACAAGTCTCATATAATAGGAAGTAGGCTCACTTCCAACTTATATAAGTGTGTCTATTAATTGCCCATGTATGTAAAGCACGTTGACTTATGAACAATCTATAGACAACAATAGGAGTCGATATTCCAGAGATTGGGGTCAAGAGGTTTTGGTCCACGTCCACCAATAGATGACCTTGTTTATACAGAGGGGTTTAATGAAACGGCTCAACTCAGAACTCGAAACCACAGCGAAAATTCAACCTATAAACATACAGTTTATCATTAGGCTTCTCTACCATAAGGAATTTCTACTAATAGGTGCTTATAATATTTTGTCATCTAGTGACGAAACTAATGATCGTATAGTTTGCTTTTACCATATTGAACCTAAACCTTTGAAGTTGCAAAAAACTAGGTTGGGTTCCCACTGTATATGATTATTGAACGACCTCAAGCCCCATTCTTTTTTATATCTTACTAATGTGATCCATTGCGAGGCCTTTTGTCAAAGGATTAGCCAAACTTCCTTTTGATCTTATATAATTTACACTGATCACTGTTAAAGGGTATTTTTGACACACTTGTATCGTCGGTACGAATAAAAAAAGAGACGGTTGTAACCTAGACCCGCAGGTACCAAAAATGCCAATTGACTACAGAAGACCATGACCAAATAGCCTAATTTTAGAAGAATTTGAAAAGGCGTTATCCTCGCCTCAAAAAGTATGAGGATGGTATTTGACTTCCCAAACATACCTGTCAAGTTTCGTTTTAATCTGACAAAGATTCAGCAGAATAGAACGAAATTTTATTTACAATGCTGCTCTTCAACGTGCACAAAATACCTCATAACTAGAGCTATATTGCCAAGGTCTTACGTGATCACCAGACCACCACAGATGAACTCGGAAGGCCCCAAAACCCCATAATACTAAGTTTTTGCTTATTCGGACCCCTCTAGGCCTGACTTTCCTAAAATGGGTGGGCCTTACATTATTCATGAGCATTAATGAACCAGTTTTCCTTAATGAAAATTGTGTTTTCTAAAAACGAGATTTCTTGCAATAGTCATATCTTTTTCATCTTAAGGCTTATTGACCCCAAATTTCACTATGTTGTTCACCTCATCGAGATGCACATTTTGAAATATGGCATGGCCTGAAATGATGCCCAGAACGGATGATATAAGAGAGTATGACAAGAAATCATGAAATGCAGAAATTTTAGGGCATGACATCCTTTCATTCCCATGATCGTTTCTCGAAGCCCCGATGTCAGATAACCTCAAGGTAGGGTCCTTTGCGACCGTAACTCTAAGGAATTCGATTTGAAGTAAAATTTTCTCAAGATCGAGGTTCGGAAGGCATTAGATTCAATCTCGCAAGTAGGCACAGGGTTTCGGTCGTCGGAAACCCATTTTTCGACAACCTTCAAAAATGGAAAAGTGATCAAACGGACACCAAATCTGGGGATTTTCATCACAAAATGATCACGACTTCCCCTTCGATTTGTGATAAAAAATATGACCAAGAACGTGACAAAATATGCAAGATCGAAGATCAAAGATTTAAACTTTGTGGGCTTTGACTGGATTTTTGAACCAAGTTCAAAAGTTTGATTCATGCTTCAAAATGTATATCAAATCGATCACCTCGAGACGACCAACGTTTCTAAGACATTGGGTCGCTGGAATGTATAAAAAATAGGCCCAACCCATGGCAAAGACAAGAAGGCCCTTTGAAGGGATGGTTTTTTTCATTTGCACAATTCTATGGAGGGGCATAATGATCATTTTTGCATAAAAATGAAATTCACTTTTAATTCCTTTATTTATTTTTAGTCAATTAGGGTTACGTTTAAGCATCCAATCATGTTTTTTTGATGATTCTATACAAATATTCTCACTTCATTTGTAAAAAGATGGCTTATATTGAATGAAATGAGTTGAAAATTAAGAGAGAGAGTGTGTTCTTTTGAGCTTCATTGAAAATCCTTTACCCTTGAGCGAGAAGATAAAATACTTTACTCATACCCCTCTCCCGTACCCTACATTTCCAAACTCTCCACTTCCCTATCCCACACTTCTAAACTTCCCACTTCCATACTCCCTACTTTATATACCATACACCCTATATCATACCTATCCATACACTATATCTACCTATACACCACACCCACCCATACATCACGCCTATCCATATACCATACCTACCCATATATCATACCTATCTATACACCATACCCATACTGATCTATACACCTTGCTCATACCCGTCCATATACCATACCCATACCTATTCATATATCATACCTATACCCATTCATACACTACACCGTACACCACCTTACATCCATGCTCCTTTCAAGGTGTCGGTCTCCCCTCATCTAGGCATCGGTTTCCCCTCATCTAGGTGCAGGTTTCCCTCAAGGTGATGGTACCTCTCTAAGTATCGATCTTTCTCTCTTTCTTCTCGTCTCATTTCTTCTCTCCTTTACTTCTTTTCTCTTTAGTACCAAGAACAAGCGAGAGATGGGGACTAAGGAACCCAGGGATCTACCCCAAGCTTTGAGGGGAAAAATCGACAGTACAGGCCCCCTACTTCTCATAACCCCTACATTCTACCGAAATTTCTTACAATCTGGTACTAAAAAACCTTTCCCCCGAGTACCCTCCTATCATCTCCCCCACTATCTCATGTGTGGCCCCCGAGGATGAACTCAGGACAAAACCTCTCTTTTAAGACAAATTGAACGCCTCCTGTGCTTTCTCTACTTGGGGCTCTGACCTCCAGAGTTGCAAAGGACCGTTATGCTGCCCAATTTTTGCTAGCCCCAAATCGAGGCAAAACAAAAGGAGGCATGCATATGCTCAAGCACCCGAGCATTGAGACCTAATAGTTAGCCACCTCTATGCTTACTGCAACACCATCTGAACTCTTCAAGACTTTCATTATACATCCCATCTAAAACGTTGATACTGCACATGATAAGAGGTTGGAGGAATTGCTTGCATTCACTCGGGGGCAGTTCTACAAGGCAATTGAGAAGGGGAATAATGGTCAAGCTCGCATATGGGGCTGGGTGACCAAGACATTGAAGGATCGATTCAAGGGCGAGAAAAAGAAGAGCATGAAAGATTATGTCCCTTCTTCAGCCAAAGATGTAAACCCATTCTCCCCTCTTGCTTCCCTTGGTGTCAATGAGGTCGAAGAGGCACGTCATATGGTGCATGTCAAAGAGATAGCTTGGGGCATAGTAAGGCAAGTAATCTATAAGGTTCCGGGCAAAACCAAACCTCTAAAAGTGATAGAGCTCCGGTCCGACATCGACGACCCCGTCAAGCCCGAACAAACCGAGCAACCAGTTGCTCAAGTTGTCGAGCTCAAACCTGCTCGACTTAAACCTGTGGCGGTTTAGGTCTTCAAAGAAGCTACACTCGAGCCCATTTCAAGTTGGGGCACCCCAAGCAAGGGCCGAGTATGTCATAATGTTAGAGCCTAATCCACTCCAATCTGAGCTCAGGGCAGCTCATTAGCCCAAAGAACTCTCACCTAGACTCTTGTTGAGTTGGAAAACATTAACTTGGGGTAGCCAGGAAGTCTCAAACAAGATGGAAGTCAAACCCATTAATGAGGCAAAGACCCAAATCTAGAACAAGGGCACGACTAAACCAATCAGCCCTGAACCACCCATGGTCAAGAGGCCCAAATTTGCATTTCTTCAATTGGTAAGGAGTTTACTTGTTTACAATGAAAATCTGACAGATCTTCCAATGAAGATCTCTTGGATCTTAACACCTTAAACTAATGAAAATGAGTGGGACAAATCGAATTCAAATCTGAGGTCAGATCTGCCGGAAAACGAGCAGATCCACTCTCAGATCTTTGGCAGAGCCAGCATGATCCAAAATACTAAAAATACAATTTTAAAAGAAAACTAATCAAAATAGATCAAACTAAAATAAAACAGTAAAAGAATAAAGAAAGAAAGAAAAAGAAACAATACCAAACCGGATCGAATGGCCCTAGACTCCCGAGCCTTCGAGGGCTTGTCCATATCAGTACCAGCGTCCTATTTGCCTCTCTGATTCACATGTTGACTAGTAGATATCTAGTGTATAAGGGTTGTTGCTCCCTAATGATAGTTTAGATCTAAGGTTGTTGTGCCTTAGGTCTAGGGTTTTAGGCTTAAGGTTAGGGTTTTCTCAGCTAACTCTTCCCTAGGGTTTCAATCTTCTGAAGCTCTCCTGAGATTCCTTTGAATGGCGATGAAAAATAGATTTTATAGGGCCAAGGATCTGTTGGAAAGGATAACTTTCCATAACCAACAGATCCCTATTCAAAAATTTCAGTTTTGGGGGTACAGATCTGGGCGACACGCCTAACGTTGCACAAATAAATTTTCTAAAAAACTCCAAAATAGACAAGAAAACCATCTCGGGAAGAAAAAATCCAACTTGGGACAAAAGGGTCTGGGTGACACTGGTAGTGTCGCCCGGGTGACACTAGTAGTGTCGCCCGGGTGACACTTCCCGTGTTTCCCAAATAAAATTGGTCTAAATTCAGTTTTTGCACTTTGAGTGTGTTCCTTAGCCTCTTGTTAAGCTCTTAGAGAAAATTTGGGTCAAAACAGAGTTTTTTACTATTTTTAATGATTGTTTTGGTAAAACAAGGCATTTACAGGATTTTGGGTCAAAACAGGACTTTTGCAGCGTTCCGAGCAGGCAGATTGGTTCTGGGTCACAGCGTAGGCTGTGTGAACAATGGATTTTGGCTTTACTAGGATAATGTGGTCCTAAGGGTTTAAGAAATCATAGAATTTGCTAAATTTAAAATGGGGTGTCTTCAGTTGCCCCTCTTTGGCACTCCTTGTCCTTCGAGGGACAGATAAGTGGCAAAGAAGTAGATACTTTGGCATTCCATGACGTTCGAGGGGCTAGTTAACATCAAAGATACTTTCATCCTGATGTTATGTAGTCAGAGGGCACACCAACTAATCCCTTCAAGTTATTGCGCTCATCGAGCTCACCCACTTAGGGCATTTTTTCCTTCTAGGGTTTTCGGCGTGAGATGTAGGTGAGTTACACAAGCTTGAAACTCGAGCTGGATTTTCTGGCCATGCCACTTAACTTCAGGGGTTTTGCAGCTTGAAATATTTTCTTTTTTTTTCAACCCTGGCATCTTCTTTGATTTCCTTAGGGTTTCCTAAGGCTGTCTATAGGAAAAGGCTTTCTATAGGAAGAGACTTATTTGGTTTATTTCGAAGAGAGAGACGTGGCAACGACAAGGTAATCGTGGCAACACGCTAATCATAATATATGAGTGTCTAAGTTCCTTCACTTTTAATGTCGTTTTAGAAGTCATGAAAGTAGGGAGAGATTTGAAGCAGAAGCCAAAGCAAGGACATGTTACTATTTTAACACAGAAATTAAAGTTTTTTAAAACACAAGACATATAGTGAAAATTTTGAAAGAGAAAGATATTTCAAAAAACAAGGTTGGTTAGCAGATTTAACTCCTGCAACCATTGAGCCCTCTAAGCAGTTTAGCGTCATGCAGCGATGGACCATAAGGGGCTAGACGGTACCAGTCTCGGCTCTTTTACGTCCCACGAGTTTGATGTTTTTCTATTGAACAAGGTGGTTGTGCCCTGGATACACCCGACCTTTCACGTCATACAGGACTAGACGGTACCTAGCTCGGCTCTTTTACGTTGTACAAGTTTGACTTTTTCTGGATTGGACTTTGCTTGGCAGTTTAGGCTCATGCCACCGAGGAGTGTTTTCTTTTTGATTTTTTTGCTTTATTTTTTTCTGAAAAACTGGTTGGCAGTTTAGGCTCGTGCCACAGAGGAGAGTTTTATTTTTGAATTTTTTGGGATTTTTATTTTTGGAAAATTGGTTGGCAGTTTAGGCTCGTGCCACCGAGGAGCGATTGAAATTTTTGAAAATTAATTAAAATTAATTAAAATTAATTAAAATGTTTGAAAACACTCATAAAAACACATGACAGAGCCAAATTTGGTTCCCCAAAGTCCCTAAAATTAAGTGGGGGCATGTTTGGGAAAACATTTTGGGCGATAGGCATGTCGCCCAGGTTTGGGCGACACGGCTGATGTCGCCCACCAAAAAAAAAAAAAAAAATTTATTAAGTGGAAACATCTGGGGATTGAAAAAAAAATTTGGGCAAAAATATTTGGGCGACACGCATGGTGTCGCCCCCACAAGTTGGGTGACACTAGGCATGTCGCCCATAAAAAAAAACAAAAATGTTTTTTTTTTTATGAAACTGTTTAGGACTGTAAAAAAAAAAAGATTTGTAAAAACGATTTTGGCGACACCACTAGTGTCGCCCTCATAGGCAGGGCGACAGTAGCCGTGTCGCCCAACAAATAAAAAAAAATTATTTTTTTAGACAATGGGATGTGAAAAGGGTTTATTTTTCAAAAAATCTCGTGTCGCCTAGCCTGAGTACGGAGTTGGGTGACACCAGGCATGTCACCCAAACCACTGACTACCAAATTTCATTTTTATCATTTTGCTGGGTTTTAGGGTTATCTAAATCCTCTGTTGGCCAAAGTGGATAGCTACAAGACGAGTTTTGGGTTGGATTCTTTTTTTTCTATAAAAATCATTCCCCTTCCCATTCTTCTTTCATCTTTCAATTTTTTTTTCTTCCTCCCATCTTCATCTTCTCCCTCTGATCTTACTGGTTTTTCTTGCACTCATCCTCAGGCTTTCATGGCTCTTAGGAAGGACAACACGATCTCAAAATGCAAGGGGAAGGTTTTCAAGCGGGTTGACAATGGAAGAGAGGAGGAGTCTTCCCCTCTTTTTCCTAGGGTTAGGTACATCCCTGAAGGTATGCCCTCCCATATCTCGCAAGGCCTTCGATCGAGTGAAGTTCCTCGACGTGTCAATGACTTTCCTGTCATCGTGCCCTGGTTCAGGGATTGGTTTCTTTCTGCTCGGCAGTGGCCCGAGCTCATGGCTTTTTTGGCTTCAGTTTCGATGATAGGAATCTTGAATATGACCTCTTGTCATGTGAATTTTCTGCTCCTTGAGGCTCTTACTGAGAGGTTCAACCATCAAACAAACACCTTCTTCCTTCCTACAGGTGAGACAACGCCAACTTTGGAGGAAGTTGTTAAGGTTTCTGGCTTGAGCTTGGCCAGGATTGCGTATCAACCCTCTCCTGCCACCGACGATCATTCCATCACGGGTGTGTGACTATTGGGGGCTGCTTACTCTTCACATGGCTAGTGGGTTGATATGGAGGTTCAGGTCTGGAATCAAAAGCAGTGTCGAGTCGCCGAATAGATCTGTATTTTTCTATTTGTGTTGTTAGGATCCATCCTTTTTCCAAGCGGTTGTAAGATGGTTCGAAGTTCCCTTATTCCTTTAGCTCATGCATTCCGGGAGCGAGCAGGTTACACCATTGTTTCGGCCATGTTGGCGGGGATTTACCGGGGTCTTCATGACTAGGTCACGTGAGGTGAGCGATTCATTGAGGGCAATATCCTGATTTTGAAGATATTTTTTCAAACTCTATTTTATTTTATTTTACCCCTGCAACTCAGCTTTTTATCTTGTTTTTTCCCCTGGATCTCATATTTTTACCATAGGAAGTCATCTGAAAAGGCCTGGACTAAATCGGGAGGGTTTGATTTGAGCGACACTGCTGGTGTCACCCGGGAGACACTGCTAGTATCGCACACACAGGCTGGGCGACACCATCAATGTCACCCAGGTCAATTTGCCCCGGATATTTTCGGGGTTTTTCCGTTGTGTGACCCGTTGGGGTGATTTTGGCTCATGTTTTCTATAGATTTGGGCCTATGAACATATCGTCGTTGTCTGTCCTCCTCGATCAACAAAGGTTGTATCTGCTGCTCTGGGACTGGCATATGCCAATGATACCACCCGGCCTCGTGACATTAACCATTATCGCAGGATTCTTGACGAATTGTCATCATTTGATTGGGTGATCAGGGGTCTTGAGAATGTGCCCCTATTTCGGCCTGTTATGGGATGTTCATGTCTTATTTTAGCAGGGCAGTTCTTCACAGAGGGGTACTTCCCTCAAAGCGTGCTTCGCCAATTTCACCATATTCAGCATTATACTTCTCCTGGGGAAGCAATCGATCGTCGCCCTATTTTTCCGCTTCGTTGGCACTCTTCAAATCTTCTAGTCAAGGAGGCTTGGTCATGGAAGGGGAAGAAGCCTTCTTCCCGTGAGGGCTTGATCAAGCAAGACAAGCCCACGACCACTTCCAACTACGATTCTTGGTGGGAACGTACATGTCCTCTTCCACTATGCCCTAGATCTTCGAGACTTCATGGTGAACCGTCAGCTCCTGCTCAGGATTTCATGCTTTCCCAAGAAGATGGCGCCACTTGTTCAAATAAACGAATCAAATCCAATGACGACGTTTCTGATATCAGCTTAGAAGAGGCTGAAGTCGAATTGGCTTGATGGGTGGCCTTCGTGGCGGGACTCAAGGAGAAGGATATTGATCCAAAGTCGAAGACTGAATAGCCAAATATTTTCTTTTTCTTTATTTTTTTTCTTGGCATGAATAAGTTGATCTCATGATTAGCATTATTTTTCAGTAGTTTTATTTTTGCTGAAGTCTATTAGGATAGAAGAAATTTCGATCTCAAAACCACAGTTGATTGCGTAAGTGCATGTAATAAGCCCATTTTCAAGGATGAATAAAATCAGAATTTTATTTCCCATTTTGATTGGTCCTCTGGGATTGTGGAATCCCTTCTACTTTTTAATTTTTTCCGTGTTGCTGCCCCTGTTGGGGGGTTCTTGTTCAACTTAGACATGTGCAATTGATTCGTCGAAGTAGAGTGGGACACTCTCTTTGCACACACTTTTCAAACTGAATTTTTACAAACTCAGCCCCCTAGTTGTAGGGTTTATATCTCGAATTCCCAGCTATTGGGCCATCATACGCACACACAGGTATGAGTTTACCTCATTTTTCCTCAAGGGATCGAGTCGAGAGAAAAGCGCTCCCAGACTAGCCAATTTCGTCATTGGCGAGGTTCACCCATCTCTGATATGTGGTACTTGGTAGTTATACTCATACAACCATGGAGTGCCTGACTAGTTTCATGCCTTCATAACAGGCATAAGAAGTTGGCTTAGAGGACGAGGCTAGGTTGACTAACAGTTTAACCTCTTGTTGTGATGGAGGAAGTCCTTTCTAAAAGGGTTTTGGAAATGGATGGTTTTTTACAATAAATTTGAAACAGCACTTTCAAAAAGGACGGGCCTTACAATTTTGCCACCTGTGGCCCCTTTGGCGGTCATTTTCTTTATCATGTTTTAGCCAAAGATGATGAAAGGATTTCCTTGTGGGATCGTGAGAACTCAAAAGTCTCGAAGTTGTCTTTTTACCTTTGGAGCTTTAATCTTGTGCTTCGTGGGTCCATGAAGAGTTCTCTAGATTCTTGTCGGGCTTCCATCTTGGAGAGGTCTCGACGTTCTTTCAGGGTTTGTCGAAGTCACTTTGGTTTTTCATTTATGTCTCCCTCCCGCATCTTTTTAGTTGGTTCTGTTGGGAACTTGCAGGGTTTAGAAGGAGTCTTCGTCCTCAGGGTCTGCTTGTGCAGTTTTGTTGGAACTTGCAAATACTTGAGTGTTTTGAATCAGAAGCTCCTTCTTAGAGATTTTTTTATTCTCTTTTTTTGTTCTTTTTTACCCATGATGCCTTTTCAGGTTTTTACCACATCCATTTTTTTTTTTTCCTTTTCTTTGTGATGCCTTTTCAGGCTTTCACCATGCTTTTGAGCCCGTTATGGGTAGTATTTTGCGAGATACATCACATTAATTGGGTTATTGAGTTTGTACCCCTCTTGATTTTTTATCTTTAAAAGAATTGCCTGCGTGCACTCAGGTAACCACGAATGGCTCCTCCCAATTAGGTTTGAACTTGCCTAACGAGTGTCGATTTGTAGGAGTGTGGAAGATTTTCTTGACTACCATATCCCCTTCTCTGAATTGTCGAGGAACAACTTTTCTTTGGTATGCCCTCTCAACTCTACACTGGTAAGCAATGATATTCTGTGTTGCTCGCAGTCGTCTTTCATCCAAAGTAACAAGGGCAACGATTTGTGCTTCGATCTTTTGTTCCTTATCTGAATTTTTGTGAATGAGCAATCGGAGAGACAATATCTCAACTTCAATGGGTAGCATTTCTTCCATACCATACACCAACGAGTATGGGGTCATGCCAATAGGAGTCTTCTCAGTTGTCCGGGAGGCCCATAGCATATCGTTTAGCTTTTCATACCAATCTTTGCCACCTTTTATTATTCTGTCTATAATCCTGAGAAGTCCTTTGTTCGTAGCCTCTGCTTATCTGTTTCCTTGAAGGTAGTAAGGCGTGGAGAACTTTGGCATTATCTCTAGCTTTTTTCACACCTTAGTGACTTTTTCATTTTTGAGATTGGATCCGTTATCAGTAATGATTGACTTAGGAACATCAAATCTTAATACGATGTTATTCTTTATGAAACGGGCAACATGTTGTCCCTCAATTTTAACAAATGATGCAGCCTCTACCCACTTTGTGAAGTACTCTATAACTGTTAATATGAAACGGCGGTCGTTTGAGGCTTTCAGTGAGATCATTCCGATGATATCAAGACCCCACATGGCAAAGGGCCATGCAGGCGGTGTTGAGTTGAGTGGTACGGATGATGCATGGATGAGGTCTCCATAAAGTTGACATTTGGGACACCTCTTAACGAACTTCCAACAATCTTCGGCCATGGTTGTCCAGTAATAGCCTTGGTGCCTGATTTTTTGAGCTAAGGTGGCTGCCCCAGAATGACCTCTTTAATTATGTAACTCTATCAGTACTTGGTCGATTTCTGGCTGATCGAGACACCGTAGAATAATACCATCGAAGGATTTTTTGAATAGGATGTCATCTCTTACTAAGAATCCCATAAAAAACCTTTGAAGGGCTACTTTATCCTTTTTGGTGGCTCCTTCGGGGTATAAACCATCTTTCAGTAGGGACAGAACATCATGGAACCATGGTTTTTCCTTAACTAACGCATTTGAAGTCACGAGAGACACTTCCCCATCGTTCTCATTTTCTTGCTCTATTTCTTCTTCGTTCCTTAGTGGGGAAGGATCATGCTCTTGATGTAGAATGGCAGCGTGGTGATTTTTAGAGGAATATCAACCATTGAGGCAAGGGTCACAAGAGTGTCGACAAACCGATTATTGTCCCTAGTTACGTGTTGAAAGGTGATTTTCTTAAAATATGGGATCATCTTTTCCACCTTTTCTTGATAGGTTTAAGCTTTTCTTATCTTACCTTCCAAATCCCTTAAACTTGGTTTATGACGAGTAAGGAGTCGCCAATTTCATTCCCATAGCGTTCTCGAGCCCGACTATCAAGGCTTCATATTCAGCAATGTTTTTGGTACATGGAAAATTCAATCTGATGGTTGTTGGCATTAAAATCTTCTCGGGTGAGCATAATATGACCCATATACCTGACCCGTATTCGTTCCTTGCACTGTCGAAGTATGGCTCCCAAATTGAGTTCTCAATTATGAAGAGGTTTTCATCAGGGAGATTCGTGTTAATGAGAGTGTTATCTAGCAGTGTGTGTTCAGCCAAGCGGTCAGCAATAGCTTGTTCTTTGATCGATTTTTTAGTGACATATTCAATATCAAACTCGCTCAATAGTATTTTCCACTTCGCCAAACGTCCGTTAAGGACTGGTTTCTCCAATAGGTACTTGAGTGGGTCTATTTTTTAGATGAGTTTGACTGTATGAGATAAGACATAATATCTTAATTTCTGCAAAGCTCACACAAGTGTCAAGCACTGCTTCTCCACATCCATATGCCTTGTCTCATAGTCGACCATGGTTTTGCTGATGTAGTATATTGTTTGTTCTTTTCCATGAACGTCGTATTGACCTAACATTGCCCCCATGGTCTTGTCTTTCACAGGTATATAAAGGAATAAGGGCTTGTTTGGACTAGGAGGACTAAGGATGGGAGGTTTCGTGAGGTACTCCTTGATTTGGTCGAACGCTTCTTGGCATTTATTATCCCGTATGAATGGGGTATCTTTCTTAAAGAGTCTATTGAATGGCAAGCACTTGTCTGCCAGTTGTGAAATAAAACGCCTTATGGCTTGCATGCGACCTTGAAGCCCACAAATTTCTCAGATGTTCCGGGGAGAGGGCATTTCAGTGATCGCTCGTATTTTGAACGTGTTCATCTCAATGCCTCTTTAGCTTACTATAAAGCCTAGTAATTTGCCAGATCCAACTCTAAAGGGTACATTTCTGTGGATTGAGTTTGAGTTGACGTTTTCGGAGTCTTTCAAAAATGGTTCTCAGATTGGTGAGATGGTTAGACATGGTCTTCGACTTAACCAGAATGTCGTCGACATAGTCTTCCATGATGGTCTGCATCAAGTCATGAAAGATGTTGGTCATTGCCCGCTGATAAGTTGCCCCTACATTTTTTAGGCCGAAGGGCATGACACAATAGCAATAAATTCCCCATTACGTTATGAATGGAGTCTTGGTCTCGTCTTCTTCTGCCATGAGGATATGGTTGTAGCCTAAGAAGCCATCCATGAATGACAACATCTCATGCCCCGCATTGTTATCGACCAAGGCATCTATATTTGGTAACGGGAAATTGTCTTTGGGACATGCCTTATTGAGGTCTCGGTAGTCGACACACACTCGGATCCTCCCTTCTTTTTAAGGTACAACCACTATGTTGGCCAACAATTCTGAGTAATCGACGGGAGTAATGAACTTCGCCTTGAGCAGTTAGTCGATTTCTTCTTTAATTTTGAGCTCAAGGTAGGTCTTTTGACGTCGAAGTGGATCTAACCATGGCATATCATCGTATGACCAGGTGAAGACATCACGATATTCCTTGAGAAAGGAAAATACATTTTCCCGCTCCTCAAGAGATAGGGAGGTTCCAATCTTAGTCAACCTTGGGTCCTTCTCAGTTCCTAGGTTTACGTCGATCGTCTCTTCGATGATATCCGTTGGGTCACCATCGAACCTCTTCTTGAATTGCTCAACATGAGAAGTGAGTTCCTCAGGTTGATAGATTTCTTTAAACTCTTGGCTCTCTTGATCTTCGTCTTGATCATTCAATTCATCATTTTAGGTATTGTGCACCGTTATTGGGCTATCTTGAGTGTTTGCCGTTTTTTAAAATTCTTTTTCATTATTATCAATTTTATCATGTTTTGAATTTTCAATGGATTTTGAAATAACACAAGAAGTGTCCCTTATGGGACTCGCGAGAGAAATGTTGAGGACTGGACGCATAGGGTGCTTAGATGGCCACCCTGCACCTATCCATTTTTTGACACCGGTACTTGAAGGTGCTGCTAGCATGCTTCCAGCGATTCTCGAGATAAAGGAGTGATCGACCAATTCCGTTCCTGAATTTTTATCAGTTAATGAGCACGCTTGGCTGTGTTACCTTCAAATCCAAGTCAGCAAAAAGGTCTTCAATTCTTAGTTCTTGTATGTGCTAAGATGTCGAAGAAGAATTATTCCCTGATGGGAATTCAAGGATCACCTTTAGCCATTTTGAAGGACGGACATCGAGAGGTTCGAGGCTTTGAATGCCACTAGATACAAATCTCGGATAGCTTGAAGGCTTCATCCGGCTCTAAAATAGGGTGAGAGAACACCTGAGTCCTCTTCGATCCCCGTTTTCAGTTTTGGCTTAAAGTGATTCAGAAATTGCCTTTGTTACGCCTTGCCCTTGACTCCCCAAGCCTTGGCTTGGTTGGAAGCCTTGGGAGAAGAGCATGTGTCAAGCCTCGAGGGACCCGAAACCGTAACGATGTTGACATTGGATAATGTCCTCCATTAATGTGGAAGTTTGCAAAATTTGAGGAACAAGGTCACTGGCCTCCAGGCGTAAGGTTGCACAATCGACTTACTCGAAGGAAGGGAGTGGGATTTCTCCAAGCTTGACCCCTATGGCTAGCTTCCCGTTATGTATACTAGGATTGAGAAAAGAAGGGGGTTCAGCACATACCTTCGCAATGTTGTTTTTAGTCAGTAATTTGAGGCATTGATGAAGCGTAGAGGCGACCATGAGGTGTTCATGTAGCCATGGTCTTCTTAGCAGCATGTTGAAAGAAGGTTTTATGTCCAAGATATAAAACTTTATTAGTTGGACAATAGGGTCGATCTTGAGTGTGAGAGGCAATACGCATTCAGCTTATCTCTTGGTCCTATCGTATGTAGCGATAGTTAGTTGACATGGCTCGAAGTCATCCGGGTTTTTGCTTATCTGCTTCGTTGTTTTCATATGGCATATGTTTAAGGATGTCCCATTATCAACAAGAACTCTCCGAAGCTCATATCCTTGCATGAAAACAATGATGTGCAAAGGTTGGACATGAAAGCGGTTGAATTTGTCTGGGATGTCATCGTCCTTGAATACAATTGGCGTTGGTGTCATTAGTTGGTTGAACGTTCTGTACAACTCATCTGGCTGTTTGTTGCTCGGGATGTGTGTCTTGGCAAGGACCTTTTCGATCTGGGCTCTGTGTGATGGTTAATTGGCAAGCAGCTCCAAGATGGAGATTTGAGCCTGGATCTTCCCAAGATGAGCCATTATATCGTAAGTGGTTGCGGATCCTTGAATTTCTTTGTTCAGCTTGTGATCTGCGACCCTTTGCTGGTTGTCTGGCTTTTGAGGTGTTTCTCATTCTTTCATCGAAAGTATTAGCTATCAATTGAATGAGTTTGAACACTCGGCTTCTTCGAGTTAAGGAATCAACCTCGTCAGCCTGAAGCTCGATAGGGTCAGCCCTAATAAGAGTAATGGGAGACTTTGGGGTGTTGGCCCCTTGTTTAGAAGATGATCCCTTTTCGTTGATCCTAACCATATCGATCTTTAGTCTGTCATCTTCACCATATCGGTCCCACTAGGGAAGGTTATCAAGGTCCAGAGATGAAGGGCTTCCTCCTAGAAGGCTCAAAAGATCTTCTTCGGGCTCTAGAAAGTGATGATCACTAGCAAATATGAATTGACTGCAATCATCTTCTTCGTCTCCACTGTCAACCATGTGAATGACAACGTTATCTTTTGAGTTGCTTAAGCTCTCGGCTTTTCGGTCGTTGTTACCATATTTTTAGGGGGAGGATTTATGAAGATACCCATCTTTTGTTCAGGTTCTTCGACAGGTTGATTTCTAGGTGCGACAGTGATGTCCCCCTATTGATTAACCCTTGAATCACCCGTTTCAAATACAAGTAGTTTTGGGTATCATGAGCATGGTTTTGATGCTATTTGCACCACTTGCTCTTATCCGTGACTTGAAATGGTGGTTCAGTTGGTGGCGGGAGATAAACCATATTTCTTGCCAGAAGTAATTCCAACACTTTTTATTAGGTCTTTGAGAGGGGTGAAATTATTCTCTCTCCTTTGGTTATTATATTGAGCGTTGGCTCTAAGCTGACCCCTTCGGTTTTGGTCCTAATTGTTACGCTGAGTGGCTGAACCTTGAGTTGGTCCGTTAACGACAATCTCATTAACTTGACTGAAAGCACTCCCCTTATTATTGCTTTTGTTCTTATTTTGGGGAGTTGTTATTGATTTATTGTTGGGCCTGGTGCTGAGGAGTGTCCCTCTAGCCCTTTCATGTCGCGCCACCTGCTCAATCATGGTGTCGAAGAAGTGGGGGATAAGACCTTGGCTGAAGAAGGTCCTATATTAAGGAGCAGCATTCTCTAAGACTATGGAGATCTTGGTTGGGTTTGTAAGTGGACATTCTATGACCGTATCGCCGTCTCGCGGAATTGATCGATGAAATCCTCGAAGGATTCTCATGGGTTTTGTATTGTTGCGCTGAGCTCTCCCAGGGAAAGAGGTCTTGGTGTCGACCTACGGTAGTGAGAGACAAATAGGTTGAACATTTCGTCTGGAGTGATGTGTGGTGGAGCGAACATTGTTCTCTGATGCCAGTTCAAGGCCTCGCAGGTCAATGTTTGTGAAAATATGGCCTTCACTTAGTTAGGCATGTCTCGCAAAGCTCGAACGAAGAGGAGGTATGCATTGACGTGAGTATATGGATCTCACTTCCCATTGAACTTGTTTTTAAATTCTGAGACGACAAATCCCCGGGGAAGGTCTTCCATGCTTCCAAGGGTCTCATGAACATAGGCCTTCGGGGGTAGAATTTCATGCATACCCATTCTTACAAGCATATCCTGCATTGCTTTTAAGGTGCCTTCATGACAGTAGGCCCACCGGTCGATGGGTTCCCAAGCATAGATTGATGAGTCGAGACTTGGGGTACATGTTGGCCTATCTGGGGCTGAGATTGATGAGCCGCAGTCACCAGGGTGGTTTGATAGATTTGTGCCTGAGGGGCGTACTGACCCATAGGTGTCACCACTGGTTGCGGAAATTGCACGGTTTGTTGGACTGTGTGACCTAAAGGGACCGATTGAAGAATCGGCTAACTCGGTTGTGCTAGGGGTTGACCACCACTACGTGAGTTCAGGATCGACCCATAAGCTGGGGCATGAACAGTGTAACCTAGGTCAACTAGACTTTTAAGGGAAGTTTGGAAGGCCATCTCGCCTAAGGGTTGGTTTGGGTCGACACCTCTGCTTCGTACAATGTTCAAGACATCATGAGTTGTACTATGGGGACTTGAGGTTGGGTTCGACTCCATAGACCTAAGTGGGTCTTAATTTTGAGATCACTACACCTCGGTGGGGATTATCTTGGTTCGAGTTATGGGAATTGGCATTAGATGCTGCATAAATTTGTTCCCTCACTCAGCTTCTACATTGGTTGCCTAAAAGCCCTTGTAGGAGAACCCCAGGTCGGCCTTGACTATTCAAAGTCTTTCAAGCTGAACAAGCTTTTCGAACTACAACGATCTCAGGATTAGGAGTGGACCCATGGATTCTTCCTCTAATTGAAGATCTGAGAGTTGGATAATGGATTGGTCTGAGGTCTGTCGGTAACCCCAAGGGATCGTGGCATACTGGTCCCTAGGTTTGGGAAGGTTTGGCTTAGAATCGGCCGTGGAGCGATCATCATCGTCGCTTTGAATGACTGACACGGTGATGACTATTGGCTTGGTTCTAGAATCTAGACCTAGGTAAGAGGTACAGTCGACGACTTAGGGCAGACTTAGCCTGACTCTAGGGGCAAAACCCTAACTAAGACATAAGTTAGGACTAGACTGGAACCTAGACTTGCTAAACTCAACGGGTTTTGGTTCAGACTCTGAACTAGGGTAAGCCTAATCTAGCTCTAGAGGAAACTCTAAACTTAGACCTATGCTAAAACCTAGACTAAGACCTAGACTAGATAAGTACGAGTCTCAGCTCCAACCAAGAGTAGGTCTAGGTTCGGACCAGGGTGTGAGCCTGGTTCGGACATGGACTGAGCTGGGTGCAAGCCTAGGCTTGGACCTAGAGGGTTATGAAACTCAGACAGGGTGTGGACCTGGACTGGATCAAGGTTGGTTTAGGCACGAGCCCTAGGCTCGGACCAAAATGGGGCCTAAGTTCAAACCTAGGTGTGAACCTGGTTCGGACCTGGGCAAGGCTGGGTATAAGCCTGAAGTTGGACCCAGAGAGTTTTGATGATCAGACCAGGTGTGGACCTGGACTGGATCAAAGATGAGCCAGGAACGAGCCTTCAGCTCGGACCAAGAGGGAGCCTAAGTTCGAACCAAGGCAAAACATAGTTCGGACCTGGGCTAAGTTGGGTACAGGCCTGGATTTGGACCCAGAGAGTTTAGCTCGGACCAAAGCGGGTCCGAACTGAGATCTAAGATTAACCAACAGAAATAAGTAAGCACAACACACGAAAACTTTTGACCAAGATTATAGGTAGGCTTGTCTTGAGAGTGGGTTCCTAACTATTGAAATGCGGCTAGGCTGATATATGTCCCCACATAGGTCCTGGCCTCCTGTTATAGGATGTTCACCAGGTCCTACTATATGTAGAGTTGCTTTGAGGAAAAGGATTATGGAGGGGCACTCACAGTTAAAGTTACACGAATCCCAACCGCCTCGACTCTCAAAGCTAGGTTCCCCTCATGTCGTTAACGTGGATTTTGGGGTTTTTCAAAATATTTGTTTGTTGGTTGCCGGGCATTCCCTGTCCAATGTGTGCTGAAGTGTGTAAAGAAGCATGCAATCAAAAATAATTGTCAAGCACACGAACACACAATGCAAGAAAGAAAATAAGTGAGCGTTCGGCACTGATTGCGTCAAGCGATGCGTACTTCGAGGCGAAGCTTGCTCGAAGCATAATATAGATGGAGGGGGAAGAAAACCCTAGGAAAGTACAATCAAAACAGTGAGACCAAGCACAGTCTGTGCTAAGTCAAGCGCGACTCGAGTCGAGCTGACTTGAATGGGACACAGTTCAGGGAGAGTACAAGCAACCCTCAATGTATTTTTTTTATTTTTTATTTTATCTTTTTATCTTTGATGAAACACAATTAAACTAAGTATGGTGAAAGCAGGGAAAACATGATTTCAGTCAAAATTAACAGACTAAAATAAAATCAGAAAGGCAGAAACAACACAAACCTATCTAAAACAAAATATGGTTTTTATATTTTTAAAAAATTTATTTTGAGTCAACACGTGGTCAACAGGGAACCAAAAGGCTCTAGAACAGGCATGTGAGGTCCCAGAAATTTTTTGGGACACTTCGCCTTGGCAACACTACTGGTGTCGCCCTTGCAGGGTGGGCGACACTGCTAGTGTCGCCCAAAAAATTATTATTATTATTTCATTTTTTTTATTTTGTTAAACTCAATGAAATAAGGCTACAATAAACTTGGAACAATCAAGAAAAAACAATATTTATAATTAAATAAATTAAAACAGAGTAAAGTAGGATAGTGCAAACATAAAGATTTGAATCAAGTAAAATATTTTTTTGGTATTTTTAAAAAATTTATTTTGATCTGAAATTTTTTGAGCAGTCACAAGAACTAGAGTAGATCTAAAAAGTTTCAGAATATTTTGAAAATTTTAAATTTGGGCCACACGGGGAGTGTCGCCTTGGATCTAGGCGGCATTGGTGGTGTCGCCAAAAAAAATTGGGTTTCGCAGCACCGAAACCTTGGGTCCTTGTCATAGCTGATGTTTGGGACCTTTTGTGAGTAATATCAGTGAAAAACAGTGAATAAAAATGATATTTTCATGCTTGGCTCAAGCTCAAAACGCCTCACAATGGGCGCCAAATTGTTTACGATGAAAATCTGACAGATCTTCCGACAAAGATCTCTCGGATCTTAACACCTTAAACTAATGAAAATGAAGTGGTAAAGAAAGTGGGACAAATCGAATTCAGATCTATAGGAAGATCTACCTGGAAATGAGCAGATCTACTCTCAGATCTATGGCAGAGCCAGCATGATCCAAAATACTAAAAATATGATTTTAAAAGCAAACTAATCAAAATCGTTCAAAATAAAATAAAGCAGTAAAAGAAGACGAAAGAAAGAAAAAGAAACAATACCAAACCGGGTTGGATGGCTCGGGACTCCCGAGTCTTCGAGGGCTTGTCCGTATCAGCACCAGTGTCCTCTTTGTCTCTCTAATTTGGATGCTGACCAGCAAATCTCTGGTGTAGAAGGAGCCCTAAGGACAGTTTAGATCTAAGGTTGTTGTACGTTAGGTCTAGGGTTTCAGGCTTAAGGTTAGGGTTAGGGTTTTCTCAGCTAACTCTGTCCTAGGGTTTCAATCTTCTAAAGCTCTCCTGAGATGCCTTTGAATTTCCAAAAAAAATAGATTTTATAGGGCCAAGGATCTGTTGGGAAGGATAAATTTCCAAAACCAACAGATCCTTATCCAAAAAATTTCAGTTTTGGGGGTATGGAAACGTTATGGAGCATGCAAAAAAGACCAATGTTACCCCCCTTCAAAGAGGTCATGTTATGCTCTCTTGAGGAAAGTGTCCTCTGGATGATGCAAGTTCTGATCTATGAAGAAACCGGTCTTACTGCCATATTGAATGACCCCATCTCCACCCGAGGTCTTCACCGACATCCCGTCTTCGCAGGCTAAAACTGAAGAGGGGCTCAGTACTGCTAAACTACTTCAAAGGGGTGAGAGCCTCATTGCAAATATAAATCTCATGAAAAAGGAATATATTCAACCCCCATTCATCCCCTCTCAGCCTTTACCTAAATTCACCCCGAATTCTTGGAGACATGAGGAACCAGAGTCTTCCTTGGCAGATTCGGATGATGCAGCCTTCCTCACCCTCATCCGCCCGATCACCGCATCCTCCGATGAGAACTCATCACTTCGAGGAAAATGATACCTTAGTAGTGGATTTGGTGAACGGCACTCCCTCTACAATCAACCTCATTAAAATGCTTCTCCATGCCCCGAAGGTGCCATGATTCCCTATGAGGTCAACTGCATGCTCTCCCCCCTGCCTCGTGAGCTACATGTGTTCTCTTAATATTGACGATGTGGCCTCACCGTCCTGTGAGAGTTTCACATTCTCGTTTGATGGTGAGGGCCCGATTATGATGATGTTGCCTCCCTTACCCTCATCTGCTCAATCACCCCATCCTCTAATTGGAGCTTGTGACTCTCATTAGAGGAAAACCACTCCCTAGCAGTGGATGAGATTACTCTCACTCCCTCTACTGGGACCCCCATTAAACTGACTTCTCCATGCCCAGAAGTTGCCATGATTCCCTATGAGGCCGATTGCATGCTCGCCCCAGACCTCGAAAGCTCCACATGCTCTCTTAATGGGAAAGATGTAACCTCACCATATTATGAGAATTTCACATTCTCATTTGATGACGAGGATATTCATGCCTTAAAAAGTGAAGAAGACTCAAGGGAAAGTCCAGTAATCATCATCAATAAGGTTGTTGAAGTAACAGACGAACTCACGATCGAAAACTTCATCGAACAAGAGGCAGGTTAGGTGCCTCGATCTCACCCTCCAGATATGGATGATTTGGGGGCACATATCTCGGGTTTCAAGGGAACTCGAGACTTGAGATCACTCTCTCGGGAACCTTGCTCAAAAATAAGGGCAGGTGGACCAAGTGATGAGAGAGGAATTTAAGGTGGGTTTGGGACTTACTCGGGTTGGCTCGCATGGGCGCCCTCTTAGATCACGAAGAAAACCCCCCAATCGTAAAACTGGTTTGGAATCGCCTCCCTTGGCATGTACTCTTCTGTTTCTGTAATCACACACACATGGAAAATGTTACAAGACAAGTGGGTCAAAGGACCTCAGGTGAATGTGCACATTCAAAAAGAAGAAGAAAAGAATGAGAGAGTTAAGATTGGGATGAGAAGAATTTGATCAGGCAGTGAGACCGACATAGTGACTAGACTAGTAAGTAATTGACCAGGTGTGGCAGTACAATGTGCTCGGTAACTCAGAGTGGCTCAACAGAATTACTACTAAACGACAGTACCAATACCGACTAGCTTGACATAATGGCTAGTTTGTCGTGACATTAAAGTGAGCCCAATAACCTTGACTGGCACAATGCCATTATTGCTAGACAACAAAATTACCATGGAATGCTAATGTCAACCCCTCTTGATCAAACAAAAGAGTAAAAGAAAGAAAAGAGAATAGAAAGAGAAAGAGAAGAGAAGATGGAGAAGAGAAATAGTGAGAGAAGGAGACGAGAATAATAGAAGAAAAGGGACAGAGAGAAATAAGAAGAAATCCCTAGGAGATGATAGGGAGGAAAGAAAGAGGGAGAGGAAGAAGAGAAGGAAAAGCATGGATAAGAAGTAAGAGAGAGAAGGACGAGGAAAGAAGGCACAGACGGCAATGAGATGAGGAGAGAGAAACTCAGATGGCAATAATCTCCAACCATTTAGGACGAGAGAAAAATAAACAGAAAGCACAGGTGGCGATGTGTTTCCGCCAGCTGTGACATAAGAGAGAGGAGATAGAAAGAACACAGATGGCGATAGGCTTCCGCCGGTTGTGGCAAAAAGGAGAGGAGAGAAAGGACACATGCAACGATGGGCTTCCGCTAGTTGTGACAGAAGAGAGAAGACACAAGAGGCGATGGGCTTCCACCAGCTGTGACAGAAGAGAGAAGACACAGGCGGCGTTGTGCTTCTACCAACTGTGATAGAAGAGAGAGGAAGAGAGAAAGGAGAGAAGACACAGGTGGCGATGTGCTTTCACCAGCTGTGATAGAAGAGAGAAAACACAGGCGACGAGGTGCTTCCGATGGCTGTGACATAAGAGAGGAGTGAGAAAGAACATAGGCAGCGATGTGCTTCCGTAGGCTATGACAGAGAGGAAAGAGAGAGAAAGCATAGGTGGAGATATGCTTTCACCGGCTATGACAGAAGAGAAAAGGGAACTTTGATAGAGGCCCGGCCCACCACTCAGGCTAAGACCCGTCTTACTGTTCATGTCTCAGAAGCAGGAAGACATCGCACCAGACGATAGGTTCGCCATGCGTGAATGGAGAAAAGAGAGAAGTGCAAGCAAAGAGAAAAGTAATAAACCAGAGGATGAAGAGAGAGAGTGATAGATGTGAGGGAACAAGAGGGAAAGAGAAAGATAAAGAAAGAAGAGAGAGACAGAGACAGCAAGAGAGAAGAAAGAGGAGAAAGAAGAAGAAAAAAGAGATAAAGATGAGAGAGAAAGAGAGATGAGAGAGAAAAGAAGAGAAAAAGAGAGATAGATATAGAGAAAAGAGGAGAGAGAAAGACGAGAGAGAAAGAAAAGAGAGAAAGAGAGATAGAGATGAGAGATAAAAGAGGAGGAGAGAGAAAGTTACCTTACCGAGGGGTACTGGCCCATTTTTTCTCTCTTCTCTCTCTCTCTCCAAGACTCCTCCATGAACTTAAGCAAGAATTGAAAGCTTCAGTGAATGATTGAAGAATGAACCAAATTGTTTTTTTTTTTACAATTAGGCTTTGCATGTTTATATAGAATTGGTTGCCCAAAAACTACTAAAATTGAAGATAATTACAATTTAATTGAATTAAAAGAAATTCTAAAATTGGGTGCAAAAGGATTGTTTTGCCCTTGCCTAACAATGTGTGAAATTCCATAACAATCCCTGTTACTGCTCAAGAATTTGTGTGATCTTTTACGACTTATCCAAGGTTGCTTTGATGTCCATTTGATCGAAAGATGATTGTTTTCTTATACGGATCGGCATGGCGATCGATTTGATATCAACTTCAAGTCATGGATCGTGTTTTTAACCCACGGCCATGTGACTTGAAATTTGGATGAATCTTTTAAACTTCGGGTCAATAGTGTGCTCTTTTCTTGATGTTTTTCCATGATTTCTTCATTGCAGTGCACTGAGAATGTCGTCACAATCGCATGGCAACAAAAGGGACACGAATTGGAGCTCAAACGAAGATTTCACAACTTTTGGGTTTTGGCTGGAATCAAGAATCCGGCGGCCAAAATTAACAGTTATCTCATCGCCTTCGTGTGTAAAATCCAACTGTTCATCATGTACGGGGTTTGGACCAATGGTATCTCTAGACCTTACACCCACGATAGAATTGGTTTCACGTTGATCCAATACGTGAGCACCGTGATTTTGCCGTTCGAGCGTGGCGTGTCGCTGCTGAATTTTCTGTAACTTTCTTCACAAATCGGCAATTTCTCTCTAGCTTTTCTCCTTGCTTGGGCATCGTTAAGGGGCATACCACATATTAAAATGCTCGCCTTGACGAGACGAACATGCTTACAAAATTTGAGCACGATCTGACTCAGAACGAGTGAGATATGGGCCCCGAAATTCACTGCTCGTGACTGTGAAAACAGCCACCTTTAATGGTGTTTTGGTGCAAGGTGGCCACACAAGAATAGTGCGCGGCCTACCCCATTTCAATATTTTACCCATAACTTTGTCTTGAAGTGCCCGATTAAGTCGAAACTTGACCCATAGAGGTTTTCGACCGTGACAGATCCAATGGTAGTGGTCCCAAAGCAATTTGACGCATCGAAGATATAGTTCTAGTTACATGATCCGTTTCAGGGTGCTAGAGGCCAATTTTTTCATAAATTGTTTCTTTGTGTCCACTACCTTAAACATGTCTGATTATGATGAAACTTGGCAAGTGGCTTTTTGAAGTGCTTACAAAGATCTTGACCAGTTCTGGGACCATTCTGAGGCTATTAAGAATTCTACTATATATTATGGCTTTATTGCCTGCTTCCTCTTTACTCCACATCAGGACCAAGGTGCTGTAAAATGTGTTCAATTAGCTTGTCTCGCCGAATGTTATGCTTCTAGAGAAGAGAGAAGGGCAACATTCAGAAAATTTCCTTCGGCTTTGTTAATTTTTCTTCCTAGCCACAAGACCACAAAAACGCCAAGGAGATTCATGCAATGCTGCAACTAGAATGCTCAGACGTTCGGATACAATGTACAGGTCCATCCATGGAGGCTTTAGGAGGAGAAGAGACTTTTTTTAAGGTTCTTGTCAAAGTCCTCACCCTCAAGGGACTAATTGTGATTCTGAAGCTGAGGATTTTGTACGGACCTCGTTAGTCAGAATCAAGCCCATCTGGTATTCGAGTGTCGTGTTGAAGGGAATTTTTTCCATTTGGTCTGGGTTTCTTTGTCTTGAATAAACAGTAAAAGAGCCTTTGATCGGCATTCATCTGCATTGTGCACCAGATATTCCTTGGCAGGTAGGGTACCTCAATTTATCGAGGTGACCGGCTTTGGGTATAACCCCTACCCACTATTTTAGCAGTCTCGCACAACAGTTCCAAATTCATAGGTGACTTAGCTTTCTTGGGGCATCTTTGGTTTGTCGGAATGAATTTCTTGTTTGCTTGTTCTGGATGGTCTGCTGAAGAGCCTTTTGTCAGCGCTCATCTGTGTTGTGCACCAGACAGTCCTTGGCGGGTAGGATACCTCTGCTTATCAAGGTGACCGGCTTTAGATATAACCCCTACCCTCTGTTAGCAGTCTCGCGTAACAGGTCCAAAGTCATGGCTGACTTAGCCTTCTTAGGGCATCTCCGGCATCTTGGAGTGCATTTGTAACCTCATGGGAATAGTGCTCTTCCTCATGAGACTTGTCTTGCCTTCTTGGTGAATCTTTTATCTTTCGAGTCCTTTTTGCAAATGGACTTAGGCTGTCAAAATATTTTCCTTGAAGCTCGTATTTTTGGTTCCAGGTATTGTGACACCAGGGATTTTTCTTTTAAATGCGGGTTGAAGCCACCTATAGAGGAGAGTGCTGCATCAACCTGCTTATTGGTCCAAGCATCCTTTACGGATTTTCTCTTGAACATGGGAAGCGGTGCCATAAAGACGGTTTTCACCAACTTCCTTTTTATTTGGGGCTCTTTTACCCATAACCTTTTGGCCATGTCCACCCTTATTCTTTTCCATTTTTACTCACAATGCCCTTTTGGGTTTTTACCGTGCCCGTGTATTTATTCACGGAACTCTTTTACTTATAGTTTCATGACCATGCCCGTTCATCATCTTTACTCATGGCGTTCCCCCTATTCAGGTGTACACCATGCCCATTATTCTCTTTTTTTGGTGCGAAACCCTTTATTGTCATGCGGTCAGGACGTGCACTACAGTTTAAGGTCATACAACTGGACCGTGGTGGTAATGAATGGCAGTCTATGGAGGCCATGGAGTGAGTATGGCGATGGTTTTGACTCACTTTGGGGAGATGGCACGAGGCTACCTGTGAAAGATGGATAGTGTATGAATGGAAAGTGGAAAAGTGGTGACCCACTAACTGACGGTGAGTATGGAAGGCAAAATGGCTCACCATTTTGTGAGCATGGGTGAGACTCACTGGGGAATGATAGATGATGGTAAAATGGATGGACTCACTGGGGAGGTAGTGAAGAAGGTGCGTGCACACGAACAGGTCGGTTAGGGAAGACTTACGTGAAGATGTACATAAAGGGCATGTGCGCACGTTGTGGGGGCAAGTTTAAAGGCATGCCTCCTGGACCTTTGTTGAGCAATTTAACGTCATGCGGTCAAGATGCGCACTATGGTTTAAGGTCACATAGCTTGGATCGTGGCTATGCGATTTAAAGTCCTGTAGCTTGGACTATGCAGTTTAAGGTCGTGCAACTAGACCTCCGCTATAGTTTAGGGTCATATAGTTCGAACCAGGGTGCTAAGCCTTTTAACGTCATGTGGCTAGGACGTGTACTATAGTTTAGGTCATATAGTTTGGACCATGTAGTTTAGGGTCATGCAGCTAGACTTCCGCTACAGTTTAACGTCATATAGTTTGGACCATGCAATTTAGGGTCGTGCACCTAGACCAAGGCAGTGCAATTTAAATTCATGCAGTGCAGACCATATTGTTGAGCCTTTTAATGTCATGCAGCTAGGATGTGTACTATAGTTTAAGGTCATATAGTTTGGACCATGTAATTTAGGATCGTGCAGCTAGACCTCTGCTACAGGTTAAGGTCATATAGTTTGGACCATGCAATTTAGGATCGTACACCTAAACCAAGGCTATGCAGTTTAAAGTCATGCAGGGCGGACCATTGGTGGGTCGCCATGTAGATGAAGCTCCATGGGAATAGGTCTTGTAGACAGCAAGCTGACTCCCTGAGGATAAAATGGTTAAGACCGGCAAACGGCTCAAATGGGAAGGCCGACTTCATTGGGGATAAGGAGACAAGTATGACTCCCTCAGAGGTGAAAATGGTACTCAATAGAGAAGAAATTCATTAAAAATGACCAGACTCCTTACGGATAGGATAGCTAAGTGTGAAGCAAGCCCACTAGGGTCACAGTAATAAGCATGACCCTGACTCCTTTGGGGATAAGGGACTACAACACTAGTATGACTCCTACTGAGGATGAGAAGTCATGGCCTAGGTGGAACGATCTGGGTACCACTCCACTGGGGATAGTAGGTCACTATCAAGATGTATCTCCGTTGGGGATAATACGCACAGCTTTAGCATGAGGCGTGTGGCAATGAATTACTTAGAACACAGCTGGCGCTAGTCACAGTTAACATTACTCCTTGGACACACAGTCGATGCTGGGTCATTGAAAACACAGCCGGCATTGAGCACCAACAACATCACTTTTTGAGCACTTAGCCAGCACTGAGCCATCTTTAAAACCACAGCCGTCGCTAAGAATGGCCAACACTGTTTCTTGAACACTTAGCTGATGCTGGGTTGTTGAAAATGCAGCCGGCGCTGGGAACGGCCAACACTGTTTCTTGAACACTCAGCCGGCACTGGTTGTTGAAACCACAACCGGCACTGGGTTGTTGACAACGCAGTCGACACTGAGTTGAGAACACAATTCTTATGGGTTAGTGTTCGAGCTTCGACCCGAGCCCGACCCGGTCCTGCTCTCTATTGCATACGATTTCATGAGCGGGGCTAAAATTCCGCTCGGGCCTCTGGTCAAAGACCGACTCGGTCCGGCCCATTGTTGTTTCGCTTTTTAGGACACGGCTAGCATTCCTGATTTGTGAAGGATATTTAAAGGAAGTTTCACGTATATAAAGGGGGTAAACCCCAATTTTACTGTTTCATGCAGGGTAAAAAGGCTTAAGGTAAAAATCAGTTTTAATAGTGAGGGTGAGGTTCCGGTGAGAGCTTCAAGTGAGTACGCAGGGTATTTCGAAAAAATTAGTAGGAGTTTTCTGGCAAGCAAGGGTTTGCAGTGAAAAAGGGAGTTCACCGAGGAAACAGGGAACTCCGGCTATGATTTTGAGGGTTCTGACAAGGGGAAGAAGGGGGCAGAAATTGCAGAAGAAGGCTGGCCAGGGTCTTCCACTAATTTTGGCAGTTTTATGGCGGTGCAAGTGGTTTTCCAGTGACTCGGAGAAACGGTTGCAGAGGGTTTCCGGTAGCGGAAGGGAGTTTCCGATAGCAACCCGAAGGGCGCAGGGAGACGGACCATCGTCGGAGGTGGACCGTCACGAGGAAGACAAATGGTCGTCATTGGAAAGTGTGCAATCATCGAGGAGGCGAACTGTCTTAGGCTGGAAAATGAGAGGTCTTGGGAACCTAAGATATGCAAAAAACGAAGAGTCACTGGGAGGTGAACAGTCACAGCATGGCCGACGCTGACTTAGGCTATGCAGCCAGCGCAGGGCATTAAAAGCACAATCGACACTGACCTTTTTAGAAACACAACCAGCGCTGATACTCAAGAAAGACAGTCGGCACTGGGTGTAAGAAGCACAGCCGGGGCTAGCCTTTGGAAGACACAGCCGGCACTGCCCTTACACAGTGCTTATCAGTGCATGGTTGGCATCATGATGCGCACGGTGTTGCTCACATGCAGCAATGAGTTGTATGTAGGGATTCTTGCGTACGGCGATGAGTCACGCACGGTGATGTTCATGCACGGCGCTGACTTGAGTAGGCAAAGGGTGGGGACCAATGGTAAGGCTTGGCTTATGATACTTGTTGGAAGCCAAATCCTCCAGCATAACAGTGAAGTCCATGTTGTTCTATGGAAGGACATTCACTGTGAACAGAGTATACTCTCCATCATAGGCCAGTTCCTTGCCCGAGAAGTCTACTTTGTATATTTGGTATACTCGTCAGATGAATTGAAGCTGATTCATAAATGGTTGGCTTCTTCTTTTGGCCTGTAACCGTCCTCTTATCCTCAGATGCAAGAGTAGCACTGCGGGTTTTGGTTTGTATTATCTTCAGATGCAAGTGCAATATCGAGGGTGTCAACTGTTCTCTTTTCCTCATATGCAAGGGATTTGTAACTTCCCTAATAATGGGCTTTTGACTGTAACTTGTAACTCCTTTTAATACAATAAAAGAGTTAAGCTTTGTTTGGACTGTCTTGCTTGCTTTGCATGGAGTCTCTTTTCTTGAATATGCATCATGGATAATATTTCTTTAGATATTGCCCATTGAAAGGCGGCATTGCCTCCTCTCCATCAGGATGTTCTAATATGTAAGCTCCATTTGGCAAGACCTTTTTTACTATAAAGGGATCTTCCCACTAGGGTTCAAACTTCCCTTTGCGCTGCCCATGCATAACAATCGGCCTCTTGATGGCAAGAACTAGATCCCCACGGGCGAATGAACGGACTTTGACTGACTTGTCAAAGGCCCTCTTCATTCTCCCCTAGTTGAGTTCGAGGTTCTGTTGTGCCTTCAACCTCTTTTCATCAAGTGCATCCAATTCTTGATACTGAAGTTTGACTCTCTCAACTTTAGCTAGTCCTATGTATAGCGACACGCAAAGAAGAGATTTGAATTTCAAGAGGTAAAACTGCTTCACCCCCATAGACTAGGGAGTAAGGAGTGGAACCAATGGCATTTTGTCTGGTAGTGCGATAGGCCCACAAGGCTTCAGGAAGCTTCTCATGCAAGTTCTTCTTTGTCTTTGATATTGATTACCTTAAAACGTTGCACAGGGTCTTATTGAACTCTTCAGCAAATCCATTGGCTCGAGGGTGGTACATAGTTGAGTACCTCCACTAGAAATCGATCTGGTTAACCAACCGATCAATGTGATGACTTCTGAACTGAGGGCCATTGTCCGATATAATCCGGTCCGGAACTCCAAATCGATATATGATGTGATGTCACATGAAATTAGCTACTATGGTCCCAGGAACTTGCTTAAGGGGGACCGCTTCAGCCCACTTGGAGAAGTAATTTATTGCAACTAGAATAAAGACATGACCCATTGCGGAAGGATGGTCAATAGGCCCTACAATGTCCATCCCCCATTGTGAGAAGGGCCATGATGCCATTGTAGGGTGTAAGAGCTCTAGAATGGATTTGGCACACCTGGCACTTCTTAGCATAGTTTAAGGAATCGAAGGCTAATAGTACCCCAATCTGCGTATCCGTTCATAGAGCTTGGGACCGAACTAATGCAATCCCCAGATGCTTAAGTGTACTTCTTCCAAGACCTTATTTGCTTCTTGTACGTCCACACATCTAAGAAGAATGCCGTCAAATGACCGTCTGAAGAGAGCCTCTCCTTCAATGAGGGTATACTTGGTAGACGTTCGACGCACGTTGTTGCGCTCGGCCTGGTCCTCCGGAAGTCTACCATGTCTTAGAAAATTAGTGATGGGCTCTCTCCAATCTTCTTCCTGTTCAATTTCTGTGCATATTGGGTCGAAGAACTCGGGTTCTTAGCTTTGAACCTTAGCTCCCTGACCCCCTTCCATTTCATGTTCCGTCTTAATAACTTCTTTAGTTAATAGAAGTGCTCCGAATGGATAGGGAGGGCACTCGGGGAAGATATTTCTTTCATCATCTGCATCTACCTCGGTTCTCAGTTCAATGTGACTCTACTCTGCCACCCAGACAAGCGTGGGTCCTGATGAGGATAATTGAATTGTATCCTCGAGTTTTGTAAGTGCATCCGCCTGTGAATTTAGCCTCCTGGGGATGTGACTAGAGGATACATCCTCAAACTGGGCCATATATAATGTTTTCATATCATGATAAGGCTTGAGAATGTCTTTGCTCACATCATACATCCCTTTGAGCTGCCAGATAACCAACTTAAAGTCGCCATAGATCTTGAGCTGCTCCAAGTCTAGATCAAAGGTTATCTCCAATCCAACTATAAGGGTCTGATATTCTGCTTTTTTATGGGAATCGACCTCAGCGAGAGAGAAAGAAAGTGGTAATACTCCTCCTTTCGGAGTTAGAAATACCACCTCGGTGCCTCCTCGATCAGATTGGAAGGCTCCGTGGAAGTACATTTCTCATGCGTGAGGAAGCTCTGCACATAATACTTCTTCGTCAGGGAGGTCACTTGATAAAGGAGATTCCGTCGGTACGGGATATGCTGCGAGAAAATCAGCTAAGGCTTGGCCCTTGACAGCCTTTTGGGGAACATATGTGATGTCAAATTCCATCAGCAATAATGCCCACCTAGCAAGATGTCCTGACAGGCATGGGCGTGTCATGAAAAACTTTGCAGGATTTGCTTTTGATATAAATTTCACTTCATGATCGAGCAAGTAGTGGCGGAGCTTTTGTACTGCGAAGATTAGGGCCAAGCACATCTTTTCTATAGGGGGATAATTCTTCTCAACCCCTTGCATCCTGCAGCTGAGATAGTACAGTGCAGTCTCTTTTCCTTCGTCATTGTAATGCGCTAACAATGCCCCCAAGTGACTCGTCTGGAGCGGTCATGTACAGAATGAGAGGTTTTCCCAATATCGGTGTAGAGAGTACTGGGGGACTGAGTAAATAATGCGTGATGTTATCAAGGGCTGCCAGACATGCTTCATGCCAGATAAATAGGGTATCTTTCTTTAACAGGTGCATAAAGAGTTTACAGCGGTCTGAGAGGTTTGAGATGAACCTGTGGATGTACGCTAACTGCCCTTGAAGAGAGCGTTATTCTCGCAGTGTAGTTGGTGATGGCATTTCTTGGATTGCCTTGATCTTGACTAGCTCAACCTCAAGCCCTCAGTGTCTAACAGTGAACCCTAAAAACTTTCCTGACCGCACGCCAAAAGCGCACTTCATCAGGTTCATTTTGAGCTGATGCAAGAGTACTTGTTCGAACACCGTTTCAAGGTCGCTCATATGAGAATCTTTCTCTTCGGATTTCACCACCAAGTCATCTACATAACAATCCACCTCTTTGTGCATCATGTCTTTGAAGATGGTCGTCATTTCTCTCTGATATGTGGCGCCAACATTCTTTAATCCAAAAGGCATCATTGTGTAACAGAAGACTCCTTTTGAGGTCAAGAACGCGATGGCTTCCTCATCTTCGAGCGCTATCCATATCTGATTATACCCGGAGTATCCATCCATGAAGGAAAATATTTGGCAGTGAGCCATAGAATCAATGAGCATCTCAGTGAATGGAAACTGGAAATCATCCTTGGGACAGGCGATATTCAGGTCACGAAAGTCAATGCAAACCCTGATTTGGTCGTTATTCTTCTCAACTAGAACAACATTTGCGAATGAAGCCTGCATGTCTAAGTTTGCTCACATCGACATCTATTTGCATTTCAAGGTCAGGCCTAAACCTCCTTGATTTCTATTTGACAGGTTTGACAGTCGGATCGATGCCAAGGGGGTGAATGGCGACCTGAGGGTCTAAACCAGGCATCTCATGATAATGTCAGGCAAAGACGTCTCAGTTTTCTCGCGAGAAAGTAGTGAAATTTTCTTTCCCTTCTGGACACATATTCGCCGAGATGAAAGTGGGTTTGATATCAGTCTCATCCCTTAGAATTATCTCCTCGAGTTCATCTGATGTGGCTTGACCGCCTTCTTCCCACTCTTCTAGGGCCTCTTGTAGCTCTTCATCATTGGCCTAAGAGGTCTTCTCGCTAACCTCAAGTGCAGAGACCGACGATCCTGACATCTCTGCTTTCAAGAGGGTTCCAGGGTAGGTCATGATTTCTGCACCTTTGTCGAACCGGGGGACAGAAGGGTCAACCGCAGACATGGGTGCTTGTAAGAGTTCGATTTGGAAGTAACAGGGAGGTTGAGATTTAGTGGTTGTGTGGCCAAAAACACCTTCATAAGAATCGTTCAATTTTTGCATAGGCATCTGCAGTGTTTGTCTCGCGCTGGCTGATACCTCATAGACTTGCACCATGTGGCAAACTTCCTGAGAATAGAAGCTGTGCCCTCTTGATTATTTCAGTCTTTGCTCAAAGTCAGGCTCAAGAGGCCACTGGGGTTTCTTCGGCTTTGAGTTATTATGCTTCTTAGTGGAGGAAGATGGTTGTGTCTTTGTTCGAGCTACAAGGGGTCAGCAACTGTCAAGAATCCTGCTCCTTGGGCCAGTGTCTTTTTTAACCACCTCCTGTGTGTCCTGCTTATGTTGGTTCCTTCAAGTTCTCTATCGAGAGCCTCGGAGTCTGGACATTTTAAGGTGGTACCTGTAGGAGATATAGAAAAAGAAGGATGGGAAGCAAAAGAAGAAGAAGAAGAAGAAGAAGGAGGAGGAGGGTCAGAAAGTGAGGAACTTTTAAGGTCATTCCCCTCATTGGAGCACTTTGGGGAGCTTTTTGCATCATCACCAGAGTTGGATGTGTGTTTAGGTCATTCCGTTGCTTAGACCGTTTGGGAGTACTTTTAACGTCATCACCCTCATTGGACATATTCTAAGAAGGAGACGGCTCAGGGACATCCTCTTGTTGGGAGGAGGAAGGAAGGAGGATCGTGTCAGGGATGAAGTCTGGTAAAGTTGGCAATGGGGGTATCGCTGGATATGAGGAATTGACCTTAGCTTTTGAACGTTTGTAAAATTTTGAGGTTTCTCTAGCTCATTGAAAGAGATCTGGATTCACAGCTTAATCTATAATCTATTTTAGATTTGTGAGATACTTGTTTTAAAACGATTGATGTAACTACAATCATAAATTTATGTGGAGTTTTTATACTTCCTTTTATATTGTATAAACTCTCTCTCACTCTCGTGCACACACATGTGCACACACACAATTTAAACACAATTGAATTCTTATTCTTCTTTTTTGTCAAAATTAACACATAATTGAATTCAATGATATTCAAATAGTAAATTGTAATTTACAAAGGTGACCATTACAGAGATAAAACCTAGTTATTTTTAGGGGCTCTCCTCACTAAGAAACAATATTTAGTTAGAAAGAATGATGAGCCCCTGTTCTCTGAATTTGTAGAGTTGATCCAACACGCCCCCTAAATTTTGGTTGCAGAAGTTGTAGATCATCAATATTTGCAGAGTTTGTCGTTTCCATAGTAAATTTCAAATGGCTTTGAAAAGGCTATTTGTGCTTTGACATCATAATATGCCGATCTAAATGGTAATCGAGTCCTACAACAAACAATCACATAGACGCATTCCTCTTAACAAATCAAAGCTGATAGTTCACATTATAGAGAATTTAAGCTCAAAATATTGGCAAACAAAAGTATTTGTGGTTCCTCCACACTGATGCCCGTACCATATGATTCTAAAACCATGATCCCGATTATGTAATTAATCTAACTTCTCAATAGATGACGCAAATGATTCTGCAAGACCGGTCAAGCAAACCCAAACCTGTAGAAGCAAATAAGAGATATCCATAAGCGAGAATACCTTTTAAAGTATATATTTACTAACAATAAATACTTGAGCAAAAATATGCAAATAAAAGGCTATAGTTTTTTAAATACTTTTGGGTACGTAAAAGGTTAAATACCATCTCAAGAGTAAATCTATTATAAATGCATATAATAAAGGGAAAATTTTCTAACTTCTTATTAAAGAGAGACACTACAACTTGCCCTACTATGTCCCGGTTGATCACACCTACTACAACGAATACGTCTCACTTACACCTCTTGTGACTCAATGTGTTTCTTCTTAGGACGACCAGGAGGGCATTTTGTACGTGGTGGTAGCACATCTGGCTCATCTGAAAATGACTCCCAGTGCAATGGCCTATCAAATAGTGAGACAGGTCTAATTGGTTTAGAATATGTCTCTCGGTACTTTGCAACTGTGAAGTACTCATCACAATATTCATACAAATCCCTTTAGCCACATATAGGCTTTTATGCATACTTGCATGGCAATCCCATGATCTGTCATGCTTGACACTCATACTCTCATGTGACTATGTTCACAGAACAACTCCTGTGGTCTCCAATTGTTTCAAATTCCTCACTTGAAACCCTTATAACACTTACAGAAATAGAGCTCTTTATGTTTTCTGCCAATCTCTTTCCACATTGGGGGAGAGAATAGTAGTCCACTTTTCAGACTCCAAAAAGCACTTGGCCATCAATTGCATTATTTGCCTCCTGATTCAATCTAGGCATTGTAATAAAGGGAGTTCTCAAGCATCTAGAATCCAATTATTAAAGGATTCGGCTACATTAGTTGTGACATGTTCATACCACTTTCCCTTGAATATTGTAGTAGCCCAATGCTCTAATGATGACTCTATTACCCATCTATATTGAATCTCTACCATTTTTTGGTTGAATTCATCACGCCAAAATGTATGTGTAGCACATTGAAAAGCTAATATAATAGCCTTTTTAACATCACTAGGAATATATTTCATTATGGAGCTCGTAAAAGGCATGCTCAACATTATGAAACACTTTTTGGACGTTGTTAACCAACCCAATATGTCTATCAGACATAAATGTGATCTATCGCTCCATTCCTAAAGCACTCTTCAAGTTTTCTAGAAACCAAAACCAATTGTCAGAATCCTCTGCATCAATGATAGAATATGCCATTGGGAACATCTCATCCTCATAGTCTATAGAAGTGGTAGCATGCAATGTTCCAAGAAACCGAGCTTTCCAGTGTGTTCCATCAAGAAAAATGAGTGGGCGATTCCCATTTTTAAAGCCATATATTGAGGTAGTGAAGGAAATAAAGACTCGTCGAAATTTATTATCTGGCCATTTTTGAAGTGCCACATGGCTTTTGTCTCTAAAAGGTGATCGAGGTATGCTGGGAGGCGATTGTAAGCCTCATTTTAGGAACCATGCAACTCTTTCATCGTCGTCTTTGCCGCGCCATGCTTTAAGATATGAAAGCTCGATCTCATAATCTCGAGCTATATCCTTCATCATTTCTTTGGGTTTTCATCTTGGGGTTTCACCTAGCTTACTTTTAATGAGGTCGGCGACAAATTGTTGTGATGCTCTCTTATGGAGATGCTCTCTTATGGACATTGATGCTCGCCCCCACACCACATGAATGCTTTCTTTTCCAAGTTTTGATTTTGAACATTTTTCGTTGTCCAACTTTAGAGGCCACAATCTCCCATTGACAGTTATTTCTCTTACATCTTGCCCTTACCCGATAGTTCTCATTTTTTATGTATACAAATTCAGAGTGGTGTGCCATCGCATGCTTGCTAAGAGAAATAATGAAAATCATTTATACTAGGAAATTCTTGTCCAATGCTACTTAATAGATTTTTCCATGTGTTGAGCAAGCGAGGCATATTATTTTGAACACTATTGCCTTCTGCAAAATTCGAAGTAGAGGGTTGAAGCCTCAAGCCGTCGTTGCCCCTAACATCAAATGAAATAAAATGCTACTATTGAAAAAGGTTATTAGACTAACTTAATAATGTATAGATATAAATATAAAACAAATGATAAACATATCTTGTGTGAATGTTTACCAGAGGAGCACAACTCCTTTGTTCACATCCATCAAAGATATGTCAAGCTCATTGGAGTCTTCATGTGCAAGTAGCATCGTTTCTAAATTATTGTCACTAATTAAGGTGATAACGTGTTTCTTATTAATCGGGAAAATATACCTCAGTGACGTTGCACATGAGTCTATGGAGAATCGCTTTGCTACATTTTCCTTTATCTCCTCCAGCTCGTGTGTTGGTGAATAAAGAATACACTTGAATCACCACCAGCATACTCCATGCTGCCATCTGAGCTAGAGCGAAGCTCACCACCATATATACACAAGAACAATCAACTAGTAGTGTTCATCATATTTCAACTAACCTATGAATATAAGACCAAAAACAATAAATTTTTTTCAATAATGTAATTTTTACAATGGTTCCAATGATAATAAAAAAAAAAGTAGTGGTGTATCTAAATGCTAAACGTAAGCTATTCATGAGGAGGTATCATATATTAACATTATATTAAAATTTCAAACTGTCAAAGAGGCTTCAAAATAAATAATGTAATAGAATTATGCATTGTTATTTCAACCAACAATGTGATGATTTGAAAAAAACAATTAGAATCCCTTCTACCTATGAAAATCCTAAACTATAAGGCCAAATATTCTAATATATTAATAAAATTTGGAATTACGGTTAAAGAGGGAAAGGTTGGTTAAAGAGCAATGAAACACAAGATTAGAGTCATGGTTGAAAAATGAAGCTCTTGGGTAAATCCTTTAGGCCTTAACCATCTTTTCTCCACATTCAAAATGAAAAATGGAGAGAGAGAGAGAGAGAGAGAGATCACTGCAGTGGAGAGAGAGAGATCACTGCAGTCAAAATGAAAATAGGGGAAAAGATATGAGAGAGATGGGATTGAAAAATGGATTGTTTTGAATCAATGAGTGTGGAAAATACCTATAAAAGTTTAGAAATCAATCATTATTGAAAAAGACACTATTTTTGGTCTAGAACCCAGCTCAAACCACCTTAAAAACCACAATATTAAATCCTTAAAATCCCATTATTTTCTAATCAAAAATACCATTTCCAATCAGAGACACAATTTCCATCAACAAAGAAAAGGACAGGGTTCTTTGTATTAGGAACTCCATGGAAATCCCTGCAAGCATTGGGAAGACAGTCATGGTTGAAAAATGAAGCTCTTGGGTAAATCCCATAGACCCTAACCATCCTTTCTTCATATTCCTTTGAACCTTTTTAGAGGGAATTAAGCCATTACAGCTAATATAAAAGAGTAGAGCATTTGGGTCTCTCCATCTACAGTCCCCTCTGTAAAATGTAGAGAGAGAAACTTATCATGAGAGGGTGAGAGATGAGCAGACTCTACCACTGTGGTGAATGGAGAGAGAGAGAGAGAGAGAGAGAGCCCTTGTTGTAGTAGAGAGAGAGATCACCACAATCAAAATGAAAACAGGGGAAAGAGACGAGAGCGATGGGGTTGAAAAGGTGCAAAATAGGGTTAAAAAGGCTTTTGGATTGAGATGGAATAAAACGATTTGTTGGGCTAATTTTTATGGTCAAAAGTAAATAAACGATGGAGATAAGAGATGAGGGAGTGCGGTGAAATCCTTAGTAGTTTCTTTATGCCGCTTGAAAGAAAAATGGAAGGCGGGGTCTACCATAAAATAAGATAGGGAACTAGGGTTCTGTACGAGATTTTCCCTAGTTTTTTTAAGAGATATTATTGCTAAATGGGGGAAGTTTTGGTTTAGGAAATGAGTTAAAATAATTTAAAAACTATTTCAGGTCGTAAGTTTATATAAGGAGCTTTCTATGTGACCCCACCCATATATAGTATATGTGACTCCTAGTTTCAGCCGTTAGATCTAAGTAGATGGCTGAGATGATTTGAGTCACAATATCACAACCTAGGTTTTAACCGTCAGATCTTGATCAGATGACTCCTAATTTTTTATTTTTTATTTTGAAACAAAATTTGAGGCATGTCAAGATATACATAATGAAAATAATGATAAAAATTTCCGTGATGACAATTTACCAAAACACCCCTAAAAATTATAGGGGCATTTTGGTCATTTATGTTTATAAAAAATTATTTGTTTTTTGTTTTTCCCAAGTTCCCCCTAATTTTATGATGGGACACCCAAAATTCATCCAAAAATATTTAGTAGAAAAAAAATGAAAAATGAAACTACATGACATTTTGGTATGAACAACAGGTCGATTCAGATTGAATGGCTAAGAAGTGGAGTCACATATAACTTATATGTGGTTGGAGTCACATAGAAACATTTCCCAAGTTTGTTATAAGGACTTGGTTTCTATGCGGCCAAGCCCGCATATGTAGAAATGCAGGCCTCTTGATAAATCTATTTTTGAGATGAATTTTAAGACTTAACTTTTAAGGGCATAGAATCTCTAACATGGAGATCATGAATATGAAAAATAAATAAATTTTAAAAATTAAAAATAATAATTCTAGTAAAAAAACATTTGAACCATTAGTTTTCATTATATTTAGATGGAACAGCTACTTGCATCCATCATTAAGATAGATATTTTACACTTTTTGGACTATATAGAAATGCCGTCCAGCCCCTATGAAACAATTTTCCTTATTATAATGGTTAAACTTATGGGGCAGGTTGGATTTATTTTTTATTATAAATGGGGAGATGAAAATCTCATAGATGATTAAACTTATGAGGCAGATTGGTTTTTTCTTTGTTACATAGAGAAATTTGCCATGTATTTTATTTAAAAATATATCCCTTTTGTCTGACATTTTTTTCCTTTTCCTTTTTTTTTTTTCAATTTTATCTGTACTCCTAAGGTTGAAAATCTAAAGTCACTAGCCACTTCGATTTTTCACTTCAAATATTAAAGATACAAAGTCACTCTTGACTTTCCGTATTTTGAATATCCAAAATTGTTTATGGAAATCTCAACTTTGGATATTAAATTTTTAATATGTGAAGCAATATCATTTCTTTCCTAAAAATGACTTAAAAATAATATGATTATGAATATTGAAAATCCAAATTTATTTGTGACTTCGGATATTCAATTTCGAGTCACTGGAATAAAAAACAAAAATGACAAACGAAAGGGATATGCACCTAGTTTATAAAACTTAATTATAATTACCATTTTTTAAAAGAATATACAGGTAAATTTCTCTAGGGGTACATAAAAACGCTGGAGAGAAGGCAGCTTCTATCATTTATCCATATTTATAAAGTGGATTTAGAGCGGGGATTATAATGAGAATATGTCTCTCCTCTCGATCAAGTCTTAGCGTTTATTACCTCTAGCATATTGAATAGAGATTTGAAGCAACTTACCTTTCTCTGTAAATTTCCCTTTCTTGATTACAAGAACCAAATCGTTAGAGTTTTTTTTTTTTTTTTTTTTTCTTTTTTTTCTTTTTAATTCCCAGAGAGAGAAGAGAAGGGCGGGGCGTGCCCCTCTCTGTTATTGTGTGCCTACTTATAATAAATTAGCCTAGACTTGCCAGTTACAATTATAATAAATCAGCCTAGACCTTCCAATTACAATAAATCAATCTAGAGTTGCCAATTAATTGCACAGGATTTTAATTCCTTTTGGTTTTTGCGATTGGAACAGGATTGGATACTTTCTTCAAATTTTGAAGAGATTTATTAACTTCCATATCAAAAATATTAAAATAGGATTTTCAAAATCTTTACTTTCCCTTATCCCTCGTGTGAATCCTGAATTTTAGAGTTACATGCTTTCTGTTTATTTGCAGCCTACTTGGCAATTCTCATTTTCACAAGGAATCATTATCCCCACAAGGGAAGAGAAACCTTTGTAAACTGATAGTTAAACTTGAAAGGACTTTATAATAAAGCATGGTGTATGTATTTAAAAAAAATTATTTACCTTTACACCGGCAAGATCACTTACAATGTCCAATTATAATCAAACAACTCTTAAAATAAATAAAATAAAAATAAAATCAATTCTCAATTGCTGCCTCTTCAAATACAATTCTTTAATCAAGAAACAAAAGTAGACTTTAATGTTTTATGGGAATAAAAATAAACATGTAATAAGGTAAAATTGCCGGAGATTACGTTAACCGGGCTTAGTACACCCCACGCCGAGTCTCCTCCTTCCGATGGTGCTCGGGATCTATGATTAATATGTTGATTTCCCTACTATGGTAAAAATCTACTAAATGGCTTAATCATCATCAAGCCTCTTAGCTTGATTTTAGAGAGATTAATATAAAGAGAGAGGGAGAGATCTACTAGCAAGGGGTTTCATCTATTTGCCACCCACAATTTGCCACTCATAAATAACAGAGCTGGCGTATGCCACCAAAACATAGTGCAACTTAGAGAGAGATAAAATTGGGGCATGCCTCCCATTTAGAAGAGAGGGATTAGAAGAGATGGAAATTTTGGGTAGGGAGAGATAATTGTTAACGAGAGAGAAGATAATATGTACCTCATTTTTATGAAGGAACACATCTTTTTATAATTTTTTTATGCCATAGATTTTGCCTCAATTCGTAGGGTCAAATCTCAACCATTAGAGACTTGTGGGGTGAGAGATTTGAGCCATCAATCTATTTGATCCACCATCAAGATTCAAAGAGATGAGCTAGAGCCTTGTCCTCCCTTTCCTAAATCTATTCTCGTCAAATAAAGAAAGCTTTATTTTAATATATCAAATCCTTAATTATTTGACCAATCATTCTTGATTCAAAGAATTAGTAAATATCTCAAATATTCAACTTTATCACATAAGTTCGCTACACTTAGAAAGGTAAGCCAACCAAGCTGATAAACATTATTTCCAATAATGTTAGGTCAATGGGTGGGGGCATGCCACCCTTTTAATGGCCACGTGTGGGCCCCACCTAATCCACATCCTTTTAAATTTTGGGCTTCATATTTTATGGAGGTCCCAAATATTTTTAGAAAATATTTTATTTTATATTTAGAATTTTTGAATTTTATATTTTATTTAAAATATTGAAAAATTAATTTCTCTTAATTTATAAATTCAAATGATAAAAATAAAATATCAGAAGATTCATAAAAATTCAAATAAACATTCTAATAATCACATAATATAAAACTAATTAAAATTAATTAATTTTGATGGGAATCAGATCTGTTAGATTTAGGAAATTATCAAAACATGGGAGCACTCTACCTTCAACTGCGAATCACGATTTGCCTAGCTTTCTCAAACTGACCCAGCAGTTCCCATGACCTATAGTCCACTGCAGGGGTTCATGATTGGATCACCAAAGTCAGCCAATAGACTAGGGGACACAATCCCAGTTTATAGATTTTAGGTTCTCCCCTAGAGGCAAAACTCATGGTCCTCTAGACCATGATACAACCATGACTCTATGGTGCAAAGGAGTAATCTCCCGCACATGTGCACACTTCACCCTCATTAGTGAATATCAAAATGGTTATCTATGTATATATCGTGTGATGATGTAACGATGAGGTTTTAGCCCTGTCTCTAAAGGATATTCATCACACGCAAAGGGCCACACAGTCCATTGGCTCTCATTTAGGCATACTCCGACCTCATCAAGGGGTAACCCACTAAACCCTTCTTGGTATATCCCTATACCCAGGTATCTTAGGTTTTTTCAAACCTCGGCTGGCCTAGCTCGTCGAGCCTAGTCTGAATATCAGCAAATAATATTTGCCTAGTATGATCCACAAAAGGACAACGCTCCCACTGAGTTTATGTTCCATTATATAAAATGTGCATACAAGCTCTCATAATGCCTTTAAAGATCACATAAACCCAACAAAACTTCCATCTCATTCTAAGAAATTATATTCTTCTCGTGCCCCTTACCAAGGCAATTACCTGGGTTAAACTCGGGTAATTAAAAAAATTATAAAATTTATAATTATTATATAAATATTTTACATGTAAATTAGATATTTTTACCATGATTTATTCAATTGCATTGAATGGAAATCGATTGATAGGCAAGTGATATTTCAACACAAAGAGTTACCACTCATTTTCCCCACCTCAGTAACCTCCACCACAGGTTGAACATTTCTGCGAAATAGATTTGGATACTGAACTTTAAAGGCAATATCAGCAGCCCATTTTTTATGCCATAAAAAAATATTATCATTTTTGCTCATTGACCTTCTTTTATGTTTATCCATAAATGAATATATCGATAAAATGGATTCCCAAACATAAGATAGTTCTGATCCACATTGGCTCTAGCAATCAACTGATTTAGAGGGTCAACTCCACAATTTTCCACCAGCACCTCTTTTCAAAGTTGTTTCTCATGCTGCATAGAAAGCCACCACCATTTCGTAATTTAATGCTTGGTTAACTAACTTCAATTTATGAATTCCCAATCCACCTTCTATTGATGGTGTGCAAACCCTTTTCCAGCTCACTAAGTGATACTTCTACACTTTATCATCTAACCCCCATAAGAAATTCCTTATCAACTGCTCAATCTTTTTTATAATATAAGCATACATAACTAATAACGATATTAGGTAAATAAGGAGGTTAGATAAAGAAGATTTAATTAGTGTCATTCGTCCTCTTAAGACAGGCATCCCTAAATATTTGATTAGAAAGTTCCCCATTCTACAGTTCATAATAGCAGCCAATTTTTTAACAAAAGTTCATCATAGCAGACACCAATAACTAAAGTTTTTGTAAAGTTAACTTTAAGTCCCAAAGCCAATTCACAAAACCTTAGAAACCTTCTAATCTTCAAAATCTGATCTATGTCTGCTCCCCCCCCCCCCCCCCCCCAAAAGATTATGGTATTATCGGCATATTGGAGATGGTATATACAAGGAGCCTCAAGGCTTACCTAAAAACCTCAAAAACCTTATCTACCTTCCACATTTTTATCATCAAACTGAAAAGCCTCCCCGACTAGAGTAGAGAGGAAAGGTAATACGGGATCCCCTTATCTAATTCCTCTCAAAGCTTTAAAAAATCCTTTCAGACTTCCATTCACCAAAATTCTAAAGTGAGCAGACGATAAACACCCAGAAATCTATTTCCTCCAATTACTACCAAATCCATTAGAAATAGTTAAGACATTCAACTCAACACAGTCATTCACCTTCTCCATATCAAGTTTGATAAGGATCCCTAGAATCGTACTCTCAGCTCTGGCATGGATGTAAAAGATGTAAAACCTTCTTCAACCTCTAATGAAATCATATTAAGTCCCAGAGATCAAAAGATGTAAAACCTTGTTCAACCTCTCCACCAAAATTTTGAAAATGATCTTATAAAGACTCGTCAACAAGCTCACGGGTTTGATATCATTAATCCCCATAGTAGATAACTTCTTAGGGATTAAGGTAATGAAAGTTGAATTAATCTCTTTATTCAAAACACGCCTCTCCAAAAATTCATTAACCATTAAGAGCAGTTCATCCTTCAAAACAGGTCAAAACTTACGGAAGAAAAGTGAAGGGAATCCATTCAACCTTGGTACCTAATCTCCAGGCAAGGAAAAAACTGCCCATTTCAATTCACCCAACTCACACTTGCTTGAGGAAGCTTTTTTAAGGCAACACCATCAAGATGAACGCAAAAAGGAAATTCATTAGAGAAGGCCTTTTGAAAATATTTAACAAATTCCATCTCCCAAGTATTTTGATCATTCTCATTCACCCCATCAAATTGATACTTGATATATCACTTTTTCTGCGTCTAGCATTAGCAATTGCATAGAAACATTTAGCATTCAAATCACCTTCTTTCAACCACTTAATTCTAGATCTGTGTTTCCAGTACGTCGCCTCTATTCTCATGAGATCATGCATCAAGTTACTTAATTTAACTCCCTCATCCACCATATCTACTGTTACTACACCATTAGCATTCATACTAGCATCAAGGCCTTGAATTCTAGACAAAGTATCATCAATTTTGTTTTGGATACTAAAGTTTTTATCTCTCTTCCATTGAAGCAATTTATGTTTGGCATTCATCAACAATATTATTATGAGCACTACTTATGAGATCAATTACTACCCTTTCTTCCAACCAAACTGCCTCCATTATAAAAGGCTTATAACCAGTACAAACATTATAAGTTTATAGCAAAATTGTTGTATGGTCGGAAGAAAAACGACCTAGATCAACTCAGTAGGTGTATCAATATGCTTTGTATCATTAGCCACACGAGCTCGTGAAACAATATCTGAGGCATAATTAAGTCAAGAAAGCAAATACCCACAGGAAGAATTAGGAACCTCTAGGCCCAAAAAATATTTTAAAAATCCCAAATCTTTCATCTCAAAAAGTTGGCTAAGTTTTTGCTTGATCAAATGAATAATGGTCTCATCATCCCCACATATAATCATATCATCAGTATAGAGTAAGAGAATTGCACATTCTATGGATGTGATTGAGACAAACATGACAAGGTCATGATAACTCTGTCGAAAATCTGCTGAGCAATCGTAATGCTAAATTTTACAAACCAAGCACAAGGAGCTTGTTTAAGCCCATAGAGTGTATGTCGTAGTCGACATATTGTCAAGATCTAAAAAATTAACTTCATATAAACTTCTTCTGCAAGATCGACAATAAAAAGTGAATTTTTGATATCGAGTTGATATAATGGCTATTGGCATAACAACAACCATAGATCCCAAGCATGCATTCTATTAAGGGCAGTCAATTCTTCTACCATGACATGTTGCCACTTATGTTGTGTAGCAGCTTCCTCATAAGTCTGCGGCTCAACGTAAGAATGAACAGAAGCAAGAAAGGCTCGACAATTTGGTAAAAAAGCTTCATAATCAACAAAACGAATAGATGTGGCCTGGGTTGGCCAGCACCTCCCGTAGACCTAGAGGATGAAGGGGGCGTTCCCTGACTATTTTGGGTGGCTCAAGCCATGCAAACTTGCTAGACAACAGAGTACGACTGAATGACAGGTGGGCTAGCTAGGTTTAGCCCTAGGGGTGGGGTTATAGACCCACTGGAAATTGACCTCAACTGACCTGAAGCAGACCTAGGAAACTGAGCTATAAGGTCTTGTAGGTCTAGTCATCTTAAGGAGTCTAGAGAATGCGGTAGACTCAGTATCTGAGTTACCACAGACTGTGGACATGACTTACGAGACTTACTTACTATGCAACACAAGAAGCAATCGAAATAGGTTTGAAAACACTTTTTTGACTTATTAGTACTATAAGTAGGGTGGGCAAAGTAGTGTTCCTAGCTAAATAAAAAGCTGAAATGAGTTAGGCCAATATAGGTGCCCACATAAGGTCCAGCTACAGTGACTGCGAGAGGTCAGTACTTACTTAGAAGTGGGTTTGCATTAGTGTTCGAGTTTCCCTAGAGAGCTGCATTGCGTCATCGTAGGATCATCCCAATGCCCTACGCATGAAGCTAGGTTTCCACACGACTCCTGGTTGGTGTAGGGTTTTTTAAAAAGTTGAAAGTTTTGGTATGTCTGATGCACGTTGTAAGTGTTGAAAACCAACGTTTTGTAGTGTGCGCGCAATAAGTGATCAAAAGCACATGTGAAAAATAGCCAATTCACTAATGCAAGATAAGCAAGAATAAAAAGAAGATCTAAAGTTAACAAGATATGGTCAAAATATTTGTCTAGACTAGCCGATAAAGTCAAAAGCAAGATTTAAGGAAATAAGATAAGGTCTAATATAAACAAAACAAGGTAAGAGAAAAATAAATTCTCTTCTTCTTTTAATTTATCCTTTTCTTTCTATTTTTATTTTTTATTTTTATATATTTGAGAAAAGAAGATAAAGATACATTTTCAAAAAAGGAGATAAACATGCTTCCAAAGAACGCTAAAGATGCACCTAAAGAAGACAAAGATGCTTCTAATAGATAAAAATATACCCAAAAAAGATAAAGATTAAGAGGAAAAATATCCTAATTCGTTATAGAGAGAAAATAGAATATAATACGACGCAATCTTTTTAAATCTATCTTCCTATCTTTTATTTTATTTTTTATTTTATTTTCAGTAAAAGATGAATATTCTTTTAGAAAGAATACATGTAGAAATCCAAGGCATACAGATAAGGCAAACCTAAACCTAATAAAAACAAATAAGAAGAATATAAGAAATTCTTATTTTTGTTAACTTTTCCTCTCGTTTTTTGGAATTTACAAGAAGCAAAAATAGGGGATCAAAAAGTGCAAAAAATCACAAGAACTGGGGAGAAACGAGGCGACAGGTTTTCGAAAATTTTCTGAGTAGTCCATATGGTGTGATGTGACACAATACGTGTTGCCTTGTGCAACCGCTGCACGACATGGGGTGTGTCAGGCTGCACGACATACTCTGCGTCAAGTAGAGCAGTGAGACTCGGATCAAAATTCCGAGGTTGCTTGTGGATTTTTTGATGTTTTCCTCCTTTCGAACTTTCTATTTTTCTAAATAACAGTTATTATAAAATTTCAGGAGGTGTTTTTAATGCAAAATAAATAGATTTAGAAGCTCTATGGCCCCATGGTGGGCGCCAAACTATTTACGCTCCCATTTGTGCCGATTTTTGGGTGATATCTTCTCAAATATTGACAAAACTGAGTGAATTTATAAACAAGCAAAGAAAGTGGGGTCACTTGAATTAGGGGTTCAGAAACGACACATATCTATTCAAATCTGATTCTTTTTTTAGTCTACTTGCAGCACAAGCTTCAAGCTCTGTATATATTGCTTTAAATATACTTTTAAAATTTCTTAAACTAATCAATGAAGAAATAAACTAAAACCAAATAGAAAAAAGAGGTATTTACCTCAAGGACCCAAAACCCAGAGTTTTGGGCTTGGATTAGGCCACCCTTCTTGTGATACCATCTCCTTTTGGATGCCTCTTGCTTGCTAGAATTGATAGATTTAAGGGTCTTTTACCTTGATCTAAAGTTCCTAAGGTTTTGGCGAAGACTAGGGATTTTTAGGTTACGTCTACCTAGGTTTTTTTTAGGGTTTTAGAGGAGATTTTCCTTAGTTTCAAAGGATTTTCCTAATTTTCTTGGAACTTTCTAAGGCTTTTTCCTATTTTTGGGTTTTTTATTAGGTATTTTCCAAATTTTGAATTTCCTAAGAATTTAATCTATTTTTGGGTGTTTTTTTGAGTTTTTGTGAAGTTTTTCGTCTATTTTTTATGGGGTATTTACAGATTTGAACTAGGTTTAGGGTTGAAATTTATTGGTCTAATCCCCTAGTTTGATTAGGATTAGGCTTGTTTTTTCATATTTTTCCAGATACTTTCTTGGTCAAATATGTGTCCAGGGTCAACTGGCCGCATGAAATACGGCCCGGCATGCTGCGCGACACACCGAGGCCCGGCACAAGGCGCGACACGCCGTGCAGGTCGCTCCGGCCTAGATCCAGTGATGATTTCGTAATTGTGGACCCTAAAACTTTCAAGCTTACAACTTTTGATCTGTATTTTCAATTTGGACAGTTCTTGTACCGTCGAAAAGCTCTCGAGGCCTATTTTATGAATTCCCTTTAGCCAAAATTTTAAAGGGTGTGTTAACAATGCCTTTACTCAAGAACATATTATTATCATATACTTTTTTTATTCGATATCAGGGGTGTGTGTGTGTAAAGTTATTTACATTAGGAAATTTTCAAATCATTTGAATGCGACATGGGAGAAATCGACAAAACATGCTCAAGGGCTCATCCCTCCATGCTGCTGGGTAATTCTTGTCCCCCACTAGAGCATGGCCACATTATGGTCCACATGCTTTGAAAATTGGTGGTCCTTCAGTGTGCCCTTAAAGACCACTTCTAAATGGTATTTCTTAGTGTTGAATTGTGTCCAAAGCTTCCATGGGAGCCTTTTAGAGGTGTGACTATCCTCAGAGACTTCATGTCCCTCAGACACTGATGTCTAAGGACTCCAATGTAATTTTTCCATATTTTTGGGCCCAAACACCGCTTCCTAGGTGAACTTCAACTTTATGGGCTTATATCTCCGTCCTCCAATATCGTTATGACTTGCATCTTGGAGGACATATTTGGGGCTTTTAGATTAAAATTTGGGACTTTTGGATGACCATTTGGATTAGGTTTGACTAAGGTTTGACGATGCTTCAGTTTGGTTTATTGCCAATTTGACATTAAGCCCACTTTCGAAGTTCCTAATTTTTCCCCCAATGGGAGGAGGGGGGGCGTCTTGCATCCCATGTTGTAGTTATTTTTATGATTTGAACTTGGTTTGAAGATATTTTGGTCATTTTCAATTAGCTTGGCAGTTCCCCGAAGACATTGCACCAGAAGCCTATTTAATCTGTCAAATCTTTGCATTGTGGATGATGAATTGGCATTTTGATTTGCCACTATAGTCCCCGGGGAATGATCCTGTGTATTTTCAATACGGTGATTTTAGCACCTGACCGTGAGATGAATAACAGATATCGAGGTCAAATCTCCTTACAAGTAATGCTTGTATTTTTCAAGTTTACTCTTAGATCTTTTTTACCTATAAAAACCCTTTTGACTATTTCTCTTTACTTCTACCCCTTTTACTTAAAAAAACGCAAAACCCTTTTTTACTGTACCCTCGGATAACCTCCAAGAACCAAAAGAAATCCGTTGACTTGAGGAATTTTATTGAGCATCATCTCAACTGCAAACTGAATTCATCAAGTTCTCAAGTTTCTTTATCCCATGTTTCACGTCCCTTAGTCTCTCAAGGTTCTGCCCTTGACTCCTTTTGTTGTGCCATCAATTCCTCCAAAGATGTGCATACCGATGTTAATGCACTAAACTCTAGTTCTAAATGTTGCAAGATAGAAGGGATCTGATGGTGCATGTCGAGCCTGAAGCCGAGGGTCTCCTTTATGCCGAGGTTCTCTTTTATGAGGTGAAGAATGATGCTGCTCCAAGAAGGAGAAGATGAAGAAGCCTCCATCACACGCGAGGAACACAAATAGGAGGAATATGTTGGGTGAGTGTGGCAATTAAAATCCTTATAAGTGCTTGTAAAATGAAATTATATAGTGGAACATAAACTCAATGGGAGTGTGATCCCTTGTGAACCATAAAGCAAATGATGTTTGCTTATATCGAATTGTGTTCAACGTGCTAGGCCAGTCTGGTTGGAAAAAATCCATGATTACCTAGGCATAGAAAACTAAAATGATGAGGGTTACGATGGGTCATCCATTGATGAGATCGGAGTATGCCTGTATAAGTGAACCGAGAACGGTGTGACTCTTGTGTGATGGAGGCTTTTAGAGACAGAGCAAAAGTCTCTTCCATGTGCCAAAATGAACCATATTTCAGGGTGAAGCGTGTGCATATGTAAGAGATACCCATATGCACCATTGAGGTATGGATTGCATCAAGGTCTGTGTGATATTGGTTCGTCTATAGGGGAGAACTTGAAATCCATAAACTGGGACAACGCCTCCTTGCCCATTCAAAATATTTAATTTTGTTCATTTTAATAATACATGATTTTGAGAATTGTTATTTGAATTTTTCTAAATCTCTGGATATTTTATTTATCAAATTTGGATTTATAAAAATAGAGATATTGATTTTATATTGATTTAAATATTCAAATAATGATTTAAAAAAAATATAAAAATATTATAATTGCATGGAAGGCCCATTAGGACCTTTGGGTCCACCATAACAAATTAGGTGGGGCCAATTATGTGTCACAAAGGGTGGCACGCCCCACTTAGGTAACTTGTCAGTTTTTAAGAGCACAAGCTCTTGTCTTGTCTTGCGTGAGAAGGCTTGAGCATAAAATACGAAAGAATAATATTAGCATATATTAATTTCTTATTTGACATAATTAATGAGAAAATAGTTTAGGAAGTGGGGATAATGGTTCTAACACCTTCCATATGTTGTTGATGGCCCATCTATAGAATAGATAGTTCATATCTTTCACCCACAAGCCACCCAATATTAATAGTGCATATTCAATCTTACATGAGAAGAAAGCTAAAGAAAACCCTAAAAAACTTTAAACTTATTCAAACGTTGTAAAAAAAAGGTTGATCTCTACCCAAATCACTACACATTATCTCTTACCACAACATTCCATCTCTCTCATCCATCAAAATGGAGGCATGCCCTACTCTCTCTCATCTCATGGTGGTTTTCTCAACTCTCTCATCTCTCTTTGGGGTTTTAGACTCTAAGGTTGTATTAGAAAAAAGAAGAATCGCTCTCTCAAACTAGGTTGCTAAGGAGATTCACCTAGGGTCTGAGTTTGTGATCAAAAGAGTTTATGTTCTATTGGTGTGGATTGTCCAAACTTGCTCTTCCAGTTGAGATTGAAAGTTAACCATTAGATCCCACGCCATCAGAAGGTGGCACGCCCCACCTAGGTAATTTGTCATTTTTTAAGTGCACAAGCTATTGTCTTGTGGGATAAAAAAGAAGTGTTTGGAAAGCGTGAGTCTTATAGAGATTTTGAATCAAATTTTTCGTATGTGTGAGAAGACTTGAGCATAAAATAAGAAAGAATAATATTTTCATTTGAATTAATTGATGAGAAAATTGTTTAAAAAGTAGGGGATAATGGTTCAAGCACATTCCATATGTTGTTGATGGCCCATTTATAGAATAGACGGTTCATATCTCTCACCCCACAAGTCACCCAAGATCAATGGTGCATATTCAATCTCACATGAGAAGCAAGCCAAGGAAAACCCTAAACTTATTCAAGCATTATAAAAAAGGGGTTGATCCCTACCCAAATCTCTACACCTTATCTATTACCACAACATTCCATCTCTCTCTCATCCATCAAAGTGGAGGCACACCCCACTATATTCCATTCCTTGAAAGCCAGTGAATACTAGAGCCAGTGAAACGGTAGCTCTCTCATTATTCTCATGATCTCTCATCTGTTTTTGGGGTTTTAGACTATAAGGTTGTATTAAAAAAGAAAAGCATCTCTCTCTCAAACTAGGTTGCTAAGGGGATTTACTTAGGGTTTGAGTTTGTGATCAAAGGGGTTCATATTCCAATGATGTGGATTATCCAAACTTACGTGCCCAATTGAGATTGAAGGTTGACCACACACGTCATCGGAAGGTGGTGACTCGGTGTGGGTGTAAGAAGCGCGGTTGAAGTAATATCCGACACCCTCTTTTGTTTTCTTCATATTTATTTATTATATATTTTATTTCCAATTATAGGTTGTGTATTTTCTTTATTAATGAAAAGTGTGATTTTGAATGGCTTCAAGTTTTTGAGATCCTATTGTATTCTTTTCTTTTATTTGAAGTTGTTATAGCGTAAAAGACTTATTGTGAGTGATCGAAACCATGAAGAAAAAAAAAGAATTGAAATAAAAAGAAAAAAATTTATTATATATTTCTGCTAGATCACACAGACTCCTTTCATAACCATCCTCTATTCTCACTCTCATTCCCCTCTTCTCTCTTCCTCTCAATCTCTAAGATGAGATGAGAGGGAAAGGGAAGTGAGTTTGGCAATTATTTCCCAACCCAAATTAATTCCAATGCCTCGTCCACCCTTTTTGCTTTTTTTCGCTCTCTTTCCCACCGTGCCTCTTCCGAAACGAGCTCTACATCCCTGCTCGATTACCCGATACACTGTTTGTTTTTTTGGCAACGGTAATGCTGTGCTCCTCATTGATTATAAAACAATGATACAAGTGCTCAACTTCAAAAATGAATGACACAGAACCCAGTCATTCAAAAACTTCACGGCATTGAAAACCATTACGCACGCACATAATATATAATGCAGTGATTCTTTTATCACATCCACCAAATGTGCACTTACATTAAAAAGAAATTCACTATGTAAAATCTGCTAGAAAATAAAACAACCGTAGCTGATCTTTTGTCATCAAAAAGAGAGCAGCCGTGCTCCCACCTTCTACATCAATTTGATCAAAACTAGAGTAGTAATCCCCAACTTCCTCCAATCAAGCCATCATTATGGAGAAATTTCCATTCAAGAGAAAAGTTTTAGAGATTGAAATAATTGAGATTGCACTAAGCCATCATTATGGAGAAATTTCCATTCAAGAGAAAAGTTCTAGAGATTGAAATAATTGAGATTTGCAGAGGTAGTGCGCAACAATATGGTCGCTGAAATCTTTTTTCCGGTTGATTGGATCCCGAGCTCGTTTTGGAAGATGCAAATGAGACCAGGCGGTGTGCAAGAATAGAGAGAGAGGAAAAAAAAAAGAAAAAAAAAAAAAAAAAGAGGAGTCTTGGGTTTTTCTAGGAAAAAAGGGTCCAAGTACAGAGAGACCAAAGGGCTTTTATAGGTAAAAAAAAGGTTTAAGGGTAAACTTGAAAAATATAAGCATTACTTGTTAAATGGGTTAGAGGCTGAAAAGGAGATTTGGTTATTCATCCCACTTTTTCTGGTGCAAACTCTCTTATTAGTGGCAGATTAGAGGTCCCTTCAAATTGTGGATCGGTAGAAAGTTGGACAAAAATGGCATCTTTTTTTAAGACCGGCTATACCAGTTAAATTCAACTTAAAACCAAAACTAATAAAATTTAAAAAAACGATGTGGTTTCCATAAGGTTGCAACCTTAAACAATCCAACTAAGGTGTACCTTCAAATTTTATCATAATATATAATTTTGATGTAAAATGTTTTTAGGATTATCTCAAAATTTATTTTTATATTTAATTATAAAATTTTAAATTTCAAAAATAGTTAAAATCAAGTAGATCTATAAACATATAAAAAACTTAAAAATGGACGGTGTAGATAATTTGTTGTAAGATGTACTATTTATGAGATTCAAAATCTTTTTATTTTTCATAGTCATACATTTCGATGTCGAGATGATCAATCACATAGTTTTTAAACATTAAAATAACCCTTTTCGATGGATTTTTGAGATGCATCCCTAGTTTTACATTTCAAGGTTGCAACCTTATATATAAACTTTTCCCTTTAAAAAATTCTAGAAACAAGGGAAATCCTGAGAAATAATTTGGAAATAAAACAACAAAATAAAACAAATAAAGTGTGAGGAAACATACAAGAAAATAAGGTGGAAAGTGAGTGGACCGACTTGTAAGCCAAGTCTACATGCCTGTCAGCGAGAATTGACGCCCAAGTTAGAGTCGTCAGTGTGAGGGCACTGCTCCCATTGTCTTTTCAAAGTATGAGCAAGAGACGCCCGATTCGGCATTGTGCCAAGTCTAGACCTTCGAGACAAGAGGGAGCCATGTTAGTGTAGGCTTAGGCATGGTGGTCCATAATTGGGGGACCCATCCATACACATAATGTGGGCATTGGATTATTGAAGAGGGGGATTATGGGTTTATCCAACAACCAAAGGTGACCATTGGGTCATTATGGGTCAAAGATGGGGGTTTTGGAGTATAGTGAGGCTAACTGAAAGGGTTTCATGAGGCTTAATGACCCACTAAAATATTTTTATTTTTATTTTTCTATTTTCATTGGTCAACTAGGATTTTAAGGCTGGTCAAATGGCAATTAGAGCCTAATCTAAATTTGGGGGCTTCTAATGCATGGTTAGAACAGATTTGGAAGGTTTAATGGCACGCTCAATGATGATTTAGCCTATTTAGGCAATTTCTAAAGGGACAATAGCCTAATTAAGCAGGTTTAAGCTAGTGGGTTGGGCTAATTAAGTAATTTAGGACTTCCAAACTGTGTTTACTACTTGAGCTTAAATTGCTTCAGGGGTTAACTAATTGGTCCCTAATTAATTTTGGTGTATGGTGGAGTGTGTTGTGCATGGGAGCAGGGTGTGCAATGGTAGTACGGTCTCTAGGATGGTTAGGCTAGGAAAATGGGTGTTTGGATAGAACAATTTCAGTTTTTTCTGGAACAGGTTTAGGAAAGCTCTAGGCTAAGTTCTTATTGTTTGTAGGGTTTTCTGATTACATATAATTCCCTAAGCTGGAGAGATGGGGTATCTACATGTAGGCTAGTGATGTCATTAGGTGACTTAATTATCTGTTTTATGGGTATTAAAGCTATAAAGGTGGAGTTTATCGCTTTGTTAATAATCCCTCTATAACAGTATTCTTCAAGGACTTTGAGCAAGTTTGCTTGAACAGTGTTCCAATAGAATTTATAGAAGGCCATAGGGTATTTGTTCACTCCCTAGGCTTAATCCCTAAACAGTGAGAAAACTGCCTCCCTCATTTGTTCTAGGGAGAATGGCCTCTCCAAGCTCACAACTTGACTTTCGTTTAGTTTCTTAAATGGGATTCCCATAGACTCATAAGAGTGTTAGGAATAGATGTTACCAACCCTTGGATGTATCTCTTTTAAGGTGACGGACGGAGAGAGCGAGTTGCCTTTGTCGCGTTTCAACCTGCGAAAATTTTATCAGATGCTTTCCTTTCATAATCCCCTCTTCCCACTCCTTTGATGTTATCCTGATCTTGTTTTTCTGTCATTCGGCAGGCAGCATCTTGGAGATATCCTCATCTTCTAAGCAATCTCGAATCCCTATTAAGAACTCCTGCTTTTTCATTGATCCGTGCATAGCGACCTTTGAAAGCACATGAATTATATTTCTTTTTTGGCATGTTCTCTTAGAGATAAGGCTCTCTTTCTGGAGGCCATGGCTGAAACATAGAGCAGAAGTTGCAGGGTATAGGAGATTTCTGAATTCCTTCTTTCATGTACCTTGCCTTCTGGTTGCACCACTTTTAAAAGGATGGCAATTGTTCATCATTTCCTTAGAGAGGGCATCACTGAAGCCACCTCTAGAATCTCCACAAGGATTGAAACTGTTGGACAAAAATGTACCTTCTCAATCGACAACTGAATTAAGAGGTTATTTCTTGGTATTCAAATATGGGTGTGGTTTGTATAAAATTGCAACTTTAAACAATCAAATTACGGCGCACCTCTAAATTTTATCACAGATATAATTTTGGTGTCAAAAATTCTTAGGATAGCTTGATAATCTATTTTCATCTCTAATTATAAAACCTTGAACGCAAAAAATGGTTCAAATCAAATAGATCTATAAACACTTGAAAATCTTGAAAATAGACAGTCCGGATAATGTGTTGGAAAATATACCATATTTAAGATCCAAAATATTTTTTTGTTTCCTATTCACACGTCTGGATGTCAAGATGATTCAGTAGACGATTTTCCAACGTCAAAACAATCTTTTATGATAAATTTTTTAGGTGCACCTTAATTATACATTTTAAGGTTGCGATCTTATATGGACTTTTCGTATTTGAATCTTACGTGGCCTCCACTCCCATATTCAAAATTTTGATTCTTATGTGGCCTCCACTCCTACCTCTATCAACGTGGCTTCCACTTAGAGTCTAATCATTCTTCTTCTTTTGATTATTTCAATCTTTACTATATGTCAACTCGCTCGTCCTTTGATGGTGCCTCCTACCAAGGAAAGGTGGTTGTTGCAATATTGCTATCACCTACTTTTTCGGGGTTGCGTTAACTCAACTCCCTTCCAAAATAACCTCAAGCCTAAACTCATCAGCACGAATTAAACTTCTTTTGTATTTCATTGTCTACATCTTTCTTTATTTTGATCCTTAATCTTTCCAAAGTGGGGCGTGTTGCCATTTTGTACCCAATCTCAGCTAATCCTCCAAGCTTGTTAGCTAACAATTTAAAAACTTCTTTCGTCCATGCATGGATAGGGATACCTTTTAACTATTTTACAAAACAAACATCAGTTTGTTGAAAGAAAAAAAAATTGTGACATTCCATTCCTCCGCTGTTGACAAAGGACTTTATATCTCCAAAACCTCTAATATCAAGGCTATGTATCGACTACCTTCCGCTCTGTGAAAAAATACAAAAGGGCCCTGATCCAAGGCAAACCTCTCCCCATTACTCAACCTTTTCGCTCAACCTTTTCAACCTGCTTAGAAGATCTAATTTCTTCATTGACTTGAGACATTAAATATATTGCACCCTAGATTGATATATTTCATAAGGGTGGGCTCACCTTAACACGTCTTCCTTAGATGCACCTAAACACAAACACCGAGTTTTCTATATATCATATAAGATGTGGAAAGTTTATATTAGGTTGCAACCTTCCCTGGTTCTTTTTTCTTTTTTTTTTCCCTTTCGTTTTTACTTTTTTTTTTTTTTTTTTTTTTTTTTACACTAATATTAAGTTGGAACTTTATACTTGACACTAATATTAGGTTGCAATCTTATACTATAGAAGTAAATGGCATATAAAAAATCTGATAGAAAGAGAGATTCAGAGTTGGAAAATCTCTCAATGAATCATCTCGACATTGAGATATATGGATATAACGAAAAAAAGAATTTCAAATCTTAAAAATAATGCATCTTGTAACAAGATTTTTTGACCGTCCATTTTAAAACTTTCCAGTGCTTATAGATCAACTCAATGTGTACTATTTTTTAAATTTAAATTTCATAATTAGAGTTGAACATGAATTTTCAAATCATCATAGGATTTCGAAAGTAGGAACCGTATCTTTTGACAAAATTTAGAGATACACCTTACTTGTGTAGTATAAGGTGGGCAATTATACAAATCTCAACTCTAAGATATTGTAAACTATAAAACTATTTACTTAGGATACAAAGAAGTGACAATCATTTATAGCTGTCACATATGAAATATAACAACTTGGGCATATTACAAAGTCCATAAAATTTTCTTTTGAACTTTGAGCCCAGTCAACAAGACACGAATAACTCAAAATTATTTGAAATGATCGAAATTGATTGCTGCTTCCTTAAACCAAAAGTAAACAATTTATATATCACGCTTACTCATTAATATAGTTATCCCCCCAATTTGATCCCATAATGATACCAATGTTTTTTTTACAATCCTTTGAATAATGATGTGTACTTGCTTACTACTGTCTTTCTTTTTTTTGAAAATGTTCAGAAGCTTTTATTGATAAATTGTTGCAAGAGCATGAAATTACAATGTTGGAATTAGGGGAACAGAAATAGAAAGGGACGAAAGAGAAACATCGAGCTTAGCTGAGTGGTTGGCAACATCAATTGCCTCTCAATAAAATGAAAAAAAGAAACCCTATGGTAAATGAAGTACAAATAACAAGGATCTTCAGTCAGAAGACATGAAGGATCAAGGGATTCTTTGCTCTTGATTATACCATTTGATAACATTTAGAGAGTCTCATTCGATTAGAATAATGCCCTGAATATCTCTGCTAACAATGATTTGCGGGCCCTGAAGAAGAGAAACCATCTCAGACTGGTTAGCCGTGGTAGAACTACATGGTTGCAGGCGCCCTGAAGAAGAGAAACCATCTCAGCCTGGTTAGATGTGGTAGAACCACATGGCCCAGCATAAGAGAAGATAGTGGTGCCCTCATAATCTCTAAGAAGACCACATACTCTAGCTTGCCCAGGATTTCCCAAAGAACTTCCATCAAAATTTAATTTATGAGCACCTTCTGGAGGATGGATCCAAGTGAAAGATGGGCAATATTTTGAAACATAAGAGAAGGCTAGAAGCTTTAAATTAACAAAGATATCTGCTCTTGAAATTCCTTTCCTATCAGTAACAGAGAACCAACCCATAAGGGCTGCAAAATTTTATCTTTAATGCTTACATGGTCAAAAGACCTCCCTTCAAAAGTGTGTATGTTCCGCACTAGCCATATCTGTCATAAAATAGCACTTACAAAGATATTCTAAATAATAGTTCATGTTTTAGGGAAAGAAGAGAAGTTGGGATGATTAATAACTAAAATAAGATCTGCTAGCATGGTAAGAGTGATACCCAAAAGACTAAAAGCTCACTTGCAAATATCATCTGCAAATGAGCAATGCAAGAAAAGGTGGCAACAATTTTCTTCATCATTCTTGCAAACACATATTACAAATGACTTTCCCCCTCTTTCGAAGATTGTCTATACTAAAACTTTTATCTTGTAAGGCAATCCAAAGGAAAACCTTAATCTTCATAGGGATATGCCATTTCTAGATTGCAAAAAGATAGCCCTTTGACCACCTTAGACGATCATAGAAAAGTAGTCAATAAGCAGATTTAACAGAAAAGATCTCATCACTTTCATTTTCCCATATAACATTGTCTTCACCTATAGGCGAGATATAAACATCCCGAAGGATAGATAATAAATTCTGAAATTGTGAAATGACTTGGTCCGGCATTCTGTTGTAGCTACATTCAACATTCCATATGGAGGCACTCGAAAGTGAACGAGAGAATATGTCCGAAATTTTTGCCACCAGAGAGCTTACTCTCGCAAAGAGATCTGGAAAGACAAGGTATAGGGGCTGATCCCCATTCCATTTAGTAAACCAGAAGAAAATATTGTTATCATTACCAATAACCCAGCAGAATTACCGAGCACCACATTTTTGTAACTATAAATTCCCTTCCGGATTTGTGAAGAAAATATACCTCCTCTCCCTTTTTTAATCAAATGAGTGAAAGGTTCAAAATCATACTTTGCTGCTAAGACATCTTTCCATAGTTGACTGAGGCCTTGAATGATTCTCCACCACCACTTAGAGAGAAGAGCCCAATTCATATATTTAAGCTTTCGAATTCCTAGGCCACCCATTTTCATTGGAGTGCAAATTTTATCCCATGCTACCAAATGGAGTTTTCTATGGTCATCATTGAAAGAACCCCATATGAAGTTGCGCTTAAGCCTTTCAATGATTTTAATAATATCGCTCGGCATTTGTAGAATGGACATGAGATAAATGGGTAGATTTGTATAGGTGGATTTGACATAATACTACCTCCCAAGGAAAGAGTCTTAGACTTTTAGAGATCTAGCTTAACTTGGTACCGCTGGATTAGAGGGTCCCACACAGACCTAGGAAGCCTCGAATCTGAGATATAAACTCCAAAATATTTAAGAAGGAAAGAGTCAATTATGCAACCAAGATGAAGAGCCAAAGAATGAAGCAAATCACTGGCAAATGAAACTCCAACCATAGACGTTTTATGGAAATTCACTTTGGGGCCTAGGGCTGGTTGGCAGCACAAGAGGAAAACACTGAGATTTTTAATCATGACTGGATTTGCATCACAAAAGATCAAAGTATCGTCAGCATATTGTAAATGTGAAATAAAAGACCCATTGATCTCAGTTTGGAACCCCTCCAATCTTTATTTCGTCACTATATTTTTAAACATCATATTAAACCTTTTTGCTATCAAGAAAAAAAGGAAAGGGTCACCCTGTCTAAGACCCTTAAAAGCTTTGAAAAAACCTTTGGGACAATCATTAATTAGGATGGAGAAGTGAGCCAAAGAAAGGCAACCCAAAATCCAAGAAATCTACTTAGTGCCAAAACCCATACACCTCATAATTTCTTGAAAGACCTGTCATTCAACCTTGTCAAAGATTTTTTCTATATCAAACTTGATAACAACCTCAACTTTCCCGTCAAGAGATCTAGAGTGAAGGCAATCTTGCGCAATCAAAATACTAGCTGATATCATTTTGCCACGAATAAAGGCAGATTGTTCACCCAAAACCAGAGAAGGGAGGACCACTTTGAGTCTTTCGGCCTGGACTTTTGCAACAATTTTATATAGGCGCGATAGAAGGCTAATGTGCCTAATGTCTCCTATGTCATCAATGATATCCTTTTTGGGAAGAAGAGAAATATATGTGGAACCAATGCTTTTGATAAGCTTACCATTACACATAAATTCCTTTACCATAGACAATAGATTTGATTTAAGCAATTCTCAAAAACATTGAAAGAAAACCAAAGGGAAACCATCTGGTCAGGGTGCCTTATCACCTGCTGGCCCAAAAACAGTTTTTCTCATATCTTCTTCAAAAACCTCCCTTTCTAAGTCCTCTACCAAATCTGAGGATAACATTTTGAATGGAACCCCGTCCAAGATAACCCCAAGATTGTGCTCACAGGAGAAAGCCTTAAGAAAATGATTGATAATAGTATTTTCTTTACCCAGAGAGTCTCCCTCAACAACTCCAGGCATACGCAGTGTTGTAATGTCATTTTGCCTCCTATGAGAGTTAGCTATGGCATGAAAGAATTTTGTGTTATGCTCACCCTCTTTGAGCCATTTAACTCTAGACCTTTGCCTCAATAGATTCCATCTAGTCGTAGATAATCATACAATTGATTTAACAAAATGTTCTTATTAACCAATAATTCTATAGAGAACTGTTGTTGCTCTTGAATATGGTTTTCCAACATCTCAAGGTCCATAATAGTAGTATCAATTCTGTACTTAATCTAGTATCTGGTAGATTTCTTCCGGGCAATGACTTTATGCTTGAGAAAATTAAGTTTTTTATTTAGCTGATACCCCGCACTTCAAAAAATAACACAGTTACCCCAAGTGTATTTGATTATATCAACTACATCAGGCTCTTCAAGCCAATCAATTTCAAACCGAAACGGCTTCGGACCAGCAATTACTTCATCAGTATGAAAACACAATAGCAGGTGATCTGAAGAGAACTTAGTTAAAGTGTTGACCTTAACAAGAGGAAAGACTTTCTCCCATTCGGCAGAGATCAGATATCTGTCCAGCTTGGAAAGAATTAAATGCTTGACACTATATTTCTAAGAAGCCCTTCAAAAGTGATAGCAATACATCTATCAGTTTTAAAAAATGTTGAAGCACAAAAGAATTGTAGGGTCCCATAAAAACCATAAACCACCAGATCTACCTTGAGCATCAATCCCCTCAAAACAACTATAACTATTACCCTATATTTTCTTAGCATCCAAAAAAGAGATAATAGAACATTTAGTTTCTTGTAAGAGTAAAGCAAAAGGATGGAATTTAGTAACTAAGAAAAGAACCTATTTTCGCCTACGTTTTTCTCCAAGTCCCCCGCACGTTCCAACTAATGATCTTCATAAAAATATGAGTTGGGAATCAACCCGTCAAAGCCACCATCTTCGATCGAAGCAATTGAGGAATAAGAGCTAGAGTTAACCAGAGGCAGATCTTCATTGCAAGTGACTCTAAATGAAATACCACCAGCCATCGAGCGAGGTATGGTGCATCGAGCTGCAAGTCTATATGAGGAACGAGTAGGTTTATGTGAAATTATTCTCTTGCCTTTAGATTTTGCAGTGGCTTGGGTTTTCAAAGAGGGAATAACATCATATTCATCAAGGTCGATGATAGGAGACTCACTTGCAAGAGCAGAAGCAGGTGGAAAAGAGGAAGCATTCAAATCTTTCATAGAGGTATCAGCCATCGAAGCAGGGACAAGTTTATTGGTCATTGCCTCAGCAGCTTCCTGGGCAATGGCATCCATAGTACTGGAACCTGTTGAATTGGAGCTTGGAATAAGGCACCCATGTCCCCTAACATACCCAAGTACGTAGCATGGTCCTCGGATTGCATGTTGGGGGGGAATCAATCAGCGATTCAGTAGTAACCACAGGGAGATCGACCTCATACACTTGTGCTTGGTTGTCAAGAAACTTAGGGGCAACGACTGCCAAAGGTACAACCGTAGTAATAAGTGTCGGAACCAGAGCCATGATTCGACCATTAACTGCAACCTCCGCTTCTAAATTAGCTTCTTCACTGTCCAAAGAGGGTGCATCGTCCAATGAAGGATCTTCACCTTCCATAGTAGCAAGACAATAACGTGTACTATCCAAATGAGGGATTGCACCAGATGCATAATTACCTTCCATGATAGTAGGACGGTCAACAATCTAAGGAAACTACCCACCGTAGCTTTCCTAGGAGAGGAAATAAAAGAGTATGATCTCGGGGCCCTTTCTAAAAAGATAATACCATGGAGGTCCAAGACCGTCAAAGACAATCCAATTGAAACCTTCCTTAGAGTGTTTTGCACCATTAAAAGGAAATCCCATAAAATCAGCTTTAAACAAGCAGCCGGTTGGGATCCACATTTTTCTCACTATAACTGTTGAATTTGAATTGCAAGAGGAGGTTGATCTGGAGGATCCAATCGATGGGAGAATCTTAGCCTTGCCATGTGTCGAAGGGGGCCTGAAAACAGTGGGTGTGTGCCTCGCAATGAAGGGCTCTGCTGAAGCTGGTTTATGATATTTGGAAGAAGGTTTCTTGACAACCTCCACCCAAGATTCAAGTGGTTCATTTTCAATCACAGTCTTTGTATCATGATCCAAAGTTGAACGGAATGAGGGATAGAATTGCCTTCAACAGTAATATCTAAAAGAAAATAGTCATGGCCAACTTTGAGATCAATTTACTTAGGGATCAGAGACTTAGGTAATCGTAAGACTTTGATTCTAACAAAGGACAGATCCTGGCCCACCACAGAATCCCAATCCACTACACAATATTCCCCACAATGATTAACAAGACTCTGAAAGGCGCCTAAGTTCCAAGCATGGAGGGGGAGACCCCAAAAACATACCCAAGAATGAATCATAAGGATCAGGGATGAGTGATCATTGGGTTTCCATTGATCAATGGTCAACAACTTGTTCTGCACCCTCCAGTGTTTTCGAGCAATCACTCTACGGACATCAACAGCCAAAGACAGATAAAAAGCAATTCGATTGATCCCAAATGAACGAACAACAGGAGATAGGGTAGGTTCCAGGTTCTTCTGGCCCACTCGGTCAACCCCAAAACATCTTTCGAAGGGGGTGAAAAGGAATCGATAATCAGAAGAGAAGATGCTTGGCAAGTAACAAAGAGAGCGTGTGCTTCAAATGAGACAGTAGGGGTTGAAAAATCCAAGGCGAACCTCAAAATTTTCTCTCTCTACAGTTGATTGCCTCAAACCATTCACTCTCTCTCTAAAAAATATCCCACTCCTTCAGTGCACGCACGCATGGCATTGCTACTGACTCTCAAAAATCAATCTACCATAGCTTGAGAATTGCAACTTCGACTCTCTGTGCGTGTGCAATATCAATCTCTTCCTGCGTCTCTCTCAAACCCTAGCGTCTACGTGAATGAAAAATGTTTATATAAACCCCGCCATATATGCCAGTGCGTATTTGAGGGTCAGGTAGGCATTTGGCCTCATTCATTGTTATTCTAATGGTTTTTTTATACTCAGTACCCCTCTTCTTCTTCTTTTATTAATGACCTAAAATTGTGGGTTTTTTTGGTGGGGTTTATAGGTGGTTCGACGCTTACAGACCTTACACTGAAGAAATAAGGTGCATCTCATAAGTTCAGTAGAAAAGAGTATTCTCAATTTGGAAAACCTTTTAATTAGTCTTCTCAATCTTAGGATGTATGGATATTAACAAAAAAAGAACTATGCTATTTAGATTTTCTATTTTTAGACTTTCAAGTGTTTATAAATTTTCTCAACCTACACCATTTTTTAAATTTTAGATTTTATAAATTAGGGTTGAACGTAAATTTCAAGCCAACGTAAAACTTTTTGACACCAGAATTACATCTTTCAATACATTTAGATGTGCAGAGTAGGTACTTTATATAAAGTGCGAGGCTCTAAAAAATCGAATTAGGGCGCACCTCAAAAATTTCATTAGAAGAGGTTTTTTGATCCCCAAAGGTCTTCAAATTGATCATTTCGACCTCAATTAGTGTGGACATGGAAAATAAAATAAAATTTTGATTTCAAGTTCTAAAAGTAGTGCATCTTATAATGCATTTTTGCACCGTTAATTTTCAAAATTTCCATAGATCTACTCGATATACCCTATTTTTAAGTTTTAAATTTTATAATTAAAAATAAATATATATTTTAAGGCTATCACAAAGATTTCTAGAATTGAAACCAAATTTCTCAAAACTATTTGAAAGTATAATTTATTTTGATTGCTTAGAGCCTCAGCCTTATATAAACCGCACCATTGTATAAACCTCATCCAACAATCGGATGGCGATAAACAAATGACTACTCTATGGATCACAAAAATAGGACGGGATATCTTTGGTATTAAAGAAGAATGTTAGGCCATCTACCATCCACAACCCACTTCATATATATGTCACCCCAACCATCTCCTAATTTGCCCAACCATAGACGAGATACTCTCTCTTTCTCCTCTCTCTCTCCATTAAAAGGGATGGATTTCTATAAAGGATCTAGTTTCTATGCGGCCAAGCCCGCATATGTAGAAATATGAGTCTTTTAATAAATTTATTTTTTAAATGGATTTTAAGACTTATTTTTTAAAGACATGTAATCTCATAGAGATCATGATTATGAATAAATAAATAAATTTTAAAAATTAAAAATAATAATTTTAGTAAGAAAACATATGGACTTTAGTTTCTATTGTTTTTAGATAGAACACCTACTTGTATCCATCTTATGCTTTATACTTTTTAGATAGCATATATAGAAATGCGGTCCAGCCCGCATGATACAATTTTCCTTCTAAGAATCAGTCAACTCATATGTATATATGCAACCCCCTTCTAAAATCAATTTTAAAGATGGTTTTATGATATTAGGATCTAAGTCAAAGTGATCATGAATATGAAATAAATAAATAATTTTTTTAAATAAAAATAGTTTATTAATTTTCTTTCTGATTGTCTAGGGTGCGATTTGTACAGAGCATAGGCTCTAAACAATCAAATTAGAACCTACTTTCAAATAGTGTCGAGAAATGTGGTTTCAACACTAGAAATCTTTATGATAGCCTTAAAGTATATTTTCATCTTTATTTATAAAGTTTAAAGCTTAAAAAATAGTGTAAATCAACATACCTATGAAAATTTAAAAATCTTGAAAATTGACGGTCCAAAAATGCATTACAAAATGCACTATTTCTAAAATTTGAAATCTATTTTTTTTCTTGTCCATGCATCTTGATGTCAAGATGATAAATTTGAGGGTATTTGGGTATTAAAACAATCTCTTCTTGTGAAATTTTTGAGATAGGCTCTAATTTGATTGTTTAGAGCCTCTCTATATAAACTTTTCCCTATGTAGTAAAGTGGGTGCACTTTTAGTAAACATCCATTTTAACGTTTAAAACTTTCCCCCCTAAACAAAGTCATTTGGATCCTGATCGAAAACTAGAGCGGCCATCTCAATTCGCCAAAATAGAAAGACGAGCCAAATCCTTTTATGAACAGTGCACACCTTTTTTTTAAAGTGTTCGATTTGTATAGAGCGGAGGCTCTAAACAATCAAATTAGAGCCCTCCTTCAAATAGTATCGAGAAATATGGTTACAATATTGGAAATTTTGGTGGGAGCCTTAAATTATGTTTTTATTTTTAATTATAAAATTTAAAGCTTAAAAAATATTGTATAGTGCGCAGATCTATGAACAATTGAAAATTGATAGTCCTAAATGTGTTACAAGATACACTATTTTCAAAACTTAAAATTCATTTTTTTTCTCATATCCATGCATCTTGATGTCGAGATGATCAATTCGAGTATATTTGAGCATAAAAACAATCTGTTCTAGTAAAATTTTTGAAGTAGGGTCAAATGTGATTGGTTAGAGCCTAGGATCTATATAAATTTTTCCCTTTTTTTAAAGGAAAACGTTTATATAAAGCCGAGGCTCTAAACAATCAAATTAAAGCCCATTTCAAAAGTTCCCTTAGAAGAGGTTGTTTTGATGTTCAAATATCTTCAAATTGATCATCTCGACATCAAGATGCATGGACATGAGAAAAAATGATTTCAAGTTTTAGCAATAGTACATCTTGTAACGTATTTTTTTACTATCAATTTTCAAAAATTTTCTGTTTTCATAGATCCACTCGATCTACGTTACTTTTTAAGCTTTACATTTTATAATTAAAGATAAAAATATATTTTAAGGTTATCACAAAAATTTCCAATATAAAAACCAAATTTTCCCACACTCTTTGAAGGTACGCTTTATTTTGATTGTTTTGAGCTTAAGCTATATACAAATTACATGTTTTATAAAATATTTTAATTTTTATTCAAACTGTTTTGCAAGTTCATATCCCGTTAATCACTCCGGTTCGATTTTACCACTCAAAGTGAATAGCCAATCAAAATTGGCCAAATCGCTTTTGAAGAGAGGAGCCGATTTTGTGAGCAGCCGATCCGGTTACGGTCGTAAAAGCATTTACGAGGTTCGAATCTCTCCACTCGCTCCCTCGTTTCGGACTACTCTCGTTTATCCAACCCCTCTCTTTCTCTCTCTAAAATCTGTAGATTTCTATGTCTGAAGCGACTCTCTCTCTCTGTCAGTTTCAAGCTGTGTTCTCGGTGGCAAGCAGAGCAGAGCAGGGCATTAGAGCGGGGTGAATGCTACAGTAAGTAGGTGATTCTGGTACCCATCTTCCTAAATAAAATCTCAGTGTTCTTTGTTGATCAGGTCTAGAGAGAGAGAAATAAGGCCAGCTGTTGAACTTTTCTTCTCGCTTTCACGCACTTGGAGTTGGCATGCATTATTCGTTTTCAATTTTATTTTTTCATTTCTCTTCCATCTCCTGAGCTTGTCAATATGATCGATTTGGAAATTTTCTCAGCTCAAGACTATAAGAAATTAAATTTATCTGGGTTTTCTCTCTCTGCTTCATCGTCAGATCTCGTGCTTTGATTCGCGAGGGTTTGTGTTTTCTTTTTGCTCCTTTTTTTGGAAAAATTGGCAGATTAGGTTTGATTAGATTCATTGCCCATTGAATTTCGATTTTGGGGTTCCAGGATTTTGCATAACAAAACTGGGATCAGGTTTTCATGGAGTTTGAAACCCGTTCTTGACATAAAGAGATTGGGGTTTGCTTGTTTTATGAAGGTCTACTAGGGGTCTTGAATGCTTGATGTGAATGGTTTATTTTCCTTTCCTAATGGCCAAGACAATCAGAGAAGCAGGGTCTTTTCTTCTGCTTTTTGGGGTTGTTTTTCTGTTTTCTCTCTCTACTCGTTCTCTGAGCTTCACACCAGTTGACAATTATCTGATAGACTGTGGCTCCTCCGCCAATACCACCATTGATGGTCGAGTTTTCGTGGCTGATGACCGCAATTCTTTTGATGTTATAGCCCCTTCTGACATTCTTGCGAGCACCAGCCTTAATTCTCTCTCTTCTGCTCTCTATTCCACTGCTCGAGTCTTAACTGGACCATCTTCCTACAGTTTCTCTATCCAAAAGCAAGGGTACCACTGGATTCGCCTCTATTTCTTCCCCTTTGTCGCTCAAAACTACAATCTGAAAACTGCAATTTTCACAGTTTCAGCCGAAAAGATTGTTCTACTCCAAGACTTTCAACCGCCGAGTGATTCAAGTATTCTCAAGGAGTACCTTATCAATGTAACTTCAGATAGGCTAGTCCTCACCTTTAGGCCTTCAATCCAGTCACCATTGGCATTCATCAATGCCATTGAAGTGATTTCTGCACCTGATGAACTCATCCATGCTAGTGCTCGTACAGTTCTTCCAGTTGGGTCCTTTAATACCCTCTCCGAACAAGCTTTTGAGACTATGTTCAGGGTCAATATTGGGGGACCCATGGTTACCCCTGCAAACGACACTCTGGGAAGAACTTGGATTCCTGATCAGGGCTTTCTTCTTGAAAAATCCACTGCCAAATCAAAATCTTTTACAGGAAATCTCAATTATAGAAGGGGAGGAGCCACCCAAGATACAGCACCTGATGCTGTGTATTCCACAGCTGAGGAGATGAACTCTGCAAATGTTGCGAATACTAACTTCAACATAACCTGGAACTTTACAGTGGACCCTAATTTCACATATTTCTTAAGGATGCACTTTTGCGATATTGTGAGCACTGCACTCAACCTGCTCTACTTCAATGTTTACATTGGTGATTGGTCGGCTTCTCGAGATCTCGATCTTTCTGCTCTTACATCGAGCTTGGCTTCTCCATACTTCATTGATTTTGTCACTCCTGTAACTGATAAGTCAAGCAGTAGCATGAGGGTAAGTATTGGCCCTTCGAGTATACCTGGTGTTGACCCAAATGCCATACTGAATGGATTAGAGATTATGAAGATGAACAACTCAGTGGGAAGCCTTGATGGCTTATTTGCGGCAAACCCATCTTTGGTTATAGGTTCAAAGGGGAAAGTTGGGTTGATTTTGGGTTTGGCATTAGGATCTTCTGCCCTTGTTCTCCTTTTGATTTTGGGATTGCTCTTCTGCAAGAGAAGATCAATGAAACTGAAGAAACACCAATCAAAATCATGGATCCCTTTCTCTGTGAATGGGGCAAACTCTCATAGCACAGTGAGCAAGTTCTCAAACGCAACCACGGTTTCATCCGGTCTGAATTCGAGCCTAGGTTTCCGATTCTCCTTTGCTGAGATCCAAGAAGCCACAAACAACTTTGATGAAAACTGGGTCATTGGTGTAGGTGGGTTTGGAAAGGTGTATAAAGGAACATTGAGGGATGGGACCCAAGTTGCGGTGAAACGAGGTAACCCGAGGTCCCAACAAGGCCTAACGGAGTTCCAAACCGAAATCGAAATGCTCTCAAAATTCAGGCACCGCCACCTAGTTTCGCTTATTGGTTATTGTGACGAGCGCAATGAGATGATTCTCGTGTACGAGTACATGGCCAATGGTACACTCAAGAACCACCTCTATGGCTCCGAGCTCCCACCATTGAGTTGGAAGCAAAGGCTCGAGATTTGCATAGGCTCAGCTCGTGGGCTCCATTATCTCCACACTGGTTCTGCCCAAGGTATCATCCATCGAGATGTCAAGTCAGCGAACATACTTTTGGACGAAAACCTCATGGCAAAGGTGGCTGATTTTGGGCTTTCAAAGACCGGGCCCGACCTCGACCAGACCCACGTGAGCACAGCAGTGAAGGGCAGTTTCGGGTATCTGGATCCTGAGTATTTTAGGAGGCAGCAGCTAACAGAGAAATCAGATGTGTATTCATTTGGGGTGGTGATGCTTGAAGTTCTTTGTGCACGGCCTGTGATAGACCCCACGCTCCCTAGAGAGAAGGTGAACTTGGCTGAGTGGGCTATGAAATGGCAAAAGAAGGGGCAGCTTGATCAAATCATAGACCTAAGGCTGGTAGGTCAGATAAGTGCAGATTCACTTAGGAAGTTTGGGGAGACAGCTGACAAATGCTTAGCAGAGTATGGTGTGGATCGTCCAACCATGGGTGATGTTTTGTGGAACCTGGAGTATGCATTGCAACTTCAAGAGACTGCCATGAGGAGTGAACCTGATGAAGATAGCACGAACAGGATCGCTGAGCTTCCTTTGAGGATCACTCAGCTTGGTGCTTCAGAGGAGAATGATGAGGGGAGAGAAGGGTATGGGTCCGCAGGTCCTGCAGATGATCTTTCAGATGTGTCCACCAGTAAAGTTTTCTCACAACTTTTCAGCACTGAGGGTCGATAGGTTTTGGGGCCAAGGAAAAAGGTAAGGCTATTGGGCTTCTTACGGCATAAGAATTGAGTTTTTGGGTTCTCTGATAGTTTAGGCAAGTTTAGTGAATTTGTTGTCAAATGTGTATAATCAGCTTCTATGGAGTCATACATTTGCTACCTAATATGATCCACCTGTAGTCCAGTGGTGGAACTCTTTTTTTCACGACTTGTAAAAATAGGTAGGTTGCAGGTTCTTGCTGTGTTGGGGGACTCTTTGAGTTGTTCATGCCGTGGTCTCCAAGTTGGGGTTCCTCTGTGTCTTGTCTCTGGAATGTATTCTTGTTCAATTCAAGTTGCTTCTGAATTATGTTTCTGTTTGCGTAGGTGCTCTCTCCCTCTCCCTCTCCCTCTCCCTCTCCCTCTGATTCCTTATTCATTCATGAATTGAACAATTATTCATGTTGCATTTTGAATTTTGTTTGTGTTGGTTTCTTATGTTTGATGTATTCCTGCAACTTTCATGGATGAAGGAATTGCAGGGTATTGGCATGAATATGACCCTCTCTCTCTGATTCCTTATTCATTCATGAATTGAACAATTGTTCATGTTGCATTTTGAATTTTGTTTGTGTTGGTTTCTTATGTTTGATGTATTCCTGCAACTTTCATGGATGAAGGAATTGCAGGGTATTGGCATGAATATGACGGTATTAATAGGAGATCCCTTGTCCACCTTTGAGTTAGGACGATATATTGTGTTGTCATCTCTTTGTACAAGCTTGAGCTTGTTTTGATTTGACAAAACTCCTATTATTGATCCAAGAAATTTTTATGGAAGATTCCTCTTCTCTCTTCTTGATTGTCCTCGAGTATGAATGTGAAAGAGCGTGGAAATTCTTTTGTGAAAGCATTTTCATGTGAAAAAACTCCTTCATGTGACAAGGTGTGAAAGGTTTTTCATATCAATTGATCCCAGCGCATTTTTTTCACCTGAAGCCATTTGACATGAAAAAAATTCCTACACCAGATCACTTTAGGGAGTTTTTTCATGTAAAAAATACTTTCACGTGAGTATTTTGACGTGTACCAAAACTTCCCTTATTTATTTCTCGTGATAGAAGGGACATTGGGTAATTATCTGTAAACTTTGGTTTGGAAATGCTAACAAAGCCGATCACAATCTGACTGATCTAAGAGATGTTATTGAAACATACTACTGAGTTATCAATAAATAAAATGGATCACTTTTTGATATTTATGTGAAATGCGACCAATAATTATGGTGACCATATATGACATACCTAGATGAAGATATATGCTTTTATAATCTATGGTTGATCTCCTCTCCCAATTTAATAACTAACAGTAGATTACCACCAAACAGGAAAAATGATTTAGGTGAGTACTTGGGCCATATTCACTTCACCTTGTCAGAGTTTAGTGAACTACAAGCCTACAACTTGTCACTTTTCATCCCTGAATTTTTTTCACACCAATTGCCCTCATAATTTGTGAATTTTGCTCTTTTCTTTAATGATAGTAATTGTTAATGTGTCAAAAAAATCAAGAAAATTATTGTATTTATTCCTTTGGTCAAAATGCAGACCCCAATTAAGAAAGGGCAGTGATTATGATGATGATGACGACTCGTTCGGTCAAAAGACTTAACCAGGGAGGATTTCTTACACTTAAGATTTAGTTGTCTACTCTAGAATCACGATATGAGTATTTTCTATGATAAATAATAACATTTTTGGGTGCTTAAACACCTAGATTTGACCATTTAAACATTGGACAATCAGTATACAAACCTATGTATAATTTTTTTAAAACAAACACATGTCCATGTTATTTGTACCCTTTTAATAACCATAGTTTCTACATTGAATCAAAATCTGGGGTCCTGACAGTACTCCTAATTAGAGTTTTTTCCAGGGAACAAACACAGGTAAGGGCCTATTATCTTTTCAATTTGAGAGGAATTTCTTAGCTTTAATTTTTTTTTGCAGTCTCCATCTTTCAAATTCATGTGATGAAAAAGGAAATACAACCAAGGAAAGATATAAATGGAAAAGAGATGGGTTGCTCACTAGATTAATTACTCACTAATAAACCCATAATACAAACTATTCCAATGCCCATTTCACTTGCAGAAAAGGAAAAGAGGAGTTAAATAAAACACTACAGGAGAATCTACGTAAAGCATGAGTTTTACGCTAGAAAGTAAAGCCGCACCTCAAAACCCCACCAAAAAGTACAATTTTGGCATTGGTAAATCCTCAAATTGATCATCTACCTAGGCAGTTATGAATCTGAAATGAAAAATAAGAGAAAATTCAAGCTCTTAAATAGTTATATTGTAGTGCATAATCTAAAGGACCCTCTATTTTTTAAGTATTTACAGATCCACTATATCAACACCATTTTTAGAACTTCAAATCTTACAACAGCAGGCCAAAATAAATTTTCAGGCCATCATAGAGGATCTTGACACAAAAACTGCACTTTCAGGACTGACTACTGATCTCCATTTTGGTGGAGAGCCAACTTTCACAGAGAAAGTGGAAGGATGAGATGAATATGACTATGGCAACCACGTTTCGTGCACAATAATGATGATTCAAATGCCCCACTCCTTTAAATACATCTTATCTACTACTGTAACTCTCATCAACAAACTTTAAACAAATATTGAAATGGAAACCCACTTCTGGTAGGTACCAAAGAAAGTTATATTTTTTAAAGGACACAATTCTTTAGTTAATAGGGTCAAACCTTAAAAAAACATGGCCATCAATACTAAGGGGAACACAACAACCAATCAAAATGCACAATGTCATGATTTGTCCTCAGCCAAGGTTGTTAAAATATTTATAATTTTGAGATAGAAGCTTCACACCTCGGGTAATACATGACAAACAGAAAAAAAAAAAAAAAGAGCGAGTAGGTTAGCTTGATCAATTGTCAAAGAGTGATTACTTGTTAAAGGAGTCTATACTTCTTCTCTGTGGGTTACTTTTTTCTGTAATATTGTCTCATTGTTTGAACATATTGTATTTTATATATAAATTAATAATAAATCATACATTACCATTAAAAAAACAAATTGTCAGAGTGAGTAGGTCTGCTTGATCAATTGTGGGACAAATTCAAAGGGTTACAGTCCTTGATCTCCACATGCAAAGACGGGATGTCTTGCTACATGGCCAAAACCTAGCCCTATTTTGGCACATAAAATATCTTATTCAATTATTGAAGAGAGAGACTTCTCAATATGGTCTGGTACTATTTCAGGGGAGCCAAAACTATTGATTATCTACGAAATGAGCTAAAACATGTTGATAGAAACAACTTTTTTATCCTTCAAGGAAAAAGTTTATATAAGGATGCAACTTTAAAACCTAGAATTAAGGTGCACTTCAAAAATCCATCATAAAAAATAGTTTTGATGTTGACAAATCTTCTACTTGATCATCTTCACATCTAGATGTATGAATATGAAAAAAAAAAAATTATCGAGTCTAAAAAATAGTGTATCTTGTAACACATTATTTGGACCGTCCATTTTCAAGATTTTCATATGTTTCTATATTTACTTAATTTGAAATATTTTTGAAGTTTAAAATTTTATAATTAGATAAAAAAAATAGATCTTCATGACATCGTAAGAATTTTTTACACCAAAGTTATATTTTTGAAAAAAATTAGAAGTGTGCTTTAATTTGATTGTTTAATGTTACATCTTGACGAAAACCACACACTTTTTCTTAATTTATAAAAACAATTCTTCAGGTTTACTTTAGAAAAATAACATACAAACCCACAATTTCAAACTTATTTCATATAGCCCCTACCAATCTTTTTCTTTTGGGAAAGCTTTCTATGTTCCCCTTGTAATATAGAAGTTCTATCATCCCCCTACCATCCAACCGTCCATTTTTTATCAAGAGAGCCACTCACCGTTTGATCTTAGATCCGACATCTCAAAGTATTTTATTTGTAGTTTTTTTAATAAAAATTTTCTTAATATAAAATTTGGTACGTACCATCTTCTCATTGGGGCGCACCTATAAAAAATATTAACAATAATTTTTTGATAAAAAATAATGACTAAAATACCTCTTGAAACTTTCAGAAGTATTTTGGTTATTTTATTTTATTAAAAAAAATTATATTTTTCGTTAGTGCAAATTTAATAGAGGAATGGATGTCCAAAATTTGGTGTCATAAAAGTTTATAGAAAAAAAATTAAAAATAAAATAGTGTAGAGATGTGACATTGTGATTGAGACAATCTTAACCCTCCATTAAAAAATTGACGGTTGGATAAGGAGGAGGATAAAACTTCTACGTTTAAGGGGGATCATAGAAATCTTTAAGCAGCATTAAATTTCCCCAAAAACTACTAACATACCCCCCTCATCCCCTCCCTCCTTTCTTTTCTTACTTTTTTACATGAAATTTGACGCTTACCTGACACCGCATAAGGACATCCTCCTCCCTGGGGTTGCAATGGAATGGGTCGGGTATGGACCGGATCCTGCTGGACTCGAACCCGAATAAGCAGTGATGGACCCGTACCCGTACCCGGACCCAAAGGGTCCAGAGAACCTATACTTGTACCTGTACCCATAATGAAACCCCGGACTCGGGACCCGACCCATACTCCGGCTCCAACGACTCCCATCTGGCTCTCTGCCACCATCACTCTATCACCACCACCAAAGTCCCTATCGAAGCCTCCACTACCACTTAGCCACATCTATCTTGCCACCCAGCCCACCACCATTACCCAGGGGACGCCACCACTACTATCACCGCTGCTGCCAGCCCAACCACCACAATGTAGCCGCTACTCCTACCACCAACATCGCTGCCACCACCAGTACGACCCCTTACCCACCACTCTACCACCACCACACCACTGCACCACCATTATCGCCTAGCTATGACCACCACCACCATTCTACCAATGGAGATAGAGTATATCTCACTTTAAAGACTAAACCCCACCCTCTTTCCTTCTCTGTCTCTCTAGAAGTCGTTCCTTTTCTTTTTGAATTTAGCACAGACCATCAATCTTGAATCACTTGCTGCTGTTTCTATGATCAGCAGAGATCACAGAAATTTGATCAACTCCTTGATCATGTATTGGTAATTTTTTACACTATGACATTTGAATATTGGTGACATGAATCATGATCATCTTAAGCATAATTAGAGGGAGAATCGGTACTTTATATAATGTTACTATCAGTCATTTGCATTTGTATTATAACAGTGTCAGTTTTTCTTGAAATCATGATCAAGTTCATATGGAAATGAACTAGTTTTTTGAGTTTTTTTATTAAATCTCACCATTTGTTCGTGAATTATATCAGTGTGCCTCTATTGTTTGAGTTTGAAGTTTCCCTTAATGATCAAATAAAACCCTCAGCCCATCAAGCTCCCATTGCACCTCTAAAGTATTTGTGTGCTTTATTGGCTGCCATAACACTTCATGACCATTGTTCAGATTGCCGGCCACGGGGTGTGGGGGTTATTTTTGTGTGTGAGTTAAACCATAAAGCAGTTTACAAGGATCTGGTATTGGTTCCCATGGCTCAACCTAGGATCCGGCAGTGTAATTGTGTAAAAGGTCTTTGTAATTAGTCAAATTGGTGCCATAATACAAGATTTAATTGCTAAATTTCAGTTTTGCACTATTTGAGTTATCTCGAATGAGACTTGAGGTTTTTGAAAAGTGCTCAAATTGATTTCAATCGTGAGTGAAGTGTTATATTCTGTTGCACTCACCAGGCATTTAATGGAAAAAAATCAAAAATATACACCCGGCTAGAGCTCTAGTAGGACCTTTTAATTTATAAGATGGATTCTCAAAAAACCTAATTTATAGCATGAAATATTTCAGAAAAATAAAAAGTGGAAAAACAAAAACAGAGCATACAATAATATAAGTTCACAAATCATCATTACAAAACATAACAGTTATTTAGAAATATGTTTCTAAATAATTTATCAGTGATTTTTTTTCTCAAATATTTTTTTCTTTAACTGTATAGGAGAAGGCCGAGTTGGGTTCAGAAACTCACTGAGACCAAGTTACTGGGGTGGCAGAGTTTTAAACCGTTGGCTTCAATGGGTGGGTTTTCATGTTCTCAACAGAGAGAGGGCATTCACAAGTGCTTTTAGGTTGCTTAAGGTCATCAACATTGGCTGGAGAGAGAGATAATCGTAAAGAGTACTTAGTATCAGGGGAGATTAATGATTTTTAGGGTGGATAATAAGCAAATTGCAGGAAATTGGTGAATGTCAATAAAACCCATAACTCAGAATTGCTATAAATGAATGTCAATAAATCTTAATATTCAATACAAAATCGGTTGCATCAAGTCTGAAGATTCACCAGACAGATATAAGCCCTAAGCCTACAAAACACAAAATCTGTAATAGAAGCTGACTCAAAAAACTGGCGGTTTGCCACAGGAACACAGAGAGAGAGAGAGAGAGAGAGAGAGAGAGAGAGAGAGAGAATGATCAGGTGTAAATGTATGTTATAGAGAGTGAGATGAGGAAAAAAAATCAGTGGTTCAAAATAACAAAACAGAGGCTGCCATTAAAACCATGCCGAAAGCACCAAACAGTGAGAGCATCGGTATGAGACCTCCACCCATTGCGCACCACCATTCCCATCCATTCATCAATCAACACATAGGTTTGACTGCTCTTCCAATACTTGAATATGAGATTCCAAGCCCTCCCCTCCTTATCAAAGGCACACAATTCCAAACCACCTTCCTCCTCGACTCTCCTTATCTCTGCCTCTGTAAGGAGGGGGAAGATTTGGTTGTTTACTTGGGTCTTGGGGAGAGCAAGACGATTAAGGTGGGGTTCAGTATCGCTGGGCGTTAAAGTCTTATGGCAGACAGGTTGCAAAGCTTGTGCGCCAAGTTGGAGCATGGTGGCCAGCCACTTGCCTCTGCTCACGTTGCAGGCACATTCTGCAAGCATCAAAAGGTTTCTCCTGTCCTCCTCCTTTTCTTCCTTCATCTTCATCTTCATGTTGCAGAGAGAGAGAGAGAGAGTAGTTTGCTGAAAGGGTTAACAGTGAGAGAATGGGTTTGCTCACAGGGTTAACAGTGAGAGAATGAGTTTGCTCACAGGGTTAACAGTGAGAGAATGGGTTTGCTCACAGGGTTAACAATGAGTTTCCTTATTTAAGAGAGAGAACGGTTTTCCTTCCCCGCCTTAGAGAGAGAGGGAGAGGGAGAGGGAAAGGGAGAGGGAGCGTGTGTTGTTTGAAGTTGAAAGAGAAGAGGAACTCGGAAAAGGAAAGTTCAGTTTAAGAAGAATCGAAACTTGCCACATTGATAGCGGGATATTAATTAATTGACATTAACTCAAAAGATAATTTGGTTAGTTACTAGAACTTGTAGACCCTTTGGCAACGGTCCAAATTTGGGTACGAGGTGTCCCACTAAATTGTCACTTTTGATAAAAAAATATGGGAAAATTTCCAATACAACCCTAATTGTAGACCTTTTTTCTATTTTTTTTTTTCAAGCAGTATAAAAAATTTCTTTAAGGATTTCACCTTATCTCGCAATTTCTTTTATCCCTCTTTTATTTACTTTTGACTATTAAAATTAACCTCAATATATCTTTTTATACCATTTCATCTCCAAAACTTTTTTAACCCTCTTTTTCCCATTCCACCCGTTAAAAAAGTTTTTAGGTTGAAATGGTATAAAAAGATTTGTTGGGGGTAATTTTTATGATAAAAAATTGATATAAGAGAGGAAAGCGTATAGTGAAATCTTTAAGGGTTTTTTTATGCCGCTTGAAAAAAAAATAGAAAAAAAGTCTAGTATGAAATAATACAAAAAATTAGGGTTCTATACGAAATTTTTCCAAAAAACATTATATTTTATTTTTTGAAAATGTATATAATGAGACCATTTACTTTTGATTCAAAGAGCTCACTGTTATCATTGATCGTTAGATTTGAAATCGTGTGGTTGAGAATGTGTCATTGTTTAGCAATAAAGTCCAAAATAAAAATTTTCGAATGTGGTGACACACTTTTGTCTATTGGATTTGACATCTAATAGCTAAAAGTGATTTGTGACTTTTTTGTATAAAAAATAAGAGAAAAGTTTATATAAAGTTGTGGCTCTAAACAATCAAATTTGAGCCTACCTCAAAAATTTCACTAGAAGATATTGTTTTGATGCCCAAATATCATCAAATTGATCATCTCGACATCAAGATGCATGAACATGAGAAAAAAATGGATTTCAAATTCTAGAAATAATGTATTTTGTAACACATTTTTTTTACCATCAATTTTCAATATTTTCAAGTTTTCATAGATTTATCGATCTACACTATTTTTTAAGCTTTAAATTTTATAAATAAATATGAAAATATATTTTAAGGCTATCACAAAGATTTCCAGTATTGAAACCATATTTCTAGACACTATTTGAAGGTATGCTCTAATTTGATTGTTTAGAGCCTAGGCTCCATACAAACCGCACCCAAAAAGTAAATAGTCTCTTTGTATACAATCTTTTTACTTTTTCTAAACGATCAATTTACAAATATATATCTATATATATATATATATATATATATATATATATATATATATATAATGAGACTATTTACCTTTAGTGCAAGGTAGTCACAAACAATCTTGACCATTGGATGTGAAATTGGGTGGCTGCATTTATTTCATTGACAAAGTTCAAAATTCAAAAGAAATTTTCTCACAATTTCTATATATATAATAAATTAAAATAACCAAAATATCCCTCAAAGTTTATTCGGATCTTTTGGTTATTTTATAGATAAAATTACATGTGTGTGTATATATATCTTAATGTTATTTTGATCTATACTCATTTTCTACCCATTATTATAATAATATCTCACAATTTGTTTAAATGACCAAGTTGCGCTTTTTTAGGTTTTTCAAAAATGTATTTTAGCATTCCCCAGCATTTTGGATTTTGAAAATCCAAATTTTATTTGAAAATTATAAAGTTCTCTTAAATAATGAATCTTAAACACTTTTATGTTTTTTTGTTCGCATGAGTATTTGACTCTATTTGACATGCCGCCCATTTCTCTAATGCAATCCTTTGGTAAGGCCAAAAGATTTTGTGCTCTTACAGGAGCATACTGTTTATTTACTCTCTTGGGATTGTACATAATGAGACCATTTACCTTTGATACAGGGAGGTCATAATTACTTACAATCATCTGATGTGAAATCTGGAGGAAATCTGGAGGTCATAATTACTTACAACCTTCCAATGTGAAATCGGATAGCTTAAGTGTGTCACAAAATTCGAGAAATTGGAGAAAAAATCTTTAGAACTTTGAGCTTTGTCAATGAAATAAATGCAGCCACCTATTTTCACATTCAATAGTTAAGATTAATTGTAAATGGTCTCATTATATACTTTCACTTCTTCTATTTTTTCAAGCAATTAATTCCTTTTCCTTTTTAGAGCGTTGACTACTAAGATGAGTAAAGATCATCCCCAAACATTGAGATCGTAATTTTTTTTTTTTTTTTGGCGTAAGTCAGTCGGGGAGAAGTCCCCTTACTTGTTTTCATTAATAAAAATGGACAAAAAACAACTCAAAGGGTTACAACTTTACAGTATGGAAATTGAGCCAAATTATGAAGTAAAGGCATGGAAATGACATCTTGCAATCTAGAACGCCAAACTATAGTATCATAGAAAAATATCCCCCTATTAGCAAGTGTATACGCTATGTTGGCTTCACGATAGATGTGAGAACTGAACCACCTATGATTTGAAAGGCTATGATGGCAATTGGCTACTACCGTGTGGAGTACCCATGGAGTTCTACAACACTCTTGAATAGTATTTACAAGCAATGACAAATTACTTTCAATTTTTAATTGAAAAACAATAAGACTTCAATAGCCAGATCAACGTCTACCTTCAAAACATAGAATTCTGCATAATTACTTGATGCAATGACAAAGGGAGAGCAAGCAGCTATAAAGGCCCAATAGCTGTCTATAACAACCCCATAACCACCTGCCATATCCAGAGGTCCCAAGAACATTAAATTTAAAACGTTGGGGGTGAGGGAAAGACCAAGCAACCGGGTTCAGATCCTAAAATTCCCCATAAGTAGGTCTTCACTCGTGGAACAAGTGTAAATTTCGCTCCGATAGGAGCAAATAATTCTTTCGATTGGAGATATACAATGTAGAGAGAGAGAGAATTAGACTTTCGAGGATGGATGCTTAATTCTGAGATAAATCACTCAGGAAAAAAACAGAAAACAAAATTGTGTAGGGAGATTGTAAAGATCATAGACTTCCAATGTCTTAACTTACAGGGAGCCAATGGGCTGGTCAGCCTGGCCCCATAGTAGCCCATACCTGGGCCACTAAATTTGACCTGAGGATAGGCCTCAGGCATGACATTTAGGGCCAGTTCTAGGCCACGGCCTGGCTGTCTGTTTTTAATGGGTGCAATTGGCATACGGATGCATCCGTAGCTGTAGAGGTATGATGCACCTTCAACTTTTATCATGGTATATAATTTTAATGTAGAATGTTATTAGGATTATCTCAAAATCTATTTTTATATCTAATTATAAAATTTTAAATTTCAAAATTGGTTAAAATCAAGTAGATCTATAAACATATGAAAATCTTGAAAATGGACGGTATAGATAATATGTTGTAAAATGCACTATTTTTTAGACTTAAAATCTTGTTATTTTTTATGGATATACATCTCGATGTAGAGATAATCAATCAAAGGGTTTTTCAACATTAAAGCTACCTTTTCCGATGGATTTTTAGGGGCATCTGTAGACATTATAAGATTGCATCCTTACATAAACTTTTTCCATTTTTAATAGTTTTAGAAAACCGAATGATTACTATCTACTGCACGGCCTGGACTAGTCCCATTAAGAAGGCCGGGCAAAGCCACCTAGCCTCTTAGGCCCCATTTGGTTCCCTAGATATGGGAATACTAGGGATGTGTATTTTGGAATTGGTATCTCCAAGAATTGGTTTTTTTTGGAAAATGGGTGTATGCTATTTTGGTAACATCTACCGAAGATCTGGAAGATACATATTCACTGTTTGGATTGTCTAGAAGATTGGATTGTCTAGAAGATATATTTTCAAAAAACTCAAAAACAATTATTATATCATTGTTTAAAAAATAATAATCATTATGATTATTGCACCTAAGAAGAATTTAAGTCCTTTTTAGTGTTTGTCTAAGTATGGACCAACCAACATAACAATGGCTGAGCACTCCGATTTGTGGAACCTAGCCACAAGCCCGCGAACCTTGACATGCACCTCGAACTCATCGTCGAGCACAGGATCACCCCTCACCACCCACAAGAAGCTCACCTCCAAACCCTCAAGCCCTTTGCCAATCTTTCTCATCTGAGCCTCCTCAGGATGAGCTTGTGAACCAAATGTTACATATAGCACCAAGCCCTCCTCCGTGTCAAGCCAATCCAAACACTCAGCCCGCTTTGTCTCTCCACAATATAAAGATGTATTGATGAATAAAGAGAAAAATTAGAAGAAGATAGTTTACGCATTTTGTATACTAAATTAGAATACAAAAATCAGACTTGGGTTCAAGTGGTTGACTTTGGCAACGTTTTATTTCAAATGCGGATCGCCTGATTTTGTTGCTGTTTGGATCGTCCAAACCATTCCTGCAGACCGATTTTTTTATGTTCCTTTAAAAAGAATCATTTTTTTAGGGTGTGGTTTCTATAAGGTTGCAACCTTAAACAATCCAATTAAGGTGCACTTCCAAATTCTATCATAACATGTAATTTTGGTGTAAGAAATTATTAAGATTATCTGAAAATCTATCTTCATATCTAATTATAAAATTATAAGCTCCAAAAATAGTTAAAATTAAGTAGAACCACAAACATATGAAAATCTTGAAAATGGACGGTCTAGATATTACATTGTAAGATGTACTATTTCCGGGACTCAAAATCTGTTTTTTGTCATATTCATACATCTCTATGTCGAGATGATCGACTAGAGGGTTTTTCAACATTAAAACAATCTTTTCCGATGAATTTTTTTAGGTGCATCCGTATTTCTACATTTTAAGGATGCAACCTTAAAAATTTCATTCTTGTAGTTCAATATCTCATTCAATAATTTTTGTTATGGAATCTGTAGGAATCCATTATGAGTTTTTAATAATAAATGATTAGCTATAAAAAGATTTTTTTAAGTGACTGCAACATAGCTAAGAACTCCTTTCCTTTTTTATCCCCTTTTTTTTAATAATTTGATATGAAGACTTCCCCCACCTTATTCTATTTACAACGACGATATCATTTATTGCTTTATAAAATCAATAAAGCATTGTACATTGAGCATGTTGTACATCGAGAGAGAGAGAGAGATTTTAGTACCACCGCGAGAGCATGTTTTACATTGAGCCATCTTCAAGCATCAATCTTTTCTCTCTAGTTTTGATGGCATCGACAAAGATGCATTTATATAAAATGAAGTCAAGAAAACCGCATACAATTAAATGCATACTAAAATGACCAAACTAACATGGCATTCACTTCACTGTTTTGTTTCAGAATGCTTTTAGGGTTATCACTTTCTGGGATTTTTTCTGTTTGCCCTTGTTTAAGAAGTGTTCACAAAGTGATACTCTTCAAGTATTCTTCCATAGGTAACATCAGGGCCTGTCTCGAGAATTCTTTCGGATTCTCTCGGTGTCATTCGCTGGGAGCACATTCTAATCCTTCCAAAGAATGTTTCATAGCAGACTCCCTCTCTTTCTCTCTCCAATGCCACCCTTGAGCACGTTTTATGGGGAATACTCTAGGGAGGTTTCGGGGTGCCTTTTTGAACAGGGTGGTATTCTTATTATTTTGGAAGGTAATGAACAACATGGTAAAATTGACTATCAAAAGGGCAGGAGGAGAGCAAAGGTCTTTTTTTTTTTTATTCGAGTAGAGGTCCACAGGGTTTACAAAGAACTACGTCCTTTTCCCTATTCTAGGGTGTTGGTGGGCCCCGGTAGAATCAACTGGGTGGTCACACCCGATTATGTAGGTTATGTTAATTTCAGATGCAAATGATTGAAGAATGAAATCAAGTATCTATATGAAGTCATTGCATTGCATGTGTTTTAGGTCAGAGGAACCTTTTAGGACCTATGTCGATCACTCAACTCTTAAATCAATCAAACCCTCCAAAAACTGGCTACAGCCATCAAGTGATAGAATTTTTGCACAAAAAAAGCACATCCCTGTATCTTTTCATACATATAAATCACATATCACACTCGCAAATGAATTCTCATGTTCAACTAAGAAATATAACTAACCATATTGCAGTCTATCAAAGAACAATGAAGGAATAGCTGAAAAGTAATTGGCAAATTCAACCAAAAACAAGCATGCAACCTCAAAACTTAGCCACGTGAAGGTGAAAACAGAGAAAGAAAAATTGCATAAACAATAGCTATAAAGAATGAACAAATCCTGATTGCAATGTCAGGACTTAAGGATCCCTGTTTACACCATCTGCAGGAACAAGCTTAAGCAGCTTGGCTAGTTCATATGACTTGAACTCCCTCCCATAGCATAAACTAAGATCCAGAGCTGTCTTTCCATCCTACAACACAGGAGAATGGAGCGGGCAATGAACACTGTTAGATCTTATCCAAACAGGAAATGCAACCACTACAAGTATGAGTGCGCAAGAAAAACAAACCAAGGCAATAAACAATAACAAGATGGTTTACTACAGTGGAGAAACACGATGCTTTTTATTGCTAGAGACCATTGTTATAAAGGTTTCACAGTAGATGATGTACCAATTTCAGGGAGTGGAACTGCTGGTGAATCTTTCAACGATTAGATGGCAAACTATAATTTGAGAATACTAGCCTAGAGGATCAGAGGTCCATCTCAAGGATCAATGCCCCAATCTTCAGTGCCTGATATCACGGAACCTCATTTGTTGTTTTTCTTTGTTGATAATGGAACTTGATCAACTCACAAGATTTAGATGAAAGAAAGTTTACAAACAACAGACAGCTTGAGTCTATACGGATGGTGCACTGATTATTTACAGCTAAAAATGGATAAATTGCCAAACCAAATTTTGCTAGGTGGAAGACAATAAAGCTAGGTCATGAGAACAGCAATATGCCGCAGCCCTGCACTAAAGCAAGCAAACATTTCCAGAGATTTACTGCTCAAGATACAGGAATAGGACCAAAGGAGCCTGAAGGCCTGTTGGTGGGTGTGGAAATCATCATTGGCACCAAGCAGTCAATGCTGCGCGAAACCTAGAGATGCTAGTGCATATAGTGTAAAAGTTGAAAATGGAACCTTCATGCGATAGATAGCAGATGCTGTCAGACCGCTATTGTTCACATGAGCAATGGCTTTGTGTTCTGGTAACTGTATATATTCCTTATCTATTTGAATAAAAATAAGGGAAAATTATAGATACCGCACTTGACCCAACTTTCTCGGCATCCACACACACCGCCCCCAAAAAAAAAAAAAAAATTACTGTTTAAACACATCACTAACCCCTCAACATTGGGTTTAGAGGGAGTCATTTCCATCATAAGAAAGTTACATTTTTACTTGGGGGTTGGATGCAATTAGTGATGTGGTTTAGGTATTGGGATTGGGAGAGGGCATGCCTAGAAAGTTGGCTCTTGGGGGTATCTATAATTTTCCCTAAAAATAATGCATCCAGTTTCATTAGTTCGAATGTAATAATACAATGGTACATTGAGCCATCTTCAAGCATTAGTTTTTTCTTTCTATTTTTTGATGAAATTGACAGAGATGTATTTATATACAAAACTACATACAATTAAATGCTTGCAAAATGACAAAACTAAAATGGTCTGTAAAACACTCATAGAAACCAAGTTTGCCTTCAACAAAAAAGGGATTAATTTTCTCAAAGAATAAAGTGGGAAGCCCCCTAGTGGGAGACGAGAGAGAGGCGGAGGAGGAGGAGGAGGAGGAGGGAATGGGGGGGGGGGGGGGGGGGGTAGTGGGGGGAACCTGCAACAAAGCACATACATTTGAAAAATATGCTCAAAAATGGGTCTGGCTGACCAGCAGACCTCCCCTGGGTGGGCGGGAGGCAACCCAACCCAGGTCTGGAGCCGTCAAATGGAACTGGCAGGACAAATTTGGGTCAGGTAGGGGTTGACCCAACCCAACATATTTACATATAATACATAAATATTAAAATCATATTTTAAATATAATATATTAGTATGGTTCAATATCTTGACCAGGAACCGACCCAACCCGTATTAATCCAAGTCGGGTCTGAGTCCAACATGGACCCAACCCCTGTCTGCCTCTAACTGCGGACCTAGTTGGGTCAGGGTCAACCCTAACCGGACCTGACCCATTTATAGCCTTATTCAGAAACGGGGTAAAGTGGAAAGGGGAAAATTTTGGAGCCATGTCTTCAAGCATCAATTAACCTGTGAGATAAGGCAGATGCAGGTTTTACAAGAAGATGGTTCTGGGTTTATGCATAAATGGAACACTTCAATGATAATGAAATTCCAGACAAACAAGTCAACACAAGATTCTCAAGTACAGGCACACTTGTTACTAATAGTGGTGCCAAGGAATCATACTGGAATGAGTTAATAGCTGCATCAAGTGCTGAAAATGACTTGCAGTCGTAATCTGTGGAAGAGGAGAAGCTATGAACATGCATTCTTTTCACTAACAAAATCACTAATAGGTCAACCATGAGTCTCACTACCTAACAAACAAGTTGGCCAAGATCATTCATGTGAAAGACATTTTGGAAAAGGACATCCCTTGGCTAAATGTTTTCCTCTTTAATTAAATTTTTATTAACCAATGAGGATAGTAGACCTGACACAATCCACTTTGTAAAACCATAAAGATACATTACGGATAGAATACAGAAATAATTCCAATGTTCACAAAGACACGTCTTTCAATACTTCATCTGAACCAGGGTATCATTCTACCGAGTCCCAAGCTCCAACATGTTAATCTTAAAAAAGGTTTAACATGAAAAAGAGAGAGATCTGCATATGACCTAACTTCAACATCTCTCTAGGACATGCTCAATACCTCAAAAGCCATTGCACAAGGTTTCATGTACGCATTAACACATAAGATCATATCATCAGCTTACTAATGTAATCAGGTGCACGTCAAATAAAAATAAGGAATCATCTGTCAAATAAGTGATAATACTATCAATTACGTTGAGACTGCATCATACAACAGTAAAGGGTAACTTCAATTTCATCGTATAAAAGATGGAATGCGAGAAACTGTTTTGAGCACTCATCTCTCTGCGTGCTGTTGACTTTCTGCAAGTAGAACCTAACCCATATGGCTTCGAAAAAGTTCCTTGCCTTACTTTGCCATTGGATATTTTCCATGTTATAAGGAAACTGCTATGTATCCTTTGGATAGTTCCATGTCCTTCCTAAGATAACTTATACGCATCACAATTATTATTTGACTCAAGTGCTGCTACCATCACAACCATCAAACTTAGGTAAATAAAAAGGTGCAAAGCAAGAAATTTATGATGAGAAGTAAGACAGTAATCTCACCTTGGTTCTCCTTGTCTTATCGGCTCCATTGACCAATAGTACTTTGGCTATATCCCTACACCGACTTTGGATTGCAACATGTAGAGGTGTCCAGCCATCCTAAAAGAGTAATTGAAAGGGAAAAAAAAAATTCAGACTTTAAATTTCAGTACACAACTAGAATTCTCCATTTTCAAGAAATGGAATAAAAAATCCACCCACTCACATCATCCGCAATGTTTATGTCAACCTTATATTTGATCAGTAGTTTAACGGTCTGCATGGCACCAACTTGAACCGCATAGTGTAACAATGTAGCACCATCCTGTTATGGAAACTTTGACATATTTTCAATTGAGACTAAATAAGGAAGCTCAAGACAAATATGGGAACATTGGCCTCACCTCATCTCTTACATGAGGATTTGCACCAGCCCTGAGAAGATGACTAATAACCGCCTCTTTTTTTGCTATAACTGCCTTGTGAAGAGCAGTAAAACCATCCTGTAACGCAAATGCTACTATTGCACCAATTCTTGAATGGGAGATTGTTCAGGACAAAGCTTGAAGAAGATGAGACTACCTTATCAACAGCATCAACGGAGGCATCATCAAGTTCCAGTAACTTGTCCATGAAAGCTATTTGCCCAGATGCTGCAAGAGTATGAATGGGGCTCCATTTTGGCTGCAGCACACAATTAAGGAAATTAGAGTCTAAAGGAATGTCAGTTATCTTAATTTCAATGTTACTTCGAGTGAACTTTCGTATTACTCATGTCAGAATCATTCTGAAAGTACAGTTAGAATTCATGTAACATGAAAAAAGGAATGAGATAAACATAAAAATTGGATGCCATCTCCTAAGCTTCCAACCCATACATGCAGAGCTAGAAAGCAGATATATTTAGCTACATAAGACAAGAAGTTGGCGGGATGATTATGAAACCCACCGTTGATATTTTATTGAGAACAGGAGCCTCATTGTTCTGCAAAATAGCAATTTCTTCAGGTTCCAATAATTGCTCCACCTCTGTATGCATCAAAGGAATATCAGATTCTTTATCAAAATGGAGGAATAATAGAAGCTTTACCAAAACAGAAATAACACAAAAGCAAATAAAATTGCAATTTGAGGCACAAATAAAGACAAAGTATACAAGAAATCTATGCTTGTTTAGGACTGTTAAAATTATTTTTATCTAAGTTCTAGGACCTAAGTGTCCTTTCATATTTTGTACGGGCAGTTTTGCCCTTTCATATTTTTTAAAAATATTTAAGTGGTTTAAGAGGTGCATGAGTGGTTAGTTTTGAACCTCATGTCACTCTCTTCTCTCTCTTCGTCTCTCCTATCTCTTCTCTCTCTTCTTTTTCTTTTTTCCCTTTTCTCTCTATAGATAAGCTGACATGGTATTAGAGCAAATCTATTCTTTCATCTTCCCTCGTCTCTAAACTCTAAACTTTCATCTTTCCCTTTCTCTAAACCCTAAACTTTTGTATTCCCCTTTCCTTTCCAAAACGAAAAAAAACAATAAACTTTAACCCTGTTGATGCCGATCTTGTCAAGGGATACCCTAGATCTAAACCCTAGGGTTTTGTGTGCAGAAGATCATGTTGATCTGCTGCTAGTGTGACGATGCTGCTGTGTGTGTTTTCTCTTTCGAGATTAAGATCTACAAAGAGGTCATGACCTAGTATCAATAATGGCAGCATGGTGATGCTAAGATATGTTTAATGTGATGCCCTAATTCGTTCAAGTGTAGAACGTGACCTGATCCAAATGATAAGCATCTCTTCCCTCTTTATGTGGTTTCTAATATTGTACTAAGTGACTAAAATTTGACAATCCTGGTTGCCCTCATTCCCCTTTATTTTATATACTCATGGATAAGGAAATTAAACCTGGAATCCTTAGTTTTCCTAGAAGATACAAATGATCTCGTTAAAATTAAATGAGCCTAATTATGTTGTATGGGCCCAATCTGTTAAAGCATTTCTCGATGCAAGAGGAAACTAAAATACTTAACGGAAGACAAGCCTAGTAAATTTGATAGTCGATATGAAAACGGATGATAAGAATTATACAATCATGACCTGGTTGTTGAGTAATATGGAACCCCAAACAAATACCAATGTGATGTTTCTCGATACAGCTCAAGAAATTTGGGACATTTTGAAAGAAACGAACTCATAAGATAAAGGTATATGAGTTGTTTTAGAAGATGTTTCAATTGCAACAAGGTAATAAAAATGTGTGACTATTATAGTACCCTTAGGGATATATGGGAGAAGTTGAATTTATATCAACTTATATCTGGTGATGTGGACTTACAGAAGAGGCAGCATGAAGAAATTAGGGTTGCGAAATTTTTATGTAGCTTTAATCCTGAGTACCATTCGATACGTGAACAAATCTTGGTAAGCGATGAACTCCCATCTCTCACAAATGTTTACACGCACATTCAATAGGTCAATATATCTAGTTCTCCCACTGCTTTTGACTCGAATAAAATTGATGGATCAATCTTGAATACAGTTGTAGGGAAGGCGATGGAGGTCGAGGACGTAGTCGTGGCGCAAGAAGAGAATGAGCTAGGGGTGATCGTGGCAGGGGACTAGGAACTAACAAGTGTACATATTGTGGGCGTACAAATCATACAGTTGATAAATGTTGAGACAAGGTTGGTAAGCCTGCGTAGGCAAACCTAGCTACTTATACACATGAGAGTGATGACCTTTATCTGAATGGGCCCAGTGATTGCCAACAACAATCGGATTCTGCCAGTGACTCTATTGTGCTTCCCAAAGAAGAATATAATAAACTTGTTAAACAAGTACATCAATCTACGGTTCCCTCTTCCTCTTATACTGCCATCCTTGCCAATTCAAGTACTATTGTGCTTCAAGCCTCTCAGAAACCTATACCTGAGTTATTGACTCAGGAGCATCTAATCACTTTACCGGTGAGTCCTTTGTTTTTACATCTCTAATTAAATGTATTCCTAATTCCTCTGTTACTCTAGCTGATTGATCAATATCCAATGTGACAGGCCAGAGTACAGTTATGCCTACTTCTTCCCTTTCTCTATCATCTACATTATATGTACCAAAGTTCTGTTTCAATTTATTATCCGTGAGCAAATTAACAGAATTTATTCATTACCATGTAACCTTTTATCCTTCTTCTTGCGTCTTTTAGGAACTAAAGACAGAGAGGACGATTGGTGGCAGGTATCATCAGGCGCCCTCTACAACTTAGATTACGAACTTATTGATGTTGTTCTTCACTTTGCTAATTTTCCTTTCTTATGGCATTAATGGTTGGCTCATCCTTCTCTCAATAACTTGAAGCTATTAGTTCCATCTTTGGAGTTTACATCTGCTTTATAGTATGAAGCTTCAGTTAAGAAAGCATCATAGGGTCTCATTTCGTCCTAGAGTTGACAAATGGAGTCTTGTTCCATTTATAGTGGTTCACTCTGATATATGTGGTTCAGCTAGAGTACAAACTTTGTATGGTCATAGGTATTTTGTAACTTTTGTGGATGATTATTCACAAATGAATGGTTATATTTAATAAAAGAGATATATGAGATTAGCTCCAATTTTCAATTGTTTCACAAAGATATCCAAACTCAATTCAATAAGAATATGTATATTTTACGTTCTGATAATGCTTAAGGGAATCTTTCTAAAAAATTTTATTTTGCTCAAAATGGGATTTTTACACCAAATCTCTTGTGCGCATACACCTCAACAGAATGTGGTTGCTGAAAGGAAAAATCAACACTTACTTGAAGTAGCTCGTTCTTTAGCCATTAATATCCATGTTCGAAAGGTTTATTGGGGAGATGCCTTGCTGACCTCATACTATTTAATTAATCATATGCCCCCTTTAGTCTTAGATGGAAAAATACCACACTCAGTTCTCTTTCCTAATATTCCACTGGTTTGTTGTTCCTCCATGAGTGTTTGGGTGTGTTTGCTTTGTTCATATGTTATGTGTTGGTAATGATAAGCTAGATCACCAGGTTGTCAAGTGTGTCTTTCTACGGTATTTATGCTTCCAGAAGTGTTATCGTTGTTATCATCCTAGTTTACGGAAGAAATTTGTTTGTGCCGATGTTACCTTTCTTTAAGATACCCTTTATTTTTCAAAGAGAGTCGTGTGCTTGATATAGATATTTCTTATCGTGCTTCTGAAGAAGTCTCAAAGTCCTTGCCTTCTATGATTCCTCTTCCTATTTCTATTGATATTTCTTTTTCACCCCAGTTACGTGAATCCACTGAATCTAGTACATCTACACATCATGTTGTTCCTCAGGAGCAGCCTATAAAGTTTTACACTAGAAGAAAATGGACATCCCCTACCAACTCAGCTAACCACTCAATCATCATCTTTGTCTACTAATCCTTCACTCTTGTGATGATATACCTATTGCCATCAATAAAGTTATCAGGTATTGTATTCAACATCCGATAGCACATTTTGCTACCTTTACAAATTTGTCTCCATCATATCGAAGTTTGTTTTAGCCATTTCATCTATTTATGTTCCTAAGACCTATCAAGAAGCACTGTTTCATACCAGGAGGATGAGAGCAATGGAAGAGGAGATGGATGCACTTCATTGAAATGATACATGGGAACTCACTGAGTAAGCAGCTGGAAAAAGGTTGTTGGGTGTCAATGGATCCATACAGTCAAATATCAACCTGATGTCACTGTCGAAAGGTTAAAGTCAGATTGGCAGCCAATGGATTCAAACAAACATTTGGCATTGACTACTTTGAAACCATTTGCCCTTGTTTCTAAACTTAATTCAGTTCAAGTGGTTATATTAATGGCTGCCAACAAGGGATGTTCGTTGAGGCAACTTGGTATCAAGAATGCTTCTCCATGGTGATTTAAAATTGGGCAGGTTCACCATCTAACAAGTGGTCTACCACAGGTTATTGTACATTACTACATTTATTGGCAGAAACTTAGTAACATGGAGAAGCAAGAAAAAAAAATGTTGTAGCTAGATCTAATGCAGAGGCTAAATATAGAGCAATAGCATATACCACATATGAATTGATGTGGCTGAAAACATTGATGCAGGAGATGGGTTTAGTGTTGCTAAACTTGTGAAGATGTATTATGATAATAAAGCTGCCACTTATAGAACAAGTAATCCAATGTTTCATGAAAGGACCAAGCACATTGAAGTAGGCTGTCATTCTATCCAAGAGAGAGTTGCTAGTAGTCAGGCGTCTACTCTATATGTGAAATCTAAGGACCCAGCAGGCAAACATCTTCAACAAAGGCCTTGGTCATAATATGTTCCAAACAATTTGTTCCAAGTTGGGCATGGGTAACATTTATGCTCCACCTTGAGGGGAAATGTTAAAAGTCCTTTTATCTAAGTTCTAGGATCCTAGGGTCCTTTCATTTTTTGTATGGGCAGTTTTTCCCCTTCATATTTTTTCGTAATATTTAAGTGGTTTAAGAGGTGTGTGAGGGGTTAGTTTGAACCACATTTCGCTCTCTTCTCTTTCACTCACGTCTCTCTCTCATTCTTCTTTTTCTCTTTTCTCTTTTCTCTCTAGATTCTCTGACAAGGACAGTTCCAATGTGTAGTGTAATACCGCACATCCAATAGGGTTCATCAAATTGAAAATAAATAAAAAGTAGAAATTAGTCAAGATTTTCTTTTTACGAAGAGTAACTTTTGTATAGAAAAAAGAATTTACATTTTACTAAAACTAAAGACGGCATCCCACAAGTTGGGCCTTAGACTACAATTGTAAAGCAGATAGAAGAAAAGAGAGAGAGAAAAAGAGAGAGAGAGAGAGAGAGAGAGAGAGAGAGAGAGAAGTAATACTAAGGAGAGAAACAGAAAATGAACTGAAAACCCAAAAGAAGAACTCAAAATGGTGTGCAACAGGATCCCACTGAATAGAAAGAAACAAACTTAACAGCACTAGTGTAGACAAAGTTTTTCTTGAGCTTGAAGAAAACTTTAATAGTGTGAGAAAGAGGCGTAACTGTTGGAGCCAATCCCTGGCTTGAAGGTCCACGACAGCCTCCTTGGAAGATGAGGGCAGGGGCTCTGATAGGCAAAGTAAAAGGAAACTGTTCACCGAGTTTTGGGGGAGCTTTCAGTCACGAAGCAGATCGCAAATCAGGGGAACCTTCTGTCCTCAACAGAAGGAGCTTGTAATTTTGAGGGTGGATAAATTGAAGGAGAAGGGGCATAGGGAGAGATAATGGATGAGCAGAAGAAGTTTAGGGATGAAGAGAGAGAAGCGGGGGTAGAGGAAAAGAGGGGGAAAGGGAAAGAGAAAAGGGAAGACGAGAAGCCTGGTATCCTACCAAAGAGAAGAAAAGGGTAAGGGGCTAAAGAAGGGGAAACTAGAAAGATAGAAAGAGAAAAGGAGGTGAGAGAGGAGAGAGAAGGAGATAGCCCAGCGCAAGAGAGTAGGAGAGAACCCAGCATAAGAAAAAGACCTTTATTTTTTTCTTTTTTTTTCCTTTCTCCCTTTTTTTCCTTCTCTTTTTTTCTACTCCATCCCCTAAATAGTCCTTTGATTCCCCCTTCTATTTTTTTCATGTTTTTTGGGGGGGGGAGCGGGGGGATTTAACTATAGAGCGACAAGAGAGAAGAGAGAGATTAGAGCAAAGAGAAGAGAAAGAGAGATTAGAGATTGGTGGGGTGGGGTGGGGTGGGGTGGGGTGAAGCATACCTGGTTTGAGGGGCTGAGGAGAGGACATTCCTCTCGTAGCAGAGCCAAAAATAGTGAACAATACCCCATCTTAGGCTAGGGGAAGGGGAGAAGGACAGAGGGATTACGGTGAAAGTGCTAAAGATAGAGATAGATGTGGGCTGCCATAGAGTGAAAGGTCAGGGGTGAGACAAGAAGACCAAGAGAGAAAGAGGAACCTGAAAATAATGCCCAGAAAAACCCTTTTTGTGTTCAATTTTCTATTTTTTCCTTTCAAGGCTATTCTCCACATTCTTCACTTTTTTCTTTCTTTTTTTTTTCCTTTTTTTCCTCCTGTTTTGCTTTTCTTTTTATGTCCTCTTTTTTTTTTTTTCAAGATTTTTATTCCCATAATCCTTGTGAAATCCAAATGAGCTAAGAATGGTTTGCGACAATCATCGAAATAAGGATTATATAACTAGTTACGTCGAATATACCATGACATGGAACATAATAGCTCTTTTCACTGCACAAAGATATTGCAAAATAAGTTATAATATTTTTTTGAGCACTTGTGGTTCCACTCTTCAAAAGACATCTTTCCATGGCACGAACTTCCCTTATTTCCAAAGTTGTGTTTAGTCTAGTAGTTTTAAGAAGTCCAAATATTGACAATATCATAGTTTATATTGAGTAGGTAATGATCAAAAAGAAGCTTAGGAAACACCTGTTTTAGATTTATCACAGAATTTTCTTGAATAGCAAATAGTGTAAAATATAAAATTTACCCATTCTATAGAAAAGAAAGCTATCCATTAAATATTTCACACAAAAAGATGAATCACAAATTTGCGATTCCCTTGGGAACTAACAGCTAATTGCTCCGTTGAATTCATTAAAAAGGCATCAAAGAAGAGTACAAAGAGACTCACTTAAAGTCTTATTAAATATTTATCAGAAAATATTTCATTTGCTAAGGAAAAATAACTCCAAGGTTGTTCCGCTACAATGTCTCCTAACAAGAATATGACACCAAAATAATAAACCAGAGGAAAGAACACCAATTAAGAACAAATTCACCAAGAATGCATAATAATCAAGAGATTTTCAGTAAAACATGGGTTCGGGAAGAATTCCAGGCACTTGCAAGCAACGTGTTTTGTTTACATCCAACTTTACAAACAAAGAAGTGAACACTTCCAATAAGTGGGTTACAAAGACATCAAACAAATTCGAAGAAAAAGAAAAGATTACAAACATGAGACCCAGGGATCAATGTAGATCCCGTATACCTTGTGTTATGAAGCGAGGGAGTCAAAGTTGCTACTTTCTCTCCCTAGAACTCTGAAGGACTTCACTCCAGCATTTACTGGTTTGTTCTCTCATTTCTCGAAGAAGTACCACGACCTCTGTATATTGAAATTTTTATGTGAGTTGAAGCAGTTATCCTCTGAGCTATGATCCAAATTTGTGCTGGAATTCTATATCTCCTGAATGGTCCAAAACGGATCTTTTGTATGTTGAGGCACACTCTTATATAATGGGTGTCCAAGTAAAATTTCAACCTTTGACAAGTATAAATCCTCAAATATGATCTTTCTGGAGCATGTTCCAAACTAAAAACATCCAAGAATCAGTTCATGAGATCTCTTGCTCCTTTAGGCCTGAAATCCCATGATTTAGGGAATGGTTATGGTTGCACCAAAATGTGCTATAAATCTCAAGATATTTGAAGATCAAGTTACTTCCAAAACAATATTCACGGTTTAGAAAAGCTGCTGCTTTTTGTCTAATGCTTGATTTCTTTAACCCTATTTTTAGACTGTACCAGCGATCACTTACCCATATCATCTCCATGATATCTGGAACCAAATCAATCCACACTCTTCTACATTTTGAAAGAAATCTCAGGTCAAGCACCATAGAGATACACTTTCTAATTTTTCTGCCATCTCTCTGATTTCAGGATTGTATGACCATATCTTGCTCAAAATCCATTCTGCTTTTTGTCTAATCCTTGATTTCTTTAACCCTATTTTTAGATTGTACCAGGGATCACTTACCCATATTATCTCCATGATATCTGGAACCAAATAAATCCAAACTCTTTCTACATTTGAAAGAAATCTCAAGTCAAGCACCATAGAGATACACTTTCTAATTTTTCTGCCATCTCTCTGATTTAAGGATTGTATGGCCATATCTTGCTCAAAATCCATTCTAGAAATATTCTCCAGGGTTCCATGATTGTGCTAGAAGAAACCCTGATCAATTGGAACTCACAAACATGAGAAATCATCAAAAACTGAGTTTTCTGCAAAGGCAGAAGGCTTCTGCTGAAAAGGCGGAGCAAGGCTGCCGCAAAAAGACAGCTACAATCTGGCAGCAAGTGAAGAAAATTAGAAAAACCCCTTCTGAGTGTTCAAAAATTATGACATTCTAACTGGATATTCCCGACACAATCCCAAACTTCTCCACAAAACTTCAGCTCAAAATTTTTAGTCACTTGATCCCACAAATAAATCCCAAGGTAGAACCTATTTTCAAGGCTGTTTTCTGCTTCATAAAACTGGGCCGATAATGAAGAAGAATTTGATTGACCCATCTAGAGGTATCCAAAAATATGAATTCTTTACAGTAGCTTTCCAATACCTTGAACTATATTCACATAAAATTTCAGCTTAATGAATGACCTCTTGCATGGGCAACTCAAGTATGCCGCAGAGCCTCCGAAGTTAATGAGATTTTTGTAGAAGTATCGAAGACATATACGTACCTTCGCAAAAAATATCAGCGTTTCCGTGAATCAAAGTCATTGTCAAATGAAAATAATCATGAACTTGTCTTCATAGGCTGCATTCCGCAAACTGATATTGTTTTCTTTCTGAACTCGATTTATTTGGACACCCTACACATGTCCAAAATTCATGAAATTTTCACTAAAGGTCCCCAAGACTCTCCTCTATCCGAATCAAAAATCCATTCTTGATTAGATGGCATTAAATTCACCTATTTGAGCTCATGGCAAACTCCACTGCAGCAGTCGGCTACAGACTGCAACAGCCGAGCACCTCCCGGTTTTGGATTTATTTGAACCCTCAACGTCATCCAAATTGAATAAAATTTTATATGTAAAATGCCAAGGAATTCTTCTATTAACCTAAAAAATGTGATCTTGATTGGAGGTCATTATAGTAACCTATTTGAAACTAGGGTGAACACCAGCAATCTGTTTACAAACTGCTACAGAAGAGGATTTCCCATTTTTCTTTTTGGCCTCCTCAATGATCTCTAAACTGACAAAGATTTTAGGAACCAAATCCCTCCAACTTAAGACTTTTCCCACTTTCAATTCATCTAACCCATTCGTAAGGTTGCCGAAGAGGCAAACTTGAAGTTTCCGTGGTTCTGCGGCACATTCATAGATGCCATCAAAACTCATCATTAATTAAGAAAAAAAAGGACCTTTCTTGGAAATACTTTTCTTAGGCGTCCACCAATTTTTTATCTCTCGGGGCACCATTCGACCTAAACTGCCATGTTTCCCGCAGATCAGTATTCACTCTGTGGCAGACTTATCCTGTTCTAAAGTTTGCTATGCTTGTGTAACCTCATTTTTCATTGCTTTCCTGGTTCTTTCCATGACCCTGGACCATCCAACATTACTTCTATTCAATATTTTTCCAATTTTTTAAGTGTCTTACAAAACACGCCCAAATAAAGGATCATATCAATGATCTTCCATATTTACCTAGTGGACTATACATGTTACAGGACTAATAGTAGGTTTGTGATTATCAACCCAAATGGCAGCAGGCTCAGGGATCTATAGGTTATGAAGCAATTGGTAAGATGAGCTGTGCTTCTAGCTTTTTTTTCAGAATGTTCATTTATATTGCATAAAAGAGATGTACAAAAAATGAGGCACCCCAATACAGGGCACCCTATACAAAAACCCCACAAGGGTCCAAAAAATTCTTTACAACAAGTAATTGAAGGTACAAGGAGAGAGAGCAGGGGAGAAGAGAGGAACAAAAAGGTTAAGGCCCAAAGTGGGGTTCAATTGGGCTCCCTCCTTTGCCAAAGAATCAGCCACAGAATTGGCTTCCCTATAGTCATGAATCCAAGAGACTCTCAAACCCCAGCATATGACAGTTATCTCTTCGAAGATGTAGTCAAGCCGCAATGGGTAGGACATGAGGTTGGATGCCTATGAGATGGCGTTCTTGGAATCTCCTTCCACAAGCTCAGGATTCCAATTGGGATTAAACTTGCGAAGGTCCTCCAACAGGGCAAGGGCCTCAGCAAGAGTAGAGTCCACAAAACCTATTGGTTCGGAGAAGGGCAGCAAAGTGCTATCGTCATGAGTTCTAAAGACGCGTCCTATTCCTGAGGGCCCAGGTTTGCCAAGGGAGCAACCATCAAAGTTCAACATAACTGAGCCTGGTTCTGGCGGTCTCTAGAGTGAGGCCTGAGAAATTATAGTGGTGGCCAAAAGCAAAAAAGTATCCCAATTGCTGTGGAGGTCAAAAAGAGAGAAGTCTTTAAAAAACTTGTGATTTCTTGCCCAAAGAGAGAAGGCTTCTAACTTTTTTGATCAAGGATGCTACAGTGGTTCGCTCACCCCTGAATATTCTACTGTTTCTTTCTCTCCAAATCAGCCAAATGTGGGCGGCCACTGAGGCGTTTCAAAGTATTCTCCCTGTTTTGGGCCAGGGAGTGGAAAGAAAGGCCTCAAACAGGTGCGGAATTGATCAGGGAGTGACCCATGGCCACTGGGAAAGTTATAGTAGATCAGTCCATAAGGCTCTGGCCAGGTCACAGTGGAGAAAAAGGTGTCCGTTGGATTACTCGGCTTTCATGCACATGACACATCCATTGGGGCAGGGTACCCCTCCTTTGAATGTGGTCGACAGTCAGCACTCGTTTGTAAAGTGCTATCACAGAACACCTGTATCCTCAGGGGAATAAGGGGGAACCAAGCTTTGGAAGTAAGGGTAAGGGGAGGGGAGGTAGGGTTGGGGTGGACTGCAGTTACGGATCGACAGAAAGAGGACACCGAGTGAGAAGCTTCCCGAGGATGCAGTTGCCCATTTAACCTTATCTTCCCCACTTGGAAGGAGTTCAGCCAAAGCTCTGAATTCTTCTAACTCATGTTCAGCTAGGAGCTTCCTGAAATTTGGTGACCAAGATCTAGACAACTCTGAGGCGATGAAATTTTGGGCCACTGAGGAATGGGCATCACAAGCTAGGAGGAAAAGGTTTAGGCAATTGGTCCCTGAAAGGAGTATGGGCAATCCAGGTGTCTGTCAAAAATTTTACTCTATTCCCCTCCCTTGGGCGGAAGCGTATATGTTGGAGGAATTGCTTTCTGCAGCCAAGGACCAACCTACAAAAGCCCTAGATATTGCCAGAAGACAAGGGTGTCAACTACGTACTATAGGTGGGAAATGTTGGGGCCAATGTTCAATAAGTCAGAGGCGGTGGGGGGGGGCTGGGCCTCCTATGCAGGCGCCCCAGACCCAAAGGCAGCCGGTGTTCTTTGAAAACAAAAATTGGATCCCTCACACCTCCCCCATTTTATTGTATATAGAATTGTTTAATAAGTTTTGTGCATAATATATTGTTAAAACTTAACACCTAAGCCTGAAAATTAGACCAAAAAAAAAAAGGTCATACTTGAAAAAATTAGAAGTGGTCATCTAAACAATTACAAATAGGAAGTGAAGTAAAAATAGTAGAGACATTGACCCTTTAATATATTGGGTTCTTATTAAGCCAAAAAATAATTCTAGGTAAAACATACATATCAAAATTGCAATGATATAACACAAAATCGAAAAAGGATATCACACATGCAATTATTTAATAAGCATTACAAATATTAAACTAACTAATAAAATAATTATGCTTTATGAATCATAAATCGAGAAAACACATTACACATGGAATTATTTAATAAGCAATTATTAAACTAACTAATAAAATAATAATTCAAAGAGATAATAACATATCTACTATATATCATAGAGTATCAAAAAAAATTACAAATAGCAAACAATAGCATCATTAGACATTAAGGGATAAAAATACAAATCCTAATGAAAACTTTGAAATATACCAACCTTCTTAAAGTGGACTCGACTTCGGGCCAAACTGAAATGCTTGGGATCCCAAATCTCCTCTTATACAACTCCTATAAACCTCAAAAAGATTGGAGATGAATATCCTTTAATATCGTGACCATTCGAGGATTTCCAAAAAAAATTTGATCTCTCAAAAAATCTTCAAATCTAGTTTTTTTCAAGTTGTTTCTCACTCTAAAGTTCACTGAAATTGTTTTTGGGTGCAAGAATGGTCATGCCCCCCCAAAGTCGATCATGGCGCCTAGTTCTGCCCGCCTAATAATGTCTGCCTTTAATACACCTAACCGTTTATTCCAAAAGTCTGCCTAGGCGGTCGGGCGGACGACTTGTCGTTCATTGGTTGGGGCCATCACTGCTGGATTGGAAGCCTCTCAGGAAGCCCACTTGGTAAAGCCTAGAAATGGTTGAGCTGAAAATTTCGACCACAATGGCAAAGAGGAAAAGGGACAACGGGTCCCCTTGGAAGAGACCCCTGCTGGCCTGGAAGAATCCCTTAGAGGATCTATTGATCAACACCAAGAAAACAAGATTGGATATGCAACCTCTAATCCAATTTCTCCATTTGGATTCAAACACCATTCTCCTGAGAGTCTCGTCAAGGATCAACCAGTCTACGTGGTTGTATGCTTTTTCACAATCAAGTTTAATGATAAGTCCAGGGATCTTGGAGATGGAGCGTGAGTGAATACACTCATAGGAGGGCCCCATCTAAGATCTGGTCATCCTTGACAAAAGCTCCTTGAGAACGGGAAATAACCCAATTGAGGAATGCTCTAAGTCTTGAGGCCAACACTTTGGAAAGCAACTTATAAGAACTATTAACTAGACTAATGGGCCTAAAATCCTTGAGCTCCTCTGCCCCTTCAATCGTTGGGATTAGGGCAACAAAAGTGGCATTCATGGCTTTGTTGATCACCCCTCTGGAATGAAATTCAGAAAGAGATGACATCAAGTAGGATGGTTTCCCATAAGGTCTTAAAGAAAGCTATTGGGTACCCATCTGGGCCAGGGACTCTATCAGGGATCAGTTGTTAATGGCTTTGAGAATTTCATCCTCCGAAAAGGGTCATTCCAGCTATGTAGATCTTTTGGGGGAAAATGGAATGAATGGAATTCCAGTTGTGGGACCACCTTGTGATGTTGAAGTCCCCCCCGAGACACCAAATTGGGGGGGGGGGGGGGGGGGGGGGGGGCAATGGAGGCTATGGATTGTAGTTCCGCCCAAAAAGAAGGCCTAAGATTGTCTGAATTTGGGCCAAGAATGGCGGTGCACTTCCACTGCAAACCGTCTGACAACCTAGAGAGAACTACAGTCGCGGAGAACTCACCTATTTTGGAATCTAGCAGGGAGTGTAAAGTGGGGTCTCAGAGTAACCAAATGCCTCTCAATGCCCCTAGAGCCTCGAGGGCGACCAAGTGCAAGGCCAGAGACCCCAAACGTTCTTGATTTGGGAAAGAGTCAGGGAAGGAAGCTTGGTCTCAATAAGTGCAAGGATGGATGGGGAATGCTTCGAGCTTAGGTCCTGGGCAGCATTTCTTTTATGTGGTTGGCCCAATCCACAGATGTTCCAGATTAGAATCTTCATGGGGCACGGAGAGAGAGGTAGTTGCACCTAGAAGTGCGCCTGGGAAGCTACCTGACCAGATGAAACTGATCGACCGGAAGTGTGAGGTGAGGTTCCGGAGGATATCCTTTGTCATAATTCACCCCAAAAACAAGGTTGGAGATGTTGGACAGCTCTCGTTTGCCCTTGGTCTTTGTTTTGGATTGGGAAGAAGCATATGCAGCGATGAAATCCTCCAAGACTTCCTTAGGGCCTTTGAATTTGAAGCCTATAACCTTGAGGACGTCAAACAAATATCCTTGGGCACAAACCATGTCCTAAACAAATACAGAATCGACATAGGCTGTTGAGTCTGCCAAGGTGCTCTCAAGGGAGTCTATAGAAGGAATAGGGTAATTTAAGTAATCATATGCTTGAGGGGTATTCTAGTAATTTTGGCTCATATCATGTATTTTGGTTATTTTCCCATATTGAATTTATCTTAGGGAAAATATCATATTAAATCCCCCTATGAATCCAGGTTCCAAGAGAAACCTCATAGTTATTTTGATTTCAATCAGCATTCTATCTGCTCTACACTTTTCACTCACTACTTTTCGTGCCACTTCCCTAATTTTCCATTATTCTTTTTTTGGGAAATTGTCCCATACAATATGCTGGGTTCTGTAGAATTCAAGGGGTTAAACCATCTTCTCCCTCTATCCCTTTCTCATAATCTCTCTCCTGAAACACTCTCCCTCTATCTGCACTTACTCTCTTTCTAAACAAACCCCCCCACACACACACACACACACAACAACAAAAAGAAAAATGAAAAAAAAAATCCTCAGCCTTCATTATTTTGTTTCCTCCACCCCGTGTAAACCCTAACCTAACACCATTAGTCCTAACATGAACCCAAAAGCTCCTCTCTCTCTACAAACCTAGAAGGTCCAAGGCCCCATTATTTTTCGAAAACTCCAAGGCCTTTCCCTCTATATCCAAGAAGTTCAACTCTCAATTTTCTGTTTATATTACCCAAACCAACAGCCCTTATCTCTCTCTCCACCCAAACTCAGATACCCCTAATAGTGCTGCCCTTTTGCACCTTACCTATCAGTGATTTATCTCTCAGCTCACCACTTAGATACCCCTAATAGTGCTGCCCTTTTTCACCTTCTTGTGATTTTTATCTTTCATCTCATTTTTTTATCTTACCATTTTACTTTGCCAAACTCCACGGGTGCTTCCTCTCAGCCAAATTCCCCTAAGTCCCTATCATCTCTCTCTATGACATACAATAACAATCATTCATTTATAGGGTTTTTGCCGGAGTATGGATGGAAGACAAGACACAGGAACCTTGGTAATCTTAATTTGTTTTCAATGATCAGCTACTAATTTGTTGAAATTCATTACCAAGATCAAATACTAATTTGAGAATGAGTATATTAGATATAAGATAGACCATTTTAGGTAATTATTTTTATTTTTGGGTATACAAAATTGAAAAAATTGCCAGAGCATAGAGATTTTTGAGAGCGAGGAAGTATACTCATCCTCATATTTTTCAATTCCTTGTTGGTTTATCCATCACACTGGTAGTCGGCATTCTAGAAGAAAAGCCAAAAGCGACTAGTCGCTTTCTCAAATGCCTCTTTACTATAGTCTAGTAGAGTTTAATATCCCGAATACCTATGTACTAGAATAGAGTCTTTTGCCTCATTCCTTAACCTCCAACGCACGCTATTAGGAATTATGTATAAAGATAAGGCCCATGAATTGTAGTAGAGAGAAAGATGAATCCATGATACAGCATAGAGATAGCATTTGAGAACCCACAATTATGTATAAAGATAAACCAATGAATTGCAGCCAATAGCAGAAAAATAGAGTTCACAAATTTTGGTGTAGAGAAAAATGATCAGGGTTTTAGGATGAGCAACCCAGCCCATGCTAGAGAGAGAATGAGAGAAAGAGAGCATACAAATTTGGATGCAGAGGAAAAGGATAAAGGTTTTTAGGATGAGCATAGATAAAGTGACAAAGCATAGAGTTTGGGTTGAGAGAAAGAATATAATGAGATAATGAGATGGAGAGAAAGAGCAGATTGGGGCCTTGAATTGGAAAGGAAGAAGTTTGAGTGAGCCAATCTTTGGAAAAAGTTAATGAGAAAATGACGAAAGTGGTACTGCAGCAGGTGGTGGTGGTGGTGGTGGTGGCCGGGGGGGGGGGGGGGGGGGGGGGGTGGGTGTATGCAAGGAGTAGTGAAAAACGAATGCCACTTGAAATCAAAACAATCAGGAGGTAGTTTTCAAAATCAAGAATTTCAGGGGGGAGGAATATGATATTTTCCCTTGACTTTACTTGAGACATGATTGATCAGACGATAACATACTGATTTTCTCTTAACCAACATTTGTACAATATAGAGGCATCCTTTTCAATTTGGTAATTCTAGAGGATACCAAATTACTTCTTGGCCCTTCAGAGCAGTCATAATTGGCTTGGTCACTCTAGAGGATTGCTAATTGGTTTAGTGTGTGCTAAAGACGTTCCAATAAGGACGGGAAAGGAACAAAAATCCAAAGTATTTTAGATTGCTTCAAAAGTTTATGGCTGTCACTGTGGTTTGTCAAGTGTATTACATGTGCACCTAAGAGAACATGAGAAGTATTATATGCCTGTAGAGGAGGCAGTTGCTTCATTTTAAGGAACACCGGTTAAATTGCTACGTGTACAGTTTTGTTCGATACAAATGTAACTTAGACTCTAGCACTATAGGGTTTCTGATATGTTTAAACACACCATGGTCACAACAAACTCGTCTGACACTTTAGAAATTTAAGCACTTCTACTGAACTTTTTTTAATGAAATGCCCATATGAAAGTACTAATCTCATTTAACATCCACCTCCCTCTTCATTTAAATGATACACAAAATTATCATGTCTGAAAGGCCAACCTTGGGGTTGGCATTTTCAGACACTCATATCCACATAAGAGGTTAGCATTTGTATCAGTGTTTTTTAAACATTGCTATGTGCCCTTCTATGAGTGGCAAAACAATAAATGATAGAATTCGGAATGAATATATCTGAAGGAACTTATGAGTAGCTCCAATACGCAATAAGATGAGGAAAGTAGACTTAGATGGTTTGGCCATGTGCAACATCAACCTAGAACAGCATCGGTTAGGAGGGGCAATTTGGTTTAAGTGAAAGGCTCAAAAATGACAAAAGGAAGGCCTAAAACGGCATGGATGGAAGTAGTGAAAAGAGATGTGGTGACTTATGGTCAAATTGAGGATATGGGCCCTGATAGAGCAGAATGGCGTGAAACTGGATTTATGTAGCGACCCTAAATAATTGGGACAAGGTTCAGATGATGATGATGATGATGATGTTAGTGCCTTTGTTGTAACTAATTATTCTAGAGTAAACTCAATTTCAATGCTTGTGTGGATATTGTTGGATGGGCTCACAAGGTTTTTCTAGCTTTATTAATAGTTGAAGCTAAGAGAACACAATAACTTTTTTGCGCTGATAAGGTAAGCATTCTACAATTTCAAAGTATTGTAGATGACAAACAAGAGAACTCAAAATTCTTTTTTTTTTTTGAGAGAAGGTAACTTTTAACAAGAGAACTCAAAATTCTTTTGCACATTTTGCCACAAAATTTTGAGAATCATGTTAAGATCCAGCATCCACATGAGGGGTGAATTTAGATGGGGGAGAGGTACAAGAGAAAATGGATACACAAGATTGGGAGAAGCTTGGCTTCCTTAAAGTTCCATGACCTCTATTATCAAGAAAAACCCCAATTACAAAGAATGCCCATTTCCTTGAAATGATGCAAAACTTTTTCTAAGGACTGGCCTAACCAACATAACAGAAAGTGTGTCTAAGGACTGTATGGGTCACACGCCAGCCAATTTGGGGATCAGGGAACCACCAAGGACCGTGTTGGAGAAGATGACTAATCCATAAAGGGATTAAGCTTCGCCACACCAGCAAAGGTATTTGTTGAAAATATATATGATGGCTCATTCACTTGTACAAGTGAATGAAGCACATTATGCTTTATCACTGACACTAAGAAAAGCCATTTCATAAACAGGTCCGTGAAGCCACCATCCAAAAGCAAATGGGAAATCAGATGCTTTGAAGGACACAGGTCTTGAAGGTTTGGGAAGATGGGATATAGTTCCAAACGTTCAGGAAACAAAATGCATATTGTATGCGCATATTATAGTTGCCCTAACGCAGTTATTTCATACCACATCAAAAGAAAAACGACTGGAATGAAACACTTCTTTCAGTGGGTTACCCATCAGTACTCATCTTAGCAAAATTAATATTTTGAAAGGAACATAATTTTTCAGGAGATAAAAGAGAGGAAATCATCAACATTTACAACAATTTGCTCAATTTTCAACTTAACAACCTCCATGCTCAGAATCAACAGCAATTTGGAAAAACCCCATTCGAGAAGTTCTCCAGCAGGGAAGAGTCCAACATTCTCATAAGGACACCAACTCCAATACACTATTCGAACTCAAATTATGCAAGCAAGTCGCAACCTTCTCCAAGTTGCAACAAAAACAAGAACAAAACAAAGGAGACGAAGAAGGCAAGTAACGTACGTTTAACAAGATTCCGGTACTCCATCTCCTGTGTTCGGAGACGCATGAAAGAAGAAGAAGTATCAATGGAATGAGTAGCATGGTCATCTTCTTCTTCTTCAACTTCTTCAGAATCAGAGGCAGTCCACTCACCATCATAATCAGGCTCCTCCCACTCCCCTTCTGATGATTCAATTGGATCGTCATATCTTCCTCTTCTGGCCATTGCTGATACTCGACAGCTGGAAGAGCCGCAGCAGAGAGGAGGACGAGGGATTTTGAGAAAAGTAGAAGGAAGAGGCAATGGGGGAAAACAGAAGGGAGATGGTGGCAGGGCTTGGATATGGAAAGGGAGGGAGGGTGCGCGCCCTGCGACGAACCACATCATTCTCCAATTACTTCCATCGCCAACAGCTCAACGATCATGCCATTTTGATACTTTTGCTCCACTTTTCAAATCCGAATATGCTACAATTGTAATATTTTTATGGGAATGTGTAATATGAGACTACTTGTTTCTTTTATGAATAATAAATAGGATACCACTCATTTTATGTACAAAGCGGTCACACTCATTTTTATCTATGTTGGGCATAAAATGTAATAATCACCCAATTTCAAATCCAGTGATGGGGACTTTGTGTTTCAAAAGTAATGATCTCATTGTATATATTTCCTATTTTTATTTAGAACAGAGATTGTGACTTTCCAGCTCAAAAATAAATGATCTCATTGTATATATTTTCTATTTTTATTTAGAAGAGAGAGAGAGGAGGGGGAGTGAGGGGGGGGGGGGGGAATGGGGAATGTTACGATATTTGGCTTGGTAATGTTAAAAATTATCCCCATTTCAAACTTTTTTTTTGTCATTCAAGTTATTTCAATTTTCATTACTTACCTAAAAAAAGGTTAGAAATTATGAAAGATCTTGTAGTTAAAAACCGTTTAAAATACAAATGTTAATGTTAGAATAGATTATGATTGTGTACTTATTAAAAAAATATTATTTTTATTAAAAATTACGTTAATAGTTAATTTAATTATAAGTAAAGACAATTTGAAAATTATTTATAAAAGTAAAATAATATTTTAAAAGCTAGTGTTATGGAATTTTATTTGTAAAGTGTTATTGTTCTTTAATAAAAATTTCAACTTTACACCTTATAAAAATGACAAAAAAATATTCTTTGTCATTTAGTGATATTTTTTCACATGAGTAAGGTATCACCAAAAATAGTTTTTTTAAAAAAAAGACATTGCATATTTAATAAAAGAAAAAATTTATAGAACCGAGGCTCTAAACAATCAAATTAGAGCCCTCATCAAATTTTTCGCTAAAGAAGTTGCTTTGATGTCTAAATATCATCAAATTGATCATCTTGCCATCAATATGCATGGATTTCAAGGTCTAGAAATAGTGCATCTTGTAACACATTTTTCGACCATCAATTTTCAAGATTTTCAAGTTTTCATAGAGTTTTCTATCTACACTATTTTTAAGCATTAAATTTTATAATTAAACATGAAAATATATTTTAAGGTTACATATTTCTCGACACTATTTGGAGGTGTGCTTTACTTTGATTGTTTCGAGCCTCGGCTTTATAACCCTTTTAATAAATCCATCATTCACAATTCGCTCAAATATTAACTCTTATAATTTGATGAGTTGTGAATAGCAGATTATCCCATTATCAAAATGCCATCTTTAAAAGTCAAGTTAATATTTCTGAATAGAAAAAAAAATATTTATTTAAAATTTGAAACAAAAACGGATATTTGGATCATTTTTGTTAAGGTGACTTAGGTAGTCAAGTTACCAAAAAAATTTCACTTATAAATAAAAATTTTGATGCAAATAGCGTTTCTATTTTTTTTATTTTATTATTTATTTAGAAGATTTAAGTTCTTTTGGTTTCTAGTTTTTTTAGGGGTATTTATGTCTCGTTTAGTGTAGAAAACTAAAGGATAAAACCGAAACTTTTTTTTAATGTGAATGGTTGTGATTTAGTTAAAGGATCTTAGTGAGAACTTACATTTTAGGACTATTTTCCTTTACAAATAAGTAATTCTTTGATCTAAAAAAATAATTAAAGATTATTTTGGGTCATGTAAAAATGTCGTTTTCGGGTAAATTTCTTGCAGATTTTAAAATGAGGGTATATTCTATCAATATTTATTTTTGTATTTTATTTCTCTGATTTGATTTATTTTTTGTCCCCTCCTTCCATGCGTCAAGTGGTAAGAAAGCCTCAAGATCCACACACCATGATACCATCCAATTATGAAACTTTTCAATTAATTGAATCAAATATTTGAGAGACTCAAATAAAATGAGGAAGAATAACATGAAACGGTAAAACTCATGTGAAAGAGGTAATAACAACCCAAAAATACCACAATTTTAACAATCATTTGTCAATAAGAAGATACACTAGTTAGAGTATGGGAAATACTATTGTTTCAGTTTGATTGAGAAATCAATAATTAAAATGGGTGTTCAAAAGTTCCACTAAAAGCAGGATATCAATTCGTCCTTTACCGCACCTGATGGAGACAACTCTCTCTTGTGCAAGAAAAGCCGACCAGCCGCAGTCCCGATCATAGTTTTTGCGCGAGGTCCATCAAAACTTCAAAGCTAAACACGATAGGGGTCTGCACCAAGGTGGTTGGTGAAATCAGCTCTGATGACCTTCTTCGCCTAAACCCCTTCTACCCTCTTCAGATGACGAAGCCTGAAGAGGAAGCACATGAGCTTTGCATTATGGTTAGCATTGTAGAAAATGACCCAGCCGCTCAGCAGCCACCGTCCCAAGACCGTCAAGAAACGGTCCTCACTCGATCAGCATACAAAACTCGAGTTCAGTCGAGGCATGCAGACCCCTTGCTGACCGATCTACCACGTGCAACTCGTCAAGTTCACAAGTTCTCAACTACAACTAAGGCTGACCTCCATGGAGAAACAGTTAGTGTAATGGTTATAAATGAACCTGACTCGCATGAAGACCGCATGAACAAATTCGAAGATATGGTGTGCATAATGATGGAGAAGATAGATCATATAGATGTCACACGACAATCAGCTAACCATGAGGTTAATTCCCATCACTCATATGGTGCACCTCCAAGGCAGCCCTTTCCTTCTGCCTCACATGACAATTTTGTCCCTCCCATCTCATAGGCAGACATCGATGCTATGGTTACCCATAGCTTACAGGACAGACAAATTCTGGGGATACATGGTGCAATGCCTTATCAAAGGCCGTACCCTTCATATATTGACCAAGTGTCGTTCCCTCAGATTACAAGAAAGGGAAGTTTCCCTTATTCAACAGAACCATGTCACCGAATCAGCATATCGCCCACTTCCAAGCAGCGTGTGGAGAGACAGCGGCTGATGGGAGACTCCTTCTCCGCCAGTTTGTTAAAACCCTTAATGGCCCAGCTTTTCAGTGGTATGCTCGACTTCCTCCAAACTCGGTGCATACTTGGGAGGAAATGGAAAAACTCTCCCACCAGCGCTTTTAGGAGGTTGAGAGAGAGGTTCAAACCATTGAGCTTCTCACCCTAACCCAAGACCCTGATGCGCCTGTAGACCAGTTCATATCAAGATGGAGAAATTTGGTTGTTCGTCATCCCAATCCTATGCCATAGAAGGAAGCATTTCAAACTTGTGTGTGGAACATGCAACCTGAAATCACTCTACATGTTGAGGCCTCCAATCCGACTTCCATGTCAGAGCTAATCTCTAAATAAGTACGCATAGAAGGCCTATCACGCCACCACGGTGGGTCACGACTACCATCTGTAAGCTCGGGAAACAACCAGGGCAATGGTAGCTCGCGGACTAACCCCTGAGGCAACCAACAAAATGGAGTGATCAGTGCAGCTGTCATGGTCACTAATCCAAAAAAAGCTCCCTTCCAAACTTTGGACCTCTCCAAGGGCGTAAGCACAACAAAGACAACGCCTCAGGTGGGCAAACAACAACAGTCATACAACCGAGTACACCCCCACCTGCAAATCTTAATCGGGAAGATTATTGTACTAGACATAGGAACATGGTCTACCCCTTTGAGAAGGAATGGGTCCTTGTGCTATTCCGATTATTGCTGGAACATAACATGATCCAGCTTCTAAAGACCAAGTTCCCTGAGCAAGCTGGGCTCGATACTCAAGCGAATTACTGTGCTTGCCATCGAATGATCAATCACCCCACAGATGACTGCTGCACACTGAAAGACATTATTGAGGCTCTGATTCAAAAGGGTAAGCTTGAAGAACTAAAAGATGTATTCGGGGTAGCAGAAGCCTCCTATACAGTAACGGTTCAAGAGGAAGACGAAACGCCTGGTCTTCTTCATGCCTCTTTCATTATAATGCTTCAAGAAGGTCTTATCACACCGAAACCGGCAAGGCAGCCTCGACACCTTGCCCATGGAACTGAGGACCGTTGGTGCCCATACCACTAGATATGAGGGCATTATTTGTACAACTGTACCAGTTTCCATGATATAATTACAAAGAAAATACAGGAATGCCAAGAGTCTTACAACGTTCCAATAAGTGATCCCCAAGCTACTGCTCCACCGGTGTAAGAGGGCCTTCCAACATAAGAACTTCGTAATAATGATTCAAATCCGGTTGAACCCTCTACTTCCCAGCCATGGATAGTCCACCATAGGTGAAGTAGACTCATGTCTCCGAGGCAAGAAGCAGTTCGCCAAGCTAAGGATGTTTGCCAGCAGAGCAAGATGAATCAAGCACCACCATAGAAAATCAGAAGGAGACCAAGGGCTGCTCGTCGGAAAAACAAGACCGCTCAACCGCTAGTCGAGCAGGAGTTTCTTAGGCCCCTTCCCCCACTGCCAACTTTATTAGACTTTATCCCTGACATCATCTTCCTTCCTTCTCCATCTCATCAAGAGGATGTCCCTGAGCCATCTTCTCCTCAGAGCACGTCCAATGAGGATGACGACGTTAAAAGCACTCCCCAATGGTCTAAGCAGGTGAAAGACCTGAAAGATTTCCTGCACACGTCCAACCTTGGTGATGACAAAAAAAGTTTCCAAACTCGGTCCAATTAGGGGAACGACCTTAAAAGTCCCCCACCTTCGAACCCCTCTCCTTCTTCCTCTTCTGCTTCTCATCCTTCTTCCTCAATATCTCCTGTAGGTGCAACCTTGAAATGTTCAGATTTCGAGGCTCTTGACAGAGAATTCGAAGGAATCAACATAAGTAGGGTGCAACAGAAGCGGTTGAAAAAGACGCTAGCCCAAGTAGCTCGATTCTTAACAGTTGCTGATGCCTTGGCAGCTAAGGCCAAGGCAGAGCTATCTTCTGCAAAGAAGTACAAAACGTCGAAGCCAAAGAAACCTCAGTGGCTCCCTGAGCCCGACTTTGAGCAGAGACTAAAGGAATCAAGGGGGCAGAGCTTTTATTTTTAGGAGGCATGTCATATAGTGCAAATCTCAGGAGCATCACCTAACACCGAGTAAATGAGCCTCAGATCGGGGAAGGCGTTGCAATCTCCACCGTAAAAGTCGGGCACTTTGAAGTTTCCTAGTTTGCCACTTCGCTCTAATCCAAATACCAATTTGCCTATCCTCCATCTCCCCGGCTCCTTCCTAATCCAAATACCCCAAACAATCCACCTATTCTCCAATTCCCTGCGATACCTCTTACTCAATCGCTTCCAAAACCTCAAACCTCCATCACCCAAATCAAGCCCGCTGTGCAGTCAAGTCAGTCAGCAGGCCAAAGTAAATATCTTCCACCTAAAGCCGCTCCTCAACCCAGCATACCACCCAAACCAGTGGCAGGATTAGGAGCACAAAGCCTTGACCAAGAAAAGGTAAAATATGACGTGATAGAGCATTTGAGGAAACTTCCAGCCCTTCTTAGCATCTATAACACCCTCTTTCTCTTAAAGGATTACCGGATGGCTTTGGTTTAAGCTCTCTCTAACCCAGAGGTGTACAAGATCGAAGTAGAACCCATTGAGGTGGACCTGACGATTTTAGAAGGATGTATGCCAATCACCTTTTCAGAGGACGATCTGCATTTAGGAGAAAAGTTTCATAATCGCCCTCTCTTCATGACAGGTGAATTACATGCATCCCCCATCAACCGAATTATGTTGGATGGAGGGTCAGCAGTCAACCTTATCCCAAGGAGGATCCTTACTCGATTGGGATTAGGGTCCGAAGATCTTACTCCGACCCACATCACAGTTCAAGAGTTCAACCAGTCAAGAGAGAAGCCAGCTGGCACAGTTCGCCTTCATTTTAAGATCGGTGAGCTGAACGATTATGCTCAGTTTCATGTAATCGAGACCAACACTTCCTACAACATTCTCCTCGATCGACCATGACTCCATGGTCAAGGAGTGGTTCGATCGACATTACACCAGTGGTTCAAGTATAGTCGAGATGGAAGAAGCATACGGTTTATGCTGACAAAAGACCATTCCATGCAGCCGAAACTCACTACGTTGATGCTAAGTATTACTTCACAGATCTGGTGTCGCCTCAGAAGCTGAATGATGGAGATCACAAGTCTACAATGAAGACAGGATATTCACCTCATGAGGATGTTGAGGATGTGGGGATAACATTGGTAAACATATTCAAAGAGGAAGAAAGACAAGGCAAAATCATCCCTCTAACTCCTATTCGTTCTAGCATCCCCACAATCATCCCTAAAGAAACTTCATCTTCACTAGCAGAGGAGTCCTCGCCCTTCACCACTAGTTTTGGCCCACCTTGGCCAGAAGATAAACCAAAGGTCATTCCTGAGATTGAGCAAGTTATGGGAGTAGAATTTCTAGCTCCAAAGATCACTTATACGCTAGACCATCAAAAAGTCCTCCACTATTGCACTTTTAAAAGTAGAAGTGGCGCGCTAACCGCTGCGAAAGCTTTTTCAAAATCCGGTTGCTATGAGCATAGAAGATGCTCCTCGTCCCACAACAGAGTTAGTACATATCAGTGACCAGCCACAAGTTCTGCACTTCTCTGGTTTCGCGCGAGGAGGACAGTTTGAGAAAGGACAGTCTTCTTCCCCTCAAGAGCAGGATTCCCTAGCATAGTTATGAAGCGAAGTTCGCAGTCTCTATAGCTAATTGGAGGTTATGTGTATTGCTTCAAAACATCTCAAGGAGTTCGTGCCTGAGACCAAAAGCTATGATGGGTTTGAAGTAAATGCACCACTAATGGAGGCAAAAGCCCCTCCTGATTGGACTATCTATAGTGAGCAGGCTCACCAAATGATGAGGAAAATGAATTATGAGCCATTGTCCAATCAAACATTAAGAGGAGAAAAAGCATTGACTCCCCGTTTCGAAGTTATCAAAGCCACGACAGCTTGTCAGGGGACTAAACAAGGCCTAGGATATTAGCCCCTTGAGACAATAAATATGTCGAGAGGTGTTCAAGCCCAAAACGATCACATGAGGTGTAGCAAAGTAAGAGGAGAGTGAAATCATACTGCAAAGTTAGCCAAAAAAGAAAAAGAATCATTTTATTCATGAGTTCAAACTTTTTACAAGTGCTGGCAAGACAAAAGACATTTTAAAAAATGATCAATTATCTTATTGATCTCTGTTATGCATACTACAGAAGAAGCCTCGGTGTCCTAGACATGTTCTTTCAGTTCAGCCACCATTTGAGTCTCCTCCTCCATCGCCACAGTTTCGCACTCGATGGTGTGAGTGAGTTCTGATAAGCTTGTGACTAGAGAAGTCTCCATGGCCCTTCTCTGAATCATCTCCTTCTCAAGTTCGGTGAATTCCTGCCTTAATATTCGCATCTCCTCTCTTATTTCGACCATCCTCTTGAAGCAAGCTTGCGCCTCTCTCTTAAGATCCAGCTGACGACCAGTCATAGTGGCCTTCTTCTCAGTGCAAGAATATATCTCCTCGCGACGATGCAAGATTGACTCCTCCAAGGAGGCTAGCCTACTGGTTTCCGCCTCACAATGCAGTCTTCCTGACCTCCAACTCTCCAACTCGCTTAAGGTAGCATTAAAATGGGAAAGGACTTCTGACGCATTTCCAATAACAGTGGTTGCGGCAGCAAATTCCCAGAGTTTGGCCAAAGCCTCGCGCAGCTCACTGCAAGGCAGTTCCCTTAAACCCTGAAGGCTTGTACGAAGCATACCTGCAATTATACAAGATACCCCACTAAAAACTAGCTGGGGTGGTCATATTGTGCTTGCCGCCTCTAAAGAGGCTTCGGTCTCAAGGGTTGGGATCGAAGAGGAGATAGCCATCTGAGTCACTGGCTCCACTGAAGAAATTGTGAAGCCCAAAACTTCAGATTCAGAGGCACCCCTTTCCTCAATCTCCTTGGATGCCTCAATTCCAGCCATGCCATTTTGACCCTCGCCCATGGGGGCCACCAATTCTGTCTCATCGTGCTCCACAGAAAATTCCTCTCCTTGCCCCTCACCCTCCTGAATTGTCTTATCAGAATTGGCAAGATCAGGAGCTCCATCTTCCCTTTTTCCTTCACCTTCTAAGGAGACTCTGCCAGCCACGGCCCCTTTCACCTGGTCCATACCCCCGATGACCACAACCTTGACCACAAAAAGTTCAACCCCGTCATCTTCAGGGGCAACACCTTCTTCATTCTCAAGAGCCTCACTAACCAGAGGCCCTTCTTCTTCAATCGTGGCTCTTGTCCCAGCTGGGGCACTAAACTTTTGAACCACAGAGCCTTCAGCCTCATTGGTTTCCTCATGAACCGGATCTGACACAGGGATTACTATCAGACTTGTGGGTTCTCCCCAACGTCCAGAGTCATTTCCCAGTTAGAAGCAATCATAATTGGCTTGGAAGGGCCAGAGTCATTCACCTCAGTCTCTGAAGAGGAAGATAATAATTTAGGAGAAATAGAAGATGGTGGTGAAAGCACAGAATGTGATACTGGAGGAGATGCTAATGAATCAGAAGAAGGAGAGCTACCTGAAGTTTGGCACCCCTGCGCCTTCTAACATGTTTACCACTCTGAGTAGGCGCACGAGTACTGGTAGTGGTAAAACGCTTCCTTTTCCTCCCTTTTGCTAAAGGAGGAGCAGCCGCTTTAGAATTCCCTCATTGAGAAGCACCTGTAGCCAATTTTCTATGAGGACCACTCTCGATCAGTGCATTCAAATCCTGAATGGGACACTTCTCATAACCTGGGACCTTTCGGCCCTCACGCCACTCGAAGACATAACTGAGTTTGTCGAATATGCTCCCAGTTTTCTTCTTCATGGCTAGGAATTGTGGTATCTCTTGAGAAATTCCAATAGCCTCCCAGTTTAAAGGATTTCCCAAGATAAAAACCTCACCATGAGCAGGAGTATCCACCGTCCTTCTCTGTCTGGTCGCCTGGCACCAATTACCGTACTCCCCTTTCCAAGGGTGATCTTCATCCCAGTATCCCTTGTTGGTGAGCCTCCACCAGTTTGCATATGCCTCGGTCACCCTGACCCTTCTACTAAAATGAGGTATCACATATTTGCTTATTTCTATCATCTCTAGTCATGTGGACCATGCGGTCCGTATATGTCCTGGCAGCCAGCACTCTCACAGAGTCCCAAGCTCTTCCATCTTCCCTATGGTTATTCTGCCTTTACGCTTTTCGAAAAACACAAAGAAGGGCCAGCCCTGATCAAGCCCATGCTAACAGGCGAAGCGATGAGGGAAATACCCTTCTAATCTGGCATTGTGAGAGGGTAAAACTACCCCTCTAATGCTTAGGATAAACATGAGCTCCCTAATAGTAGTAGGATCGCCATCTAGCTCCTTCCCTAGTTCATCAATAAAAGCACAGTCAGTGAAGCTCCCAACCGGAAATGGGACCCGCCGCATATTTGAGAAGTCATGCCCAAACAAGTTCCGAGCCTCTCCTAGGCTGTGAAAGATCGCCTCCTCATCAAGAAGGGGCATAATTTATCCTCTCTACCCTGGCTTTTGACATAAGTGGCAGGGAAATAGGCCGCTAGCCACCCATATACGTAATGGATGGGGAAAGGAGTTTTAAAGTCCCCCGGGAATGCTTCTCCTCTGATAATGCCATTCCCTCCCTCTTTGCCTTTGTAAGCCTTTCCAGGGGAGATGGCCCCCAAGCCATGGTAAATATTGCACATGACTGGTTGAGCAAGGGCGTATTCACGCCCTCGTACCATGTCACAGGCTACATAGAAGGTGCCTGGACGAATGTCATCTGCCCCTCCAGGGAGCACAAATTTGCATAACAATAAGGCTAAATATGTGGCTAAGAAGACACGATCGTCGGTGGTCTTAGGTTGATACAAGGGAGGTCTCTCCTTTGCAATTGCCTTCCCTTTCCCTCTTGGAGTACCCTGACTACCTTCAGCATAGTCCCCGTAAAAGAATTTCACCCATTTGGTGAAAGTTACCCGACCATTGCTAGATTGAGCATGAAGTAATTGATAAACCTCGAAAATCTTTTGAAGACTAGCAGGTGACTCCTCTCCCTCCAAGCTAGCACCATCAAAGATGACTGAATTTTGGGGCACGAATTCGTCATACATGGCCCCGATTAGTGGCAGACCCTTGATAAAATGAAGATCTAGCGAGGACATTCCTACTTCCCTATACCCAAAAAGCCAGGTGCTGCTAACGTGGCTCCACGTCTCGAGCAGTACCTTGACGGTATTAGAACACCAATCATAGTAATTGGCCGAGCACTGAACAGTTGCTAGCAGTGAAGCACGTTCACGAACGTTACTGTACGACACTAACACCCTGGTGGTCTAGGAAGAGTATCCCTTTGGATATTGGTGCTCTCCCTGTACTCGAAGGCCCTTGCCCGACCATATTAGCCCCTTTGTTTGCACCATTCGGTTTCCGAGGGTGGACAAGTTTTCCTCAGAAGCAAAGTTTCTATGCATGCAATGGAGAAGCGCCACCCCTTCTTCGATAATCACATTGCCATCATTATCACTCCGGACTTCAAAGCAAACCGGGATAGTGATGAACGTGACGCTAGGAGGCCACTCCGGTTTACATATAAGAGTAGTTAGCCAAATGGGCTCGCCCCATACTAGAGCCTCACCGGTAAAATCATTGGTGTTAACTTCTCCTTCTCTGAAAAGCCTCAGCCATTGTAAGAGATTTGGTAAAAAGCCTCAGCCATTGTAAGAGATTCAAGGGTTCACTGCCGAAGGAAAATTGTTGAGACACTGGTTAAGCGCCGGCTGGGTTTTCAAAAGCCTAGCGTCGATTGAGTTTTCAGAAGCCTAGCGCTGGTTGGGTTTTCAGAAGACTAGCACCCGCTAGGGTTTTTATAAGCCTAGTGCTGGTTGAGTTCTCAAAAGCTTAGGACCGGCTGTGTTTTTGGAAGCTTAGCGTCGGCTGTGTTTTTGGAATTTTAACGCCGACTGTGTCACTAAAGACCCAACGCCGGGTGTAACTTCAGAGGTCCAGCGCCAATTGAGTACTCAAAACTTAACGCTGGTTGTGTTGGCTAATGCTCAGCGCTGGTTGTGTTTGCTAATATCTAGTGTCGGCTGAGTTTATAAAAGATAGTTGCCGCTTGGGATCAAATCTCTCACACGTGTTATAGATCCTGCACGTGTCACCTCGAGCTCTGCAATGCCGCTTGACAACTGCCGCCACGTCCTGGCCTGATACACGTCCTCACACGTGTGGATTCAAGGCCGTTCACCTCCCTGCAACGGTCAACCTCCTGTAACCGTCCGTCTCCCTATGCCCTTCAGTTTCTCGTTGAAACCCCTTTCCATTGCCAGAAACCTCTGCAACTTTCTTCCAAACCACTGGGGAAACTCACTTGTATATGTTGGAAAACTGCCAAAAACTAGCGAAAGTTCACCCAACGACCCGTCGCTGCAACTTTTGCCCTTCTTCTCTTCTCTGTCTTGCCAAAGTCACTGCTGAAATCCCGACAAACTTTTCAAAATCACGACTAGAAATTCCATGTTGTCCCGAAAAACTCACTGTTTCCACGACAAAACTCCCCGATGGCTTCACAATGCTTATTACAAACTCCTGCAACTTCACAAAGCCCGATAAAATTTCTGCTTCTTGCCGGAATTCTCCCTTGTCAGCAGGCAAGCTACTAATTTGGCTGAAATCCCATGTGCACTCACTCAAGCGTTCACTGGAAACCTTCTTCTCACCATTAGAATTTTTTTCTTAAGTCTTTTTACCCTTCGGTGAAAAACAGTGAAAATGGGGTTTACCCCTTTTTATAGCTGATGTGTTCCTCGAATGCCCTTCTCAAACTGGGAATCCCAGTCATGACCAAGAAGGGCAAACGTCAATTGGTCGGACCGGGTCAGGTTTTGACCCAAGGCCCGGGCAAGTTTTATCGCCACCCATGGAATTCTATGCAAAAGAGACCAGGACAGGGTCGGGCTCAAGTCAGGGCCCGAACACTAACCCACACCCAGTGCTGGATATGTTGTCAAAACTACCTAGTGCCGGCTATATTTTCGGTAACCCCAACGCTGGCTGTGTTCTCAGTGACTCAGCACCGACTGTGTTCAAGAGATATCACGGGCTGTCCTCAGCACTGGTTATGTTTCTAATGACTTTAGCACCGATTGAGTGTTCCAGAAGTAATGTTGGCCGACATCAGCGCCGACTACGTTTTAAAAAACCCAGGGCCGGCTAGGTGTTCGACAAATGTTCATTGTCACACGCCCCATGCTAAAAGCCATGCACATCTTACTACTATTATCCTCAGTAGAGTTGCACCTTGATCGTGGCCTATTATCCCCAACGGAGTGGTGCTTAAGTCGTTCTACTCTGGCCATGACTTCTCATCCCCAGTAGGAGTCATACTTGTACTGCAGCTTATGATCCCCAGTGGAGTTAGGGCATTTTTACCACTGCAACCCCCAGTGGGTCTGTCTCACCTAGAACGGGTATCATGTTTCACCTATAAGGGACCCACACCTGTTCCCATTACCCCAAATGAAGTGGACCTTCCCATCTGAACCCCTTGCTGGTCTTGACCATTTTATCCCCAGGGAGTCAGATTGCCATCGATAGACTTTATCCCTCCTCATGCAGCTTCACCTACATGGTGACCCACACCTTGGTCCGTGCTGCATGACCTTAAACTGCACAGCCATGGTCCGTGTTGCATGAGCCTAAACTACACAGCCATGGTCCATGCTGTACGACCCTAAACTGCACAGCCATGGTCCGTGCTGCATGACCTTAAATTGCACAGCTTTGGTCCTGGCTGCATGACCTTAAACTGCACAACATTGGTCCAGGTGCATGACCCTAAACTGCATGGTCCAAACTATACGACCTTAAACTGTGGTGGAGACTTTAAACAGCATGGTCCTAGTTGCATGATTTTAAACTGCATACCCACTATCCAGTTGTATGACCTTAAACCATAGTGCATGTTCTGACCGCACTAAGCTGCTTTGAACAGTTCCCGGAGGCATGACCTTGCCCTCACATATGCACACACCCCCTTTATGTGGATCTTCATGCACGTCTTCCCTAACCGACCCGTTCATTTTTGTGCACCACTTTCATTACCTCTCCAGTGAATCTATTCATTTCATTATCATTCCTCAGTGAGTTTCACGTGTGCTCACAATACGGTGAACCATCCTGCCACCCATACTCGTCGTCAGCTACGGGGCCATAATTTTCCACCTTCATTCATACATCTTCCCAAAGTGCGTTAAAACCATCACCATACTCACTCCATGACCTCAACAGACTGCCATCCATCTCCATTACGGTCCAGCTGTATGACCTAAAACTATAGTGCACGTCCTGACCGCATGACGATAAAAGGCTTCGCATAGTCCCGATGGCATGCCATTAAACACGCCTTCACAAAAAACGAGAGAGACAAGAATACAAAATAACGAGCATGGTGTATACTTGGACAAGGGAATGCCATGAGTAAAAATGACGGACGGGCATGGTCACGAAACCGTGAGTAAAAGAGTTCCGTGAAAATAAAAACCCTGGCACAGTGAAAACCTGAAAGGGCACTGTGAGTAAAAATGAAAAATAAGGGTGGACATGGCTGAAAGGTCATGGGTAAAAGAGCCTCAAATAAAAGGAAGTTGGTGAAAACCGTCTCTATGGCACCGCTTCTGAAGTTCAAGTGAAAATCCGCAAAGGACGCTTGGAGAAATGAACAGGTTGATGCAGCACTTGCCTCAACAGGCAGCTTCAGCCCACACTCAAAAAGAAAAATCCCTGGTGCCACAATACCAGCACCCAAAAAACATGAGCTTCAAGGAAAAGATTACGACAGTTTGAGTCCATTTACAAAAAGGACTCGAAAGACCGAAGATTTGCTAAGAAAGCAAGACAACAAGTCTCATGAGGAAGAGCATTATTCCCACGAGGTTACAAACGCACTCTAAGATGCTGGAGATACGCTAAGAAGGCTAAGTCAGTCATGACTTTGGACCTGTTACGTGAGATTGCTAACAGTGGGTAGGGGTTATACCCAAAGCCGGTCACCGCAATAAACTGAGGTACCCTACGTGCCGAGGAATAACTGGTGCACGACACAGACGAGCGTCGACAAAATGGTCTTTAACAGACCATCCAAAGCAAACAAACAAGAAAGTTACTCCGACAAACTAAAGACGCCCCAAGAAGGCTAAGTTAGCCATGACTTTGGACCTGTTATACGAGACTGCTAACAGTGGGTAGGGGTTATACCTAAAGCTGGTCATCTCGATAAATTGAGGTACCCTGCCCGCCAAGGAATATCTAGTGCACAATGCATACGATCACCGACCAAAGGCTCTTTAGTTGTGTATCCAAGACAAAGAAACGCAGATCAAATGGGAACAATGCCCTTCGACGCGGCACTCCATTGCCAGACGGGCCTGGTTCTAACTAATGAGGTACGTACAAAATCCTCAGCTTCAGAATAAAAAACAGTCCACGCGAGGGTGAGGACTTTGACAGGATCCCTTAAAAAAGTATCTTCTCCCCCACGGATGGACCTGTACATTGCATCCAAACGTCTAAGCATCTTAGTTGCAACATTGCGTGAATCTCCTCGGCGTTCACGTGGCCTTGTGGCTAGGAAAAAAAAAAGTAACAAAGCCGAAGGAAATTTTCTGAATGTTATCCTTCTAGCATCTCTTGAAGCACAACATTCCGCAGAGCAAGCTGTTTGAACACATTTTTCAGCACCTTGGTCCCTGATGCGGAATAAAGAGGAAGTAGGTCAATAAAGCCTCAACATACAGTGGAAATTTCGACAGTCTCAAAATGGCCCTAGAACAAGTCAAGATCTTTATAAGCACTCCAAAAGGCCACCTTCCAAGTTTCATCACAATCAGACATGTCTAAGGCAATGAACACAAAGAAACAATTTCAGAAAAATTGGCCTCTAGCACCCTAAAATAGACCTCGTAACTAGAAATATATTTTTGGTGTATCAAACAGCAGTGGGACTACCGTCATTGGATCTGACATAATCGAAAACCCTTATCAACTTAATCGGGCACTTCAAGATAAAGTTATAGGTAAAATACCGAAAAGGGGTAAGTTGCACACTATTCCCGTGTGGCCACCCTTCACCAAAACACCATTAAAGTTGGTTGTTTTTACAGTCACGAACAGTGACATTAGGGGCCTATATCTCACTCATTCCAAGTCGAATCATGCTCAAATTTCGTGAGCCTGTTCGTCTCATAAAGATGAGCGTTTTGATAGGTGGTATGTCCCTATGACAATGCCCGAGCAGGGAGAAAAACTAGTAAGAAGTTGCTGATCCATGAAGGAAATTGCAGAAAAATTCAGCAGCAACACACCTCATTTGGGCGGTCAAATCACGACGTTCTCATACCCGATCGATGCGAAACTAATTGCATTATGTGTGTAAGGTTCGAGGTCATCTCTGGTCTAAACCTCGTGTACGATGAACGATTGGATTTTACACATAGAGGCATCGAATCTGTTGTAAATTCTGGCCGTTGGATTTCAAGATTCCAGCCAAAAACTCAAGACAACGAAATCTTCATCCAAACACGAAATCAAGCTGCGTTTGTTGTAAAGTGATTGTGACGGCATGCTTAGAGTGATTCGACGAAGAAATCACAAAAAACATCAAGGAATGAGCACATTATTGATTCGAAGTTTTCAAGATTCATCCAAAATTCAAGTCTCATGATCATGGCTCGAAGTCGGTATCAAATCGATCACCATGCTAAGCCCTACAATAAAACAATCATCTTTCTATCAAACTGGCATCAAAGCAACCTCGGATCAGCCATGAAAGATCACGCAAGTTCTCGGGCAGCAGCAGGGACTGTTCTGAAATTCCATATATTGTTAAGCAGGGGAAAAATGGTCATTTTGCACCCATTTTTAGAATTTCTTTTAATTCAATTAAATTGTAATTATCTTCAATTTTGGGTAGTTTTTGGGCATCCACCCATTTCTATATAAACATGCAATGCCTAATTATAAAAGGCCCTCGTTCATTTTACGGATTGATCAATTTTTGCCTTGAGTTCATGGGTGTGTCTTGGAGAGAGAGAGAGAGGGAGGAGAGAGAAATAAAGGTCGGTACCTCTTGTAAGATAATTTTCTCTCACCTCCCTTCTTTTTCTCATCTTTATCTCTCTTTCCTTGTCATCTCTATCTCTCTTTCTCTCTCCTCTTTCCTCATCTCATCCGTATCTCTCTTTCTCTCCCCCTTTTCTCCCTCGTCTCTATCTCTTATTTTCTTTCTCGTCTCTCCCTTTCTCTTCCTTGCTTTCCTCTTTATCTCTTTATCTCTCTTCCTTCTTTGGTCTATCACGTTTATATTCATCTTTCTTTCCTCCATCCATCCATGGTGTACCTCTTGCCTGGTGTGATGTCTTTTTTGTTTATGAGACACATGCAGTGGGCCGGGCCCTAGCTTGAATGGCGGGCCGGGTCTCTGTCAAAATCCCCTCTCTCTCTTCTATCCTAGACGGCGCAAGTCCATCGCTGTTTGTACTCTCACTCTCCCATTTCTTCTATCTCAGACGGCGAAACCTTAGCGTCGCCTGAGTTTTCTCATTTATTCTTTCTGACTGCGAAACCTTAACGCCGCCTGAGTTTTCTCATTTCTTCTGTCTCAGACGGTAAACCTCAACGCTGCCTGAGTTTTCTCATTTCTTCTGTCTCAGACGGCGATACCTTAGCGCCGCCTAAGTTTTTTCATTTCTTCTGTCTCAGATGGCGAAACCTTAGCGCCGCCTGAGTTTTCTCATTTCTTCTGTTTCAAACGGAAAAACCTCAGTGCCGCTTGAGTTTTCTCAATTCTTTTGTCTCAGATGGCAAAACCTCAGCGCCGCCTGAGTTTTCTCATTTCTTCTGTCTTAGACGGCCAAACCTCAGCGCCGCCTAAGTTTTTTCCTTTCTTCTGTCCCAGACGGCGAAACCTTAGCACTGCTTATGTTTTCTCCCCTCTCTTTCTCTTAGCCCAGCCGGTGAAACCTTAGCGCCGCCTGTGCCTTTTCTTCCATCTTCTTCAGTCCAAGAAGACGGAGGTCCATTGCCATCTGAGTTTCTCCCTTCTCTCTGTTCCCTTGCCGTCTGAGTTTCTCCCTTCTCCCTATCGCATCGCCATCTATATCTCTCTTCTCTCTCTTTTGCCTCTCTGTTTCTCTCTCCTTTCTTCCTTTCTTCTCCCTCATCTTCTCTCATGCTCTTCTTTCTTCTTTTTCTTTCCTTTTCTTCCTATTCATATCTTCTTCTTGTCTTATCGCCTTTTGTCCCACCTCTCTCTCTCTGTTTCTTTTCTTCTCTCTTCTCTTCTCCTTCTTTAATTCCCCTTATTTCCTTTCTTTTCGTTCTCTCTTTGACCTCTCTTCTTTCTTTTACTCTCTCGTTTGATCAAGACGGGTTGAGACTAGCCTTCAATGGTAGTCTTGTTGTTTAGCTGTAATGTTGTTGTGCGGTCATAGTTATTGTTCCCGCTTTATTACCATGACAGACAAGTCATATACTTTTTATTTGCTAACTACAAGATTTGTCGCTTTGGGCAAGTAGACTCAAACACACCAGAGTTGGTCAGGCCAGGGTGCCAAGCCCCGTAGGTCCCTCAACTCAAGGGGTTATGAAATTTATTCGTTGTTCATCTGATTTGATCTTCAATCTAATACCTATACCACCAACCCCTGAGGGACTTACGGTGCCTAATCACTTTCTCCAAAATCCAATTATGCTTATAACATTTTTTTTTCTTTTTTTATGCGACAATATATAAAAACAATACATGTAAATTTGAAACTTTTTTTTACAATTTTTTTGGATTTATTTTTGGGTTTTTTGAGATCTTTTTTTACCAAAATTGCATTTTTTTAAAAAAATTAGGGCACTAATCGCCCAATCTAATCAGAATCGATTGGATTAATAGTATTTGTCCATGTCTGACTTGTCGGCCCGATCAGTTGTTTTGAACACTGGTTCCTAGCTAACATTTACCAGCACTACATCTCGAGTTTGATTCATACCACTTGAGGGCCCGTTTAGCTCCCTGGATTTTTCACTCATGTGGAAAAATGTATCTTAGAGTTGGTATTTACTGGAATTGATATTTACCAGAATATCAGTTTATGTTGTTTGCATAGCATATGGTAGAGACCAGAAAAATGCAAATTCATTGTTTAGATTGCCTGGAATATATTTTTCCTAAAAGTTTTGATTTTTTTATGAATTACTATTATTTCAAAAAATTAACCATTTCAAATGTTGTGATTATTAAATCATTTTTCTCAAGTATTTTTCCTAGTAAGGTGATTTAAAAATTGAGTTTGCAATGTCATTTCTAACAACAAGATATATATATATATATATATATATATATATATATATATATATATATATATATAATAATGATTTCATGCAACCGTTGTATGGTAATATGATGCAACAACCTTTAAAAACCATCTTATGGCCATTTGTTTGATCGAAAATTTGAACTATACACTATTTTCATTCTAATGAATAAAAAAAAAGGATTGAAAACACAACCTAGAAAGTATTTTTTTTAGCCCAATCGACATAGTCCGTTCGTTTTGGTGAGATGCTTAAATCTAGGCCTTAGAAGGCTTTTTTCATTTCCAATTTTTTTGGATGGCTTTATTATCATTAGATGAACAATGTTCAAAAAGAAAAAAAATGATTTTGAGTTTATAAAGGCTAAGATCTTGAAATTCACAAAATGAATGGTCTAGATTCGTTTTTGGAGGGGACTCATTTTGACCATATCTAGTATTCAAATTTAACTTTTTTTTAGGGGGAATTAATTATTGAGATGAAAAGAGTGTGTGTGAAAAATTTGAGATCATATAAATGTCAAAAGCATGTTTTTCTAGAGGTACGGTTGCATTATACTATGATACAACCGTTGCATGAAATCATTATATATATATATATATATAAGAAATGATCCAATGTAACGGTTGTATCATAGTATAATGCAATGATACCTCTAGAAAACCATGTTTGTAGTATTTGTATGGCTCCAAATTTTGCACACCCATTATCTTCATCCTCATAATCAATTTTATGCAAAACAAATTCAATTTGCACCTTAGATATGGTCAAAATTAGTCCATTCGGTGAATTTCAAGATCTAGACCTTTACACATTCAAAATATCTTTTTTGTCTTTTAGCATTGTTAATTTAATGATGATAACACTATATAAGAATTTTGGGAATAAAAAAATCCTTTTGAGGCCTATATCTAACCTTCTCATTAAAATGGACGGCTTATATTAATTGGGCTAGAAAAACACTTTTTAGGGTGTTTTTTTTCTAAATTTTATTTTTTGATTATTCTTTAGAATGAAAAGAATATACATCTAAAAAATTGTGTTAAACAAATATCTCTAACATGGTTTTTTAATGTGGTTGCATTATATTATGATACAACAGTTGCATGAAATCATTGCTTATATATATATGGGTAAATCTTACAACAGTTGGCCAGCTATAATGAATAGTGTATAGGTGGAATATGAGCCATTAGATCTTCATCATACGGTTTAAAATGCACATCACTATTTAAATTTTAATTCTTTTTATATAAATTTGATTGATATGAAACCTTACAACAACTGGCCAGTTATAATGAATAGCATATAGGTGAAATGAGAGCCATCAGATCTCCATCATGTGGTTCAAAATGCACATCACTATTTGATTTTTAAATCTTTTTATATAAATCTGATTAACATGAATTTTGGGTGTATGTACCTAACACTAATGCGCACCATATAAAAACATAAAACATTATTTTTAATAATTTAAAATGACCAAACTACCCTGAACATTTTTTAGGGGTATTTCAGGCATATTATATTTTAGAAAATATTTTTTTTTTATATTTTTAATTTGTGCCCCATATTTTTAGTACCTATGTCTAAAATTTCATTACGATCTGATTTATAGAAAAATAATTAAAATTAAAATAACGATATATATTATGAACCACATGATGAAGATCTGAAGGCTCCCATTTCACTTATATTACTATTCATTATATTGTTAGTTTTTTTCACTTAAAACTTATTGGGTGAACATCAAAATGACTTAAAATACCCTTATGAAGAATTTGTATCTAAAAAAATTCAGGCTTGCACGCACATTGTACAATACCATACTCTGGATCAAAAAAATTCAATTGTGAACCATCGGGAGAAAGACCCAACTAGAGACAGGGGATCTTTCGAAGCTCGTAAGAGCAACACATGAGAGATGAAACCCTAGAACTAGTGAGAAAAAATGCACCACAATTGAACATAACCAGATGGCCCATTTCTTGGCGAATCATCTTCCAAAATCAAATAAGTTTCTCCCATTTCTCTAGGGTTTTGTAGAGGAGTTTGTAACTAATTTGACCATTGCCCCATTTGTCAATTTGGGTTTTTGATTCCCATCTCCAATGGCAAATCGTTCGCAATGTTATGGCTTCCTCATAGCACAAAGAAGATAAGCGTTTGCAGGAACATGAGAAAGAGAAGATATCATCGGGTGATGGCTTGATGGTTTTGGATTGATTTGTGAGAGAAGACTACAAAATGAGTGTGCAATCAAACTTACCGCCATTTTTGAAGTCCATTATTCCGTCAGTGGATTCAGATTTCCACTTTTTATACTTAAAAAGTAGAAATGTCAATCCGTATTCCCCAGCCAAATGCGTTTTAATTTTTTTTTTGAAAAAGTGAATCCCTGAAATCCAAATCCATGGAACCAAACGGGCCCAACTACCTAAAAAATCATAGATATTTATAAGGTAGTTATCGTAAATATATCCATATTTTAGCTTAATTTTAAAAAAAATTTCAACTTTTAAAAACCTCTACACAATTTTTCTTCATTTTCGAGTCTTTTTTTTTTTTTTTACAAAAATAACATTCACGGTAGTCATTTTACCGTAATTCATATTAAGTTTTACAGTAATTAAAATACCTTAATATTTTGAAGTAGTATTAAGGTAATTAAAATATCGTAACAACTTGAAGTAGTATTACGGTACTTTAAGTACCCTAATAGATAACATTTTCTTTACGGCATTCTTTCTACCGTAATGTTTCTATTTTATAAAGTACGTTAACTTCCGTTTAACTTATTTTATTCGACACTTTTAATCCCACGTACCACTCTTTCTCTAAACTTTCCTCCTCTGTCTCTCTCAATCCCCCAAGAAGCCGTCTTTATCCTTTTCAATTTTCCTGTCCGTCCTTATCTCTGGTTCATTTTCATTTTCCCCTAAATTTTTTCTCTTTCTCTCCACACTTTTTCTCTCAAATCTCTCTCTCACATACGTAAAACCCTTCTCTCTTTCTCCTCTCCTTCATTCATCGATAAGGAAGCCATACATAGTGCCTAATTAGGGTAAAAAGAATGCTGTAAAAAAAATGTTATCTATTACTAATACTATTTCAAGTTATTACGGTATTTCAATTACCGTAATACTACTTTAAGTTATTACGGTATTTTAATTACCGTAAAACTTATTATGAATTACAATAAAACGACGGCTGTAAAAGTCATTTTTTAAAAAAAAATTCAAAAAAAAAAAAAAAAAATAGTGTATACAAGGCTTTGAAAGTTGAGATTTTTTTTCAATTAAATTAAAATATAGATATATTTACGATAATTACCCATATTTATATTTGTATTTCTAAAGCTACAATTTACTATTATAAGTGGTATATGAAACGTCTTTCTCGTCGATGCATGCTATAATACAAGTTGGAATTAGGCAATTTCAGGTTTGAAAGGCCCAGTTCTAGTACACATAGAGGAATATACTTTTCCGTGTTAGAGAGAGAGAATGAGGAGCGCGCAAATGTGGTTTTAGAGAGAGAAAGGGTAGATTATTTCCGAGTTTCAATGTTTTGGCACAGAGAGAACGGAGGAGCACCACGTGTCACGTTGCATTATTATAAAATTAGATGACCAGCTTACTTGCGTTTCTTTTCGTCTCACTGTCAAAGAAAACGCAGAGATAAAAAGGGCATTTGAAGGGTAAAGGTCCACCAGAGGGGTCTAGGGTTCTCTTTTCCTCTCTCTGGAACTGACGTTCAGTACTATCGATGCCAGGTCTTTATTCTTCAAACTCAGAGGTTGACTTGGATCGACATGATTACCTCCATGAATCGTCTCCTGAGGCTCACGGGAAGCTTCTCCTGTATCCTTCCACTATTGGTTTTTTTCTTCAGTTTGTTTCTCTCTCAGCTCAATTTTCAGAAGGTTCTACTTTTTTGGATGCTTGATTTGAATTTTTTTTGTGCGCTTCATCTTTGGGTTGGCCCTTAACAGTTGCAGACATGATTTGCTCGATATCTCGCCTATTCTCAGTGAGGCAGCTGGTGCCATTGTAGATGTAAGTTTTCCCTATTCCTCCATCAATGCTTCACTTCTTCTATCGATTATTTTTTCTTTTCCCCTTTGGTGTACAGTTAGAATTGTAATGGAAGCTTCATGATTTGGGTGTCATTAATTTGTAGTTGATGGTGAAATTATGGGTCTCCGTTCTCTCTCTCTATAAGGCTTTTATGGGTGTCTATGATTGCATTATCCAGGGATGTGAACTGTATGAAGTGAAACCTTATGTTGAAGTGGTTTATGATTGTATCTGAAAGACTGCAATGCATGTGGCGTTCAATATATTAGGGCTGTGCGATGGAGAAAAATATCACCTCAAACAAGTATTGCTGCATAAATTCATCGTATTAACATGGCTCAATTATGTTAAATACAAGAGAGAACAACTGCTTTCAGAGGTTCATACACACCCAAACACTCTACAGCTCTATTTCTGTAGAGGAAATTTATGCATTATGTTGAAAAAATATTGTTACTGGCCTATTTCTTAAGTTCTTTATTCTTATTCATATTATTGGGTGGTGATCATTGATCACAAATGGAACTTAAGATAAAATGAAAATTTATGGCACTTGTTTGGAAATCACAGTCCATTAGTAGTTGGTGGAGTTATAAGATTGTTTCTAGATGGTTTGGGAGACTTGTCAGGGCCTGCTTGGATTTATAAATGTGGCACCACTGAAGCATTTATGCTTTAAGTTTGAGAGTCATTGTTTCAGCCCTCTCGGGGCTACCCATGGTGAAGGATTTGCTGAATGTCATTAAATAACCCCATTGAATTTTTGTTCACTTTTGGAGACTTGTAGACTTGATATCATGGTTGAGATCTTTTGGCTTGGATTCTTTACAAAAAAATTTATGTTTGTCATGCACGCAAATATGCTAATGATGCATCTGATAGGTTAACAAAGTGGGATTGACTAACTTTTCTCTTAATTTGGGATTCTCTCCCCTTAATACCTAATATCTCTTCTTCCTAAAGCCTGTTGCTAGTTGCATTTGTAGATTCTGATTTGGTTGATTGCCCTTACTGATATTTTTTGTTTCTTGATTCTTTGGTTTCCTTGAAGAAAGAAAAGACACCCTTTTTCAGAGAAATTTATCAAACTATGCCTGAGATTTGAACTATTTAACATCTTCCTCATACTTTTTGATCTACTTTCAAATTACCCATCATTCAAATTACCCATCATTCTTTTAATCAAATTTCAAATAACCCATTAAATGACAAGATAGATTTTAAGATTTATCAAAATACACGTAGGCTGAATTGTTGAATAGTTCAAATGTTATGTGTATTTTTTTTTTTTTTGTAATTTTTTAATTTTTTATTGTTAACAAAACTTCATTGATTTGAATGTATTTGTACTAATATAGTCCATGTACAAAAATAAAATGTGAATAAGTATGCTATACGAAATCGAATTCCTCTGTATCCTGAACAAACAAAGGAAAAAAGAAAATCCTTTGTAATCTGTAATGAAGAATGCAAAAAACCTTTGTAATCGGTAATGAAGAATGCTTTGGAAAGGCCATCATTTGCTTACATGTCCGCCACTTCATTGGACTAATTCCAAGAGTGATTGAAAGAAATCCTCAGCTTGCTAATAAGTTCTAGGACTTTTTTAAATATTTTAGTCACCACAATCTGTTTACTTTTCTGTTGCATAAAGCGATCATATTTGAGGAATTGCCCTAAATGTGGATGGTGACTAAGCTTGGGTGTAGGCTTTGCAACTTTATTATCTGGACACTGGCTTTGTCCTCGTTCGAACATATCTTGAAAGTGGTCAGAGTATGTCATGAGTGTTCGGCCCATATGATCTCGTAGAGTTCCACCTACACCTGCTGGTGTAGTATTCCCTCTTAAACTCAGATAAGGACACAACTGTCTATAACTCAAGAGGATAAAAGGTTCAATTGGCCAATAGATGTATTATTTGCAGCATCATGGAGGAATCCATCCCTTACCTCTTCATCACTGAAATCTGGTCTCTAAAGGATGGTCTTTCTTCCTCCAACTGTTCGACTACTCTTGGGTCATCCACAATCTGTTGAAAGCCTCTTCAAACTCCACATCTCTACCTTCCCACCTCGAGTTTTGGCTAGAGCAAAACCGCTGAACCTTAAACCAATGTTCGAGAAGGCGGATGCAGCCGCCTAGGCACCAAGGTGGCTGCTTAGGCGCCACCTAGATGCCTGAGTGGCCCTAAGGGAAGGCGGTTGGGGTGGGGGCTATATGTTGTTTTTTTTTTTTGTGTGTGTGTATGTGCATGTGCACGTATGTGTGTGCATGAGGTCTTGCATGAAATTCTTACATCCTATTTTTTTCTTTTTTTTCTTTTGGATCGGTATTTGTAAGAGAGGTCTTGAAGAGAGAGAGAGAGAGAGAGAGAGAGAGAGAGAGAGAGAGAGAGAGAGAGATAGATAGATAGATAGATAGAGAGAGAGAGAAAGAGGGACCTATGGGTCCATGTGTAACTTTGTGTGTGTGTGTGTGTGAGACAGAGGCAGTCCATCAAACGCTTGGAGTCCATCTTCTTCTTTATCTTCTTCTCATAAGTAGAGAGAGCACATGGACCCGGGAGAGAGAGAGAGAGAGAGAGAGAGAGAGAGAGAGAGAGAAGGGCAATAATAGGCCTTATTTTTGTTTGGGTGGATTTAAATTATTTTTTTAAGGGATGGCACTAGGTGGGCGCCTAGACCACCTAGGTGCACGGCTTGACCGCCTGGGCCCCCGCCTTGACCGCCTAGGCGCCTGTCTTAAGCATGCTGTAGCCTAGGCGGTTTGTCGGCCAAAACACTTGGGCGGCCGAATTTTTGTTCATTAACAACTCACTACCCCTAATCCTCGCACCCATTGATTGCATTAGAGCAACTCTTATCTTCTAGGTGCTTCTGTTAAAAGAATTCAAACTCCACTTGACAACAAACTTTCTGATATCATTCGATCTTCACCATCCTTGACTCCAAGATCCTCTTTGTGGTTGCAACCAAAACAAGGTGCCATCAAATTAAACTTTGAATTGGAAGCTCCATTGGGAACTAGGTTTGGCCTGCCCACGCCATGGGCATCTTCGGAACCCACATTGATGGGATCCTACTCACCTACTCTTGACCCGTTGGTATTGCTAATTTCTCTTTTACCAAATTAGAAAGCCTTCTAGCCGGCATGCAGTGCAATCATTCGATAGAAGATGGGACAAAAGAGTTAACATTGAAGGTGATTCCCCAAATGTCATATCCTGAGTTAATAAACACCAACCACACCCCCCACCCCACGCACAAAATAAAGGTCCATAAACCTCTTCGAGCAAGTTTTTCATTGGAGTTGTGACCTCTAAGTTTCTTTAGGCACACTTGACATGAAGCAAGCTGAATCACTGATCGTCTAACCGGAGAAGGGGTGAGTTAATCTGCACTACTAGTTACCCATCGGTCACTCTCACTCCGGTAAATCATCAAATTTTGTATACCTATATATATATATATATATATATATATATATATATATATATATATATATATATATATAAAATATGTGGCTTCCACCAAAGTGACATGGCAGGGAAGGATCAGCCCTTACTCATGGGCAAACCAAGCCACAACATGTGTGTTGTCTTAGTCGCCCTCTTCTTCCTCATGGCTTGAAGAGGGTCTGTGAGTATATAGGAAGAGACTACAAAACTCCTATGGGCGAAAATGAACAGTATTTTCTCACATAGCCTCGGCGCCGTCTGATTTTTTCGGACGGCATAGATTAAAGACCGCCACGAACAAAGCATGTCCGTGGCGGTTCGTCACGAATGTAGCATGTCCGTAATGGGGGCGAAACACTGTAGTAATTAGCCTAGAGGCATTTTTAAGACTTTTCCATATATATATATATATATATATATATCTCAGTGTAGGAAAAATCGAACCGGAATGTTTAACCGGACATGGGGTCAAAAGCGGTTACTTAGTTTTAATCGGTAAACCGGCTAGTTGAACCGGCCTCATTGGGTAAGTCTCAGGTGGTCAACAAAGTGTTAAAAAAATAAAAAAATACAAAAATAAAAAAATATGAAAAGTATATTTAAAGCATGATTAAACAAAGCACATCCAAATGAACTTGAAAATTAATGAAAAACATGGATTTTAAAGAATCGATTTGTGCTCAAGGGTATTTTTACAATTTTCCAAAAAAATGATGGGAAAATGTAAAAATAAGTATTAATGTCCAAAACAATTTTCAATCTTTGCCAAAATGATGACAAACATTACAAAATGCATTACAAACAAAATTCCTTATTTTTTGGGATTTTATGTAATTTTTCTTGGATTTTTTTAAAATACCGCTCCGGTTCACCAAAACCGGCCGAAACTGAAACTGGCCAATGGCCGGTTCTGATCTAATCAGGCGGTTTCGATTTGAACCGCTCGATTTTTCCTACACTTATCTATATATATATATATATATATGTCAAAATGTTTTGTAGAAAAATAATTAAAAATAAAAATAGTGTAGAGGTGTGACATTGTGATTGGGGTCATGTCAGTTATTCTTTCAGAATGGATAGTTGGATAGGGGGAAGTATATAAGTTTTATACATTAGGGAAAGTATAGAAAGCTTGCCCATATATATATATATATTATATATTTTTTGAACACCCACACACATATCTAGGCCTTTGTACCTTACATCAAAATTTATGAGTTTATATCATTTATACAAAGAGTCACTTATCAAAAACAAAAGCTTGAGCTTTCCTTGTTTACTTAAGACGATCTTATAATGATACAAGGCATATATTGTTTTTTTGGGGTAATTCAGTGTACCCGTTTTTCAAGTAGATTAGGAGTTTGCTTTTTGAAGGTATCAGTGGGGTGGTGTTAGTGGTGGGAATGGAAACCACAATGTGGTGACTAGGGTGTGGGGTGCTACCACCACGACCCTATAGATAAGCCTATGAACAAGGAAATACAAACGTAGTACCTATATTGTATATAATAGAGCACATTAAATTGAGTTTCCTACTTGAAGTGAGGATAATATAATATGATATAATATAATATAAAATAATGCATAATTGTGTGCTTTTTGTATATTGTACACATAATTGAACAAGCTCAAGTTGAGTTTGTCAAGCTTGAGCTTGATTTATTTGATAATCAACTTGTAGGCTTGCCTTGGCTTGGCTAGACCTGCTGAAAAATATTGCTCAAACTTGACTCATAATTAGCCGTGCTGTGCCAGCTCACGTGCTTTGCTTGTTTGCAGCCCCTATTTGCTTTATGGGCATTATCTTATGCAGATCAACAGAACTTTTCTTAATATTATTCTTATTTTGTGAATTTTGGATGCATTGATTGCACTGTTTCATATTAATTGTCTACCTCCTGATTGTCTGATATGTTCTGATTGCCAAGCTTTTGCCATTATTGCAATTCTCAGCTCCTTTTCACTAATACTGTGATTCTCTATTGCATGAGCAGGACTCATTCACTCGTTGTTTCAAGTCAAATCCTCCAGAACCTTGGAACTGGAATGTGTATTTGTTCCCACTATGGTGCTTGGGAGTGCTAACACGTTATGTGGTTCTTTTCCCTCTGAGGTGAGCAAAGCTAGCTTATCATTTTAGAGCGTTGGATGGGCTTGTGACAAGTTTTTCTATATTCAACCTCAATTCTTGGCTTGTTACACATCTTGTTTTTCCTTTTTTCCCCTCTAAAATTAACTTAGTTCCCGTTATTGTATGATGCTTACAAGTATGTCCCAAATTTTTTTGGGGAGAATAACAAGAATTGGCTGTTGGGTGTGCCTTCTATATAAAGTTGTGCTGAAAGGTATGAGAATTATGGGGAGAAGTGGTGATAGACTCTTGATTCTCTACCAACTCATTCCTTGCAAGAGTTTGGTCTAGTTTGTTTGCTTCACGTCATGTGTTGGAATTGTGCGATCAGATTCGGTCCAAAGAGCGAACCAGAAAGTGTTTCGTATGGTTTGATTAGCGGTTCAACGAGCCATCAAACTGGACCGTTGGAAACCGATCAAAACCCTAAAATATATTCAAAATTTGCACAAACATACATGCTTTTTCATGATAAGTCTTCACTGGTCCAAACCAATTTAGGTTTGGTTGACCTAGTTGGACTGGCTGATTTGGGTTTCTGATAACTTTGAATGCAACTTGATAATTGGTTGCCCCAGCAACTGTAGAAAATCTTCGGTCCAGCAAAAAGAGTGCAGTGTGTGGACATCAAATAATATTAGCCCAATTACAGTCAAGGTCAGTGGCCGAGAACCCCCTGAAGTACTGGCACAACGGGCCCCAGAGATAGATAGGGGCTTGATATTATCAAGTAGTTTCCTGACTGCTTAGATGGCTCGCAGAAAGGGTCTGTGATTGCATTCAAGTCATATACACCATATTGATGCTTTCAAACTTAGATGCCAAAGAAATGGTTCTTAGCATGAGAGGAGAAAGGTTGTGTGATCAGAGTTGCCCACTGCTCAAGAGTCCCTGGAGGAAAACAGCAGATGTTAATGAGGTTCATGATTGATGTCAAACAGATGTTTTATATGTACATCAGAGGAATACATCTGGTTGTTGTTCCATATTGTCCTTTTCAAAGTGGACCCTTTTTAATTTTGACTTTTCTTCTTTTCTCATCCTGTTTTCTCTCTCTTTACTTTGACAGTGAACTTCCTTATTCTTTATTTGAAAATAAGCAGGAAACTTTGATATTTACATTCTGCTAAACCTTAACAAAATCATTTATGTCTCATCTTCTTTGGTTTCATCATTGAAGTGTCTTAGCTGAAAGCCTGCAAGACTTTAAGAAGTTCTGGGTGAATAAGCTTCTGTGACTAATGCAATATATGTTTTACACTGCTTGAAATCATAGACTGACTGTTAAACATTGCCTTTTCTTCTCTACTATGAGAATCATCATTAGATATTGGGTTATGTTATCTAATATCTATGAATTGTAAACTACATTTCCGTTCTATGTTATAAGGGCTTTGTGCTGCAATGGGTTTTTTTAATTTCTTAATTTTTTTTTAATGTTGTCTAGTTTTTAGTTTGGGGTTATTGGGTTTTTAACTTTCTTTAGGGTTATTTTTGTTTTTATTGGATGTAGAGATTGGAGGGGTAGTTTGGAAGTTTATTTTATTGTTCAGAGAGGATGTGGGGGAAAGGCGATAAGGATAGTGTTTAATTTAGGTGGGGGCCTCCAAATTAAGAGAGTTACATGAGATTGAGAGAGATAAGGAGTGCTAGAAAAAGTAGGGTGGAGAGAGAGTTTTTTGTGGGTTTCCTTTTATTTCACTTTTTTATTATTTCTTTTAGTTTGTATTTAAAGGGAAGGATGTCCCTTCCCTCTTTGTGAACTTGGCCTTTTGAGATTATATAAATTGTTTTTGATCTAGTGAAGAGATCTTTGGGGTGGACTCCCTTGCATACCTTGAGAGAGGGTATATCCTCTCAGCCCTTTATTATTATTTCTATTTTAATTATTTTTTTCCCGTCTTCCCTGCATTAGTTGGATTAGAGCCAGTGGATCATTTGCCTTGAGATCCATACACCATGATACCATCCCAAACATCTACCAATCCAATTATGGAGCGTTTGGATTGATTGGATCAAATAATTAGGAGTCAACGAAGATATCATAGAAGTAATATGACAAGGTTTACAACATCTACTTAGTAGATTTCAACAAGAGGAAGAAGAATGTGAAAAGGCAAATCTCAACGCGAAAGATCTTGACAACAACCCAAAAGTGCTAGAAATTTCGAAAATTAATTATGTAGAAGACGATACGATACGCGTGTTGAGGCATGTAATTTAATTGGGCTTCTATGCTATTTATTTCCTTAGGGTTTTTTGAAATTCAATCTTGGAATAGGTTAACTTATGGTAAATTTAATTTGAGCTTATCCCTAAAATGCTTAAATCAATTTATATTTTTCCTTTTGCCAAAAAATGAGGTTGAGGAGTCTCTTTGGGTTCCACCTCCTTCAAATTAGTACCAACCTGACCCATGGGCACACGGTGAAGGCCATATTTCACTCAGGCGGGCATATGACACGACATTATAACACGCTACACAGCTAGTTGATAGCCCTGCTTGACATTGCAGCCATGCTTTTTTTTTTTTCCTTGTCTTGTTTTCTCTTTTTTGATTGGAAGTGTGGGATCAGATCAACAACCTTTAATGTGATAATAAGATTTCCAAAACACTACATGGCTCAAGCTTTTCATTGCTTTGAAAATTATTTTTTCCTTGAGAAATATTGGATGGAATTTGGTCAAGGATACTGCTATCGTTAAATAGAGGAACCAGGTACATAATTTGTTTCTGATTGCAATTGGCAGGGTTGTGCTTCTTTTTGCTGGATGGCTGATATTTCTTCCATCATTTAGTCTAGTACATTTTCTGCTAAGGAAGAATGACAAGTTAAGACGACAATTAGAGGTTAGCATCTGTAACATTTTCTTAATTGCTGCAAGCCAGAGAGACTTATGTAATGATATATGCTTGTGCTTGGGAGATGTTTGTCGTAGATGACAATGCATAGCCAACAGTTTACCAGTTATTTCACTCAAATATATTTTTCTGTCATTTGTCTTGTTGAGCACTTGAGCTTTTACAATCACATATTCTTATTTCTGTAAGCAGTTGCTCCATGTCCTGGATTTCTATGTATTCTCTTACAGGCAGATATCTTGAAGTCCTTAAGGTTCATGCTATTTAGTATATATATGTATCTTGTTCTGACCTTTGTTAGTGGTAATAATCTTTGTTGCGATCTTTCACATTCTATTTCAAAATTGAAGACCTCAGTGTTTGTTTTCATTTTGTATACTATTTTGTAAAATTTCAGGGACATATGCGTTCTTAACAGTTAACACATATGGTGCATAGGTCATATGTTTATTTCAACAAAGAAATTTGAAATTTTATGACTTAGATTTTATAATCTGAGTTGGAGCATTTCTTTTGTTTAAGATAAACTCATGACCTATTTTGTCAGCCTATGCAAGATAATGTTTAGAATGCATTGGAATATTTTCCTGAAATTTAATTACAGCTACTCTTCAAATTTTTGTTGAACCATGCTTTCAGAAACAAAATAATCCTGTGTGTGTGTGTGTGTGAGAGAGAGAGAGAGAGAGAGAGAGAGAGAGAGAGAGAGAGAGAGAGAGAGAGAGAGAGAGATGTTACTAGTCAATTTTGCAATGGAGAGGGAGGGAGGGAGAAGCTCTCTCTACTTTTTCCTTCTCGTTCTAGAGGCCTTCTAAATTGCCGCAGTTATTTTGGGCAAATTCATGAGTTCACTGTAATTTTTTGTGTCTCAGAGATATCTTGTGGAGTTTATCTGTAGCGTGTTTGTTGCCTCATGGACTGGGGTTGTGAAATATCATGGACCACGGCCTAGTATGCGTCCAAAGCAGGTAAAGTGAGTCATTTCCCCTTCTTCCCCCTAAAATTTAAACCTATCAGATGTCGTATGAATCTTTCGGGGTAGTAATGATAGTCTTTTATTCATGTTTCTGACTTTTAGTTCATCATTGAATCAGGTGTTTGTGGCTAATCACACATCAATGATTGATTTCATAATATTAGAACAGATGACGGCTTTTGCTGTAATTATGCAAAAGCATGCAGGATGGGTTGGTAAGTATTTTCATTCCGAGTTGTAACAGTTCCCACATCTTTTGATGGGCTCCTCTTAGTTTTTTGTCACTTCTCATTCATGCTGCTTTTTTACTGTAGACTGTAAATTTTGGCCTCTTTTATTTTTTAGTTTTTAAACAATTAAACTAAACAATTTCACTAATCATGTAGGACTTTTACAAAGCACTATTTTGGAGAGCTTGGGTTGTATATGGTTCAATCGTACTGAGGCCAAGGATCGTGAAATCGTAGTAAAAAAGTGAGAATATTGTTAATTGATGGAGCTTCCCATGGTATTTATATTGTGTTGTGGCAACCATGAATTATTGAATTCTATTATTGCAGAATGAAGGAACATGTTGAAGGCACGGATAACAATCCACTTCTTGTATTTCCTGAGGGAACTTGTGTCAATAACGAGTACACAGTTATGTTTAAGAAGGTATGTGGCTACATGCAATCGATTTCATTTTAGGTGTACACTACGAATTAATTAACATCATATGACTCTGTTTGTAGAAAAAGTGGATGTTGACATGGCTTCTGCTTAGGCCATTTGTGACCTTCTGCTTGTTAGATTTATTGATAAACTGATAAGGAATTGGTAAGATGCATGATAACCTTTATTTTAGTTGGAAATCTTATTTCCTCTTTCGATCTATCTTGATAGGTATTCAATTTCTCATTTGGCCCATGGGATCATAGGGTCTAGGTTGTTCTATTTTGACTATCACATGCATGATGTTACTATGCACCTCGTGATATTGGTAGCATTTTATCTGCTCATAGAATATGTGAATAGATGAATGGATTAAGTATCCAAGATGCAGTTCTTAGACACGTTTTGGTCTGTCTCACTACTGTATCGGACTGTTGATCGTCAGATACACCAGTAGACAACTCTGGCCAGGTTACTATGCATGCATCAGTTTTTTGTGTCAAACATGCAATGCTTTGCCTGTTCACATCTCCAAATTTCAGACACGGACAACTATGATCTTACATGTGTGCCCATAATTTTTGAGGTGTCTAGAAGTTGAATTCGTAGCCGACCCCAAATCATTGAGACAAGGCTTGGATGATGATGATATCTAGAAGTTGAGCATCTGTATTCATGCATTGGATGCATGTATTTGACTTTTTAACGAAGGCAAAAGTTTATACAAGGTTGCAACCTTAAAATGTAGAATTATAGATGCACCTCAAAAATCCATTGGAAAAGGTTGTTTTAATATTGAAAAACCCTCTAATCGATCATCTCGACATCGAGATGCATGAATATGCAAAAAAAAAGAAGATTTTTAGTCCCATAAATAGTGCATATTGCAACACATTATCTAAACCGTTCACTTTCAAGATTTTCATATGTTTATGGATCTATTTGATTTGAACCATTTTTAGAGTTTCAAATTTTATAATTAGAGATGAAAATAGATTTCAAGATAATCCTAATAATTTTTTACACCAAAATTGCATTTTATGATGAAATTCAGAGGTGCACCTTAATTGGATTGTTTAAGGTTGCAACCTTATAGAAACCACACCCTTTAAGTAATTTTGTTCTTATTTATCAGTTTAAAAAAAAAAAATTGATCTTATTTATTTAGTACTTTAATTTTATATATAGAAAAGTTAGTAGCCAACAGCTACAACATGCTGAAGCTCAGCATCTGTACAAACATGTTGTGTTTGATACCCTGTTTTTTGGGAGCCATGTCAGGCTCGGTGGTTTATTGTAAGATGTCATTGCCCCTGTCCATGTCCTAATGTAGGATTAGACTGATTGTCTTCTGTTTTGTTCACTCTAGTGTGATCAGAATACTTACATTGCTCCACTCTATTATGTTTCAAGGTTTGAGCAATCATTTTCTGACGTTTCATATGCAGTGTCAAATAAACCCTACAAGTCTATTACAGTGGATTAGAGTCCATAAATTCACATTGTTATGTTCAACAGGAAGTGCGGTGGAGATCAATACTAACAAAAATAATATGACTAGGACGAATTTTTATGAAATGATTGATAAGAAAGATCTTATTTATCCTATAGATATGCACTCTTTAAGTTTCTTCCTCTCTGTTGGATATGCATCTCAACCTGCTTTGAATTTTAGCCTGTGTTTCTTCTTCCTTGAATTGCTTACATGCAGCTCTTAGATATAGGCAAGGCCCTTTCCATGGTCTGAATGCAGTTGATTATGGGGGATCTCTTTTCTCTGGGGAGATTAATCTGAAAATTACGACCTTTCTTATGCCATCTACCTTTCTTCCACCTTTGTTTCTTTTGGGGGTTTTGCACCAGTCCCGAGTACTGAGAAACCTTTGAGATTCTATTATATTTGCCACCTTGTAACAATAATCCCACATGGTACAGTAAAAAAAAATTATGACGAGGCAATGTGTGGGCAATTGATAACAATACAAGGAATTGATAACAATACAAGGGAGCTGATTTTTTATTGATAGAAGCTGCTTTATATATAATTTCACACTATACTACATCCAAATGAATCATCTTCTCTTGTTGCCCTTCGAGTGCTAGGAGCAATCCTTAAAAGTGGGGATCAAGATCCAATGGAGTAATGGAGATACCCATCAGGGAGTGTTGGAGCGAGACCTAGGAGTGGGACTGACTAGTTGGGAGATCCTAGTAACTATACCTAAAAGAGCTACTCAAGAAATTTAAAGATTTTTGAGAGAATAAAGTGCTTTGAACACACAATAACACCCAAAAGTCTTCTGTTTAGGAAAAGGAAAACCGATGGTACATTTCATTTTATGAAGAGAATTTGAGTTTGAACCTCGATTATGGGATTCTACCTTGGGAGCAGGCATGTCTTTTTGGTAGTGTTCTTCCTCTATGTCTTGGTTCTTTCTTGAATAAATAACAGTGATGGTTGATGGTATTCATTATTTAATATAGAGGTTGGTTGGACAAACAGTGCAGAACTTGACAATGAGAATTTTTCTACTTGTACTTGCCCATAGGGGATCAAAGAATGCTTCTTGAACATCTGGAGATAAGGTATTATCTCATGGAAAACGACATTCTAAGAAGTGTAATACCTTTTCTTCTTAGAGTCGTAGCACTCGTACGTTTTCAGTAGGATAGTCGCCAAGGAGCTGAGACGTAACAGATTCAGAGATGAGTTTTGTCTCTTAACATTTTCATGTAATGTGCATAACAAATGCAACAAAAAACCTTGTTGTGGTGTGCATGTGTGTGTTTCTGTATGTCACTAGAATGGTAACCTTCTCAAAATGTTGTAGATTGCCTCATCATTACCAGATGACAATAATAAAAAAGAAAACTGATGTTCGGTTCATTATAATGCAGATTTGACCGTCCAAAAATTGGATGATTTGTGTTCACTGTTGGAGCTATTGGGGTCCGATTCTTTTTATTTATTTATTTGGATTGGCTGCTAGGATGAGTACATGTACATCCCCAAAATTTGGGGTCCAAATGACTCCCTAGCAAGCTTTTGGAGCCACGGTGGAAAATGTATTGGTTTGCCTTGGGTCTCTACATGATGAGGGCGTCATGGTCCTTCTATAGGACCTGTCTAATTTAAATTTTTAAAGGGTTTCTCTTTGTTTGTTGTTTTTTCAGAGATTAAAACTGGGGTTATTTTATTTTAGTTAAGGTTATTTTGAGTAATGTTTTAAGCAATTATGTATACAAAGGAGAGAGAGGGATGTCCAACCCATAGAATGTTTATTTTGGAGAATTTGAGAAGAAAGAAAATCCCTAGAAACGGCTTCCTGAACTCCTTGATTGAAGGCCATGGAGAAGGCTTGGTAGCACCTCCCAAGGTCATCCCTTTCAAGGCATTCTTCAATTACTTTTTCTCTTCTTTCCTTTCTTACTTCTTTTTTTCTTTTCTTCATTCCGTTCTTTCCTATTTTCTTCCCTTTCTTTTCATTATTTGCTCTTTTCTTTCCTTTCTTTTCATTATTTCCTCTTTTCTATCCTTTCTTTAACTTCTTACTTCTTTTTTTCCGTTCTTTCCCTTACTTTGTTTTTTTTTTTCATTTCTTTCCCTTATTTATTTTTTTTCCTTTTTCCTCTCATCTTATTTCTTTTCTTTCATTGAATCCTTTAATATTCTTTTTACTTTCTTTTTTTCTATTTCTCATTTATTTTTCCTATCTTTTGTTTTTGTGCTCTTTCCCTAACCCTCAAAACATACAACATTCCCAATTAAAAATCCACTAAAACCTTAAAATTAACCCTTAGGTTCTCCCTAGAATCAATCCTAAATAAATTCCTTGAAAGCTTATCCCTAACTTCAAATCTGAAGTCAAAACTCTAATTTGTTTTATGCCTCATTAAATTTAAAACCCTAAGACTAGTTGTGGAGACGTTCGGGAAGTAATTTAAAGTTATTCTACATCCACATGTTCTCTCTGGACTGTGGATTAACTTTAAATTTGATGGGTATCAACTTTAATTTGGCTGATTTTGTTTAAGGAAATTTCATTCCATTACGGATTCAAAATCTCATCTTCCGGACAATAAAATAAATTCCGAAAGTTGCACGTTAATTTTCACAAGTTCGTGTTGGTTGTTTGGGGTCTCACAGCCGTCAAATATTAGTCACGGTGGACATAAATTCCCCGAATAACTGGGACCAAAACCAGGGGATCTGGAGGCACGAGATACTCTCGCTTTCTTCGAAGTGTTAAATGCCGTCGTCTTGATAAAATTCTGAGGGGCAAACGGGTCATGGCGAGTACACTCCTTGGACACAGCCTGATTGGAATACAATTCTTGATTCCCTGAGTTGCAAACTCATGAGACCCGTACAAAATCACAGTTTATAAACTGATATGTTTTTCCAATTGGTATGGTTCTACAAACTTCAATTGGAAATATATTTGTCTCTCACATTACAAAATCTATCATCGAATCGATATACTAGAATAAAACATCGATTGAGAATATCTTCTTTCTCACTAAGAATTAGTTTTCCAATTGGTAAAATTCAAACATCGATTAGGATCACAAACTATTCTCGCGTGATAAAATCATCCAATCGATAAAATAACAATAATTTAGCATTGAATGGGAAATAAAAACATATTTATAATCATCTTACATAAATAAAAATAATATCTGTTACCTAAAAGTCGCTTAGAGAGAGTCATTTCTATTGACGAGAGAGAGAGAGGGTGTCTTGCTTCTTGGTAATGGGAAGCCTTTTCCTGTTAGCTAGGCCTGTAAATAGCCTTTTTGGAGAGATAGAGAAAGCTTCTATATCGGGGAGAGAGCCAAACATTACATCTTATAAAATAAGTTGTCAAGAAGACAAAAGGAGGGGTTGATGGTGCTACATAAAGTACAAAACGTGGCACACAAAACAAAAGATGAGGTGCAAAAAATGTGTGGATCAAAAGTCCATTCTTTAAAAATGGACCAGTAAAATTATGGGTTGTTTTGAAACGCTTTTTAGCAAAAAGCTAACAATAATACTACAAGCATTAATTGGAAACAAACATCTCTCTCACTACAAAAATCATCATCCAATCGGTATTATTCAAACATTGATTAAGATCACAAACTTCTCTCCCTCACTACTTATTAATCTTCCAAAACATCGATTGGAAACGAAATTTAGTGTCAATAGATATCTCTAATTGTTGGTCGTAGTGTCTTATCGATTGGAAATACATATCAATATTTTTGAGGCAATGGTTTGTATGGGTCTCTTGAGTGTGCAACTCAGGGACTCAAGAATTGTATTCGGATCTGGCTATGTCCTGAGAGTGTACTCGCCGGGACTTGTTTGTACCTCGGAATCTTATCGAGACAGGGGCATTTAACACTCTGAAGAAAGAGAGCTCCTCTCGAGCCCCCAGATCCCCTGATTGTGGTTCCAGTTATTTGGGAGTTTATGTCCTCCATGATGTATATTTAATTGCTGTGAGACATCAACCAACCAACAATTTTGAAGCATGAAACTGGTTACTTCTAAAGATGCCTATTAGTAACTCACTAAACTATAAGAACCATGATTATGTAAGGCCAGATCAGTTTTGATGATGCGCTTCTTTTAGATGGCAACAGAGGTTCCAATTTATTAGAAAATTGGAAGGTGTGTAATGTACAGACCTATGGTGTCTGCCTGCTAGCTATGTATTTGTTGATTTTATGGTTAATTCGATCACACGCAAAATTTCTGCAGGCTTCAAATGAAGCAAAGCCTTTAGCTTAGGTGATCGATGAACATATAGTATGTTATGATCTCCGATGTGAGTGTAGTAAGGGGCCTACTTTTTAATGGGTGGACTCAAGTGCCACTATAATAGGACATTGTCCTATAATAGGACTACCCCGTCTCTACCAAGGTAATTGGCAAAGGGACATTTGAATTAAAATTCAAGTCTGGTGAGGTCCTTGCTTTTTAAAATTTGTATTATGCCCCTGAAATCCGGAGATATTTTGTTAAGTCTATGTTTTACACCTCTGTAGGCATGTTTTGTATAAGATTTTTGATTACCCTTTGCTGTGGGTCAATTGGATAGATATACTAGTAACCCAGGTTAAGAGCATTGGGATGCGGTTTTTAGGGCCCTAAAATATTTGAAAGGAACTATAGACCATGATCTACATAATTTGGGTGATCCGTTGTGATGCTTTCTGGATTCTAATGAATCCATGACTTTCAGATGTATCTCCACTTGTGGTGGGGGTGTATTTTGGCATTCCAAGAGGTAGACTTGTATCTTCAAAGAGGTAGACTTGTATCTCCAAATGATTGGAGAAAATTGCCTTGGAAACCATAGTGAGGAGGCTAAGTGGCTAAAGACTTGATGGTAGATGTACCACCTCTTCAAGGCCCATGTCTGCAGTCTTATACAGTGTGACTGTGAAGCTTTTGTATACCAAGCGAAAGGTTAGGGCATTCTGAAAATCCACTTGTACTCGCTTGAGGCACAGTCAGTTGAGACTTATGCTTGAGACGAAGTCATAACAGTACTCCATATCTATTATACCCAATTATACCCAGGACTTGGTAGAATATTAATAAAAGACCTTGCAAGGTGCCAAGTCTGGAAGATAGTTAGAGGTCTCAAACGTATAATGCCACAGGGCGATGGGAACCCTACCTAGGATAAGGAGATCCCAAGTCCAAGATTCAAAAGGAAAGACCTGTCGCTTGTGTGATGTTTGATGGGTGCGGGTACCACAAAATTCTCTATTATGAAAATTTATAAAATTTCTGCCCCATTCCTGGATGGTGTGGTACAATTTATTGCAATGAATCGAAAGGTTGAGCTTTGCTCTTAATTATTCTATTTGCCTAGATGATGTAAGGCCTAGGCGGGGGTGTCGCATTGCAAGGCATCCTGCATAGAGTCACCTATGTGACTGTGGAAGTGGAGACCTCTTCTTATTGGAACTGAGCATTCCCTAGAGTGCTCATAAAAACTAGGATTAGTGCATGGCCTTTAAATGCGCAAACCTTTTAAAAAACCGTGGTTTTTTTGAAAGAGAATGTGGTATGTGGGAGGTTTATCAATAAAGGAAATAATTCAAGGTGTGCCCACTGACTGTCCTAGTATGCGTTCTGCATAACACTATGTGGAGGTGGTTCCAATTCACAAGACACCTTCACTTATGCATTCGCCGTTCCTAATATGTTTGGAGAGAGGTCTTATTATTTTGAAACAGGTGGGGGATTATTAGCTTTTTGATAAAAAGTGATTCAAAACAACTCATAGTTTTGCTGGTTCATTTTTATAGGATGGACCTTTAGTCAACACATCTTTTGCACCTCATATTTTGTTTTTTGTCACATTTTGTGTTTTATGTGGCACCTTGAATCCCCTCATTTTGTCTTCCTGACACCTTATTTTATAAGGTGTAATGTTTGCCTCTCTCTTTAATAAAGAAGCTCTCTCTCTCACCAAAAAGGCCCTTTACGGGCTCAACTGTCAAGAAGGGGCTTCCGGTAACTAGGGAGCAAGACTCTCTCTCTCTCTCTCTCTCTCTCTCTCTCTCCCTTTCTCTCCCGCATTAACATAAATGATTCTCTCTAAGCGAGTTTCAGGTAACAAGTGCTGTTATATTTATAATTTATTTTATGTAGTGAGATGATCATATGTATGGTTCTATTTCCCAATCGATGCTAAATTGCTGTTATTTTATTGATTGGATGATTGTTGTGACACTAGAGAAGTTTGAGATCCTAATTGATGGTTGAATTTTACCAGCTGGAAGACTAATTTTTAGTGAGAGAAAAGATATTCTCAATGGATGTTTTATTGCAGTATACCAATTGGATGATATATTTTGTAGTGTGAGAGAGAAGTATGTTCCCAATTGAAGTTTATAGAACCATACCAATTGAAAGACATCAGTTTTATAAACTGTGGCTTTGTATGGGTCTTATGAGTGTGCAATTCAGGGACTCAAGAATTGTATTCCGATTTGGCTGTATCTTGGGAGTGTGCTTGCTGGGTCTCGTTTGCACCTTAGAATTTTACTAAGAGAAGGGGGCGTTTAACACTTCAAAGAAAGCGAGAATATCTGTGCCTCCAGATGCTCTGGTTTTGATCCCAGTTATTTTGGAATTTATGTCCACTGTGATGAATATTTGACTGTGGTGAGACCCCAAACAACCAACAGTTTATTTATCAGTTTGGTGGACCAATATCTACAAAATTTAGAGACATTCAGCCTTAATGTAATTTAAAGTGTTATTCCAACATTTTTTGGGGTCATTTAATCGAAAATTAGCGAGCAGTTGATTTTAAGTTACATCACTACACAATTATTTTTATATATTTATATTAGTAAGGAAGAAGTAACCATCATCATCATTTTAGCCTTTTTCCAATTAATTGCGGTCGACTACATGAATCCTGGTTCTCCATTTTGCTCTATTAAAGGCCATATCCTTAGTGAGGCCATAAGTCTCCATATCTTTTTGGACTACTTCCAACCATATGCTTTTGGCCCTACGCTTGCCCTTTTCAGTCCTTCCACTTGAACTAACTTGTACCTCCTAACACATATTGTACTTGGTCGACACCACACATGACTAGCCCACCTAAATCTACTATCTCATTTTATCGTCTATTAGTGCCACGCCTAAATTCTCTCGAATAGATTCATTTTGAATTCTATCCCTTCTTGTCTTGCCACTCATCCATCTCAACATCCTCATCTTTGCTACACTCAATCTCTAGGTATGTTATTTTTTGTCCGCCCAACATCCCCCTCATAGAGCAAAGCTAGTCTCACCGCTGTCCTATAAAACTTGCCCTTCAGCCTCATTGGTATGCTGGGATCACATAAAATTCCAGTTGCACATGTCCACTTCGCCCACCCAGCTCTAATTCTGTGTGCGACATCTTCTTTGATCTCTCCATTTTTCTAGATTATCGACCCAAGATATCGAAAGTGTGACCTTTTTTGTTCTTCCTGTTCATCAATCTTGACTATTTGCTCATCTCTACTCTATTATTACTAAACTTGCACTCCTTAGACTCTATCTTAGTCCGACTAATTTTAAACCCTTTGGATTCTAGAGCATCCCTCCAAAGTTCTTTGTGTTGACGTCATTTTGGGTCTCATCAATCAAAACTATGTCATCTGTGAACAACATGCAACACGATACCTCATCTTGTAGGTGCATAGTTAAGTTGTCCATAACTAAGACAAAGAGGTATGGGTTCAATGCTAACCCTTGATGTAGACCTATTGTCACTGAAAACTCACTCGTCTCTCCAGTAGTTGTTCGTACACTAGTTAGTGCTCCATCGTAAACATCTCTCACCAAGTTGGTGTAGTGCTTTGAGATGCCTTTCTTTTCCAATACCCGTCAAATCAAATCTCGAGGTACTCTATCATAAGCTTTCTCTAGATCAATAAAGACCATGTGGAGGTCTTTTCCCTTCACCCTAAACTTCTCAATCAGTTGCCTAAGTAGGAAAATAGCCGCAGTTGTTGACCTTCCTGACATAAAATCAAATTGGTTTTCAGATATACTCGTTTCATGCCTTAATCATTGCTCAATGACTCTCTCAGAGCTTCATAGTATGGCTTATAAGCTTGATCCCTCGATAGTTCACACAATTCTGTATGTCTCATTTGTTCTTGTAAATATGTACCACAATACTTTTCCTCCATTAGTCTGGCATTTTCTTTGTTCTTAACACCTTGTTGAACAACTTCGTCAGTCAGTCACTGCCAATTTCCCTCATGCACTTCCAAAGCTCTATCGGGATACCACTGGTCCTAAAGTTTTTTTTTATCTTCATCCTTTTCAAAGCTTCTTTCACTTCCGACATCCTAATCCTACGAATGTATCTATGACCTCTGCTGTCACTTGTGCCAACAGTCCCTTCTACCACTATGTTTCCATTGTGTTCGTCATTTAGTAATTTTTGAAAATAGACTCTCCACCTTTCGTTGACCTCGTCATCCTTCACCAAGACACCTTGATCCTCACTCTTAATGCATTTAATATGGTTTAGATCCATATACTTTTTCTCTCGTATTTTTGCTAATTAATATGAGTGTGAATTTTGAATTCTTCTCGACATTCTTTTTTCCTTCCAATTTTCTTAGATATTTCTTGAAGAGAATAAGTTTAAAATTCCTAGAACATCTCTCATATTTTGTTATTAATTGCCATCACTAAGCCCTTTCAATAAATCGATATCTATTTTTAACTCCGACTAATTCGTGAATTCTCTGCCACTATTTGTAGTGAAGGCAAGATATTCATCTCATTTATTTCGCAAAATTTAAATTCTTTTCTTTTTTAAAACAAAGAACATTGGTAATTCAAGATCTTAAAAAAATATGATGAATAACTGTCATAACTAGGAAATTTTTAAAAATTGTTGAGAAATCAAATTATTTCATATAGACGTAAATTTATTGAAATAAAATTGAAAAATTAAAAGTAAATTGCTCATCTCTTATTGTAGATTGGCATTTATTATGTTTAAATTAAAGAATATTTGTTATATAGGATTTATTTAAAACTTTGATATATTCATTGCCATATAAAAATGAAATTGTTTTATTATAACATAGATTAGTTTAAAGTAAAATAAAATAGATCGTAATAAAGAATTTAAAAATTAGTTAACATTATCAAAAAAAATAAAAAAACTTTAAAATTACAATACATTTTGTAAATTAAGGCTTTGTGCAATGCACGTGCCATGGTCATGTGTGTGTGTATGTCTGTCTGTCTATGTATATGTGTGTGTACACATATATATTATATGTAAATATATATACACACACCTATATAATTATGTGTATGTGTGTGCGCGCATGCACTTGCGTGTGTGGATATGGATAGATAAATAGGTAGGTAGGTATCGGTTTCTCTACCATGTTCAAACTTTAGTTTGTCATACAGAACGTTTATGCATTCTTGGACTGGTGGCATGCATGCTGGTGCATGCATACATAAAGACATATAAAGGGCATATTGTGCTTTCTACGTAGACTGATTGTCGGCATACTGTCATCAATAATTCTCTCATTTTCTTTTATGTTCTTGAGTGGCAACAATTTGTGCCTAAGACTAACTTGTTTTTATTTTTGTCTCATGTCATCTTTATGGTCTTTGCTTTTGATACTCTTTTTCCTTTTTTAATCGACATTATAGTACTAGGGATTTTGATTGGAGTTATTCTGTGTACAATTATGACTGATGCTATTCGTGGTTAGATTCCATTAATATGTTCTTGTCTCAATTGAAGCCCGATTAATTTGTTAGTTTCAAATTGTTTATTCACATGGAAAACCATTTTTTGAAGAATATTGCTTAATTAATGGTTGTTAACAGACTGTTGTTGCTTATTATCACCAAGAGCATTAACCTGAATAAATCACTGTATATGTTCTCAAGCTGGTAAATTCATTTGGATGACGTCCTAGTTAGTACTTTGTAGGTCATACTTGAAAAGGTTAACAGTTCAATTATATTAAGAAAGAGGTATAGTAGGTAAAAAATGAGGCTTCCCACAACCTGGGAGCTCTATAGGGCATCCCCAAAGAAGGGAGTTCTGTACAAAAATAATAAGGCCAACCCTAAAGGGAAGCCCTATACAAAATCACCAGTAAAGAGGTGTAGTTAGATACCAAAAAGCTCCCATGATCAGGCTAGAGTGCGGTAGATGGGTGTCTAAGCCAGAGATGCAGCCTCCTTCGCAAGGGATTCAGCTTTGTGGTTTCCTTCCTGCCATATATACCTCCAAGAGATGTCCATACCCCTGCAAATGTGTGCGATCTCATCAAATATGTGAGCAAGCAACCAAGGCCGAGGAGAGGAACCGGTTCTTGGAGCCCCCCTCGAATATAGAGGGTTAAAAAGTTTGATGCCCTCAAGGAGAGGCATTATTCCACTTGATAACTTATTTTTGTCACTTATACGCACTATAGATGCATGGGCTTGGATGCTTTTGTATTTGGATGTAGTCATGCTAGTTTCACAATTTTTTGATATATACCCATAGAGAAATATTGCAAGTATGTGGCTTGGGCAGCTACTTTTATTTAGCATCCACAGTACTAGTATTCTTCTGCGAAGGACAGGATGCAAAACCATCCATTTTACTTCTCTTTTACTTGAAAGGCTTCTCCTACTGCTATTGTTCAATAAGAATCATATTTCTTTTCATCTTCAAATTCTGATATTCTTTATGGCGTATCTTTCTTTTAAGGGAAATTATTAAAATACCCCTAAGAGATTAACTATTTAACATTTTACCCAATTGCAACTATTCCATCTCGTGACCATGTGTCTTTTTATGGGCGTTTTGAAATTAAAATAAAAGATACGGGTAGAATGTTAAATAGTTCATCACTCATAAGTATTTGGATAAATTCCTGTTCTTTTAATGGGTGTCAGAGTTTTTTCTTTCATTATGTTAAAGTACTGCTGTGTTAGTGTTTGTTTACCTTGAGTTCTTTATGCTCTTCCACATGGTAGTGTTTTTTTACCTTGAGTTCTTTATGCTCTTCCACATGGTTTTTCCTTTGAGAGGACTTCCTAAAAACTAAAGATTGGATAATTGCCCAATATTTAAAAAACAAAAAGTATAGATAATGGAGTCTGATCTATAATGGATGATCATTAAGTTAAACCTGAGAAATGTGCTGACTCAGTCTTCAATTATGTGTTTTCATAGTGAATTCAAAATAAGTTGCTGGTATTCTTAATTTTTATGAGGCTGGTGGGCTGCTCTGGATGGGCTGTTTTTGATAAAAAATACATTTAGAGAGATTTTTTTTATATATCTGTTTACATTTCTGGTGACATCTATCCTTTTATTCGATTTTGCAGACTCCTTTCGAACTTGACTGCACCGTTTGTCCCATTGCAATAAAATACAACAAAATATTTGTGGATGCGTTTTGGAATAGCAAAAAGTACGTATTCTTCTAGTAGAAACCATGGAAATAGGTGTCGACATGTGTGCATGAATTCGTGTTCGTGTGGATATTGCCCTTGTTCCACTTTGTTTATTGTATTTATCAGCTGCACCAACCATATCATACTTTCCTGATTTATGAATTTGTCAGGCAATCTTTTACAAATCACTTGCTCCGGCTTATGACATCATGGGCTGTGGTTTGTGATGTGTGGTACTTGGAACCACAGACTTTGAAACCCGGAGAAACACCTATACAGTTTGCTGAAAGGTACTTAGCATTCTGCTACTTTATTTTTTTTAGTTGATTTGCATCTACTTTTAGACGGGAGGAGTTCTTAATAGAACTATTTGGAGTTTCAAGTTCCTTATTTTCCCATTTGTAGGGTTAGGGACATTATCGCTGTTCGAGCTGGTATCAAGAAAGTTCCTTGGAATGGATACTGGAAACATGAACGGCCTAATCCAAAGCATTCTGAACAGAAGTATGCATTACATATGCCCTTAAGTTTTCTCATAGTAGTAGTTACTACTGGGCTTTTTTCTTTGGGCTTGATGGTTTGAAATTGTTTCCTTCCAATTGATATGTTGTGCTTTTTTATCATTGGTGATGTGTTGTGCTCTCAAAAATGTTCCATGCCAGAACAGCGCTATGATGTTTGTAATCTAAAGCACTCAGACCGGATGCATGCCAAACATGCCTGTGTCTTTTGCAGCTTCGTAGTATATTTGTGAAGGAGTTTCTTATACATTTTGTGATGCCTGAGATAATTTTGTTCCACTACAATTGTTTGTGATTTTAAATTTTTGCACCTAGGTGATCACCATTATCACTTGAGTTTTCATTTACTCTTACTGGCTCCTCACTTGTGCACGTGTAATCTATGTGCACGTATGTGACATTATTCATTCACCAGCTCCTTCATATTTAATCAGGCTGTTTATCAAAGATTATATGGCAGCCAATATCATAATTCTATGAATAGCAAGTTCATATTGTTCTTTGTTCTTATGGATTGCTGATTTGGATTGAAACATATCAGAATTGTGTGGAATCTGACTTTCATTTGTACATCATATTATTAGCCAAATAGAGGGGAATATTTATATCTGGTTGTAATCTATTAGTTGTTTTTGTGTTAATTTCTTTCAGACAACAGGGTTTTGCTGAATCAGTCTTGCGGCGCCTTCAGGAAAGATGATGCTCTCAGGTTTATGACTAGTTGCCCTTACTTAATTTCGCTTGCGTACCTGTATTACTTTTGCTGTTACTATATTGTAAAGCAGGTAGTGAATATTCCTTGCTTTTTAGGGAATGATAAAAAACATGTTTAAGTTTCGTTCCCTAGATTTTACCCTACTCTATTTTTCTTTCTGTTGGCTTTTCTTCACTAATCGCCCCCCTTCAGTTTGTCAATGTGATGGAAGTGTTTAACTATTTGGTTGCTTAATAATGAGTTTACCTTCTTGTCCCATGTCTCTCCATAACTCTCATAATATGGCATTTTCAATGCCATGTAACTGGATAATGTGTTAGCATTATAAATAGTGTTTCAAGACTACAGAATTTTTAGTCTACCTAACAAATTTTCTAACTTAAGGCAAAGCATGGCTTAAGATAAGAGAACGGTTTAGTCCCAAATTGCGTAGAGGTAGGTTTTTCAATGGCTTTTTGAGTGGGAAACTTCCTTGGCTCCATGGGGGCTTTGGAGAGAGAGAGAGAGAGACTTGGGTCTTTCTGGTGCTTTCAACTTGTGTCCATGTTTGAAACTTACGTCTACATGCTCCCACTGTTGGCCTGGTCGTGGCCAAGATTGTGGCTGAGGTTTGAGTTTTGGTCGAAGTCTACCGTTTGGCCGGCAAACCTTTTAATCAAAGTTTGACCGCGGTTTGGGGAGAAGTGAAGGGTTATGCTTCGTTTTGAACTCGAACTTCAATATTACTCTTTGATTATTATGAAAATGGAGAGTTAAGCTCCATTTTGAACTCTAAAGCTTTTTTACCTTGGTTATGGAGTTTGACCACGGTTATGCACTTTTGACATCTTGGTCAAGCATCCCTCGGGGGGTTGCAGTGTATGTCCAGCATGAAAGAGGGATTCCTTAAGGTTTGGCACTCAAGGGCCCAAACGCCAACAATAATGAGATGATATTGAACTTGCTGCATTTCATTAACTAGGATCTATGATCGGTTCGATTTAGGGTTGCAAATTTCAATAGGTCATAGCAGAAGGTCCTCTTTCTACAAAGGACTCTTGAGGGTTGAGTACATGTCATGGTCCCACCAATGAGGTGACACCCATGTAGACAAAAATCGTAGACAACAGGGGTTTTACAATTATTGCCAAATTGCCTCCCATCTCGGAGGGGGATCATAAGAATATCCTTAGTTGAAAGCCAGAGGAGATGACCATGGAGTAGTTTATTACTCATTCCCGCAACGAAGAAGAAACCCAACTCTAAGACATGAAGGAGCTGGGGTCATAAATGCTCGATAGGCCTGCAATTGATCAAAGGCCTTAACAAGAAGTTGATGCATCAAGTAACTGAGATCAAGATCGAAGAACAGAAGGGAGAGAAAAACATTGAGAAACTATAGTTTCCCGGAAGGGGTGCGACAAGAGATCTGGGATTGGGAGCAAGAGTGGGGGGCATGATGGGCTCGAAGTTCTGGGGTAGGGGCAGCAAGGTCCGTTCATTGTCATGTAGAGGGTCTGGATCCTTGGCTTTTAGGGAGCGTATTCCATATTTGCACGAGAGCATGTTTCTTATCTCTATAGGAGCATGTTTCTTAGTGTTCCGCTGTGCATAGGATCAAGATTCTTGAAGTTCATTTGCCCTTGTATTGCAATTTGGGAGTGAATTCCAATGAACAATATGTTTAACTTTATCCAAATTCACAAACCCTAGTAACATTATGTACAAGAATCATTTCATTGAAATTTTCTTTGAATTTTTGTTGTCATCAGAGTATGATTCTATGCAAATAGTGATTACGACCCAAGTGCTTGGGCACAAAAGGAGCTATGTGTCCTTGATCGGGCTATCTCTCTCTCTCTCTCTTTCTTGTGTGTGCAATACAATCATCGGGGAATTTTGTGGACTCCTATTGTTTTCAAATGCATTGGGGAACATTGTGATCATCTCCCTCTTGCACATAGTGACAAGAATAAATTCCCTCAGCAGGTGAAATGGCAAAAAGCAACAAAAGAGGAAGCATTTCTCTGAGGCAATCTCATACTTTTAGTGAAGGAGGCCCTTTTCAACTACAGATTTCAACAGACAGCAATCTCGTACTTTTAGTGAAGGAACCCCTTTTCAACTACCGATTTCAGCAGACAACTTGATTGCGGTGTATTGTGCTACTTATTCATTCAATTCCCATCTCGGCTATTGATAGTCGATGCTAGGTTAGATTTCCCATTTCAATGACAGTTTTGGTTTATTATGATGTGTGGCAGCAATGACTTGACTTGTTGGATGCAATCTTCGGGGCAGAATGTTTGGCCTTATCTAATTTTCTGTAGAGAGATAGAGAGAGAGAGAGGTTACATTCTTTTTTTTTTTTTTTTTCTTTTTCATTTTTAATTATTTTGTGGTTGCCCATAATCATAATTCAGAGAGTGAGAGAGAGAGAGAGGGGTAAGGGAGGCGGGGGGGCTATAAGTCACACGATGGGCGAGAGAGAGTTCACGCCATGAGCAAAGAGGGCAGATGTAGCCCTTTCTTCTTTCTTTTTCTTCGTTCTCTTTTGGCATGGTTATCTATTCGAGCTGCAAAATAAAGAATTAAAAGAAGGATGAAGATAGCGTCAATGTTTTTATATTTGTAATTATAAACAAAACGATAATATACAATTAATTCCACTGCCCTTCCACTTTCTATTCCATAAACCCTACCAACACGAGGGGTTAATTGTGTGAGAGAGAGAGACTATTCCTTAAGAATTGCCTGATTTAGAGAGAGGATATTATAAAAAAACAAGTAGAGGGAATAAAAAAAGGACATGCAGCCTATCGAGAGAGGGAGGGAGGGAGAGGGAGACCCTATTTCATAAGAATTCCCTACTTAGATTAACTGTTTGAGAGAGAGAGAGAGAGCATTATAAGAAGCGTGAGGTTTGCATAAGGTGTGAACCTTAAACAATCATGGTAAGGTGCCCCTCAAAATCTCATTAAAAAGATGTATTTTCGGTGCAAGAATTCTTATCATTCCTTAAAAGTTTAATTTCACCCTTTACAATGAGAACGAAAGCTTTACAAATCTAACGGATCTATGAGCGGTTAAAAATAGGCGGTCTAGATGACATGTTTCAAGATGCACCATCTTTTTCGTTTACTGTGTTAGATGCGCCTCGTTGACACGTTATATGACCTTTTCCTTACAAGAAAACAAAGGAGAGAGAGGGAGAGAGGGGAGAGCATTATGAGAAGAAGTACATACAACCTATAAACGTGTCCTTTGCTGGTCCTCCGAACGGCTTGGAGGCTCTGAGCGCCACCGTTGACATGTGGAGGTGCCTTGATTCGGTAGTTGACATGTGGAGGAGCCTCGATTAGGTAACCGGTACATCTACGCATGGATCACCCATTGGGGCGTCACTAAATCTTTGGGCTCATAAAGAGTAGTCGGGAGGCAATAGGTCTCAATGGTGGTCGAAGAGGTACAATCTGTGTCAGCTCAGCGCTGTCTATTGCCACCAAAGTACCAATATTTGTATTTGAGATGGTCGTCTTTAAGATGAGCATCCAAATTCATGTATTGTATTTTCATAACATGATCACAATCAACAACCTGACATTATGATGGGAATACACCCATAATTCTGAGAGATCCACATTCAGGTGGTTGCGTTTCACACTATGAATATAGCTAGAGGAGTTCCAACATCTCTCCACATGGGATGAATTGATGCTCTGGGATAAACACCCTTATTGCAATTGAATACAACTCTAGAGCACCTCCACCGTATAAGTTCTACCATGATGCAACTCCTATAATGCGGTTGTGGAAGTTGCTAGAGAAAAAAACCCCTCTATTGTCAACAAAATCACTTATTTGTTGTGGCGCTCTCCCCACCCCATGTTGACCACGTCTAAGACCAACATGTCTAGAGCAGCATGGTAACAAGATGACACTTCTTTATCATGGTGGGGCTTTACCCCTTGATGTAGGGGTATGGGAGTAGTACTTGGTACTAAACCGGGATGCTAGACAAAACAACAGAAGATTTGAATGGCCCCATCAATTAACAACAAATTCGTTAACTCACTGAAGTAATATCTAACTCGCTGGAATGGAATAATATAATCGTACATGGCCACTATTATCTCACCGATATATTGTCCATGTGCTCATATTCAGTTTATTTTCTCATTTTTTGTCAAAAAATTTCATCCATAATCACTCTGTGAACCTCACCATGCTCAATGTCTATTGGTCCGCGTTTAAGATCAGCCCAATGCCCACCCAATATAAGAGATTCTAAGGCAATTCTAAACCCCATAAGCTTCCACAACATGATATAGTGATAATGGAATCGTCTTCTTTGATTTAAGGAGCTCAAGGTTGACAATAGTCTTAAATACGAACAATATGGTCCCAGATATACTTCACCACCCTCTTTGCTTCCTTGCAATGATTCCTACCAAATTAGAATGCCAAATTTTTCCGTTTTTTTGTTTTTTATCAACAATTATCTTTCATTAGTGAGTTCAATGTGTGAGCCAAGCAACCTATCCAAAAATAATGAGGATGGCAACGGTGAACTATGGTACCAGCACCTTTGCAATTTGTAGCATTGTCAGTCACATTTTGGACTACATTATAATGTCTATTGTTGTCGATGGTGCTCAAAAGAATTTATGCAATATTTCGTCTTGTAACGTGGCTTTTCCACCAGACACAATATAGATCAAATATTCATTCTTAATTTACTCCACCCATAAAAGAAAATTGAAACTCCATAGCTTAGCCCATTCGTTCTTTAGCACACCTAATTCACCGTCAATCTTACTCCACTCTTTATCCAAGAACAATGTCCTATGCCTTTCGTACTTTGGATTTGTTAGTATTTTAATAAAGTAAAATACTATTAAGTTATTTTAATATATATATATATATATATATATATATATATATATATATATATATATATATATATATATATATATATATATATATATATATCATATTTCTAAGTTTTAAATATATAGAGAGAAAGTAGTGGGTTTTAGTCTTACATGGAAGTGAAGTGTGAAAATAGTGGTATAAATATAGGAACATTTTCATGCCTTATTTTCATGGAATAAGGGAGAGAGTATGAGCACTTGAGTGGAGTATGCAAAGTGTGCGACCCGCATACGTGTGCATGTGCGAGGGTGCTTGATGGTGCATATTGCACGCTCGCATTAGTGAGGTGCCCTTTACAGATGTATAGGTCAGACTTGGGGCTTGATCCATTTTTACTTGACGAGACTCATGCCCACACGTGCAAGAGTGGGTGTGAGCATGGCGTGTGTGATCCAATGACTAGGACACTAGCCATTCATGTTGAGGGGTATGCTCATGCCTATCCAGTGATATAACGATTAACAATTGTTGGATGATAACGGTTGGAAGCCCAACAATCACTTGTCTCGTAGACAATTACATTAACAACCACTATTCACTCTTTATATGGGTTTTTTTTCCTCTTCTTGTGAACCAACTTTTTACCCATTCGAATACTCTCTCCTAATATTTTTTTTACTACTTTTATATTTAAAAATACAAAATGAGCCACTTTCTCTCTTAAAATTCAGGCAACTCTGATGCTAAGTAGACTTGTTTATACTGTACAAAATTAGACGAGTATCATTAGTGATTTTCTGTTTATAGATATCCCAATGAATGATTTGCGCATGTTACCTCTTTGCACACTCTTATTTTATAGTAAGGGGTGCAAATTACAGTCTTGAGAGAGCGCATAGCGTGGTTGTAAACATGAAAGTCCTTCTTATTTGTTTCTTTCATTCCTTTATTATTACAAATTTGAACCCTTGTTGCACCCTACTCCAAATTTTCAACAGTTTAAGACTAATTTTTGGGTGAAATAATGAAAGCAAGTGTGAGTTACATGAAAGTTATGAATCAAGACTTTAAGATAGATTCGATGGGACAAATTTGAAAAGGTGACAACAAAAGCTTATGTTTTTGTTGACAACACTTCAGGCGGCTTTGTGATTATTGAAAATACATGGGAGATGCCATCACCATATGAAGGCGAGGACCCCGAATTATCCAAATATTGGAAAAAATGGGTGGACGATGGTTACATATGCAAGGGTCATATTCTCAATACACCTACTGCTCCGATTTATGACATGTATTGTTCAGTGGCATCGGTGATGGAACTTTGGCATTTGTTGGAGACCAACTATTTAACGGAAGAATTAAGTAACCAACGTTTCTTAATTCCTAATTATTTAGAGTTTTAAGTATTCTGATAACAAGCCAATACTCAACCAAGTGTACAAGTTGCAACTTCTTGTAAGTGAACTCAAAGCTTATAGTATTGAACTTCATGAAGCCTTTCAAGTAGAGACATTTATACATAAGTTTCCCTTGGAAAAAATACCAAAAGAAGATGAAAGACAAAAAAGTTGATATTGACTTAGTTAAACTTTAATGATCTCTTCGCATAGAGGAAGAGAGTAGGATTCCAGAAAAGAAGGAAGAAGCGAAGGACTATAATTCCAAAGCAAATCTTGTGGAACAAAAGTCTAAGAATATAGCTCAAAATAATAAAAGGGCATTATCCTCTCATAATCAAAAGGACCTAAGAATAGAAAAATCTAAAAAGAAGAAGGGTGCGTGCTTTGTCTATGGAAAATTCGGTCATTATTTAAGGGAATGTCAACACCAGAAAATACCTCAAAAGCCTCAGAGTCAAATTAGCTTAACCACTGATGAGAAGGTAGTGGCAATGGTCACCGAAGTTGATATGATTGGTAAAGAGGAAGGTTGGTGGGTAGACACTGACACTACCGTTCATGGCACTGACAACCGAAACCTCTTTAAGACATGAACCCGTGGGAGAGGGTAGCTCAGTTCAATTGGGGACTCAAGCACAAACATGCATGGCAAAGGGACAATTGAATTGAAGTTTAATTTCGGAACGACATTGACTTTGAAAAATTTGTAGCATGTATTAGACATGAGAAAAAATTTGTGTGGAGTTATTTGTTGAATAAAGGGGGATTCAAAATGGTCATTGGATCTCACAAGATAATTTTGCTAAAAAAGTGGTATCTTTGTAGGGAAGGGATATTCTTATAATGGAATGTTTAATGATCAACGAAATAAAAATAAATTTTTTTATTTTAGGAGTTCTTTTAAGCATGCGAGATTAGGGCATTTAAATTTTGCTGCAATAGAACCCATGGTTAAGAACCTTTTGGTTTTGAGGGACTTTGGTGAATCATTGTGGTTTTTATATGAATCTAAGGTTTCAATTGATTCGTAGGGTCTCAACAAGAGAATTCCTAACAATTTCCTAACAATTGTATGGTATTTCCTTAAGTAAATCCGTATTACGCACAATTAGATCTTATTTCTAGTTATGACGATGTATCTAATGACAAATGTGAGTGTTATGTGCAAGCAAAAATTACAAAAAAACCTTTTCCTTTAGTAAAAAGAAATGCTAAATTATTAGGGCCTGTACATAGTGATAAATGCTTAAATAATGTACTCATAAGATGTAGAAAAGTATATTTTATCATTTTTATAGATAATTTTTCACGCTATACATATGTATATTTTCTAAGATATAAAGATGAAACTTTGAAAAATTTAAGATTTTCAAAGCCCAAATTGAAAACCAACTTAATAAAAAAAAAATAAAGATGTTAAGAAGTGATAGGGGTGGATAGTACTTATCTAATGAGTTCACAAATTTTTGTGAAAATAATGAAATAATCCATCAAGTTATTGCTCCATATACCCCTCAATAAAATGCTTTAGCAGAGAGTAAAAATGGAACACTAGTAGAGATGGTTAATTCCATGTTAATAAATTCAAGTTTGCCTTTAAATTTATAGGGTGAAGCCTTGCTATCGGCTAGAATTTCATATAAGAAAGTTAATACAATGCCATATGAATTATGGTTTCATATAAAACCCTCATTAATTTTTCTCAAAATATAGGACTCGCATATGTGAGATTCCCTGATTTTAGAAGACGCAAACTTGAAGCTAGAACCTCTAGATGTGTATTTGTAGGATATGCTCAAAATAATAAAGCATATAAATTATTAAAACTTAGTAAAAAATGCTATAATAGAATCTAGAGATGCAAAGTTCTTTGAGAATTTAAGGCATAAAAATGAACTTGAAAATACTATTGTTCTACCAACTGGTGAATGACAAATTGAAAATCAAAATAAATACTTATATTGAACCCATAGAAAACAATGAAGAGGTAATAGAACCTAGAAGGAGTAAAAGAGTAAGAGAAAATCCAAAATATAATTTTGGCCTAGATTTTTATATTCACCTAGTTGAAGCAAATCAAAGTAAGGTATTAAATGTAGTAACTATTGCTTTAAATGTGGAGGAAGATCCTTCCTCAATATATGAAGCTTTGGCATTTCGTGATGCAACATTTGGATAGAGGGTATTAATAGTGAAATGGTCTCCACATTTGCTAATAAAAGTGAATCTACCACCTCCAAAACTATAGGATGTAAATGGATTTTTAAAAGAAAACTTAATGCCGATGGGTTAGTTATAAGTGTAAGGCTAGATTAGTAGTCAAAGGTTTGCAAGGTTTAAACAAAAAGAGGGCATATACTACTTTGACACATATGCCCTAGTGGCAAGGATATCCAACATTAACCTCAATTAACCTCTAGTTCACGAAATGGATGTAAAAACTACATTCTTAAATGGTGACCTTGATAAAGAAATGTATATGGAACAACCCGAAGGGTTCCTCATGCCTAGTCATGAAAATATGGTCTATAAATTGACAAAATCTCTTTATGGACTAAAGTAGGCACCAAAGCAATGGCATAAGAAATTTGATAATGTATTGTTGTGATACAAGGTATCAAAATAGTGACAAAAGAAAATGAGCTAATATTGACTCAATCTCATTACATTGAGAAAATGCTCTATAAGTTTGAGCATACTGATTGTACCCCAGTCTCTACACCAATAGATCCACATATAAAGTTCAAGAATAATAAAGGGAGATACATATTTCAATTAGAGTATGCTAGAGTTCTTGATAGTTTAATATATGTAACGAGTAACTTGAGACTTGACATTGCATATGCAGTGGGCAAACTTAGTAGATATACAAGTTGGCCCTAGAAGAGAGAATTATGATGTAATCTCTCAAGTAATAACATATTTAAAAGGAAACTATCAATTGTGACAGACATTATGTGGGTTATCCCTAGGTGGGATGAATATAGTTATGAAAATTGGAATATGAAAATCCAAGATTCACTATCAACATCCGGATAGATTTTTACCTTTGTTGGATGAGAGGTATCATGGAGGCCAACTAAGAAAATTAGTATTTCGCGCTCTACAATGAAAGCATAAAACTTGTATTCTGCTTCTTGTTGTAAAGACACAGAATGACTTAAGAATGTTTTATATGACCTACCAATGTGGCCAAAACCGATACTGACAATCACAATATATTGTGATAATCATGCTACTATTGCTAAAGTAAATAATGATATATACAATAGTAATTCTAAACACATTATTCACTGACTAACTCCACAAAAATTAATAATAGATGAAGTGATAAGTCTAGACTTTGTGAAGTTAAAGGAAAATTTGGCCAATCATTTGACAAAAGGCCTTGCATGCGATGCCAGTAAAATGCTAAGGAGAATGGGACTAGAGTCCATAAAATAATCATATACAGTGGGAACCCAACCTAGTCTCTTGTAAGATTAAGATTCTAAGTTCAATGTGGTAGTAACAAAACTGTATATATGATTAGTACAGTTACTGGATGAATACTTATTTAAATACTCATTCTAATTGTTTATATTAAAAAATGCGGGCACAAAACTCGATCCCAGCCTTGATTTCGGGTTCAAACAATTCAAAAGAAGTAGATAGAGAAAGGTCCCATCAAATTTCGTTCCGGACAAGAGTCGGGCCACAAGGCCCTCTCCCTCTAGGATCGTCAGCAAAGTCGGCTTCCCATATGCCTTAGCCTTGGAGTTCATGAGAGAGTTTTGAAGTTGCTTAACGAAGAAAAGGGAGGTTTAATGAAAAGGTTTTTAGAAATAGGTTAAGCGGGATAAAGCAATAAATGAAGTAAAGAGATCAAGAACTGAGGAAAAAAAACATTAAATAAAGCTCATAGATAACAATCGTTAGCATGAAAAACAAGGTTAGAAGAGGCGAATAAATAACAATAAAAAAGAAGAAAGAGATGGAGAAAGGGAACAAGGCAATGAATAAACTAAAAGACTAAAATATGCATGGGAGGTATTCAAACAAAGCACATTAATATAATCACAAACATGAAAATAAGATTAAAAGGTGCTGATAAATGGCAATAAAGAGAAGAAACAGGAAAATGAACGATACTGAAACAGGAAAATGAACGATACTTGAGGTCATGCCCCTAGACCCGGTGCCGATTCATAGTAGTTTATTGCATGATCAATCCCGGTCCTTCGGGTTATGACGAGGCTAGTGAATATAGGGAGAAGAGGATCCATAAGGTCCAATTATCCTGACTGCCTTTGAGATAGAGTGTACAAGATTAAGTTAAAGGCTTAGTTTTAGGTCGAGTAGGTTCAGGTATAGTTCGGGCTTGATATGGCAGAGTTTTTGCATGATCTCTAAAAAATGGCCTCCCCCCCAGGAAACAGGGAGAAATGCCTTTATTTATAGGCAAAGTGGGCTCAAGGCCACCATTGGATAGTTTTTGGAGCAATCTTGGCCATCCAAATTCTGTGTCCCTTTAGAAGGGTGCCGACGGCCTTTGGACCAGCGCTGGGTTTGCATTAATTAGCATTAATGATGATCAACAAAACTAAATGCGCTTTAAATGCGTTCAGATCACATGAGATAACACAAGTACAGTTTTGTGGGCGGAGGGTTGGAGGCCTGACGCTAGTCAAAAACGCTTCACGACATGTCATCTTTTGGGTGTTCTTTTGTACATTTGTTGGACCAATATGATTTCAGAGCATTTCTGATTGCCTTCGGTGCCATTCCAAATAGAGACGGTGTTAGAGTGTCTTTCTGGCTCCTTCGTATGACTGTCAGTTGAGGTGACTTTTCTTCGATGAATACGCGGGCGACAACCACCCTCCGTATTGATATCTGACATGTTAGTATGGCATGACATGTGTCAGTACGATCTGGAGCACAACTTTTGTACCATATGTCAGGTTGGTTTCTATTTTGACTGACTGGGGCCTATCGCTGGTGTGATGGGTGCCAGTGCCATTGGTAATGGCGTTAGACCCTTCTCTCTCTATGTAGGTTGTTTTGGTGTTTTGTGTCTTCTGTGTCACTTTTGTGTCGGTTCAGAGTGTCGCGACAACTTTTCTTCTGACGACATTGGGACTGGCTTCAGAATTTTCCTCTTCATGTTTAGAACTTTGGGACTTTTTACTTCCTGATTGCTTCCATCTTGGTAGTTCTCAGTTCAGATCTACCTACTTCGCTCTTCAGGGGAATTTTTTAGTATTTCAAGCTCTGCGGTTGCCCCTGTTTGGCACTTATGTCGCACTCGAGCGATGGGACACAAGGCGACAAAGAAGTAGATCCCTAAGATATAGATTTTGGTGATGAGGAACCGAAACGTTGTCATCCCTCTTACATCTCGCATCGTAAAGACCATGGTGCATATTGGCCATACGAGGGACCTAGAGGCTAGCTAGCCCATTGTTCGGGGCAGTCGCATGTAATATCGCTCCGTTTGTAGGTCAAAGGCTGGTGTACCGTTATTATGAGGAAGTCCCAATTTTGATTATTGGGCGAAATGATTTAGATGAGAATGACAGAGAAATTCCAATTAAGTCAGCCATAGGCGACCTCATGCCCCAGGTGTGTTCTTAGGCTTTAAGGCTGCGATGACTTAGGACTTGGGTGTTTTTCTTTTTGTTTTTTTGGCTTTGACGGGGTCAAAGGGTATTGCAGTATTCATTTCCACGACTTCACCCTTTGGACCAAGTGCCCGTATGTGCATCTTGCTAATCATTATTGGGGCCGTTCTAACTCATTTGTTTTCGAAAACATTTCATGAGGTTTTGAAACTATGGGAAGATGGTTTTTGAACAAATAATGATGTCCTGTTACTATTTGAACCAAAACAATTAAAGTCAAACACAAAGCAATTTTATGAAATTCCCTGACCGGGTTGCAAAGTTTGGTTATTTGGAAGAAGGTAAGATTTTATAGAAACATTTTTCTAAAAATAGAGTTGTTTTGCAGTTTTAGCTCATGCAACCAAGGAGCCAGCTAAGCAGTTTAGCATCATGTGATGATGGACAAATGGGCTATCTGTGCCGAATAGGCATTCACCAAAATCCTATTGGGGTGGTCAATTATTAATCTTAGGTCAATAATTTTGTCATTTGGGGGGTCCAGCATACATATGAGTCGCATCCGGATTGGTTCAAGAGATTTCTATTGTTAGCGTTGAGCCAAGGGAAGCATCATTTTCGGTCAACTTACTTCGATTCCGACTGAAGAGATTGGTACACTAGAACCTTGGGATTTGATTATGAAAAGACCAGTCTCTTAATTATTACTCATGAACTTACCTATATAAGTTTGAGTTATGTATGCATCATATAGACACTTTTCGTCAAGGATTTTGGATTGCCTGCACATCATATGGATTAATCGTCGATTACACACACTTTATCAGGTTGTTTATGCTTGTGGATTGAGCCTCTTGTATATATATGGGTCGATTACTTATTGTACTGAGCGTGTGCATACTTGGCGGGTGAGAGATGGGTCCTGACCCTTATAAGTCGGTTTTCCAATTTTGTTGGGTTGTTTCAATAGACACACACAAAGAATGGATTTCCCCTTTTTGCCTCAAGAATGAGAGTGAAAGAGATTCTCTTCACACTGGTTAGCCTCGTCACTGGTAGGGAGACGATGTTTCCATAAAATGGTAGTTAGCAGTTTAGAGTCATGCAACCATGGACTATAGATCCCATTTTCCCCTTTTTGCCTCAAGAATGAGAGTGAAAGAGATTCTCTTCACACTGGTTAGCCTCGTCACTGGTAGGGAGACGATGTTTCCATAAAATGGTAGTTAGCAGTTTAGAGTCATGCAACCATGGACTATAGATCCCATTTTCAAAAATAGTTATGAGAATGGTTTGAAACGAAACATTTCAAATTTTTTTTCTGAACCAGGAGGTAGACCTTGCAGTTTAGACACTTGTGGCCCCTTTGGTGGGGATAGAGAATAAACATGGTTATGAGGTTCAATATTGCCCAAAATTAGTTTGGAATCTTAATTTTTGAAAACATTTTGCCCCAAGTGAAAAGCTCTTAAGAGTTGAGTGGATCTTTTCCAAAATGACTAGCTAGCTTTAAAAAAGGAGATTTTACCATTAGATCGAAAATTTTAATTAGACCCGGATCGATTCTAACAGGATTAAGGGGACTCGAAATTCTCGAGTACCTCTCATCTTGGAACCCCACTCCCTTCTTCGCATGTCGACAAATCTTCTTTGGCTTCCCTTCAAATCCTGTCTTAGAGACCAAACAGTGTCGCCCTAGCCCGGACAGATTTGAGAAGTCGTGATCCTTGGATTTTACCATGAGTCTCGGATGGTCTGATCCCTTACTTATTTAAATGAGGTATGTGCCTCAGATGCTTTTTTAGGGGTAATAGCGCCATTTTTGAGTTTTCACTATTCCCTATATTTGTATTGCGACTTTTTTGTCCATAGTGTTTCCACCATGTTTGTTGTTCTTTTCTTACCCATGATGCTCTTTCGGGTTTTGAACTTGTCCTATTATTTTGGTATTCTTACCCATGGGCCATTTGTTCGGGTTTTCACCATGTCCAACATTTTTTTTGTTTTTCTATTTCTTTCTTTTTCTTTTGCGTGTCTCTCTACGTGTAGTATCTCTTGAGATACATGACATTAATGGGGTTGTTTAATTCCAACCCCTCTTGATTTTTCAACTTTGTAAGAGTTCTTGAGATGTACCTCGGTTATCATGAATGGTCCTTCCCAGTTGGGATTAAATTTTCCCAATGGGTGTGGGTTGGCAGATGTATGGAATATTTTTTTTATTACTATGTCACCAATTTGAAATTGTCTCGGAATGACGTTCCTTAGGTATACTCATTCCACCCTTCGATGATAACTTCTGATTGTGTTACAGGCTCGGAGCCTTCTTTCATTGAGAGTAATGAAGGAGGCAAGGCGAGCTTCATGTAGTTATTTGTCACTTGAGGCATGGTGGGTGAGTATCCTAAAGGAAGGTACATTCGACAGGCGTTACTGCCTCTGTGCCATATACGAGTGAGCATGACGTCATATCAGTGGGTGTGTTTTCATTGGTCCGATAAGTCTATAAGGGTTCTTGTTACTTTTCATGCCAATCTCTTCTATTCTTGATGATTCGGTCAATGATCCTAAGAAGGGATTTATTGGTGGCCTCAACTTGGCCATTCCCTTGCAAGTAGTATGGTGTTAAGAACTTCTGGGTTATGCCAAATTGCTTGCATACTTGGGTCACCGTGTCGTTCTTGAAGGTCGTCCCATTATTTGTGACAATTGCTTTCGGGACTTTGTACCTAAAGACTATGTTATTCTTAACGAACATGGCTACATGTTGTCCTTCAATTTTTGTGAAGGAGGCGGCCTCAACCCATTTGGTGAAGTATTTGGTGGCAATTAAGATGAACTTATGTTCATTTGATGCTATAAGGGTTGTCATTCCTATGACATCAAGGGCCCACCTTGCGAAAGGCCATATTGGTGGCGTCGAGTTTAGGGGTATGGATGGCACATGGATGAGGTTCCCATGTATTTGACATTTGGAACAACTCTTTGCGTGCTTCGAACAATCTTCTGCCATTGTGGTCCAATAGTATCCATGGCACCATATTTTCTGGGCGAGGGCTGCTGCCCCAGTATGTCCTCCCTCATTATGTGCCTCCTTGAGGATTTGATCGATCTCAGGGTGATCGACACATCTTAAGAGGATCCTTCAAAGGATTTCTTGTAGACTTGGTCACCCAAGATAATAAAATTCATTGAGAATCTCTTTTGAGATTCCTTGCCTTTTGTGCTGGCTCCTTCTGGATATTCGTAATTTTTTAATAGGGCCATGACATCACTATACTAAGGCCTTGTTTCTACTTGGCTGTGTGCGTTTACGGAAAGGACCATCTTAGGAGAGAATTTGATTACGCAACATAGGCCCATGGTTGTGGACGTCTGCATAAAGACATGGAAGAGAAGGGGTGAAATTAATAGGTATCAAAGAATTAGGTAGTGGAATTGTTTTTTCTTTTTAAAAAGACTTATTTAGGGAAAAATTAGTAGAACAAAGCAAATAAAACTTTGAACATGAGGTCCATGTTATTCAGAATAAGATGAGTCTCTATATTAAGAAAGTGGCAAAAGAAGTTTTATGAGGAACTAGAGGGGAAAGAAATTTCGACAAGGAAACTTGGTGGTGGAGTTATGAGGATTAGAAGGTCTAGTAAAAAAAGATCATGTTATAAAACTTATCAATATAATAAAATTAAAAAAAACTTTGAATTAACAAAAATGCTGAGAAAAATGCTAAACAAATAGTTAGAAAGGCTCAACTTAAAGCATATGATAATTTATACAATAAACTGAGAAAAAGTGTGGGGATATAGAATATATTAAATGCATTAAGAGTGAGGATCAAAAGGTCTTGGTGAAGGATGAAAGGGTCAATGAAAGGTGGATAATTTATTTTAAAAATGATTAAATGATGAATACAAGGGGAGGATAGTGGTAGAAGGAACCATTGCCATAAATGAACGCGGATGTCATAAATACATTCATAGAATTAGGATATCAGAAATGAAATAAGCTTTGAAGAGGATGAATATAGAAAAGGCTTAAGGACCAGATGGTATCCCGATAGAGGTTTGGAAGTGCATGGGAAAATTTGACATTGGCTGGTTGATTAAGTTGTTCAGTAAGGTATTGAAAATAAAGAAAATGCCAAATGGATAAAGAAAAAGTATTGTGATACCTTTTACAAGAACAAATGAGACATACAAAATTGTGCAAACTATCGAGAGATCAAACATATGAGTCGCACTATGAAGCCGTGTGAGAGAGTGATTGAACAACTACTGAGGCATGAAACGAGTGTATCAAAAAACCAACTCAGTTTTATACATAATGGTAAAAACTTTGCGTTATTTTCATATTTAGGCAATTGATTGAGAAGTTTAGGGCGGAGGGAAAAGACCTTCTCTGCACATAGTCTTGATTGATCTAGAGAAAGCTTATCATAGAGTACTTTGATATTTGATTTGGTGGTGGTGGAAAAGAAAGGCGTCTCCAAACAGAACATCGACTTGGTGAGAGATATGGTTGAGGAAGCGCTAACTGGTGTGTGAACAACTAGTAGAGAGACGGGTGAATTTTCGGTTGCAATAGGTTTACATCAAGGGCCAACAATGAGCCAATACCTATTTGTTTTAGTTATGGACGACTTAACTAAGCATTTATGAGATGAGGTACGTTGTTCGTATATGATATAGTTTTGATTGATGAGACCCAAAACGGTGTCAACACAAAGTTAGAATTTTGGATGGATGCTTTAAAATCTTAAGGGTTTAAAATAAGATAGAGTATATGAAATGAAAGTTTAGTAATAATAGGAGTAAAGAAGATAGAGTGGCTAAGATTGATGGCCAAAAAATACAAAAAAAAGAGTGCACTTTCGACATCTTGGGTCAATAATAAAAAAATTAGGAAAATTTAGGAAGATGTTGCACATAGAGTTAGAGTTAGAGTTGTGTGGGCGAAGTGGAGATGTGTGTAATCAGCTCATACTAGCAAGCTGAAGGGCAAGTTCTATAACACAGTTGTGAGACCAGCTTTACTTTATGGGACAAAATGTTGGGCAGTTAAGAAACAACAAACCCATATAATGAATATAACGGAGATAATTAGATGGATGAGTGGCAAGACAAGAAGGGATATAATTCAACATGAATATATTTGGGAGAATTTATGTGACACCAATAAGTGATAAGATGAAAAAATTAGACTTAGGTGGGTTGGCCATGTGCAGCATAGACCCAATAAAACACTTGTTAGGATGTGTAAGTTAGTTCAAGTAGAAGGCTAAAAGGACATGGTTGGAAGCATTGTTTTAAAAATCGCCGATCCAATCCGGAATCGGACATCGGATTGGGTATCGGTTAGACCGTTCCGGATTCAACCATAAAACGAGATTTGATCGTCACATTTTTTGTTTTCAAAGTTGGGAGGGAATTTTTGTAATTTTTTTAAGTTAGGAGGGTAATTTTGTAATTTTAAAAAAATTGGGGCAACTGTGATGTACAAGTGCTTCTCGTTCTATATGCTCTGCTTGGGCCACGTGCCCCTATCCTACAAGGGCTTCTTTGTTCTACATGCCAAACATGCCTTGCTTGGGCCATGTGCCCCTATCTTGTCTTCCACAAGCCCTCAAGAACGCAAGCCCCTTTCCAGGCGTGCATATGAGAGTTTTAATGAAGATGGTTTTATACATGTCAAAGGTATTCTACATGTTCGATGTGGGATATTTTGTCCCATTCACCTTGTCAAGCATTACCTTTTTTTTCTCTTTCTCTCTCACACATATCAATACCTATTTGCTATTTGTTAGGCTATTTTTTTTTTTTACCAAGAAATAGATGGCATAATTATATTAATTTCTTTTATAACATGGTGGCCTTTAATATAAATATAGGAATATTAATTTAAAGAGGAGAGAAATTATTAAAAATAATAATTGGTAGATAGGACCCACCACCCCTGTCCTTCACCAAAAAAATTTAAATTTACTTATCCAAAAAAATATGTATTAGTATTAGGTTATTAGCTAATTGGGATTAAAAAAATTAGTACTAGCTCATAAGATATTAAACAAAAAGAAAAAAAAAATAATAATACTAGTGTATTAAACATTAAAAACAAATACTAGTTTATGAGATATTTTAAGAGAAAAAAATAACACTAGTTCATACTACTTTAGAATTTATTTCAAATTGCTTCATCAATTATCCCACATTGTTAATTACAATATTATAATTAATAATTGTACTAATTACAATGATAATCAAATCTTATATTTTATTTATTAATTTTATTTACATTATAAATTTTGCAATGTATTATTTTTTGTTATAGTTGTAAATTAGATTTTTTTGGAATTAGATGATATTATAAAACAAATTTCAAATTTATTCTTCTTTGTATAGTAAAATGATGATAAAATAATAAAATATAAACCAATAATTCTAACTTCAATGTATAATATTGTATTTAGTTAGGTTTTAATAAATGTTGGATGAGAATATTCATACAAGGAAATAACATCTCAATATTCGCATATTGATATAAAAGTTATTATTATAGTATCCTCATTTCTTATTAAATTCCTAAAAACCAATATTTATAATAATTTTTAATAAATTTTTGATTTTTTTTAAGGCTGAATTTGACCGATCCAGCCGATTCTCGAACCGAAATGCCGATTTACCGATCTGGATGGATTTTTGGGGTGCCCAAATCCGGGGCGCCGATCCATTTTTTAAACCACTGGTTGGATGCAGTGAGAAACGATAGTAGGACTTATGGTCTCATTGAAAGTATGACCCTTGATAGATCAGAATGCTGGATTGGGATTCGTATATCCGACACCAATTAGTTAGAAAAAGGTTATGATGATATGATGAAATGTCACAGCTTCTTAAAAATTAAAATTGTTTTTTTTTTCCTTTTCAAATCCATTAGTATTGATTTGCAAGTTTTTTGGGCCCTACTTGCTATTTTGTAGTTATGCAAGGTATCATTGAGTACAAGACACGGTTTCTATGAGCCCACGAACTCACATGTAGAAATACAAGCCCCTGAATAATTTATTTTTGAAATAGAATTTGATCCTAGTTTTTAGGGAATATATAATCGTTGACATGGAGATTATTAATATGTAAAAATAAATAAATTTTAAAAACTAGTAATGATATTTTTTGGAGAAAATATTTGAACCGTTGATTTTACTTTTTATTTAGAGGACTATTATTTATGAGACACGGTTTTGGTGGATGGTGTAGATCTCCGAGCCCACATAGTAATAGGTGCGGGCTTGGATGCACCAAACAATTTATCTTGAGTAAAACTGCCATCTTATGGATTGCTTTTTTATAAGGGTGTGGTTTGTATAGAGTTGAGGCTCTAAACAATCAATTTAAAGCCCACCTTCAAATAGTGTAAAATATGGTTTCAAAACTGAATTTTTTTGTAATAGCCGTAAAATATACTTTCATCTTTAATTATAAAATTTAAAGCTTCAAAATACTGTAGATCGAGCATATTTATGAAAACTTGAAAATCTTGAAAATTGACGGTCAAAAAATGCGTTTCAAGATGTACCATTTTCGACTTGAAATCCATTTTCTTCTCATGTCCATGCATCTTGATGTCAAGATGATTAATTTGATGATATTTGGGTATCCAAACAACATCTTCTAGTGAAATTTTTGAGTTAGGCTCTAAATTGATTGTTTAGAGCCTAGGCTGTACATAAACTTTTCCCTTTTTATAATGATTGCATTTTAATGTAGGTGAGACCGCATACAGTTCCACATCTTGCATCATACATGTTAATTGAATGGTGGAGATTGCACCTGGAAATAAAATTAGTGTGCAATCCGCAATATCCAATTATAAATTAGATGATGCAAATGGCTGGCATGCATGTAGTCTTGCCGGCATAAAACACTTTTACCTTTCATAATTTGTAATTTATTTTTCTTCAATTAACGTTTAGACATGTAGGGACCATAGCTTCACATGATTCTTTGAAGAGCTCTATGTGCTAGAATAACCATACTCTTGGGAATTGAATAAATAAACAACAAAATGGAGTACAAGGCACTCAGCAATTTAAAAATTGATACACCTAAGCAACAAAGCTGACATAAGTACGAGGCACTCCGCTGAAAAGTTCTTGGAGCTTCAATGATTATCTATACTTACAATGAAATGGGCTTTTAATGGGTGAGGTTTGTATAAGGTGTAAACCTTATACAATTGCGCATCTCAAAATCTCATTAAAAGATATATTTTTGGTGCCAAAACCCTTATCATGACATAAAAATCAATTTTTGATGCAAATGTAGCAGACATATGAGCATTCGAAAATCTTGAAAATGGGACAGTCTAGATAATATGTTATAAGATGCATTAATTTTAGGACTTGAAATTTGTTTTTTCTTTCATGTCCATATATATATATATATATATATATATATATATATATATATCGAGATCAAGATAATCAATTTGAAAATTTTATAAAGGTCAAACAACCTTTTTCAATAGTTTTTTGAGATGCACCTTACTTAAAAAATATAAGGTTGAGACCATATAGAAGCTTTCTCCTTAATAAACAGATAGTATCCCCACCGTCTTTTTCAGTAGAGAATGAGGAACCCCCGGGTGCTGAGCTAAACCAAGATCAGGAGTCACTGATACGACACGTAGCAAGGGAACAAATACAAAAATAGATTGAAAGTACACGGATTTGTAGTTTCATCATGGATTTTTCGACAATGCCCGTGATGATTCTAACCCAGTGTTTCGAAATTTAGACTGGTGGGTGGATTGTCCAATCACGTATCTCTGGTGGATCATCGAATCATCAATTTAGATGGACCAAATCAATGACCTGAAAAATGTTAAAAATAATAAAATAAGGAGAGATCTATGGGGGCTTTAATATTTGATAATATTTTTTTTAAAAAAGCAAAATATCTAAAGGGGTTTTAGAGTGGGAATTAGGGGTACTAATACTTTTTCAAGAACAGTTCGTTACCGGCCAATTCTCACTCCAGATCAGTGATTCTCAATTCATATTGTCAAATTTTAAAACATTGGTATAATCGCACTCAGCCGTTTGTTCATGACATTTGACAACTGTAGAAATGTTAAAACATTGTAGGGAACTAATACTTTCCCTTCTATTATTAAGAAATATGTTGATAACCTCCCTAACACACCATAAACACAACTATTTAGATTTCTATCTTCCACATCTGGATATCCAAAGTGTAACGTTTATGCACATTATTTTATTTTTAATATTTTCTCACATCGTTTTGCCCTATAATTTTGATGAAAGGTGCACTTGACCTAGATACACAAAAAGAAAAAGCTTAAAGAACAAAGACCTAAAGACCCCCACCTTTTTATCAATGGCTCACTATGGAGCGTCGGGTCAAAACTTTCCCACAGGTCTCCTGGCTCACATAATCTTGGTATCCTTAATTATTTTGCACCTCTATTGTTTATTTGTTTTGGTCATAGTTATCAAAACCGAACCAACCAGCAGTCTGACAGGTTGGACATTTGATTTGCAGGTTGGTCCAAAATGAAATTAGTTTTGATCAAAATTAAGTAAAATATAAGTATTATGTGAGTGTCATTTTGCCAGCCAAATTTTTATCAAAAACAATTCTCTTTTGCCCACCCACGGTTTTATTTCAAGGCTTAAAGTTTAGCAATTCATATCCAAGAGAGATCCTGACCAGTTTTTGCTATGCTCATTAAAGTGGTCCCGCACAAAATGTGTGACCTTTTTCCCGATGCACTTGGTTTTGTGTGATTATGCAGGTGAGTTCCCTTTTGTTGGCAACTTTGGAAATGGAGAAAGGAGACGGAGCCACCGACCAATTCACATTTATTATGTAAGCAGCACATGGCTTTGCGTGCTTTATAGTCTCCCTTCAGAGTTTTTCGGATTAGATGTGTCCGTGCATATATGAATATATGCTCCCATGGGAGCCTATTGTACATTTGCTTTCTCAGGGGGAACCTCTCTTAACCGGATTGTTAGTTCCCAAACTTTGGGAATCATTTTGGGTGCAATTGATTTCAGAAAGAAGAGGCTCTGAAAGCCTCGTTTCTCGAAATTTTACACTATTAAGGGCCATACTGTAGAAATTGTAATAAAAGAAATAGAGACAAAAGAGAAAGAAAAAGATCAACAATACATTTACGTGGTTCAGCAATAGTGCCTACATTTACGAAGGGTAAACCAGTATCTCATTTGTAGGGATTACTTTGATTTACTAGAGATTTATAGAGTTACAATTCTTGTCTTTTAGGCAACAAATCTCACTACAATAGTAATCCCACAATAGAAAACCCAATATAAAAAATTTAATATTTTGTAATATCTTGTAACATACAAGATATAAAGCTCAATATCTGGTTTCCATAATTGCCAATACCCTCCCTCAAGTTGGTGCGTAGATATGAATGGAGCCCAACTTGTATAATATCTTATGGAACTTTATCTTTGCAATAGCTTCAGTAAACATGTCTGCAAGTTGGTCTTCACTTTGAACATAAGAAGTGCTAATAATATTTTGTTGAACCTTTTATCTCACAAAGTGACAATCAAATTCTACGTGTTTGGTTAATTCATAAAAACTGGATTGGAGGCTATATGCATAGTTGCTTGATTATCACAAACATCTCTATTGGATTGACCGTTGGGAACCTCATATCTCGAAGTAGGGATTTTAGTCACATCAATTCACTTGTAGTTGAAGTCATAGCTATATATTCGGCATCTGCATTGAATCGAGTAACTACATTAGGTTTTTTGCTTTTTCAAGTAATTAAGTTTTCTCCAATCAATGTACAATAGACAGTAGTGGACCGCATGTCAATTGGACTACTTGCCTAGTCAGCATCAGAATGACCAATAATATTAATATGACCATTCGATTTTAACCAAATACATTTGCTAGGTGATGACTTAAGATATTTGAAAATCCTATCGACAACCTCCATATGACATGATCTAGGAGCATGCATAAATTGACTCACAAGACTAACTGCATATATTATATCTGGTTGTGTTATAGTCAAATAAATCAATCTACCCACAAGTCTCTAAAAGTGACCCACATCTTCAAGAGGTTTTCAATTTCTTGAATCAAACTTGTAATTAATATCAATAGGGACGTCGAAGGGTTTGACTCCCAACTTCTCAGTTTATTTCTACAAATCTAATACATATTTCCTTTGAGAAATGAATGGTCACTTTTTAAAATGTGTTACTTTAATGCCAAGAAAATACTTTAGTTGACCAAGATCCTTGATGTCAAATTTCTTGAGAATATAGTTTATAAGCTTCATGATGCTTTCTTTATCATTATTTATAATGATAATATCGCCAACATAAATGAGTACAATTGTTATACCTGAAGTTGTCCTTTTGGTGAACATTGAAGAAACATCAAAACTTCTAAGAAACCCAACACTCATCAAGGTTGTGTTGAGTTTGACATACTATGCGTGAGGCAATTGATTATGTCTAAACCATGCCTTCTTTAATTTCCATACAATACCTTTTTTTTTCTCTTTAGAATGACCCGGAGGAAGGCTCATATAAATTTCTTCTTCAAAGTCGCCATGTAAAAAGGAATTTTTAATGTCCGTCTGATGCAGATATCACCTACAATTAACTGCGATAGACAAAAGAACACGAACATTATTCATCTTGACAGTTGGTGCAAAGTCTCTTTATAATCGACTCCATAAGTTTTGGCCACCAACCTGGCCTTATGTCTCTCAATAAACCCATCACTATTGGTAGCTTGATAATGTCCTATGTATGGTTTTTGTCAAGTGCTTGAAGTTTATCTTTCATAGCCTTCCTCCACACAGGTTGAGAAATGTCATTTTGAAAATTGGTTGGCTTAAATTTTTTAGAAATAATACTCATAAAAACAAAATCGCCAATAGATATTTTCATAAGAAATATAATTTTGAATAGGATAAGAAATTGAATGATAAATATAAAAATCTTGAAGTTTATAGGAAGGTTGAAAGATACGAGAAGACCTGCGCAAGGGGCAACCACGACATAGTCTTCTTCTTTTAAATCTGCTTGGTGAGTTTCAGAGGTATCTTCAACTGTGGTTTTATCATTATGACTTTCTTCAACTTCACCTTGATCATCATTACTTATTCCAGGTATATTGAACACATCACTGGTATTAATATTAGGCAATGGCTAATTACCTCTTAAACATTTCCCTTGAGTCCTATTTTCCAAACCACTCGCCAATGGGTCATGAAAATATGATTTTATTTCAACAAATTGAGCATCTCTAGAAATATGAATTTTTCTACTTGTGAGATCATAATATTTATATCCCTTTTGAGTAGAGGAGTATCTAAAAAATATACATCTACTGGAACGTTTATCAAATTTATCCCGGTTGTGCCCTGCCACATAAACATAAGACACACATCCAAATACTAGCAAATGAGACAAATCAATTTTTTTATTTTTCAAAATTTCAAAGGGAGATTTATCTTTAAGAATTTTACTCGGAAGTCTGTTAATCAAATAGCAAGTAGTTAAAATAGCTTTAGACGAATAATTTTTTAGAACATGCGTCTGAAACATCAAAGACCTTGTAGCTTTCAAAATGTGTCTATTTTTCATTTTAGCAATTTTTTCTGTCGAGGTGTTCCAGTATAATACCAAGATTCAATAAATGCTCAGAAAAATGTTTGTTCACATACTCTGTGCCATTATCAGTCCGCAAAATTCTAATATTACCATTGTACTGAGCGGAAATCAATTTGAAAAAGTCTTTGAACATAGGGAAAACTTCTATATTTTATTTCAATAAATATACCTAAGTAGCACATGACCAATCATTAATAAAAGTAATGAAATATTTAAAGCAGGCATAAGAACTATTGGGACTGGTTCCCACACACCAGAATGCATCAAATAAAAAGGTTCATTTGAAACATGCATAGAAGATTGAAAAAGAAGTCTTGTTTGTTTTGAGAATTTACAGACTTCACAAGAATGAGAGTTTAAAGATAGATATGGGCATTAAAATTTTTAAACTTTATCTGAGGGGTGTCCAAATCTCTAATGCCACAATTTATTAATATCAGAATTATCTTGATTGACAACCAAAGCCTTATTATCTCGATTAACTAAATAATGCCCCATAAGATAGTCTTCCTTCACCAATCTTTTTCCATGTGCCCCGGTCTTAGAAAGTTACATACTTTGAAGAAAAAATAACATTGTAATTCATGCTCTAAGTAATTCTACCAACAGACATCAAGTTAGAGGAAAAATATGGTATAAAAATAACTTCAAAGTTATGAGACTTGGAGAAGAACTTGATCTCACCAACACCATGGACAAGTATCAAGGAACCATTAGCAATAGACATATGGTTCATATCTTTATTATTTTTTATGGTGGATAAACATTTTAAGTTACTAGTCATATGATCAGTGGCCCTTGAGTTTATTATCTAAGAAAGTGTGTCACAGGAAGACATGGAAGCATAAGGGTTACTTGTGTCCAGTAATGAAAAAGAATGATCCTTATTGGAGGAAGAACTAGTGTTGTTCCTTGGTTGCTATAATAATCACAATTGTAGTGATGATTACTACGATCCCTTCTACCATCATGATAATTGTTAGGGTCTCTATCTCCATTGCTATTTTGAGGCCTTTTTGTTTCATATTTTTTATTATTAGCAACTAAGGAAGATTTCTCAAAACTTTTTTTAGAGGTTTTGAAATCAAGATTCATGATTTTCTTCCTAGTAATGTGTCCAAGTTTAGATTGTCCAAAGAGAGAATGAGAAACAACTTTCGACTAAGCAAGATAATTAAGTCCATTCAAAAGAATAATAGTAGGTTTCATGCTGGAGTTTTTTTTTTTTTTTTGGAATCTGCCATTATAAAGAGATAATAGGAACTAGAAGGCAACAAGTCTGCATCAACAGTAAGGTCAACTTGAGGGTGCACCCAATGCAACCTTTGCATTACAAAACAAAGTATGCAAATTCGGCCTCAGGCTGCAAAACCGGCTAGCATATTATATCCTTGAGGTTTATTTGGCTCTTCGAAATAACTTGTAGCTACGGAAATAATAGTGCATCTCTGGCTCTCACGTGTTCACCGACAATTGGAAAATGAAAAAAAAAAAATCTTGCAGCAAGGCCATGTATCCGACCCAAAGTTAGGGTTCAAACATTGCTTACTTGCCAACTTAATTAAATAAGAAAGAGACGTCTTGGCTCAAACAAAATTTCAAAGCAAGAAGCAAAGATAGAGGACCCATTCAAACTCGGTCCACCACTATGAACGGATCCACATGATATGAACTACGATCAAGAAATATGACGCAACCACCATTGAACAATGGATCTTGTGATAAATTGGCTTGCTCTGATACCATGTAGAAATTGTAATAAAAAAAATAGAGACGAAAGAGAGAGTAAAAGAGAGAAAAAGATCAAGAAGATATAAACGTGGTTCGACAATAGTGCCTACATTCACAGAGGGTAAACCAATATTTCATTCATAGGTATTACTCTGGTTTATCAAAAATTTCATAGAGTTACAATTCTTATCTTTTAGGAAACAAATCTCACTACAATAGTAATCCCACAAAATAGGAAACTCAAAACTGAAAATTTAATATTTTGTAATATCTTGTAATAAACAAGATAGAAAATTCAATATCTGGTTCTATAGCTATCAACACATACTGATGCTATATCATATATTCTGGATTCATGAGAAGTTTGACGAAGTTTTGTATTGGTTGCCTACCTAATACAACCCACCATCTTTACCGGATCTTGTGACGGGTTAAGGAAAAGTTTAAGGTCATCTCGTCCATAATTTCTACAAATTACCCTATTATTATGCATGAGTAGCAACCACAATTTGGAACCAAAGGGTTTTGAACAAGCCAATAAAAGCATCAATTGGTGTTGTTTTTAGGAGCTCGCCCCCTTCTATGATTGCCCATGGAAGGGGTGGTTTAAGAACCCCATGTTCTATAAAACTAAAGTATGCAACAGGCCAGGCCCGACCTTGTATTTTCTTTGTTCTTTTCAATTTTACTTTTCTTTTCTCTTTTTTTTATTAGGTCTAGCTAGGACCGTGCCAGAGCCCCTTTGGCCCGATCTAGGCTAGGGCTTGCCTATAAGGATTGCGGCTAGGCATAGGCTAGGTCTGGCCCTTTGCCAGTGCCCTACATAAAACAAACACTCCATTGGGAAAGTTACAAATAACTCCCAAGACTACACTTACTATGCAACTTACCCCGAACGTAACCATTTCTCTCACGTTTTTCTCCAAAATATACTTTCTATGCAAATACCACTTAACCAAATAAAAAAATAAAGAAATATCTAAACTACCCTCCTTTACTTTTACCTTACCCACCTCTCTCTCTTTTCACCAAAATAGGGGCTCCGACACTATGTAAGCACGGGCCGACACTAGGGCTCCAACACTGTGTAAAGTGCGGTTCGATAGTAGGGCTCAGGTACTATGTAAAGTGCTGTCCGACAGTAGGGCTCTGACACAGTGTAAAGTTCGGTCCGACAGTTGCAAATGGCGGTCTGGCAGTATATGTTACTGGATTCTAGGGCTCCGGCACTATGTAAAGGGCAGTCTGGTCCGGTAGTTGTCTTGGGGGGACTGCCACTTATGCGCTTCGGCAATGTGATGGTGCACTCTGGCAATGTGCTACTGGGGTCGAAAAGTCGACATCAAATCTAGCCAAAATGATTTTTGTGTACATGAAGGGCATTTCCGTCTAAAAAAAATGAACTTTTGTCCTTTAGGGGGAAGGGGGGGGTATTTGCATAGGTAGTTTATTTTGAAAAAAAAAGTGAGAAAAAAAATTAGGTTGAGAGTAAGTTGCATAGAAAATGTGGTCTGGAGGGTTTTTTGTAATTTCCCCTTTATTCATTACACGTATGCGCACCTTGTGATTATATAGAAGTAATAAATGTAAGAAACCCTAATAGAGGAAGACAAAATCACTAAAATAAAAAATAACGATGTTTTGAGTTTCAAAGGCCAGTCTAGTCCGTTGGTTGTATTAACCTCCCTAAAAGGTAAATCATATTAATTGCAAAAAAAAAAAAAGTGATGTCAATTGCCTACAAAAAGCATTACATTAAAGGTGTGGTTTGCATAAGGTTGCAACCTTAAATAGTCTTGTCCAATGCATGTTTTTTTTTTGGAATGGCATGGGACCTTGGCGGTAGTATTGCCGAACCTCATGATGGGGTCGCTGACTCCATTCTCACCAAAGAGTCCATTCTCACCAAAGGTCGAGGACCGTATGCCTACATACTTACCACTTTGCAAAGTTGATATTTAGCCCCATACCTTTATTATAAATGTAATTTTAATATAAAAAATTCTTAGGATGGCTTGAGCAACTATTTTCATATCTAATTATAAAATTTTAAACTCCAAAAATGGTTCAAATTAAGTAAATTTATAAACACATGAAAATCTTGAAAATTGACTGTCTAGAAAAGGTATTGCAAGATATACTATTTCACGGACTCGAAATCTTTTTTTCTTTTCATATTCATACACCTCGATCTCGAGATGATCAATTAGAGGGTTTTCCAACATCCAAACAACTTTTTATGATGAATTTTTGAGATGCACCTTTAATTCTACATTTTACATTAAAAGCATTACTTTGTGTAACTTATACATCAATGTTTTGCATGAATTAGGGTACAGTCCTTTTTTTTCTTGAACGTTAAAATAAATTTCATTCAGTATATGAAAGCGTAAAAAAGGTGTAATACACAGATGTAAGATAAATGACAGTCCAAAGGAGCTCCACAAAGCACACTTTGAGCTCCCCTAGAAGGTCGAAAGATGCCTTCTAAGACAAAGGCTTCCAACCGAATGAAAGAATACAGTATAAGGCCATTGACGATATAACTTTTCATAAACCCTACCCATCCGTCGAGGTCTGCACTATTTTATAATATTAGTTGAATCTCCTTTGATAATGTTCCTATTGTTGTAGTTTTTTTGAGGACCATATTTTTTAAGGTCATCAATTCTTCCTCATTGTAAATGTTCTTGGCAAAGTCCAAATTCTCCCTTTTTTTTTTTCTTTTTTTTTTTTTTTTTTTTTGAGAAGCAAAAAAGCAAGTCCAAACTCTCTCTTCTCTATAATTTCTTAGCAGTCCCCCCAAAACCTGCTATTTGTCAATTTTCTCGCACACTCCCATCGAAGTTCAACTTGCCCAATCATTTTTTTGAGGGACCCACTTTGTTGCCTTTCTAGACCTTTTGTGCACGAAGAACATTATATCTCAGGTTTGTTACAAAATCATCTTCAGGTACTTCCTTGAATTTTTTTATATTTCATGCCCATGCAATTATTATCCCAGGGGAGCCCAACAACATTGGTTTATCTAAAGCAATGGGGCTCACAGATCACATCACAGAGATCAGATATTTCTTTTTAATCAGTTGTAATCAGTAAAGGGCCTAATGAGAAGCCCACCATTTCAAAAAGATTTTATCTGATATAAAGAAAAAGTACAAACTGTGAATGTCAGTTTGGTGCTTCTACCTGACAAGGGAAGGAGACAAAAGTAACCAACTTAGAAATAAGTGCAAGCAAAAAAAGCTAGAGAAAAATAGTGGGAGACTCAAACAAGCCAAAACTAAAGAAACAACAGCTTAAACATGTAGGAAAGGACAACCAATGGGTTCAAGAAAGGGCCACATGCTAGTGCCAAAAAGATGGTTCAAGTCAAGACTAAATTTACTAGGAGATGACTTGTTCTACCATAGAAAGATAAGCTTAACAGAGGAGAGAAAAAAAGTGACTTAGCGAGAGAGGAGTAGCAAAGACCTTAGCAGATGCGATTTCTTCGCAAGAAAACAGTAACAGAGACAAAGAAAACGACTTTGTTCACATTGATGAGGTGAAGCCACCAATTGAAAATTGACATGCTGATCATATCTGTCACTGGATTTCTGAGTGGGTTTCAGATGTGGCTTCAGATCCGGACGAGGATGAAGAAGAAAGAGGCAGCGATTTATTTTACAATAGAGAGAAATCTAAAGAGAGAAAGAGGGTTTCAAAAGTTGCAGGGTGCTTAAAGGGCACCGATCGCCATTGATTCCCAGAAGCATTGGTGTCAAGCCTCAGCTCATGCCTTCAACGGAATCACAAATTCCGACACCATAAAACCAAGTCGCAGCGTCCTGTTCTTCTCCAATTAAACTGAAAGGCCTACTTCCTCATCAATAAAAAGAAACCCCTAAAAATTGTTTACGAGATTGTAGATTCCTCAAAATTGTTTACGGGATCACAAAAAAGGAAAAAATCAAATTCCGACACCATAAAACCAAGCAGCAAAGTCCTCTTCTTCTCCAACTAAACTGAAAACCCTACCTCCTCCTCGACAAAAAAAAAAAAACCCTAAAAATTGTTTACCTAGTTGTAGATTCCTGAAAATTGTTTACGGGATCACAAAAAAAAAGATTTCTATTGAAATAGAACCGTGCTTGATACAATGTTAGAAATTGTATTTCTATATAATTGGGTCTTAAGCCCCCCTTGAAGATATATTATTGAAATTATCAAATATGTGAACAAGAGCCCCAATTTATAAGGTTACAAAGTTGTGTACTACTAAAAAAACTAACATAAGTAATAAACAACTTTATTAAATGGGTACATATAAAAAGAAAAAATATATTGATACAAAAAATAAGTGGAGGTTTCTATATTTCCAAGTTGTAGAATTTATAATACAGGAAATAACAAAGAGAGAGAAAGAATAACAAGACATATATGTGGTTCGGCAATGGTGCCTACATCCACGGAAGGTAAACTAGTATCTCATTCATAGGGATTCCTCTGGTTTACTAGAGATCTATAGAGTTACAGCTCTTGCTTTTTAGGAAACAAATCCCACTACAATTGTAGTTCCACAAAATAGAAAACTTAATATATTGTAATATACAAGATAAGAAACTCAGTATCTGCTTTCTATAATTGCCAACACTCCCCCTCAAGTTAATATTTAGTAAGATACAAGATAAAAAATTCAATATCTGATTTCTATAATTGTCAACACTCCTGCTCAAGTTGGTACGTAGATGTCAATAGAGCCCAACTTGGACAGTATCTAATGGAACTTTGTCTTTGCAATAGCTTTGATAAACATATTTGTAAGTTGGTCATCACTTTAAACATAAGGAGTACTAATAACTATTTACTTAACATTTTCTCTCATAAAGTGACACTCAACTTATATGTGTTTGGTTTTTTCATGAAAAACTGGATTAGAGGCAATATGCATAGTTGCTTGATTATCACATAACATCTCCATTAGATTGGCGGTTGGGAACCCCACATCTCAAAGTAGGTATTTTAGCCACATCAATTCACTTGTAGTTGAAGCCATAGCTTTATATTTGGCTTCTGTATTAGATGAAGCAACCACATTTTGTTTCTTGCTTTTCCAAGTAACTAAGTTTTCTCTGACCAATGTACAATAGCTGATAGTGAGCTTTCTATCAATTGGATTACCTGCCCAGTCAGCATCAGAATAACTAATAATATTAGTGTGACCATGCAGTTGCAACCAAATGACGACTTAAGATATCTGATAATCCTGTCGATAGCCTCCATATGACATGATCTAGGAGCATGCAGAAATTGGCTCACAAGACTAATCGCATACATTATATATGGTCGTATCACAATCAAATAAATCAATCTTCCCACAAGTCTTTGAAATCGACTCACATCTTCAAGAGGTTATCCATTTGTTGAATTAATTTTACAATTAATATTAACAAAAATGTCAACGAGTTTGATTCCCAGTTTCTCAGTTTCTTTGAACAGATCTAATACATATTTCCTTTGAGAAATGAAGAGTCCTTTTTTTTAATGTGCTACTTCAATACTTTAGTTGACCAAGATCCTCGATGTCAATTTTTTTGTGAAGATAATTTTTAAGCTTCATGCTACTTTCTTTATCATTACCTGTAATAGTAATATCATCAACATAAATGAGTACAACTATTGTACTTAAAGTTCCCCTTTTTGTGAATATCGAAGAATTAACTGAACTTCTAAAAAACCCAACACTCATCAAAGCTGTGTTGAGTTTGGCATATCATGCACGAGGTGATTGTTTAAGTCCATACAAAGCCTTCTTTAATTTGCATACAAGATCTTTCTCTTTATTTAGAATGGCCTGGAGGAAGACTCATATAGACTTTTTCAAGGTCATCATGTAATAAGGCATTTTTAACATCCATTTGATGTAGAGATCACCTACAATTGATTGCAATAGACAAAACAACACGAACAGTATTCCTTGGCAGCTGGTACAAAAGTCTCTTTATAATCGACTCCATAAGTTTAGGTAAATCCTTTGGCCACCAACCTGGCCTTATGTCTCTCAACAGACCTATCAGTATTATATTTAATAATATAAACCCATCTACATCCAACTGTTTTCTTCTCTTTAGGTACCATGAAGTATAGTTCTTGTCAAATGCTTGAAGTTCCTCTTTCATGATCTTCCTCTACACAGTTTGAAAATTGCATTTTGAAAATTAGTTGGCTCATAATTATTAGAGATAGAACTCAATAAAACAAAATTGCCAGGAGAGATATTTCCATAAGAAATTTTATTTTGAATAGAATAAGAAACTACATGATAAATATAAAAATCTTGAAGTCTAGAAGAAGGTTGAGAGATATGAGAAGACATACGTAAGGGGGGATCCGGTGGGGCCACAGTGAAGTTTTCTTCTTCTATACCAGCTTGGTGAGTTTCAGAGGTATCGACAACTTCGGCTTGATCATCATAACTTTCTTCAATTTTGCCTTGATTATCATGACTTATTTCAGGTGTGTCAATCACATCACATTTATTAACATTAGGCAAGGGCAAACAACCACTTTAATACTCTCCTTGAGTACTATTTTCTAAACCATTCTCCAATGGACCATGGAAATATGACTCTATTTCAACAAATTGAACATCTATGGAATTATACATTTTTTGATAGTGAGATCATAACATTTTATCCCTTTTGAGTAGAGGAGTATCCAAGAAAGATACATCTACATGAACGTTTATCAAGTTTATCCTGTTTGTGCCCAACCACATGAACATAAGACACACATCCAAATACTCGTAAATGGGACAAATCAAATTTTCTATTTTTCAAAATTTTAAGGGGAGATTTATCTTTAAGAATTTTACTTGGAAGTCTATTAATCAGATATCAAGCAATTAAAACTGCTTTAGACCAAAAAAATTTTGGAACATATATCTGAAACATCAAAGATCTTGTAGCTTCCAAAAGGTGTCTATTTTTCCTTTCTGCAACTCCATTCTGCTCAGGTATTCCAACACACGATGTTTGGTTTTTAATACCAAGATTCAATAAATACTTAGAAAAAACTTTTTTCACCTACTCTTTGGCATTATCAGTCCGCATAATTCTAATATTGCCGTTGTATTGAGTGGAAATCAATTTGAAAAATTTTGAATGCAAGAAAAACTTATGTTTTTTATTTCAATTAATATACCCAAGTAGCATGAAACCTATCATCAACCAAAATAACAAAATATTTAAAGCCGGCATAATAATCAGCTGGGGCTGGTCCCCATACATCAAAATGTATTAAGTAAAAGGAAATTGTTCATTTGAAACATGCACATAAGACTGAAAATGAAGTCTTGTTTGTTTTGAGAATTTACACATTTCACAAGAATTAGAGTTTAAAGATAGAAAGGGTATTAAAAAATTTAAAACTTTATCTAAGGGGTATCCAAATCTCCAATGCCACAATTTGTTAATATCATAATTATCTTGACTGGCAACCGAAACATTATTCTCCTGATTTAATAAATATAGCCCATGAGACGATCTTTTTTCACCAATCTATGGCCCGGTCTTGAAAAGTCATAGAGTTGAGAGAAAAAATAACATTGCAATACATGCTCAGAGTAATTTTTACTAACAGACAATAACTTAGAGATAAATAAAAAGAACTTTAGAGTTTTGGGATTTAGAGAAGAAATTCGTCTTACCAATACCATGGATTTAAATCAAAGAACCATTGGCAACATACATATGATTCATATATACAAAGGAATAAGCCCTCTGATCAAAACTGTTGTCTTTGTCATTTTCTCTCTAGAAGCCCACACAAAACAAAAATGTCTGCGACAATGACCACAATGTCTTTTTCTCTCTAGAAGCCCACACAAAACAAAAATGTCCGCGACAATGACCACAATTTTGATGGAAATACAAACGTCTACACCAACGTACTAAAATTTTGATAATCCAACTCACCAGAATATAGTTGGTCTTCACATATTTGGTGATGACATCAAATTTTGACGAATTATGATGTCTTATGAGAAAATATCCTAGATCTTCGAAAAAACTTGCAAAGCTGGAGGTATTTTTTCTGCAAAACAGCTTGGAGCAATAGTTTGCGTCACGATTTAGTGAGAGAAAGAGTGAGAGGAAACGAATCATATAAGAGATGATATCCACCTTTGGGTGAAACATATGCATGTATGAGAGAAACCCCTATGCGTCATAGAGCTGTGCTCGTATCAGGTCATGATGACCTTGACTCGTCTATAGGGAAGGACCTATAATCCACAGACTGAGATTGCGACCCCTTGATTCATCAGCCTGACTTTGGTGACCCGCTAATGAGCCCCTGCTTGGACTATGGTCATGAGAAATATTGGGTCAGTTCGATAAAGCTAGTGTGGTCTGTAGTCCACAGTTGAAGATGGAGTACCCCATTATTACAGATTGAATTCCTAAAACCATATGGATCTTTTTTCCATCATATTAATTTAATTGTTTTCATTTTATTATTGAAATGATTTTTGTTTTATTATTTGAATTTTTATGAATCTCTCAATATTTTATTTATGATTTTTGGACTTATAAAAATACAGTTATTGATTTTACAAAGTTGTAAAAATTCAAATATATATTAATGCGTTTTATTTAATTTTAAAAATCTTTATAAAATTCCATGGGGGCCCAAAGTGCACATGGGCCCACCATGTGGCGTGTGGGTGGGGGCCTACATGTGCCACAAAAGGGTGGCACGCCCCACCCTTGGATGCCTCTTCTTGATTACTTTGAGTACAAGTTTATTGAATATGGTAACTCTATCTTGTAGCATATGGTCAAATATTGATTAGGAAATATTGACCATATCTTATCTTGATTATTGAAGGAATATCTTGACTTGATATTATTGAAATATTATTATGGAAATATGAGATGGAATATGTAATTTTATAGTATGCACTATATCCTTGATAGATTTAATTTATTTAAATATATTGATGGGAAAATGGTTTAAAGAAAGGGGAATAATGGTCCATGTACCTTCCGTAATGTTAATGGTCCATCTATAGAATGGATGACTCAGATCCCTCACCCCACAAATCACCTTGATCAACGGGTCCATATTCAATCTTAAAAAAGAGGTAAATTATCGGAAACCCTAGATCTAAATTTCACTATAAATAGGAGTGCTCTTCCCCTATCTCTACACACCTCTCTCTCTCCCATAAACTCTTTCTCTCTTCTCTCTCTCCTAGAGGGGCACATCATACTCTCTCTCCTCTATATTTCTCTCTCTAACCCTCTCTCTCCTAAGACCCATAGGGCGCACGCCCCAACCCTAGGTCTCATTTTCTCTCTCTCTCTACCTAAAGATTTAACCCTAGGTCTCCTTTTCTCTCTCTCTTGACCTAAAGATTTAAGGGTTGGGAAAATTAGGGTTTGAGCCTAATTATTTTGGAGTTAGGGTTTTGTAGAGATTTAAGGGTGGTTACCTCAAAACTAATAACTTAATAGTGTGAATTAATATTGGTCATAAACATTGAGTGAGCTATTTTAGTCACAACCTTTAAATATTGTTAATTTGTAGTTTAAATAGTAAATGGTGGTGTATTTTAAAAAAAAATTTATTGTGAAATAATAAAATATTTTAAAAATTAGATTGAGATATTGGAGGAGGCCAATGTGGAAAAAACAAATACAACTAATATATTGTAAGTAATTTATCAAATACAACTAATATATTGTAAGTAATTTATCACTTCGTTATCTGTATCTAAACCTTAATCCCAAAAAATCTTTTTTATTTATTTTCAAAGTAGTAATCATTATAATTTAAATAAAATATAATTTATCACATTTTTTTGTCTCGATCTAAACCCTAATCCCAAAAAAATCAATTTTTTTCCACAGCATTTAGTAATTATTATAATTTATCAAAAAATCATTACAAAATATACGTATAAAATATAATTTATCATAAAATCCTTTTTTCTCTCTCCAAAGATTTGGGATAAAGGGATGTAAAAATTGGTATGTAGGAGCGTATAGAAATGGATGTACCCTAGGACAGAGGGAGAATGGATGTGTACAAGAGAGAGGGAGAATTGAGGGAAATAGAGGATTTTTTGGGCAAGAGAGGTAGGCGTAATAGAGGGAGAATGGATGTGCACAGGATAGCGGGAGCATGGCGGGAAATAAAGGAATTTTTGGGCAACCATTAAATGCATAATGGATTTCAGTCATCCTGCGCTTAATAGATTCCACTTATTTTGGAGAAATCTTGTGTAATTTATTTTTATGTTTTTACTGTTGAAGTGTACCGAAACATGATAAATATCATATTTCCTTGTAATATATTTTACTCTAATAGATTTTCAGGTACCCAAACGACCCTATATGTTTTGAGACTTGAAAGGTCCTTTAAAGCCCAAATAAAAAATGTTTAGATTAGTATATTAATTCAATATAAGTATAACAAGGATTGAAAGTCCTTGGAACTACTCAAGAACCTGTTCATATTTATAAAACCTTATTTCCCATTATATGGAATTTAGGGCAAATTAGAGTGTGTTGGTTTTCTCAGGTTCCCTTCATATATTTAGAGTTGAGTCCAATTCTAACCACACACATTCCGAAGAAAATAACAATACTAAAAAAGTGAGAAATATAAACTAGTTGTCAAGTTTGGATAGTCTTGTGGCTGCTTTGAGGAAATCAATTATCATTTATAGTATACATAGAGAAGATATTATTTTAATAGACATTTTTAAAAGTTAAAACAGTGATTGTCCATTAATTAAATTCAAGATCAGTAGCCCTCTCTCCCGTGGCCCTTCAAAGATTTTACCCGCTCTTTCTAAATTTTAAAGGCTCAACCCTTCCTAGAGTCCAAAAACCCCATTAACTAGAACCAAAATGGCAGTTGTCCAACATCTTTTTCTCATTAAAAATGAGTAAGAGGCATTATAATGGAGAAAAATATGTAATATAAAATAAATTGAAGATAAAAAATACAAAGAGTTTTTGGGGAGCTTTCCCGCTTTTTGACTTTGGATGGTCGGGATCGGTGACCTCTGAAAGTCCTTCCACTAAGTGCTAAATAAATAAATAAATAAAAAAAAAAAAGGACAATTTGAGGGGTTATCGAGCAACCTGAAAACCTCGAATGAGGGAGGAATTTGGGAATACCTGTACATCTAGATCATTAGTGGGAATGGTCACCAAATGCAGTAGAGCATAATTTGCATAAATCACCCTAGAACATGCAAAATTAGGCTAAATCGACCTATAATACTTTCTAATTCAATCCTAAATACTAGATTAGGCCTCTAATCAGCCTAAAATCCTTAATTTGACTTAAAATAATAAATAAAAAGGTCCCAAAAACCAAAAACCACAAAATTATCACATGTTTGACACTAAAGGTGGCCATTGCGTAGCATGGGAGGAGAGGTGGCTTGAAACCGCCCCTGTCTAGGACCCACAACTCACTGCGAGTGTACTTGTGTCATGTGGGACCCTACCACATGTCTACCACATTCAGAGTTAGGCATGGCGCAACACACCCAAGGTTGCAATGCCTTGAATAGCTCAGATTGAGCCGCCACTTGGTAGAGCCACTCTCACTTCCTTCTTCCTATATCACCCAAGGTTGCAATGCCTTGAAACTCTCACATTATCAAATAACCCTAATTTCAGCCTAACCCTAGCCCTAGACCTTCTAGGACCCTCTTGTAACTCCAAGAAACCTGAACCATCTCTCTGATTCTCAAGTAGACCATAAAATGCCCTAAAATCTAGACCATAAACTACCCTAAAGTGTTATTGACCAACGTGATCCCCTTTCTCCTCCAAAGTCTTTTTAACTCTGATAGAACTCTACAAATCGACTATTCTGGGTCAACAATATCAAAGATAATTGGAATGATTCCCTTGCACTGACACTACTTGGACTCAAGCCCCAATTACAAGTTCTGGGACAATAGTCCCGGCTTACAAGTATACCCACATCCGTTGTTTTCTATTTACTTTGTTTCATTTGTTTAGTTCTTTAGTTTAATTCTTTTCTATTTTCTAGAAAATCTTAGAAAGCCTTTCCCCCATTTTTTAAAGTCTTTGAAAGCTTCTATTTTTGTTTTTTGATGATTTTTAGCAAGTGCGGTCAATAAACCAAAGAAAAGGATGAAAGAAAGACCTATGTGATCTTTTGCCGAAGAAATACAATTTTTTTTTTTTTTAATAATAATCGCCCCTTATAATTTTGACAACAAGATCACTCATAGATGGTCTTATTACAAACAATAGAAATTTCAAAATTAAATAACACATCAATAAAATAAATCTCAACTACTTGATGCCATTCATACAACCTAATACTGTGCTTGAAAATATAAAATAAAATAAAAGATGCCAGAGATTACCTCAACCGGGCTTTTTACACCCCACATCGAGTCATCATATCTAATGGCGCGGGATCTGTGGTCTGGTTTCAATCTCGAACCGGGATAGCTGATTTCGGCCAAACTAGGTAACCACCCCTTAAAATCTCTACTAAACCATAACCCCAAAATTAACTTGGGCCCCTTCTAATTTTTCCAAAAAAATTAACTTAGGTCTAGAGAGGAGAGAGAGTACTATCTAAGGTTTTGGAGAGAAAAAATTAGAGAGAGAAATATGGAGGAGAGAGAGTAGGGTGTGCCCCTCTAGGAGAGAGAGAGAGAGAGGTGAGAGAGAGGTTATGGGAGAGAGAGTGAGGTTGTGTAGAGATTGGGGGGAGAACACCCCTATTTATAGTGGATATTTAGGTTTAGAGTTTTCCCATAGTTTGTCTCTTTCATGAGATTTAATCTAGACCATTAATCAAGGTGACTTGTGGGGTGAGAGATCTGAAGCATCCATTCCATAGATGGGCCATCAACATTATGGAATGAGCTTGAACCATTATCCACCTTTCTTTAAACCATTTTCCTATCAATATATTTAAATAAAATAAATATCATGGATTCCATAAAATTGCATGATCCATGTCACATATTCCATAAGGATATGTCAAATATTATCAAGTAAATAAATATTACCAAATATAAATAAGATAAGGTCAATATTTACTATCTATTCACCATATCCCTTTAAAGCAAACTTGCTATAAAACAAATAAAGCCATGGTCAATATTTTCATTCCAAGATTTGACCACATGCCACAAATCAAACTTACCTTAACTTAAAGTCATGAACACAAAGCAATTAAAGAGAATCCAAAGGGTGGGGCGTGCCACCCCTTTGTGGCACATGTGGGCCCCCACCCACATGCCACATGGTGGGCCCATATGCACTTTGGGCCCCATGGAATTTTATAAAAAAGTTTTAAAATTAAATAAAACGAATTAATATATATTTGAATTTTTACAACTTTATAAAATCAATAACTGTATTTTTTATAAGTCCAAAAATCATAATTAAAATACTGAGAGATTCATAAAAATTCAAATAATAAAAATTTAGTATGGTCCTCGAGGGACCACACTCCCATTGAGTTTATGTTTTACTATAATAAAAGTATTTCAATACACACTCATAAGGCCTTTAAAGGCTACATAAACTCAACATCTCCCACTTGGCTTTTGAAGGCCTTACATTCTCTCTTCTTCACTTTCTCTCATTCCTATCTCTCTCACATGTCTTACAAAAACATTAGGGACAAGTCCCTTAGTCAGAGGATATGCAATCATCAAATCTGTTGAGATGTAGCTAATCTCGATCTCTTTCAATCTCACATCATTTTTCAGGTGATAAAAATAAGGCTTAATATGCTTGGAGTTCTTGTGAAACCGAGGTTCCTTAGAGATACAAATAGTCATAGTGTTATCGGAGAAAATTTATACTGCCTCACACCGTACTACTGCCTTACAATGTACAGGATGAAAACTAAGTTCATTAAGAAACTTCTTAATCCACACAGCCTCCTTGACTGCTAGACAGTATGCCACATATTCGGATTCCATGGTGAATAAGGCTACAATATCTTGTTTCTTTGACTTCCAAGAAACCGCACCCCCTCTAAGCATAAACACATACACAAATGTAGACTTCACATCATCTGGATCCGTGAGATAGATTGTATTTGAATATCCCTCTATTGCTATTTCAGTTCCCCCTTTATAAGTGAGTGCATAGTTCATGGTCCCCTTTAAATATCTGAGAATTCTTTTTACAGCTTTTCAATGCTCCTCTCCTAGATTACTTTGGAAACGACTCACCAGACTCATGACGAAGGACAAGTCAAGCATTGTTCCCGTCATGGCATACATAAGGGACATAACTGCTCTCTTGTATGACACTCTCTTCATGGTTCTTATATTTATGTCTTCGGTAGGACACATCTTATTACTAAGCTTCGTCTTTTTGTCAATTGGGGTAGACATAGCCTTACACATACTCATATCAAACTTTTTCAGAATCCTCTTACAGTAGGTGGCCTGAAAAAGTTGGATTGTTTTCTCTCTCCTGTTTCTTCTTATTTTGATGCCCAACACATATGAAGCTTCTCCAAGATCCTTCATATCGAAGTGTTGCGCAAAGAAATTTTCGTCTCTACTACTAGAGCAATTGAGCTACTAACAATTAGCATATCATCCACATATAACGATATAAAGACTATATCACTCCCACTGACTTTTTGATATATGCAATAACCCTCATTATTTGTAGAGAATCCTGCAAGAGCAAGGGTCTCTTGAAATTTTATATACCATTGTCGCGATGCTTGTTTCAGGCCATAAAAGGATTTATTATGTTTGCATACTAGATTCTCTTCCCTTTTATCCTCAAATCCCTCAGGTTGGGTCATGTAAATTTCTTCTTCTAAATCCCCATTTAGAAAGGTTGTTTTGACATCTATTTGATGAACCTCAAAGTCAAAATGGGCTGCTATAGCTATAAAGACTTAGATGGATAAAAATTTGGCAATAAGGGAAAAAGTTTCATCATAATCTATCCCTTCTTTCTGGGTGAAATCCTTTGCAACCAATCTAGCTTTGTATTTTTCTATTTTCCCTTCAGAGTTGAACTTTTTTTTGAAAATCTACTTATAACCAATGACCTTACGTTTTTGAGGTAAATGTACTAATTCTCATACATAGTTTTGGCTAATCGAAGTATACTCACCTTTCATGGCTTCTATCCAAAATTCCTTTTCATGACAGGTCAAGGCTTCCTAGTGAGTTCTATATTCTGAATCTAGATCTTCTCCAACCTTATCAAAATGTTCTCCAAGGTAGACAAAATGTTCTAGGTAAAGAGGTGGTCTACTGACTCGATCACTTCATCTTGGTTCAGGTCAATGTTCACTTTCTTTAGGGAGTTCAGGAACAGGTTGGGTTGGTTTAGAAGTTTCAGGTTCAGGGTCTCGAACTACATTCTTGTTTTTGGCCTCTTTATAAAAGTTGGCTTGTTTTCAACTCTCTCTTGATTCAAGGAACTCTTCCTTGAAGAAATGAGCATTGTGGCTTTCAATGACTATACCTATTTCAAGGTTGTAGAATCGATACCCTTTACCATGATCTGGGTAACCAATGAAAATGGATTTGACAGTTTTGAGTTATAATTTGGTTCTATTTTGATGTGGGATAAGGACATAGGCTGAGCTACCCCAAACTTTCAGGTTTTCAACGGAGGGAGTACGACCTGTGAAAATTTCGTGGGGAGTAAGTAGGGTAGCTTTTGTGAGAGTCCAGTTGAGGATGTAACGTGCTATTAATACAGCTTCTCTCCAAAACTCCAATTAGATATTTACATGCCCCATCATACTCCTTACCATTTCCACTAAGGTCTTATTCCTTCTCTTATCTACATCATTTTGTTCAAGAGTATAAAGCATGGTGTACTGATGGATGATCCCATTTTCAATACACAATTCTTTGAAAATGTCAAAGAATATTCTCCCCCTCTAACGTTTCTAAGGACTTTAATTTTCAGGTTGGTTTGATTCTCTACTTGGGCCTTATATTCTTTAAATTTTTTTAGGGCTTCTGATTTTGCATGAATAAGGTACACATGGCCATATCGCGAGTGATCATCTATAAAAGAGATAAAATATATTTTTCCACTTTTGTTGGTTACATTCATTGGTCCATATATGTTACTATGAATGATTTCTAATACGTTAGTAGCTCTTTTTGCCCTGGTGGTATTTTTTCTTAATAGTTTTCCTTGCACACAGGACTCACACACATTCGAAAAATCTCCCTTATAATTTTAAAGAATCTCGTCACTTTTTAATATTTTCATTTATTTGATATTAATGTGTCTTAACCTCATATCCCATAGGCTAGCATCTAATTCATTAGGGGACGAGACATAAGCAAAGTTATCTTTTATTTCAATAGTAAATAGCCCGTCTACAAGTCGTCCAATCATGATCACAACTTTCCCCTTCTTGATTATCACTTTCTCCCCAATGAAAGTGGTTATGAATCCAGCTATAGACATCTTAGGAACCAAAACCAAGCACTTCATCGTATCCGGAGCATAAAGTGTTTGCTTTAAGATCAAGGTGCTCCCATTCTTCAGTTTCAGCTTAAAATCTCCAACTCCAAGTACATTAGTCTTTTGATTTCCTCCCATATAAATATGTTGTTGTTCTGACCCCATGGGAGTGAAAGAATGATAACCTTCCTTGGTGTTTGTGACATGGGTCGTAGCCCCCGAGTCAAGACACCAAGAAGCTCCCTTGTCAACTAGCATGGGCTCAAAAACTACACATGCCAATTCCTTGTTAGTTCTATCAGATTTGTTGAACCGACAATTATTGGTTATGTGGCCCACCTTCATGCAAATAAAACAAGTTCGAGTCTCTCTCTTTGCTCCCATATTTCCAAAATCTCTTATTTTGAAATATCTTTTCTTCTCAAAAGTATTTCTTCCATTTCCTTTCTCAAATTTAAAATATGGTTGAGATTTTACCATATGCACAACATCCCTTGGGGTTTGCTTTGAACTCCTCCTTTCTTCTTCGGATTTGATGGTCGTGATGAGTTCCTCCAATTTTGGTACCTTTCTTCTAGCAGAGATGGAAGATATAAAAGTCTCCCATGAATTAGGAAAAGAATTCATTAAATGCATCACTTACATGGATTCATCAAGCTTCATGCATGTATGTTCCAAATCTTTGACCAACGCACGAAACACGTGCATATGATATGCAAACTTGGTACCTTCTATCATTTTTAAATCATTGTACCTTCTCATAGCCATAGTTTGTTTCATGAGAGAGGGTTCAATATACTCTCTTTCAAGTTTATCAAAAATCTCACCTGTAGTATAGATTGACTCGTACTCATAAGCATACGAGTCGGTCATGGCACATAAAAGAATGTGCTTGCATTTCAAGTTCCTCATCTTCCAATTGGCGTACTCATCTTTGATTATTTGAGATGAGTTGTTAGTTGGACGATGAGGCCAGTCTTCAAAAAGTATCTCAAGCAAATTTTCTTCATAGAGCACAAATTTGATTTTTCTTTTTTCCATAAAGCAAAGTTGGTCCCATCAACCTTTCGATTTTTAAGATCTCAGAGATTAGGTACAAGTAGCCATAGATTTCTATTTTCAAGCTAAAATAAGAAAAGACTCATAATGACAATCAAGTAAAATTAGCTCTGATATCAATGAAAGAAAAACTTATGTGATCTTTTGTCGAGGAAATACAACTTTTTTTTTTTAAACAATAATCACCCCTTATAATTTTGGCAACAAGATCACTCACATATGGTCTTATTACAAACAATAGAAATTTCAAAAAGAAATAACACATCAATAAAATAAATATCAACTACTTGATGTCATTCATATAACCTAATACTGTACTTGAAAATATAAAATAAAAGAACAAACAAATAAAAGAAAAGATGTCGGAGATTACCTCAACCGGGCTTTTTACATCCACACCAAGTCACCACATTCAATGGCGCGGGACCTGTGGTCTAGCTTTAATCTCGAACCAGGATAGCTGATTTCAGCCAAACTAGGTAACCACCCCTTAAAATCTCTATTAAACCTTAACCCCCAAAATTAACTTGGGCCCCCTATAATTTTTCCAATCCGTGAAATTAACTTAGGTCTAGAGAGGAGAGATAGTATTACTTAAGGTTTTGGAGAGAGAAAATTAGAGAGAGAAATATGGAGGAGAGAGAGTAGGGCATGCCCCTTTAGGAGAGAGAGGTTATGGGGGAGAGAGAGAGAGAGAGGTTGTGTAGACATTGGGGAGAGAACACCCCTATTTATAGTGGATATTTAGGTTTAGGGTTTCTTAGGGTTTTCCCATAGTTTGTCTCTTTCATGAGATTTAATCTAGACCGTTAATCAAGGTGACTTGTGGGGTGAGAGATCTGAAGCATCCATTCCATAGATGGGCCATCAACATTATGGAATGAGCTTGAACCATTATCCCCCTTTCTTTGAACCATTTTCCTATCAATATATTTAAATAAAATAAATATCATGGATTCCATAAAATTGCATGATCCATGTCACATATTCCATAAGGATATGTCAAATATTATCACGTAAATAAATATTACCAAATATAAATAAGATAAGGTTAATATTTACTATCTATTCAAATTGATCATATCCCTTTAAAGCAAACTTGCTATAAAACAAATAAAGCCATGGTCAATATTTCCATTCCAAGATTTGACCACATCCACAAATCAAACTTACCTTAACTTAAAGTCATGAACACAAAGAAATTAAAGAGAATCCAAAGGGTGGGGCGTGCCACCCCTTTGTGGCAAATGTGGGCCCCCACCCACATGCCACATGGTGGGCCCATGTGCACATTGGGCCTCCATGGAATTTTATAAAAAAGTTTTAAAATTAAATAAAACGAATTAATAGATATTTGAATTTTTACAACTTTATAAAATCAATAACTATATTTTTTATAAGTCCAAAAATCATAATTAAAATATTGAGAGATTCATAAAAATTCAAATAATAAAACTAAAATCATTTCAATAATAAAATGAACACAATTAAATTAGTATGATGGGAAAATGATCCATATGGTTTTAGGAATTAAATCTGTAATAATGGGGTACTCCACATTCAACTGTGGATTACAGATCACACTAGCTTTAGCGAACCGACCCAGTGTTTCCCATGACTCACAGTCCAAGCAGGGGCCCATTAGCAAGTCACCAAAGTTTGGTTGATGAATTAAGGAGTCGCAATCTCAATCTGTGGATTACATGTCCTTCCCTTGAGACGAGTCAAGGTCACCACGACCTGATGCAACCACAGCTCTATGACGCATAAGGATATCTCTCGTCCATGCGTACGCTTCACCCAAAGGTGGATATCTGGCTTTCCTGAACGATCTATCAATATGTACCGTGAATGGAACATGGATGAGGTTTTGGCCCCCGTCTCAGTAAGCCTACCATCACGCAAAAGGGTTACACAGTCCCTCGGCTCTGTCATCTAGGTATAGGCTCCGACTTCATCAAGGGCTAACCCAAAACCCTCCTCGGTTAATTCTTCATGCCCAGGTATCTTGAGTTTTCTAACAGACTGGCCTAGATTGATAAGCACAGTTGGGTATAAGCAAACATCATTCGCTTAGTATGGTCCTCGAGGGATTACACTCTCACTGAGTTTATGTTTCACTATAATAAAAGAATTTCAATACACACTCATAAGGCCTTTAAAGGCCACATAAATTCAACAGAGGAGACCTGGAGGTCATCTCTTTTGTGGTCCATAGAACCCTTCTCATCCACCCATGGAATTAATGTTGTTGAAGCGCAAATTTATATGGAGAGGTCTCGTGTCCTCTTTACTTGCCCAAATCTGGATGTAAATAGAAAGAAACACTAGTGATCTCTATAAAGGTTTAAAGGAAGATGTAATATTATGCTCTCGGTCACCTTTTCGGGTTATAGAAATGAATTTTCAAGATAGAGACATGATCTCCTAGAGAGGCGGTTTTCTTATAGGGTTTCAGGTTGATAGTTTTTACTTTTATAAGAAAAAGTCTCTCGGTTAATATCAAGGTTATTTTTCTAGTAGCAGTGTAGCATTGAGAAAGCGGAAGTTGATCAGCGATATTATTCGGGGCGGGAGAGCATGTTTCAAAGGGAAGCACAATGTCGCTTTTGTCGATATCTAGAGAGAGGTTTATCACTTGTAATCTTCATTGTGGTATTGTCTTACCGAGTTTATGGATACAGCTCCATTAAGGTGCTGGTGGACCATTTGTTTACGTTATTTCTAACACCTTTTTTTTTTTTGTCATTCCTCTCACCTATTTCGCATCAACCATGCACACAATCTTGGGTGGGATCTCAATAGAGAAGAGTAATGTTTGTACCATAAATTTTGGGATGTTACTTGCAACCCGACTATGAAATATAAAAGCTTCATTATGGCCCTAAACATGTATGAAAATATTTACACCCTAGAGTTGCGTGAAAAAATTACAGTTGCACACATATTATCTAAAATTTTGATGGTTAGACCTAGGTAATCTAAAATTTTGATGGTTAGACCTAGGTAATCTAAAATTTTGATGGTTAGACCTAGGTATGTAAGCAGTAAAAAAAAGCTAAATACTCATTTTGTGATTTGGACAATAGTAGCAAATTTTGCTCTTGCGGGCGCATCAAGCTTATTTTTCAGTGATATTCATCCACCCTTGTTATCACTTTGCTCGAATCTATTTTGGAGTTTGGGAAAATCCAAAAAATTGACATTTAAGAAATAAAGGGAAAATCCAAAAAATTAGAAAGATGGTGAATAAAGGAACTATCAAAAGCCAATGGAAGAATTTATAATGAATAAATATTTTGAAAATATAGTATTTATAATGAATAAATATTTTGAAAATATAATATTTTATCTGTGTTAAACAAGGGCATTTTTTCAAGCGTGCAGTTGGCATACGGATGCATCCGTAGCTGTAGAGGTAAGGTGTACCTTCAAATTTTATCATGGTATATAATTTTGATGTAAAATGTTATTAGATTATCTCAAAATCTATTTTTATATCTAATTATAAAATTTTAATTTTAAAAAATAGTCAAAATCAAGTAGATCTATAAACAAATGAAAATCTTGAAAATGGACGGTGTAGATAATATGTTGTAAAATGTACTAATTCTAAGACTTAAAATTCTGAGACTTAAAATCTTTTTATTTTTCATGATCTTACATCTCGATGTCGAGATGATCAATCAAAGGTGTCTTTCAACATTAAAACTACATTTACCGATGGATTTTTGAGGTGTACCGTAGTTCTACATTATAAGGTTGCATCTTTATATAAACTTTTTCCTTTTTTCAAAACAACACAATCGTTATTTCTATTGGTTGACATTATTGTATCGACTAAAACTAAAACCTGATATAAAGGCGTTAAGCCGTATTATTGGGACTTGAAATTCCCTTCCTTTCTTTTCTATCCATTTTCTCATCGAAATGTTGAGATGATAAATAAGGGGGTTTTCTGTCCATTTCCGATGGATTTTTTATATGCATTTTAATTCTACAGTTTAAGGTTGCAACTTTACATAAAATTTTTCTAAACAAAAAAGCAAGGGTTGAGAGTCATTATTTATACGGAAAGATTTCAGGCCCCTGAAGGAGCATATATTGTTCATTTACTCCCTCAAGCAAAACCTAATCTATGAGAATTTTCAACACCCAAAAATTTGGTGATGTAACATCTTCCCCCATATGTTATGCTCAATAAAAAGCAATTTCCAAATTGTATTTTTTATGGGCTTGAGAAATAATACCTCAAGGTTTAATACAAACTGCCTAATTTTTGAAAGGTGAAATCCAAAGGGTAAAAAACTTAAAAATTCAAAAATTTTCTTTTTTATATAATCATCTAGTGATGTTTTAGGTGGTTCCCAAAATTTGGGATCAGATAAGTCTGAACTAGATAGTTTTCCACCCGAGGGAGTAAGTGTACAGTATATGCTCCTGAGGCACTATTATTTTATTTAGTGGCTTGTTAGTGACAATGCTTTACGCTATCTACCCTTGGTTCTGAACTTTAAAGAAAGTTGGTCCACAACAATATCTCCAAGTCTATGCCCGTTTGGCTCATTGGATTCAGATTTTTAAGGGCTACGTTTACTAGAAAAGCTGGAACAATAGTATTTGGTTCGCATAGAATTGACATTTTAGTTAGAATTGAGATTTCCATGAGATTCCTAAATGCTCATTTTAAGTCTGAAATTTGAGAATCTTAATTCTACCAAAATAGGTGGAATTGACATGAAATGATCCATTTTGCTATTGAAGAACAAAAAAATATTAAAATTTTAGAGAAAAAAACTATATCAAATTTTAAAGAGAAAAAACATATTAAATTTTTAGTGGGAAACTATATCAAATTTTAGAGAAAGAAACTATATGATATTTTTTAGAGAGAGAAAATATATAATTTTTTTAGAAAGAAAAACTATCTCAAATTTTTAAAGAGAGAAACTATATCAAATTTAAAGTTTTAGGGAGACCATATTAATATTTTAGAGAGAGAAGCTATCTCAAATATTAAGTTTTAGAAAGAGAAAGTATCTTAAATTTTAGAGAGAGAAACTACATTAAATTTTAGAGAGAGGCATTACTTAAAATTTTTTAGAGAAAAGTATCTCAAAACATTTAGAGAGAGAAATTATCTTAAATTTTAAGTTTTAGAGAGAGAGCATATTAAAATTTTAGAGACTAGAAACTATATCAAATTTTAGATAGAGAAACCACCAATAAATATTTAGAGAGAGAAACTATATCAAATTTTAAGTGTTAGAGAGAGAAAATATCTTAATACTTTAGAGGGAGAGACTATGTCAAATTTTAGATAGAGAAAATACTTGAAATATTTAGAGAGAAACTATTTAAAAAATTTTGGATGGAGAAACTATATCAAATTTCACGTTTTAGAGAGAGAAAGTATATTAAAATTTAAAGAGAGATAAACTATCTCAAGTTTTAAGTTTTAGAGAGAGAAAATATATTCAAACTTTAAAGAGAGAAACTATATCAAATTTTAGCTAGAGAAAGTACCTAAAATTTTTAGAGAGCGAAACTATTTGAAAAATTGTAGAAATAGAAACTACTTCAAAATTTAAGTCCTAGAGAGAGAAACTACCTGAAAATTTTAGAGAGAGAACTATATCAAATTTTAAGTTTTAGAGAGATAAAGCATATTAAAATTTAAGAGATAGTAACTATATCAAATTTTAGAGTGAGAAAGTACCTAAATTTTTTTAAAGAGAAAAACTATTTCAAATTTCTTAGAAAGAAATTATCTCAAATTTTAAGTTTTAGATAGAGAAAGTACCTTAAAATTTTAGAGAGAGAAACTATATCATATTTTAGATAGAAAAACTACCTGAAATTGTTTAGAGAGAAAAACTATATGAAATTGTTCAGAGAGAGAAACTATCTCAAAATTTTCATAGAGAGAAAATATCTCAAATTTTAAGTTTTAGAGAGAGAAAGTATATCAAAAATTTAAAGTAAGGAACTATATCAAATTTTAGAGAGATAAAGTATATAAATTTTTTAGAGGGAAACTATTTCAAATTTTAAATTTTTTTGAAATAGATTATTAAAATTTTAAATAAAAAAACTATCTCAAAATTTTTAGAGAGAAAGAATTTATATTTCCCAGAAAAAGATATTCCAGACAAGGAATTTGCATTTTCTTGATTTCTACCGGATGCGATCCAAACAGAGAATTGACATTTCCAAAAAATCTCAATCCCAAGATTGATTTTTCCCATGATTGAAAAAAAGGATCCAAACAAGCCGCATCAATATTTTTCATTTCTTAGCTTCAATTCTGTTCAAAATTCTTTTACTTTTTGGGTTCACATTCTAAAGTTTCATTCTGCACAATTCCGTGGAAAAAGTTGGTGGAAATAAGCTGGAAACTTCCAAGAGAAAATGGAATGGGAAGCATCAAGGATGGATTGCTTTTCCTTTCTCTTGCCTTCCTTTTTATTCACGCATACGTTAGATCTTATTACATTGTTTTAATGAGGGAAAAAGCTTATATAAGGATGCAACCTTATCATGTAGAACTACGGATGCATTTCAAAAATCCATCAGAAAAGGTAGTTTTAATGTTGAAAAACCTTTTAATTGATCATCTCGACATCAAGATGTATGACTATGAAAAATAAAAAGATTTTAAGTCTCAGAAATAGTACATTTTACAACATATTATCTACACCATCCATTTTCAAGATTTTCATATGTTTATAGATCTACTTGATTTTAACCATATTTGAAATTTAAAATTTTATAATTAGATATAAAATAGATTTTGAGATAATCTTAAGAATATTTTACATCAAAATTATATACCACGATAAAATTTGAATGTAAAATCTTAAAATTTGACGACCCAAAAAATGCATGACAAGATACATCATTTTTCAAAACTTGAAATCTATTTTTCCTCATGTCAATACATCTTGATGTCGAGATGATCAATTTGAGGATATTTTAGCATAAAAAATATTGTGTTTAGTGAATTTTTGAGGTGCGCCCTTATTTGTTTGTCTAGGGCCTCACCTGTATAAAAACTTTCTCGTTTGGTTGGACTCCTTTACTCCCAGGCACGCTAGTCCTCCTCCCCCTAAATGACAAGTCATACATACAATTCAAAGGGTAGGTGGAAGAACAACCAATGTCTTGTCGTTAGTAAAGTGAAGTTAATATTTGAGAATGACAAGCTAAAACCCTGAACACTTTGATAATACCTAAATAAAGGGAAAGCTTTCTATGCTTTTTCTACAACATAGAAGTTCTATCATCTCCTATCATTCAGACGTTTAATTTTGATCAAGAGAGCCATTCATCGTTTGATTTTAGATCCAATGTTTTAAAGTTTTTTATGTTTATTTTTTTTATACAAATTGTATGAATATGGAATTTGATATGTGCCATCTTCTCATTAGGGCGTGCACCTATAAAAAATATTAAAAATAATTTTTTGATAAAATATAATAACCAAAATGCCCCTTAAAACTTTCTTGGGTATTTTGGTTATTTTATTTTATTGACAATATTTTTTTATATTTTTTGCTAGTGCGAGTTTAATAGAGGAATGAACGTCCAAAATTTGGTGTCAAAACTGTTTATAGAAAAGAAAAAATAGTGTAGAGACGTGACATTGTGATTGGGGCAATCTTAGCCCTCCATTCATTGGATAAAGGGGATGATAGAACTTATATTTTGTAGGGGAAGTATAAAAAGCTTGCCCTAAAATAAATTACTTCCATAATATGATTTTGGGCAAGCTTTCTATGTTTTCCCTACATCATAGAAGTTTTATCCTCCCCCTTATCCAACCGTCCATTCTGAATGGAGGGCTAAGATTTCCCCAATCACAATGTTACATCTCTATACTATTTGTTTTTTATTTTTTTTTCTATAAACTATTTTGATACCAAATTTTGGACGTCCATTCCTTTATTAAACTTGCACTAGTGAAAAATATATAAAAAAAAATTTGCAACAAAATAAAATGACCAAAATACCTTTGAAAATTTTAAGGGGTATTTTGGTCATTATATTTTATCAAAAAATTATTTTTAATATTTTTTATAGGTGCGTCCAAATGAGAAGATGACACATACGAAATTTCATATTCATATAATTTATATAAAAAAACTAAAAATAAAATACTTTGAGACGTCGGATCTAAGATCAAACAGTGAGTGTCTCTCTTGATATAAAATACACTGAGAAATATATATAATATAGATTTATTTTTGGATAGCTCAACAGTACAAATTGTTGCAAAGACTAGTCTTGTATTTCTTTAAGGAAAAAGTCTACATAGAGCCGAGGCTCTAAACAATCAAATTAGAGCCCACTTCAAAATTTTACCAGAAGAGGTTTTTTTTATACTCTTAAGATACATAGACATGAAAAAAAAATAGATTTCAAGTTTTAGAAATAGTACATCTTGTATCGCATTTTTGGACTGTCAATTTTCAAGATTTTTAAGTTTTTATAGATATGCTCGATCTATACTATTTTTGAAATTTTAAATTTTATAATTATAGATAAAAATATATTTTAAGGTTATCACAACGATTTCGAGTACTAAAACTACATTTTTTGATACTATTTTAAGATGCGCTCTACTTTGATTGTTTAGAGCCTCGGCTCCATACAAACCGTATCCTATCTTTTATAGAAGCAAAATAAATTTAATTGGACTTGCCTTTGAAAGAGAGAAAGAGAGAGATAGAGGATAACAAAATTTAGGAGAACTGAGCCAGCCAAAGCAATAGGAGGCTTTCCAAGTGGGAGAAAGAGATAAGAGTATTTTATTTTTAGTTTTTTTTATACAAATTGTATGAATATGAAATTTGGTATGTGATATCTTCTCATTGGAGCACACTTATAAAAAATATTAAAAATAATTTTTTGATAAAATATAATGACCAAAATATCCCTTGAAGCTTTCAAGGGTATTTTGGTTATTTTATTTCATTGAACATATTTTTTTTAATATTTTTCGCTAGTGCGAGTTTAATAGAGGAATTGACGTCCAAAATTTAGTGTCAAAATGGTTTACAGAAAAAAAATTAAAAATAAAATAGTGTAGAGATGTGACATTTTGATTGGGGAAATCTTAGCCCTCAATTCATAATGGACTGTTGGATAAAGGGGAGGATAGAACTTCTATGCTGTAGGGGAAGCATAGAAAGCTTGTCCTACTTTGGGTGCCTCACCATTCCAACAAAATTTTTAAGTAATCAGAACCAATACATCATTATGCCGATAAATTGTCATTAATCATGTCCGAGGGGCATATATCAAAATGGCATTAAATGATGGGTGTGGTTTCTATAAGGTTGCAACATTGAACAATCCAATTAAGGTGCACTTTCAAATTTTATCATAGTATATAATTTTGGTGTATAGATTCTTTAGGATTATCTTAAAATCTATTTCATCTTTAATCATAAAATTTTAGACTCCAAAAATGGTTAAAATCAAGTAGATCTATAAACATATGAAAATCTAAAAAATGAACGGTCTAGGTAATGTGTTGCAAGATCCACTATTTTTTATACTTAAAATCTTTTTTTTTTTCATATTCATACATCTCGATGTCGAGAAATCAATTAGAGGGGTTTTCAACATTAAAACAACCTTTTTTGATGGAGTTTTTAAGTGCATTTGCAATTCTACATTTAAAGTAGCAACCTTATATAAACTTTTTCCTCAAATGATGTGTTGGGTACCGAAAAAAGTAGATAAAACTAAAAGAAGACAAGGGCAAATTAGAAAAGATATAAATTACGATTTATATAAGGTGACAAGCTTAATTGTAGAAGTAAAGTTGCAATATTTCACACCATTCATTTTGACAAGACGATGTAGATAATCTTTTAAGACATTATAAAAAAGGGTAAGGTTTGTATAAAGACTAAGTTCTAAACAATCGAGCCTACCTTCAAATAATGTCGAGAAATGTGATTTCAATATTAGAAATCTTTGTGATAGTGTTAAAATATATTTTTATGTTTATTTATAAAATTTAAAGCTTCAAAAATAGTGTAGATCGACAGATTTATGAAAACTTGAAAATTGACGGTCAAAAAATGCGTTACAAAATACACTATTTCCAAAACTTGAAATCCATTTTTTTTCTCATGGCCATGCTTCTTGATGTCGAGATGATTAATTTGAAGATATTTGGGCATAAAACAAACTTCTTCTAATGAAATTTTTGTGATAAGCTCAAATTTGATTGTTTAGAGCCTCGGCTCTATATAAATTTTTCCCTATAAAAAAAGCACGTCGCCATCGTACAAATAAAATAAACAATATAAATGCCTCGAACCTTATTTCTACAAGGAAGATTGACGCCTTCTATGAACTTTTTCTTACCATAAAGCTCTAGCGTGCACTAAGTTTTCTTTGCATATAAGGATATCTAACCTAAAAATTTGACCTTTTTTTTTCAAAAGCAATAATTTCAAGATGTTCGTAATTTCACCAGTTATTTTTCTTTTATCATTCCCCCCCCCCCCCCAAATGCACCTAGTCGAGCACTTGAAATGTCAAACAACATAGTCTTTGTCTTTTTTGTTTTTTTGAACATAAAGGGATAAGCTTGAAGACAACATAGTCTTTGTCAAAGAGGAATTTATTTATTTATTTGTTTATTATTATTATAAAGATGTTGATCTCGTGCATCAAGCGTCAACTAACTTCTAAAAGAAAAAAAAAAAAATCAGATGTGGTCGGACTCTTAAATTACCGAACTGAAACTATTTTTTGAAAAAACTAAAAAATAAAAATAAAGGCCCCGATATCAAAATATAAAAATATTGAGATTAGTTTTTATTTCAAAAAATAAAATTTTGTTTTGTTAATATCCTAAATGTAATTTATAAAAATATATATATATATATATATATATATTTATGTTGAATTATATAAAAGTGACAATAAAAGGTTGAGGAAGAAAAAAAAAGAAGTAAAATTTACCAAAATACCTTTTAGAGATGGAGTATTTTGCATTTAGCTCATTCGCGACTATTCTAAATCAAGATCATTTATTGTTTTATGGTTATTTTAAAATTAAATCAAAAGATATAGGTAAAGCAGTGTTTTAAAATACTTAGATCCGTCTGGTAAACCGGCCATCCATGCAACCAGTTCAAATCGACGATTTGGCCAATAAAAAAAATATAACTATTTCTTTAAAATAATAAAAATAAAAGATATCGGAACCAGGCGATTTTGCTAGGCCGAAGCGATTCCCACATTACCGCCAATTTCCAATCCAAATCAACATTTTTCAAACACCGACTATTAAATTATTCATCTCTTATCAATAATTTGATAAATTCGCAAATTTAAAAAAAAAAAAAAAAAAAAAAAAAAACTGCACATGTGTGGACCCCGCATTATGCTCCACGACCCCAACGAAAATGGGTTGAAGTTGAATCTTCACCAGTCGGCATCGGTGTACCATACAAGTCCACCGGCTCCAGGCGGTAATCGGCAGTTAATTGAGTGACCAATCAGTTGTACGCGTGGATATCAGGTGACCGCTTGTGTCGCACATCCTCCATCGTTGATCTCGCTCTACTAATAAAACTACAATAATAAATGAAGTACGCACCGCTCCAGTTCCTTCATCTACCCGCTCCCTTTCCTTTTCAAAATAAAACAATAAAAATATTGCTAAAAATACTGAACAAAAAAATTTAGAGTTTGGGCCGATCAACTTGATCATTATGCAGTAAAAATAATAATTTTATTATAAGCGGTAAAAATAATAATTTTATTATAACACATTATTTAGCCCGTTTATTTTTGAGTATTTATAGATGGATGGGTTTGTATGAGCAAATGCGGTCATCCACTAAAATTCATCTTAAATAAATTTTTTAAAAAGTTTTTTTTATAGATTCATTATCTAGGCCAAAATGATCATAAATGTGAAAAGATAAATGAATTTTTAATATTAAAAATATGATTTTTTTGTATTTTTTAATGTACCATCCATATCTTATTTATGGACAATACACTTTAGATAACGTCAAGTACTGTACCATATTTTGAGTTATAAATTCATAAATTGAAATAGATTTTAGAGATGTTTCATGCCTCTAATGTTTCCAGAATCTAGAAATAAATTTTGAAACGAGGCTTTACCATTTTATCATAAGGCCTGGGCCTCATAAAAACTGTCTGAAAAATATTCGGAAAATGGATGGTTGGGCCATAAAAGCTACTAAAATAAAGTACAACGAACAAAGGTCGAAATTCCAGCGAATATTATCGCATTTGAATATGAAAAGATGAGAGAGAGGAGAACAGACGAGAACCCTGCCCTTTACCCTTTCGATTTCCACGTATAAACTCCTAAAAGCGTTTTACAGAGAGAGAGAGAAGCCTTTTAGAGAGAGAGAAGGGTTGGTAATGTTTGTAGTGGCGGTGGCTGGCTACTATAGTATTACCTGTCACAGATGCTTCTTCACATTATCTTCAGTAGTGTTTGGATGAAGAAGTTGCAGAGAGATCCTTGAGAGAGAAAGTTAGAGAGGGAGAGAAATGGCGGGATCGAACAGGTCATGGAGAGAGGAGCTCGCTAGTCTCGTTGAAGACACAGGAATCAGGTTAACAACGGGAGATAGAGCAGAGGCTTTTGGTGGAGGGTTTGAGGGGGATTCGACGGTGGAGAGAGCGGGGGAGGAAGAGAGCCTTTGGGAGCAGGCAAAAGGGTTTTTGAATGCATCAATGGAGATGATGCAGGAATTGGGGAGTGGTTGTGTTGATATAATGAAGCAGAATGTAGTGAAGGAGGACTCTTTCATTGTGCAGAAGCTTGGGGAACCATGGGCCAAGGCTACCAGGAAGCTCGGTTTCCTCAATGAATTCTTGCCTGAGGATCGGGACCCTGCTCATGCTTGGCCGATTGTTCTCTTTGTCTTCTTCATTGCCCTTGCAGGTACTTCTCTCTCTCTCTCTCTCTCTCTCTCTCTCTCTCTTTCTCTCTCTCTCTCTTTCTCTCTCTCTCTCTTTCTCTCTCTATATTTCTCTCTCTTTATCTCTCTCTCTCTCTCTCTCTCTCTCTCTCTTAAACACACACTCTAGGGCGTCTGGTAAGGTTGATTGTGCAATGGAACTGGTTCTAAGCAAATTCTAGATTGTATGGTTTAATAACGGTTCTCTTAATGATCATTTTGGAATAATGCTAGTTCTAGTCATCATGTCGGTGTCTTCTATGAATTTTAATTGAAATCTTATACTGAAATGTTGGGAAAAGAAAATGAAACCGTGGATTGCTTTGACAGGGAGGTTTTGTGTTGTGAGACCTGTGCATTGGAACTCTTTTTCTTTTTCATGTAATTGGAGTTTTCAATTCTTTTCTCATGGGATTGATTTAGGACATCATCAGCAACACTCTAAGAAGGCGGATGCTTGGCTCTCAGCTTCTAAGGAACCTGCATTCATGGAGTCATAAGAAACTATTTTCTTATCATCTGCCCAGAAAACCTTTTGGCAAGCCGTACATTTAGTTCTATGGGGATTTTGTATAATATTTTTAATCCTTTATAATTATCATTAGCTGCAAATTTTAATGTAGTTTTGCTTGTTTATGTGGTCCATCCGTTTCATGAAGCATCATAAAGGGAGTGGATTCACTTTCCTGTTATAAATGAGATCCATGAATGATTTCTGATGGAAAATGGTCTCTTACCTACCCTTGTCACCACTATCATTTGTTTAGACGTTTTTGTCTTGTTTGGATTTACTCTTTGTCACTGGTAATTCACTGTTTCAATAAAATTAATCCCGATAACGGTAATCTGTTATTTGGCAGTGTCCCTTACAAAATTATTGGAGAAACTTGATGGACAATTTTACAGAATTTTATATTTTTGAAAAGCTAATTTTACTTTCTACTTTATCCAAAGTGATTAGCTGAAAATCACATGTTTTTTAGTCAAAATAGTTAATATATAATGCCTTTGCAATGAAGTATCTCTACTTATGGGTTTGGGATAAGTTGTAAAATATCAGTGATGTTTAGCATTGGAGGGCTAGCCGCTACCCACGTTATAGTAGAAATTATGTGCCACATGTGCGTATTCTGCCACTATTTGTCCCAAATATAGTAGTTTGGTACTGTGATCCCCTTTCCTTTTATCAATTGGTTTCCCTCCTGATAATCGATTAAATAATTTAGTTGTTTTCTTTTTCCATTGGGGAGATAAAGAGTTTATTTATTATGTTCAAATTTGTTAAGAAAAATTTCAAAATCGGTTCAAAACCTACATGTGTGTGTTTACACACATGTACATGCACATTTTTTAGTTTTACTAATTTCTCTTGCTCTTTCGTTTATTTGATGATCATGGCTGAGTGGGCTCAATTTATCCCTACCCTTTTTCATAGAAATACCCATAATATTAGTTCATTTGGTATGCAAAAGCATTGAATTGGTAGAGATGTGTTATGGTACTATTCTGGAGTGGAGCCAATTCTCTCATATCGAGATTTCTAAAATAAGCATCATTAATAGTTTAGAAACAATAGATGGAATGTCAGTGAAGTATGGTGGCTTGCATTCCGAGACAGGGGCCTTAAGGCTTAAGCCTACAAAATAATATTTGCCTAATTGCAATAAGCTGCAGGAGAAGTTGCTATAAATTGAAGCATAACATTTTCGTGGGTGAGAAGCAAGATTCCATCCCAAGGTTCGAAATTTTTTAAGAAAGTATCCCTTGGGACCGCTATGTTGTATATTTTAAAATATTCTTATCTTATTAGCAATACCCTTGTCTTGTTTAGAACTTTATTAGTACAAGTTTATGAAGCTCCAACTCAATAAATGTCTTATTACTTTGTATTGTTATCTATATATAATCATATAACATTGCAAATTTCCCACAGGACATAGCTGTTTTTTTTTTTTTTTTCAAAAGTTACAGACTGAACATGATTAGTTGGATTGTGATCTAGTACCTACTTATGACACCTAAGATCTGATTATGATCCTACAATTAACAATTGTGGTAAACTATAAGTGGTGTCACAAACAAACTTAGGTGAGCTGTTGTATGCTTGATTTATTACTTGCACATACGTTTGGTATTGCATGGATGCATGCTTACGCATATTGTTATCTATCTTTTATGGTTTAGTTAAACTAATTATTGATGACTCCAGGGTACTGAAACTGTCCGGTGCGAATACTTGGATGGAGCTATTAAATCTTATAGGAAAATAATGAAGCATTTTTTTTCATTTGAAGAAATTAATTAATTTAGTTATTCCTCATAGTTCCACCAAGGAGCTACTTAGATGAGGTACATGTTATGTTTCATTGATTAGAAACAACGGGAAAAGCCAAAGGATAAATCTCATCGAACTGTGGAGATAAGTAACAAGCATGCCTACTATGTGATTTGTGGACATATGTGATTTGTGGACATAGGATTTTTTTCTCAAAGTTATGTTAGTCTCTTAAATACCTTACTCATGATGCCTTTCATTTGTTATGTTAATTGAAAAGGGGAACATGTCATTGCAGTCTTTCTATATTCATTTGCTACATGGCTAACTAAGGTAATTGCAGTGTTGACCAACAGTTCTCAACAGAATGTTTCACTTCCACCCCCACCCATTAAAGTTCACATTCAGGTATGCCATATACGTACTGCTAACCGGTTTCAACTTCCGGATGGAAGACATATAGCATATCAGGAGCACGGCATTCCAGCTGACAAGGCTCGTTACTCCCTCGTTGCTGCACATTCATTTCTTTCCTCTCGTTTAGCAGGTAAAATAGCTTTGTTTCTTGGGCATTAACTCAATGAGGAGTGACTTCAATATTGACCTGAAAATTACAGATTTCTGTCCTTTCAATTGGATTTTTAATGTGAGATGCGTAGTAGACCATTATGTGATGGAGGCATTCCCTTCGGTACCTTGCAAAAAAAAAAAAAAAAAAAATTGCAAAAAGAAAAAAAAAGAAAAAAAAGAAAAGAAAGAAAATGTGAGGAAGATGTTTTGTTTTTGTGGAGTCCATTCATTGATATGTTAAGATGTTTCCTTGTTCTTTTATGCTCAAGCACATGCCTACCGTTGTGTTTTTCTTTCAGGAGGACTTCCAGGCATTCAAACATCACTACTAGAGGAATTTGGTGTGCGTCTTGTAACATATGATCTCCCTGGTTTTGGTGAGAGTGACCCTCATCCTGACAGGAACCTAAATTCCTCTGCACTTGACATGTTGTACATAGCTGATGCTTTGGGCTTCAGTGACAAATTTTGGGTTATGGGTTATTCGGGAGGTGGTATACATGCGTGGGCTGCACTCCGCTACATTCCTGAAAGACTTGCAGGTGTGCCTGTTCTGCTATGCCTAACCAGCTCTCACATCTTCCTTATCTGACTATATATATATATATATATATATATGTATATGTATATGTATATGTATATTTCTCAGCTGGAGCATGATACAATGCAGGTGCCATTAACTAGCTATTTAATAGATGGGAATTATCATACCTGATTTGCTTATTCCCTCTAACTATTAAGTGTTGAATACTTTAAAAGGGTTCCATATTGTTGTTCTTAGCAATGGAATGCATCTATTGAGGTCTTCCATGGTGATGGCTGAGTTGTGTTAAGTGCTTTGCACATTTAAGGCCCACCTATAAGATCAAGTATATTATTAATCAACTATCTTGTCCCTAAGAAAAGATGGAGAAACTGCGTATGAACATCCTCATACTCTGAAAACATCTGTGGCCCTGATGTTTGTGGTCGATCTATATTATTATCATGGTTGCATCTCACTATCCATGGGATACATTAATGTCATAAATCAGACTAGCTGGCTTTCTGATTATTCTGTTTTGTTGTAACTGCTTGTTCATATTGATTCCCTTCACAAAGTTAGCCCTTGATTGTCATCCAACACATTTTCTCAGGCTGTAGTAATGTTAGTTGATATTTTCATAGGTCATAACATTTATCAGCATGTGGAGTACTTGTCTATTTGTTATTTTTTATTTGGTAAATACTTATCTCTAGTCAGTTGTTCAATGAATCCAATTTCCTTTATGGTCTTGTAGTATCTATGGTTAGCTGTGATCTACCCTCTATTGTAGCTTTGACTCTGTATGCTGCGCAACCTGATTTAGATGTATTGCTTTGATCAATGATACATTATCTATAAAGAACATCTATCGTTACTCCTTACGCTAACTGGACCTCCCTGACATCCATCTCCTCCATGTCTGCTCTAGCATTGGTTTACTTGCACAACCGTAGGCACTTAGGATGATTATCTGAAGGGATGACTCCTTCATACTTCTTTTGTTTTAAGATTGGTGTGTCTTGGTTTTGTCGAATCTTCCAACCAATATATCTTCTTCTGATGCTGTTTGCGCCCATCAACTTGGATCAATATTTTATCAATCTACTTGTTTTTTGTAGGAGTTTTTGAATGGAGCACCATGTCTTCTTATACCCACCCAACCAGGCTCAGGATCATCAATCTTATGGGGAAATGTGTCAACATTCTCTGACAAACTGCTAGGCAAGATAGGATATGCTTTATGAAGTCATTTATGGACTCTTGTTCGTTATAATACTGTGTGCTATTACTCGGTCTCCAAGAAAAATAAGCCTGATGGAAATGTAGATTGCCACGAAGCTCCCCTTTTTGTCGAAGTCTATAATCAGGCTTATGAATTTGATTGTCATAGGACATTTTTGAGAACTGGTTGCTATTTCTTGTCTACAATGGTGGCTTCCTAATCCACCTGGATATTAATGTCTTTCTACTTGGTTCTTCCAAAGAGAAGTGTACATGACTAAGGCCAATGGTTTTCAGGATTGTGGTTATCCTAAGGAGAGAAACATGCATGAATTGCTGTAAATGTAGGACATGGTTATTCGGGTTTCAATCTTTGCATTTACATAATAGGCTCGTATAGCAGCAGCTAGACATATTCTTTGCTCTCCCATAGGCATTGATGACCACCCTCTTGTCTATAGTAGACTTACCACTTCCTTAAATGCTGATTTAGTTGCTTCATCTGATCGTAGGTGGTCTGGCGGGCTGATATGTTTATGGTGGGGCTAATCTTTATTTCTGTTGCAAGGAAAGGTAGAAAAAAGAAATAGATAGCCATCATTGGGCTGGTAATGGACCGAATAAAGAGCCATGGCCAGTGATATCATCACTCGTGTTTACCGTATCTTCTTTGAATTGAGCTCTTCATTTTCCAGCCCTAGGACCATATATTTCATCTTGTGATCGTATAAATGCTGTGTCTATGGCAGTTAATTTGGTTTGTCACCCAAAGCCTTTTGTTCTAACTGCATATATGAAGACTTGTTGTACTAAGAAATACTGCCTCACTATGTGTTCACATCTTCGCTGTGTTCAATGCTCTTTTCATTCCAGTTCACTATCCGTCAGCATGTGCTCCAACTTGACGGTCTATGTTATATGCAAGTGTTGTATGTTTGTGTGCATGTTTATTGTAGTAACTGCGCTACATAGGAAAGGAGCCCCGGCTTAATTGGTTAGCACTTGATGATTTGCAACGCTACGTCCTAGGCTCAATTCCTACCAAGGGTTGGGGCCTTTTTCGCACTGACTCACCCAAAAAAAAACTGTGCTCCATGTATGCGTGTTTCTTTCATTATTACAAGAAATTTCCGTAATTGCTCATCTATCCTGTAACTTAATAGGTTAGTCTCAAGTCGACAGAATAATTCTTTTCTCCCAACTTTTGAAAATGCCAACTTATTTTGTGCATATCATTGCCCACTGCACTCGATTTGGAAGTTTGGTGCATTCATCATCAAGAGGTGTCTGTTGTGTTGTTTGTTGTTTGCTCTGTATTGCATGAACTTAATATGTTTTTCTTCTTTTTCCACTCTTAATTTGATGGAATATGTGTACTGAAGAATACTGTAAAAGCATTGACACAAGCTCTCAAGTTGAGGGTCAGTTTTGCTCCTAACTGCTCAAGATTTCGATTTTCTTTTTCTTCTTCCACTGTTTTGGGGATTCATTCCGAGTCTCATAGTTAGGTCAATAGGGTGTATTGTGCTATGCCTTTATATTTTTTGCATTATTCATTTTGCTCTTTGAAACATTTTTTTGGACTCATCTGCAGGTGCTGCTCTGTTTGCTCCATTTGTTAACCCATACGATTCAAACTTGAGCAAGGAGGAGGCTAACAAAATTTGGGAGAAGTGGACATTTGGAAGGAAATTTCGTTTGTTTCTTGCTCGGAGGTTTCCTTCGCTGCTGCCGTACTTTTATCACCGAAGCTTCCTTTCAGGCAAACCTGGTCAAGTCGATAAGTGGTTATCTTTGTCACTGGGAGAAAAGGTTGGCCACATTCTTTTTGTGGACCTTTCGTTACTGGAATATGGGAAGTGATCTGTAGGACCAGTTCCTGCAGGATTTATATAGGGCTCCGATATCTGTTGTCAACTCCACGACGTAGAGTTGATCTGTAGCTCCTTGTAAAGTCCGCCATTGTTCATCACAGAATTATGACTCATCCTCTTGCAAAACTCAGCTCTGTCTGATCCCTGACCTAATTCTTTAAGAGAGGGGATTGTATGGTGATGGGAGCCATTTCAGAAAGATTTGAATTCCCTACAAAATTTTGGCGGTTAATTTTTCCCCAAAACACCCCTATTCTTCTTTTTCAGAAAGTATGCTATCTCTCATATTCTTTTGGTAAGGTATAGTTAACATGCCATGTTGCTTCCAGTCTTTGTATCTTGGGGGCATGAGGGCATTTATGGAAATTGATACTTCATGCTAACAAGAATTGCCACTATGCCAATTTTTTTTATACCAGTCAATTTCTGATTTATTAATTCTTGTAGAAAGTACCCATGCTTGCCGAGACATAATTTTTATTAACACTAATGCATTATGGATTGTCTTTTGCACACCTAATAAATCCTTTGACTTTTGCTTTAGAGTTTATTCTTATTATTTTTTTTCAGGATAGGGCTTTGCTCGAGGAGCCAATGTTTATTGATTTCTTGAGGGGAGACATGGAAGAGTCTACACGATTGGGGAACCCCTCACCATTTGTCGAAGAAGCTGTGCTGCAGGTCTCAAGCTGGGGATTCAGCCTTACAGACCTGCAAGTACAGAAGAAACAAATGGCAAAGGGCTTCTTTGCCTGGTTGAAGTCCATATATAGTCAAGCTGACTGGGAGTGGGTGGGCTTCCTCGGCCCGATACATATTTGGCAGGTAAGAATCTCTCTTATTGAATTACAAATAAGTACTGGTTTCTGCTGAAATAATTGCCATATCTTTTTGACTTTGAGAAAAATATTTGTCTATTATTCGTTTCTTGATCATGGTGTTCGAAGATATAAGATCTGGAAAAACTTGATGCTTTTCTTCTTCCCATATAAATTAAAATGGACAGCCATTTGATTTTTTACGAGGAGCAAAATAATTTTAGCATAAAAATGGACAGTCATTTGACTTGTTATGATCAGGAATATAATTTTGGCATAAAATATCTAAGCTTCTTTGTGATTGTGTGAGAAAAAAAGGAATTGTCATGAGGGGATACTGGTTATATGGTTTGGACTGGACACTGAACCAGTTTGGCTTGATTCATGGTTTCAACTGATGGTTCATCGTACAAGAAGTTACATGATAATTGGATGAGGTGATGCCTGGAAAATTGGAATGCATATAAAACGAGTAGCAATGTTGAAGAATATTTTTATCTCCATTGTACAGAATATTTTTAGTTCCATAATAATTAACTTGACATAAACATTTAGTTTCTGTCATTTGAAAATATGAGTCCTTTATGAGTAAATGATTTTTTACTTGAACAAACTTGGAACCTAATAGATACATCATGGTATTCGTTTATAATTGCTGCAACATTTTAAATTGGGAAAATATTTTATATTCGCTACCAATTATAGAGTTGGGTTCTCAGATCCAACATCTACCGCCTCGGAGTAAGTGTGGAGGGCGGATATTGGGTTTGAGACTCAATATCGTACTCATACCAAGTATAGTACTTTGTCCCTTTTAAATTATTGGCTCCCTTTACTTGTGTCCATGACATTGTCCGTATCCCTACAAAACCATTAAAGTTATGCATATCTGATCCTACAATTGGCTGTTGAAGGAAACCAAGGAACACGATGTCAGACTTTAATGATGGCATAAAGTTTAAGAAAGCATCTACCTGTGTTAACATATGGATCTTATTGTCACGTCAATGTTATGTTCCATCTTCATCATTTCATTTAGAATGTTATCAGGCAATGTTTCTAGACCAATTATCCTTGTAGTGATTTATGAAGTTGTCTAGATTATCATCTTTGTCACCATCTTATCCTGCATAATTGATTTCACCATTTCTTGGCCGTGTAGCTACTTGGTATTTAACTATTAAGAGGTATTGGAATGGTCTCTTCAATTTTGAGTTCCTATGTGCTTGTAGTTATGTGCTTCTATTCAGTTTAATATCGATGTTTGTTCTCTCACCGTTGATGGTTCCCAAAGCCAAGGTTTTGCACTTCAGTTCTTGCTGTTGAAATTGCAGTTATGGCATTGTGTATGTTCTTATTATTTGATTCAGTAGGTGTTGCATGGTAATCCAATATATGTGCATTGAAAGCATGCTCCTTCTGTTATTTAGTCTTTAGTGATCACTATTTGCTGTAGGATGCTCTCAAATATATTCTACTCATAAGTTGCATTGCATTTGAGCCTCTTTATTAGAAGGAAGGGGGGCAAATTTGAATCCTGCATAATTTATTTTGTGGTCATTTACTTTTCACTTTATTTTCAACAAATTTATCAAATCACACCGAGCAGTTGAACTATGTAACATCTCACCCATGTCTTGATTGAATTGCAAATAGTCCATGAAATATCACATTATAATTTATCAAATCCTACAATTAAATGTGCAATAGGTCAACTTTTAGATGTGATTTGATAGGTCTCCTTTATTTTAACTGTATCTGACATATGAAATTTATGGGTTAGAAATTTCTGGCTAGGTAGAATTAGAATGAGAAATAATAATAGCTTATGTACGAATGTCATCTTTTCAGCAAATGGTCATTTTGTGGTGCCATTGTTATAAGCATGGTGGATTTGTTCTTAATCCTGCTGTAGTATAAGTGTTAGATAATTCGTTTCTAATCTGTGTAAAAGAATCCAGCTTATTGTTTAAGCAATCCTTTGTAGTTAAATCTCTTCATTGCAGGGTGAACCAAGTACTTAATTCTTATTCAAGGGAAGCCCTTACATGCCCTGCATGTTTCTATCAAAGTGTGCAACTAGGCATAGGCTGTGATAAATGGGACTTACACGTGTTAAGTAGTGGTATCTGATAGTTTGAAACCGCATAACAAATCCTAAAAACATGCAGAATAGCCGCTATGTTCAATTTTACCCTCTTGATTGAGACCATCCACTTTAATATGCTTACAGTGTATTAGAAGGTTTATTATGTGCAGATTTCAGTATGTTGAATGGATTTTTATGTTCTCTTTTGGTATTTAACTGAAACAGGGGATGGATGATCGGGTAGTTCCTCCATTGATGACTGAGTTTGCAAGGAGGGTGCTGCCAGGTGCTACAGTACATAAGCTGCCTGGTGAAGGCCACTTCTCTTATTTCTGTTTCTGCAATGAGTGCCATAGGCACATCTTCTCTACCCTTTTTGGCAATCCACAAGGTCCCCTTGACAGGACTAAAGAGAATGAATCATCATCTCAGGACTTGCTTGAGGATATTACTGGTATTGGAGTGAATGAGGCCACAATTAATTGAGTAGTTTGGGTTACTTTTTCTCTTTCTCTTCTTCAATTAGAAAAATGTAAATATTGAGATCTATGGTTTTGAGTGCTAGCATGCGCATTCACGTGCATATTATGCGTGTGCCTGCTTTTTGCAGAAAAAAAATGCAAAAAGCTCTGAGGTTGCTGTCTTCTTTTATGTTAAGAAGGTGGTCGCTGTCTTCTCGCTGTCTTTGGCTTGAAAATAAGGGGATACGAAGAGAAAAGATATAAAAAAGGAAAAAATATTTGGTGTATTTTGCTAATGAAGCTCTAATTGATTTCCACTCCAATGCATTCACACTTATTTCTGTTGTGGTGGTGATAGATAGTGGGCCACTCAATCACCTTCAGTAGCATCATGGGGCTATCCACCATTCATTCTCGATGATGAACAATGGAGATTTAACTGTTAACCGGTTGTTTTTCTCTAAAAGGTGGGAACTGTAATTAATCTGCATCTGTTGATGTGCTAGGGATGTGTAATTACGCATGTGAGCATCAATGTCCATTCTCAAGGACGGTGGGGATGAGATCTTGAGATGAATGCAAGTGTGGTAGTTTTGCCCTGAAAATATGGAGTACTGTTCATTTAGGTATACCCATGGCCTAAAGGTTGCTGGAATGCATGAATGTTGAGGAGAGCCCAATGTGCTTATGTTTCGTGCCTGTAACAAAATCCATTTTGCCCAATTTCATTTTTTTGGACGTTCAATTGACCATTTTTGTATGCGTCGAATTTAAGAGAACTGTGACAAAAAAAAAGGAAAATAAAAAATTAAGTGTAGTAATACTGCACTTTTTCCTTATGATTATTTTCGACATGATAGTCATGGTAGAAGAAGCTACTCCACATAGTTGGGATAGGACTCAAATAATGATAATGTTCATAAGGCGATCCATTGACGATATTATTTAAGAGTGCACATAGCATGTTCCCATGGGATTATAGTTTATTCTTTTCAAATAAAAGAATTGGATTTTGAGTTTCAAAACATTTGGATTGCAAGTTTTCCTTTGGACGTCCAAAATGAACTAAAAAATAGGACCCTATCCCATTTATGTGTGTAGGATCTTAAATGATCACCATTAAATTCGGTACAAATCTTTAAAAAAATCAAGTCTCACACTCATGTAATAACTTATTTAGGGATCCATGTTAAATTTAATGGTGATCTTTTGGGGTCTTACATACATGAGTGGGAGAGGGTCCTATAGGATCATTACTTTTTACCTCAGGTGTGTCTTAGAGTTTGAGATAATTCATTTTGAGCGTTGAGCTTGGTCAATAGAATAAATGCAGCCACCTAGTTTTACATTTAATGGTCAAGATTGATTGTGACCACTATATGCCAATATAAATAGCCTCATTGTATATTTTTCCAATTTTTATTTAAACGCTTTTACTCTAGCATTTATTTGTAATTTTTTTTGCGCTCTTTCTTTAACTAAGTTGGAACTACCTTACCTAGAGTTTACGTATGCAAGGTTTTGGTGCACTCATGAGTGTAAGGTTTTGCGGCTTTTGCTGGAACTCTGGATAAAATTGTAGCTGATCTTCCTGGGACTTTTTTATTTTTTTGGCTTGGACTTGTTCGTTGCATAGGTAATGTTTGGTGATATTTCCCCTATTGTTTACTTATAATGCTGATCTGTATCTGACCTGGTCTTAAGATTGAAGTCAAACATTGCAATACCCTTTTATTTTTGTGCCATGTCCTATTTTTTTTTCTTTTTTAATAAATCTCTCTCCTTATTTACATGATTTCATCTTCTCTCCCCTGTGCCAAGTGTTCAATTTTTCCTTTTCATTAATAAATCTCTCTCCCCACCCGGACGATTTTCTCTCTTCACTCTCTCTCCATTATACATTTCTTCTTCACTTTCTCTCCATTACACATTTCTTTAAGGGGCTGTTTGGGTCCTAAAAATCTATTACATGACAATAGATTGGAAATATGATATTTTTTCTGTTTGGGTACACTTTAATAGTAAGGAAATGGAAAGAGATTGCCCGAAATTACCTTAGATTTTATGAAAAATCACGACACCAATTACGCAGGTGGTGAGGAAATGGAAAGAGAATGCCCGAAATGAAAAATCTGTTACGCATGACAGCTCATCTTTGGGAAATCTTTGGCATAGACATAGAGAGCAAAGAAGATGAACTGTAAAACTATTGGGGCCATTTTTGGTTGTTGAACAACTGAAAAAGGGTAAAAATATCTTTTTTAAACAAATTATGACTTGAAAAAGCAGACATTCCAGTAAGAAAGTGTAACAGATATATACGTAATTTTTCTTTTTTATTTTATCTAACATGCACTACTTACCATTAATGGCTATTAATGCCTCTATGTGATAACTCCCATATTAAATCTCTCCTATAGTATTTTCCTTATTTCACTCATCTCTTTTTCCTTTAAATCTCTTTCTCAATCTCTTCCTCCCAAAATATCTTTTTAGGAAAAATCTCTTCTATCATTTCTCACTGTAAACCTTCGTGCCCAAACCTAAAAGCCTATCACGCCCCACTGTATCTCTTACTCTCAAGTTCATTTCTTTATTGATCTCTCACAAGGAATTTTTTGCTCAAAAATTTTTCCTAAGAGAAAAGTATAAGGCATAATGTCTGTCTTTATCTCTATGTAGTATATTTTTCAAATTGTAATACAAATTTTGTACATATAGAAACTAAGCAGTTTGTTCTCTCTCCCAAGTCATGAAACTCAATTAGAATAAAAAACTAAGGATTTAGATTATTGAATATTTTTAATTTTTTTATTATAAACATGAACATATTAATAAAATAGTAGTTTTTCCAAATTGTAATATGATTTTTTTACATGTAGAAAATAAGTGGTTTGATCTCTCTCTCACAGGTCGTGAAACTCAATTAGATTGAAAAAACTTATGATTTAGATTCTTGAATAGTTCAAATTTTTTTACTATAAATATGAATATAATAATAAAATAATACTTATTATTACTTATTATTAATAATATTGGTTTTTTTTTTTTTTTATTTTGTTTGCCTATATGTTATTTATTTGTGTTATTGTCTCTTCTACCTTTCTCTTGCTATTTTCCAGGTTTATTATGCCTCTATTATGAAATAATATTTTAATTTTAATTTTATAAGTTATGTCTATCGTGTAAGGTAAAGTCCATGGACCTTAAATATTAATGGAAAAAATGATTTTTTTTCTTCTTGATTCTTATGTTAGATTATATCAATTTTGTTTCCACCTCAATTTAACCTTTTATGATTTTAACTACATTTTATTATATTTTAGTGTTTTATGAATATTTTAACATTACAATAGTTTTTCGATGACAATAATAGCTTTCTCTTGCTATTTTCTAGGTGTATTATTGCCTCTTTTGAACTCTTTATTATGAAACAAAATTAAAGGGCAAAATAGCGATAGAAACAAAGTCGATTTATTATTTCATATAAGAATCAAAAAGAAAAAAAATAATTTTTTCTTTTGTATTCAAGATCAATGGGCCTTACGTTATAAGATAAAAAATGTAATAAAAATAATAATAACAATAATAATAATAATGATAATAATAATAATAATAATAATAATAATAATAATAATAATAATAATACTAATAATAATAATAATAATAATAATAATAATAATAATAATAATAATAATAATAATAATAATAATAATAATTTAATCTTATTATTATTATTACATTTTAATAAAAATAAAATAATAAATTTTATTTTATAATAATAATAATAATAATAATAATAATAATAATAATAATAATAATAACATTAATATTAATAATAAAAATAAAATAAAATAAAATAATAATTTTGTTTCTATCTCAATTTTGGCCTTTGCATAATTTAACTATACTTTTTTATATTTGAAAAGTTTTTATGACTATTTTAATATTACATTGGTTTTTTTAATGACAATACTATATTTTTTTTAATGTGATTCAACATATATGAAATTTAATTATTTGTTTTTTTGAGATACATGAATATCTTTTATTTTTTAAATATAATTTTTAAATTATTAAAAATTATTCAAAATTGATGTATTGTGATCCCATCTCCTCTAACTTTTTCTTACTATTTTTCATTTGCTCTATGTCGCTCTTGATTCTTCTATTTAAAATAGGGTGCAGTTTGTATAGAGCCTAGGCTCTAAACAATCAAATTAGACCCTACCTTCAAATAGTGTCGAGAAATATGGTTACAATACTGGAAATCTTTGTGATAGCCTTAAAATATATTTTCATCTTTATTTATAAAGGTTAAAGCTTCAAAATTAGTGTAGATCGACATATCTATGAAAACTTGAAAATCTTGAAAATTGACGGTCCAAAAATGTGATACAAAATACACTATTTTCAAAACTTGGAATTCATTTTTTCTCATGTCCATGCATCTTGATGTCAAGATGATTAAATTGAGAATATTTGGACATCAAAACAACGCTCTAGTTAAATTTTTTATGTAGGCACTTATTTGATTGTTTAGACCTCGGATCCATATAAACTTTTCCTTTTAAAATAACATTGAAAATCTTTTGGTTGTATTTAGTCAACAGATATTATATTTTAATTATTTCATCTGTTCATGCTTTTTAAATAAATTTTATACTTCTTAAGTTAATGCAATAGAAAAAATGCAATTCATTGAAAATGGCCATCCCTCATTAATAAACATGCATTTTTTATTAAGCATAATTTATTTTTCTCACATGCAAGTCTTTTATCCCATGTGTAACAAAAAGCTCCAACCCAATAAAAAATGTACATATTTTTATTTATAATAATTTATCCCTCTCACTCAAGTTACTATTTTCTGTATATTTTTAATGATAAACATGTGGGTTAAGGAAATAAATATGTGTTAATCTCCCCATTCACCCCTAAATCTCTCACTCTCTCTTTCTTTTCTTATCTCTGGCAGTCTCTTTTTCCTTAAATCCCCTCTCCTTATTCTTCATCAATATATATAAATTCTTATTACTGTTTTGTTTATAATAAGGTTATGCTTCTTGAGTATGCCGTAAGGAACTAATATATTAGATATAGATATTAATAGGATCTAATGTCTTAAACTAATATATTGGATATTAGCATTAGTAAGATCCTACATAAATTTATTTATTAATTTTATTTATTTAATTTAAATTATTTATTTAAGTCATCTTTATTATTTTAATTGTATGCTAAATGGATCCGTTTTAATTAATAATATATTAAAAATAATTTTTACTATCAAATTTATTATTAATTAATAAATTGTTCAATTTTGAAGATAAATGCATCAAATTCTCTCTCTAACATACCATGTTTTATTGAAATTTTTTCAATAATAAATATATTTCAGTAATTAATATTAAATATCACATGCAACGTATGTGCATATTACTAGTTATTTTTAAATACATTCTTTGATTTAAGGACAAGGTTATGCTCTTGAACTCAACTTTCTTGGGTGGCCCCAATATTTTTTAAGTTATACCCATAAACTGTTTTTTCTCTATTTGTTTTTGCATCCATCCTAACGTAAAAAGAAAAGAAAAAAAGAAGTAACTTTTGTAACGAAAATACCCCTTCCTTAATGCACATTTCTCTTAATTTTTTGTCCCTCTTGGAGCGAGCTTGGCACACAATGTGCTAGACGGCTTCATTATAATGATGAAGCCGGTCTAGCATAATGTGTCCCGAACCGGCTTGCTATTTTTGAAGCTGATCTGGGACAAATTGTGCCAGATCGGCTTCATATAAATATTGAAGCCAGTTCGATACAATTTATGCCGAACTATTAGGGACAAGGAGCTAGTCCAACATACACTGTGCCAGACCGGTATAATTGGTATAACAAATTTGGTTCAACATATTGTGTACTAGATTAACTTCAAAAAAAAAAAAAAGAAAAAAGAGGAACATGTGTTTAAAAAGGGGTATGTTGTCCAAAAAAGATACTTTTGCCTTGAGGAATGTATGCGGAGAAAAAAAGAATGCCACAGTTATTGATATGATTTAGTGATGTAGTTTAAAAAGTCATTAGAGAGTTGGGGGGGGGGGGGGGGCCGTGCCCAAAAAGTTGTCTGGGGTTTCTCATGATTTAACATTGTGCATGGTCGGGTTTTGGTTGAAAAAATTGCCATTTAGTTTTTTTAATTGTCATATTTTTCTGGCATCATGTTTTAAACAAGGGCACGGTTTGTATAGAGCCAAAGCTCTAAACAATCAAATTACAACCTACTTTCAAATAGTGTCAAGAAATGTAATTTCAATACTGAAAATCTTTTTGATAGCCTTAAAATATATTTTCATCTTTATTTATAAAGTTAAAAGCTTCAAAAATAGTATAGATGGTCAGATCTATGAAAATTGAAAATCTTGAAAATTTATGGTGTAAAAATGCACTACAAAATACATTATTTCCAAACTTGAAGTCTTTTTTTTTTCATGTCCATGCATCTTGATGTCAAGATGATCAAGTTGAGAATATTTGGGGATCAAAACAACTTCTTCTGGTGATTTTTTGAGGTAGCCTCTAATTTGATTGTTTAGAGCCCTGGCTCTATATAAACTTTTCCATTTAAACAATGAATTATTTCCATCGATCACATTTCTCGTTTGTTCTCAAATTTTAACATGCAATTGATTTTCTCGTTTGTTCTCAAATTTTAACATTCAAGTTGATTTTCTTTGGAGAAAAACTAATCATCATATTAATAGGTTTGGATTAAGGTCGCTAAGACACGAAGAATTGATTCCTCTCAACCGATACTCCCTCATAAGAAGGCTGAAACTCTCTCTCTCATTTTCTTTTGCCAAATACTTAGGCCGTTTTAAATAAGATGAATTTTGCTAGATCACTAATTGCGTGCTGGGCTCTTGGTTAGGGGTGGGAAATAGGTGGGGTCAACCCACGAACACGATGGGTCGACCTGATTGGATCTAGGTTTGACCTAAATTTGGACCTGATGGCTTAGGCCTTGGTTCGTTTGATCTTGACCCAACCAAGTTGGGGTTCGTGTCTGGCTCCAGGCCTATGTCTAGCTTATATCTTGTCGGGTCAAGTCGGGTCGTGTCAAGGTCAGGGTTAACCTGATCCAACGTGTCCAGTATATATTGTCATAACCACGTATTAATAATATTAAGTGTATAATATAAAATATATACTATACTTTTTCACATTTCTTAGTTATAGGCCTGGACCCCGATCTGATTTAGTGGGTTGGCTCTGGGTCCAATTGATTTGGACCTGATCGGTCTAGTCCAACTTTTAACTAGTCGACTTGGACCAGACCCAACCCATCTCACCCCTTCTCTTGGCTGTCCTTATTAAGAGAGTTTTGGTCAAACTTGTCCTTTTTATTCTCCGTTTTTTATTATATTAATGTTTATTTAATCCTTAAGTTTAAATAGAATACATTTGGTTCGTAAGCCTATAATAGAATGGCATCACATATTCTTTATCATCGGTTGGATATAGGCCAATGATAGAATACATTGAGTTTTCTACTTTTTTTTTATAGATTTTTAAAATTCTAAAGCTTCTGACTGACAATGGATTAGGCAAATATACATCAACCTAGAGAAATCATCAAGTAAAAGTAAATGTAATAATATAAGACATGATGAGTTTTGACATTGAGAAATCCATAATATCTGAGTAGATCAAAGTTAATAGCTCATTAGTCATTTCCACAATATTGGATGATTTCCTTGTAATTTAAACTCATAAACAGGGCTCACGTATTTACAACTAAGGTTAGGTACAACACAATTCCTAACTAACCTATTTATTTTTGTCTTTACCAATATCCCAATTCTAAGATGCCCTGTTTATGAATCAACAACTATTGTACAATTTGATCAAGAAGAAGAAAAGTAACATAAGAAGAGCAAATTTTATTAGTAGTATTTTCATTTGTTTCAAGAATGAATAGATTTTGCTGATTGACCAAATCACCATAAGCATAAATTGATATTGGCTGCTGTTAAACACCTTTAAGGATTTGAAAGAAACTTCAAAAACCTTTCAAATAAAGTAGAGGGTCATATACGACATTGAGCCTCAGACGCAATATCAGATTTGCTAATACAAATGTCCCTATATACAACCCACTTGTTCCTTTAGTTAATACATGTTCAAGAAATAATAAATGCACATCTCACACGCTCTAATTTCCTTAAAATCTTGGAAAAGAGCCTAGAGCTCGCCTACCATCATTTGATGTTGTCGTTAGACTTTACAAAATATTTTACATGTTTTGCTCGTATTCTACTATGTTTTCTTATTTGTGTGTTTTGTTTTTGTGGGCAATGATATTGGGCTTTTCACATGTAAAACAATTTTATGTTCTTGGTTTAGTCTTTTGTGTGTGGGACATCGAGCCTTTACTGAGTAATGATCCTATGAGACTCTCCCACACCCATATGAGTAGGACCTCAACGGATCACCATTAAATTTGGCACAGATATCTAGAAAAGTCAAGTCCTACATCCATGTGATAATTTTTCTAGAGATCTGTGTCAAATTTAATGGTGATCCTTTGGGGTGCTATACATATGGATGTGGGAGGGTCTCATAGGATCATTACTCTTTTTTAATATCATAACATTAAAATTTATTGAGGGTTTTATTTTTATTTTTAATCATATGATATGGAAGCATTTTCTAATAATTTTTTAATCATATTTACTATAATATTATAATTAATAATTATACATTGATAACCAAATCTTGTAGTTTATTTAGTACTTCATTTACATTATAAATTATATAATGTATTATTTTCTTATATTTGTAAATATTTTTTAAAATTAGATGATATTATAAGACATTTTAGATTTTTTCTTATTTGTATAGTAAAATAATTATAAAATATAAACTAACAATTTCAATTTCATTATATAATATTATAGTTAGCTAGGCTGTGATAATTTTGCATGAGTAAAGTGAATTAATAAATATTTAATACTTTGATATGATTTTAATTTCACTTTATATGGGAAATTATTATTTTTTATAATATTATAATACTATATTATAATTAATAATTATACAGACATCCAAATAAAAAATGTATCAGTATTCACCTATGTTTACAAAGTAATGAAAGTACATAATGCATCACTCTTAATTATGTTTAGAAACTAAAATAACACTATTTATTGAGATTTATACTTCATCGATGATAATTCTATGCTTCACCTTTGTTGTGATATAAATTTAATGGTTAATAGTACTTCATACAGGGAAAGAATATCTCCATATTCGTATATTGATGTAAAAAAAATGAAAGTTCTTGATGGAGTGCTCCCATTTCTTATTGGATTCCTAAAAAACAACATTTATAATGAATTTTAATAAATTGTTTTATATTTTTATCGGCTGAATCTGATCGATTCAGCCGATTTCCGATCTGAATCGCCGATTCATTAATCCGAATGGGTTTTTGGGGTGCCCGATCCGAGGCACAGATCCGTTTTTTAAACCACTGCTTAGGATATATATAAATCCCTAACTCTAAGAGACCTACACTTACAATCAGTGCTAGAGCAAGAACATGTGAACATAGACAAATAGACTGAGCTTATGTTTGGTCATGGTCCTAAACTCAACCATGCTAAGTCCAACAACCATAGGTTTCAGATAAATTTAATAAAAGAAACTATAGGTTCGATAGAAACTCCCACACCTATGTGTCTAGGACCTCAAATGATCACCATTAAATTTATTACAGATCTCTAGAAAAGTTATCACATGGATGTGGGACTTAACTTTTCTAGAGATCTGTACCAAATTTAATGATGATCCTTTGGGGTCCTACACATGGGTGTGGGAGGGTCTCATAGGATCATTGCTCATTAAAAAAAATTTTAAAAAAAATTTATCCAAAAAATGGAAATAAAGATATCAAAATTCAAAAATTTTAAAAAATGCCTATCAACAACATGTACAATAGTTACAAAAACATAAAAATGAAAATATATATGGAAATAAAATCTACCAAAAAAACCATTTTACTAATAAATAGTAAAAACTTTTATATGACAGTTTTTTAATTTGGTACTCTAATTAATTCATTTAATTTAAAAATTATGTTGATGAGGCTCATTGAATATGGGACTCTAATTTGGAAACATGATATGTTAAGATTTATAAATTAATTGACTCGCTTATTAATATTATTAAATTAATTAATAATATTAATTGACATGCTCATGTCTTAGTTATTTTTCTCTCGTTCTACGTGGGAAACTTTTCGAGAGAAAAGAAACCATGTTTCTTGGAATTCAAATGTTTGGCAACCACATTTACAGCCAAGACACTCGGTCTTTGGCTGGAGGCTTATGCAGTCAAAGTTACCCACTAATGATTCCTTTACTTCCAAAGGAATTCTTTTAGCCTCTCAATGTTCGTTATGTTTCTAAAGTTGTGAATCTAGCTATCATATCTTTCTTGATTGTTTATTTTCATTTGATCTGTGGAGATGGTTCTTGGAGATATTTGGTCTGCATGTGTGGCCAAATGTTACAAATTTGCAAGAACTATCTCAGTGGTGGAGCAATAAAGCAGAACAACTACCCTTTCTACAAATATGGAGAGCTGGCTTTTTACTTACTCGATACTACATTTAGGGGAAGAGGAACTCGAAATGATTTAATCAACAAAAGAGGACGTCCCGTGCGGTCATCACAAGTATCAAAAAAGGCATTATGGAAGCTGTGAGAGGGATGAAGAACTTATCACCCAAAAGTCCTTTAGATCTCCAAATCCTAAGGACCTTTGATATCCCTGCCAGATAGTCAGCCAAAAATTCCCGTGGTGATCATATGGAGGAAGCCGGCCAAAGGATGGCTCAAGCTTAATGTTGATGGATGTGCACTGGGCAATCTGGGTCATTCTTGGGCGGGTCAAATGACGTGTGTGATTGGAACAAATGAAGTTGGGCCCTACCAGTACAATTTTTATTATAAATTAATGTGGAAAAATTTGGTTCTTATAGATCTCGATATATTTTGGGATCTGGATCGCTCTAGACGATTCCCGATCAATGGTTTGTCGAAGGGAGGGGAGAATGATGTGTGCACAAGGCGGGTAAAATGATGTGTGTGATCGGAACAAATGAAGTTAGGTCCTACCAGTACAATTTTTATTATAAATTAATGTAAAAAAATTTGGTTCTTACGGATCCCGATATATTTCGGGATCCAGATCACTCTAGACAATTCTCGATCCGAATCGACAATTTTTCAAATACTGATTCTAAGGGAAATGGTTACCATCCTCTACGAGGAAGTAAGACTAAAAAAACTTGCATGTGCCCTAGAACTCCATTCCTATAAATGTCAAAGTGCTTAGCCATAATTAGCACTTTAGGCTCTGCCGCATTGTTACCTTCTTTTGTTTTGAATGAATTGTATTGCTAATGAGCTATTGGACTTGTGAGATGGAGGTGGTCAAATATTTATTATTAATTAAAGATGTTTTAGATGTCTTGTAGGTTTGAGAAACACTAATAAGGTCATCTTCCATGAATGTTCTTTTTGGAACCATCACTCTCACATTTTACCTTATAAACCCATTTACAAGTCCAACTGACAATGGTACTAATTCCTAAGCTTCATTCTCCTTAAGAGCATGGATCTTATCGCTCATGACATTATGATACTGCAACACCATTAGCTTCATCATATGAACTAATTTGTTTACAGGTATTGCCAGTTGGTCAACACAACCCACATTCATCGCATTAGAAAACTAGTTGCCTAATTAAGAAGCTATAGCTGATCAGATTTATGTTTTGGATATTCCCACAAGCAATGAAGAAGTTGCATTCTTTGGGAGAAAAAAGAAGAGAAGATGGATGACCCAAAGAATGTGTATCAGAGGCCTCACTTTATGGGAAATTGCTATAGATGTGGAATGACAAGTCACATGAAGAATGTTAACATGGTAAAACTCAAAGCAAATCAATGGAGACCACCATGCGATTGGAGAGTTGTTTATGGATGTTCCAATCAGCTCACATGCCGCGAAGATGTTATCTGGAACTCATATGAGGGATAAATGCTATTGCAATTGGCCTTTTTTGGTTAGTAGCATGGGAGAATTAGTTGTTAGGTGAGGTTTGTAAAAGGTACCGCCATTTACTATACAAGTAAGACACATCTAAATTTTGCCAGAAAATGTAGTTCCTATATCGGAACCTTATGATGGCCTGAAAATCCATGTTCAACCCTAACTATAAAATTTAGAATTCCAAAAATAGTGTAGATCGAATAGATTTATAAGCACTTAAAAATCTTGAATATAGATGATCTGGATAACTTGTTAAGAGAGCACTATTTTTAGGACTTAAAATTTTTTTTTTCTTTATATCATACATCTTAAGGTCTTCTTTAGAAACACTTTTTTCTATTAGATTTTGAGGTGCACCTTACTTCTGTAGTATAACGTAGCAACTTTATATAAATTTGTTCTTTTAATTGTGATACCGTCACTAGGTAAACCACACCCTTTCGCTTCATATTTACTGCATTCAAGGAATGAAGAAAAAATTAATATTTGTTCCGCATCTATTGATTTCCATTTTGTATTTTGACCTCATCCTTTTAACATTCGACAATGCTATAATGGATGGTGGAACCCATGCTCATTGTTGTTTATGTGATCACATATGACCACAACATTAACATGTATTATAGCATGTGGCAAGAGAAGCTGCCTCATGAATGCTCTATTATAAGTAAAAGTTGCAATATGCAAGCTCATGGGAGGATGTCAGCTTTTGTGAAAGATGAAGATCCACGAATTTGAAGCCAAGAAGATCAAGAATTCACATAATTTATAATGGTTGAAATTGTTTGTTCATGGATGCTTGGGGCCACAGTTTGAAATTAAACTTCATTTTTGTGGTTGGTTTAATTTGCATTGAGTAACTTATCCAGTGGAATTAAGTTAGTTTATTTGGTAATCTAGCTGGTTTGAGTTTTGATAATTATGGACACTTAAGTGGATTGGATAGGCTTAAGATGTTTTTATGTGATTGTGATAGGCGACGTTTTAAAACTAGGCCGAGGCAACTCGGACTCAGCCGAGTAACTCGGCCTCAGCCCATGGGCGAGGTGAGTTTTGACTGAGTTAGTTGTGCCCATGGGCGAAGCAAGTTTTGACCGAGTTAGTTGTACACAATATTTCCCTGCTCGAGAATCGAGCTCAATACCTCTTATAAAGAGATCCGTTAACACACAATGCAGTAACCATTACACCATCCCTTATTTTGTTGATAAAAAAATAGGCACTTATATATGTATGGAAAACTCTTAAAAACGCCTATAGGCGAAATTAAAAAGTGTTTCACCTCGCCATGGATATACTATGTCCGTTGTGGTTTTGTCTTAAAAACCGTGCGAATCTACGGGAACCGTGGTGGTTTTTGGTGTATTTTTGCATCAAAAAATACTGCAACGGACATAGTAGGTCCCTTGTGGTCTTTTAATCTACGCCGTCCAAAAAAATCGGATAGCGTCGAGCCTATGGGTGAAAATACTGTTCATTTTCGCTCATAGGTGTTGCGTAGTGGCTTCCTATATATATATGGAAAAACCTTAAAAATGCCTATAGACGAAATGCTATAGTGTTTTACCACTACCACATACTTGCTATTTCCGTGGTGGTTAATTGAACGGACCCGAAATGGACGGTGTCTGTTGCGGTTCTGCATGATTTTTTGACCGTCAGAGACCTAGTATGTCCGTGATGGTACCGTCATGGCCATGCTAGGTCTGTGGCAGTTGAAAAATGCATGCTGCCCTTTTTTTTGGACGGTGATGAGCCTATGGGCGAAAACATTGTTTATTTTCTCCCGTAAGCATTACGTAGTGACTGATATATATATATATATATATATATATATATATAAGGTAAGCTTTCTATGTTTCCCCTACAACATAGAATCCTTCCCCTTATCCAACCGTCTATTCTGAATAGAGGGCTAAGATTACCCCAACCACAATGTCATGTCTCTACACTATTTTATTTTTAATTTTTTTCTATACAATATTTTGTGACCAAATTTTCGACGTCCATTCTTCTATTAAACTCTCACTAGCGAAAAATATAAAAGAAATATTTTCAATAAAATAAAATGACCAAAATACCCCTGAAAGCTTCAAGGGGTATTTTGGTCATTATATTTATCAACAAATTATTTTTAAAATTTTTTATAGGTGCGCCCCAATGAGAAGATGACACGTGCCAAATTTCATATTCATACAATTTTTATAAAAAAACTAAAAATAAAATACTTTGAGACATCGAGATCTAAGATCAAACGGTGAGTGGCTCTGTTGATCAAAATTGGACGGCTAGATGGTTGGGGGATGATAGAACTTCTATGTTGTAGGGGAAGTATAGAAACCTTTTCGGGTGTGTGTGTCAATATATGTATATATATATATATATATATATATATATATATATATATATATATATATATATATATATATATATATATATATATATATATATATATATATATATATATAGGAAAATGCTGAGATTAGCACACTAGCTCATATGGGCATATGTGTTCATATGAGCCCAACTGCCCAGATTGAATCTAGGCCGATCTGACGGTCACGACCTTATTTTGTATTTTAATTTAATTTTTTTCTACAAATCCAAATAACTTGAAATTTTAGATGTGCATTCTTCAAAAATAGAAGAATCTAATAAAAATATCAAAAAAATAATTTGCAAGAAATAAATTGACCAAAATACATTTGAAATGTTTCAGGGGTATTTTGGTTAATTTATTTTTACGATGTTTTTTTTAAAAATATTTTTATTAGGTGCGCCTTGATGAGAAGAATGCACACCTCAAATTTCAAATCATTTGGATTTTTAGAAAAAAAATATAATTCAAATATAAAATGAGGTTATGCATGTCAGATCGGCCTCGATTCAATTTGGGCTGTTGGGCTCATATGTTCATATGAGCTAGTGGGCTAATCTCAGTATTTTCCACACACACACATACACACACACACATACACACACACATATATATATATATATATATATATATATATAGAGGAAAATGATTATGTGAGCAAGTGGGCTCACAAGTAAAAATGAGCCCAACGGCCCAGATTGAATATAGGTTGATTTTGATGATAAAATAAGATAGACTCCGGTGAGTTACTCGGACTCTCCTGTGTAACTCACTTCGACCAAGTCCTGACTACCTTGGCCGAGTCGATTTTCTTAACATTGGTGATAGGTTTAGGAAACTTTAAGAGCTCACTTTCCAACAGTATTAAACTCAGTTTCAAAATATTTGATCTCCACCTTTCAATAACTCAACAGCTTCACATGAGCTTACATCTTCTACAACTTTGCTCATCATGTGTGATGCTCGAGCGATAAATCTTGCTACACGTGAGGTCATATTTCAAATTTCGTTTGATACCTTAGTCCTAACTAATTTTCAAGCACCAAACAAAGGCATCAACTCGAGTATTCAACCGTTGCTAAAAGCTCCAAACTTTATTGGCATATATACGCTACTTTACTGTCATATGTATACTACTAACATCCATGGGTTTCTCGCCAAAATTACTCTTTTTCCGATCTCTTTATAATAGACTCCTGACTAGTATGAATCTACTTTTATCTTCCTACTCTTTTTGCAAGTCAAACTTGCACACCAAGTATCTAAAAACTATTACAACATTGCCAAACTCCATACTCAATTGAGATATTGAACTATCCGTCAACATCAACACTCACTTGGGGTTGTTGGTTTTCAACATACCTTGGTTCTTAGTCTCGGCTGATTCGACTAGGTCTCATCTGAGTTCTATGGCCTTGCCGTATTGCAGAGGCCGAGTTGGCCTAAGTCCATGGTACAACTAATGTTATACCCCTTTAATGAACATGACTCAGAGGAAATTTGTGACACTAGACATAGATTTTCAAATTAGTATAGGGGCTTTTGTAGATGATTTTAATATATTCAAACAAGCCAACAATCAATTGATTTGCTGGAGAAATCAAAGAGAATAGAGATGTTTGGCGGATTTTCTTTTTGACATTGAAAGAACCCTAAAAAAAACACAAAATAGGTGATCAAAACTTGTTCCATTTGGGTTTTTATGAACCCAAATTGAATCATAAGGATTACATTGTTGTTAAAACACATAAAGTTTCTCAATAATCCATCAAAATCAGTCAAAAATTTTGATTCTTCACATCAAGAAACTTTCCATATTTTGATATGCTTGAGTTTTGAATCTATTAAAATCATCTACAAAAGCTCCTATACTAATTTGAAAATCTATCAAGTTTCATCAACCATAATTATGGGTTATTAGCGTTCTTTGAGCGGAAAAAAAAAATTCCACTAAAACTTCTCTGTTCTCTCTGATTTCTAGAACAAATTGGATGATTATTGGTTTGTTTTCAAACTATTGAAATGAGATTCAAAGCCCTCTACAAATTTGTGGTTATATTGCTCCAATATTGACTAATTTCATGTATCAAAGAGGTAATATCGAAAAAGTGTCAAAAAATTGTAAAATGTATTATTTATCTCTAATTTCTCAACCATTTATTATTATTATTAGTTCCTTCTAAAGCTATTGAAATAAACTTGAAAACCACTCTTTTTATTTTGTTCCAATATCGATTGATTTAGTGCATCATAGAGGTAATATCAATGAACTGTAAAAATTCCGTTAAATCTACTGTTTATCTAATTACTCAACATTTATTTATTATTATTATTATTATTTTCTTATGAATTTATTAAAATTAGCTTCAAAAGTCCTTGATAGATTCATGATTATTTTGCTTTAATATCGACTGATTTCGTGCATTAAAGACATCGATGAACTGTAAAAAATTCAGAAAATCTATTATTTCTCTCTAATTTCTCAACATTTTTTTCCTGGATTATTAGGTTTTTTTAAGCTTTTGAAATAAACTTGAGAAGCCCTAAACTGGTTTGTGTTTTTTTGCTACAATATTGATTGATTTAGTGCATCATAGAGGCAATATCAACGAACTGTAAAAATTTCACTATATCTGTTATTTCTCTCTAATTACTCAACAAATTTTTTTTTCACTTTTTATTTGTTTTGAATTTATTGAAATCAACTGCAATAGATTCGTGATTCTTTTTGCTCCAATATTTGCTAATTTCGTGTATCAAAGAGATAATGTTAAAGAACTGCTAAAAATTCATAGTTTCTCTCTAATTTCTCAACAATTTTTCTGTTTGTTTTAAGCTATTGAAACAAACTTGAAAACCCCTCTACTGGTTTATAGTTTTTTCTCTAATATTGATTGATTTAGTGCATCATAGTGATAATATCGATGAACTATAAAATTTCCATTAAATCTGTTGTTTCTCCTAAATTACTCAACAATTTTTCTGATTTTTTATGTGTTTCGAATATATTGAAATCAACTTCAAAAGCCCTTTATATAATTGCATTTTTGTTGCTCCAACGTCAGCTTATTTAGTGCATCCCAAAGGTAGTCTCGATGAACTATCCATGTACAACTAAATTTGGTATCAAAATTGTCTTATATTGATAAATTTTTCTTTTTTCTTTTGCCAAACTATTTTCGAATTGTCAAAATATGATTTTTTTTTGTTTTTTGTTATGTGAAATATACAAAAAATGGACATTAAAAAAAGTTACCATGATAATGTTTTTGTTATTAATCAAATTACATTTTACAGGTGAAAAAGGCAATTTTTAGTCAATTTGTATTATTAATGTATTATTAACAAGAAAAAAAAAAGAATTTATGAGTAATACAAACTTAAATTTCTAAATTTTAAGTAGCATAAACATTGTTTTGGAAGTAATTAAAACATATATTTTAAATATATATTATTCTTGAAATAATTTTCTGCTTTAAAATTAATAGGTTTAAGAGATGACGACGGAGGATCAATTTGGCGGGATTGAGAGAAGAACTCCTCAATAGAGGGGAAAATGAAAGTTTAGAGGCAAAACTAAGGTTTGCGAGTTCACTTCAAGCATTTCAACTACTTTGGTCATAATTGGACGGTCTGCAAGGTTGATCTATTTGCACGAAAGACCAACCACTATCATCTTCTTTTCCATTTCCTCTTCCTCTCCTTTGATATCTCCCAATTCAAGATCTCCTTCATGTTCCAAGCGAGAATATACCCAGTCTGGGAAGTAAATCAAGTTATAGTTAGCTACTCGTTAATCAAAGTTTTTTCTCCTACAGATCATTTTCGAAACCAACATTCCATAGCTAGACACATCTGATTTATGTGAAATAGTCCCCAAATAGTCTTGAACATGGTTATGAGACTCGGTCGAGTTCTTCAGCCTCGCGCTATTTCCTAGGCCGAGTTGGCCCAAACCAATTGTTAATTAATATTATGCCCCTTGAATGAATATGACTCAGAGGAAATTTGTAAGAATTGGTTCAGATCGGTAAAACTTGCAAACTCGGTCATATCATTATATAGAAAGTTTTTTGAAGTGAAAAATCGAAATTTTCAACTGATTTTGATGGACAAACCCTAAACTTTCCGTGTTTTAACAAATATGTAATCTCTATGAGAGTTGAAAAACCCAAATCGAACAAGATTTGATCACTTAATTTATGTTTTTTAGGGTTGTACGAGAGTTGAAAAGAAAATCAACCAAACATCTAAGTTTTTTCTTATTTATCCACCAAATCGATTGATTGTTTGCTTGTTTTGAATCTATTGAAATCATCTACAAAAAGCTTATACTGATTCACAAATCTATCAAATTTCATCACTATAATTTTGTGTTATTATGGTTCTTTGAGCAAAAAAAAAAAATTCCGTCAAACCTCTCTATTTTCTTTGAATTCTGCACCAAATCGGATGGTTTGTTTTGAAGCTATTGAAATCATATATAAAAGTGCCTTTTACAGATTCATGGTTTTTTTGCTTCAATATCAACTGATTTCATGCAAGAAAGAGGTACTCTTGATAAACTTTCAAAAAATCTCCAAATCTACTATTTCTCTCTAATTTCTTAACAATTTTTTTTTTATTATTAGTTTTTTTTATAAGATATTGAAATCAACTTAAAGCCCCTCTATTGTTTTTCATTTTTTTGCTTAAATATTGATTGATTTAATAAATCATTGAGGTAATATCGATGGACTCTAAAAATTCTGCTAACTATTGTTTCTCTCTAATTACTCAAATATTTTTTCTTATATTTTAGTTTGTTTTGAATATATTGAAATCATCTTCAAAAGCCTTCTATAGATTTGTGGTTTTTTCCAATATCAACTGATTTCGTGCATCAAAGATATAATATCGATGAACTATAAAAAAGGCGCAAAATCTATTATTTTTTCCTAAATTCTAAATAATTTTTCTTTTCTGATTATTAGTTTGTTTATAATCTATTGACATAAACTACGAAACACTTATAGTTGGTTTGCATTTTTTGTTCAAATATCGATTAATTTAGTGTATCATAGAGATAACATCGATGAATTGTAAAAGTTCCACTAAATCTGTTGTTTCTTTCTAATTACTTAGCATTGTTTTTTTTTTCTGATTTTTTATTTGTTTTGAATATATTGAAATCAGTTTTTAAAAACCCTCTAAAGATTCGTGGTTTTTTTTACTCCAATATCGACTAATTTTATGCATCAAAGAGATAATATTGATGAAATATCAAAAATTCACAAAATTTATTATTTCTTTCTAATTCTCAACATTTTATTTTATTAATTTGTTTTTAAGCTATTGAAATAAACTTGAAAACTCCTATACTGGTTTGCATTTTTTTGCTCAAATATCGAGTGATTTAATGCATCATAGCGGTAGTATCAATGAACTATAAATTTTTTGCGAAATATGTTGTTTCTCTCTAATTACTCAACATTTGTTTTATTATTTTATTTTTGGTTTGTTTTGAATTTATTGAAATCAGCTTCCAAAACCCTCTATAAATTCTTAGTTTTTTTTGCTTCAATATCGACTGATTTCATGTATAAAAGAGGTAATATTGATGAGCTATCAAATATTCGCAAAATCTATTATGTTTCTCTAATTTCTTAATAATTTTTCTTACTATTAGTTTGTTTTTAACCCATAATCCTCTATACTAGTTTGCATTTTTTGCTCCAATATTGATTGATTTTGTACATCATAGAGATAATATCGATGGACTATAAAACTTGTACTGTATCTGTTGTTTCTCTCTAATTACTCAACAATTTTTTCTGTTTTTTTGTTTGTTTTGTATCTATTGAAATCAACTTTAAAATCCCTCTATATATTTGTGGTTTTTTTCTCTCCAAGATCGATTGATTTCGTGCTTCAAAGAGGTAATATCGATGACTTGTAAATAATTCACAAAATCTATTATTCCTCTTTAATTTCTCGACAATTTTTTCAAATTATTAGTTCGTTTTTAAGCTTTTGAAATAAACTTGAAAACCCCTATACTGGTTTGCATTTTTTACTCTAATATCGATTGATTTAGTGTATTATAGAGATAGTATCAGTGTAAAAATTTCGCTAAATCTATTGTTTCTCTCTAATTACTCAATATTTGTTTTTTATTTTATTTTTGGTTTGTTTTGAATCTATTGAAAATCATCTTCAAAAGCGCTCTATAGATTCGTTGTATTTTTTGTTCCAATATCGACTGATTTCGTGCATCAAAGAAGGAATATTGATGAACTGTAAAAAATTCACAAAATCTAATATTTCCCTCTAATTTCCCTACATTTTTTTTTTTCTGATTATTAGTTTACTTTTCAACTATTGAAATAAACTTGAAAAGCCCTCTATTGGTTTGTGTTTTTTGCTACAATGCTGATTGATTTAGTGCATCATAAATGTATTATCAATGAATTGTAAAAATTCTGCTAAATTTGTTGTTTCTCTCTATTTACTTAATAATTTTTTCTGATTTTTTATTTGTTTTCAATCTATTATAATCAGCTTCAAAAGGCCTCTATAGATTTGCATTTTTTTAGCTATTTTCAATAGATTCAAACCAAATAAAAATTAGAAAAAATTGTTGAGTAATTTGCGAGAAACAATAAATTTAGCATAATTTTTACAGTTCATCGATATTTCCTCTATGATGCACTAAATCAATTAGTATTGGAGCAAAAAACACAAACTCGTAGAGGGGCTTTCAAGTTTATTTCAATAGTTTAAAAACAATAAAAAACACAAACTCGTAGAGGGGCTTTCAAGTTTATTTCAATAGTTTAAAAACAAATTAATAATCAAACCAAAATGTTGAAAAATAAGAGAAGTAATAGATTTTGCGATTTTTGATAGTTCATCAATATTGCCTCCTTGATACATGAAATAGTCGATATTGGAGCAAAATAACCACAAATCTATAGAGGGCTTTTAAAGCTGATTTCAATAGATTCAAAACAAAGCAAAAATTAAAAGAAAATGTTGAGTAAATTGAAAGAAACATCAGATTTAACGAAATTTTTATAGTTCATCGATATTACCTCTATGAGACGCGAAATCAATCGATATTAGAGCAAAGAAACGAAAAACAGTAAAGGTGTTTTCAAGTTTATTCAGTAGCTAAAACTAAGAATCAAAAAATTTTGTCGAGAAATTAGAGAGAAATAAGAGATTTGGCGAGTTTTTTTATTGTTCATCGATATTACCTAATTTGATAAATGAAATCAATCGATATTAGAGCAAAATAATCATAGAGCTATAGTGGGCTTTTGAATATGATTTCAATAACTTCAAACCAACCAATAATCATCCAATTTGATATAGAAATCAGAGAGAATACAGAGATCTGGCAGAATTTTCCTAATAACGCACAATTGTGTGATAAAACTTGATAGCTTTGCGAATCATTACATGGCTTTTGTAGATGGTTCCAATAGATTCAAAACAAGCCAATAATCAATTGATTTAGTGGAGAAATCAAAGAGAAAAAGGTTGTTTGGCGGATTTTCTTTTTAACGCTAAAGAATTGTAAAAAACTCAAATTAGGTGATCAAATCTTGTTTTATTTGGCTTTTTATGAACCCAAATCGTATCATAGAGATTGCGTTGTTGTTAAAACACATAAAATTTTACGATAATCCATCAAAATCAGTCGAAAATTTCAAATTTTCATATCAAGAAACTTTCCATATGTTGATATGACTGAGTTTGTTTGCAAAAACTCCATACCTGGGCAAGTTTTTATAATCTACGCCAATTTTTACAAATTTCTTCCGATTCTTGCTCAATCAAAGGGGTATACATCAGTTGTATTGTTGGCTTGGGCTAACTAGACTTCCACAGTAGGGAAAGGCCGTGGAACTCGACCAAGTCAAACCAGCTGATTCTCAGAACCACGTTCAATACTATTTGGTGTTGTTTCATATAATTCAGACTTGTATAGCTTTGGAATATTGCTTTTGAAAATGTCCAGCGGGAGAAAAAACTTTGATCAACGAATAGCTAATTCTAGCCAGGTGTACTTCCTAGACTAGGTATATTCTCACCTTGAACATGGAGGAAATCTTGAATTGGGAGAGTTAAAAGGAGAGGAAGAGGAAATAGAAAAGAAGATGATGGTGGTTGTTCTCTGGTGCATACATACCAACCCTTCAGACTGTCAAAGTATAACCAAAGTGCTTGAAATGCTCGAAGCTAACTCGCAAGCCTTAGTTTTGCCTCCTAAGCTTTCAAATGAATTTTTTTGCTCTAGAGTTGGTATGTTGATGAGTTAAGGTCTTCTTGCTATATTTTCTAGGACAAGTTCTGGTCATGCAAATTATTGAACCACTAGGTCATAGATGGCCACAAATTATCGATTTCTATAAATATTGGAGAAATTCAATTGAATTCCTTTTATTTTCCTGTGAATTTATGGCATTTGGCAAAACCCTATATGTTGAATACCAAACATAATTTTTAATAATTGATGGAGATACTTTGAATATGTTGTTAGAACCAATACGTTTGTTCGAGTTGTTTTTGAATATGAAGCTTACATTGTAACAATTATTTGTATTGTTAAACGAATTCCATTAATGTCAAAACTGACGAACAAGTAAATGTATACCATTTGTATACAAATCCTAGCTCATGCATGATAGACTCTATAATTCCTCAACAACCTTCAATAGGAAGTGAAGCTTCAAGGGTGAATTATTTCAAGAAACTTGGTTTTGTGTATCAATCCCTCATTTGTGGCCTTTCAGCTAAATGTGTAGGACAATTTTTTGTTCTATATGGAAGAATAATTATATTTGCAACTAGTATTTAAACCAAAGATTCAATCGTACCTGGAAAACTTGAATAGAGGCAACAAATTGCCTTCTGTCGTACCTGGAAAGCGTTAATTAGAATGGATGGTCTGATCAAATACCCAATGGATGTTTGTGGAATCAAGTTGCATATCTTATCTTTTGGAGCTGCAAATCTGGCCTAAATCCCGCATCCTTTGACTGAAGTTACTCATTTAAGTTGCTCAATGTGAAGTTACGATGAGTGATTAATATACTATTGATATCAAAGTAATTTCTTTTGTATATTGAGTAGCTCTGTATCAGCAAAAGTAGAATTTTTAGAGTGGCCTTTGGCATAAAGATAAGCCAAATAGGTGAACAACATTTCATAGACTTCATTTGACGTGTTATTTTGAAGCAAGCTCTTTTTTTATGGCTTCATTTCCTTATCTTTTACTAGACGAAAATAAAAAAAAGAAAAAAAAAATACCCTATATCTGTAGATGCATTTCGGTTGTGGTTGTTAATAGCCTATCAATTCTTTTATCCATCACAAAAATAAATAAATAAATAAATAAATAAAATTACGAAAATAAAACCTATCATCTATTCAATGTCGTGTATTATATAAAGGCATCTCTCGCAAGCATCTTTTTCATTGGACATCTTGAAGATTAGAAATGTTGTAATTATTTCCTTCATATATGACATATCACTAAAAATTGAATATGCGGTTCAAACTGGGTTGACAGGTATCTAATTTAAAAGTTCTCGGGTGAATCAAACACAAGTACCCCGAACTTTCTCAACATTTCAGCACGTAATCAAACACATGTACCCAGAACTTTCTTAACATTCCAGTAACTTATCAAACACATGTACCCAGAACTTTCTTAACATTCCAGTAACTTATCAAACACATGTACCTATAACTTCTTTAAATCTTCTAAAAGATAACATTCCATTTCCTAAAAAAGAAAAACTTCATTTTTTCAAGGAATATTTATCTTCCAGCAAACAAACGCACCCTAAGAGTCCATAATTACAATATTCTGGACCTACTAAACTAGCAAATAGTCAAACAAAATCGAACTAGATAAATTCCCAAATACAAACCAAACCTACCACAAAAATCTAGCTTAATTTCTAATAGATGATTAGTTAGTTTGTTGACCATTGTAACTGACTCGATCTTACAAACAAGAAGAGACAAAGCAAAGATAAAATCAGAATAATGCATGATTTTTTTTTTTTGGGCTGGTATTTTAGAAGGGTTTCAGAGGGTAGAAAGAGAAACCTAATGGGCAATGGCCAACTCACAACACATCAACGACGAGATCATAGAATTTGGTTGCTAACTTGGGGGCTTCTGATATAAATCATCACTTGGAGGATAACTTAATTGATGTGCTCTTTATGAACTTCCAAGAGCAAACGATGCAATGTTGTGCTCAATGGGCTTGAAATAGTGGTCAATGCCCCTAGGACAGAGAGTGAAAACTCAAACAAGCAAACTGGTTGCACCAAGCAAACAGATGGAAATCACATTAGTGAAGCAACTTGCCAAGGAAGCAGCTTGCCGCTCAGGCTGCTCGCAATTCAGCTCTAGCGACTGGTGATGGGAAGGAATGGCATATGGAAAGTGACATCAAGGAATGGTAAATAATGTTGGTGGCTGAGGAGAAGAGCAGTAGCAACTCTCTTGCTAAGGCGAGCTCAAATCTGATGCCGATGAGCAAATACTGAGAGTTGAAACACACAACTTGACAAAAGTTGCCCTGACTCGGCGGCAGAGAGTCAAAACACAACTTGACAGAAGTTGCACTGACTGGGTGAGCAACAGGCTCGTCTCAAAAATTGGTGACAATGCTTCAGGGATGAAGTGAATATGAACTCATCTAAAGAGTCTTAGGTTTCTCGAAAGAGACTCAGTGTCCATTAATCCATTAATCGTATGAAGGATTCATGTCTTATTCAAATTGTATAAAATCTAAACTTGCTTACATAGCAAAGGACATCTGCAACAGGTTCCTTTTTTCTTTTCTTTTTTCCTGAAGAAATGTGCATCTCGAAACATGAGATGATGGTTTCATAAAGGGAACATTTGGTAACCAGAAATTTGGTTATTGGAGATTGAAATTTCTTAATCATTTCTTAGTTCCCTAGTTTGGCAATTAGGAATGCTGCACTGAAACAAGGGAATCGAAAGTCCACCTTTCTTAAAATGAGAAATGTGGTCTTACCGCAACTACCCAAAAAGGTAAATTTCTTAAAATATGAGAAAGACAACTTTCATGATTTTTTAGACCATTTGGACTTTTAAAAATGGTTGAACCTACCGCTTATTTTTATTCCATTTTCCCAAAATTAGATCGAGATGAGATTTCGAGGTTGTATGCCTTATAGGGGTGCATCTATAAAAAATAAAAGAAACAATTCAAACAAAACAAAATAAATTATTTAGAAATAAATTTTTTTATAGATGCTTAAGTTTGAGAAGTATGAAGCCTAAAATTTTAACTCAATTTTATGTATGGAAAAAAAAAATTAAAGTTAAACTGCATATACATGCTCTCAACCATTAGACCAAAATGGATAATTGAGATAAGTGTTATTAGTATTGGGCTAGCCATCGATTCAATAAGGGATTTGATTCAATCAAAATTGGTCAAACTACTAGTTGAACCGATTTGACTAAATTTCAGAATAAAGGTAAAAATAAACACAATAATCTTAAAATATAAAATTTATTAAAAATTTTGCTTAATTTAGTGCTAGTTTGGATGTACCCAAAATTGTAATATTTTTGGAATGCAATCCAAAAGTCTTGTGAAATAGATTTGAATCGTTTGGATAACCACAAGATTTTACTAGATTTTTAGATTGAAATAAAAAATTATGTAGTATCAAGGCAAAAGTTTTCCGTAAAAAAAATTCAAATCAAACTTAAATTTTTTTTTTATGAAAGTGCGGTTCTCTCACCCCCGTGCAAGCCCCACCTTGTGACCCAATAACTCACACCGTAAAACCTCAAAAACCCCAAATCTACTCTCTCTCTCTCTTTCTTTACCTCAAAAACCTTAAATCTACTCTCTCCCTCTCTACCTCATAAATCCTAAATCTACTCTCTCTCTTTTTCTACCTCATAAATCCCAAATCTACTATCTCTCTCTCTCTCTAAAATACTTCAACTCGAAATCTTCAAAGGAAAATCAATTGTCACAAAGAAATTTTGAAGGAGACAGCCACTTGAGTTTTTGTTTGCTCACAAAAGTTCCACAGCAAACTGGACTAAAGCCTCTTTGTCTCTCTCGAGAATGACCATGCTCCTTCCCTCTTTCTCTCTCTCTTTTTTAAAACTAGACTCTCATCACACCTACAAAATAGAGGTAAAAGAAGAAGCTCAAATAAGGCAGAGAAGATAAGAGATGAACAACAATCACAAGAGCTTGGATCTCTTATTAAAGGGGAGAAGAGAAAAGAGAAACAAGGAGATATTTAATTCACCATTAGGGTTTGCTAGCTTGGGTCTTTTGTTAATGGGAAGAATAGAAGAGGGAAGCAAGGAGATCTTTAATTCACTATTATGGTTTGCTCCATTCTTCTGCTCGTGGATTTGTAATTGCATCAAGGTTAGAGGGAGAAACATGCAACAAGGTGAGAGAGAGAGCATTAATTGTGTGGTTATCCCCTTCTTGTTGAGGGAGAGAATCACAAAGAGAAAAATAGACTTTAACACCCAAACGACTTTGTAAAAAAAGGAAAAAGGCTTGGTATTTTTTGCAATTGATATTTTAAAAATTGTTTTTTTATTGGATAACAATTTCTTTTTATTTGACATCCAAACTGGCCCTAGTTAGCTGAATAGATTAAGCCCCTTTGGTTCGACCTGCCCAAACTGGTCAAACATTGGTTTTTGACCAGTTGTTGACCAAACCTGATTTTTACCTTAGACTAGACTAGCGAATGTAGTGTTCAACTACTAAGCAAGCCAACTTGGACTCGCTCGAATACTTGCTACCATGGCAAGCCCAAGTATCCTGAGGTTGGTGCTCAAGATCAAGGATATTAACAAACAAATTATAAAAATCTAAAATTAAGAAATTTATCTTTTAATATGTTTCTTTATGTTTTCTATCATTTTGGCAAATATTGGAAAGTGTTTTGACCATGAATACTTATTTTTACATTTTTCCCTTTTCTTTGGATTATTTCTATAATGCCCCCATTCATAATTTGATTTTTTTGCAAAATCCATTTTTTTACGAATTTTTTTAATCTCATTTAGATATTTTTTTTTTTAAAAAAAATTACTTTAAATATATTTTTCATATTTGGAATTGTTTTGTATTTTTTAAATTTTTAAACACTTTTTGGCCTGGGCACTCTGCTCGACTAGGGCTAAGTAACTCAGAACACGGCCCGAGTTACTCGGGTTCAGCCCATGGCCAAGTTCCGTCTTTGAGTCATGGTTTCCAATATTGGGTCAAGGCACTTGCTAGTCCAATTTGTCGGACCTCCTGTCTAGTCCGGTATTGATAACTATGATTGAGATCATTATTGTTTAGGTGAAACATGATGTTTAGATATTTCGAGAATGCTGGCCCTATCTTCATCCATTTTTATTTTATTTTTACCAAAATTAGTTTGAGATAAGAATTGTAGGGTATGTGCTCCATAGGGCGCACTGGTAAAAATACAAAAAAAATAATTCAAACACAAAAAAGATCAAAATAACCTCCATAGTTGTAGAGATATTTTGGCTATTTAGTTATCTTTTTAGAATCATTTTTTATATGTATGTGAGGGTGAGAAGTATGAATATACAAAATTTTAGTCGAACCCAATACTTTTATGAAAAATAAAATGAACTACTTATATATGCTCTCAGCCATCCAACATCAGCCATCCAATCAATATTGGCTGGTTGAGATCGAAAGGGTTAGTCAATTTTGTTAGACCTACTGTGGATGAGCTATGATTTTAAAGCCTTCAATAAATAGTTAAAATTAACAAATATTCATAATCCCGAAATTACAAAATCCTAGAATAACTAAAACACAGTTTTTTAGAATCCTTAGAATTCTAGATAGTTTAATCGGACACACTACTTTCCAATGCATAGGTACTCAAATTTATAGACTCTAGATTCTACAATTACAAATTTTCAAATCTACTTCCAGCTTCCAGTTGCCAGATCCCCCAAAAGGAAATGAGATGCCTACCTCCAAAACACTTATATGTGTACTAATACATAATCCAATGGGGAATTGACTCTCAATCTCTTCGATATTGCCTCTGCTTGTATCTCCAAAGTAATTGAAACATGAAGTTGCCCACTGCGTAGTATTTGTGAAAGGAATTAAAAATTCAATATCGAGGGCTTGTTTGTTTTGTAGAAGATGGGACTGCCAAAGCCCCATCTTCCACAAAATTTGGAAGCCACTGCTCCCATGGTTTACCATGGCGGCCTCCCAAAAACAATGTTAATTGTCATTCCTTTAAGGGCATTTGGAAGCCACCTCTGCTAAATGGCGGCTTCCTCTCCCATATAACAAATGGGGAGCGCTACACAGTTGAGGATGCCACTTCTGAAAGCCACAGTTTCCACCAAAACAAACCCGTCCTATGTCTTCCGCAATGATGTGCTCTGACATGGTTTGCCAAAGCAAGTATTTTACATAATGTACCTTCGAAAGAAAAAGAAAAACTTAGGGTGAGGTTTCTATTTTAGAGCCAGCTTGGATATCAAAGAAAAAAATATTTACAGTAAAAAAAATGCCAGTTTTTTCTACTTCAAGTGGAAAACAAACATTATGATTTTATTTTATCATGTTGGTAAACTGTTTGGATGTCTAATTTCTTTGATTTGTTAAAAAAAAAAAACCCTCTACCCCATCTCCTTCCCGAGGATTTTCCAAGACAAGAAACGGGTCTGGAGTTCTTTCTTTGGGAGGAAAGGAGGCAGCAAAATCCATTTGCAGTCAATGAAACAAAAACCCGTTCGATTCGGTGGGTTTCGATTAGCTCCTATCAGCTTCTCTCTACACAGATTGTTTTATCAGCTTGTTTGCCTAGTCAACAGAGGATATTTATCAGTCTCTCTCTTGCAGTTCCTCTCAACTTTGCAAAACTGAGTTTCTCTCTCTAGTCTCTCTGATGCTGGTTGTTCTCAATTCTTCTCTCTCTCTCTCTTCCATTAGCGTCAAGAAACTGAGTCTCTCTCTACACTTTCTACTTTGTATAAAGCTGTTTTTTTTATTTTTAATCTCTCAAGTCTCAAACTCCAAGGAACAAATTGTTTTTTTTTTTTCAATATGTTCAGCCCCCTTTTTGTTTTGCTTCTGTTTACTTTCTTTCTCTAAACTTCTCTGTTTCTTTTCCAAAGTTTTTTTCTTTTTTTTCTTTCTGAATGGTATTTTTCTTCTATGCATTTTGTTTCCTCTCTCTCTCTTCCAGTATTCTCTCAATATTGGGGAGCTTTCTCTCTCTACAATCTCTATAAATCCCCTTTCTCTTGCTGTATTGCTCACCAAAACCTTTTGGAACCAAGTCTGTGTCCCTAAAAAATAATTGATTTTAAAATATATTTCATTTTATGAAATGAATATTTTATTTTAAAAAATAATTGATTTTAAAATTTGGATCGCTAACATGGTTTTTGAATATTGTTACATTATATTATAATACAACTGTTGCATAAAATCACTACCCATATATATATATATAGATATATATATATAAGCAATGATCCAATGCAATAGTTGTACCATAGTATAATGCAATGACACTTCTAGAAAACCATGTTTGTGGTATTTGTATGACCTCAAATTTTGCACACACATTCTCTTCATCTCAATAATCAATCTTCCAAAAAAAAAAAAGTTCAATTTGAACCCTAGATATGGTCCAAATGAGTCCTCTCAAAAAACAAATCTAGACCATTCATTTTGTGAATTTCAATATTTTAGCCTTTATAAACTCAAAATCATTTTTTATTTTTTAATATTATTCATCTAATGAATAAAGCCATTCAAAAATATTGGAAATGAAAAAAATCCTTCTAAGGTCTAGATCTAAGCATCTCACCAAAATGATTGACCTATGTTAATTGGGTTAAAAAATACTTTTTAGGTTGCGTTTTTAATTTTTTCTTTTTTTTTTGTGATTGTTCATTAGAATGAAAAGAGTGTATATTTCAAAATTTAGACCAAGCAAATAACCATAAGATAGTTTTTTAAGGTTGTTGCAACATATTACTATACAACGCAACGGTTGCATGAAATCATTGCCCCTATATATATATATATATATATATATATATATATATATATATATATATATATATATATATATATATATATATATATATATATATATATATATAATGAAACCATTACTTTTGCTACAAGGTGGTAACAATTACTTGTAACGATCCGATGTGAAATCTGATAGCTTGGATATATTACAAAGTTTGAAAAAATTTCATTTTAACTTTGAGCTTGATCAATACAATAAATGTAGCCACCAAATTTCACAGCCAATGATCAAGATTAATTGTGATTACCTTGTACTAAAGATAAATGATTTCGGTGGATGCTTTTCCATATAAAATAAATGCCGCAACGGACAAAGCCACTTGTAAATTGATCTTTTGGAAAAAATAAAACACTTTTTTCTATCACATTTTAAAGAGACAATTTAGTGGATACCTCGTATGCAAATTTGGACGGTTGCCAAAAAGCTCTACAGGTTCCAAGCCACTAACAAACTTCTCTTTTTGATTTGATTAACAAACATCCTTCCATCAATGCGGCAAGTTTCTATTCTTCTCAGACTAAACTTTCCTTTTGGAGTTCCATCTTCCACCCTTCCTCTTCTCTTCATCTTCAAACGACACACAAATCTCTCCCTCTAAGGCGGGGAAGGAAACCCATTCTCTCTCTTTCTCTCTTCAATAAGGAATCTCTCTCTCTCTCTCTAAAGGAAACATCCCCCTCTCTCTCTCTCTCTTCCAGTGAATTATGCAGACAAACTTGAAGAGGAGAAATCTCACTGTTACCTTGTGAGCAAACTCTTCTCTCTCTCCTCTGTCAATCTCTCTCTCTCTCTTCAACAATCTCTCTCTGTCTCTCTCCAACATGAAGATGAAGATGAAGTTGAAGATGAAGAAAAGGAGGCGGACATATGTGTTGATTGATGTATGGATGGAAATGGTGGTGTGAAATGGGTGGAGGTCTCATACTGATTCTCTCACTCTTTGGTGCTTTCGGCATGGCTTTAATGGCACCCTCTGTTTTGTTATCTTGAATATACATTTACACCTGATCATTCTTTTTCTCTCTCTGTTCAGAACCTGAAAACCCACCCATTGAGGCCCTCTGTCTCAATTTTTGTTTTCCCATTTTTTATTTTTCTGCAATATTTCATGCTATAAATTACGTCATTTGAGAATCCATCTTCTAAATTAAAGAGGTCCTATGTGTTAAATGGTAATTTGTCCTCATATGGCATTTTCACACGTCATAACTCATCTTATCCCTATCTCTTGCTAGAAGTAGGCGATGTATAACAACCGGAAAGTTGCGTGTCAAGGAGTAGACCGTCAAGAAGGGTCATTGTTGTATTCATGTTATTTTTTATTTTGAATGAAGTAGTAAAATAATTTTGAATAAATACTGCTTCTTCTTCACCCCTATGATCGTTGTTTGCTATTTTTCAATCAAATTACTATATCAACGCTTCCGTAAATTTCCAACATTTGGTATCAGAGCCAAATTTGTGCTCCCTAAGAGACCCTTTTACTTATGGCATCAACCTCGGGTATGAATTGTATGTCAAATCTAATACCCATCCTAGATGGAGATGATTACGACTCATGGAGTCTCCAAATGAAAACTCTCTTTATCTCACAAGATCTGTAAGATATTGTTGAAAAAGGTTATGCAGAACCAGAAGATGGAGCACCACTTGATTCATGGTCATAGGCAAAGCAAAATGAATTCAAGGAAAATAAAAAGAGAGATGCAAAAACTATTCTCTTCATCCAGCAAGCTCTAAGTAAATCTATCATTTCTAGAATAAAAATTGCTTCAAAATCAAAAGAAGCTTGGGATATTTTGAAAAATGAATTTCAGGGATCTGAAAAAGTGATTTCTATCAAACTCCAAAATTTACTGTGAGAATTTGATAATTTGATGATGAAAGATATAAAGCCGTTCAAAACTTCTTTACTAGAGTTGCTGGAATAATAAATCAGATTAGATGTTATGGAGATGATATTTCTGATAAAAAAATTGTTCAAAAAGTTTTAAAAAGCTTGCGTGTAAAGTTTGACCATGTTGTAGCTGTCATAGAAGAGTCAAAAGATTTATCTAAATTTTTATTACAAGAATTAAGTGGGTCTCTTGAAGCATATGAACAAAGAATGAACAGATTTTCAAACCAAAATATAGAACTAGCTTTTCAATAAAAAATAATAGTTTTAAAAAAGAAAAATATTGAAGAAAATAAAGAAAAGGGGCATTTCAAAATTATCAAAGAGGTCATGGAAGGCAAAAAATTTTCAGAGAAGAGGAAGAAATTCAACAGCCACAGAAATCCAAATGGAAAAGGTAAATCTGAATCTTACTGTATTATTTGGAAAAAAAATTAGGGCATGAATCCAGAGATTGCAGATATAGATGTAAAAAATATAGAGACCCCAATCATTCTCAAAGAGATTGTTGGTTTCAACAGAAAAATGAAATACAGAAAAAGGAAGTACATTTTTATGGGAAAAATAATAATACAAGCCATATGTTTTATTCATGTATGCTTGTTCAACAGAATGCACATGATATTTGATATCTAGATAGCGTTGTAGCAATCATATGAGAGAAAATCGAAGCAGATTTGTTGAGAAAGATGAAAAAGTCACTTCTCAAGTCAAGCTTGGCGATGGCAAGCTCCAAAATGTTGAAGGAAGAGGAGTTATTGCAATAAAACCAAGAGGAGATAACCCTAAATTCATTGATGATGATCTTTATGTTCATGGCTTGACTCAAAATCTTTTGAGTGTTGGTCAATTGATAAAAAAAGGTATTCAATTATTTTCAATAGAGATGAATGTGTGAATTTGTTTTATAAGAAAAATAAACAGACTATAGCTAAGGTGAAAATGACCCTAAATAAGATTCTTCCTATGGTGATGCCGTCATGTGAAAATTATGCATTGAGTTATGAAAATATTGCTAAATCTTACTTGTGGTATTTAAGATTTGTGCATTTAAATTTTCAAAGTTTGAAATTGATGAATCAGAAATGTATGGTAATTGGACTACTATCAATAAATGAAGAAAGAAATATATGTGAAGGATGTATCTATGGAAAACTACATAAATTGCCATATTCAGAGTCATCTTGGAGAGCAAGAGCTCCATTGGAATTGGTCCATGCAAACATAAGTGGACCGACTCAAACATAAACTTTTAATAAGAAAAGATTTTTTCTTTGAATTGTTAATGATTAGCAGAATGATGTTAGTATATTTTTTGGCTAAAAAATCAGAAGCATTTTCAGTTTTTACTCAGTTTAAAGCTAATGCAGAAAAGCAAAGTGGTTTTTCATTAAATGCCTTGAGAACAGATCGTGGAGGAGAATTTAAATCAAAAGAATTTTAGATTGTTTGCAAAAAGAATAGAATCAGAAGAGAGCTAGCAGGCAATACTCCACAACAAAATAGAGTAGCAGAGAGAAGAAACAGAACAATAGTGGAAATGGCTCAGAATATGTTGAAAGGTAAGAATCTTCCTAATAAAGTTTAGATTGAAGCTATTTATACTGTTGTTTATATTCTGAACAGGTCTCCTACAAAATCTCTCCAAAATAAAGCACCTTTTGAGGCATCTATAAGATAAAACCAATAGTAAATAATTTTAGAGTTTTTGAATGTATTGCTTATAGGAAAAGTACTTTCTCAAAATAGTGAAAAATTTAATGAAAAAGGTGAAAAATATATCTTTGTTGGATACAGTGAAGTTTCAAAAGTTTATCGTCTTTACAATCCAAAAACAAATAAATTGGTAATTTCCAGAGATGTTATCTTTGATGAGAAAAGTGAATGGAACTGGATTGAAAATTGTGGCCAAGAAAAAAAAAATTCAGAGAATGATGATTCAAATAAAAGTCCAGATCCAAGCCCTTCAAGTCTAAGTTAAGAAAGTCCAAGACAAGGAAGCCCAATTTCAAGTTCTTCAAATTCAAAGTGGCCACCGAGAAAAGTAAGGTCTCTTTCAGATATCTATGAATCATATGATGTTGCTTTCTTTTCTAGTGAACCATAAAATTTTGAAAAAGCAGCTAAAGAGAAATTTTGGTTAAATGTCATGAATGAAGAAATTTATGTTATAAAGAAAAATAATACATGGAAATTAATAGATCACCCAATAAAACTCGCTTGGTGGCAAAAAGCTATTCACAATAACCTGGAATAGATTTTAATGAAACTTTTGCCTCCATTGCCAGAATGGAAACCATTCGAACTGTTTTAGCCGTAGCTGCCCAATTAAAAATTCATGTTTTTCAATTGGATGTAGGCAAGGGATAAAAAGTGTATGAGAAAACAAAGAGATGTAAAAGAGGCTTAGAAAGTTTCCAAATGTTAAGTGTGGTCCTTCAATCCACATTATTTTGTTGTATCCATGATATTTTTTATTTTGAATGAAATAGTTAAATATCCTTGAATAAATACTACTTCTTCTTCACCCCCTCTCATCGTTCTTTGCTATTTTGCAATCAAATTACTATATCAACACTTTTGTAAATTTCCAACACTAAGGGTTTATATTTTAAAATTTTTTCTATTAAATGCTTAGTCAAAGCTTACTTTACAATGCCAAGTTCATCAGAATATAACACTTCGCCCACAATCGAAATCAATTTGAGCACTTTTCACAAACCTCAAGTCGCATTCATGATAAGTCAAATTGTGCAAAAATAAAATTCAGCAATTAAATCTTGTATTATGGCACCAATTTGACCAATTACAAGACCTTGTAGACAATTACAATACCGGATCCTAGGTTGAGCCATGGGAACCAATGCCAGAAGCCTCGTAAACTACTTTATGGTTACCCCGTAAAGACTTGACTCACACACAAAGAGAACCCCCATGTCCCGTGGCCGGCAATCTGATCAATGGTCATGAAGTGTCTCAAACACTTTAGAGGTGCAATGGGAGCTTGTGGGCTGAGGGTTTTCTTCGATCGTTAAGGGCAACATCAAACTCAAACAATAGAGACATATTGGTACAATTCGCAAACAAATGGTGAGATTTTATAAAACCCTAAAAAAACTAGTTTATTTCCACATGAACTTGATCATGATTTCAAGAAAATTTCAAGAAAAACTGACACTGTAATAATACAGCTGCAAATGACTGATAATAACATCATATAAACTATCAATTCTCCCTCAAATTATGTTTAAGATGACCATGACTCGTACCACCGATATTCACATGGCATATAGAGTAAAAAATTATCAATACATGATCAAGGAGAACATATTTCTGTGATCTCTGTTGATCATAGAAAACAGCAGCAAGTGATTCAAGATTGAGTCATTTTTATATGTATGTTGAACTCAAACTTGAATCAATTGCCATCATCAGTTTCAGGACAATATATATTAGATCCATTTTAATCAATCACTGAGTTTTAGCTTCTGTAAAACTCGTGATTGCATCTCAAGCAGCAACATCTTTCTCAGATAACTGCTGCCACCGTTGCAGCAGAGAATCATGTTGAATTCGATCCTATTGTAGCCAATTCTCGATGCTGAACAATGTCAATTATTTAGCACATCATATTTTATTCACAGCATATGGTCTATTTATATAAACCTTATATGATCAAGATTCGACCGAACACAATGAAAATTAGGACAAAAGGTTTGCGAAAACAGAGTGTGGCTCTGTTCCATTCTGCTGTTGCAGATGTGGAAGTACAACGTTGTGAAGTTGACTTCAAACTAATCAAATAAGTTAAAAGAAACCTTGTACTTATTCTTATACAGATCAACAACATTTTTGAATTTTTGCAGCTGATTTATAAATTCAACAGAAAATCAATGTATTTGGTGCTGATTCTCGAGATGATCTTCATAAAATTGATCAAACCAGTGTTCGCAAAATCGAACCGGAATGGTTAATGGGGACATGCTCCCGGAAGCAATTTACCTGGCCTAACCGGTAAACCAGCTGATTCAACCGTTCTAACCGGGTAAGTCCTAGGCAGTCAAAAAAGTGTTGAAAAAGTAAAAAAGATGCCAAAAAAAAAAAAATCTGCTGAAGTATGAAAAATACATAACGAATGATTAAAACAAAACACATTCAAATGAGTTTACAATTAATGAAAATAATGGATTTTCACAAATCGATTTTTGAATTACAATGCATATTAATGACTGAAACAATTTTTAATGTTTACCATAATGTAAAGAATATTAAAAGAGAAATGATCCTATAGGACACTCCCCCACCCATGTGTGTAAGACCCCAAATGATCATCATTAAATTTAGCATGGATCTATAGAAAAGTCAAGTCCCACACCTATGTGATAACTTTTCTAAAGATTCGCGCTAACTTTAATGGTGATCCTTTGGGGTCCTATATACATGGGTGGGGGAGGGTCCTATAGGATCATTACTCATACTAAAAAATGCATTACAAACCAAATTCTTTATTTTTGGTAATTTATATACATTTTTTTTAATATTATTTTTTAAAATACCGATTGATCACCAAAATCGTGCAAAACCTGAAGCAGCCGGTTCCAATCTAACCGGGCGGTTAGTGGTTAGATCGCCTGGTTTTTTCAACAGTGGATCAAACTACTTCTATACTAATCATCAGTATTCAAAAAAACGAATCGGAAAAGTTACTCGGCTATTGGCCGAGCCACGCTACTAGGGTGAGTCCGAGTAACTCGCCCGAGTAGAGTTCAAGTTTAAAAAATAAAAAATCAACTCATATATTAGAATATATATAATATATCCTTCAAATTAATAACATTAGTTGTTGAATGGAGTGATGGTTAGTTCTCTTGCTTTCAGGGGTGCTTTCAGAAGAGGACTTGGGATCTTCTCAACTTTCTTTTTCTTTTTTTTTTGCCTATTTTGTCACTCCTGGTTTTTCTTAAAAAAGGAAATGATAGGGATACAACAGGCCTGCATGCTGCCCAGCACGCCACTTGAATGTTCATCATTAAAGTTGGAACATTATTATATGCAACAATTAAATATATGTACAGTGTACTAGGGGCAAACTTGTCTCGCACATAAGACGAGTTCGAGTACACGTAGACCTGGCCGAGTCTCGAAAGGCCGCTAATCATCAATGGTTTGACCCTTGAAACTAGATTATAGATCGCATGACAACGAACTTAATACAGTATGATCAGCCACCTATTTTAAATGCTGACAACAAAATCTGATGATATTAGAGGAAACTTTTATGATCATGCTCAATTCAAGTTGATCAATATGAGAAGCGTGATGGTTAGGAATGAATTGATCAAACAACAATTTTGCAGAGATTTTAAATAAAAGAAGCATGATCACTTTACCTAAATAAATATCTCGATTCAACTATACAGCACAGCCTGGAGGATGGTGGAATGAATGAATGTTGAGGGGAGTAAAATATGCTTCAGTTTCCTCCCTTTACCATAATCCAATTTGCCCAATTTCACTTTTTCGTATGCGTCGAATTCAAAAGAACTATGGCATAAAAGAACTAAATAGTTAAAGAAAAAAAAAAATGTAGTCATAGTAGGCCTTTCCGTATGACTTCTGTGAGATGATATTCATGGTAGAAGAGCAATCCATTGACACTATTTGTGCTACTATTTAAAAGTGTGTATAGTATGCTCCATTGAGAGTATAGTTTATTTTCGTCGGCATAAGACCTACTCAGTGCAACTTCTCAATACGAAAATAATAGAATTTAATTTAGGAAAAAGTTTATATAAAGGGGAGGCCCTAAACAATCAAATAAAGGCGCACCTTAAAAATGCACTAAAAGAGGTTGTTTCGATGCTGAAAAATCCCTAATTCGATTTACGGACGTGAGAAAAAATGGAATTCAAGTATTAGAAATGGTGTATCTTGTAATGTTATCTGGATCATCAATTTTCAAGACTTTCAAATGTTCATAGATTTGCTCAATCCATACTATTTTTTAATCTTTAAATTTTATAATAAGATACGAAAATAAATTTTTAAGCCATCATAAAAATTTCTAATTCTATAACAACATATATCAACACTATTTAAAGGTGCGCCTTACTTTAATTGTTTAGGGGCCTCAGCTTTATACAAACCACACCCTTTAATTTAAGGTTACCAAATGTGTATTTTTCGTAATGAAAAAGTTAGATTTGGAGTTTCAAGGCACTTGGATCATAAGCTTCCCCTTGGGAATCCAAGTTGCGCAAGTAAAGTTTTAGTTAGATGTCTTTCTTTAGCCTCCTTCTTTAATAGAAAAGTACAAAGAGAAATCGTCTACTTTTAGCATAAAGAGGTCACAATCACTCTTATCCATTATTATTTTAAATCGAGTGCTTGTGTGTCATTGATTAGACAAATTTATTTTTATTTTTTTTTAAGATCGAACTTTGTGACACACCGTATGCCATTCAATTAGACATCTAATGACTATTGGTAATTGTAACTTTTAACAAAAATAAATCGTCTCATAGTATCCAATCCCTTCTTTAACCATGTAAAAACTACCTTAACTAAAGTTGAAATTCTCGAACTTCGTGACACACCCCATAATAATATATATACAAAAATAGCATGTATAATTTCAGTTGTCCTTTATTATCATTGTATATTTGTGTAGGGATAATGTGGTCTACATTAAATATGTATTTGTATATATTTTAGGGTTTCATTCATGATTAATGAGAATTGATCAAGATACTTTCTCTCTCTAGACTCTACATCTTCTCTAAATCTAACACGGTATCAAAGCGACAAAGATCCGAGCATCTCTTCTCTGTTGCTGCTCACAAATTGTGAAGGTCGGTAACCCATTTTCACTTTGCCTAATCATCCATGATTGGATCTCTGAAATTTTCATATGCAAAATTTTCATTGCAAATTTGCAACTCTAATGAATTTCAAGCATATCTTCGTACAAATGATATTATTCATCAACATCCATGTCCTCATACCCCGGAATAGAATGGAGTTGCTGAAAGAAAACATCACCATAATCTTGAAACCACTCGTTCTCTTCTTATTTGCTCTCATTCCCCAAAGAACATTTGAGCTGAAGCGATGTCTACTGTTGTCTATCTTGTTAATCTTCTTCCTACACTGCTTTTACAAAATGTGTCACCATTTTAAAAACTTTTTAAAAAACCCCCTGATTGCTGACATTTACATGTGTTCGGGTGCACATACTTTATACTTTTACTATCTTCTACCCATGATAAACTCTCACCAAAGTTTGTCAAATGCATGTTTGTAGGTTATTCAACAACTCAAAAAGGATATCATTGTTTTGATCTTTCTATTAATCGTATTAGAATATCTCGGCATATTACATTTTTCGAGCACATACCCTTTCACTAATACTGCCCACACCCTAATTCAACTACACATGGATGTGAGTTTTCCTTTTTTCCTAGTTTCGATATTCTTCCTCCTCATTATCATGCAAATCATGGATTGTCACATTCAGTAACTAACTCTGATGAGCCATCCTTGTCAAGTGTTGATCATGCATCACCTCTAGTTGTTGATCCTTCAACCGGTCATGTTCTCCTTCGACAGTCACTTCGAAAGCCCATTTCACCTGATCGTCTTAACTTACCAATGGTTAACCCATCCCATACATGTTCTCCTGCAACCATCACTAATCCATTGTTTCATGAGTCATGTTCTTATTCTCAAGCATCTAACTTCCAATGTTGGCGTATTGCTATGAATGAGAAAATTGCAGCTTTAGAGGCCAATCACAGTTGGGATTTGGTCTCATTGCCCCCAGAAAAGCATGTCATTAGTAGTAAATGGGTTTATAAAATAAAGTTACGAGCTGATGGCACTCTTGATCGGCACAAAATCCGATTAGTTGCTCAGGTTTATGCTCAGGAGCATGGCATCGATTATGAAGAAACTTTTGCTCCAGTTGTTAAGATGACAACTATTTGTACTTTTATTGCACTTGTGTCTATTCGTGAGTGGCCCATATGGCAAATGGATATAAAAAATGCATTCCTTAATGGTGAATTTCAAGAAGAAGTTTATATGTGTCAACCACCTGGGTTTGTTTCTGAAGATAAGTCATTAGTTTGTCGATCGTAACGCAATTTACGGTGTCAAACAAGCTCCCCGTATATGGTTTGAGCATTTTTGGGCTGTCATTATTGCAACTGCCTTCACTCAAAGTAGTCATAATCACTCCATGTTTATTCGTACCACACAGCATGGAATTTGTATTATTTTATTATATGTTGATGATATTGTTATCTCTGGCAATGATTTCACTTCCATCAAGGATGTGAAGCTACAATTGCAAGAAGAATTTCAAATAAAGGATCTTGGGGAAGTATCTTTTTTTTTTGGCCTTGAGATCTTTCCCTCTAAACGTAGCATTTACATCCATCAACAGAAGTATACACTTGATCTTGTTTCCAGTACCTGTTTGAATGATGCGAAGGTTGTTGATACACCCAGGGAACTCAATGTTAAACTTTCTGCACATTTTAGAGATCCTCTTCTTGAGCCTACGTTGTATCACAAACTTGTTGGCTCCCTCATCTATCTTACTACGACGTGCCAAGATATTGCATATGTTGTCCATGTTGTGAGCCAATTTGTTTCAGATCCTCGACGACCACATCTATCCGCAGTTCCTCGAATTTTACTTTATGTTCGAGGTACTTCTATGCATGGATTATTCTTTGACTCCACATCCTCTTTAGATCTTAGTGCATATACAGATGCAGATTGGGCAGGTGATCTAGACACTTGTCGTTCTACTACAGGATATTGTGTGTTTCTTGGGTCATCATTAATATCATTATATTCGTGATCGCTATCTTGATGGTACATTATTTCTTCTTTATGTTTCTTTATATTTTCACCAAATCTGTTACTCGGAGTAGCCATGATTTTTTAGTGGACAAGCTAATGCTTTCCTCATGTCCGCATCAGCTTGAAGGGGGGTAATAATATATATACAAAAATAACATATATAATTTCAATTGTCTTTTATTGTTATTGTATATTTGTGTAGGGATAATGTGGTCTACATTAAATATGTACTTGTATATAAACCCTTTTAGGGTTTCATTCATGGTTAATGAGAATTGATCAAGATAGTTTTTCTCTCTAGACTCGACATCTTTCTAAATCTAACACCTCAGATCATCTAAATTGACATCTAATGACTAGGCGTAATTATAACCTCCTTGTAACAAAAATAAATCGTCTCATAGTACACAATCCCTTCTTACCATGTTGGAACTAATTTAACTAAAGTTCTAGGTGTGGAAGGTTTTGTTGCAGATAAAATTGTACCAGAACTTCCTTGGAATTTTTTTTTCGGGCTTTTGGTGGTACTTTTTCCCAAAAGTTTCCTTATAATGCTAATCTTTTTCAAGCTGGGATAAGCATGAACTCAAATATCCATTTCCATATTAGTTTTAAATATCTTCTTCGATTCAAGATTGTGCAGGCTTGGGTTTTAGCTGAAAAAATTGGCATTGGGCTTTAGTTTTCCTATGCCTGAACGTGTTTTTCCCAAGGACTTGATCGTCTCAACATAAGAAGGCCAAGATTCTCTCTTCCGTGATTTTTTTTTTTTTGCCAAATACTTAAAAGAGGGTTTTTAACGAGACAAATTTTTCAGGGTTACGAAATAGGTGATGGGCCCTTAACTCTCTTTACTAAGAGTGTTGAAAGTTAGTTTTGTTTAAACTCATCCCTTTCATCACTTCTTTTCTTATTATGCTTAGGTTTAGGTAATTCCTATTTTAGTAAAATACATTTGGTCCCTAGTCCGATGATATGATGGCAATCACATATTTTTTTTCTATAATGGTATTTATCAATCTCGAGGGCATTAGGTCGAGGGTAGGGATGGCAATGGACCGGACACGACCCAGACCCATACCAGCTAGGTATACCTGACACATGTCCAAGTATGGATTCAATAAAGGATACCTAGATAGTCCCAGTTCCAAGTATGGTTCCTGCTATACCCAACAAGATAGGTACCCGGACTTGAATTTTTAGTTTACCCAAAGGCCAAAGCCCCAACCCTAAAATTGTTTCAATACTTTTCGTCTTTCTCTAGTTCCCTAAACAGCCAAACCCCCTCGCCATCCTCCCTCTCTACAATTTCCCTCTCTCAGTTTCTTGGAGATATAACTCTCTCTCTGGATCTCGATTGTCTCTCTCACCCTCTCTCTAATCGCCCACCCCTCAAAAATTAGTTATTTGTTGTTCACCATTGTAGGCTACAAAAAAGGAAGCTCATAATAAGCGTGGTAATGGACGTGACCAGACCTGGGACCCGACGGGATAGACCTAAGTCGGGTCCGGGTCCAAAATCTGGACCCAAATATATTCGAGTCCCAGGTCCAGCCAAACCCGACCCATTGCCACCCCTAGTCGAGGGCCAACAAAGCGTGATTTATATACTAACATTTTCATTACTACAAGTATCGAAGGCTTCTAAAGTAAATTCATATCCTCGTCAGTTCTAAGTACTTTGATATTTCTATCTGATGGGTTTTCTATTTCTTTTTCATATACTTTTAAGATTTATAGGGCTTTTGACTCATCATGAATTAGGAAGATATATATTAACCTAAAGAAGTCATCAATTCAATGTAATAATATAAGGTATGACAAGTTTTGACATTGAAAAGTCCCATCGATGTCTAAGGAGATCAAACTCACAAGCTCATGAGTCATTTCCCCCTTACTGAACGATTTCTTAATAATCTTCCCTTGTGAAAAGGGGCAAGGTTAGGTATGAGTATTGTGCGTAGGGATTTATTCCACAAATTATGGGATAGTTTTGAAAAAACTAAAGTGTTCTTTATTAACATTTTGCAAATGACCAAAACATCGCATCTTTACATGGTCCCTTTTAGTCCATGTTTTAGAAACTCCTCCACTTATTATTTTCTAACTGTTGAAGCAAGATGACTATATACATGGATGTAGGGTTGGGGAAGTATAGTGTGGGGCACCTCTCTTTTTCTCTCAACACTCTAATTCTTTATATCTTTCATCAAGTATTTAGAGGTGCCTTAAGCTCAAGGGTACATCTATAGCCTTGCAAGGGATACATTCATCATATATTGAGAAGTCAATTTGTTTCCATTACTTCTCTATTACTTTTTCTCTCTAGATTGTTATTAATATCTCTATATTCCAGAATTTTAGCTAGGTATTAGCAAGCTATTGATGTTTTAAAGGAGTGAATTTGTGTACGGATTTATTTCTAAGGTCTGGTGATCCTAAGACCTATGGTTCTTGGATGGCTTTGAGGTTGTTATGGTTCCTGGGTCTTCACTTCGTGGAATTCTCTTATCCAGGAATAGGGTGTCTACAGTTGCCCCTCTTTGTCGCTTATCTTGTAAACACGTGGTGCAAGATGGGAAGCAAAGAAATAGACACCTGAGGCAAAGAGTGAGGGCAGTACAGAGTCAAACAAAAGGATTTTTGAAGCAGAGTCATTGAATGAATGCCTGACAACAGTCGGCCCGTGGCACGTGGTCTCCTAGACTTGGAGGTGAGCCTAACCCATCGGTCGGGGTGATCTCTGAGAGCTCCGTTTTGTCGGTTGAGATTGTGGTATCAAATCTCAAGGAAGACAAAGCTCTTGGTGTTTGAAACATTGTTGGAAAATCGTTCTTAGAAGAGAAGGTGCAAAATTCCCCGCTAAGTAAATTACAAGTTACCTTGTGCCTAGGGTGTTACCAAGGGCTTTTGGGCTATAGGCTGGATGATTAGGAGACTAAGGGATCTTAGAGAAATTTGTGGGTTTTAGGGAAGTTTGAATGTTGTAGTTTCCAATCCATGATACCTTTCAACCCACATCCCTTTCGGGGCAAGTTAGTCTCGCACGTCTTTTGATCATCATCACCGAGCACAGATTTGACACCTTCGTTTTCGACAATATATTTTTAGAAAGGTTTTGAATACAGTGAGAAGCTTTTATTCCGGGTTACGACTTAAAAAAAAAAGATATTAAAGTTTTGAAAACGGCAAACACATGATATTTTAAAGCATCCAAATTAGGATTGTTCGTGCCCTTGGAATTCGAAGATTAAGACTCACGAAATTGAAATTATGAAAATTGAAAATTGAAAATTAAGAAATTAAAAATTAAGAACTAAAAATTAATAAATTGAAAAGAGCACTCTAAAGAAAGGGAGATTTTTTAAAACAAAGAAGTAACCAGGTTTAGCTCATGTAACCATGGAGCCAACTAAGCAGTTTTCTGTTATGCAGTGATGGACGCTGAGTTTTCATTTTGCATGAAAAATTCACTACACGCTTTTGGGTAAAGTTCCTCATGGCCCAATTTCTTAACCTCAAAGCTTAGCTGAGCCTGTTATCATGAAAGAAAATTTTAAAACTACAAAAACTGTGCTAGTTCACATCGTCCACTTTCATAGATAGTCTCGAGGAAGCAATGGACTTAATGTCCGAGTCACCGTGGACTGTAGACATGACTCCTACCCTGAGATGCACAAGAAAGGTACACAAAAAGTTTGAAAAGGTTTGACTTAGTGAACTATGGGTAAGTCAGGATCTAGTCAAGGGCTCCTACATAATATAAGCTTAAAACAAGGTAGGTTCAGATGGGTGCCCATGTAAGATCCAAGCTGCTAACAATCGATGAAGGCGAGGGCTCAATACATGTGGGTTGTTAGAGGTCAGGGAATCATGTAGGGGTGTTCACATGAATGCTAGCACAGCCCCAACTGCCCCGGGCATGAAATGTGGATTCCTCTCCACCTAAATGCCAATCTTGGGGGTTTTAGAAAAGGAAAAAGTTTATATAAGGATGCAACCTTATAATGTAGAGCTACGGATGCACCTCAAAAATCCATCGGAAAAGGTAGTTTTAATGTTGAAAAACCCTTTGATTGATCATCTTGACATCAATATGTATGACCATGAAAAATAAAAAGATTTTAAGTCTTAGAAATAGTGCATTTTACAACATTTTATCTACACCGTCCATTTTTAAGATTTTTATATGTTCATATATCTACTTGATTTTAACCATTTTTGAAATTTAAAATTTTATAATTAGATATCAAAGTAGATTTTGAGATAATCCTAAGAACATTTTTACATCAAAATTATATACCATGATAAAATTTGAAGGTGCACCTTATCTCTACACCTACGAATGCATCAGTATGCCAACTGCACGCTTTAGAAAGTCTTTGAAATAAAGCCTTTTTAAATTGGAATGTGCGTGATTTTTTGTGTAAGACAGACAAATGTGGTAGGTGTAACATGTGCGACGAGCATACAGTATGACAGCAAGACTAACCTAAGATGCATCGAAAAATAGAATATGCAAGTATTAAATCTAAATTTTTTTATTTTATTATTTTTAAAAATCTACAAAAATAAAAATTAAACTTCAGATAAAACTCTAACAAAATAGAAAAGTAGGGCTACCGAAAAAAATTCAAAATATTTTTTTGGAATGCCCGAGTCATATCAAATTAGGAATAGTGTGAGATGTTGGGATTGTGTGGCCATTAAAGGCCTTACAAGAGCATGTAATGAAACTTTATTATAGTAGAATAACAACTCCAATGGGAGTATGGTCCAAAGGGGCCGAAGTTTACAACATTGATGCAAAGACTTAGACTAGACTTGATGAGCTAGGCCGAGTCAAGTTCTACCACCCTGTAGACCTAGGTATATAATACAACCGAGAAGGGTTTGCTGGGATAGACCTTGATGAGGTCGGAGAGATTCCCAGAACAGTTGGCTCAGCGACTTAGTGACCTTTGTGTGTGATTAGTAAGACTGAAGGGATAATGGCCAAATCCACAGCATGACCATCGCACAATATATACATATGATAGCCATATTGGGAAGTAGACACCATTGAGGGTGTTGAATATACATGTGCGTGAGATAGCCCCCATGCACCAATTGCGATAAGTGTGCACTCTCTTGTTGAGGAAGCCATCTAGTATGTAGAGATTAGGTTGATAGTTAAGAAAGAGATAAATATAACTCTTGATTGATAATCATATGATATTTAATTAAATTATATGGCATTTTCTATAAAAAGGGATTTTGATGGGATTAGGTTAAAGAAGCTATGGGATAAGGTTATAATACCTTCCACTAGATCACGATAGTTTATCTAAAGATTGTATGGCTAAGATCACTCATCCCACAGGTCACTTACGATCAATAGTCAAGATTGAATCTCCATAAGTTTGATTAAACCATAAATCCCAAACTTTAACCTCATTAATATAAATATATCTCATTGGGGTTTCAAAACCACACGCCCTAACCTAGAGCTCTCTTTTCTCTCACTCGTATAGGTGGCATGGCACCTTCTCACTACCATTTTCTCTCTCTAAGTCTTAGAACAAAAAGTAAGGGAGCACAACCCTATGTGGTTAATAAGAAAGGGGTCCCATATACTTAAAAGAAATAGGAGAGGCCCAGCCTAAGCATAGATGCTCTCATATTTTGACTAGAGGGTTTAGCCAAGCTTTCTATTTACTAAGATTCAAGAAAGACCAAGATCATGTGTGCCATTGGTGGAAGAGACCCGGTCTGGGGTGTACAAAGTCTATTAGAGATAATCTTTTGGCACACAATCTTATTTTCTACTTTCTTGTGCTTTTGTTGTTCCCAACCTCTGTTGATGTAATTTTACTTATGTAACGAAGAATGTTTTGAAAAGTGACAGCAAGTGAAAATTCAAACCTTATTTTTCTTATATATGTGAGTAATAATAATTCTTTGACATATATAAGCATCTTAACCGTTATTGCAAAATAAAATTTTGAATTATATATATTGTGCTAGTTCTCATCGTTCACTTTCATTGGTATCTGAGTAAAGGTTTCTTGCTACTAGATTTTTATTTTGTTATTTTTGTATTCTTGGGACAAGAAAGCATGTCATCAAAGAGTTTTATAGCTGAAATACTAAGGACCGTACGGTTTGATAGAACAAACCATTCCTCGTAGAAGCGCAAGATCAGTTATATACTCTATGAGGAAGGTTTACATTATATCTTAACCGAGGCTCCACCATCTCAACATAAAGGGAATGCATCCTAGGATACGAGAGATGCTTATGCCAAGTAGGAGTGCAAAACTATGCTTGTTAGGCATATCCTATTCGTGGATATGCACGATTCGTATGCTTTGGAATATGAGACCATCAAAACCGTAAAAGCAATGCATGCGAGGCTCAAAAAATAATTTGTTGATTCATCCCTCGTGAGAAGGACACTTATAATGAAAAGATACCTTGATTTGAAGATGCCGGAAGGAGGGAAGATCGTCGATCACATTCACGCTTTCATAGCTTGGTTCGTGAATTGAAGGAGATCGACATGCGGCCTAATGAACATATGTAAGTGGTTCACCTTCTAAATGCTCTCCCCGCCTCATGGGAGGTACTTTTCACCTCTCTTGTTGCTAGAGAGACTGCTCCTAGGCTAGAGGAGCTTGTGGCCTTTCTGAGAGTTGATGAGGAGAGATAATATGCGCAATACACTGGCACCAAAAGATTTAGTGTACATGGTAAACTCTAAATCCTATTTCAAACCAAAAAGGGGGAAAGGAAAATACAATTAAAAAAAAAAAAAAAACTGAAGACATGAAGAAGGTGGAGAGAGAACAAGAAAATAATAAGCCTATAAAGGAGAAAAGGGAATGTTATGTCTGTAAAAAGATCAGTCACATTGCTAAGAACAACAAGTTCATTAGAAACAATGTCGGAAATAGGGAACATGCATGTTTAGTCTTTAAGAGCATGGTAGTTGATCGTAGAGGTGCATCTTGGTGCTTTGACTCTAGTGCTACAACCCATGTGTCAAACACCAAAGATAAATGCCGTAGCTTTTGGGGCCCAAGGAGCAACAAATTTTATGAGAGAAAACCAAATGACCGAAATTATGTCATTGTGGACTACGAAGCTAGAAATGAAGAATAAAAAGACTATTGTTCTTAAAAAAAACACTTTTATGCTCTTGAAATCGGTCCCTACGTTGGCTAATGTTGTAAGGCTGAGTATGTCACAACATTCTCTCCTAATAAAGTGACAATCAACAACTTTGGTGAAATTGTTATGACTGGCCTTCTTAAGGATAACTTATTTTCTATTGAAATAAAAGAAGAAATTGCTTATATCTCGTCTCCCACTCACGAGAATGATGCTTATTTATGGCACATGCGATTAGGGCACATAAGTTACAAAAGAATGGAAAGATTAAAGAAATATGGGCTTTTAGAAAATTACAAAGGGGAATTATCCAAAGTGTGTGAATCATGCATGCAAGGCAAAATAATAAAGAAAACTACCAACAGAGCAAAACGAGCTTCTAATATTTTAGAAATCATCCATAGCAATATATGTAGTCCCACGAATATGCCAACTAAGAGCTACAAAAGATACTTCGTCATGTTTATTGATGACCACTCGCGATTTGGCCATATTTACCTATTGCACTTAAAATCCGAAGCTTTAGACTGATTCAAGGAAATTAAAGCCGATGTAGAGAATCAAACCAACCAAAAGATAAAGTCCTAAGGACAAATAGGGGTGATGAATACTCCTCGCAACTCTTCAAGGATTTGTGTGTAAATTATAGAATTATACATCAATACATCATGCCATACACACCCGAACAAAACGGGGTAACCGAGAGACAAAATAAGACCTTGATAGATATTGTAAAAAGTGTGATGGGAGTATATGTTAAATTCTCCCTAGAATTTTATGGGGGAAGCAATATTGGTTGGATGATTTATTCTTAACTGTACACCCACTAAAGATGCTCCTCTTACTCCTCACAAAATATTCATTGGTCCTACTCTGTCCCTTGAACATCTTAGAGTGTGGGGTTGTTCTACCCGTGTCCTAATCTCCTACCAAAATAGAACCAAACTTGATCCCAAGACTGTAAAATGTATCTTTATTGCTTTCCCAAACCACAGTAAGAGGTATCGATTTTGCAACCTTGAGAATGGGGCCATCAAAGAAAGCAAGGACGCAACTTCTTTGAGGATGAGTTCCTTGAAGCAAAGACTAGTTACAATAAGGGTGATCTTTATGATATGGCTAATGACAAGGTTGTGTCTCAAGAACCTGAACCACAACCCCTTAGGAGGAGTAACTATATAGCAGACCACCCCAGCTCTTTATCTACATGGAGAATACTATGAAATAATTAGGGACGAACCAGACCATGAGCCAACCACATACAAAGAAGTCATAACTTTTCTTGAAAAAGAGCCATTGGGTTGCAGCCATGAATGAAGAATACTATTCCATAACCCAAAACCATGTTTGATAACTAGTGCCTCGACCTCAAAACTGTAAGGCGATTGAGTGAAAATGGGTCTTCAAGAAGAATTTGAACTCAGAGGGGAAATTACAAACATATAAGGTTAGAATAGTAGCCAAAGAGTTCACCCAAAAGGAGGGTATTGACTATGATGAAACATTTTCTCCAGTTGCAAAAATTCCATCCATTAGATCCTGATAGCCATAGCTACCCACTTTGATTTTGACCTTCATCAAAAGGATGTGAAAACAACCTTTCTCAATGGGAACTAGAAAAGGAGATATACATTAAACAACCTGAAGGTTTCAAAGATAAAGGAAAGGAGAACCTATTTTGTAAACTTCATGAATCCATTTATGACCTTTAACAAGTATCGTGACAGTGGTACATCAAATTTCAAAAAACCTTGTCCAAAGTAGGGTTTACCTCGAATGAGGAAGGCTATTGCATTTATAACAACATAAGTGGGAGTGATGTTGTATTCATATCGCTTTATGTGGATGATATGGTAATAGTTAGTAGCTCAATGACCCTTATGGTGGAAACAAAATCATTCCTTTCATGATACTTTAACATGAAATATTTAGCGAAAGCTTCATATGTGTTGAGCATCAAGATAAAAAGAAATAGAGCAAATTTAACCATTCAACTTTCCCAATCAACCTATTGCAAAAGAGTACTAGGAAAGTTTGAAACCGATAAGTGTAAGCCCATATCTAACCCTACTGACAAGAAGAAAACACTTAGTCGACAAATGTGCCTTAATGACGATGACAGAAAAGACCATGGAAAGAATACCCTATTGCAATGCAGTAGAATCTCTTATGTATTCTATGTCCTGAACAAGACCAAACTTGTCCTTTGCCATGATCATGATTAGTTGATTCCAATGCAATGCAGTAATTGACCGTCGAAAGGCAGTTAAGAGAATCCTTAGATATTTAAAAGAAAATGAAAATTATGCACTTACATATGATGAGGATCAATAATTATTGTGCAAGGGAATATATATATGCAAGTTATCTAAGTGACCCTGATGACATGAAATCCGCATTTGAATATGTGTTCATGCTTAGTGGTGGTTATGTTTCTTGGAAATCAAAGAACCATAATGTTGAGGCATTGTGTAACAATCTTCTACAATAAACAAGCTGCAATTTGTGTCTAAGGAGCTACACATTCATAAGAAGTCCAAGCGTATCAGCCATACTACTATCATGCTCGAAATGAGGTACGATTTGGAGAGATAGAGGTTGCATATCTTCCCATAGAGGCAATGTTAGTAGACCCTTTGACAAAGGGGGAAATAGCAAATAATTGTATTAAACATGTACATGAGATGAGGTTAATAGAGAGCGAGGAATAGAGATTGTAAAACCTTCAAAGGCTAAATGGGAGATGTTGGGATTTTATACCCATTTAAAGGCCTTACAAGAGCATGTAATGAAATTTTATAATAGTAGAATAATAACTCCAGTGGGAGTATAGTCCAGAGGGGCTAAAGTAGGCAACATTGATACCAAGACTCATATTAAGCTTGATGAGCTAGGCTGAGTTGAGTTCCAAAACAATATAGACCTAGGCATATAATACAACTACGATTTTTAGGGCTACCCCTTGATGGGGTTCGAGAGATGCCCTAGGCAATTGGTCGATGGACGAAGTGACCCATGTGTGCGATTACAAAACCTGAAGGGATAAGGGTCAAATCCTCATCATGATCATTGTATGGCATGTATATACAAGACCCCTATTGGGAAGTAGATACAATTGAGGTTGTTGCATGTACATGTGCGAGAGAGAGCCCCCATGCACGAATTGTGATAAGGGTACACATGTTTATGTGACCTATGCTTATCCTTTGGGGGAACCTGTAGTCTATAGACTACGATTGTTTTCTCATCACCTATTAATTGGACTGTGGGTCATGGGAACTATTGGGTTAGTTTGAGAAAGTGAGTGTGGGACATAAGTCACTAGTAGAGATGGAGTGCCTCAGTATATTCGCATTTCCTTAACAAAGTTGCATCTAATTTCCATCAAAATAATTTTCAAATAATTAATATTTTTAAATGATTTTTAGAATATTAATATGAATTTTTAAAAGGCTCTGGGTATTTTATTATACCAAAATTGATTTTTAAATTAGCAAAAATTTAATTTTTGGTATATAATATTCAGAGTGAAGAATAAAATATTTGTGATTAGCTAAAAGTTAATTTCTTCATTTAAAATTTAATTAAGATTATGGGGTCCATGATTTAATGGGGCCTACCACAATATGCCCACTTATGTGAGGCATGGGGGGCCCACTTATGTCATCCATGAATGGGATGCCCTACTCTTTCGCTTCTCTCTTATGAAATAAGATGGCTTGTTGAGGAAGCCATTTAGAAGGTGTGTAGAGATCCGGTTGATTGCTTTAAAAGGAGAAAAGTATGATTCTTGATTGATAATTATATAACACTAAATTAAATTTTATAACATTTTCCATAAAAAGGGATTTTTATGGGATTAGGTTAACGAAGCTGAGGGATAAGGTTCTAGCACCTTCTTTTTTTTGACAAATGTTATGAGCTTTTATTAAAAAGAAGCTTTAAGAGCATGGGATTACAAGGATTGGATCAAATCATTAGAAACTTACAAAAAGGGAAGAGAAACACTAAGTTTAGCAAGGCCATCAGCAGCATCATTGGCTTCGCGCATGGTGTGGCCCAAAGAAATCCTCAAATTAGGCAGGGAATAACAATCTTGAATTTTTAACCAGAGGGTAAATAAGGACCAAGGGATCCTTTGCTCTCTTCTACACCACTTGATAATATTAAGGGAATCCCATTCAACTATAATATCTCCATTGAATCCCCTCTCAATAATAATTTGAAGGCGTTAAAGGAAAGCAGCCATTTCAGGATGCTTGGCAGTTGAAGAGCCTCATGGACCCAAGAAAGAGAAAAAAACCCAATCCTGAGCTATTGCGAAGAAGCTTAACAATACCTACAATACCTGCAGGCCCCATATTTCCAAAGGAATTGCCATCAAAGTTAAATTTGAGGCAATCTTCTAGAGGTTCAATCCAAGTTCTATGGGGACGGCTATAGAGTAAAAATGAGTTAGCCAAATATTCCAGATTGACATAAATGTTAGTCCGAAGAGCACCCCGTCCTTTAGGTGTGGAGGAGAGCCAATTCCATAGATATTGTAAGATACAAGATTTTACCCCTTCGATATTTTGTGATACCCCATCAAAGGTTCTCCTATTTCGTTTTTTGTGATACCCCATCAAAGGTTCTCCAAATATTTTGTGATACCCCATCAAAGGTTCTCCAAATATGCTATAAGACAACACTTTTTAAAATTTTCCAAATCACAATTCTTCTTTTTTTGGTAGAAGCAAATGGACAGTGTAGGAAAAAGCCCAGTACAAAAAGCTAGAAGCAAAAGGACGGTGTAGGAAAAGATGAGTACAAAATTCTTCATCATTTCTGCACGTCAAACATATGTTAGAAATAATTTTACCCGTCTTTGGCCTGTTGTCCACCATTAAACATTTCCCTTGACAAGCAACCCAAAGGAAAGCTTGGATTTTAACTGGAATATGCCATTTCCAGATAGAACCTAGTGTGGTATCAATATTGTGGACCTGATACATGAAAAGGAGCATATACGCTGATTTAACTTGAAATAGCTCATCATTTTCAGATTCCCAAATGATCAGGTCTTCCAAATTAGGAGAAATGTAAACTTGTTCAAGCTGAAGAAGGAGATTTTGCAGCTACGAAATGACCAGGTCCGGTGGCCTATTGTAAAGGCAGTCAATGTTCCAGACCTTACTACTGCAGGGAGAAGGAGAAATTAGGTCCAAAATTTTTACATCAGGTTGAAAAACTCTAGCAAACAGGGCAAGATAAATAGATGAGAAGGGAGTGTCACCAAGCCATTTGTTAAACCAAAACAAGATGTTTTCTTGTTTACTCTCTAATCTGCGACGATCCCTGAGATAAGATCTGCTCAAATCTTAACAAAAACCTGAGTTATCTTTTAAAAAGGTAGAGAAAGTGGGGTTACTTGAATTATGGGCTCAGAAAAATCCCAAGTCTATACAGATCCGGTCTTTTTCTGAGTCCATTGGTAGCTCCAGCTCCAAATCCATAGTTCGACCTAAAAATTGCTTCTAAATTTAATTAACTCTAATAATAAATTAATTTCTAGAAAAAAATAAAATAAAGTAGAGAATTAAATAAAGAAAAATAAACTAAATTAAGCAATGAAAGAAATACTTACTTGTATGGACCCGAAACCCGGAGTTTCGGGCTGGAATAAGATCGCCATTCTAACTTCATCTCCAATTGTGGATACCTTATGCTTGCTAAAATTATTAAATCTAGGGTTCCTAAGGCATAAAGAAAAGCTAGTAATTTTAGGATTGGAGGAGAATTTCCTCATTTTGAATATGAATTCTAGGATTTTTTGTGGATTTTTTTAGGGAATTTTCTAATTTTCTAGGAATATTTTAGGAATTTTCTAGTCTTCTTTTTGGATTATGGAGGGAGGTACTCATAGGATTCAATTGGTAATTTTTCTTGATATTTTTGGAATATTTTCGATATTTTTTTATTTATTTTGAAGTTTTTGCCTTAGCTAATTAAACAAAACGTGCTTACTACATCAACAGGCCGCGACTGAGCCTGACAGGCTGAATCACGGCCCGGCCTGCAGCCCAACACTTGGGTCTCACAAGGACTAAACTATCATTTGTTGGATATTTTTATCCATAAGTCCGATTCAGAGATTCTTGGACTGTTGGAAAGCTCTCGGGGTCTACTTCAAGTTGGGATATGTTTTGTGCAGTTTTGGAGCAATTATATTGGGTCTAGGGTGCCTATGGTATATTATGGTTTTTGTGGTCCTCTAGGCTCAAAATCGAGGTTAATATGATTTTCCCTAGCCAGACTTTCGAGAGGTGGTCTACAGTTGCCCTTCTTTAGCATTCACCTAGGGCACCAGGTGAATGGCAAAGAAGTAGACACCTGAGCAATGGTGGAAAGGAAAACATTTTTGGAATGATCATTCTTTTGAATGATCAGTACCCTTTGGGCTGGCGGTACACTGATGGATGCTTTTGATCTGTAAGACATCGAATTGACACTATTATCTTTGAGTCAGTGCAGTTAGGAGGTCTCCAACGATCGATATTTGAAGTGACAATCAGCATGAACCGTGCAATCTTTGAACGGTGACACTTCTTGTTGTAGTTACTCCAATGGTCCCTGGGAAGCTACTAGTGCAATCATCTTCGACTATAGATCTTTTTCTTGGGGTCTGGTTCTCCATTCGAATAGGATTTTGATTTAGAAGAAATGATGGGATGATGAATTTCTGGTTAATTGAACTTCTTATTCACCTTTGATTCTGATTCTTAGGGTCCACATGTTCAGGCTTTTTTGTTTGCGAACCTATGGATTGATATCTACTTTCCTAAGGGTTTGCAAGCATGGCAATCCAGGATATGGTGGGGTTGGACGCATCATATCCAAGCCTCCATGAAACTCTTTCGTTTTTTAAAACATTTTAGAAGGTTTTGAAGATAAATTGAATTTTTAAACAGAAATAGAGTTTCGAGCTATGTTTTAACCAAAGAAATTAAGGTTTTTAAAAACTCATGAAATACATAAGGAAAAATTTGAAGATGGATGAAAATTTTATAAAACAAGTTTGGTAAGCAGTTTAGGCTCATGCTACCATGGAGCCCTCCTCTCTTCTTCTTTTTTTCTTTTTCTTTTTTTACCTTTTTTGTCTTTTTATTTTCTTTTTATTTTTACTCACCTTTTTTTTCCACATGAGCTTGTTGAGCCTCTACTTAGGACTTTCAGGGCAAGGAGTCACCAAGTACTTCCTCATCTTCCAATCTTGGCTCTTATGTCACAATTCACGGAATAATTTTTCTAGTTTTCCAAGTCAACCAGTGTCTTGGATAAAATAGGATGCTACCTCAGAGTGCTCAGAATATACTTAGACTTCCAATTTTGTTCCTCCACTACCACTCGTTTGAAGATCAAATAGTCAAGGCTCTTCAGGTTTATTTGGACTGATTCCTTCAATTTACTTTTGCTTTGGAAACCATTCTAATATGAGAAGAGAAGAATTTCTAGAGATTTTGGAGAAGATATGAAAGATATAGAAGTTTAATTTATTTATTTTTTGCCCCGTGGTCCCTTTCACGTGTTCAACCCGGTAGCCTTTTTTCCAATTCCTTTCGGATTTTCGGTCAGGCCGATTTATTTTTCCTATTTTATAATATTTTCATTTTTTTTCCACCCCAGGGTTTCTTTTGGGTGTTCAGCCCAATGGCGTTTTTTCCAACTCTCGGGATTCCTTTTTTTTTTTTGTTTTTTTTCATCCCGACAGAATTTGTTTTTTGTCTTTTTGCTTTTTTTGAAGAATATGAAGAAAGAGGAGGAGATGAAGAAGAGTCAATGGTGTTTTTCTTTTTCTTTTTCTTTTTGGTACTTCATCCTAGAAAATAGATAAAAGCACGATCATCCTCCCTTCTTCCAGGTGGTAGCTAGGTCCTAGTCTTGGTTATCCTTAGATTTTCCTTGCCCCTAGTTGGTATCTAGTACTTCCTTGACAACGGTTGTCGAAGTTTTATAGAGTTTTTCTTCCTTTGATTACTTCACTCGAGCCTTGATCTTCATATTCAGAGTCACTATTTACTTCCTAGTCCTTCAATCTCTTATTGGGTTGGCTAAGCACATTTTTCTTTCTTTCTTTTTTTTTTTTTTTTTGACTCCATTGATGCCATGGAATAGGATGCCTAAGCAGAGAGTGGATGCCCCACTTAGCTTATTTGAGAGGGATGAGTAAGTGATCGCCCCAAGCCTTTTCGATAATCTTTTTGAGTCGGAACTTCATATTGCTCTTCAGGAGTTGATGGCCTTGAGGTATGTTCGGAGTTATGGGATAAGGCATGGGCCTCACATTACCCATGCTTTATTAAGTGAGGGTACCCTTATTAAGTGGTTTTACGGGCTACCCCCGTAGGGTTTTCTTTTCTAGATCGTTTCCCTCGAGGGAATAATATGATTTTGATCTTCAATGTTTGGTTCTTCATCCCACATAGGCGGATTACTCAGAAAATCTTGTGAAAGTGGCCCAGGTGGTCCCCTTAGAACTTCTAGGGGCTCGATTTCTTTTAACTCTTGTTGAGGTGTTGGATCTTCAGGAATAATCAAATTTGGATCTCTCACTTCTTCGGTGTTGATTGCTATATCATTCTTAGATACAGCTGTAATTGAATGCTCTAGGCTCAACTCTTTATCCGAAATAAGTGGGTCTACCAAGAAGTCAAGCGAAGATTGCTCAGGTGGGTCTCTTAGAATCTCTAGAGGTTCAAGTTCTTTCATCCATTCTTGAGGGGATGGATATTCTTTTGGATTCATCTTAGATGATAGTTCAACATAATCCTCTAGGCTTGACTCTTTCGTTTCTTCATTGAATGCACTATCGAGATTAAGGCATTCGTCACAAATGTAACCTTGGGAGTCCCTAGCTTCAGGATCTCGGTTGAGCTCATTGATGACTTGAGCCTCATGTGGGTCACCCACTCTTTTATTTGAAAGATTTGATTTATTAGGTCATTTTCTTTTGTGGTGACATGTGTCACAAGGATGTCTTGAATTTTCTGTGCGATCTTATCTTCAACCGAAATCGAGATTTTCTTGAAGTTTTCTCCTTTTATTGAGTTTCAGAATTTTTTCTACAGTTATTCTCATCAATTGGAATTTGAGAATCCATAGCCTCAGGATTTGGGTCATCTGCCTCTGGCCTGCTATTTAGGATAGGGGTGTCTTGAATCTTTTGCAATTTTATTTCTTCCACTTCAATTGGAAATTCTTGTGGGGTAGGTTGCTCTTCATTCTCTCTTGGATCATGGACTTTGGGCTAAGGCAATTCTCATCATTTGGTTTTTTATAGTAAAATACGTCACCCTACCATTGCAGTCTTCATTTTCAAGGTGGTTTCTTCTTGTGCCCCAAGGCTATATTAGATGATTTTTAGACTCGAGCATGAGTCTTAACTAGTCAATCCTTATCAAATTGATATCGGGTAAGACTTATCCATCTTTACTCATATCATATGACATCTCCTGGTCTTGCCCTAAGTTAGCCCCACCTATATCCCTTAGCGGTTCTGAGGATGGTCCTAACTTGGGATCGGCTTCAAATTTTTCAATTGTCATCTCTTCATACTTACATTCTGATGAATTTGTATTGTAGTCGGGCTTTTGTTCCATCATGACTTTATTTGGCTCTTGCCCCAATATGGTTTCATCAAGCTCTTGCCTAGTGTAACCAATGACCGATCTCGGGTCCTTTCTTTTTTCTCTCATAACGTGAAATCATTTCGAGCATTGAGTCAAAAGGGAAAGGGAAAATGCTTTTACTGAAGTACACTTTATACTCCGGGGGCGCATTATCTATGACCATACTGATCTTAGAGGCTTCAAAAAGTGTGCAATCAATGACGTTTGATGCAACCTCTCTAAATCTTTGGACAAAGTCTATGAACAACTCGTCATGATTGTGTATGGTGGAGACCAATTCTCCGAGGATCATTGGTCTCTCTTTGGTCCCGCGATATAGCTTAACAAAACGTTGAAACAACTCATCGGGAGTTTGATTTTGGTATTTTGAGACCACTCTCGAACCCATGTTAAAGCTTGTCTGAGTAGGGTCTACTGAAACATGGCCTTCAGACAACGCAGTTTCTCTTCAAGTTCAGGAATAGTTAACAAGTAAGTAGCGATGTGATTTTCAGGATCACCTTTCCTATTAAACTTGTTTTCGAGCTGAGGGATTTCGAAACCCAGAGGAAGAAGTTCAACATCCCCAAGAACATCCTTGAGGTAAGATCTTGGAGGAAGTATATTTGGAATGTCGATCTTAGCCATGGTTTCTTTAAATGTGGTTAGTTAGCCTTTAAGCAAGGCGAGCTCAACTGACTCAAGGGTTTTGACCTTGGAAGTATGCTAGTTCCTCATAACTAATGGCATAATTTGTAGTGCAGGAGATGCATTTGATATGGGTTGCATCGAACTAGGGGCAGGTTGAACCTACGAGATGGCTAGATCCGGATCGAGAGATGGTGCGGACATAGGGGCCTGAATCGGGGGATAATACGGGTCGGTCTGAGAAGCGACCTGGACTGGAGGAGTCGGGGATTGGAAAGCCGATGTCGGTGCATGACAATGGAGAACGGGGGCTTGGTGCACAAAATATCCAAGGTAAAGATGACTGGAAGCCGGAGGTGCGGCCGGAGGGTATGGAGCTGATAGATATGGCTGACTTGGGGGATACTGAGTTAGAACAAGGGCTCAATAGGCCATTTGCGACTGATGATGTGGGACCAAGGCGGCGTGAAGAAGCTGCACCTGTGGGTGACTATATAATGACCTGAGGAGGGTCAGATCTGAACTAACCATGGGATGGACGATCCAGTGGTCGAGCCTATTCTCTGAAAGGTGGAGGATGAGAACATTGGTGGTGCCGGCTTGCCAACGGAGTGGAACTCACATGACTTTGTTTTTTAGGGGCTAGAGAGGTCCATTGACTCTGACCTAACCGACGACTCGATGCCCTCGGTGGGGCATGTGGCTCAACAAGACCAGCATGCCTCAAGAAAGCCTTAACTTTGAGTAAGTTCTTAAGACACTCGATTGAAAGTGACTCGTAGTCCCTAGAATTGGACAAGGGTGAACCTTGAGGAATAGAGGCATAGCTTGATGAACTCTTGGAAATAAGTGAAGATGTTTTACTCTTGGAAATAAGTGAAGATGTTTTACTCTCTAGTTTTCCTTGGTGATTAGCTTTGCTTGGGCCCTGACTTAATCTTTGATAGTGCTCTAAGTTTAATAGGTTAGCCTGCTTGAGGAATTCATCATCTGGGTTACTATGGACCTTACTGAGCTGGTGGCCCCTAGTTGGGCAACATCAACTCTAGAGTTAGACAGAGATGGGTGGTGTGCCCCTAGTTGGGCAGTGTCACCGTTAAACTTGGACATTTGTGGGAGGTGGGCTCCTGATTGGTCAGCATCTTCCCTAGACCTCGACTTAGAAGATGAAGGTGGGTTCAACCCTAGTTCATTAGACCCGGTTCGAATGCTCAGACTGTTTTGAGTAGCTTGAGCCATGCAAACTTGCTAGACCATATGGCTTGGCTAGACTACATATGGGTTAGCTAGGGTTAGCCTTAGGTGTGGGATTATAGACCTACTGAAACCCGACATCGACTGACCTGAGACATGGTAGACTCAGGGAACTAAGCCATAAGGTCATGTAGGTCTAGTCATCCAAAGGGGTCTAGATTATGCAGTAGACTTAATAACTGAGTCACCATGAACTACGGACATAACTACAAGACTATACACAAAAATCTCTTCTTCTTTTCTTCTTTTTTTTGAATTTTATATCCCCCCCCACCCCTGATTAGATAAGTATGATCTACAGAAGATAAAAGATGATCTAAAGATGATAAGCATGAATGAAAGAAGATCTAAAAACGATGATATCAAGATGAATTTAAAGATGTTCTAAAAAAACGAGGATGATAAAGATTGATCTAATAGATGTGTTCTAAGAGATCTAAAAGAGGAATATAAAAGAAGATCTAAAGATAAAGATGATCTAAAAAAGATAATAAAGATCGATCTAAAAAATGAATCTAAAATAACATGATATAAAAAAAATGATCTTCGATATCTAAAAGATAAGCAAGATTGAGAGAAAAAATATCTTAATTTTTTGTGAACAGAGAAAAAATAAAATCTAAAAAGAAAAGACAGATCCAATAAAAGGAAGATACCTTAATTTTTTTCTTTTTATTCTTTTTTATTTTTTAGTTTTTCTAGAAAAATAAGTATGAGAAAGAAAAAGAAGCTTTTTTTAACTCTAAAATATGGATATGATGATGAAATACCCCAGGGTGGGCGCCAAACTATTTACGCTCCGATCTGAGCCGACCTCTGAGATGAGATCTGCTCAAATATTAGCAAAACTAAGTTATTTATTAAAAATATAGAGAAAGTGGGATCGCTTAAATTATGGGCTCAGAAAATTTCAGATCTATACAGATCCTGCCTTTTTCCAAGTTCACTAGCAGCGCCTGCTCCAAATCCGTATTTTGACCTAAAAAATGCTTTTAAATTTAATTAGATCTAATACTAAATTAATTTTCAGAAAAAAATAAAATAAAACATTGAATTAAATGAATAAAACCAAACTAAATTAAATAAAGAAAGAGATACTTACCTCTAGGGCCCCAAAACTCGGAATTTCGGGCTTGGATCATGCCGCTCTTCTGATTTGTGCCACCATCTCCTTTTTTAGATGCATTATTCTTGCTAGAATTGGAGATCTAAGGTTATTTGACCTAGATATAGGGTTTCTAAGGCAGGGGGAAAAACTAAGAATTTTAGGTAGGATCTACCTATGCTTTTTTTGGGATTGAAAGAAAATTCCCTTAGTTTTTCTAAGGGTTTTGGTATCTCCTAATGTTGAATATGAATTATAGGATTTTTTTCAATTTTTGAGGATTTTTTGGGATTTGTTCTAATTTTTTTGGAATTTTCCAAGGGTTTTCCTATTTTTTATTATTGTTTTGGCTATTTTTCCAATTTTAAGAATTTCTAAGGGATATCTTCCACTCTTTTCTTTTGGTCTTTTTTGGGTTATGGATAGGGTATTTATAATATTCAATTGGTGATTTTTCTTGATTTTTTTGAATTTTTTTAGATTTATCTTGAAGTTTTGGCCTTATTTAATTAAAGAAAATATGTGTACTGCATCATCAGGCTGCGTCTGGGCCTGCCGGGCCGCGTCATAGCCCTCCCTGAGGCCCGACACTTAAATCTCACATGGACCAAATTATTATTTGTTGGATCTTTTTATCTGCATGCCCAATTTAGGCTATTCTTAGACTGTTGGAAAGCTCTCAGGGTTTACATAAATTTGGGATAGGCTTTGGGCAGGTTTGGGTCAAATATATTGGGTCTAGGAATCCCATGATCTACTAAAGTTTGTGTGGTCATTTAGACTCAGAATCCAGGTTTTTTAGGAGTTCCCTTAGCCAGAATTTTAAAAAGGTGTCTACACATGGAAAGTCTAAAACTTAGTGTGAGACCTGGTTTGGATCCAAAATAGGGTTTTGAGCATCTGCCCTAGTTTAAAGAGCGAGCTCTATATAAACCCCACCTTATGTAACTCTTAAAAAGGGTTGAAAAGGCTTGAAAGGTTAAAGAAAGGCTTAGAAAAAGGGATTGAAGGTGTCTTTTGCTTTGAGCATTATTGAAACTCTACTACTTTGAAGAGAGGACAGAAAAACATTTTGCAGAAAGAGTTGTACCATTTGCCTCTAACCCTAGGTTAACTATCTCTATTTAGTTTAACCTAATCCCTAGCCCATATTGGTTAAGTCTTTACGCTTAACTAAGGTTTTCCTAAACCCTAACCCAACCATACTACCTTAACCACCATTCTATCCTACTACATAACGTACCCTCAAGCCTACAACATACCTCACACCTAAACCCTACTCCATACCACACATACTCCCCTAATCCATACTACACCCTACTCCCAAGTATATAGTTTACCTACTTCACAGCAAACCCTTTTAGTCTAGGTCAATCCTCTTAAGGAGGCAATTCCCGTTCGGTTCCTGGGAGGGCTTGACCTGACGGACCCCATGCATAATTCGTCTGAGGTGCTTTGACTACTCATCAAGTACCCTTCGTCTGTTGTCTACCCACCCCTTAGGGGACGTGGTGCTGGAATTCCGTCATATTCCAGTTGACCCTCTCACTAGCTATTAGCTTAACCCACTTTTGAGCCTAGCTAACCCACTATACTCCTTTAGGTGTGACCCGCTTTGAGCCCACTTGAACCCATTCGAGCCAAACACTGAACCCTCTCGAGCCAAACCTAGACCTACTTGAGCCAACTCACACCTACTGGAACCTACCCCTGAACCAAACCCAAACCTATCTAAACCAAGCCTAACCAAGCTGAGTCAAGCCGAGGAGCACCTAGGACACGTCAAACAATCGTAAGCGTGCGACTCGAGAGGAAATCGAGGTGGAAGAAGGTGCATGGGAGTGGAACCAAGCCAAGTCCGAGAGCAACCAAGTAGTTGTATACAACACACCATGCCGAGATCTAAGAGGGTGAGATGCCCAAACGTCTCCCGCCCCAAATTTTAAAGCAAGTAATACCTCACCCTAAATTTGTTGGTTCACATCGAACTACATAGTGGTCGGGTTGGGATTTTCGTCGCTCGAGTCTCAGAGGGACCTAGCTCGATAACCCTCTCTCAAACAACCGCGGGCCCACGCGCATGTGCACGAGGTGCGGATAGGAACCAACCATGAGAAAATTTTAGATGACAAGAAGGGGCTTGAGCACCTACCGCACTGGGTGGGTTCGTGAGATGCGTCTGGGACTTAGGCCCACTTAGATCATTTTGAAAGCCCTACGGCAATCCTTGCAGCGCCGTTTGAATTTGGCTCCCTCACTTCACTGCACAACACTTAGATCTGCACACTAACATTGGTTTTCCAAAGTACAACTCTTGAGATCTCCTCCTATTGGTAATTATAAGGTAGATTGGGGGGTCTAGTCTAAAGGTTAAAGAGGTTGAGAGCATAGAGAAAAGGTGAGAGAAAGAGGAGAGAGAATGGACCAAGTACCTAGGCTCAAGTCAACAGCTAAGTGCACCCATGGTCATCCCTTGAAGGCTCCTTGGAGGGCTTGAACCTTGGGATGAAGGGTTAGGGTCTAGGCTTGGGTGTAGGTGAACCTAAGTGGGTTGGGGTGGCTAGGGTGTATGGTGTAGGTAACTAGAGAGTATGGTGTATGGTTAGCTTGGGTAACTAAGGGGTATGAGGTAGGGAGTACAGTCTAAGGTGGTCTAGAGTGTATGGACTACAACTAGTTTAAGGAGTAAGGAATAGAGAGTATGGTCTAAGGTAGTTCAAAGAGTAAGAAGTATGGCTTGGTGTAGGGTGATCTAGGGAGTAAGGAGTAGGATGTTTGGAAGTTTGGGGTTTGGGAGTTGAAAATTCCAAGGGTATTCTCTCTCTTGCATAATGTTTACCTCTCCTCTCTCTTGAGTTTGGAAGCAAGCATAAGCTTGAAGGGCGATAACTCGAATTTGATTAATTTATCAAAACCTCCAAAACTAGGTTACAAAAATGACTCAATCACTTATATAGGGCACCATCAAAATATGGGTGGATGCCCAAAACTTAGCAAAATTACTTAAAAATAGACATTTAATGAATAAAAAAATAAAATCCCATTTTTGGCAAAAATTGTCATTTTGCCCCTAAACACTTTTTGGGAAATGACAACCATTCCTCTTGGAGGGGCCTCATGTCATTGCTATGTCTCGGGAGCATTTTTGGACCTTTTCGATGACAATTTGGACGATCAAACACCGTAGAACTGCTGCTCGTATCATCACGATTGTTTTTATACCCACTATTGAGCTTGAATCGGAGTTTCGAGGTCAATCCCAAAATCCGGCCAAACTTATGAACTTTTGAATTTTCAAGCATCGACGTAGGACGATCCTTCATATCTTGAGTCTTCTTTTTTATCACAAATCGAAGGGAACTCCGTTACGATCATTTTGCAACAAAAATCATCCGATTTGGTCACCGTTTAAGCACTTTCCAAATTAGGGAGGTCGCCAAAAAATGGGATTCCAACAACCGAAAAACTTACCTTCTTTAAACTTGAAATTGGGTCCTTTCGGTCTCCGATCATACAATAATTCTACCCCAAAATGTGGCCCTCTGTAATACGGTAGTAACGGGCCCATATTTGCGACGATCCGGTGTCGGGGCTTTAAGATATGGCCTCTAGAATAATAGGATGTCTCTCCTTAAAAGTCTGCAATACATGAGTTTCAAAACCCAATTTCTCTCTATAAATTCTCCCATTCAGGTATCGTCACAAGTAGTGCCATAGATCAAAACGAGTGGCTCGACGAGCTCTTGAACATACCAAAATTTAATAGAAATTGGCCTTAAAATGAGAAAGTTGTGGTCATCATAAGATGATCCCAAAATTGAATGTCATAGTTTCTATAAATGGAAACTAGTTCATTGAGGCTATACAAGAATAGTGTAAAACCCATCCATTTATGGTAAGTTAGGCCCAGAATGATCCTGGAAGGTCCAAATTAGCCGAAAATTGGTATCTCGAGGGTTTTTGGACGATACTGATATAATGGCAGTGATCAGACGACTGTAAGAGGCCTCGGTAAAAGGGATCTAGTTATGAGGTGCATTTTTAGTATGAAAGGAACTGGAATTGCGAACCAAGTTTCATCCTGATTGACTTTAAACTTTTCGGATATCGATAAAACTTAATGTGTGTTCTTAGGACATCCAATGATATCCCCTCATGCATTTTGAGGCCGATCTTATACTTTTTCGAGTTTACAAAAAAATAGGTTTATTTCTACAGTGCTTTCGTGGTCCACATGTGTTTTTTTGTACCCGCGGGACTACGTTGCGATGGCTCCTTCTTTATTCACACCAGGGATACCAGTGTATCAAAAATACCCTACAATACACAATACACCTTATCCACACATATCGCATAGGTACACACAGTAGCCCACATGCACACACACATGACCACAAGGGGCACAATGCACGAGGGCCGAGCTGACAGGGTCCAAGTGAAGCAATTCAAGGAGGAAAGACTCAGCAGGAATCCAACAACATCCAAAGAGAAAATGTTAGATATCAACTAGGGACAAGGAAAATCTAAAGATATCCAAGATTAGAACTTCTCTGCCACCTGGACGAAGGAAGCATGATCTAGTTCTCATCTATGAAAAGGACGAAGTGCTAAGAAGGAAAAATCACTACTGACCCTTCTTCTTCTCCTCCTTTTCTTCATCTTATTCAAAAGTGAAAAAAAAAAAAAAAGACAAAAATAATTTCAGCCTAGTGTTGGGTGCATTTTAGTCACTTACAAGACTGAATACACTCTAACGAATGCTTGATGAAGATTGAGGTGATTATGATGCACGTCGGATAAAATATCTTAATGATGAATGATGCTTGGTAATCTTAAAACCCAGAAATGTGCCCTGGGTTGAGTACGCTTTTAGTCCTCATATGAGGGTAAGTGTATTCTAACCAACACTTGATAAAAATTTCAATTTAGAAAGTGTTGAACCGACGCTTGATAAAGGGAGTAATGTGAGCGCATATTTTAAACTGACTTTGGATAAGCGTTAGTTTTATAACAAATGTTGGATACATTGTCTTCGCAGACATTGGATGAAAGATGGATGAGTTGAACAAGCTTAGCCTTTGAAGATATATTTTGGATGATAAAAATGTTTCTTAGTCTTCATATAAGAATAAGTGTGTTCTAACGAACACTTAATAGATTGAAGATGACAAATATATAACAAAGTCGGTAACACACACTGGATAACTGTCTCAACAGATAGTCGATAAGATATGAGTACTGTTCTTGATAACAAATGCTCAAATATGCCCCATGATATGAAGATAGGATATGAAAGATATGATATGCTTAGGATTCGTGATATGAAAGCCTCAATATGCCTTTGGAATCTTGACTTGTCTTGATGTTTAGCCGATAAAGATATGATACCAATAGTTTATCGGTTAAGTATGTTAAAATTTAACTTACAGTCGATGATAGAGGATATGAAAGTCATCTTATTATGAGACAGGTTCTAGGATACATATACTCCTACGGCCTCAATATGCCTATCCATGTGATATGTGGAGAAACCTGACGTGGTTTGACATACATATTTTCCTGAATCCATCGTCACTTACATATGTGCATCATAACTTACAGTCTATGACAAGAGATCAAGACATTTCAATTTGAGATGAAACTCTGGGATATATATACTCACGTGGCACACGGATGCCTCTCCACTGAGTATTGAAGGAGTTTTGAGTGAGATGTGATATGATTATTTTAACTCGTCAGTTAAGAATATGAGTTGTTAACAGACGGATGATAAGGGAAACCTCGTTATATATTGATATAATGAGGAAAATCCTTGAAGATATACATGTTGAGGCCTTATATGCCTTCAAGTCTAAGAGTGATATAACTTGGGCAATATTTGGACTTGGCTTAACCCATGTCCACATCCATTGTCAGTTAAGATATGCCTTGACTGACACCCCAGAACTTCATGCTTTGGAATTGTGCCAAGACTCTCAGGGTTTATCTTCGAAGCATCATAGCCCTCAACCCTGAAGTTTCGTATCGTCTGGAGGTGAATTCATTCATCATCCGCATAGCCCAACAGTGAAAGTCCTAAAAGCTTCATACTCCGTGCGTTACAGTAATGACAACACCCGATCACTAAAATAGAGATTTCTCCCTCAATATGAGGAATTTTCTTATGGGGCCAGAACCGTTGGATTCATCACTCGATGCTTTATCCCCCTTAAAAGGTGTAGCATTGATTGATTTATATAATAGAAGTGGCGGCATCCGCAATTTATTGATATTGCTGACGTAATTTCTAACAGAAACACCATACTTTGAAAGGACCATATCTCTCTCGTCTGAAGTCCATTTGAAGTGAGACTTGGACCATTGTGTTCGTCTATGAGTCCTCTCTCAGTTTGCCAAATTTCATGAATCAAAAGACTAGGCATCTGAAAGTGGTTGAGAAAATATTGCAGCATGTCACAACTGCGCTTTAGAACTGAACTATCAGGTGGTGGAGGACAAGGATAACAGAGTCCCTGATTTTGGTCGTATGAATATTTTGATGAATCTGGAGCCTATGAATTCAAACTTGAATGACATAAGGATGAGCATTTATTAAAATAAGTGGTTATCATTAAGAGAAGAGTGTGTGCATATGAATATATTCAAATCATATTATTGTCATTTGGAAACAATGAGATAAGGATGCCTGATCTACAGTTCTATGATGTTAAAGAGAAGCTAAGTTTGAGATGGAGATGAATGGTGCATATTAAAGATATAGTAGATGCATGGTTATTAGTAAAAGATTATGGCTTACCGGTACGAGAAAAAGGACAAAAATCCATCCCATCTCTCGATGGGAGAAGGGTTCGCATTCTTTTCAAGATAGACGCTTCTGATTCGCATCTAAGGGGAAGTTAGCATATTACGAGGAGTGGACTTGATCAAGTTTTCTTCCGTGAGAACTGAGAAAGTGATTGACATATACAAAGCAAAGAAGAGACAATCCCATAAATGGTTGTATATTATATATATATATATATATATATATATATATATATATATAAAGAGAGGCTTATATATATATAGAGAGAGAGAGAGAGAAGATTGTTTCTCGTGATCCACTTGAAGCTCATTCTTGAAGGAAGACCAGACTTGAGGATTAATATCCCTACGTGCAATCACAAGTATATGGGCCAATATGCCTTTTGATATTATTCCCTCTTTTGATATGTCCGTATATTTTCTTCCTTAGAAATAAATGTATAAGTTTCAAGGTCAGAATCAAGGGGTTCGACCTATTTTCATTTTCTTTGGCTGAAGTAAATTGTAATAGATGATTAACCCTCTAGATTTGTTCCATTCACAGTATATGATATAAAAAAACATGTGTTTCTATGATATCGAATGCATGGGCGAATTTGGCCTTAAGTATGATGTTCTCGGGTCACTTGTTTGGAGTCTAATATTTGTTTAAACTTCCTAATCAATTTAAGCATCGCATTTTCATCAGTTCATCTAGCTAAAAATCCGAAAAGAACCCCAAGCGTTAGAAAAAAGGCTACCAGACTAAACACCCGAACGGACACTGAGGGAAATAAAAAAAGAAGAGACAAAAAAAAGTATTCTCTCTCTTTTCATCTGTCCTCCAATATCTCTATGTTTACGCTCCAATCTGCATCTACCTCTGGGATGAGATCAGCTCAAATATTAGCAAAACTGAGTTATTTTTTAAAAAGGTAGAGAATGTTGGGTTGCTTGAATTATGGGCTCAGAAAAATCCCAGATTTATACAAATCCGATCTTTTTTCTAGTCCACTAGCAACGTCAGTTCCAAATCCATATTTTGACCTAAAAAACGTATTTAAATTTAATTTAATTTAATAATAAATTAATTTCCAGAAAAAATAAAGTAAAACAGAGAATTAAAGGAATAAAACCAAACTAAATTAAATAAAGAAAGAGATACTTACATCTAGGGACCCGAAACCCGGAGTTTCGAGCTTGGGTCAGGCTGTTCTTATGATTTGTGCTACTATCTCTTTTTTATGATACCTTATGCTTGTTGGAATTGGTAGATCTAAAGTTATTTGATTTAGATTTAGGGTTCCTAAGGCAGGGAAAAAAGCTAAGAATTTTAGGTAGGGTCTACCTAGGCTTTTCTTAAGATTGGAGGAGAATTTCTTTAGTTTTCAAAGGGTTTTGCGATTTCTAAGGTTGAATATGAATTTTAAGATTTTTTGTAATTTTTTGAGATTTTTTTGGGATTTTTTCTAATTTCTTAGGAATTTTCTAAGGGTTTTTCTTGTTTTTGGGCTATTTTGAATCTACTATTCTAATTTCAGGAATTTCTAGAGGATTTCTTCCTCTCTTTTCTTTTGGTCACTTTTTGGGTTATGGAGGGAGTATTTATAAGACTTATTTTTTTTTATTTTTTGGAATATTTTCAGAATATTTTGAATTTATCTTGTAGTTTTGGCTTTATCTAATTAACAAAAAACATATTTACTACATCATCAGGCCATGTCTAGGCCTGCCGAGCCGCATCACAGCATGTCCTAAGGCCTGGCACTTGGGTCTCACCGGGATCAAATTGTTATTTGTTGGATATTTTTAACCGTAGGTCGGATTTTGGTGATCTTAGACTATTAGAAAGCTCTCGGGATCTACTTAGGATAGGTTTTCGGCAACTTTGGATCAAATATATTGGGATCAATCTTTTAAATGACCAGCACCCTCTAGGTAGGCGATACGCCGATAGATGTTTTTGATCTGTAATATATCAAATTGGCACTGCTATCTTTGAGTCAGTGCGGTTGAGAGGTCTCCTTTGATTTTAATTCATTGGGTACACAGGTTCAGGATTATTGGTTTGGGAGCCTATGGGTTGGTCTCTATTTATCTAAGGGTTTGCAAGCATGGGAATCAATGATTTAGTGGCGGCGGACGCATCATATCAAAGCCTCCATGAAACTCCTTCATTTTTTAAACATTTTAGAAGGTTTCGAAGATAGATTGAATTTTGAAACAAAAACAGAGTTTCGGGCTACGTTTTAACCAAAGAAATTAAGATTTTTGAAAACTCACGAAACACAAAGGGGAAATTTTGAAAATAAAGTTTTGGTAAGAAGTTTAGGCTCATGCTACCATGAAGATCTCTCTTCTTCTTCTTCTTTTTTTTATTTTCTTCTTTTCTTCTTTTTTTTTTTCCCAACATAAGCTTGTCGAGCCTTTACTCGGGACTTTCAGGGAGAGGAATCACCAAGTACTTCCTCATCTTCTAATCTTAGCTCTCATGTCACAATTTAAGGTAGAATTTTTCTTGTTTTCCGAGCAAACCTGTATCTTGAATAATATGGGATGCTACCCCAGAGTACTCAGAATATCCTTGGACTTCCAATTTTGTTCTTCCACTGCCACTCATTTGAAGTTCAGATAGTCGAGGCTCTTCAAGTTTACTTTGACTGTTGTCTTCAATTTACTTTACTTTTTGACACCATTCTAAAGATAGAAAGATAGAAAAGTTCTATTTTTCTATCCGCCCGAGGTCCCTTTCAGGTGTCCAGCTCGATGGCATTTTTTCCAATGCTCAGGTTTCTTTTGGGATTTTTGGCTTTTTCTTTTTCCTACCCCTAGGGTCCCTTTTGGGTGTTTGTCTTAGAAAATTACTAGAGGCCCGATCATCAGTCTTGGTTATACTTAGATTTTCCTTGCCCCTAGTTGGTATTCGATACTTCTTTGGCAGCTGTTGTTGAATTCTTATAGAGTCTTTCCTCCTTGGATTGCTTTACTAGAGCCTTGATCTTCAAATTCAGAGTCACTCTCAACTTCCTAGTCCTTCAATCTCTTGTTTGGTTGGCGAAGTTCTTTTAATTTCTTTTCTTTTCTTTTCTTTTCTTTTTTTTGCTTTGTTTTTCTTTACTTCATTGATTCCATGGAGTAGTATGCTTAAGTAGAGCATGGATGCCCCACTTGGTTTATTTAAGAGGGAGGAGTAAGTAATCACCCAACGCCTTTTCGGTAATCTTTTTCAGTTGCAACTTCATGTTGCTTTTGGGGAGTACATCGCCTCAAGGCATGTTGGGGGTCGTCAGATAAGGCGTGGGCCTCATCGATTGCTCTTGTTTTATTTTCATCATCAAGTGATGGTACCCTTATCAAGTGGTTTGGTGGGGCTACCCTGTAAGATCTTCTTCTTGAGATTCTTTCCCTTGAGGAAATAATATGATTTGATCTTTAATGTCTGGTTCTTCATCCCATATAGGTAGGCTACTCAAAAAATCCTGTGACAGTGGCACATGTGGTCCCCTTAGAACTTCCAAGGGTTTGATTTCTTATAACTCTTACATAGGTGTTGGATCTTCATGAATGATCAAATTTGGATCACTCACTTCTTCGGTGTTGATTGCTAGATCAATCTTAGAGACTGTTGTAATTGAATGCTCTAGGCTCAGCTCTTCATCCTAAGTAGGTGGGTGGACTTTTTGTGGGCTCCTATCTTCAATTGGAATCGAGATTTTGCTTGAATAGCTCACATTTTCTTGAGTTTCCAAACTCTTGCTACAATTACTCTCCTCATTTGGAATTTGAGAATCCATAGCCTCAGGATTTGGGTCATCTTCCTTTGCCCTGTTATTTAGGATAGGGGTGTCTTGAATCTTCTACAAGTTTTTCTTCCACTTCAATTGGAACTTCTTGTGGGGTAGTTTTATCTTCCAGTCTTTCTGAAATCATGGACCCTAGGCTAAGGCAATATTTGGCGTTTTGTTTATGAAATTCCCTAGTCATAAGGTTTTTAATGAGTTCATGCTCATCTAGAATTTTTTTCATGGGGTGGATAACTTGATCCCTTCGTGGCTTCGTATTATCAAATTTTACTGAGATAGATAGAATTACTTCCTCCTTTTGTAGGTTGGACTTCCCTAATTCTATAGGAGTTCCCCATGGAATAAGCCCAAAGTTAAGACAATTCTCATCATTTGGTTTCTGAATTTCCTTAGTAACATAAGCCACTCTACTATTTCAATGTTCATTTTCAGGGCAGTTTCTTCCTATGCCCCAAGGCCATATTGGATGATTTTCTGGCTTGAACAGTGATTTTGACTCGTCGGTCCTTATTAGGTTAATATCGGCTAGAGCTTCTTCATCTTCACTCGTATCATCTGACATCGCCTAGGCTTTCCATAAGTTAGCCCCACATATGTCCTTAAATGATTCTGATGATGGTTCTAACTCAGGATCGGCTTCACATTCTTCAGTTGTCATCTTTCTACGATCACATTCAGATGAATCTTCACTGTACTTAGGAACTTGTTCCATCATGACTTCATCTTGCACTTGTCCCAATATGGTTTCAATGGGCTTTTCCCCAATGTGATGGTGACCGATCTCGGCCCCTTTCCTTTGCTTTCTCATAACGTGAAACCTTTTTGAGCATTGAGTCAAAAGAGAAATGCTGAATGCTTTTACTGAAGTAAAGTTTAAACTTTGAGGACGCGTTCTCTATGGCCATACTGATCTTAGAGGCTTCAGAAAGTGTGCAATCAATGACTTTGGATGCAGCTTCTCTAAATCTTTGGACAAAATATGTAAACAACTTGCCAGGATTGTGTCTGGTGGAGACCAATGCTCCGATAGTCATTGGTCTCTCTTTGGTCCCGCGATATTGCTCAACAAAGCGTTGAAACAACTCATTTCGGAAGTTTGATTCGGGTATTTTGAGACCATCTATCGAAACCATGTTAAAGCTTGTCCGAAGAGAGGGTGCAGAAACATGGCCTTGAGACGGTGTGGTTTCTCTTCAAGTGTAGGAACATTCAATAGGTAAGCAGTGATTTGATTTTCAGGATCATGTTTCCCGTTGAACTTGTTTTCAAATTGAGGGAATTTGCAATCCTGAAAAAGGGGGACGTCCTTAACTTAAGATCGTGGAGGGAGTATATTTGGAACTCTGATCTTAGCCAAAGTCTCTTTAAATGTGGATAATTCGTCTTTCAATTGGGCGAGTTCAATTGACTCAAGGGTTTTAAACACAGTGGTATGTTTGTTCCTTAGAACTGATGACAATAATTTGTGGTGCAGGAGATACAACTGATGTGGGCTGCACCAAACTAGACATAGGATGGACCTGTGGGGTGGCTGGGTCCAAATAGAGAGGTGGTGCATACAGAGGCGAAGAGGCCTTAGTCGGAGCAGTTGGAGCCTGGTATGGAATAGGCATAGACAATGGTGCCTGAGCCGAGGGATAATAATGATAGGTCTGAGAAGCAACTTGGACTGGAGGAGTCGGGGGCTGGAAAGCCAGTGCTAGTGCATGATAATGGACAATGGGGATCTGGTGCACATGATATTCTGGATAAGGATGACTGGAGGCTGGAGGTGCGGTCGGAGGGTATGGAGTTGACTGGTTGGCTGACTCGAGTGATACTGACTTAATCTTAGGCAGTATTCTAAGTCTAACAGGTTAGCCTGCTTGATAAGCTCATCATCTGGGTTGCTGTGGACTTTACTAAGTTGGTGACCCCTAAAATGCGTCTTTTGAGGAAGTGGGAAGTGTGCCCCTAATTGGGCAACATCAACTTTAAGTTTTGACATAGATGGGTGGTGTGCCCCTAGTTGGGCAGCGTTACCCTTTGACTTGGACATTTTGTGTTGTGCGCCTCTGATTGGGCAGCATCTTCCCTAAACTTAGACTTAGAAGATGAAGGTGGGGTTCAACCTTGGTTCTTTAGTCTCGACTCAAATGCCCTAACTGTTTTGAGTAACTCGAGCCATGTAGACTTGTTGTACTAAAGAAGGACCAGCTAATGAATGTGGGATTATGAACCCATTGAAACTTGATATCGACTGACTTGAGACAAGGTAGACCCAGCGAATTGAGCCATAAGGTCCTATAAATCTAGTCATCCAAAGGGGTCTAGACTACGCAATAGAGTTAATAACTGAGTCACCATAGACAATAGACATAACTACAATACTATGCTCTTCTTCTTCTTCTTCTTCTTTTTGAATTTTATCCCCCCCTTTATTTTTAATCTATCTAAGAAAGATGTCTTTTAAAAAAGGGTGCAATTTGTATAGCCGAGGCTCTAAACAATCAAATTAGAGCCCACCTTCAAATAGTGTCGAGAAATGTGGTTTTAATACTGGAAAATTTTGACTAGCCTTAAAATATATTTTTATCTTTAATTATAATATTTAAAACTTCAAAACTAGTGTAGATCAAGTAGATCTATGAAAACTTGAATAACTTAACGTCTAAAAATGCGTTACAAGATGCACTATTTTTAAACTTGAAATCCATTTTTTTCTCAAGTCCATGCATCTTGATGTCGAGATGATCAATTTGAGGATATTTGAGCATCAAAACAACCTCTTCTAGTGAAAGTTTTGAGGTTATTTGATTATTTAGAGCCTATGCTCTATAACAACTTTTCCCTTCAAAAAATGAGCTAAAGATGCTTCTAAAAGAAAAATATCTTGTTTTTTTCTAAAAAACAAGATAAAGTCAAGAAAATTCCAAGTTATGCAGATAAGGCTTAAAAGCAAAAAGAAAAGATAAAAAAAGATGTGATCTATTTCTAATCTAAACAGATCAATCTATCTTTTTTTTCCTTTTTTTTTTTCAATTATTTTATCAAAAGATATAAAAAAATTTATTTTTTAGGAAAGAAATAAAGATTTTTTCTAAAAGAAGTATTCTAAAACGATAAAGGTGTACTTAAAAAAGATAAAGATGTTCTAAAGAAGATAAAAAAATGACATAAAGATGATAATAATGAATGAACGAATATCTAATAAAGATGATACATATGGTATCAAGATGAATCTAAAGATATTCTAAAAAAACAAAGAAGATCAAGGTGATCAAGATGATCAAAAAGATAGATCTAAATGATGATGTCAAAAATGAATAGAAAAGAAAAGATAAAGTTAAAGATCATCTAGATTGATCCCAAAGAAAGATGATCTAAAAAGGATGATAAATATTGATCTAAAAGATGATAAAGATTGATCTAAAAAATGATTAAGATTCATCTAAAAGGTTCCAAAAGATCATAAAGATTGAGAGAGAAAAAAAAGATCCTAAATTTTTTATGGAGAGAGAAAAGATAAGAACAAAAAGAAAAGATAGAATTTAATAAAAGAAAATCTATTCAAATCTATCTTGTTTTTATTTTTTATTCTTTTTTTATTTTTTATTTTTTATGGAAAAATAAATACGAGAAGAAAAAGACAAGGTTTTTTTTTTAAATCTAAAATACAGATCTGAAAATCAAGGGCCTCACGATGGACGCCAAATTGTTTACACTTCGATCTGCGTTGACATCAGTTTTGAGATCTAGTCAAATATTAGTAAAACTGTGTTATTTCTTAAAAGGTAGAGAAAGTGAGTCGCTTGAATTATGGGATAAGAAAAATCTCAGATTTATATAGATCTAGTCTTTTTCCGAATCCATTAGCAGCGCTAGCTCCAAATCCGTATTTTGACCTAAAAAACGCTTCTAAATTTAATTAAATCTAATAATTAATTAATTTTCAGAAAAAAAATAAAATAAAACAGAGAATTAAATGAACAAATTAAACTAAATTAAACAACAAAATAGATACTAACCTCTAAAGACCCAAAACCCGTAGTTTCGGGCTTGGATCAGACCGTTCTTCTGATGTGTGCCACCATCTCCTTTTTTGGATGCTTTATGGTTGCTCGAATTGGTAGATCTAAGGTTAATTGACATAGATCTAGGGTTCCCAAGGCAAGCATAAAAGTTGAGAATTTTAAGTAGGGTCTACCTAGGCTTTTTTTGGGATTGGAGGAAAATTCTTTTTGTTTTCTAAGGGTTTTATTGTGATTAGAGGAGAAATTCCCTAGTTTTCTAAGGGTTTTGGAATCTCCTAAGGTCGAATATGAATTCTAAGATTTTTTTAACTTTTTTGGGATTTTTTCTAATTTTTTAGGAATGTTTTAGGGATTTTCCTATTTTTGAGCTATTTTTAGGCTATTTTTCCAATTTCAAAAACTTCTAAGGGATTTCTTCCTCTCTTTTCTTTTGGTATCTTTTTTAAGTTATAGATATGGTATTTATAGGATTCAATTGGTGATTTTTATTGATATTTTTAGAATGTTTTTAGAATTTTTTGGATTTATCTTGAAATTTTGGCCTTGTCTAATTAAAGAAAACTCATTTACTATGTCATCAGGTTGCATCTCGGCCTGTCAGGCCATGCCATGGCCCCCCCCGAGGCCCGGCACTTGGGTCTCACATGGACTAAATTGTCATTTATTGGATCATTTTACTATAGGTCTGATTTAGGTGAATCTTGGACCGTTGGAAAGCTCTCGGGGTCTACTTCAACTTGGGATAGGTTTTGGGCAGGTTTGGGTCAAATTATTGGGTCTAGGTTGCCTATGGTCTATTAAGGTTTGTGTGGTCCTTTGGACTCAAAATCGAGGTTTTTTAAAAGTTTACTTTGCTAGAATTTCGAGAGGGTATATACACTCTATAACATCTTCTCAACTTCTCTTCTCAAGTAAGAACGGTGTTAAAAGCGAAAGAAATTTGAAGGCATTAAATGAGGTAAATTTAAAGGGCCTCGATTATCTAAACTTCAAAAGGGTTAGTAATGAAATTGGAAGCCTCAGAAGATTCTAGGCTCTCAGGCGCAACATCCCATATGATCCAAGGCATTGGCTTGCTTGAAAACTTTAAAAAATTCTTACTTGAGTTGTAGCACAAGAATCAAAGTGTTCACCATGCAGATCGAGACGATCTTAAGATGAAGATCGACCACATCCAACCACAAACAGATATTTTTTTTAAGGTTGTTAGAGAGTGGGGACAATCTAATTCTGATCTGAGGTAAGATCTACTCAGAAGTGAGCAGATCTGCTCTCAAATCAATGGCAGAGCCAGTATTGATCTGAAATACAAAACACTACATAAAATGCATTAAAGCTGATTTAATTCTACTTAAATGAAAAAAAAATGAAAGGAAATGTAGGAGAGTAAAATATAACAGACATGGTCAGTTGGCCCGGGGCTTCTGAGGTTTCGAGGCCTCCCGTATCAGAACCAGTTGAGTTTATCTCATACGTCCTCTTTGTTTCTCTTCAGGTTTTGACCAGGCCTTGACTTGGTTGGATAGATTTCTTAATCTAAGGGTTGTAGGTGGCCTAAAGCTAAAGTTTTCTTAGATCTAGGTTTTTCTCAGGTCTCACAATCTCAAAGTTTTCTCAAGGCTATTAAGGTCTAACCCTAAAAATGATCCTGAAATGATCTTTTAAAGGCTAAAAATTGGTTGGAATGGGTAACTGCCAATTTCAAATGGATTTTCTAGCCCGAACTATTATTTTAGGGGTCAAAATAGATGGGCGGCACCAGTGGTGTCGCCAAGACCAAATCTTCTTAGAATTGGCAGATTCTAGTTTTAGGGTGATTTACGGGCTCTTGTGATGCTGCCTTACAGAATTTGGGTCAAACTGAGATGTTTTGCTATTTTTATTTTTATTTTTTTACTAAAATAGGATGTTCAGCGGGATTCTGAATCACATGGCAGGCAATATGGACTATAATGGTCTATCGTCCGGGGGTTCACTACGATAATGTGGTCTTAAGGCTGTACATGGTTTAGAAAACCATTGAGTTTGTCAATTTTCAAAATGGGGTGTCTACAGCGGGTCCTCTTTGGTGCTCCCTGTTCTTCGAGGGACATGTGAGTGTCAAAGAAGTAGACACTGCTGACATTTTTATTTATCAGATTTCACGTGATCAGAGGGCCCGCCAACTTTCCCTCCAAGACAATGCGTTCCCCGCTCACCCACCTAGGGCATTTTCATCCTAGGGTTTTCGGTATGAAATAATCTTGTGATTTATGCAAGCTTGGAACTCGATTTTCATTTTCCAACCATGTCACTTAACTTCAGAGGTTTTCACTTTTAAATTCTTGAACCTAGTATTTTCTTTGATTTCTATAGGTTTCCTAAGGTCTTCTATAGATTTTACTTGCTTAGGAAAAGGTTTTTATGGTCAATTTTGAAGAGAGAGAGAGAGAGAGAGAGAGAGAGAGAGATGAGGCGACAACGCAGTAATCATCATATACGTGTGTCCAAGCTCCTTTGTTTAAAAGACGTTTTAGAAATTTTGAAAATAGGGAGAGTTTTGAAATATAACCAGGAGCTTTGGACATGTTATGATTTTAACAAAGAAATTAAGGTTTTTGAAAGCACAAGACATATAGTAAATCATTTCAAAAAGAGAAAGATATTTTGAAAAACAAATTTTTAGTTATTAGTTTTTACTCAGAGCCCTCTAAGCAGTTTAATGTCATGTAGCGATGGATAGATACACATAACCCTTTATGTCATACAAGACTATATGGATACACCCAACCTTTTATATCATAAGGGGCTAGACATTTTCTGAATACACCCAACCTTTTGCGTCATATAGGTTTAGACGGATACACCCCACATTTTATGTCATACGGGGCTAGATGTTTTTGGAACTAGATTTTCGCTGGCAGTTTATGCTCGGGCCACCAAGGAGCATTTTCTTATTGAAATTTTTTTTTATTGAAAGTAGTTTTTTTTATTTCTTTTGAAATTGGCTGGCATTTTAGGCTCATGCCATCAAGGAGCATCTGAAAACTTTTGAAAACAAATTAAATTTTAAACAATCCTTTTTTAAGAGAAAATATATACATGTGGTTGTATCAGTCTTTAGGAGCCTTCGGAATCTGCGCAGAGGCATTTTGGTCAAGAAAAATTTTATTTTTGGTGCTCAAAGTTAATTTCAAGTCAATATTTTCATGTTACTACCCCTTATATCTAGTAAAAATGATCAAGATGCCCTTAGATGCAAAATATTGATACGGGGTAGTTCTTGCTCGTTTTCGATGTAGATTTTGTCTTTGCTTTGGGAGAATTTCTTGCTTTATTACCCCAGTTATGGGGTGTTTTGTTTGTTATTCTTTATATGTGCAATTGATTCATCGAGGTGGAGAGGGAAATTTTATATGCACACACTTTTCATACCGAGTTTCAACAAACTCAGTCCCCCTTGTTATAGGGGTTTTTGTCCCAAAATTTTAGTTAACAGACCGTCATGCACACAATGATGAGTTTGCTTCTTTTTGCCTCAGGGGATCTAGTCGAGAGAGAGAATGCTCCCAAACTAGCCAATGCCTCAAAGGATCTAGTCGAGAGAGAGAATGCTCCTAAACTAGCCAATTTCGTCACTGGCGAGTTTCACCCACCTCCGATATGTGGTAGCTGGCAATTATACTCATACAACCATGGAGTGCCTGCTTAGTTTCAAACGTTTATAATAGGCATTGGAAGTTGGCTTATAGAGCGATGTCAGATCTACTAACAATTTAACCTCTCGTAGTGATAGAGAAAGTCCTTTCCTTGGTTTAGAAAGTAAACTTCTAAAACTGAAGGTTTTAAAGTTGTTTTGAAAGGTATTTTTAAAGATGGAGGGGCTTACAGTTTTTGTCACCTATGGCCCCTTTGGTGCTTATTTTCTTTATTATTATTATTTTTTATTTAAAGATGATAAAATGGATTTACTTGTGAGATCATGAGGGCCCAAGAGACTTGAAGTTTCCCTTGGCCATTGGGGCTCCCATCCTATGTTTCGCAGAACCATGGGGAGTTTTTTGGGTTCTTATCTAGCTTCCTTCTTGGAGAGGTCTCAACTTTCTTCTTGGGGTTCGTTGAAGTCTCTTGGGCCTCCAATTCATGTCACCTTCCCCTATTTTCCCTAGGTTGGTTATATTGGGAACCTGTAGGGATTAAGAGGAGTCTCCATCCTCGGGGTTTTCTTATGTAGTATTGTTGTAACTTGCAAGTACCTGTTTGTACTTGAGTTTTTTTTTTTTTTTACCCGTGGCACCCTTTTCGGGTTTTCACCACCTCCTTCATTTTCTTTTTGTTTTTTACCCGTAGTGCCTTTTTCAGGTTTTCAGCACATCTTTTTCTTTTGTTTTTTTGGAGCCTGTTACGGGTAGTATTTCTTAAGATACATCGCATTCGTGGCATCGTTGAGTTCATACATGCACTAGGGTTACCACGAATGGACCCTTCCAATTAGGTTTGAATTTGCCTAATGGGTGCGAATTTTCAAGAGCTTGAAAGATCTTCTTGAGTACCATGTCTCCTCTAAATTGTCGGGGAACAACTTTTATTTGGTATGCCCTTTTGATTCTATGATGGTAAGCTACAATATTCTGTGTTTCTCGTAGTCTTCTTTCATCCAAAGTATCGAGGGCAGCGACTCGTGCTTTGATCTTTTGTTCATCATCTAAATCATTATGAATGAGCACTCGGAGGGACGGTATCTCAACTTCAATGGGTAGCACAGCCTCCATACGTGTATGGGGTCATGCTAGTAGGAGTTTTCTCATTTGTTCGATAAGCCCATAAAGGGTAATGTAGCTTTTCGTGTCAATGTTTGCCACCTTTTATCATTATGTTTATAATTCTGAGAAGTCCTTTGTTTGTGGCATCTACTTGTCTGTTTCCTTAAGGGTAGTAGAGTGTGGAGAATTTTTGTGTTATCCCAAACCTTTTGCACACCTTAGTGACTCTTTCATTTTTGAAGTTGGTTTCATTATCAGTAATGATTGACTCTTGAATACCGAATCTGAATACAGTATTATTTTTTATGAAACGAGCAACATGATGACCTTCAATGACAAATTACATAGCCTCTACCCATTTTGTGAAGTATTATGTAGCCGTTAGTATGTAACAGTGGCCATTGGAGGATTTTGGTGAAATCATTCTGATAATATCAAGACCCCACATAGCAAAAGGTCATACGGGCGGTATTGAGTTAAGTGGTACAGACGGTGCATGGATGAGGTCTTCATAAAGCTAACACTTGGGACACCTATTAACGAATTTTCAATAGTCTTCGACCATGGTGATCCAATAATAGCCTTGACGCTTGATTTTCTGGGCCAAGGCGATTACCCGGAAGTGACCTCCTTCACTGTATACTTTTGTTAACACTTGGTCAATGTATGCCTTATCGAGGCATCGCAAGATGATGCGATCAAAGGATTTCTTGAACAGAAGGTCGTCTCTCATTAAGAAACTCATAAAACCCTTTAAAGGGCTTCCTTATCCTTTTTGGTGGCTCCGTCAGGGTATGACCCATTTTTCAACAAGGACAACACATCATGGAACCATGGTTTTGCCTTGACTAGTTCATCTGAGGCCACAAAAGATACTTCCTCATCGTTCTCATTTTCTTGTTTCATTTTTGCTTCAATTTTCGGTGGGGAAGGGTCATGCTTGTGCCTGATATAAAATGGCACTGTCGTGACTTCTAAAGGGATGTCGACCATCGAAGCAAGAGTTGCAATGGTGTGGGCGAACCAATTATTTTCCCTAGTTACGTGTAGAAAAGTGATTTATTTAAAATATTGTATCATCTTTTCCACCTTTTCTTGATAGGGTTTTAACTTTTTTTCTTTGACCTTCTTCCAAATTCCTTGAACTTAGTTTATGACTAGCAAGGAGTCACCAATGATGCGTATGTGCTGGATTTTCAGTTCCATGGCATTCTCGAGCCCATCTATCAGGGCTTCATATTCAATGATGTTATTAGTACATGTGAATTTAGCCTGATGGTTGTTGGCATCAAAAGCTTCTCGAGTGAGCATAGTATAACCCTTACACCTAACTCGTATCCGTTCCTTGCACCGTCGAAGTATAGCTCCTAAGTTGAGTACTCAATTATGAAGAAGTCCTCATCAGGGAGATCCATATTAATGGGACTATTATCTAGCAGTGCGTGTTCAGCTAAGTGGTCAGCAATGGCTTGTCCTTTGATCGATTTTTGAGTGACATATTCAATCTTGAACTCACTCAATAGCATTCTCCACTTTGTCAAACATCTGTTAAGGACTGGTCTTTCCAATAGGTACTTGAGTGGGTCTATTTTTTAGATGAGCTTGAATGTATGAGATAAGACATAGTGTCTTAATTTCTGCATAGCCAACACAAGTGTTAAGCAATGCTTCTCCACATTCGTGTATCTCGTCTCATAGTCGACCATGGTTTTGTTGATGTAGTACATGGTTTTTTCTTTTCCATGGTCATCATATTGTCCCAACATTGCTCCCATGGTTTTATCTTTCATAGATACGTATAGGAGCAGGGGTTTGTATGGATTAGGAGGACTAAGGACAAAGGGTATGGTTAAGTACTCCTTGATTTGGTCGAAAGCCTCTACCATTCATTATATGCATGGGATATCTTTCTTAAGGAGCCTATTAAAGGGTGCACACTTGTTTGCCAGTTGTGAGATAAAATGCCTTATGGCCTACATGCGACCTTGAAGCCCACGAATTTCTCTGATATTCCAAGGAGGGGGCATTTTGGTGATGGCTCGTATTTTGGACGGGTCCATGTCAATGCCCTTTTGGCATACTATAAAGCTTAGTAATTTGCCAGATTCAACTCCAAATGCACATTTCTGTGTATTGAGTGTGAGCTTATGTTTTTGGAGTCTTTCAAAAATGGTTCTCAGGTTAGTGAGGCGATCGGACCTGACCTTTGATTTGGCCAGAATGTGGTCGACATAGTCTTCCATGATGGTGTGCATTAAGTCGTGGAAAATACTTGTCATTGCCCGTTGATAGGTTGTCGATGCATTTTTAAGGCCAAAGGGCATGACACGAGAGCAGTAGGGTCCTCATTACATTATGAATGATGTTTCGGTTTGGTCTTCTTTTGCCATGAGGATCTGGTTGCAACCCAAGAAACAGTCCATGAATGGCAACATCTCGTGCCCCGTAGTGTTGTCGACTAAGGCATCTATATTTGGTAGTGGAAAATTGTCTTTAGAAGATCCCTTGTTTAAGTCTCTATAGTCGACACACACTCGGATCCTCCCGTCTTTCTTGAGTACGACCACTACGTTGGCCAACCATTTTAAGTAATCAACTGGGGTGATGAATTTTGTCTTGAGTAGTTTATCGATTTCTTTTTTGATTTTGTGCTCAAGGTGGATATTTTCATGTCAGTGTTTCCGCCTTACTAGCATTGCTCGTTCGTTAAATACTAGGTGATGTTGCACCAATGTAGAATCTAACCCTGACATATCATCGTATAACTAAGCGAAGACATCATGATATTCCTTAAGAAAGTAAATAAAGTTTTTTTGCTCCTCGAAAGATAGCGAGGTTCCAATCTTGGTTAACCATGGGTCCTTCTCAATCCCTAGGTTGATGTCAATTGCCTCTTTGATGGTAGTCTTTGGGTCATTATCGAACCATCTCTTGAACTACTCAATGTGGGAAGTGAGTTCCGCAGGTTGAGGGCCTTCTTCGAACTCGGTTCTCTTTATCTTCGTTGGGTAATTTGATTCATCATCTTGGCCGTTTTGCACCGTTAATGGGCTACTCTGAGTGTTTGCCATTATTTAAAATTTTCTTTCTTATCATTATCATTTTTATCATGTTTTGAATTTTTAACAATTTTTGAACAGTTACAAGGGGTGTCTCTTAAGATAGGGGAGTGATTGATCAATTTCGTCCCTGGTTCGAACAAGCGAATGAGCATGATTGGTTATGTCAGAGCCAATTGGGTATACTTTCAAGTCCAGGTCAATGAAAAGGTCTTCGATTCCCAGTTGTTGTGTGTGCTAAGGTATAGAGGGATAATCCTCCATCGTTGGGGAATTAATGATCGCCTTTGGCTATTTCGAAGGGTGAGCATTGAGAAGATTGAGTCTTTGAATGCCTCCAAATACAAAGCCCGGAATGCATGAAGGCTTTGTCCGGCTTTGAAATAGGGTGAAAGAACACCCGAGTCCTCTTCAATCCCCGTGTTCGATTTTGACTTGAGGTGATTCTGAGATCGCCTCTGTTACGCCTTGCCCTTGACTTCTTAAGCGTTGATCTGGTCGGAAGCCTTGGGAGAAGAGCATGTACCAAGCCTCGAGGGACCCAAATCCGTATCGATGTTGACATCAGATGATGTCTTCCATGAATGCGAAAGTTGAAAGAATTTGAGGAACATGGTCATTGGCCTCTAGGCATAAGGTGGCACAATTAGCTTGCTCGAAGGAAATGAGCGGGACTTCTCCGAGCTCGAATCTTATGGCAAGCTTCTCGTTATCAACACTAGGGTTCAGAAGAGAAGAGAGTTCAGCACACCTTTGCAATGTCGTTCTTGGTTGGAAATTTGAGGCACTGATGGAGTGTAGAGGCCACCACAAGATTCTCATGCAACCACGACCTTCCTAGCAGCTTATTGAATGAGGGTTTTATGTCCAAGACATAAAACTTTATCACTTGGACGACAGGGCCGATCTTGAGAGAGAGAGGCAATATGCCTTGAATTTGTCTCATGGTCTCATCGTATGCAGTGTTATTGAGCTGACACAACTCGAACTCATCCAGGCTCTTTCTATCTGCTTCACCGTTTTCATAGAGCATATGTTTAAGGATGCCCTGTTGTCGACAAGTGTCCTTTGTGTCTCATACCCTTGCATGAAAACAGTGACGCACAATAGTCGGACGTGAAAGCAATTGAAGCTGACCAGGATATCTTCATCCGTGAATATGATAGGCATTGGTGCCATCAGCTGGTTGATCATTCTGCACATCTCATCCAGTTGTGTATTGCTCGGAATGTGCATCTTAGCGAGAACTTTATCAATCTGGGCTCTATGCGCTAATGAGTTATTAAGCAACTCCAAGATGGAGATCTGAGCCTAGATCTTTCCAAGGTAAGTCGATAGATCATAGGTGGTTGCATATATTTGGAATTCCTTATGTGGTTCATGATCTGCGATCCCCGCTCGTTGTTTGGACTTGAAGGTGTTTCCCATCCTTTCTTCGAGGGTATCAGCCGTTAGTAGGATGGGTTCGAAGATTCGTCTTCCTCGAGTTAAGGAATTGACCTCGCCAACCTGAAGCTCGATAGGGGTTGCCTTATCGATTACTAAAGTCCTCAAAGGATTTTCTTGGATTTTGCTTTGATGCATTGAGTTCGCCCAAGGAGAGTGGTCTTGGTGCCGATCCACGGTAGTGGGGGACAAATAGGTTGAACATTTCATCTAAAGTGATGTGCGGTTGACTACACACCATTATCCGATGCCAGTTCAGAGCCTCGCTGGGCAGCGTTTGCGAAAATATGGCCTTCAATTGATTTGCCCTATCTCATAAAGCTGGAACGGAGAGGAGGTATGCATGAACATGAGTATCTAGATTGCTTTTCCTGTTGAACTTGTTTCTAAATTCTGGAATGACAAATTTTAAGGAAAGGTCCTCCATGCCTCCGAGGGTCTCATGAATATAGGCCTTCGGGGATAAAACTTCTTGAATGTCCAATAATACAAGCATGTCTTATATTGCTTTCATTGTGCCTTTGTATTGGGCATTTGGCATGATGGTATGCCCACTAGTTGGCAGGTTCCCAAGTGTAGACTGATGAGTCAAAACTAGGGGTAGAGGTTGAGTAATATAGACCTGAGGTTGATGAGCCGCAGTCATTGGGGCGATTTGATATACATGGGCTTGAGGGAAGTACTATTCCATAGGTGCTGTCACAAGGGGCGAAAATTGCACGGTCTATTTGACTGGATGGACTGTTGGAACCGATTAAAGAACTGAATGACTCGGCTGTCCTATGGGCTGTCCTATAGCACTAAACTAGTTTGGGACCGACGAATGTATTGTGGTGTGAACAGTATATCCCCGGTCAACAAGACTTTGGAGGGCCACTTGGATACCTATATCACCTATGGGTCGATTCAAGTCGATCCCTTTATTGTCTATGGCATTGAGGATGTCATGAGCTGTGATGTGGTGGCTCGAAGCCAGATTAGATCCCCTAGACCTAGGTGGGTCTTGGTTTTGAGACCGTCGTGCCTCATAATTATCATGGTTTGAGTTATGGGAATGAGCATTTGACGCTGCATAAACTTCTTCCCTCACTCGACTCCTACTTTGGGTTCCTAAGAGCTCTTGCAAGACAACCCCATGTCGAACCCCTTGGCTATTCAAAGTCTTACGAGCGGGATTAGCTTTTCTGGGATCTAGGTGAGATTTAGTGTAAGTTTTGGCTCACATCAAGAGAGAGCCTAGGTTCGGACCTGATTGTGAACCTGGTTTGGACCTAGACTGGGCTGAGTATGAGCCTAGACTTGGACCCAGCAGGGTTTAGTTCTGACCAAAAGTGGATTCGGACTGAGATTTGAGACTAATTAACTATGATAAGCAAACAAAATACTTGAAATTGTGGGTAGGCTAGGTCTGAGTGGGTTCCTAACTACATAAATGTGACTAAGCTTAGTGGGTCCCCATGTTGGTCCTAGCCACCTATTAAAGGAATCAGCCAGATCCTACTGTGTGTGGAGTTGCTTTGAGGCTAAGGATTATGGAGGGGCGCTCACTATTAAAGTTACGCGAATCCCAACTGCCTTGGCTTTCAAGGCTAGGTTCCCCTTGTGACAGTTAATGTCGGATTTTGGGGGTTTTCAAACAAATTATTGGTTTTCCTGGCTTCCCCGTTCAATTGTATGCAAGAGTGTGTAAAAAAGCATGCAAGAAAAAAGAATTAACAAGCAAGAAAACACCAAGTAGCAGAAATAATGTGAGCGCTCGACACAAATCATGTTAACCGATGTGTGCTTCGAGGCGGAGCTCGCTCGAGAGCATAGTAAAGGTGAAGGGATAAGCAACCCTTGAGAAGGTATTCGGTCAAAACTGTGAAGCACAATATGTTCCTAGTCAAGTGCAACCCGAGTCAATGGTAGCTCGATCTAGTTGCAGTTCGAGTAGGTTACAGGCAACCCTCAGTTTTTTTGATATATATATATATATATATATATATATATATATATATATATATATATATATAAGCGGGGTTAAACTAAGCATGATAAAGCATGGAAATCATGGTGTTAAGAAAAAATAAATTAAAAATGAAAATCCTACAGGGTTAACACTAATACTACTTCCTAAAAAAATATTTTTTTCGTATTTTTAAACATTTTATTTTGATCCCAAAATTTATGAGCAAGCAAGGAAAAGGCCCTGGAACAGTACTGTGGGTCCAAAAATAATTTTGGACCTCTGGATCTGGGCGACACAAGTAGTGCCACCTAGACCAGTCTAGGCAACACAAGTGGTGCCACCTAGGCTTTTGGGCGGCATAGGTCATGCCACCCAAGGCAAACTGGGTCACGGTATTGTAGAGACCCTGAACCCTGATCTCAATCAGTTTTGAGAGAAAAAAAATGGAAAATAGTCAAATAAAACTTGTATTTTGTGGTCTGGCCTGTCAAAGGAGGGTACAGGCGACCCTCAATTTTATTTTATTTTTAATCTTTATGCAATGTTAGTCTAGACCTAAGAACAGTAAGAAAAACAAAGATGGAGACAAAATAAATTAAAATAAAATAAAATAAACAAAAGATGCACAAATTAACACTGGTCTTGTTTTCAATAAAATATGTTTTTATATTTTAAAAAACTTATTTTTGGCCCAATATTGGTGAGAAGCTAGGGATGAAGTCCCAAAACTAGATTGTGGTTTCCCAAGAATTTTTTGGGACCCTTGGTATGGGGCAATACTAGATGTGCCGCCTAGACCAGTTTGGGTGACACCAGGTGTGCCTCCTAAGCACAATGAGATTTTCTGTAGATTTTGGGACCCCGGACCCAAATCCAGTTGCTTTGTGGAGTTTTTGAGCAAAAAAACAGTGAATACAAGTCGTTTTTCATGCTCGGATCCAACTTGAAATGCCCCACGATGGGCGCTAAACCGTTCATGATGCAGATCGGGACAATCTCAAGATGAAGATCGACCATATCTAAACTACAAACTGACTTTTTTTTTTAAGAGTGATAAAGAGTGAGGAAAATAAAATTTTGATCTGAGGCAAAAATCTACTCAGAAGTGAGCAGATTTTCTTTTCGAAATATGAAACACTACATAAAGTACAATAAAGTTGATTTAATTCTAATAAAATGAACACAAATGAAAGAAAATGCAAGAAAGAGTAAAATATATCAGACCGAGCCAGTTGTCCCCAGGCTCTTGAGGCTTCGAGGCCTTGCCCGTATCAGATCTGGCTAAGTTTATGCCATGCGTCTTTTTTTATTTTTCTTCAGGTTTTGACCAAGCCTTGGCTTGGTTGGATGGATTTCTCAATCTAAGGGCAATAGGTGGCCTAAAGCTAAGGTTTTCCTAGATCTAGGTTTTTCTCAGATCTCACAATCTCAAAGTTTTCTCTGGGTATACGCGCTAATAAGGTCTAACCCTAAAATGATCCCAAAATTATATTTTAAAGGCTGAAAATCGGCTGGAATGGGTAACTACCAATTTCAAATGGATTTTCCAACATGAACTATTGTTTTGGGTCAAAATATATGGTGGCAACAATGGTGCCGCCTAAACAAAAAGGGTCCAGATTCGATGTATCTGCTAAAAATGGTCCGAGAGTGGTTGGCATGCAGAAACTGCCATTTTGGGGCAGTCGGGGCTAGGTGGCACCAGTGGTGTCACCAATACCAAATCTACTCAGAATTGGCAGATTCCAATTTTGGGGTGATTCATGGGCTCTTGTGATGTTACCTGCCAAAATTTGGTTCAAAGCAAGGTGTTTTGCTATTTTTAATATTTTCAAACATGATATTTTACAGGATTCTGGATCACACAGAGTATGGACTATGGTGGTCTATGGTCCGGGGGTTTACTAAGATAGTATTATCCTAAGGATGTCTATGGTTTAGAAAACCATTGAATTTACCAGTTTTCAAAATGGGTGTCTACACAAAGATTGGAAGATGAAGCGTATTTGATGATTTTGCGTCACTAAAGTTCCCAAGAAAAGGCTCGACAAAGTCATATTTAAAAATAAATAAAAATATAAATAAAAAAACGGCTCCATGGTAGCATGAGCCTAAATTGCTTACAAGTCCGTTTTCAAAATCCTCTCCCTTTTTCAAAATTTTTCCTCTGATTTTTTCAGATTTCAAAATCTTAGTTTCTATGTTAAAATAGTATGCTTAGGCACTTGGTTCTAATTTTCAAAAGTCCCCTCTTTGTTTTCAAAATTGGTAAAAATGTTATTTAAAATGGAGGACTTAGACAACACATACATGATGTTACTGCATTCTGCTTTCTTTAAAAGTCTTGAAGAATAGGCTGAAATCCTTAGGAAACCCCATTTTAAGGAAAAGATAACCCATAGGTTCCCAAAACCTTAGCCGGAACCAAGGGTCTTAGGAATTTAAAATCTAAGGCAAAAGAAATTTGATTAGTAAGAAATTCATTGTCCATCATTTTTCTTAAAATCAAAATCACATTCAACTGAAAACCATGCCCCAAAAACAAAGGTCTAAAGCCAAAGATGACTGCACTAGCGTCCCTAGTAGCATTGGGTGAATGCAGCAACGAAAAGTCATCAACTCAAAGCTAACACAATTCTTATTGATTGTCACTTCAGATCCCGATTATCAAAGACCTCTCAATGCCACTGCCTTAAAGATGGTGCAATGTCATACCTATGTCTTACGGATCAAAAATATCCATCGGCATAGGTACTAGTCATTCAAAAGGATTATCACTCATTTTCTTTCCACTGTGTCTCAGATGTTTACTTCTTTGCCATTCACCTGGTGAATGCCAAAGAGGGGCAACTATAGATAGCCCCCTCGAAATTATGGCTAAGAGAATTCCTAGTGCCCTTGATTCTGAGTCTTGAGGATCGCACAAACCCTAGTGAGCCATACGTAACTTAGACCCATTTTAATTATCCCTTAACCTTCTAAACCTTATCCCATGCCATAATATCCAAGGGCTTTCCAACGGTCTAAGAATCACCAAAATCGGACCTACAATTGAAAAGTTAAGGCTTGAGGAGCATGATAGGTAAAATTTACCAAAATGCCCCTATGCCTGACAGTGTGTCGTGCACGGGTCGCTCACCCGAGGCTCCTAATCCCATTTTTACTAGGATTTTAAGTTGGTTTTCATTCCAAAATATTTAGAAAATTATCCCATTCCTAATCTAATTGGGACTAGGAAATTAGTTCCAATTATTTCAACGTTAAACCTCTCCAAAACCTATAAATATCCCCTTTAAATTCTGATAAAAATCACTTAGAAATCCCTAGAAACATTAGGAAATCTCAAAAACCGATACAAATTAGGAAAGTACCCTAGAAAATTAGGAAAAATCCTAAAAATTAGGAAAAATTATAAAAAATTAATAAATTCATCCAAAACACCTAGGAGATTATGAAAAATCCTACAGCCTCGAGAAAATTAGAGAAAACCTCTAGAAGAATAGAGAAAATCATTAAAAAACTTAGACTAAAGCTCTTTTGCCAAAATCTTATCAAAATTCCTTTAAAAATCAAATGCTAAGAACAAGTTCTTCTAGATCCAAACCAAAACCCATCATGCTTCAAGAAAGTAAGAGATTGCATCAAATGGTGTAAGTCAACCCACGGTCCTGATACGAGCCTCAACTCTGGGTTTTCTAGGTATATGATATTTTCTCTCTTTTATTTATTTATTTTTTTATTTTTATTATTCTACTTGTTTCTCTATTTCTTAGATTATTTAGAAATTAGAAGCTCTTTAAGGCCTTGTAAATGGATTTGGAGTTGGTACTACTAGTACGTTTAAAGGAGAACCAGATCTGTAAAGATCTACGATGGCTTTAAACCTATAATTTGAGTGACTCCACTCTCTTGAGTTATCTCTAAAAATTAACTCTTTTCATAGATATCTGAGTTGATATCGATGCAAATTCAAGTATAAACCTATTTATGTATAAATCTAAAGAGATCTCTAATGAGATCCTTCAAATTCATGTCAAACGAGTTAAAATTGAATAGACATATCAAAAAGTGGGGCCGATCGAATTATATATTCACAACTTTTGCAGATCTGATCTCTTTTTAAACTAATAAAGAAAGGAAAAGGGAGAGATCTTACTTGGGGATTGGAAACCAGTAGTTTAGGCTCAAATTAGGCCACCTTTCGTACACGTTTCCTTGCTTGGCTGCTTTCGCTCGATGGATTGATTTCCTTGCTTGGATGCTTTCGCTCGATGGATTGATTTGGGAAGCTCTATGGCTTGGGAAATTACTGGAATTACGGTTATTTAACCTAGATCTAAGCTTATAATTCCTAAGGAACTCCGGATTTGGGTTAGGAAAATGCTATAGTTTTATAATTAGGGTTTTTAAATTATTTCCTAAGGTTTTCCCATTTTCCAAGGTTTTTCCTAGGCTTTTAGGGAACTTCATGTATTTGGGAATTTTAGGAATTTTGGGAATTTTTTTGAAAGTTTTTTACGATTATCAAAGGAAATTTTGGGCTTATCTTGTCACTCAAAGGCCATTTTTTGGGTAAAAACTTAACCTATAGAGTTTCTAGAAGACTATGAGGTGATTTAGGCGCATTGGGCATGCGAGGTACACCACGTATGGGGCAGCCCATGCACGGGTCAAGGAGACTCGGGCTAGAGGGATTATTCTAGTATTTTTTTTTAACAAATTTTCCAAGCCATAACATTCAGATGATGCACCATAGTTGGGTGATTCATGAAGCATTGGGAAGCTCTTGATCACCTCTACAATCTTGGCTTAGTTTTTGTTAATTTTTTGTTACTTTTATGGGGTCTACAAGACTTGGACTTTAAGATATCAGTTTCTAGGATACTAGTTGTTTGGTTGTTTGGAATATTGAAAATGGTACTACTTAATATGGTCCTTAGGACTCAAAATTAATGTTTCTAGTAATCTTATTATCCATAATTTCATGGGGGGTATCAACAAAAGTACCCCATATTACCTTTGGAGGCCACACTCATATGCTTACAAATGTTGGTATGTATTAATTTTAAAAGCCTTGTTACCCTTTGGACTTTGGTATGGGAATTCTTTATTATTTTTCCTTGAACATATGCCTTAAAGTATTTTCAAAATTACCATCTACATTTTTAAGAAAACCCTCTAATTTGGGTATCTTTGTATGCCTGCATCCTCTGTGTCCTAATCTTATGTGTCATGGATATATTTCATTCATTAAGTTGGAGACCTATGCAATGGTAGACTTTATTTCCACATGATACGGCTCGTTGGCCAATTGGCTTACAAATCAGAGTGTCAGTTGGGTCAACACATATGCCTTATCTCTCTTAAAATGAGTAGGGTATGATGCATCCCAAAGCTTAGAAACGAAAATTAAACTCTTTTCCATGCCTAAAAAGTTTCCTTCAAAACCAAAGCTTCTCCATTATGCAAGTTCAAAGATAAAATCTCCAACTCCATGCACTTCCTCCTTTTGCGTTCCTCTCATAAAAATACTTTGTTCTCCTAAATTTAACTCATGTGCAAAAGCCATCTCTCATATTGGCCTCATGGATAGTGGCCCCAGAGTCAAATGCATGTGGCCCCCTCACGAGTGACCATGGCGTCTAGAACCATGTAGACCCTCTCTTTGTTCATACTGGCATTGATATTGGCCCGAAGCCTCCGGGGTCTGTTTGAGTATTGGGAGGAGGAGGACAACGGCAAAATTTGATGGTGTACCCAAAACTCTTATATCATAAACATTGCACACCTGTCTGCCATTCTCTTTCCTTCTAGATAGATAACCATGGCGACTAGGATACCCCATATGGTATTTAAAGTTAAGGTCAAGGGAAGTTCTGGAGTTTACCATATGGACTGATGTGATCGGTCCCTCCACACAGGCTGCCCTATTTTTCTCCTTGGCCTTGAGGGAGAAAGCCATGTCCCCCATAGAAAGTGAGGTCTCTCGAGCCTCAGGACTAGCGCTGAAGGGGTCCCACGAGGTAGGCAAGGTAGAAAGGTAAATGATGGTTTTTGTTCGTAAGTTAAAAGACATGCTGGTGTCATCAAGCTCACACACCATCAGCTTGTAGTTCCTCACATGTTCCCAAATCCTACTTTGATTGGGCATTTAGAAATCAAGGAATCTCCTCTTGATGAAGATCTTGCAACTTTAGGAAGAGTTATCATATGCCTTTTCAACTTGTTCATACTTTCTTTAGACAACGAAAAAATTTCATGTTCACAGGGCATAGCTCTCAGCCATGGTTGCCAACAAAATTTTCATGGCCTACCGGTCTCTAGCCACCCAAGTGGAATAGGCATTCCCAGGTGATTGCTCGACAGTGGCTCTAGGCTCATGGGGTGGGAGTCGAGTCAAGTGGGGCACAAAACTCATGATAGTCAGTTCCATTAATTTTTTCATCCTTTAAGAGCCTGGTGAGAATACCTATTGCGGCCATGGCTTAGATCAATTCACACCTAGATATAAACTAATCTTAGAGTGGGAAATTAGGAATCTTTGAAGCTCAGCTCTGATACCAATTGACGGAGGGTATAGAGGATGAGTTCTAAGTATGAAGAAACACAAATTTTCAAATACAATTCAAAATTACACCTCAAATCCACAATTTCCACTGGCATATTTGGCTGCAAATCATTAAATTCCTCACATACAATCACCCCTAAATTACACAAAGATCACTTCAAATAGGTCATAAGAAAATTCCCACTCTATATGACACCATGGAGATTTTCTAACACCATACAATGTCACCACTGCCCAAAATTCAACAACATATACATTGGTTGCATGAAACCTAAATTTGAATAATACAATTTTGGATTACAAGAACCAAAAGTACTCCATCTTCACTTACATAAACATGAATCAAATGTTTGTACTAATTTAAAATCATGGAATGCCGATTAAAGAGCTCAATTACCATGTGTTACCACCAATGATTTATATATACCCCTTGTATATCCCCACTATCGCTAGTGTAAAATCACATGTCTAGGTTCAATCACATGAATGGGAAGCAAATATCATGAAGCATGAAACTGCACAATAATTCTCCAAGACACTCAATAAGTAAAAGGCTGATATGAATAAAGTGTGGAGCAAGAATGGGTGGCACGCCTAAAGGTAGAGAGAGCACTATGGAGCATATAATTCAAGCATGGTCATGAGAAAATTTTAGCATAACGACGACTAGTAAAATTGAGGCTTCTAATATGATAAGAATGACTTTAGCCTGTTGTTATATTTGTGAAAAAATCTCAAAGATATCAGGTGGAATTTTCTCAAGGAAAACTATATCAAACTATGCTAAAATAGAGTATAACAATCACGACATATGGGGTTATCAATGAGACATGAATTCTCAAGAAAAAACCAACTTAAATGAATCAAAGAAGATGAGTTACCTTGATGTTATGATGATTTTACAACAAGAAGAAGACCCTTGGAGAATATGAAACTTCAAATTAAAGGTCTCAAGGATGAAGTTCAAGCTTTAGTGTGCACCATGACCATCATAAGTTGGGGAGCGTGTCTTTATACTCTATTTCTCACTCTTGAACACATACAAGAGGGGAGCAATGAGGGTGGCATGCCACTATAGGAAATTCTCTCTCAAATGATTTAAGATAAAACGAAAAAGGTTAGTTTAGTGAGCTTTTATAACCTGTAAGCTTCAAGATGATTAAATTTGAACCTTTAATATGAGAGAGGCTAAGATTGTGGTTATACATCCACTTACAAGCTATCTTTGGTGATTGGTTGGGATTTAAATACCATTTTCCTCTTGTAACCTTAATTCAATTCAAATTTCACTCTTGAATTTGATTTTAATTTTAAAAAGTTTTATCAACCATCCAATCTTATGATCGAGAATAGAAATATCACTCTATGTGGGGCATCCTATTCTCTTATTATCTCTCATCAACTTTAACTCAAATGGAAAAATCCATATTATGTAAATTGCACACTATTGGCTAGCCTCACATATGTGGTGTGTTGTTGTCATAAGACACATGTGTGTGTCATGTGGATAACCATTTGTCTAATCAAAATCTCCCATGTAAAAAAAAAAATATTTTAGATCAAGATTTTAATCAAACAAAGCATGATTAAAGGAAATATCTAGATCCCACATGGCAAGCCACATATTTCCCAAAATACACTCATGCGCATAAAATAACTTATCTTTATCAAAGATAACTCCATACACCAAACACTAACTTATGGACACACCATCCTTCCACTGGACATGTCACCCATATGTGGTGATGTGTCAGCCATATGGTAGCCATGTGGCGTCCATTTGGCTACTTGGCCACCACATGGTCCACATGAGGGGTTATCCTCGATGGTCATTTTTTTAACCAATTAAAAAAATGCTCAGTTTTAAATTCTCAGACAAATCCAAAAAATCATTCTTAACTGTCATTTTGAATTAGTTTGACATCATGAAATGACATATGTGAGTGAATTTATGATCCTATAAGATCGAAATAAGGTATTAGGGCACTACACTTGGCTAGATTTGAAACCCCAAGTTATTTGTTTTTTTGTAATTGATCCAACAAGGCTCATGTCTTACAAACTCTGGCAGGTACCCATGCTTGGCTTATCAAACCAACCAAATAGATGGCTGGATCCGGGCTTTTGATTGGATTACAAGTGCACCATAGAGAAGATCCACTCTTACAGAAACGAGGGTCCTCTTTCTTAACACGTGTACAACTCTCTCCAAGGGATCTTGTCTTAAGAGAGAGGCTTCCCATTTGGAGGATTTTGTTTATTTCCTCTCAAAGTCTAGCCGTTTCACGCAGGGCTCACAAAAATACTCAAGCTCATTGTAATATGTAAAATAAGCAGAGATACTTAAAAAATACTCATGCCTAGGTTCACATGATCACAAGGTATTCACATGCTGACCTTGAGCACAGAACCCTCATGATTTAAGGTTTTATGTTCTTTTAAATCCCAGTTTGCCAAGATCTAGTGAAACAAAGGTTCTAGTTCACTCCCACTATGACTAAGAACCATAACAAAATGCTAGAATCAAGACCTTGAAATAGTATAACTCCAACAATAATCGCTTAAGGTTTTTCTACTAAGAGTTTTCTAGTTTTAAGGTTTCAAAACTCGCTATGGGAGTTGCAGGGAAGTAGGGTTCAATGGCCTTGAGTTTTTAAGGCCAAGGGGTTGAGAGATCTGAATTCTAGGGTTTTTTGGTTTATCTAGATTTTTGCTAAAATCTCTCCTTCAAAGGGCAACATAGGAGTCTATTTATAGAGCAGAGGTGTCCAGAAGATAACATCGACATTCTGGAAACCTCTTGGAGTGTTGGTGGGCTTAGTGATCCGGTCTGCATCATTGAACTCTTTGCAACTCCAGATGAGGTAGAAATCCCTCGGCTTTTGCTTTGTGGTCGTTCGTTCAAATTTGTACTCATTTTTTGAGTTTTAGTTAGCAAGGTTCCTCTATTTTTGATTTTATCTTGTTGTTTTAGATAAACTTGGATAGATTTGGTAGTTTTAGAATATCTCATAGATATTTCCTAGGCTTTTCTAAAAGGTGTGGACTATGATTTATGGTGTCCTAAGATTATTGTACTAGTATGGTCCCTAATGGTTAAGTTATGGATTCTTGGAAATTACCTCAGCCAAAATTTAGGAAGTGGGTTATATACAAATAGCTATATTTAGTGTTTCTATGACATCATTAGATGCCACTATTTACTCTTTTTAGACGTGGATGCATACTTAAAGTGCCAATATTTTGTGAGCAAAAAAAAGTAGATTTTTATAAAGGGTGCAGTTGGCATACAGATGCATCCGCAGCTGTAGAGATAAGGTGCACCTTCAAAATTTATCATGGTATATGCGTTTGATGTAAAATGTTTTTAGGATCATCTCAAAATCTATTTTTATATCTAATTATAAAATTTTAAATTTAAAAAATCGTTAAAATCAAGATTTATAAACATATGAAAATCTTGAAAATGGACGGTGTAGATAATATGTTGTAAAATGCACTATTTCTGAGACTCAAAATCTTTTTATTTTACATGGTCATACATCTCGATGTCGAGATGATCAATCAAAGGTTTTGCAACATTAAAACTACCTTTTCCGATGGATTTTTAAGGAGCATTCGTAGTTCTACATTATAAAGTTGACCTTATATAAACTTTTTCTTTTTATAAAACTTATATTGGAAATCAACAAGTGTGTCTGCTAAATGTAGAGAGGGACATGTACTCTAGTGTGGAGAAAAAAGATGCACTACTGATAGTGATAGTTATATGTATGCTATATTTACATGGAAAAAGTTTATAAACAATCAAATTATAGCCCTCTTCAAAAATTTCACTAAAAGAGGTTGTTTTGATGCCCAAATATTCTCAAATTGGTCATCTCGACATCAAGATGCATGTACATGAGAAAAGAATGGATTTCAAGTTTTGGAAATAGTGAATCTTATAACGTGTTTTTGGACTGTCAATTTTCAAGATTTTCAATTTTTCATAGATCTACTCGTTGTACACTATTTTTGAATCTTTAAATTTTATAATTAAAGATGAAAATATATTTTAAGGCTATCACAAAGATTTACAATATTAAAACCACATTTCTCAACACTTTGAAGGTGTGCTTTAATTTGATTGGTTAGAGCCTCGGCTCTATGCAAACCGCACCCTATCTACATAGGAGTATACTATGTACATTCTTCACATTGCAAACGAGCTACTTAAGAGGATTTTTTCGATCTCAAAATAAGGGATCCTCCTATGATTCACATGATGATTGTTTTTAAAAGAAGAAATTCAGATTTCAAGTTCTACGACACCCAAATCTCGGTCTCCAAAAATGGATGCCTCCGTTCGATCTTGGGACATACTTTTTTTAAGCAGAGTGTGCAATTTGAAATCATTTTTTGGATTAATCTAAAAGGTAAAATCGTTTCTTAAAAATACTTTTGGAATGATTTTCACCCGTAGAGTAGATGGGCAATATGCTGCACTGACATGTAGAATCTTTTTATTAGGAAGATAATTGCCTTAATAGATCGAAACATATTCTAATAAAAAAAATGAGCGATTGTATATAATAAGATCATTTACTTTTTGATATAGGACGCCATAATTACTTACAACCATCCGATGTGAAATTTGATTGATTGGCTGTATTACAAAGTTCGAAAGAATTTATTTTAAACTTTAAACTTGGTCAATGAAATAAATGCAGCCACACAATTTCACATCTAATGGTTAAGAGTAATTTGCAACCACTTTGTAACCTCATTATATACTTCCCAAAAAAAAAAAAAAAAAAAAAAAAAAAAAAAAGGGCCTTCCTCTTTTGCAAACATGGCCTCAACGTAGTTAGGGTGGGAAGGAGAAAACAAAATGAGAATTTACGCAGTAAAGGTGGGGCGACCTTTCCCCTGACACCATCCGTCCCACCCAAAATTTAAAACCCCGAAAACTTCGTCTAGTCATTTTAGTTGCGGACCGGCCTCTCTCCTCTTCTTTCTTGATTTTACTTTATGCGATCTCTCCTCCTCATTTGCCGTTCTGCTCCCGTCCCACCCCCCTTCCCCCCTCCCTCTCTCTCTTTCTATATTTTCTCCCTCCCTCTCCTTTCTCGCTCTTCTACCTTATCATCTGTTCAAAAGCAAATCAATAGAGCATCAAACTGCAGCGCAACCATAAACGAAGAGGAGAGAGAGAGGGTCGGATTAGAGTCTAGAGATTTCCATTTCCCCCCCTTCTACCACCCCTGATCTACCTGAAATCTCCGGCGGTTTGTCGCCGGTTTGTAGGAAATCACGATCCAGATCTCTTTCTCATCGCTGAATTTGGGACTAGGGTATGAAAATTAGTTGTGGAGATTCAGAAGGATTGTCAACAACTTAACAGAAGCACGATCTGCGTAAATATTTGAGACATATCCTAGATTTAGGGTTTGAATATGGAGGCCATGGAGGAGCTTACGCAGCTTTCAGATTCGATGTTGCAGGCTGCTGCCCTGCTTGCAGACGAGGATGTTGATGAACCCTCGAGGCGAACCTCCACCTTCCTCAATGTTGTGGCTCTTGGCAATGTTGTAAGTCAACATTTGTTCACCTCAATTCCTCTCCTCCCTCTCTCTCCCTCTCCATCCCTTGCTCCCTCAATTTTTTCCCTTTATCCCTATCTTTTTATTTGACTGTAGATTTGAGCTCACTATGTCTCTCTATGATCCTCACTTCGTTTCCATGTATAAATTGGTTAGGGATTTCTGCTGATGATGCTCTCGTGTCATTTGGCATTTCTAGATTGTGATTTTTCCTGAATTTGATCATATTTTCTATGGAGAATGGGGTTACCTATCTAAAATAAACCATGGAGAATTGTCTTATGCTTGCTTAAAGATGTTCAGGTTGCTGATCTTTTTTTTTTATTAGATCTTCATATAGAATTTATCAATATTTCTGAACATAATTGGGGCCTTTATTCAGTATAATATGGATCCCAAAGTAGTTAGCATGTCGTTGTACACGGTACCAGTGGATGGACAAACATGGTGACATGGTTTACCAGATTCATTTGTATCTGTGTCCTCTCCCCCACTCTCTCATAAGTTCGTGTCTTCCTTTTACTTGTCCATATCTTCTTTACTGAGTTTCAAATGTTGATTGATTTCTATGAAAAGGTTTTAGTGGATTCGTATATGTGGATAGAAATCCATTACTTTGAAGCAAATCAGACAGCTGGACCAGTCAGATCCAGAGGCACAAGGGAATTAGACAATTCTGCACATAGAAGAGCACTGCAAATGATTTGGCTAGGTCAAAGCATCATATCGCTTGCATATGCTTTGAATGGAAAATGCTCATAAATTAGATTCTGTAGCTCGTGTTGATTGCTTGGATTTAGGGCCATTGATTTTATTATGGTGGATTGTAAGAATTTTATGTAATGGAAATATGAGGCCTTCTCTGCTATGTATTATAAAAAGAATGTGGGTTTTTACCTCTCTGTTAAACTTGTACTCATTTGATAATTTCTTGCTAGGGAGCGGGCAAGTCGGCTGTATTAAATAGCTTAATTGGGCATCCTGTACTGGTAAGCTTCTTTCCACATTGGCTGTTACTTGTTGATTATTTATTGTTTTCATAAAAGGGCTTTGAATAAGGCATGTTTGCTCTTCTGTCATTAATAACCCAAATCTTATATGCAGCCCACGGGAGAAAATGGTGCCACAAGGGCTCCTATCTGCATTGACTTACAAAGAGATAGTTCTCTGAGCAGCAAAGTGCTTGTTTTGCAACTTAATGATAAATCACAGCAGGTTTCTGCAAGTAAGCCATTCCCTTCCCTATCTGATTTGTTCTTTCTGTCTCTGTGGCAATTCTGGCATTTGTATTGCCCCATTGACACAATTTCCTGGCAAGTAGCCCAAAGAGTGATTGATTTGTTCCATAGAGAACCAAGTATTAGTCACAATGAAATTAAAGAGGTTTTACCGCACAATGTTATTTTGCACATGATAGATAAATTCTCATGCAGGTGCCCTCCGCCACTCTCTTCAGGATAGACTGAGTAAAGGTGCTGCCGTTCACGGCTCAGGAAAGACTCGTGCAGATGAAATAGCGTTGAAGCTGCGGACAAGTACAGGTCGGTACTCTTTTTCATGATTGTTTAATGTTAATTTTAGCCAAAGATTAATGTGCCTTCATGTTATGAACTTAAATTATGTGAGAGGTCCCTATGGATGTTTCTGACATGATAACGTTTTTTTGTCATATTTGTATTTTCAAATTTGAAATTTGCATGTGTAACGATCTACTTAGTTACAGTTTCTAATGAGTGCATGTGGTCTCGTACTCAATGCAATGGTTGAACACTGTCATCTTCATCTGGGATAGGTGCGACTATGTGTAAAAGAGAGCTTTTCTATGGATGTCTTGCATGTTTGTTCCTATTGATCTCAACCCAAAGGATCAAGGTTTCAAAATATGCTAGGCGGCCTGCCTGGCGCCCAGTGCCTAGGCGGGCGCCCTGTGGTGCAATAAGTTTAGAGATTGAGGGATTTTTTTTTTTTCCACTTGGGTTAAAAAATAAACCCCATAACTTTTTTATACAAACTTGGGGTCAAAATGATCCCATTTGCCCTTTTGGGAGAATTTGAAAATCGAAAAACGCCTTACGGCCCTGGGCGTTGGGCGCCCACCTAGCCCGCCTGGGCGCCCGCCCAGGTACAACCGCCCGTTTAGGGCCGCCTGTGTCGAGGCGTGCGGTTTTTTTGTTCAGGCCGCCTAGGCGCCAGGCGGACCGTTTTTTGAAACCTTGCAAGGGATGCCATACGACATGGATGTGATGATTAGTTTACTTGATATATCTTAGAGCAGTGACTCCGTGCTGTTCTTATCTTTGCTTGTATCAAGTCCTCGTAGGCAGGCATTGAAATGTGCCTACATTTTTCATGCTATATTAAGTCTTTATAGTGAAGCATCATGCCTTCTTAGTTTTTCAAGGTCCTTGGTGGTTAATTTTTTGTTCTATTAATTGAATGTAAATGCAGATCAGCTTGTCTGAGGGATTATTTTTGTAAAAGAATGATATATGAGGAAAAGGAAAATCATAAGGAAAACATTGAAACATAGTTCCAATGGCTACCATTGAGAAACCATCATTGTAATTATATTATCTACACTTGGTATAGTTCTCCAAATTCTACTCATACATTCGAAATCTCTTACATCTTGGACTAGAACATTCATATGTTACAAATAACTCATGGGACTGAAGAAGCAGCATTCATAATTTTAGTAATGATATTGATTCTATAGTGCCATTGACAAAAAATAAAGAAGTACTGGTGGCCATCCGGTCTCTGCTGTATGTGCTATATGTTGAGTCCACCAAACAACTATTTTTTTTTAAAAAAAGAGAGTTATTGATTGGCCTCCCCATTTCCTCCTTCGTTGTCATGGCCTGCTCTTTAGCCTTCCTGTTTATCATCATCCTCCCCCTTGCTCGTCACTGCTAGTGATTGATGATCTTTCAACTGTAGTTTCTCTACCATGTTTGGAGAAGAACACTAGTTTCTTTTTTTTCGATTGGTAAAATATGAGCGTCTTCACTTTGTTATTCTCTTTCTCCGATTCTTTTCTTTTTCTGATAAGGTACATCATCACGATTGTCGTGTCAGCCCTTGGCACAACTTTGCCTAATGTAATGTGAAACTTGCTCATGAGATGCTTTCAACACACTCACCTCCTAGGAAGATATAGAAAATTATAAATGAGGAACTATTTAAAATAAAACTGCAAATTGCTTTTCCAAAGATGGATACTCTAATTAATATAGCTTAGTTTGATCAACTTCTTTTGCTCTGGCCTTGTCCACTTGAACATGCTCAAATTTGTTGGCACCATTCTTTGAATCCTACACCTGTGCCACATTTGTTTTGCATCCTGTACTGTTCCATTTTTTAGTTTGTAATAGATAAAGCAAAAGCCTGTAACTTTTAGAAGTCTCTATCAATTTTGGGCTACCATATGGATTCATGTAAGTCTTATACGTATCATAGAGACTGATGAAAATAAAAGATTCAAAAGAAAACTAAGCATAGAGTAGTTCGGTTTGAGGAGGTTTCCTAGTTGTAATACAGAAGAACATGGGATTGGCGTAGTATGTCAGTATTCTCTGTTTACAGTGAGATACCATTTTTGCTGTCTTATTGAAACTTGGATGTTCTAGTAGGTCTCAAATTTTGTAAGTTGTGGTAGCTTCCATGAAACTTTGTTCACCTAGCCATGCTTCAATAAAATGGGGTTAAAATGCATGTTTAAGTAAGTACATTACTGTGTGAAGTGTTTCATGAACATAAAGTCCTGGTTTCCAACTTCGATTGATCATTGTGTCATTGTCTAGTATTTCATTGAATGAGATATATGTACAATTCATGCTTCATTGTTGTTCCTATGGCTTCTCAAAAAATTGAAATCTGGCACGGGATATAATAATTATAGTTCTGGTTTTGTAAGTTTTAGGTTATCATGCTTTTTCAAGAAAAATGTCTCGTTCGTGTTAGAGGCACTCTGACATTTAATGCAGTTTTATTAAGATTGGACCGGACCGGCCCGGCCAGTTTGGACTAGAAACCAGTAAATTGGAGCCCTTTCTATTTAGTCAGGGGCTCAGGGGCCTGGAATTGAATGTCCATCAATCTGGTATCAAACTAGAGAATATCTGGTTCGATGCCTGGATTGGCTGGTTCGATTGGTCTAGATTGAACTGGCCGCCTCGACAAGTTTTTCTGTTTTTGGGTTATTTTGATGATTTTTTGGGATTTGTTTTTTGTCATTTTGAAATCTTTTATGGCCATTTTTGTCACTTTCAGCATTTGGGAGTTTTTTGTTTTTTGGGTAATTGTATTTGGGAGGGTTTTGAGGTTCAAAAAGTTGCTTTGGTGACTTTAGCTCCCTCTATCTCAAAACCCCCCCACTCCAGAGGAAAGGGAGAGGAGGGGAAAAAAAGAAGGGGGCGAAATTTTAACAACTTCAGAAGGGGATTCTGGCCATCAATCCACCCTATTCCAACCCCCAAGCAAGCTCATTATACTTTTTTTGTTTGTTAAGCTTTATATTTAGAAAATTAGAAAAAAATGGACTTTTAGGGTTTTGGCAAAAACGTTTGCTTTTTTTCGACAAATCAATGCAAGAGATTGTATCTTGTATTCAATTTAATTTTTGTTTTTTTTTGGGTCCTTGGGGGCATTGTTTTGAGTCTAATTTTTGCATGTGCCCTCTCTTGGGCCAGGCGAACATGTTCTTGAAAACAATTCCTAAAAAAGAACACAGAAAATTACTTTTTTTTTGAGGAGAGAGAAAATTTAGTGAATATAAGCTAAATATATGGGAAACAAAAAATAGTGTTAGATTGAGGCATTTGAGAGATTTGTTTGATCCCAAATTTTATAGATTGCTTTCATCATTACCATGTGAAGAATATGAAAAAAAAGAAGAAGCTGACTTTGAATCTTTGAATCCTCTGCATCTCGGATTTGACCATTCAAGAAAAATGGACATGGTGTGTTTGAGAATTCCTTTTTCTGGCTCAGTTCCTAGGATGAGTGAGAATTCCTTTTTCTGGCTCAGTTCCTAGGATGAGTGCGGGCTGTCCATTTAATGCACAACCTGATCAAATTGAAGAAGTGGAATTGATTTGTTTCTTTTCGAATTTGTTCATCTGGTGACAATAATGCCAATTACGGTTTTTGGGGCCAATCAAATGGGCATCCTACTTCCATTATGTTTAGAAAACAACAATTTTTAGGATGTAAATTCAATATATATCTATATATATATATATATATATATATATATATATATATATATATATATATATATATATATATATATATATATATTTAAGATCATTATGGGGATGACGAGAATCCATTTACAGAATTTGGGGTTAATCAAATGCCCATAACGTGGTTTTTTGAGTAGTAGTGTCATTATATTACTATGAAACTGTTTCATTAATTATATAGATGGTAGATATACGTGCACTTTGTGAAATCTCTAATTTCCACTAATGCCTTTTTTTTTTTTTTTTGCGTTTTTTTTTGAGAGGTTCTAGTGCTATACTTGGTCAGTTGAGCACATCTAACAAAGAAAAAAAAAAAAAGCACTCAAGAAAAAAGTACCTGCATTCTATTTTGACTATCGTTACTAGAGCATTTTTTTTCTTCTTTTGGTTAGTTTATTGGTTAATCCAAGTTGTGAACTTATGTTGAAGTCACAATTTGAGGAATTTGCCAATAAAAATTGAAATAATTTGAGGAAGTTATTTGCTAAAGAAAAGGAGCTTCATGTTATTAAATGTATTCCATGGATAACTTTTGACTGGGCAGAGGAAAGTTTTTGTGGGTGTGTTGCCTAAATTTGGATGTTGTGTATGTGCTTAGAAACGGGCATGAGGGAGTTGTGTTTATCTTTTGGTTTAAAATATTAATCTTTTTCTTCCTGTGGAAATAATTTGTTACCTATGAGGTATGGGTAAATTGTAGTTTTTGATTTAGATTTTTGACTTCTATTGGTAACTTGTTCTATTTTCCGTTGGTTGTGCTGTTGTAATGCAATGAACTTTTTTGCGTGGAAATATACTTTAATTTAACTAATTAGGTTTTCTTTTGCAGCTCCTCCGCTGAAGTTGATTGATTTGCCTGGATTGGACCAGCGCGTTATGGATGATTCAATGGTCAGTTAGTTTTTGTACCTTGATTATAGATGTCATTTTTGTGATGACATGTTGATGCTTTTATTACGTTTTATCTTTTAATGTTTTGCAACAGTTAGAATCTTCACGTGGGCATGATTGGTTTTTAGTCAACTTGTTAAGATAGCCTTAACTTGGCAGAGTCACAATAAAGAAGATATCTATTTATATACGGAAAGAATTTATTTAAGGGTGAGGCCCTAAACAATCAAATTAAAGCATACCTCAAAAATCCACTAGAAGAGGTTGTTTCAATGCCCAAAAATCCTCAAATTGGTCATCTCGACCTCAAGATGAATGGACATGAGAAAAACTGGATTTCAAGTTTTGGAAATAGTGCATCTTGTAATGTATTTTCTAGACTATCAATTTATAAAATTTTCAAGTATTCATAGATCTGCTCGATCTACACCATTTTTGAAGCTTTAAATTTATAATTAGAGATGAAAATGAATTTTCATGCCATCACAAAGGTTTTCAGTACTGAAACAACATCTTTCGATATTATTTGAAGGTGTGCCTTACTTTGGCTGTTTAAGACCTCAGCCTTATACAAACCACACCCTGTAGATAAACCCTGTCTAGTATCTTATCTTTAAAACTTCATAACAGTTCTGAGAATAAGAATCTCAGCAGTAATTAATGTATGTTAATGTGTCCGCAATCTATAGGTGATAAAATAGCTTTCAACATAATTTTGAGAGATCCGTGGATTTTTGGAGAAAGCTGTGTCTTGCTTCGAGGAAAAAAATTGATTGAACCAGATTTTGAAGCTTAGATATGTCCTTGGAATCCGGGAAACATGTTCGTGATTATGAAAATCTGTTGGCTTCTAGTGTTATCATGGACATTCACAAATGAACTTGTATTTCTAGACTTCGATGAGGTACATTGTTGATAAAAGAAAAGCCAGACTTCAGTGAAATTACTCATGGGCTTACTGGAGTTTTGGCTGAATTCATAACTTGCATGACATCTACAATGTTCCACGTCGGTTATCTTGAGTTTACTCTTGACCTATGAGTCTTGGCTCCTTTTTTTAATATTCTCGGTGTTGAATATACATGCCTACTGTGATAAGTGCTTGAGATCTTATGTACTAGCTGAAAACATGTGAAATTGTTTGTTGTTGCAGACTAATAATATTTTTTGTTTCTTTTGCCTTTTTTAAAATTTTGCAGATCAGTGATTATGTGGACCGTAATGATGCTATCTTGCTTGTTATAGTGCCTGCTGCCCAGACTCCAGAGATATCTTCCTTGCGGGCACTTAAACTGGCCTTGGAGTTTGATCCAGATGGTAAATACTTTGACCTGATAGTCAATTGTGTGTACATTTTCTATTTCTTTGAACTGCAAATGCTTCTTGTGAGCCATGCATTGGTCCTATCATGTTTTCTATTATTATTGTTTTTTCACTTCACTTGGCATTCCTTTTATTGCATCACTTGCAGGGACAAGAACCATTGGTATTATTAGCAAAATAGATCAAGCAGCTACAGACCAGAAAACTCTTGCTGCGGTTCAGGCTCTTCTTGTGAATCAGGGACCACGGAATACAAATGATATTCCCTGGGCTGCTTTGATTGGGCAATCTGTATCCATTGCATCAGCACAATCGGGATCTGTGGGTTCTGAAAGTTCTTTAGAAACTGCTTGGCGAGCGGAGAGCGAGAGCCTAAAATCCATACTACCTGGAGCTCCACAGAACAAGCTTGGTAGAGTGGCTCTGGTGGAGACACTTGCCCGTCAGATTCGCAAAAGGATGAAAGTAAGGCTCCCAAGCCTTCTGTCAGGGTAAGTTCAGAAGTCTTCTTATGCTGATGAGGGTTGCCAGTAATCTGAGATGCTTACTGTGGTAGTTTGGAAGTCTTCTTTGAAAGAATATAATATATTCTTTTAGCTTGAAGGCTACTGGTAGGAGAGATGTATAGGAATCTGTTGTTCTGTTTTTAATTAATATAATAGTTGAATTTATTATTCCTACAACTATTTGTAGGCTGCAAGGGAGGTCACAATTGGTTGAGGATGAGTTGGTGAGGCTTGGTGAACAAATGGTCCATAGCGCAGAAGGAACGAGGGCTATTGCTTTGGAGCTCTGTCGTGAGTTCGAAGATAAATTTCTACAGCATATTTCCTCAGGCGAGGTGGGTATTTCATTCCTTCTATGATGTGTTTTCTCTTCTAAACCCTTCTAGTTAAGATATAAGAAATTAATAGAACTCTACTACCCCTTCCAACCCTCTGGCCCCAGATCCAAATTTCACCAGTGCTGAATCGGCTCTGGCATTCCTCTCCTACAACAACAACAATGCACCAACCCCACCCTCCCACTCCCTGGTGGGCCTCGTCTTCCTTCAAGAAATCCTAGGTCCTCAGCCACTCCCTGAAATTCTCCCTCGATGTTCAAGCCATCTCAGCGAAGCTCGATCTCCCACCTTGTCCCAAAACTTTTCCATCTTGGGTCAGACCGTGTGCTTGGGACCTTCTTCCGGCCCAAAGTGCCTCAAGAGTAATTTGGGTGGTTTGGGATCCCACTGTTTTCACGAATATTTCATCGTGTATTTGGACTTTTTGGGTTTCCTGTCATCCTCCAATGGATTTTCAATAGTTTTGAGCGGATGTTTACTGCTGCGGTATATGATCCTAATAGACTGAACCTCAAAGAGCTGTTTGATCAGAGATGGAGCAGATTTAGTTTTTTGCTCCATCCTCTGGTGAATCATTGACATTTTCAACGTCACCAGATGGTCTTTCTAGAAGGATAAGGGAGGCCAGAAAACAGCAAGCTTGTGGATTTCTCTTACTTCGTTTTTAGGCAAAAGCTTATAGACATCCCCCTCAATGTTGTGTCTTTTACTTGGCCCATTCATTCAAACACAGCCCCATCCTTACCAACTGATTCCTTGTTTTCCCCAAGTAGGAGGAACAATTCTCAGGGTCCCACTCTATTACTCTCCCCAAACCCAACTCGGACCTCATCCACATCCTTCTCAAGACACAACCTGCCTTAGGTGGTCCTAGACTTTTTAGGTTTGAACTAATGTAGCATGAAGAAGTTGAATTACTTGGACTGTTCCCCCATTGGTGGTTCGGGTTTGGAGCCCTCAGGTAGGGTGGATTCTGCCTGTGCTTGAAAATGCAACTTCTCAAGTATAACCTCAAGCAGTGTGTAATCAAGTAATTTGGTCATCTAGGATAAATAAAAGCCACCTTACTGGCTGAACTTGCATATGTTGACCTAACCAAAGAGTCCAGAGACTTGACCGAGGCTGAGCGAGGAGATTTGAGGCAAAAATCTGAGTTCCAAAGAATCTTTAAACAAGAGGATTTTCCTGTCCGCGGCTAATGCTGTTGGGGACACACTTACCAAAGGTGTCTTAAGAGTAAACCACAGTATCTGGAGAGCCTCTTCCTCAGGAGTCTTTCACAGCTCCAAATTTTTGTAATTACTAACAATTTTGTAGTTAACCGATTCTCAAAAAAAAAAAAAAATTTGTTTGGTGCCCACAACACACAGCAAGTGTGAAAGTTTACCCATATCAAGACAAAGTTACTTCGTTTAAGAAAGTACTCTGTGCATGACTTGATTTGTTGAGGCTTGTCCGTAAATTGTAATTTATCAAACTGATGGTTTTTTCTTTTCTCTTGTCCATGACCGAAGAGATGAATTAAAAAGCTGTGGGAATTTGAAATTACTTTTTTGCCAAGTCTTCATGATGGCTGATGAGTTATTATAATCTTAGTTTACTCGATTTGATGCACGGGGTCACTAAAATATTTAGGGCATGTTTGCTACGCATGAAAAGACTTTCATGAAAGTATATTCACGTGAAAAAACTCCCTCATGTGATTAGGTGTGGGAATTTTTTCACACCAATTGGTCACAGCGTACTTTTTCACACCAATTGGTAGCTAATAATATGAAAAAACTCCCACACCTAATCACGTATGGGAATTTTTTCACGTGAAAATACTTCCACGAACGTATTTTCACACGTACCGCGCATGCTCTAATAATGAAGATCAAAGTATTCAGAATTACATCCACTTAGCAAGATGGAAAGAACTACGTGGCATGGGCACATTCCTCCACAATTGCTCTTTGGACATTCACTTGAGCAAAACAATGTTAAAAAATCATAAAAGGAAAAAGCAAAATTCACGTTGAATAAAGCTCTGAAACAAACATTACTTGTATTCTACAACTGACACCTAATCTGATAGCAGGATCACTGCTGTAAGAAACTAGTTGAGGGAATATCTGGAAGATACTTCCTTATGCAAATATAGGTGTAGAGATGCTGGAACTCGGACATGTGAGCAAAGTCCAAAAATTCCAATTATATTGGGTCTGTAAAAAACACTCCTGGGAGTTGGCATTTCTGCTTTGCACCAGTGTTACTGTGTATCAGCCAGATTGCTTGTTCATCTGCCCAGGTGTTGGATTTAACATGTAGCAAGTGGGAGAAATCTTTATTTCACTCGAAGAAATAAAGAATCCAATAGTTGTTGCTGGAGTCTCTGTTAATGAGAAAAAGTCATTAGAAATAGTGTGAAAGAATAAATAGCTCAAGTATGGTTTCTGCTGACAAGGGGGGATGAACGGAGTTCTAGCCTCGGATTTGAAAGCAAATAGGAAGGCCACGTCACACAATTTCGAGGAGTAGCCCAGCTTATGATAGATCGAAAGGTATCTCAAGTGCTTTTTCATCCAAAGGGCTAGGAAAAAGTGGTGGCCAATGTTGTCGGCATCAACATTCACAGGAGGGCTAGAGAAAACCTCAAGCTTTACTGACAAGGAAATGTTCTCCTGGTTGTATCTGGTAGAGCCATTCTTGCATCTGCTTCCGAGAAGTAGACATTAAAGTCATTGTGGGTAAAGCATTAAAGAAGCAGGTGTATATGATCTTCTGTGCTTGTGGTTATAATGGACTTGTTTTCTGTGCATTTGGCTGCTTGGGGTGATTAGGAAGGTGCCTTCACTTTCTGTTCTTTCAAATGGTCAAGGAGCAGAACTGCAGAATCACAGGGAGACAAAATTTATTCAAAAATGGTATTCCGTTTCTTTATGTTGGTTATCATTCATTCTCTATGTTGGAGTTTGCACTGCAGATTGGGATTGTGCAAAGTAGCATGAGGTGTTGATCCACACCCTGTTCTACACGATCAAGTTTGACATAACTTGATTTCTATATTCATACCTGTTTAGGATTCCATTTGTGATGGCCTTTAGCGGTGTTCATAATTTTATATATGCAAATGGAGCCTATCGGGAAATATGCTTGTTTTGATTGCACTTAAATTAAGGTGCTTTGTTTGTCAGCCTGCGGCAGAATTTCTTGCATCCTAATATTTGCCTGTAAATTTCTTCGATGTTACTTTTCTTTTTTCTACTAACATGACATAGTCTAGCTTTCTTAATTTTCATTTGACCGATGTAGGTGGTTAAGTGTGATAGCTCCATGAGTGGCTATAAGTCTTACCATATACTTCTAGACGATGAATTCCGCACATTGTTCATAGACACTCATTCTGAAGTTTCTTATGCATGGTATAGTTATGGAGGCTGTGCACAATTAATTAGACTATTGCTCATGTGAAAGAATTTAGGGAATATGGGGATGAATTATAGTCATATATGTTGTTTTTGTCGTAATTTGTATTTCTAATTCTGTTATTATGGATGTCTTTCATAGGGTGGAGGATGGAAGGTGGTGGCGAGTTTCGAAGGGAACTTTCCTAACAGGATTAAGCAACTTCCTTTAGACAGACACTTCGATATCAGCAATGTCAAAAGGGTATTCACTAGTTCCATGTGTTCTTTGCTCTCTTAGTACTGTAACTTTTTGTGGTTGGTGTTGACTTATTGTCTTACTTCATATTATTCTAGATTGTATTGGAAGCAGATGGTTATCAACCATACTTGATTTCTCCTGAGAAGGGATTGAGATCGTTAATAAAAGTGGTCCTTGAATTGGCAAAAGAACCTTCAAGACTTTGTGTGGATGAGGTAAGAGCATTATTATGTGATGGAAAATTGGGAAGATCTTGCTTTCTTTCAATACAGTGATGCAGAACATTTGTGCATGTTAAATTGGCAAAACTTAGATGAGATGTTTTTGCAATTGGTTTTACATCCATCATTTTTTCTTTTCTCATGAAGCAATACACCTGAGTTTGGGAATGTTAATATGTGTGAAACCCTACTGAAAATATCTTTTTGGCTGATTTGGCATCACCATTCTTTTCATTGCATACTGTTTTGCATGCACGATTAATTTTAATTGTCCCTGTTCTCTCCGTGCTCATTTATGTAGAGGAAAGCTGCTCTTGCAATGGGACAATGGTCCTTATTTAATAATCTAAAGTTTTTTGGCTCATTCCAATCCTCTTTTGCTCTCTGATGATTTTAAAATTGTCTATTTTTTAGTCCTCTCTCTGTAATAAATCACTTTTGGTTTATAGTGTATGAATAGCCTGGTGCCATTTGACCTTATGCCCCTATTTAATACTGGTTCAAGTTGCAGCTTGTTGTAACCTCATTTTTTCTTTTCAAATGACAGTTAATCATTTATAAGCTTAAATGCTTCTGGTTATTTTGGATGAATTATTGCTTCTGTATTGCTGAATTTATCAAACATTTCTATAATAACTGGGATGTTTTTTGAAATTTGAATAATTAATGCATGCAATGAAGAAGCATATTTTTCTTTGATTTTATTTTCCCTTTGTAACTTCTAATATTTCAAGCTCTCTCATATGAGTTACGTGAGCTGCTAATTGCTGCTTGATGTTATGCTTGCCTTCATGTTATAGTAAACATAGTGTTTGACAATGAATACATCTATTTCATGTCTTGCTTGATGTTGAAACATTCCATTGTCACCAGTCCGTCTCCCTCGGATACACTTACATTCTATGTTTCATTTTATGGGAGTGTCTATGCTGTTTGAAAGACTCCCATTTACATCATCATTATCATCATCATCATCTGAGCCTTATCACAACTAGTTGGGGTTAGCTACATGAACCTATTTTGCCATTCTGTTCTATCAAGGGCCATACCCTCAGTCAGACCATAGGTCACTATATCTCTTCTTACTATTTCCATATATATATCCTTTTGGGCCTTCCCCTTACCCTTTTAGAGACTTCCACTTGAACCAAATTGACCCTTTGAGCCGGTGTTGTTCTAGCTCAACGCTATACATGATCAGACCACCTAAGTCTACTTTCCCACATCTTATATCACCTATAGGAGCCAACCTGTAAGTTCCCTCAGATGTATTCATTCTGAATTCCATCCTTTCTTATCCTACCACTCATCCATCTCAACATCCTCTTCTCAGCTACTCATGCTATGAATATGTTGTTTCTTGATGCCCAACATTCCATCCCATAAAACATGGTTAGTCTTATAGCTGTCCTATAGAACAGCCGTCCTATAAAGACTCCCATTAACACATTGAAACTAATATTTGTGGATATCTCTGCTTTTCTATTCTGATGTGTTTGAATGTTAAACTGGTTATGGAAATAGGTGCATCGTGTTTTGATAGATATTGTTTCTTCTGCTGCATCGGCAACACCAGGTCTTGGTAGATATCCTCCCTTTAAGCGAGAGGTAACCATGTCATTTAGTAGGATTTGTTTATGTCAAATCTGTAGAAGGATGCAGAAATTTGTTTGTTCTAAAAATTTGTAATTATTATATTTGTGGGAAGGTTGTTGCCATTGCATCTGCCGCCTTAGATGGTTTTCGAAATGAGGCAAAGAAGATGGTTGTTGCTCTAGTTGATATGGAGCGTGCTTTTGTTCCACCTCAACATTTCATCCGTCTGGTACAAAGGAGGTATGTTTGGTTTGAACTGATGCTCATTAGTAATTTGTATCTGTGGACAAATGCCAATATTTATGTGCTGATTTGACTGCTTTGAGAACACTCACTGTTTCTTTCTCTAGGTTTTGTTTTCCTGTAAAGTGAAACATTTGTTATTTTTCCAGCAAAACGACATTAAAAGAATAAATACTGAGTGATTTGTTTGCTGGGAGCAGTTAAAAGCCTGCTCTAGGAGCATGCTGCCTTGTAAAGATCTGGATATTAATGTAAATGTTGTGGGATCAGTAATTATAACCTGATTAGGGTTTCAATGATTTCCGTAAACTTTCCTCTGTCTAATCTATGATATTATAGTTTCCATTTTTGAAATAATGTGACTTTGAAATCTTTATCTTGAACAATTTAATGGTCTCATGAGCAAGTGAAGTTATCTGCCCCCACTTATAGACCTGCTAGGGCACAGTGTTCTGCTCCTAGACATATTCAGTCCTCTAGTTGGCATGGCTTTTGGAGCGTCCAAAGTATGAAACACTACAATGATGTTATTTATGAAAAATAACCTTATGGAAATGTAAAAGGAAGAAACATGTTAAAAAAATATAATCCCTTGACTGAGGAAATGAAACTTGGAAGAATTAAACTATGAGTACCCAACTAGACTGGTACTCATAGTTTAATTCCATTACTGAAATTTATTTTTTCAATTTGCATAGTTTTAATTGTAGAAAACTTAGTAACTCTTACATTGCTGGCAACCAGTAGAAGAAATCTATTTGTGGGGCCCAAACGATCTTGCATGACTCCTCTGGAGGCAACTGGATGTATTTATGTTTCTCTTGCATGTCCATGTATTCATATGTCACTAGAGGCAACTGGATGTAGATGACTATTCTTTTATTGCAACGATAACTGTCAATATTTTCCAAAGAAAACTAGAAAAAAGGGGGAAAAAATGTAGAAAACTTTACTTTTCGTGGGGTATGAAAATTCTCTATATTCCTTATCTGGTTCCTATCATGTCTGACACATGTTAGACATCTGCCACTGCACACATGTGCATTTCAACACATTTAGAAGCTATTTAAGGATTGTTAGCATTGCGCTGTTGGTTGGTGGACGGCCAGCCATGCAGAGATTACCTACATGGTTGATCTGAAATCTGGATGCTTGTATCTAATGGGATCATAGGTAATTATTTATATGTAGAGATTTCAGGTATTTGTACTCTTGTCACTTTCACGGTGATGTGATTATTTAGATAACTTTGCTTATCATCATGTGGGTTTGAAAGGGTCTGAACTAATTTGTTTGTTGAAATTATCTGAAGCACGGGTCCTGTTTGAGTATGACTGCATTGGAGAATGTGTGCATATCAGTTGGCAGACTTATCCTTGTGCAGGACCTTGTTTTTGGAACTTCTTAAATCTAGATCTTTTTGTATAAACTTGATCCTCCTGGGCACTATAATTTGTTTCCATCATCTGGGTTGTTTCTTGTTCTAACTTGATTCTTCATTCTGCTTGCGTTTATTGGTGTTAAATATCTATGACTTATGCTGGAAGAACCTTATATTCGTGCTCTGTTTTTTTTTTTAATTAAACAATGCTTGTATATGGGGTTTATCTTGGTCTCTCTGTTATCGGTACCATATTTGAGTCTTACAATTCTTTGTCATTGTGGCAATTTATGTTGTGTTTTTCTCTCTTACCATCTCAAACACACACACATGCATGCACATCGGTGCACATATACAAATATATATGCATCAGGTATCTGTGTTTGACAACCTGGGTACGTGTTAGAGATTCATTGTTCTGTATGTTTGCTTGCAATGCCAATTGGATTGCTGTAGTTGTTAGCTTACGAACATGGTCTTGTGATCATTTCCTTTTCTTTTTGTCTCTTCAAATTTATATTTTTGCATTTCAGTGCCCCCCCCTCCTCTCTCAACGTGCATTCACGCATGTGTAGATGGTGTGAATTATGTATAAGCTAAATTGAGAGCAGATAGATAGCATCTTTTGCACTTCAAAATATGGACCTTCTCTTTGAATATCATTCTTCTTCAAGGAAGATTACTGTCTTTATGTTAATGATGTTACCAGAATGGATAGGCAGCGACGAGAGGAAGAGCTGAAAAATCGATCATCCAAGAAGGGGATTGAGGCAGAACAAGTCGTTCTAAACAGGGTCAGGCTTGTTCATTCAATGAATCTGTAATCTTATTTGTCCATGATGTTAAATGTAGTTATGGTATTGCTCCATGAATTTGACTCGTTGCTAGATATTTCTGTTTTGTTCTATGGATGTTTTCCCTTTTGAGAACCTTTAAGTATCTCCCATTTTTACATTGTCAGGCAACAAGCCCTCAAACTGGGGCCCAGCAGATAGGTGGAAGCTTGAAATCCATGAAGGATAAATCAAATCATGCAGATAAAGATGCAAAAGAGGGATCAGCTTTGCAAACTGCTGGTTCTGATGGGGAGATAACAGCAGGTGAGCACTTACATTTTAAATGCATTCGATGACTCCTTTTTGTGTCATGATAAGTACTTTCAATTTAAATTGGTCGAGTTCAGATCAGTGTATGCCAACCTGAAAACTCAACCTAACTCAATAAGCTCCCAGATCAGGTTAACCTGTTGATTTGATCAGGTTGACACTACTGGGTCATGTTAAAATCTAAAAAATATGACCGAAAAAAGGAACATAAATACTAAGGAATATAAAAATGTAATGAAACATAAAAAAAAAAGAAAAGAAAAAATCCATCCATGATTTTATATGGAAACTATAAATTTCTGAAGGTACTAAAAAAGAAAGAAATAGATATTTGTTTTCATCGAACTTCCTTTGGAACTGCTATGAGTCTAATTCATTCTGTTTTTGTCAAAGAGAATAAAAAGACAAAAAAGAAGAAATGATTTTAGTTTTTTCTTTTTAATTTTTTTAAGGTTAACTGAAGCAAGTGTTTTCATTTCATGATTTTGAGTTGAAATGAAAATTTTGAAGAACAACAAAAAAAGGATAACAACTTACCTCGATGATTTTTGTGTTTACTTGTTAACAATCTGTTTCATTTCATAACACACATAATACTTCTTCTTTTTATATAATATCACTATTATCAAAGAGCAACAAAAAAAGACATCATTTACATTTTTGGGGAAATGGAAAATTTTCAGCAAAAAATAAGAAGAAAAATAAAATAAACCTTTATTGAAAAATAAAATAAAAACCTTGCTTTAATTAATGTGTATTACTCGACTTTTTTGGAGTTTGTCTGTTTTATTTTTTATTTTTTTTTATTTTTTATTTTTTTGATTGTAAACTTTGGAAGGTTGGATATAACAGAATTTGGGTTTTGGGTCTGGTTGCTTGAGGGCTTGATCTTTATGAGATAGACAAAATTTAAGCCACTTATGTGTCAACTGTTATCTATTAAGGAAACCGATTTGTGTGCTGCTTTTGGTCTTCTTAAACTTCATCCTTTTAGGCTAGTTTTACATTAGTTTTTGAACATTAGAGGGACACAAGAAAAGACTCTACTTAAGTTTTGTAACCTGATTAGGTCATGTACGCTTTATATGCCCCGGTTGAGTCTATTGAGTTTTAGATTGCGTTTGAAGAGATTGGGGTTGTAATGGTAACCCAACCTGGTTTGGCTTTGGGTTGGGTTGCTTGCGAGACTTAATTAGGTTTGCCAACTATGTTTCCGATCAGAGGCATCATGGGTAACTCATTCTACTGTTCTTTCACAAATAAGGAGTTATTGTTACGTCATTGGTGCTTGTCAACTGCACTTGTATGCAAGAATTGTATTTTTTAAGTCAAATTATTGTCGGTATACAGTATTCCCATGGACACATTGTGTGGGCCTTTATAGAAGTAGTTGGGCAAATACGCTATTTTAATTAAAAAAATTGCTGTTACACCCAATGTTGTAAAAAACGGATCAGTTCCCCAGATTGGGCACCCCAAAAACCCATCCGGATTGGTAAATCGGCGATCCGGATCGGGAATCGGTTGAATCGGTAGGATTAAGCTTAAAACAAAATCCAAAAAAATTATTAAAATTCATTATAAATGTTGTTTTTTAGGAATCCAATAAGAAATGGGGGTACTACATTATTAACTTTCATTTTTTTCATCAATATGCGAATATTGAGTTGTTCTTTCCCTGTATGAATTTGTGTTAACCATTAAATTTACATCACCCAAAAGAAAAATCATAGAATTATCATGGATGTAGTATATAATCATACATGGACTACAATAAAGAATGGATTAAATCGATGAAAAAATGGCCACCAAAATCTCGAATTGGCGGAAAACCCTTATCCGCTAAAAAAAAACCCAAATTATTACAACCTAACTAATTATAACCCAAAATTATTACAACCCAACTAACTATAATAGTATATATTGAAATTGAAATTGGTGGTTTACATTTTATAGTTATTTTATTATATAAATAATAACAAATCCAAACCATCTTACAATATCATCTAATTTAAAATGTATTATTGACAACTATAAGAAAAAATAATACATCACATAATTTATAATGTAAATAAATTAAAATAAATAAAATAAAAAGATTTGGTTATCAATGTGGAAATAAATGCTAAAGTGGTATGAGTTAGTGTTACTTTTCTCTCTTAAAAGATCCTCTAAACTAATGTTTTTTAATATTCAATGAACTAGAATTAGTATTATTTTTGTTTTTTAATATCCTATGAGCTAGTACTAATTTTTAATATCAATTAACTACTTAATTAATTATTAATCATGTAATGAAATAATCCCATGAGATAATAGCCTAATAGAGTTTTTATGTTTTATTTGGGTAGGTAAATTTAAATTTTTTTGGTGAAAGATAGGGGTGGTGAGCACCCAATTATTATTTTAAATAATTTTACCCCTTTCTTATCATATAATTTAATTACTGCCATCGGGCGTACACCGTCGGGCGTGCACCGTTGGGCACACCAAGGGCTTTTTATGTTTAAAGTTCAAACGTTATTAAAATCCCACGTGTTACGGTGTTAGTAAAAAGCAAAGGTGTATATATAAGAATTGTCCCACATCGAAGAGATGTGGGATGAAGAAGCCCCATAAAACAAGCAACCCGATTGTTTGTGTTAGCTGATTATGGGAAGAGGGCCACTTGTAAGTGGGTTGGTGTATGGGAATTGGAGCATGCTGATGTATAAGCAGGTGGGGGCCATGTAATTCAAATTTTTGATAGAAAAACTGAAAAATTAAAAAAAGAAAAAAAATTATTGCGTCAATCAGGGTAATCATGACATCACCGGGGGTGATTCATTGTGGTGACTTGCCATTTTACTGTAGCTGTTTCAGCCCTAGATTCGTCCGATTTTCGGTATTTCATAGGAATCGTCACGGGGTGGCCGATTCCCTTGTCGACCCGGGTGATTCTGGGTCGACTCGCCGTTTTTTAAACCCCTGGTACACCTACATAGTAAGTTGATCATAAGCTAAGATAGGCTCAATAAATATTACTAAAGAATGAACCTAGTGGTCTTCTACGGCTTGCATCAACTGTCATGTCTGTTTGCTCAGGAACCTATTATGCCATTTTGAATAAATATAAATCAGGGGTATATTCCCAGAGGTAATATCTTTAAAGAATCTAGACAAGCTTTTGCTGTACTGACTCAGAGCTCCAATATGGTTTCTTGAAAATTACTGTTGTTTTGAGCCCATGAGGCTCTGAGAGTGAATTTGTTTCCTCTTGGGTACGATATATACGATCTTGTGTGTGTATGAATTATTGCTACTTTGGTCCACTAATCAGGGATAATTTCTCAAGTGTGGTAATTGTGAACTAACTGAGCATCAATCAAGGCTCTCTTTTGCATAGTTTGACTTCGTTTTTTTTTTTGAACATGGCATAGTTGGACTTTTACTATTTATCAACATTATTTGTGTTAGTCAAGTGAAAAGTTGTGTGAAATTTCACTTTTCCCATGTGAGACATGATCTATTGAATCTTGACTTGGCTGATTTAAATTGTAAAGTGGCTTACAGAAGACACTCGTTAACGTCTATTGATCATGAAAGAGCTGTGTATCATTTCTGGCTTCCTGCAGATTACTTAACTTACTATTCTATTCCAGGATATCTGTTGAAGAAAAGTGCAAAAACTAATGGTTGGAGTAGGCGATGGTTTGTTCTGAATGGAAAAACGGGCAAGGTGATTTTAGTGCGTTGAAACTTTTGTTATGTACCTATTGACGGTCAATCTGGATGGAAATATTTTATCATGCATGATAGGGCCTATCCGTTTTCTGATTGACGAGAGTCTTGACAGAAACTATTTGGTTTCTAAATTCTGTTTTGCAGCTCAGCTACACCAAGAAACAAGAGGAAAGACATTTTCGTGGGGTCATCAATTTGGAGGTGTGTACCAAATTTAAATTATAGTTACGTGCTCTTTTTAAATAGCTTTAAGAAGTTCTTTTCTTGCTGCTGGGTGGCTTCTACAGGTCTTGTTGGACATCTACTTCTTCCTCTCTTAATTTTTTTTTTTTATCTTTTCCTTTTTGTGAGTAAGAAAGGAGATACTGAATTTTGATGATAGTAGGCAATTGTAGTTAGTTAAGAAGGAGTTAAGTACTAGTAGAGCGTATTCCCGAAGTACTCAGAAGTATGCTGTTGAAAGAAGCATACCACGGTTAGTTAACTTTTGGGACCTTTGCATGGCAGCCTGCTCACTTGTTGAAGTGAAGCTTTTTGGCAGTTGTTGACATTCTTCTTGTTGAAGCATTTAGTTTCTGCTAGACAAGGAGTGAGGAACATGACAAATATGGGAATTGTTAGTCAATTGGCATAATCTGCCCATGTCTGTGGGTATCCCTGTTTGTAACATGCCAGCGGAAAAACAGATTAGGATCTTATAGATATAATTTGTTTTATGTTGTATGAATACTTTTTATGCTCATGCTCTTTCACTGGGATGCTGCGTGGTTTTTTTTAATAGTTTAGGTAGTAGCTTGCTTCATTTGTAAACACGCGGATTTACCCTTTGCACACAGAAATAGCTGTGAAACTTCACTTGAAAGTAAAGCAGTAAAAGTCATTTAAGTGTATGTCCATTAGAAGCAATTTATCATACTGCACACTGTGCCGTGCTTTCTTCTTCTTTTATTTTGCTATTTTTTTAATTTTTTTTGTAGGTGACAACATTTTGGAGTTCCCCACTGCTTTTGACGACATCTTCTGAGGAACTCTTAGGATACTTCATGAAAGTTCCTTTTTACTTTGTTGCCATGTTTTTATGAATATTTAGATACACTCTGAAGCCTCACCCTTTGAAGTTTCTGAGCCTCTCTAGTTGCTTTCTGGAGTTCTTTTTTCTGGCTTGCTTCCCTGATAGATATAGGGCAATATTTTGACATTAGGTTGAGACCTATATGGTAGAGGTGAAAGTCATGCTTTTATTTCAAAGTTTACTCATGCAGGTGAAAATGTAGAATACCAGGTTGTTCAGGAGGAGGTTTCCATCAATCTGTTCAGTAAAAACATTTGTTAGTATGTTCTCTTGACCAATGATGGAGGACTTCATTCCCCTCTGTTTTGTGTATATCAGTAGAGCTGACATAGCTGAGGTCTCATCGCATGGAATGGACCTATCTTTTTGATTTCTGCCTGCTTCTGGCATCACATTCTCTATCTTGACGCTGCACGTGATTACTCACTAGATTTCTTATGATGCTCAAGGTTCTATATAATTTCAAAAAGGCTTATTAAAAGGTTTGGCTGGCCCCCACTGTTGCCTCAGGCTCATAGCATATCACATCTTGTACACCCATTTACTCCTTTCGGCGTATTAGTCTTTATATACTGGTCTTAATGATTTTATGGCTTTTGGTTTTCATTTAATTACTGTCTTTACAAGTTTGTTCCACCCTTCGTACCCTCTCATTTCTTTCCATCACTGACCTGAATTATGTAGTATTCTCGCCTCCTAGCAAAACTTTTATTACTCTCTTGATCTGATAAGTAGATTGAGGCCCTTTTTTCTGCCTATGTTGATGTTGCAACCGAAGTCCTTTTAGGTGTATCACTAACTTTTATATCTGGATCTTAATAATTGTCATTTTAGTAACTTTTTAATTTATTTCAAAATGCAAATATGAAAGGCTACCTTTTTTTTTTAATTGAATATTCTGCTGCTGCTAGAAGTCTTACTAGTAGGTCGTGTATAGTTGTCTGTGTTTTTTTATTAATCTGTATATGGTATAAGAGCAAACAAAATGTGTGGGGCTTCTGTATTGTAATTACTTGTTGATTTCCATATTTGAGTTACATTGGTTGTTTATTGGGAGCATCTTACCCTTTTCTTATGCTCATTGTTGCATGTGAAACAGCCTTATTGTAACCTGGACTAATAGTTATTTGCAGGACTTGAACTTGAAGTTGCACAGACCTTAGTTACCGGAATCTCTCCACCGACCTCGCGTTTTCGGTTTCAAAACCCGATTCCGCTTTTCCATTAAGGAATCTCCACGGAAACTGTTTTTCCGAACCAAGGAAGCTCGATTCCTTAACTTTGGAATCTCGATTCGACACATCTTTAGAAACCATCCTTCGAAACCAAGGAAACTCGATTTCTTAATTTCGGAATCTCGATTCAACGGATCTTTAGAGAACATTTATCGGAACTAAGGAAACTCGATTCCTTAATTTCGAAATCTCGATCCAACACATCTTTAGAAACTTGAACCCATTAATTGTAGGTAGATGTTTCCAAATATATCGAATCTAGATTCCACAGAGGATTAAATCTTGATTCCACGTCAATTGGAGTAGAAATTTTCTTTCGAATGCTTCTAGTGGTTATAGGGTTTCATTATTTTATTTGTGCCCACCCTGGATGGCCTTTACTTTAAATTTAAAATATAACTGGTAACTACAACACATACAATTAAAAGTAAAACCATGGCGTAAACACAATCCTATTTTGTCTTTATAATAATGAACCCAATATCACAATTTAGAAATGCTCGTCTTTTTTATATAATAACCGTAAGTTCAATAGTCTATACAAACACTTTAAAATTTGGGAAACCTTATAATTAGAGACATCCAATATAAATTTGAAAGTTGATGAGGCTCAAGATGTGCTTGTGGCTTCCTTCTCCATAAAAATGAAATCTCGATTCCTAGTAGGGGTCGTCAAACGCATTCCATAGTCCATATTATTATAAATCTCGATCTCAAACTGGCATGGATCTCTAATACATATATTTTAGAAACTTGATTCCAAATATGTTAGAATCATGATTCGAAACAACAACATATATTTGTTCCACATATGTCAGAAACTCGATTCGATTGATATCGGAAACTTGATTCCGCATATTAATTAATCTTGACTCCTGGAGTGTCAATTCCAAGGGGATGGGAATCCCGATTCCATATGTGGATGAAACTTGGATCTATTTCGGTCGAAAGACGAGTCTTAAAAACTAGGAATCTTGTTCCTAGGATTCCTATTGTACGAACAATGATTTCTAAGACAAGAATCTTCTAGCCGGCCGCGATTCTGTGATTCCGGTTTTTAAAACGATTCGGGTTCTCAGGTGTTTCCAACAACTATGGCACAGACTGGTAACCACTAAATACTATATCCAAATGTTAGTTAAGTTTTCCTAATCAAGTGGTCGATTTTTCTTTGGAGTGTTGCTCTGGTGCTTTAGGGAAGGGAATCTTGCTCCTTCAAGATTCTTAAAATTTGGAATCTCAAACCTTCCTATTAGGGATCAAGATCTTGAGTTACAAGAGATCCGGATTCCCTAGTATTGAAGTATAGTTTAACAAAGATGGTCAATGTTCAAAAAAGCGCAGTCGGGGTGCCTAGGAATTTTGGAGGCTTGACTGCCTAGGCAGCCGGGCGCTCGACAAGGACGGGTAGGGACTATTCACATAAGAATTTAAGATACTAGTTGTAATATGATTATTATTTATTAATTAATATCCATAAGATTTGGTTTTGGATATCAGATATCCACAAAATATCAATTTCATTCAAATTTTGTGACTATTCACAAAATATAAGTCCAAATCGATAAATGTTTAATCTACAAATATCTAAAAATATCAAAAAAGAGAACTAATAGGAGATCAAAACATCACACATTGTACAAAATAAGAACCAATTATTCATAAAATAATTGAATGTAGGACCAATTTCATCGTCCAAATGAGTTAATAATCAATTAATTACAAAAAATCAATCTTTCAACTACAAGTATGTAAATATATCATAAAAAAAAGTTAAAAAAAGTCAAAATGATTCAAAACATAATACATTATAGCAAAAAAAATCAAAACCCTTATTCAAATATCATAATGGCATAATGCTCTAAAAATATCAAAATGAAAATGTTGTCGACCCAAACCTCATCTATTCGATCGCCAAAAGTCCTCACTATTGACTACTAGAAGTTCCGAAAACTACCACTGAGCATTGCTTTTGATTTCGGAAGAAATCGAAACTTTATCAATCTTTTGATAAATCACCAAATAGAGGTTTTTGGGGAGTTTTTCTCTCTAGATGGCATGGATTTGGTTTTGGGGGTTTAGAATGTCCTTCAAACCCCTTTCCCCCCTTTTTAAGAGAGGGGGGTGGGGGGGGGGGGGGGGATTATATTTTTACCAGAGCCGAGGGCATTTCTCCACCCTCCGCAACCTGCATCGAGGCGGTGCCTAGGCGGCCGCCTTGACTGTAGTGCCTAGTCGGGCGCCTAGATGCAAGCTGCTTAGGTGCCCCACCTAGGCGATTGGACGCCTAGGCGGCTGGGTGGCCAAATTTTTGAACATTGAGTCTATTATAGCATTACACTATAGTATAGCATTATTGCATGGTATAGTCGTACAATACAATATAATAGTATGGTATATTACAATAGTATATATGTACACACTTTATTGTATAGTATATTATGTGGTTGTATGCAATAGATTTAAATATAGTAGAATATAGTATATTGCATAGCAACATAGTATTGTACATCAATGTGGTATGGTAGCATACATCATATTACTATACTAGTTTAAGTGCTTTCAGGGACCTCAAATTTTAACTGAATGGAGCTTTATTTTGTATAATTTGAGACTTCATCCCAATTAAGTTTGGATCGAGCTCCCCCACATATTGGGATCGAGATCACGCAATCCCTAGGGAGCTTTGTGCTTGTCATGATTCCTTAGTGTTGATCCCAATCGAACAACTGTGGTCTAACCATTTCGAGCTATTTTAAAAAACCAATGGAATATGTTAATATGCTGTGCAGGAATGTAATATAGAAGAAGTTGATGATGCTGAAGATCCTCCATCAAAGTCTTCAAAGGACTCTAAAAAAGCAAATGGGCCTGATTCTAAAGCTCCAAGTCTTGTGTTCAAGATAACCAACAAAGTTGCATACAAAACTGTTCTAAAAGGTGTGTCATGCATTCAAGTCATGCATGATATTGAGTTTTTCCAAGTAGATAGCGTTGATTGTGAGCAACCTAAATTTGTCTTAATTATATGCAGCACATAGCGCGGTTGTGTTGAAGGCAGAAAATATGGCGGACAAGATTGAGTGGGTAAACAAGATTAGGAGCATTATCCAACCTTCTAAGGGGGGCCCTATCAAAGGGGGTTCTGAACCTGGTCTACCCATACGACAGAGCCTCTCTGAAGGTTCTCTTGTAAGTATGATTTAAGTCTATGGTGGTCACACTCGTCTATTCCTGAATTGACTGATCCTGTATGGTTATTATGCTGGTGGAACTTGCTAATTTGTGACACTGGTTTTTATTTTTCTGGTGTTTAACTATAGAATGGACGCAAGTAGGCTACCAGTACTAGTTAAACCTGATATTTGGCATATTTATTTGCTCTGCTTTAATCCCAACGAATTTCATAGACGGAGCCTTAAATTTGGTCTATGAGTTTGAACTGTCAGTCAGATCCTTCAGTTATCTGGTTTATCTGCATTTAACTGGCTGGACACCCAGAATGATGATCAAAACCCAGATATGGCCAAATCCATTCTGAAGAAATCTTATCCAAAATCATTACGACTGGACTGGGAAACAGGTTGGATATGTCCAGAAAAAATTTTAAAAATAGAAAATATCAGAACTAACTGCTCTGGTTGGGTTGTTAATCGAGTCTGATCTGCCAGTTTCGACAGAATTTTCCAATCCTGTGATCAAACTGTGTCCTAGTTGCAGGTGCAGTTTGCTGTCAAGCTGGTGGACCACCCCAAGTGGTCCAGTCCCTTCTGCACAACCTTGATCTGTACAGGTTGGGCCTTTTTTTGTTTTTCACAAGGTTGATTGGGCCAGTTTGATTTGATCATGGGCTGGAATAAATTGAGAATCGTGTTCTAGGTTCTGAAGTAATAGACTATCTGATCATTTTTCATGCATAACTTGCTATGTATAGATCAAAATTCATAATTGAAACCAGTATCCTGACTAGTATGGGCGCTGGTTTCATTTCAGAGTATACCTTTGCATACTATGCACAATCACAATCAGATAGATACAAGTCCATGCTCATGTTCAGCTCTTTATTAGGTCTTTATCGGTTGTAGCTACAATTCATTAATTTGTATTCTCCCACATTAATAGGACACAATGGCTAGAAGGCCTGCAGATCCAGAAGAAGAGCTCAGGTGGATGTCTCAGGAAGTACGTGGTTATGTGGAGGCTGTGCTGAACAGTCTCGCGGCCAATGTTCCCAAAGTAAGGGGAAAATGTGCAGCTTTTTGAACTTGGTTCTTTTTCTCTCTCAATGGAAAACTTTTACGTACCCTATGTTTTTCACCATTTCTGAAATAGCAATATTTTGCAGGCCGTTGTTCTTTGCCAAGTTGAAAAAGCAAAGGAGGACATGCTTAATCAGCTATACAGCTCCATCAGGTAAAAGAGTTTCTGCTTTTCTTATTGTTGCTGTCTAAAGTGCAATGGCTGATCTATTTTTGTTTTGTATTTCCCATTGCTCGAAAATAGTGCTCAGAGCACGGCTAGAATTGAGGAATTGCTTCAGGAGGATCAGAATGTGAAGCGCAAGAGGGAGCGCTTCCAGAGACAACAGTCTCTTCTTTCTAAATTCACACGGCAGCTCAGCATACATGACAATCGAGCTGGCGTGGCCACCAGCTGGTCCAATGGGGGTGGTGGAGCAGGTGTGGCCCAGACTCTCTGTACTCTGTAGCAATTTCTGTGAATAGCTTTGCTTAAATGTAAATTGTGCATGTTGACTTACACAGAACTAACAGTTTCAAAAAACACAAAAGACTACCACAGAACTGATAAATGGCTTTGAATCTTTCTAGAAAACAGGCATGCTTGTGACAGAAGAACGGAAAATGCTGTTATAAAATGGATAAATTTCCTTAACTAATCAAAATATGTTTCATGGTTTGGTGTAATAGATTCCCTTGATGATCACTTGGCTATGTTACATGCAATGATTCATTCTTGAATAATTAAGACTTGCTTTGCAAAACAAATTTTATGGATCACTGATCAAATCTCCAAGATCGCTGATTATTCTTCATTTTCACCTAGTACTGATCAATTTTCATTGCTGTTTTGGGAAAAAAAATTCCTCAGCAAAGAAAATCTTTTATCCTCTTGGATTAATAATTGATTCATACAATCATAAAAGCTATAGGCTTTTAGTTGCACCAGGGGAAATTAGCAAATTGAGACATGGTGTTGGGAGAGAGAAAAACACAGAGAGAATAGAGAGAACATATTCGGGAAACCAAGTGGAGGCACTGAGTCTCCAGTATTGAAGCCCTCCACCCTCTCAATCCCATCTTTTGGCTAAAACATCATGTGGTTGAAGGATATGTCAGCACCTTGGGGTAGCTTTACAATCTATTTCATTATGCCTGTCAGATTTAAAGGAAACCCATTGTAGGGGTCACAAGAGGCCCATCTGATGATATTAATCAAGTCTTGTTAAACAATCATGGCTCCATACTTATCCCTGACAGATAGACTTGAGTGTCTGGTTTTGTCTCTTTTTGACAAATATTTGAGCCTTCCACTTGTCTTGGGCAACGGAAGAAGAGTCTATGGGATCCTGTGGAGAGGATGAAGAGGAGATTTGCAGCGTGGAAATGTAAGTTGTTTTCATTGCTGGGAAGGATCACACTTGCTAAAGCCACTTCGGCAAATATACCAGTATATTATGTCTCTTTTCTATATGCCGGCTAGAGTGGTTGATAAGATGGAGAGATTGTAAGGAAATTTTCTTTGGAGGGATGTAATTCGGGGCAATGTTCAAAAGGTCGGCCACCCAGGCCACTGGGCCCATGTGGGATGGTGACGTTGGGCGGCTGACTAGGCAGCACCTTGGCGGGCACCTGCCAGGACCCTTTTGACAATTGACAATTTGACAATTGCCGAAATTGTCATTATCCGCCTTGAAAGGGGGGAAATAGTATTTGAGAGGGATAACTCTATTCGTGCCCCAAAAACAATTTTTTTAGCTCAAAATCGAATATTTTTTAAGGATCGAATTCAAAGTTTTCTATTTATTGCAAAATCTAAAGGCATTCGACCCAGAACTCTAGAACTTTGTGGGGATTAAAGAGGCCACAAAAGAGTGCTTTTGGCAACTGAGAGTGACTGATTGAAGCCTATTTTTATTGCTTTCTGAAAGGTTAGTAAATTTAATTGTTTATGTTTAGGGTTTCATATCTTTTGTGAGTATTGTGTTATGTTATGTCATTTTCTTGTGTTTATTTTTGAAGTTTGGCTTTTTACATTTATGATGAAAATTCATGAGTGTTTTTTTTTTAGGATTTGCTTTTTTGTGATATAATATAAAAATATGTTTTTGGCTATGCTTGGGTTTGTTTCTAATTTATGATGCAAATTTAAAAATATTACTCTATGTTTGACTATGTTTATAATCTATTATGGAATATCAAAAACTTATAATATATTTTTGGCGATGTTTGACTTTGTTTCCAAAATTTTTGGCAATTTCAAAGTTTTAGTTTTTTAAACATGTAAATTTTAGTCAAGTAAAGAGGTTTTAAATTTGAAAATTAAACATGTAAATTTTAGTTAATAAGTAAACAGGTTTGAAATTTGAAAACCAGCGCCGTCCCGTTCCTCTCCCCAACAAAAAAGAAAAAGAAAAGAAATGCAGTGGCCACATAGGTTACTGGCGGCTGCCGAACCACCTCGGTGGCTGCCCTGACTTCTTGAACATGAACATTGGTGCAGGGCTATAGGTTTTACATTATTTGTTGGGAGAGGTATGGCTTTAAATTTTAGAGGTAAAAAAGGTAGGAAGCGCAAAAGCTACTAGGGTCCAATGGGGATATGTGATTCTGTATTAGCGAAGGCTTGTTCATTGCTTATAGGTCTGAGGATCTGTCCCTTCCAATTAAGAAGTCAATTGGTAGTAGAAGGGGATGGTCTTAATGTCATAAGATGGGTTCCTAAATATTCTCTTCCATGGAGGCTGGCTATGATTTTTGGTGAGATGTTTGATATTTTTGACACTACGATATGATTTTTTGCACAACATTCTTAAGGGACGTAACCAATAGTTGTTGGGAACGGGATTGGGATTGGGATTGGGATTGGGCGCGGGCGAGGGATTAGGACCAGGGGATCTTGAACAGTGTTTCAAAAAGCGCTAGGCGGTGCCTAGGAGGTCAGGGGGTCCAGGCTGCCTAGCGCTTAGGCGAGCGCACAGAACTTGGGTGGCCTACTGGAAACATTTTCCTTTTTGGGGTTTTCTCTCTCTAAAATAGCTTCTAATGGGTTTTAGATTTCAAATGAACCTAAAACTCACAATTTTGTTAGCATTAAAAAAAGACCCAAAAATACCTTCAAGGAGCCGCATTTCTGGCCCTGAGCGGGGCGCAAGCCTTGGGCTGCCGCAGGGGCGGCCGCCTAAGTGGGTTCAGGCAGACGCCTAGGCGGGCACCCAAGGATATCCGCCTAATTTGGCCACCTAGGCTTGGGCAATGCGTCCAGGCCTTCTGGACCGCATAGGTGGCCGCCTAGGCACTGGGCAGTCCGCTTTTTAAAACATTAATCTTGAAAGGCTAGAAAATATATGGTTGAGAGTATTGTCCGTGCAACATATATGTTGAGGTCGCCTCATGGAGGCATATCTGGAGGGAAGAAAACCAAGCAGCGGATTCTCTCGCTAAAGATGGAACAATGCTAGATGATGCATAATTCTTTGTTTCTGTCACTGTAACCTTTAAAAAGATGTTTTTGGATTCTACTCTTCGCACCCCCGTTTTCATAAGGGTTATGTTAGCTTTCCGCCTGTGGAAAGCATTTCTCCCCTAAACTCCGTACTTTTTTTATTTATAATTTAAAAGTTAAACTTTATCAAAAAAAAAGCATATATGTTGACGATAGAGATCCCCAAATGGCAGGGATCTGGATTCCGACCTTTTGGGATCTCGATTTCATCTTTTTGGTGATTTTTCTCTTGGTCTTTATATCTAGGACTATATATACTCTTTTAATAGGATCCCTTCATTTGTAACCAACAAGTAATGCAATTATGTCAGAAGTATAATTACACTGCTAGTTGGAGGAAATCATCAATTTGGTCGTTATCTTGATCTTTAAGTTATAATTGAGATCCCAAACAATGGGGATCGTGGTACCTAACAGTAGGGATCGAGATGCCAAAATTTAAAAATCGAGATCTCTTGAAGATCCCTTTTCTGGAGCTCTGGAGCGAGATTCAGCAGTAGGATTGCCACCCAGGTTGCGAGATCCTGACAACCATAGAGCTAACCAAGAGGTTGATACCTTGCTAGTGAAGGGGTTCTTCAAGAGTCACTGTAGGTGACATAGTTTCAATGTCGGAATCCTAAGATGTTGCCTTGACATCTCTTTACCCTTTTTATTTCTATTTTTTTAATTTTTTATTCTTTATACTGCTATTATAGTAATGGAATATTTTGTTAAGGAAAAAGTTTATATAGAGCCGAGGCTCTAAATAATCAAATTAGAGCGTACCTCAAAACTTTCACTAGAGGAGGTTGTTTTGATGCCCAAATATCATCGAAGTGATCATCTCGACATCAAGATGCATGGACATGATAAAAAAATGGATTTCAAAATTTGAAAATAATGCATATTGTAATGCATTTTTTGACCGTCGATTTTCAAGATTTTCAAGTTTTCATTGATCTGCTCGATCTACACTATTCTTGAAGCTTTAAATTTTATAATTAAAGATAAAAATGTATTTTAAGGCTATCACAAAGATTTCCAGTATTGAAATCACATTTCTTGACACTATTTGAAGGTGCACTTTACTTTGATTGCTTAGAGCCTCGGCTCTATACAAACCACACCTTTTTGTTAATATGATCAAAACGAAAAATCATGGCTCCATAGTAAAAATGGTTTTAACAGCCAGAGGCCATAGAGAAGAGTAGGTGGTTCCCCTAGAGTCGAGTTCCCGTGTCCTATTGAATGATCAAGAGTTTGTAAACTCAGCTGCAGTCCGAGTTCCCGTGTCCTATTGAATGATCAAGAGTTTGTAAACTCAGGTGCAGTCTTAGTAAGCCATCTACTTCTCAGGGACTTGGGTCCCCCACCATGCTGCACTCGGAGTTAAACTTGAAACTTTTTCTTGACCACAGCCAGGATATACTGATAAGTTCTGTGTGTATCATGAACTCTATAAATGTTGAGATTGTTAGCCCTTGATGATTCTGGATTTTGTTCCTTCTAATGCCCCACATAATATTAAAGGGTCAAATTCCAAGTTTGCGGCCCTTTGGAAGCACAAGGACTTGCTGGTTATTTTTTTTCTGAATTCTGGCTGGTTATTTACACACCCACTATGCATATGAATTTCTTGTAAGTAGACTCTCTTGTAGCTTATATCTTAGGAGATTGTGAGGTTTGCTATTACATGATTCCCATTAGTTAGACCTGGCACGTCCATATTATTCTGATTTTGGGCATTAAAATTCTCAGTGAGCAGCCCAAGGACCGGTTTGTCGGGTAATGATGAGTGGAGATCAGCATTTGATGCAGCTGCAAATGGACCAGTGGACCACTCCAACTCCTTGGGGGAGTCGAGGTTTTCTGGCAATGGCCACAGCCGACGTTACAGTGACCCTGCTCAGAATGGTGATTCCAGCTCCAACCCCAACTCAAGCAGCCGACGCACACCCAATCGTTTGCCGCCTCCTCCCCCTCCAACTGGTAGATACTAGAACAACAAAAATTGGTCAATTCTTATCCCTCTATTATATATATTCGTTCATTTGGGTGCTTTGGTGCTGCGTGGGTTTTTCACTTGCCCCTGTTATCGATGTCTCTGGTGTGGAGTGCCAGTGTTTGGAATTCCGAGGAGAGTAGGCTTGTGATCTTAGGACTTTCCAGTGTTATATCTGTCTTTTTCTATTATGGATTTCAAGGCTTGCTTGAAATCCCAATGGGGGCTGCGAGCGCTGGGCACTCATTCCTTGTTTCTCGTAATATTTTGTATTCTTCTTTTTTGGGACTTCTGTGGTGAGAAATTTGTAGGATGTAGAATTTTTGTTCATCTTCTTATTCTTTTGGTGTGAGGAGCTTGAGATATCCTGAAACCCCTCCTGAGCAAACTCTCTCTCTCTCTCCTATGTGCTTCTGCTTGTAAAGTTAATTTCGTTTCACTCATTTTAACTCTCCTTCTCTTGGGGCTGCTAGTATTTTGAGCAAGTTTTCCATTCCAGACATGAGCGTTTGGGCATTCTCTTGAATTTCATGTAAACGGTATATTTTGCCTAGTTGTCAAATCTAAGCACAAACTTATTAATTCCTGTTTTAGCAAAATAATTGCTTTGTGATCCGTTTATAGATTTAAAGAAGTGGAGACCTTTTTAAGGGACTTTGTGGAGTTGACAGTACAGCCTAAATCTAGGTTGCTCTATGAGCGCTAGATTACAATGTGGTGGGATGGAAGAGAAGATGTGAAGAAAAAGATGCAGGAGCGAAATGTGCATGTGAAAGAATGGACATATAGCGTATAGTCCGAAAGAATCGGGTAGCAATGGGTTGGGTTGGGTCCTTGTTGATCCGGTCCGACTTAATTTCACATGGAACTGGACCTGGATGGGGTCCAAGACCTTTGGACCCGTACCTGATCCAGACTTGGGTCTAGAAATTATAAAGATAAAAATTAATTTATATATATTTTATATCGGGTTGTGATGATTGTTACCTGTTGGGTCCAAGTGTTTGACTCGAACTTGATCCATTGGGTCCAACACATGGACTTGGCGGCTCTACCCGCCCCGATTGCCACCCCTAGAATTATACAAATACCATACGCGCGGGAAGTAATTTCGTGTCCATTTGCTATTGTAACACGATGAAAATAATATTTTATAAAATTGTGCTTGTGGAATTTGTATGATCCGAAAATTTGAAGGGTGTGGTTTCTATAAGGTTGCAACCTTAAACGATCCAATTAAGGTGCACCTCCAAATTTTGTCATAGCATGTAATGTTGATGTAAAAAATCATCAGAATTATTACAAAATATATTTGTATATTTAATTAAAAAAATTTAAACTTCATACAAGGTTAAAATCAAATAGATCTATAAACATACGAGAATCTTGAAAATAGATGGTTTAGATAATGTGTTGTAAAATATACTATTTACGGGATTCAACGTTTTGTTTTTTTTTCATATTTATATCTTGTTGTCGAGATGATAGAAGGTTATAACCTTTAAATCATTTTTTTCTTTAACATTGTTCACTTAATGATAATAAATGCGCCTTTACAAACTTAAAATCAATGTTTTCTTTTTAACATTGTTTGTAGAAATAAGGTTCTAGGAATTTACACGGTCTATTTTATTTGGTCGTTTCCTAGGGATTATGGATTACAAGTGGTGTACTAGAGTTTACTAGGCCAATATGGTTGCTACAGTTCAGGGTTACAGTTTTTGGGAATTTAGTGGTTTTAGGAATTAAAAAATAATCAATTTCAAATTGGATGTCTAAAAATATGAAGATATTAGTAAAGAAAACAATTAAATAAACCTATTAAAAAAAGACTAATAAAACTTGTACCTTCAAAGACAGATCGATTTGGTTGGATCCTAATGCATCAAGGGATTTTTATTTTTTATTTTATTTATATTTTCTTACAAAATTGAGATTTAAGTCACTTGATTTATATTAATTATTTTTAAGTTGGAAATCTAACTTTGAGAAGACAAAAGGTTAGGATTTGATGTTGGTTAATGTCTCTAATGGTGCAAGGAAAGGTTTTGAATTTTCTTCCATGAAGTCTTGAAGACGACCTGACTTTCGAATCTTGTAAAATTTTTTATTTTTTATTTGCGTAAACTGACTTGCAGTTTAAGAGGGTGGAATATCCTAAACCTTGCTTCGACCCATAGAAATGGTATATTCTCCCTTTCATATACTTTTTAAGTTATTCTATTTTGCTTTTCCCTCTTTCTACATCAAGTGGTATTAGAAATTCAAAAAATCCATCTATCACAATGCCCCCATAACCCACTCTGATATATTGCATTGATCATGAATGTTGTGAATCAATAAATTAAGGGGTTGTATACCATGAGACTATTTATCTTTATTACAAGGAAGTCGCAATTACTCCTACTCATTAGATGTCAAATTGGACGGCCTAGAATTAGTCATGGAATGGGATAATGTTTTTTTAAACTTTAGGTATTTTCAATGACACTCTTACAACCACTCATTTTGAAATCCAATGGACAAAAGTGATTGTGACATCTTTGTACAAAACATAAATAGTCTCTTTGTATACTTTCTCATAAATTAAAGAGAACATAAATGAAATCAAAGAAGAGTTTTTGAATCTACCTTGTCAAAAAAATATATTTTGTAAAAATCAATCGTTACAATGATATATCCCATGAGATCTGGCATGAAATATCAACTTAAGGATCAATGGAACTCGCTAAGTAACTTAAGCTAATCCCAAATGTCAAGGGCAAAATTGGGTAGAGAATTTTTTGAATAGAGTGACTTGCCAGAGGAGTTCAAAGAGAAATCATGACTATGCTTGTTGTTCTAGAGTTTCCACTTACAAATTTCACAAGTGTTTTTATTAATGGAGAAAGTTTATATGAGGTTGCAAGAAAGTTTATATAAGGTTGCAACCTCATACTATAGAAGTAAGGTGAACCTAAAAAATCCTCTAGAAGAGATTGTTACGAAGTTGGAGAACCCTCAAATTGATCATCTCGACATCTAGATGCGTGGATATGAAGGAAAAAAAGAGTTTCAACTCCAACAAATAATGCATCTTGTACCAAGTTATCAATACTATTTATTTTTTCTATTTTAGATTGTTTATAGACTAGCTTGAACTGTATCATTTTTGAAATTTTAAATTTAATAAATACAGAAAAAACTAGATTTCAAGTCATTATAACGTTTCTAATACTGAAACTACATCTCCAAGCAAATTTAGAGATATGCCTTGCTTCTACATAGGCGCCTTATACAAACTTCGCCGGTTAATAATTGATTCATTGAAATAGGAAAATTGCCTCAACGATATATGCAACTCCATCAAGTTTTCAGAAGGTTTATGAAGGATGCATCAAATGCTGCAAGCTTGAGGTCAAGCTTAGTGTACTCTATTTTGTACTTTATTATGTTTCAGGAGATTGAAATTGGGATTAGTTTGCCTTTTATTTATTTTATTGTTTTTCGTGTACTTTCTTTGGATATTTGTTTCTTGTTTTGATGTAGAAAATTGCAGGGCAGAGGTGGAAGTTCATTTTGAAAAGATAAAAGTGTTCGAATCTAATAGTACATAGTGTTTCCTATTACGCAAGATGGGGTTTCAATGTTTATTCTGTAGATACTAAAACATAGAAAAGAAAACTGATTTTTTGATATAGCGAAAAGATCTTTTATGTTTATGCTGTAGACTCCTTTGCAGGCATGGTGAAAAGATATTTTATGTTTATGCTGTAGACTTCTTTGCATGCATAGAGCATCTAGATATCTCAACTTTTGGGGTCGATTCCCCCTGTAAAAGAATATAGGGTGCAGTTTGCATACGGATGCATCCGTAGGTGTAGAGGTAAGGTGCACTTTCAAATTTTATCATGATATATAATTTTGATGTAAAATGTTCTTAAGATTATCTCAAAATCTACTTTTATATCTAATTATAAAATTTTAAATTTCAAAAATGGTTAAAATCACATAGATCTATAAATATATAAAAATCTTGAAAATGGACGGTGTAGATAATATGCTATAAAATACACTATTTCTGAGACTTAAAATCTTTTTATTTTTCATTGTCATACATCTCGATGTCGAGATGATCAATCAAAGGGTTTTTCAACATTAAAACTAAATTTTCCGATGGATTTTTGATAGGCATCCGTAGTTCTACATTATAAGGTAGCATCCTTATTAAACTTTTTCTAAAGAATATATAATATTCCCTTTTTTTCTTTTTATTTTAAGGGGAAATTATAAAAAATATATCTTAACTTTGAAAAATTTCCAAAAACTCATCCATACCCCTTTTTTGGATGAGTAGACAAAACTAGACTTCATAGTAGTCTTAGAACTGTGAACGCATCACAGTCTATTGAAACCATGATGGTCATGACGGGTTGTAAGTCAAATGCAGTTCTAAAGCATCATGACACTTAAAGAACTATAATGATTTATTGGACTATCACGGTTCTAATTTAACCACCATGATTTATTGGACTATCACGGTTCTAATTTAAGTGTCGTGAAGTCTCTCAATGACCATCACGGCTTTTTAATTGTCATGATACCTCAAAAGCCTAAATCGCCCATAACCATCACAGTAGTGAATCTACCGCAATGTCTACACGGTTCTAAGACTATCATGAAAATTATTTTGGTAAAAAAAAAAAAAATACAAAAAGTGAAAAAAAAGAATATGAATAAGGTTTTGGAAAGTTTGAAGTTTATTTCCAACAATCCAAAAATTAAAGTATATTTTTGATAATTTCCCTATTTCAATCCCTTTTTCTCCGAGTCCTGTATCTAACAAGGCCATGGGCCATAGCCTTGGCTAAAACCTAACAATAATAAGGCCTCCATAGTAAGGCCAACCTGGGGTAGGCCAACCCTGGCCTAGCTCCTTGCTAGACCTACTTCCATATTGTGAAAGTACCAGGTCTAGTACTATGTGCTAAAGTGAGGCTCTTGCTAGGGCCAAATGAAATATGTCATGGATGCATCCTCAATAAGATCACTTTTTCTTTTGTGGGACGAAGACCGCATCGATTCCAATACGCCCTTGTTCCCTCCCCCACTACTCTTTCTCCACTCCTACATATTCATGATTGAATTCAAGACCTCTTTGATGATCAAGTTTTAAATTCTATTTTTTAAGGGTGCATGGCCTTATATGCCATTAAAAAAAGGGTCGGGTGGACCATATAAAAAAGAAAGAGAAAACAACCATGGATGAGGAGGGAATAAAGAAACACTCAATTATTAGGACAAATATCAACATTCAAACCAAAAAATAAAAAAAATCCAGGTACATCAAAACCAAAATAGTCGGAATATCCACAAAATTGGTTCCCCTTTTTTTTTTTCCTAATGTACAAAACCCACCTAAAGGAGGAAAAAAAAAAAACACTGGGATTAAGCTCCTCTGTTAATCTAGGAAGAACTGATTAAATGAAAAATTAAAGGTAAGGGGTTACATAAGAAATAAGAGAACAGATAACTAATAGAAGACCTTGAAGAGTTGTAAACCACATAGAGTAGTAGAGATGAGGAAAGAAGAAAGATTGCAGAGAGGAGAGGAGGGGAGAGGAGAGGCACAGGGAAGAAAAGAGGGGAAAAACAACAGAATGGCATTAGGACCGAGTTATGATACAAAACATATACATATCAAGAGTGGTATTGTTCAGAAAAAAAAAGAAAAATGAAGAAAACCCAAAGAAACTACAGATAAGAAAAGGGTAATTATACAGAAGCTTGAAAAGAAATAAAACATATATGTTTACGGACGAGTATAGGGTATGAAGAGAAAATTAAAAGGAAGATATATATGGTTAGAAATGGATCCTGGATGGCTGGGCCTTGGTCATGCGGTTCACGCCCTGCGGCTCATCGTTATCGATCCTGCGGTTGTTTCGGAATGCAGCGAGGGCAATGACGTAGACTATGACCAGTACAATAAGCATCACAATGTTGAGGACTGCGACCTTCCGCCAGTCGTGCTTCAGGTTGGCGAGGACTGCTGCCTTGCATGAGTTGCAAGTATAGCACAGCTGAGACTGGTCATTGTTCCACCGGGAGCAGTCCAGGTCACCATAGCCCATGGTGCCGCCACTCTGATCCCACGTCGTCTCGTTGATGTACATGTACCCGCACACCGTCGGTGGCTTGCAGCAACCCGACTGCCAAAATCCACGCTTACTGGTTAAATTCAACTCTAAAGTTGACTCTCTCTCTCAAATTAAAAATCAAAACTGTCAAAAACTGTGTTCTTACTAGAAGAGTTGGATAGATTCATAAAACATACACAAAGAAGAAGACTAATTTTTGAGGGGATTCCATTATAGAGAGAGAAGCTCTTTGCAGCACTGGATTGATGTTCCCATGAAGCCCATCAATGTGTTCAAGAGCTCTCCTTCTATTAAATTCTAGAGAGAGCAAAAGGTCCTCCAAAACTCTACAGTCTCTACTTATGGTGGCACGAATCCCACCAACAGTCGAGGAGAATATTTTCGACATGAATTTAACATTCAATTGAATCTTCTTGAATCTGTATTAGTATCTAAATATTCCAGCTTTCTCCATTGAAAGTAGTTCAGAAACTAACAAAGAGGGGTGTTTCAAAGCTTGTGAACTTTCCCTAAACCCCTCTCTGTGGTTCATAGTAGATTTACTAATAGTAACATGTGTTTCTCATCATTTAAAGTAATTTTGAGAATAAAAGGACCGCAATTCTAGATCATTAATATACATAATAAGTGTTCATCATCATTTAAACTACAAGAAAACGAACAAGTCCACTAAAGATGGATCACAGAGTAGGAAAGATGCAATCAAAGAACCAATATCCAAAAGACAAAAAGAAAAAAAAAGAGCAAAAGGAACCATGTTTTGGGATGCCCTGTAAAGAAGTAAGGAAAATCAATCACCCATCTTCATAAACAGAGAAGCAATGAAGAGAGAAAAAAAACTATAGTCATTAAAGGAAAATCAAATACAAGAAATACAAAAATAGAAAACAGAACCAAAAAATAGTGAAAGAAAAGATACCTCGATGGGACTGAGATGCCTTCTGTAAAATTCATCAGCTGTTTCAGGCATATAACCATAATACCTACCCATTTTCTGGCAAACCTTGGCATCCCTAATACAAGAAACGATCTTCTCCCAATACTCAGGATCCGAAACTCTGTCCTTTAACCACCCTGAGTAATCAGAGAGACTGTAGTCATAATAAGCCCTGTTCATCATAGGTCGACCAGATCCCCGCGAAGTAACAGCGAAGGCGAAAATCGTGAAGCCAACTAGCGCGACGATGACGAAGAACATGAGAAAGAGATAGAGCCACAAGAGCCAGGAGATTCGATAACAGGCGCCCACGAAACCAGCAAGAGAGAGAACCATGAGGCAAAGGCCTATTATGATGATGGGCCATTGCAGAAATCTCAGGCAATCAGTGTTAGCCTTGGTGCTCAGCCATATTCCACCTCCTAAAATGGGGATTGATATGAGGAAGATTATGAAGTTTATGGCTCCTATGAGCCCATTGGTTGCTTTAAACATGTCCACTCTTCTTCTTCTTCTTTTTTGAGTTTCTCCTTATCCTTCTTTCTTTTTCTGGTCGCCTGCAAGTTCAGTAATTGAAGGATCTACCCATGATTGTGGATGGTGTTGCAGAGGGAGAGAGATTCCACTCCTGTTCTCTGTCTCTCTTACTCTCTACTTTTAAAGGGTTATGGAAGGACAGATGGTTATGCAGCGATGTCGTTTTCGAGGAAATATATAATACAGAGTAAGGCCTTTGGCTCTTCTGCACATGGGCGAGCATTAAGGGTGGCAGGGGGCCCGGACTAAGCCCCGCTAGCATCGTTCTGGCCCAATATCGTCGGATTTGCTTCGAAATCTTTTTTTGGTTTGTGAGAAAAATGAAGTAATTAGGTAATTTGACAGCAAAAGACTTATGATTTTTTTAAAATTTAATAAAAATAAATTATATATATTTACATAAAGAAAAAAGTTTATATAAAATCGAGGATATGAACTATCAAATTAGAGCCCAACTCAAAACTTTCACTATAAGAGGTTGTTTTGATGCTCAAATATCCTCAAATTGATCATCTGGACATCAAGATACATACATGGACATGAGAAAAACATAGATTTCAAGTTTCATCTTGTAGCGCATTTTTGGACCCTCAATTTTCAAGTTTTCATTGTTCTGCTAGATCTACACTACTTTTGAAGCTTCAAATTTTATAATTGAAGACAAAAATGTATTTTAAGGCTAAGATTTTCAGTATTGAAACCACATTTCTCTATACTATTTGAAGGTGTGCTTTAATTTGATTGTTTAGAGCTTTGAATCTATACAAACCACACCCTTACATAAATAATAAAAAAATTTAAAAATAAAGAAAAAAATATTGTTATAGAGACATTTCTTTGTTTTGACTGAAGCTGGACCTAAGTGGCTCAAAGCTGACCAAAGCAGCAGGTTTTGCTTCGCTTCGGTCCAAGCCTAAAATCCGAAGTCTTCAGCCTCTTCAGCTGAAGCAAAGCGAATCTGACAACACTGGTTTCGACCTTGTCCCCATAGAGCGTTTTAGATTTGTTTGGGCCTTCTGGGCTAGGCCGAGCTGGTCCAATCTAAAAATAAATAAGAATCGAATAAAAAAGAAAAAAAAAAAAAAGGACCGGGCTGAACCGGGCCGGCACTTGCCTGGCCTACGAGCCACACTATGTGGCCCAGGCGCTGTTTTTTTTTCTTTGTTTCTCACCAGGCCCATATCCGGCCCTACCGAACATAAAGCCTAAACTTTATGAAACAGAACTCGAGTTCAAACTTTATAGTAAATTGTAGTTTTTTGTTGCGTGAGACCCTCGCATCGATCACCATGACTTTGAAAATAGTTTTCAGAAAAATAGTTGTAGTAAAAATAATACAATTTTTAGCATATTATCTGGAATGTGTATTTACAAACTTAGTTGTACCTTGTGTGCTTCAAATTTTATAATTTTATTGTAAGGAAAAGCTAAGTAAGGTTTTTGGACGTCAAAAATGCATTATTTGGTTGCAAAAATACATTTCCTTAATTTTTCCGCAAGGCTTTCATACACCGAGAGAAAAGTGCGGATATTATTGATAATGATATATCCCACTTCTAAGTAAATATAGAAAATAAAATTGTGACCGGAGTACTACCATCAAAAGTGAGATATCCCCGTCCTAAGTAAATATAGAAAATAAAAGGGTTTGTATACGAAGAGACCAATTATCTTTAGTACAAGAGGTCACAAATTAGTCACAACCATTCGATGTGAAATCTGATGGCTTAGATGTATCGTAAGGTTCGAATTTTTTTTTTTAAACTTTGAGCATGGTCAATGGAATAAATGCAATCATCCAATTTCACATCCAATGGTCAAGATTAATTGTGAACACCTTGTACCAATGATAAATGATCTTTATTGTATTTTTTTCAAAATGAAATTGTGACCGTAGTACTGCTATCAAAAGTGAGGATATCCCATATCATACTCGGGAAATTTTTTTGGATAATTATCATAAATTTTTTCAATAAATTTAAAAAATATTTGAATTTATTGAAAGATTCTTATTGGAAAAAGTTTACATATTCCTAAGCTCTAATCAATCAAATTAGAGCCCACTTAAAAATTTTCACTAGAAGAGGTTGTTTTGATGCCCAAATATTCTCTCATCTTGACATCAATATGCATGGACATGAGAAAAAAAATGGATTTCAAGTTTTGAAAATAGTGCATCTTGTGATACATTTTTAGACCGTTAAGATTTTCAAGTTTTCACTTATCTATTGAATCTACACTATTTTTGAAGCTTTAAATTTTATAATAAAAAATAAAAATAGATTTTATGACTATCACAAAGATTTTTAATATTAAAACCACATTTCTCGACGCTATTTGAAGGTGTGCTTTACTTTGAATGTTTAGAGCCTCAGCTCTATACAATCCACACCCTCATTATTTTGTAATTGTCTATTAACTTTTTAATAAAGATGCTCTTCGTAATAGGCAGTTTGAACAAAAATGACATTTTACATTAGTTTGTGTTTTAGCACCGACCATCGTAGTGACGTGAAAGAGATGTGTACTTTATTGATGGTGATGCACGTCCGCGTGGAGGTTGAGTGTGGGTCCTGCCTGCCCTCTTTTCTTTCTTTGTTTTGTCGTGGCGTGTCTACTGACCGATATTAACCCAACCAACCGTTAAGAAAGAGGAGGCGTGGAGTGATGGATCAAGTAATTCCAAGGTAAATAGAGTTACAAAATTGATAAACAAAAATTAAAAAAAGGATCCGGTTTCTAGGCGGCGAGCACGCATACCGTAGAAATGTGGGCGTGGCAATAAATATATTTTTAAATATAATTTGATTTTTTTTTAGAGAATATATAATCTACATGGAGATTATGAATGTGATTTATTTTTTTTGAAAATTAAAAATAATAATCATATTAAAAAAACATTGGACCGTTAATTACAATTGTTTTGAGATGGACCACTTATTTACATCTAGTCGGCATGAAACAATTTTCTTTTTAAAAAAAACTTAGCCTTATCAAAGTATTGAAGGGAATCGGAGGGGACTCAACTGAAATTCTAATAGCTTGCTGTAGTGATGGCAATGGGCCCATAAACTTGACCTGGCCCTGTCAGGCCCTAAAAATATAGGGTCTGGTCCATAAAATGTGGCCTAAGGGCCCGGCCGGGTCAGAGTAATGATATGTCCGACCAAGTTTAGCCTGGCCCAGCTCTCTTTTTCTCTTTATTTTTGCTTAAATTATTATTTAGCCTTGCCAGTGATAGGGGTAGGGCCGGCCATGGGCCAGAGCTGGTTCGGGCCATGCCGGCCTTATAGGGACTCAGGCCAGCCCGAGCCTTATTCTTATCTTTTAGCAAACTTTCAATCCATATGAGATGAATCTTGGCATGGACGGGAGAGCTCATATTGGCAATCATAACTACTGGTCCAATATGTCCATCATTTGTCATGAGGATAATATTGAATCTTCCATATGGTGCTCCAAGAATATCTACTTTCTCTGGCAGCCTAATTTATGAGAGAGCATCTTTTGATTATTTTTTCGGGATATTACAGATTTTACTTGAAATGTTACCACCATGTCTAGGGAGAGATGAAGACACAAGGAATTTATATATGGAAAAAGTTTATATAAGGTTGCAAACTTAAAATGTAGACTAAAAAATCCATCAGAAAAAGATGTTTTACTATTGAAAAACCCTCTAATTGATCATCTCGATATCATGATTAATGAAAATGAATAAAAAAATATTTTTAGTTCCAAAAATAATGCATCTTGTAACACATTATCTAGACCGTCCATTTCCAAGCTTTTCGTATGTTTATAAATCTACTTGATTTTAATCATTTTTTAAGTCTAAAATTTTATAGTTAGATATGAAAATAGATTTTTATATAATCTAAGAATGTTTTACACCAAAATTATATGTTATGATAAATTTTAGATATGTGCCTTAATTGGATTGTTTAAGGTTGCAACCTTATAGAAAACACACCCTTTATATATATAGAGGGTGTAGTTGGCATACGGATGCACCGTAGCTGTAGAGGTAAGGTGCACCTTCAAATTTTATCAAGGTATATAATTTTGATGTAAAATGTTCTTAGGATTATCTCAAAATCTATTTTTATATCTAATTATAAAATTTTAAATTTAAAAAATGGTTAAAATCAAGTAGATCTATGAACATATAAAAATCTTGAAAATGGACAGTACAGATGATATGTTGTAAAATGCACTATTTCTGAGACTTAAGAATCTTTTTATTTTTCATGGCCATACGTTTCGATGTCGAGATGATCAATCAAAGCGGATGGATTTTAAGGTGCATCCGTAGTTCTACATTATAAGGTTGCATCCTTATATAAACTTTTTCCATATAGATAGACAAACTTTTATATATATATATATATATATATATATATATATATATATATATATATATATATATATATATATATATATATATATATATATATATATATATATATATATATATATATAAGTTTGTCAAGAGTTAACAATCCTTCAAAATACAAAGGTTAAAAGGTTAAAGTTAGACGGGGATGTGATGTGTGTATATATTAAAAAGATGATTATGTTTTTTTAAAAAAATTATCTTAATAGGTAGCTTAACTGTGAAGTATGGGCAAATTTGAAATTTTTACAAAAGTACAATGGCATTTTGGAAGTTAGTGTCATGGAATTTTATTTGTAGAGTGCACTGGTCTTTTAGTAAAAATTTCAACTTTACCCTTTATAGAGATGACAAAATACTAATTGTCCTATAATAATATTTACAAAGTTGTCCTTACTTAATGATGAAAATATCAATAAAGTAACTTTTCTAAAAAAATAAACTACAAAATTAGTAAATCAACCCTTCAGAACTCTCTCTATCTTGAACCTTTGTAATTTTAAGGGTTGTAAAGATTAGATTACAAATATATATATATAGAAACAGTTGGGATTAGCCCATTAGCTCACATGAATATATGAGCCTAACGACTCGGATGAATTTAGGCCGATCTAACAGTCACGACTTTATTTCGTATTTGAATTTTAATTTTTTTCTACAAATCTAAATTACTTGAAATTTTAGGCGTGTGTTCTTCTCATCAAGGTGCACCTAATAAAAATATAAAAAAAAATTATTTATAAAAAATAAATGATCAAAATACCCCCGAAATATTTTGGTGGTATTTTGGTTAATTCATTTCATGTAAAATATGTTTTTGATATGTTTTGAAGATTCAACTGTTTTTGATGAACACACTCCTAAACTTTCAAGTGATTTGGATTTGTAGAAAAAAAATTAAAATTAAAACACTACTGGACATCCATGATTGTTAGATCGGTCTAGATTCAATCCGGACCGTTGGGCTTATATGTTCATATGAGCTAGTGGGCTAATCCTAGCTTTTTCCTATATATATAGCTAGTGGGCTAATCCCAGCTTTTTCCTATATATATATATATATATATATATATATATATATATATATATATATATAGATAATCTAAAGTTTACAAACCTTCAAAGTACAAAGGTTCAAGATAAAGAGAGTTGTGAAGGATGTATTTACTAATTTTGTAGTCTAAACCTTTAAAGTACAAAGGTTACCTTTATAGGGCAATTTTATAAATATTATTACAATACAAAGGGTACTTTTGTCATCTCCATAAGGGGTAAAATTGAAATTTTAACTAAAAGACAATGACACTCTATAAATAAAGTTTCAAGACACTAGCCTCCAAAATACCATTGTACTTTTGAGAAAATTTCAAATTTGCCATTGCTTAATAGTAAAGTTACCTATTTTTCTTAATAAAAATGTAATGATTGTTTTGATAAATACATTCATCACAACCATTCTAACTTGAACTTTTGTTTTTTTAGGGGTTGTTAACTCTAGACAAACCATATATATATATATATATCCTATGAGAAAAAATGAACAATATTTTCGTCCATAGGCTCCGTACGATATGGATTAAAAGACCGCCATAGACATAATATATCAATTGTAGGATTTTTTCATGCAAAACAATATGAGATTCCACTACGGGCATAACATGTTCATTGTGGTTTTTAAGGCAAACTACAACGGCTATACCAGTGTTCGCAAAATTGAACTAGAACGGTTAGTCGGACATGGGCCAGGAGAATTTAACCGGCCTAACCAGCGGATTCAACCGTTCTAACCGGGCAAGTCCCGGGCGGTCAAAAAAGTGTTGAAAAAATAAAAAATAAATAAAAAAAATATCTACTAAAATATGAAAAGCATATAAAGAATGATTAAAACAAAACACATTCAAATAAAATTGAAAATTAATGAAAAAAATAGATTTGAACAAATCGATTTTTGAATTAAAGAATATTAAAAAAGGTAAAGAATGTAAAGAATATTAAAAAATGTATTACAAACCAAATTCCTTATTTTTGAGAATTTATATATATATATTTTTGAATTTTTTTAAATACTGATCGAACACCAAAACAGCCCAAAATTGGAACCAGTTAGTTGCCGGTTCCGATCTAACCGAGCGGTTAGCGGTTAGATCGCCCGATTTTTCCAACAATGGCCTCTACAGTTGAGGGGTGAAACACTATTGAAATTCGTCCACAGCCATTTTTATGACTTTTCATATATATATATATATATATAGGAAAACTCTTCCTAACGCCTATAAGAAAAAATGAACAGTGATTTCGTCTATCCTCATACCTAATAAAAATATTTAAAATTTTTGGGGGTATTTTGATCAATTTATATTTTACGAGTTATTTTTTTTCATATTTTTATTAGGTGCGTCTCACTAAGATGTATACACACTCCAAATTTCAGATCATTCTGATTAGTAAAAAAAAAAAAATGAAAAGTGAAAAACTACCGGACAATTGTGACCGCGCGATGAAGTTTGGATGGTGATGAGGGTAAGTGAGATCACTATTCATTTTATCCTATAGGCATTTTATAGTATCTTATATATATATATATATATATATATATATATATATATATATATATATATATATATATATATATATATGGGTGAGGTTTCTATAAGGTTGCAACCTTAAACAATCCAATTAAGGCGCACCTCCAAATTTTATCATAACATGCAATTTTGATTAAAAAATTCTTAGGATCAATGGTTTAAAAAACGGATCGGTGACCCGGATCGGGCTTCCAAAAAACCGATCCGGATCGGCGAATCGGCGATCCGGATCGAGAATGGGGTGAATCGGTCAGAATAAAGCTTAAAAAAAATCCAAAAAAATTATTAAAATTCATTATAAATATTGTTGTTTAGGAATTCAATAAGAAATGATGGTACTCCATTAAGAATTTTCATGTTTTTGAATGAATATGCGAATATCGATATGTTCTTTCCCTGCATGAACCGCCATTCAGCATTTAATTTACATCACACAAAAGGATAAACATATAATTATCATGGAATAAGTATATCAACATACATGGACTACAATAAAGCATAAAATTAGTACCATATGATCTAAAAATAAAATGATAGACGACGTTATTGTTCTTCTTGGTCACGCCGGTGCCATTGATTGAATTCGTTTAACAATTCATTGAATCGATCTAAAAACGAATGATCGATATTAGCAGGCGTCTGACTATTCCCAAATCCCTGAGTGTTAGTGTTTTGTTGTGTTCCCAATCTAAAATCCCCGAAGATTGTCCATCCTTCATGCTCACCTGTACTGTCGTGCTCATCCCTACACTGTTGCTGTTGGGACTTGATATGTGAATAATATGGCTGGGATAGGGTGGCCTCAAAATCATCATCTCTCTCATTTTTTCTTTGAATAATATGGATTAAAAAAAAAAAAACAAATTTTCAAAAAAATCGATCATGGATTAAAAAAAAAAAATCACAAATTTTCAAAAAATTGTATCATGGATTACAAAAAAAAATTCGATCATGGATTAAAAAAAAAAAATCACAAATTTTCAAAAAATTGTATCATGGATTACAAAAAAAAATTCGATCATGGATTAAAAAAAAAAATCACAAATTTTCAAAAAATTCAATCATGGATTACAAAAAATTCGATCATGGATTACAAAAAAAAACAAACAAAAAAAAACAAAAAATTCAATCGTGGATTAAAAAAAAAGAAAAAAACAATTCGATCATGGATTACAAAAAATTCAATCATGGATTACAAAAAACTCTATCATGGGTTACAAAAAAAGCGAAAAACAAAAAATTCGATCATGGATTACAAAAAAAAAAACAAACATTTCGATCATGGATTACAAAAAAAAAACAAACATTTCGATCATGTATTACAAAACATTCGATCATGGATTACAAAAAATTCTATCATGGGTTACAAAAAAAAAAAAAAACAAAAAATTCGATCATGGATTACAAGAAAAAAAAACAAACATTTCAATCATGGATTACAAAAAATTCGATCATGGATTACAAAAAATTCTATCATGGGTTACAAAATAAAAATAAAAACAAAAAATTCGATCATGGATTATAAAAAAAAAAAAAACAATTCGATCATGGATTACAAAAAAATCGATCAAGTATTACAAAAAAATCTATCATGGATTACAAAAAAAAAAAAAAAAAAAAAAAAAAAAAAAAAAAAAAAAAAAAACTCGCCTATTTCGTACAGTGAATCGGCGAGTCACTGTACAGAATCGTCCGGTTTTCTCTAGAACCGGATGATTCCTGTTTTTTTCGCCGATTCGATCTGTCCATGGCGATTCCCGAGTCGAACCGGGCGAGTCCGGTCCGATTCGGCGTTTTTTTAAGCATTGCTTAGGATTATCTGAAAATCTATTTGCATATCTGCTTCTTAAATTTTAAACTTCAAAAATGGTTACAAATAAAGTAATTCTATAAACAAATGGCAATCTTCAAAATGGACGGTCTAGATAATATGTTGCAAGATGCACTATTTCTGGGACTCATAAGTCCTTTTTTTTTTTTTTTTTTCATATTCATACATCCTGATATCGAAATGACCTATTAGAGGATTTTTCAACATCAAAACAACATTCTTCAATGGATTTTATAGGTGCATCTGTAATTCTACTTTTTAAGGTTGCAACCGTTTAAGAACTTTTTCCTATATATATATATATATATATATATGAGCAATGATCCCATGCAATGGTTGTATCATAGTATAATGCAACGGTTGTCACACACGCTCTTTTCATCTCAATAATCAATCTCCCCCAAAAAAAAGTTCAATTTGAACCCTAGATATGGTCAAATTGAGTCCCCTCAAAAAACGAATCTAGATCGTTAATTTTGTGAATTTCAAGATCTTAGCCTTTATAAACTCAAAATCATTTTTTCCTTTTTTAACATTATTCAAATTGGAAATGAAAAAATCCTTCTAAGGCCTAGATCTAAGTATCTCACCAAAATGAACGGCTTGTGTTAATTGGGCTAAAAAAATACTTTCTAGGTTATGTTTTAAATTTTTCCTTTTTTTGTGATTGTTCATTAGAATGAAAAGAGTGTATATTTCAAAATTTGGATAAAACAAATGGCCATAAGATGGTTTTTTAAAGTTGTTGCATCATATTACTATAGAACGGTTGCATGAAATCATTGCTCTATATATATATATATATATATATATATATATATATATATATATATATATATATGCTACAATACACTGAACAATGTATAGAGTTTAAGTGCGCCCAGCGGAGAGGATTTCGTCGCCCCTTTTCAATGGCGACGATGCAAATTAAAGAGTTTGAATTTCTCCCATTAATGGCCTAAAACCTTGTTTCACTATTCTCCCTCATTCAATGCAACTGCCCCTAAACAGGCGTGTTAAAACTGGCTCTCTCCCTCTAAACCAGATTGCACTGTGTTGGATTTGGTGCTATCCCAAATCACCCACATAAAGATATTCCCATATTTTGTGGGATTGAGATTGATATTGATAAGTTTTCTCAAGAAAATACAAATCCAAAAAGATTAGGACTCTTGAATTTATCTCTTAGTCTTTTGAGATATATGTTATATCAATAGGAAGTTTCCTATTTTGTAGGGATTCTTAATTATATTTATGGGATGAAAGTGCAGAGAATTCGTGTGCCCAATTTGGATCACCATATGGGAACAGTGATTCCTCTAGAGAGAGAGGGAGGTAGAGCCTCTTGTGTATAAGATGCATTTTCCTTTTAGAGAGAAAAAGCTTCATTTGGACATAAGCATTATGATGGTGCCTCTTTCGGACTCCCGAAAATTGAGAGGCTGGTTTCTTGTAGAGAAGCGCTTCCTATTGAGATTTTGGGTAGTTCCCCTTTTAGTTAGAGATTGAGATTTTGGGTGGTTTCTTTTTTAGTGAGATAAAATCTTATTTGCTCTAAAAGTTGTTCTCTTCTTAAAAAGTGGTCTAGTTATGGAATAGAGATAAGAGATCGGCAGTGGTGCCGTTTGGGAGAGCAGGTTTAAAAGGGTTTACTCAACTTGGGATTTTTGTCGATGTTTGTTCCAAAATCTTTGAGGTAACTTTCATTGGTATAGTGGATTTCTATTTACCGTGCCCGTGGATGTAGCCCTCTTGGGTGAACCACGTAAATCTTTGTGTTCTTGTGGTATGTGTTTCATACTTTATTTGCCAAAATATTAACCCATCGGGTGTAAAGCTTCCTCGCTCACAACAAGTGGTATCATAGCACAAGTGGTATCAGAGCCAGGTAGCCCGGTTTGAGGTTTTCTGTAAGGCAATAAAGGTTCGAATGCAAAGTTCGAGGTGGAGAAATTTGATGGCAAACACTATTTTTCAGCAAGAATGATGGAAGAATTTATGTGGCAAAAGATGAAAAATCCATAAAGCTATTCAATAGATGTTGGCATGTCGAGTAGGTGTTTTTGATATCAAGGTGGAGATTGTTGGATTTGGTGTTATCCAAAATCACCCACATAAAGATATTCTCATATTTTGTGGGATTGAGATTGATATTGATAAGTTTCTTAAAGGAAATAGAAATCCAAAAAGATTAGAACTCTTGGATTTATCTCTTGGTATTTTGAGATATATGTTATGTTAGTAGGAAGCTTCCTATTTTGTGTGGATTCCTAATTATATATATGGGATGAAAGTGCAAAGAATTTGTGTCCCCAATTTGGGTCACCATATGGGAATGGTGGTTCTTCTAGAGAGAGAGAGGTAGAGCCTCCTGTGCATAAGATGTAATTTCTTTCAAGAGAAGAAAGCTTCATCTGGACAGAAACAGTATGATGATGCCTCTTTTGGACTCCCAAAGATTGAGAGGCTTGTTTACTGTAGAGAAGCGGTCCCCATTGAGATTTTGATTGGTTTCTTTCTTAGTGAGATAAAATCTTGTTTACTTTCAAAGTTGTTCTCTTCCTAGAAAGTAGCTTAGTTATGGAATAGAGATAAGAGATCGGCAGTGGTATCGTTGGCAGAGCAGGTTTAAGAGGGTTTGCTCGACTTAGGAATTTTTTCGAGGTTTGCTCCAAAATCTTTGATGTAACTTTCATTGGTATAATGGATTTCTATTTACCATGCCTGTGGATGTAGCCCTCTTGGGTGAACCATGTAAATCTTTGTGTTCTTATGATATGTGTTTCATGCTTTATTTCTCATACTTTATTTGTCAAATATTAACCCATCGGGTTTAGAGTTTCTGCACAACAAGTGGTATCAGAGCACAACAAGTGGTATCAGAGCACAACACATTGCCTCCTCTCTCTCACTCTAAACTAAGTTGTTGAACCCCTCTCTCTCAACCGGACTGTACTACCCTTTTCTCTCTTTAAACCAAGCTGATGAAACCCCCCCCCTCTCTTTCTCTCTCTCTCTCTCTCTAAAGCTGGCTGCTGAACCACTATCTCCCTAGCGGGTGGGCACCAGGCGCATGACCCTCTCTCTCCCTCTCTCTCTCTTGGTTGGTTTAAGGTTTAGCGCATGAACTTCTCTCCCTCTCTCTCTCTCACCAAGGTGGGAAAAAACTCTCTACAACAGTAGCTCTCCACTAGGTATGACTGCTCTCTCCCTCTCTCTATCCCCTACTCTCTCTCTCACCCCCATCTGTCTCTCTCCCTTCGTCCCTCTCTCTTCTTGTCCTTTCCCCTACTCTCTCCCCTCCCCCACCCTCTCCGTCTCCTCTCTCCCTATCTCTCTTTCTCCTCATCCCCCTACTCTCTCTCCTACCCTCATCCGTCCATTTGTCTTTCAATTTGTCATAAGCTTTGCATTTTTAATGCAAAATGTTAATGATTAATTTACTCTCAATATTATGATGTGCTTCAAATTCATATGATAAATATCAGTCTATATGCTTCTATGAGCCACTCATGGAGAACCAAATTAAAGAGCAGAAGTATTCCTCTCAGTTTGCAAATTGGATTTGCAAATTGATGCAAAAGGAGTTCGGAAAATTGAATCCTGCCTTCTTTCAGTCTTAAACAAACAAAAATTCAACAATACTGGAGGGGTCCTTCTGGCTGTAAATCAAGCAATAAGAAGAAAAGACTATCTTTCTTCCTTCATAAACAAACTCTCTTTAAAAATATTCCCATCCTTTCTAATTGGATGTCAACCCTCTTAAATATAAAATAAAAAAACTAAAAGAAAATCTCTCTTTACAACCCACATCTCTCTCTCTCTCTCTAACCCACGCATCTCTCTCTATCTACACATCTTTCTCTCTCCCCAAGTTAATCTCTCTCTAGATCATGCAAACCTAATAACTTCCATCCCATGAATGTAGGAGGTCATGTCCCTCACGTGATCTACTTTCCTCCCATGGACCCTTATCATATCCATCATCTCATCCCATGGACCCTTATCATATCCATCATCTCATCCCATGGACCCTTATCATATCCATCATCCCATAAAATATTTCTTTAAATCTTTAACTCCTCTAGATCTTCTTTTCTAAGAAAAATCTCTACTCCCACTTAATTAGGCTCTACGAGACTTTACCATAAGAATAGGAAACTAACTAAATCAAGAAGATCTATCTTAATCTTCAAGAAAAGGGAATATTGTAAAATGACTACCCAGTCCATAATAATAAATAAAAATCTTGTTTTAACCCATCACACTATCAATCCCTCAAATTTAACCCAACAATCATAAAAATAAAAAAGATAATAATAATAAAAAATAAAAAAATGGGATGCGATTTGCATCATACTTCTCGGGTTCAAAAAAAGAACTTGTCTCTGATTTGCTGCAACATCATCGACCTCCCTTAGCTGATGTAGAAGTCCAACATCTCTACACAAATGTTTTTTGTAATGCATGAGATTGAACACTCTAAAGAATGAATAAATTCTCCATCCACGTAACCAATTCCAGGAAAAACATCCAAACACATTCAAATATGGTGACTAATTGTATCAGCCAATTGATGCCTTATGAAAGAAACATATTTCTTCAAATCAGATTTCTTCTTTTGAGTCTTCGTCTTTGTCTTGAACCCTTGCGATAATCATGCCTTGAGTTTTAGGTCATTAATTTTCTTATAAGGTGGCAACTCCTGTTGTAGGTCTGACATAATCCTCGTCATTTCATTAGATCCCATTCCCACGAGGCAAACATTACTATCAAGACATGCAACTTTCAAGGTAGTTGACATGATTTTGCTAAAGCCTGTGTAGCCAACTATCACATCAATGGTCTCAAAAAGCTTGTTAAGGGGTAAATTCGTTTGTATAATTTCTAGAGGAGATTTTCTCTGCAATGATAGCATAAAAATCACATGACTATCTTTGGTTTTAGCAATTATTAAACCAATGTTTTGTAGAGAATAATAACAGGGAAAAACTGTGTATTTTTATACTACCTCCTTGAAATTTAACATCAATAACTTCCATGCATTCTCCAACCATACAATTGACATGTGTACAAATACTTTGTTGATCAACACAAAGGCTTCAAGCACATATCCAATAAACCCTTCCCATGCACATTGCAAACCAAAAAGTATATGCTTAAAACTCATACGATTGTGTCCAAGCTAACAAGCTTTCCCAAGGAAAACTTTTAACATATCAAGAGAAATTTTCAAAATATGCATGGCACATGGAGATGATACCTCTACAGTACCAAGATCATCATCTTTTGCAATAATTTCCTCAATCTCTACATAAACACCTTTCATGTTATTTCCCGTTGACATCAAGACTTTGATTGCAAAACCAGTCCCTTCACTTGTAGGGCCATATAAGATTTGCTCAGTTTAACAAGCTGACAAAGAGATGACTAATATCTTCTTGTGTACGTATAATAACTTCATTCGCCTTTTTAATAAAACTCTCAAACAATTTAATAAGTTCTTTCATGAGCCCAAATGTCGTCAGATGGATTTCGTACTTGACTAGGAGGCTTTTTTTCTTGGTAAATAACATCAAATCTAATTCTAGTGTATTGACCAAACATCAACATACTCTGACTGCAAATTATTATCCCGACATCTCTTGAACATCCCAAATCAACAACATTAATAAGTAGATGCCACACAAAATGAATTTGTTGAAACCAGACTTCAAAGATTTCACACCAATTATGAAATGGTTCCAATAAACGACCGAACCATTGGAATTCATCACAGTCATTCCACACATCATGATTAGGCTTTTTCGAAACAGACAACCAGTCACGACTCTCCATGTTCATACCATAATTCTCATAACCTCTATTAGACAACTTCAATGCACACACAATTTTTACCACCGACACCAATATTAACCACGTCATCAACTACAATCTGGATATCATCAACTTTTTTCTTTATAAGTTTTTGAATAGATAATCGAGTCACACCCTCCTCTTTAAAAGACTAAGATGGAGTCACATCACTTAATGGCAACAAAGATAGTTCATGTCTGACTATCGACAATTTGCTTTGATAAAAACCCACTATCTTGGTTTTCTCATCCAATCCCAAATCCCATTTCATTATAGTCAGAGGTTGCTCTTTCATGTTCATAAGGAGGGAATCATTTGAAAATCCAACCTTGTTTTTAACAGAAATAATGTTAAAAGTTAACATTTCTCTCTGATCAATACAATGCAGAATTTATTTATTATCAGACATGGAATCCCCCATATTTTCATCAATAAAAATGCTAAGCATATCCTCAATTATCTCAACTTTTTCAGCAGACTGATCTATAAATACATATACTCATTTCTCATTAGATTAGTGTATATTTCAACGTATCAATCTCTCTAGTGGAAAACTTAGGATTTTCATTTACTAAGAAATCAAATATCTTTCTCTATTTACTTGTATGATACTTAGATTTTATTGTAAGGACAACAACCCCAAGTTGGAGATGTCAATCTCCTAGCTTGAGATGATCCAGCTCTAGGGGTCGATCTGGATGTAGAAAAATTCATTCTTTGTTCATCTCGACATTGATTTTGGTCTACTCCCTTATGCTAATGGCATCGGCTTTGGGGTTGTCGGTCACCCAATTTTTCTCTGCATTCATGCCCTTGTCGATGTCATCATGCATCGAACCCATAAGTATGATCAAGCATAACATCAGGTCGTTCCCACTCAAAATAGCGATTTGATTACACCGATCTCCACTAGAACTTGCACAATATGGATCTAACACCGTAGATCTCATCTTGTTTGATAAGCGTTGTTGCAATCTTTCATTTTGCAACAACTTTTCAACCATCTTCGTCAAGTTATCAATTTTCATGTGTATTTGGTCATGCTCGATATTCCTACGGTTGTGACCTCCACGACCATCCATCGTAGTTGCTAACCATTTTCGAACCATGTTCTGATACCAAATGATGCAAAAGGAGTTTGAAAAAATAAATCCGGCATTCTTTAGATCTTAAACAAGAAAAAATTCAATAATACTGAAAAAAATTCAACAATACTGGAAGGAAAAATATGGCTGTAATTCAAGCCATGAGAGGAAGAAGCTATATTTCCTCATTCATAAACAAACCCTATGTAAAAATATTCCCGTCCCTTCTAACTGAGATGTCAACCCTCTTAAGTACAAAATAAAAAAATTAAAAGAAAATCTCTCTCCCTCTACAACCCACATCTCCCCCTCTCTCTCTCTCCAACCCACATCTCTCCCTCTCTCTGTCCAACCTACATATCTCTCTCTATCTACATATGTTTCTCTTTCCCCAAATTAATCTCTCTCTAGATCATGCAAACCCAATAACTTTCTCCCATGAATGTAGGAACCCCTTTCCCTTACATGATATACTTTCCTCCCATGAACCTTTATCATATCCATCATCCTATCCCATGAACCCTTATCATACCCATCATCTCATAAAATATTTCTTTAAACCTTTAACTCCCCCTAGATCCTCTTTTCTAGGAAAAATCTCTACTCTCACTTCCTATAGGAATAGGAAACTAATTAAATCAAGAAGATCTATCTCAATCCTCAAGAAATAGGAATATTGTAAAATGACTGCCCAATAATAAATAAAAATCATGTTTTAACCCCTCACACTACCAGTCCCTCAAATTTAACCCAACAACAATAACAATAATAATAATAATAATAATAATAATAATAATAATAATAATAATAATAATAAAAAATAATGGTAATAATAAATAATGGGATGCGATTTGCATCACAAATTTTCCCATATTATTGATATTTTTCATTTTGAGGAAATGTTATTTGAGTCATTTGCTCTCAATTGGATCTGCAAATTTTTTATTATTGATATTTTCAGCTTTACATTTTCAAGTTCTCATGAGCTCTGCATTTTCAATGTAATATGTTAATTGACTTATTTACTCTCAATGTTATAATGTGCTTCGAATTTGTATGATAAATATCAGTCTATATGCTTCTACGAGTCATTCCTAAAGAACCAAATTAAACATAGTGAAGTTATAACAGTTCTCGTCTAAGGACACTAACCAAGATTTTGTACCTCAAGAACAGTCCACTACAATGCATAGAGTAGCAATCTGGAAGAACCTAGCACTAGGCACCAGGAAGACCATAAATGGATTTTCAGCTTTGCATTTCCAGTTTGTCTTTGCTCTGCATTTTTAATGTAGACTGTTAATTAATGCTTCATGCATTTTTAATGTAGACTGTTAATTAATGCTTCATGGTTAATGCTTCTCTCCCATTTCTTGGGTTGTAATGTACTGGTCATTTCTATCTCTTATTGTAACTCTTATAAAAATGTTAAGCTCTCATCAATCTAAAATATTGAATTAATCCTTCACTGTGTGGTTTTCTTGCTGTTATTGTAGGCCCTTGTCTACTTCTATAAGTAATCGACGATATCCAACTGGTCAATGTCCTCGATGTACTATGCGCAAGAATGTGTCATGGCCAATAAAGAACCGACAGTTAGCCATGATATGATAATCGAAGCTTTAGGACATTAGCAATAATTGTTGTTTTTCTTATGTATAACAAATGTATGCTTAGTTGTACTCCTTTTTATTTTTGTAATTCTTATTTGTAATAGTCCTAATGATCTAATAATAGTATTGATATTCCTTAATAGCAAAGTACTTTATCTGAAACCATGAGGATGCTATACTTGGAGTTAGATGAAAACATGAATGAATGGTGATAAGAGAGACAGAGAGAGACAGAAGAGAGTGATAGGCCTCCGCTTTATTTTAAAAACATTTTTAAGATTAGCTAATAATTTCAACTGTGTGATTAACCCCACGATGGACCTTAGCAGCTGTAATATCGTAGTCCAAGGGTCATGGTAGTTTTCCTAGCGTGCCATGTATTCCATTAGCTTATTGTGTAGTACGCAATATGTTAAGTTTGTGAAGAGACTGAGTGTCCATTAATCAATATGCACGTACAAACTTGTCTTAAATAGATAAATATAAATAACAATAATAGAAACAAATCATATACAAATGATAAGAATAGAAACAAATCATAGACATCTATACTATACAAGTTACAGACACTTATATTATACCCTAAATATACCATAAAATACTAAATATTGTACCTACCCTTCCCATTTATACTTATTACAACATACGCCTTCCATATTAACATGATAGAAAATATATATTTTTCTTTTACACTCCCCTCAAACTCAAGATGTTATGAGAGAGAGCAACTAGAGTTTGAACACTAAGTTGTGGAAATGAGCTGTTGGAACTTCAGGTGCATAGCGTGACCAGTAGAAGCAGTGGTTGCCATGCCCAGATTGCTTGGATTTTCAGTTGCATGGTATTACCAGTAGAAGCAGTGGTTGCTATGCTCAAGTTGCTTGATCAACAAGTACAGAGGAACAACAGAAGACTCAAGCAATAGCAGATCAACAAGCCTCATAAATAGAAGGCTCCAATAAAACAGGTTTGAGCAACAACAAGGTTTAAAAAAACGGATCGGTGATACAAATCGGTCACACCCATACCTCGGGGAATTGGTGGATTTGATCGGAGAATTGTTGGATTTGTCTCAAAGTTTTTCAAAAAATCACTATAAATATCTAAAAATAATGTTCTTTTGGTTACTAAAGAAATTAGGAGTCGTGCATTATGTATGTTCATTACTTTGTAAAAATAGGTGAATATTGAGATGTTGTTTTCCTGTCTGTATAACTATTAACAGTAACATAATATTATAATATTGCATCAAAATAATTTTAAAATATTTGAAAACACTTCTATATTATAAGATTAAAAAATAATTTCCCATATAAAGTGAAACTAGTATCACATCTAAGTATCTAACATTTATTAATTCGCTTTACCCATCCAAAATTATCACAACCTAACTAACTATAATATTATATACTGAAATTGAAATGTTTTATTTATATTTTATAACTATTTTACCATACAAATAAAAACAAATCTAAACTATCTTGTAATATCATCAAACTTCAAAAATATTATTTACAACTATAAGAAAAAATAACACATTACATAATTTATAATACAAATAAATTAATAAATAACATCCAAGATTTGGTTAACAATGTATCATTATTAACTATAATATTATAATAAACATGATTCAAGAATTTCTATATAAAAATTTAATACAATTCAAAAATATATTAAATTTTTAGTGTTGTATAAAATAAATTATATTAATAATAAAATTAACAATAAGTTATCTGTTAATATTTGTAAAATTTATAAATATATTAATTTAAAATTACAATCTTGACTAAATATGAAAATAGCATAATCTATATGGAAATAATAGTTTTCTAAATAGCATAGAAATTTAATATATTAAATTACGTGACGATTTAATGTAATTATAACATTAAAATTTTCAACATAGCAATAAAAATTATAACATAACTATATAAATAAGTCAATAATTTTTACATAATTATCTTCATTCAACATAATAATATTAATATAATTTTAATGTGATCATATTCACATAATTAAAACTTCATAGTAGATGGCCAACTATGAAATTAATTATATGTAATTCTTAGTAGAGAGCCAACTTTTTTCATGTATAGTCTAATTTTTATAAATTAATTATATGGATTTTTTTTTTGTAATTATGTGTTATTTAAAATTACCTATATGTACTTTTATTTTTTTGAATGATAGAAAATAATATTATTAATTTAAAAATAAAAATAACTTTTATTTTATAAACCATTTCATTTTGTAGACCTTGTAACTTGTATAAACATGATAGAGATGGAGATATATATATATATATTTTTGACAAAAGTTCCCAAATTTGATTAAACAACTAGACAAAGGAGATTACATTAGAAGAGAGAGAGAGGGCAAGGAGACCCCGCATTTAGCCAAGGAATCGACAAGAGAATTCACCTCGCGGTGCACATGAGAAAAGGAAATTGAAAGGGAGGCTGAGATGTCCATAATTTTCAGCCAAATAGAACGAACTTTCCATTGGATGCGCCTATCCTTCTTGTACCAACCGATTACATTTAAGGAGTCACCTTCAACTAAACAATCCCGACCAAAGGTTCTAGAGATTAATAATTTCAAACCTTGTAACAGCGAAGCAAGTTCTGCGTGGTTCGCGGTAGCATGGCTTAGAGGACCGGCATAAGAGAAGATGATCTCTCCCGGGCTATTGCGCAAAACCCCCCCAATCTCTGCCAAACCAGGATTCCCTAATGAGCAGCCATCAAACTTCAACTTTAGAGGCCCCTCTTCTAAGGTCGACCAAAAGCTATGAGGTCTCATTTTAACTTTACCCAAAAGGAAGAGATTGGGTAGATTAAGAATTATATCTGGGAGAGAAGACCCCACCCTACCTTGGTGACCGAAAGCTAATTCCATAAAGAGAGCTTAATGTTATCAATCAAGCATTGTGCATCCGAAAGACTCACCCTTTCAAAAGTACGGCTATTTATTTATTTCCAAATTTCCCAAAGGACCTCCCCTCTAGCAACTTGCCACACATTTTGGCCACTGGCAAGTAAATGAGGAAAGTCCAAATGAGAGACAACATCTGCAATCGACAAAGGGAGGAAAGCTTGGATCCCCATTAAACCAAAAAACCAATACCAGATATTAAAGGCAACCTTGCAATGATTAAAAAGATGATTACCAGATTCCGCATCCATTTTACATATAAGACAAATATTTGGTAAAACCTTACCTCTTTGTATCAAATTGTCAATGGTCAGAGTCTTATTCTGGATGGCAAGCCAAATGAAGACCTGCACCTTATGAGGGATCCGCCATTTCCAGACCTTGGGTGCAATAGGTAGTGACCACCGCCATCTATCATGAAAGAGTAATCTATAACAAGACTTAAACGAGAAGAGGCCATCACATTCAAGTTCCTAGATGAGATCATCCGGGTGATCAGGGGAGATATAAACCTGGTCTAAAAGGCTCAACAACTGCAGCCATTGGTGATAAGCCTCATCACTAATACGATTGTAAGGGAAGGTAATATTCCAAGTTAGATTAGAGCCAGAACATTCCAACACCTCTGCAACCAAGGCATTCGGATGGAGCACCTTAATAAAGAGAAGAGGGAAACTCAACCTCAAAGGAACATCCCCTAACCACTTGTGGTGCCAGAACGAGGCTTGCACACTATTCCCCACATTCCAGCGAAACTGGCTAGCAATCATCGGTCTGCACCTATATTTGGGCTTCCACAAGAAAGAGGCTTCGCCAAGACGGTCACCTTCAATACACATACCAAACCAGTCTCTACCATATTTAGAAACAAGGACCTCAAGCCAAAGCTGGTTAGAACAATGGAAGATCCTCCACCACTATTTACAGAGCAGTGACTCGTTCATGTATTTAAGTTTGCGGATACCCAAACCAACTTCACTCTTGGGGGTACACACCCGATCCCATCTAAGCAGATGGAATTTGCGATCCTCGCCATAGTAGGCCTACAGGAAGTTGCACATCATCATTTCAATTTTATTAATGATAGATACTGGCATGTGGAGAAGTGACATTAGGTAAATCGACAAGTTTGATAAACAAGATTGCAATAAGGTCACTCTACCACCCAGAGAAAGATACTTGGGCTTCCATAGATCCAGTTTGACTTGAACTTTTTCAATGACCTTGTCCCAAACTGAAGCCGAGTGTCTAGAGAGGGAGATAGGAATGCCCAAGTAAGAGGAATGAAGGAGCCAACTGCACAGTCAAGACGGGCAGCCAATGCAAGGGACAAAGGTGGGTGACAATTAATTCCAAAAAGAAGAGTCTTGCTATAATTGACCTTAATACCCAAAGCTACCTCACAACAATCCAAAAAACATGCAATATTAGAAACTTGAACCTCCGAAGCCTCACAAAAATGAGGGTATCATCAGCATACTGTAAATGAGAAACAAGTGGGCCAGAATCAGCTACTTTAAAACCTTTAAATCTACCACAATTCTCCACATTCTGGAAAGCATTCAGCATAGCTAGAAAAGAGGGAAGGGGACAAGGGATCCCCTTGGCGAAGACTCCTAGTAGCCTTAAAGAAACCAACCGGAGAACCTTTAACAGGGACCGAGAAATGGGCCGATCACAGGCAACCAAAAATCCAACTCCTCCATTTTCCCCCAAAGTCCATATTTCTAAGAATCTCCAAGAGAGCTCCTCATTCAACTCGGTCGTAGGCCTTCTCAAGCTCAAGTTTAATAACCACCCTAGGAACTTTGCTATGCACTCTAGAATGTATACATTCTTGAGCTACTAGAATGCTATCAGTAATCTTGCAGTTTTTTATAAAGGCAAATTGATTGAGCGAGATGAGAGATGGAAGGACAGATTTTAGCCTCTCTGCCAGCACCTTAGCCACTATCTTGTAAAGACTCGACAACAGACTTATAGGCCTGATATCAGACAACTCCTCAATGGTAGACGTTTTAGGGATCAGAGCAATATAAGTGGTATTAACCCCTTTAAAAAAATTACCCTCTAAGCATAAAGGCTCTGACCATATGGAAAAGGTCCAGTTTAATAAAACGAGAGGGAAACCATCAGGACCTGGGGCTTTGTCACCGGGAATGGAAAAAACCGCCCTCTTAAGTTCTTCCATAGAAATATCCCGCTCCAAGAAAGCACTTGAAGCACCCGATAGAGCTCTAAAAGGCACTCTAGACAAGATGGGGGTAAATTTAACTTCCAAGGAGAACACCTTCTTAAAGTGGGTAACAATAGCCTCCACCCAAGAAGAACTGTTTTCCGCCTCCACACCTGGGATAGAGAGGTCAAAGATATCGTTCTGCCTTCTTCTCGCACTTGCAATTGAATGGAAGAATTTGGTATTCCAATCACCCTCCTTAAGCCATTTAATCCTATACCACTGCTTCCAATATAATTCATTGATTCTATGGAGGCTGAGGAGGTCTTTTAACTTAGATTTTTGAGCCTCTCAGAGCTCAATAGTCAAAGCCCTAGACACCTAAACCTGGTGGTCCAAAAAGGCAATATCCTCTAAGAGATCATCAATATTAGCTTTGGCATTCCCACCATGTTCCCTTTTCCAAGCAATAAGCTTGTGTTTGATATTGATGAGTTAATTATGCAACTGGAAGTCTAAGGATCGACAAAGAATTATGCCAAGTGGAATTGATGAGATCAACGACAAAGCTATCTTACAACAACCCCAATTCCAATCTAAAACGTATGGGGCCCCTTCTTTGGCTAGTCGAAAGTAATAGAGGAGTATGATCTGAAGAAAGCCGAGGGAGGGCTTTGACCAAGACCAAAGGAAAAGCCTCTGCCCATTCCGAAGACACTAAAAATCTATCCAGCTTAGACATAGACAGAGATGAAACTGAATTATTAGACCAAGCAAACTTGGTCCCAACAGTTGGTAAATCCATAAGAGAGAGGTTTTCAATAAAATTTTTAAAAAGCCTCATTGGCGAATTAATAGGCAATCGTGCATAGCATTCATCTTCCCATCTAACGAGGTTGAAATCCTCACCAATACACACAGAAAATTGAAATTATGAACAACAGATTCCATATCATTTACAAAATCCTCCTTGGAGGCAACATCAGTGGACCATAAACTTTTAGTAAACCCCACGAGAAACAAGGGATAGGGCCATGAAAACCAAGAAGCAAAAACCTATATCTAAAGATAGTCACAAAATGTTGTAGAACCAAAGAGTCCCACAGAGCCCACAAACCACCCAAAGCCCCCACTACATCTATGCCACAAAAAGAAACCACACTCGAACCTCAAACTTGTCTAGCACTAGAAACAGTAGGGCTAGGAAGTTTGGTTTCTTACAGAATTAACACCCAAGGTTTAAATTTAGTAACCAAAAAAGAAACATCATTTTTACTAGTGGGGTTACCCAAATCCCCTGTATTCCATGATAAGATATTCATTTCAAGGAGGGGAGGATGAATCTTGCGCTTCACAGGATGCACCTGGGCTGGAATGATCCACAGACTAAATATCTCTCACTTCAGTTGAGCCAAGGTCCTCTGAGGACAAAAGCTCTGAAAGATCAATGAACGTCGATATCGAGCACTGGACCTGTGATGACAAAGCAATCTTTTAACAACTCCTTGGGCTTCCAGGTGAGCTGACGACCTAGTGCCAACAAGACCCGGCTTTTTCTTCTTCTTGGTAGGAGTCTTTGTTTCTCTAGCAGCACCACCTCCAGTATCAGATTCAACAATTTTACCAGGCTTTTGTGCAAGCCTTTCTTTTCTGAGATGCTTAACCTCATCGTAGAAAATCCATATCGGGATATTAAACTTGAATCCCATATCCGAGACCATAGCAGCAACTTTAGGTTCGTCTGGAGTATCTGAGAGCACTTGATGGGCTATGCTAAGAGGGGGTGTATCCACCTGTTTAAGATGGAAAGCACAAGAAGCTATTGAGAGAGGGACCACAGGCTCTGAAACCACCAGAGCGAGGGAAGACTCATCCGGCTGACCCTGAAGAGTAGGGGGAGACTCACTATTATTTTCCTCATCATCGGAGGAAACTACGATCAGAGCCATCGGATCAATGTGAAGAGGGTCAAAACGTTTCTTAGGCTTGTGAGGTTGACCCTTAATGGCTTCGCGACAATAAGAAAAGGGGTACAAGGCCAGATGATGACATAGCACACTTACAAAAAGGACCAGCTGTATAACAGCCAACCCTCGCAGGCGTTCCTTGTTCTCCTGCAATCCCAACGCTAAAAGGGGCAAGACCTTTCTAGCAGTCAGGCTTGAAAATGGCTTTAGCAGGGACGAGGAAGGTCGTTGGTAAAGAGAATGGGGGGTCAGAGCTACCTTTCCAGCAGCCAGGCTCGAAGATGGCCTTTGCAGGGATGAGGAAGGCAGCTGGCAATGGATATCGGGTGTCAGGGCTGCAATTTACGCTGACAGCGAAGAGACATGCACCGACACCAGATGCCTTTTGGAAGCTGAATCGGTGTCCACGTGAGGTATGGTGCCTTCAGAAAAAAGACTTGGACCCGACGGGGCACTAGTATGAAGTGAGACCACATGGGACTCCTGAGGAGAGGGAAGAGCACCCGCCAAAAAACCCTCCGCCCACTTCGGAAAAAGGCCCACAGGAATCCATTTTTTAAAAAATTTTGAATTTTTAAACAGCCCGGTTTTTTTTCTGAGGCTTAACCACTTGAAGCTTAACCGCCCCAGGAATGGAAGAATTTGGCACAACCCAAATTTTAACTCGGACAGAGCAGCAATTTTTCCCCAAGAAAGAATCCCAGTCCAGGTCGCAATAAGCACCGCAACAGGAAGCAATTTTTTTGAAAGTTTCCAGCTTTCAGACATGCAGAGGAATACCCCACAAGCGGATCCAAACCAGCTTCTTATTTGTAAAAGAAGCATGATATGAGGGCTTCCACCGGTCAAGAGAAAGGAGTGACCCTCGGAATCTACAGAAACGGTTGCGCAGAGGTTTAGAGACATCGTCAGAAGATTTCAGCTTGAACACCACCTTATTGGCTCCAATAACTTTGACATCCGGGAAATAATCAAGCTCCCATCCACGTCTTCCCCAATCTTCAAGTCCAAAAAAATCTCTCAGAGGAGGAGAGAAGGAGCCTGTTACAAACAAAGGGTAGGGTACATCAAGAGTATCCAAAGTTTCTTTGTTGATAACCTCTGAGGGTGCTCGCAAAAGATTGCCACTTCCTATTCCTCTACCACCATAACCCTCTACCAATCCCGCCCCACAACCACCATAACCATCTTCTTCAAATCCTTCTACCATCGTGATATCTAATGGTCAAAGTACTCTCTCTCTCTCGAATGTTTTCCATTCTCTAATTGACCATCCAATGCAGCAAATGCTATAGAATTATCAAGAGAACTTCGAGAATAACATAGACTTTCTCTATCTAAAAATCCAAAGTGAATGTCTATCGTCCTTGAAACCACACATTCATAGGAGAGTAAAAAGGCATCATCGATATAGACTCTTACAAGAGAGATCCAAGACAATTGTAGACTCTTACAAGAGATATCCAAGATAATTATAGACTCTTTACATCGATATAGAGTTGGAGATATTAATAGAGGCGTTAAGGTAAGAGAAAGAGATTTTAATGGAATTGTAAAAGTAAGCGAGGGAGAGTTTAATGAGACACAAAAGTAAGAGAGAGATATTAATAGATATGTAAGAACAAGAGAGATAGTGAATGGACATAAGACTACTGGGACGAAATTAGTCCCACATTGGAGGTTGTGCAAAAGGGTTACCGCCATAAAGCTTCAATGTTGCATAAATAGCATGCTCAACTGGCAGATATGCGTGGTTTATTTAATATAACAAAGACTGCATGTGATTGCCTCGCTATTTTAAGAAAATTTCAAAATGCCTTAAAATTTCAAAAAATGGTTCATGCCTTAAATTTTCATAAAACGGTTCAGGTGAAAATTTCAATATAACAAAGACTGCATGTGATTGCCTCGCTATTTTAAGAAAATTTCAAAATGCCTTAAAATTTCAAAAAATGGTTCATGCCTTAAATTTTCATAAAACGGTTCAGGTGAAAATTTCAAAAAATGCCTTAAAATTTTAAAAAACTGTTCATGCCTTAAAATTTTAAAAAATGTCTTAAAATTTCAAAAAACGGTTCGTGACGTTAGATGCGATCGATGACATCAAGACGAATCTATATAGAAAACTCATTCGAACTTTTTTTATCGGATCCGAGACGTGCTAGGTGATAGGTGATACCGGATCCGAATCACTTGATTCCGGATTGGGTCATCGATTTTTACAACATTGAGCAACAAACAAAAACATCATATCTTTATTAGAGAGAGAAAAACAGTCACGATAACTGAAAAAACAAAATGGCACTTGAAAGAGTGGACAAAACTTGGTGCGAATCCAAGACCGATTCAACAGCTCACAAACAGACAGGCATGACCAAGTAGTAAGAAAACAGGCTCAATCATATAGAAAAGAACATGATCGAATAACAAACTCGATCATACAGAAATGGACACATCGGAGATTACTGTGGCACTGATTCCATGTGAAGAGTCTCATATTTCTCTGAAGAGACTTAGTGTCCATTAATCAATATGCATATACACGCTTGTCTTAAATCGACAAATACAAATGGCAAGAATAGAAACAAATCACATACACCCAGGGTTTGAAAAAACGGCGAGTCGAACCGGACTGGCCCGGTTTGACTCGGGAATTGGTAGTCCCCATGCCAATTCCACCACAAAACCGGGAATCACCCAAGTCTAGAGAGAACCGGGTGATTCCCAATAGTGAATCGCCGAGTCTCACCCAAGAACACGAGCTGCACAGTGTTCTTCACAGATTTCATCTTTTTTTTCTTATCATTTTTCATCTTTTTCAACCTTATAATTGAATCTTGCAGGCTTTAATTCAAAATTTTCATCCATTTCAGTCAATAAAAGGTAGTAAAAATCAACAATTTTGATCAAAAAAATTTGGATCAAAGAGTGAGTTTTAGGGTTTCAGCCATTTCACTGATTTGAAGCGAAAGAGGGCATCATTTTTTGTAAAATTTTAGGGTGATTGATCGTAAGAGTGTTGTTCAGAGGTTTTTGTTCATAATTTGTGATTATTTTGAAAGAACACATATCAATTTTGAATTTGAAGGCACGGGTGCACAAAAAACAAGTAAGAACTGTGTTTTTTTTTTTTTTTTCCTTCATTCTATCAAATTCACTCAATATTTTGCAAAGAACGTGTTAAATTTATAGGGTTTTGATTTGTTATCGTGTTGTTTATCATCACATGTATTCAATTTGATTGTATTTAATCAATTTGAGCTTGATTTTTGAGATTGAATGACTGATGTCTGTGAAGAACTGCGTTTTTTTTTTTTTTCCTCAATTCAATAGATTCTACTTAATTTTTTAATAATAATGTGTTAATATTATAGGGCTTTGATTCCTTATGGTGTTGTTTATCAAAACATGTATTCAATTTGATGTAATTTATTCGATTTGAGGCGGATTTTTGAGTTGGAATGACTGATGTTAGGTGGGTCTGTGAAGAACTGCCTTGTTTTATTTTTTTAATTCATGATCAATTTTTTTGTAAAATCATGATTTTCCAAAAAATTGTGAAAATCGTAACCAGGTTTTGATTATCATGAGGAATTAAACAATATTTTTAATTTTTATTGTTAAATTTTTAGTTAAAAAAATTGCATGTTGATAGATTATTTATGCAAAAAAATACATGTTATTATATTTTTAATGCAAAATTGTATTTTTTAATTTGTTGTTAATACAAAAAAATACATTAATAAATGCATGTTGTTAAATTGTATTATATTTTTAATGCAATTTTGCATTAAAAATGTATTTTTAATTTTTAAAATTTTTAATACAAAAAATACATGTTGTTAAACTGTATTATCATGAGGAATTCAAGTATTGAAGTGAATATCATTGTAAAAAAATCGTGGCATGTATAATAATTATATTATCTTGCATTTTCAATTTTATTATTAAATTTTTAATGCAAAAAATATATGTTCTTGATAATTGAGTTGTAGCCATGCTTGGAGCTTGCATTTTTTATTATATTATCTTGCATATTTGTAATTGAGATGTACGACTATTTGTGATCATTTCAACCGAGTTGGGATTGTGCCCACTATATCATTGTAAATTTAGTTGTGCCATTGTGAATGACTATATCATTGTAAATGTTTTTTGTGTCAAATATACGTGTAATGGCATTATGGATGACTATATTAATTTAATTTTTTTCTTGATTCTAAGTGTGACTTATACAGACTTTTTTTTATCTATAATGTTGCATAAATTTTTTTTTTTCTCAGTAGGAACTAATTCATGTTTGTCAACATGAAGATTTGTGACAAATCCATATGTATTGGCATTGTGAATTACTATTCCATTGTAAATATATTTTTTATTGATACTATATCAATGTAAATGTTTTGTTCTATGTGTAGTGGCTGATATATGCTATTTTTATAATGTTGCATAAATAAATTATTTTTCTTAGTAGGAACTGAAATATTTTTGTCAATAGAAGTATTTTGCGTTAACAACAAATATAACTTCATGAACTACCCCTACATATTATCACTACACATGGTAATTATTTTTCATGTTGAACTGTCAGGTTAATTTTTAACCTTTTACATATTAAAGTTGAACCATGGCAAGATCTGCGGAAGACCCTGCATGGCAACATGGGGTCAGACTTGATCCAACAAAAAAGATAAAATTATTTGTAATTACTGCCAAAGACTGATAAGTAGTGGGGAACATAGGTTCAAACAACACTTGGCGAGGGTTAAGGGAGATGTTTCTGTGTGCAATAGTGTCCCTAATAATGTAAGAAAGTAGATGGCGGCATTTCTCAAGGCTACCAAAGGTAAATAAATTGCAAAGCAGATGATGGATGATGAGATAACTAATTTATCTACGTCATCAAGCGAGAATGATCCAAAAGAGTAATATAATAATGATTTGGAGATGGCCACAAGAATGAGTTTACATAAAACATACCAGAGGGAGCGCAGGTTTAGCATGCCTGGTGGTTATGACATGGGCATGCATGGTGGGCCTAGCTTAGACATGCATGGCTAGCCCAGCTCGAGCATGTATGACGGGTCCAGCTCAATTATGTATGGAGGGGTTGGTGGCAATATGTATCAAGAGGAATCAGATGTTGAAGAAATTATTTTTAGCTTATCTAAGAGTGTCAGTATTGCAGGTCATGGTCGTATATACCCATTTCTCTCAAAGCCTAAGTCAAAACAGATGACCCTCAAAGGCATGATGAAAGATACGAGAAACATATTGGGCAGATATATTGGTAAATGGTTCTACGGTAAAGGGATCCCTTTTAATGCAGCCAATAGCCCATATTTTTCACCTATGGTCAACGCAATCCAGAGAGCCGGGCCCTGGGTAAAACCCCCGATGACATATAAGCTCAATGGGCCAATATTGGATGAAGAGATGGAGGAAATTAGAAAGTCGATTGAATAATATAAACAGAGTTGGCCAAGAACAGGCATTACTCTCATGAGTGATGGTTGGTTGAATAAAGTTAGCAAAAAGGAGCTTGTAAACTTCTTGGTCTATTCTCCAAAAGGTACACCTTTTTGTTTCCGAAAGACATATCGGGGACGAAGAAGGATGCAAACTTCTATGTACGACTATATGATCAGATGGTGGAGGAGGTGGGAGATAAGCATGTAGTCCAGTTTATTACGGACAATGCACGTGCATGTGTTTCTGCGGGCAACAAGTTGATGGATAAGAGGAAGCATCTAGTATGGACCCCGTGTGCTACACGCATCATCGATCTTATGTTAGAGGAGATCAGTGAGATCAAAATTGTGAAGGAGATTCTACAGGAAGCGAGGTTGGTGTCAAGATTTATATATAACCATTCTAAAATTTTATTTTTGTTCAGAGAGCAGTCTAAGAAAAAAGAGATAATCAGGCCTGCCATAACCCGCTTTACAACAGATTACTTGGCTGTGGACTCCATTCGGGAATCTGAAGGTGTAATAAAGAGATTGTTTATCAGTGAAGAGTGGTTAAATGACTGCCTCTCGAAGTCCAGTACCGGGCTAAAAGTGGACAGCATAGTCTCAAATAGGAGGTTCTGGTCTCGATGTTCCAGTAACGTAGAGGCCACTACCCCTTTAGTCACGGTGTTAAGAAAGGTGGATGCTGACAAGAAAGCTACTATGGGCATCCTTTATGAAGGTATTGAGAGGGCCAAATCAGCTATTGGGGAGAAGTGTGGTTCTGTTAGTAAAGTCATCGAGACTATAGAAAGAAGGTAGAACACCAAATTTAGACGTCCAATTCATTATGCAGGTAAATATATATTTATATCATTAGAATATTTCATTCTAAATTAATTTTTATGAAATTTTAAATGACATTTCTCTATCTATATATTTTCTAGGTTACTACTTCAACCCAAATTTTTCTATTTGACATTTAAACATCCCCATAAGATTATGGAAGGGGTCAGATACATTATTGCCAGGTTTGAGAGAAGCCATCGAAACCAGGTAGTAGCAATACAAGATGTATTATTTAATATTTGGGTAAGAACTTGTTTGAGTTGTTATATTTGTGAGGAATAATGCACTAAAACGAAATATTTTGTTTTAGCTTGCTATGTATAGGGATGCTATAGGATCCTTTGGAACTAGAATTGCCAGAAATTCTCGAACTAAGATGGATCTAGGTTATCCCCTAACTAATATTTTGTTCATTCATATATTTGATCTTATGAATTGTTCTTGCCCTTACAATGCTTTTTGCATTTTAATCCAACTGAATGGTGGGAGATATATGATAGTGATGCACCTCACCTAAAGAGGATAGCAATCAAGGTGCTCTCCCAGATATGTTCTGCTACTGGCTGTGAGCGAAATTGGAGTACGTTTCAAAGGTTGTACACTACTAGGAGGAATCGACCCGCTTGGGAGAAGCTTCATAAACTAGTCTACGTTCATTATAACTTAAACCTATGAGAGCGACAAATAAGAAGGAAGCTTGAAGACTATGGGTCGATAGACTTAGACACAATATTTGTCACAGACACAGCAGAATAATGGGTAGTAGAAGAAGAGGAGCCAGTGGTGCACAAGAGAGCGTTCCTTTAGGCTATCGGTGAGGAAGATCTTGAAAAAGGTGATGAGCAGCATGAAAGAGGAAGCAGTCCACCAACATATCCACAATTCGTCGGAGATGTCGGTGATATTGCACTTAATGAGGGAGAGTGGGAAGGGGTTATAAGGGAAAATGAGAGAGATGATGATTTTGAGGCCACCCAATCCCAGCCAAATTATTCATAGATCGAGTCCCAACAACAAGAGGGTAGGTATGAGCACGATAATATAGGTGAACATGAAGGATGTACATGCTTCGGGGATTTTGGATTAGGACCACAACAAAACACTAATACTCAGGGATTTGGGTATAGTCAGGTGCCCATTAATTTGGATGATTCGTTTTTAGATCGAGTCAATGAATTGTCACGTGAATTCAATCAATGGCACTAGCGTGACCAAGATGAAGAACGACGTCGTCTGTCATTTTACTTTTAGATCGTATGTTACGAATTGTATGCTTTATTGTAGTCAATGTATGATTATATACTTAATATATGATAATTCTATGTTTATCCTTTTGTGTGATGTAAATTAAATGGTAAATAGTAGTTCATACAGGGAAAGAACATATCAATATTTGCATATTCTTGCAAAGAAATGAAAATTCTTAATGGAGTACCCTCATTTCTTATTGAATTCCTAAAACACAACATTTATAATGAATGTTAATAATTTTTTCAGATTTTTTTTAAGGCTTAATCCGACCGATTCATCCGATTCTCGATCAGGATCGTCGATTCACCGATCCGGATGGTTTTTGAGATGCCCAATCTAGGTCACCGATCCGTTTTTTAAACTACTGCATACACCTATACTATGCAATCAAAGACACCTATACTATACTTAGACTACAATAAAATAAAAGATATTGTACCTACCTTTCGAATATATATTCTGATTATAATATACACCTTTCATATTAACCTGGTAGATAATATATAGTTTTCTTTCACACTCCCCTTCAAACTCAAGATTCTATGAGAGAGAGCAGCTGAAGTTTGAACACTAAGTTGTGAAAACGAGCAGTTAGATCTTCAGGTGCATATTGTGACCAATAGAAGCAAGGGTTGTCATGCTCAGATTGCTTAGATCTTCAAGTGCATAGCATGACCAATAGAAGCAGTGGTTGTCATGCTTAGATTGTTTGACCAACAAGCACAAAGGAACAACATAAGGCTGAAGCAATAGCATATCAATAAGCCTTAGAAACAGTGGGCTTGAAAAAAACAGACTTGAGTAATATACAAAATCATTAGATCTTTGCTTGAGAAACAACCGAGAAAATAGAATGACACTTGGAAGAGCCAACAAAACACGGTGCAAATGCAAGACCGATTCAGCAGCTCGCAAACAGACAGACGTGATCGAGTAATAAGAAAACAAACTTGATCATACATAACAGAACATGATCTAATAACAAACTCGATCGTATAAAATGGACATGTGGAATATGAATCTAGCTTCGGTACCATGTGAAGAGTCTTAGGTTTCTCTGAAGAGACTCAATGTCTATTAATCAATATGTATATACAAGATTGTCCTAAATAGACAAATACAGATGACAAGAACAAATCACAAACATCTATACTATATAAATAAAAAACACCCATAATATACCTAGACTTACAATAAAATACAAGATATTGTACCTACCTTTCCCATATATATCCTGATTACAATATACACCTTTCATATTAACTTTTCTTTCATATTAACCTGGTAGAAAATATATACTTTTCTTTCACACTCTCTCTCAAATTCAAGACGTTATGAGAGAGAGCAGTTGAAGTTTGAACACTAAGTTATGAAAACGAGCAGTTGGATCTTCAGGTACATAGCGTGACCAGTAGAAGTAGTGATTGTCATGCTAATATTGCTTGGATCTTCAAGTGCATAGCGTGACCAATAGAAGCAGTGTTTACCATGCTCAGATTGCTTGATCAACAAACACAAAGGAACAACATAAGTCTCAAGCAATAGCAAATCAACAAGCCTCAGAAACAGTAGGCTTAAATGAAACAGGCTTGAGCAACAGACAAAAATATCATATCTTTGCTTGAAAAAGAAATACAGTTAAGACAATCGAGAAAACATAATGGTTCTCAGAAGATCCAACAAAACTTTGTACAAATCCGATACCGATTCAACAGCTCGCAAACAGACAAATGTGATTGAGTAACAAAAAACGGAGTCGATCATACAGAAAAGAACGTAATTGCATAACAGACTTGATCATACAAGAATTGACACATCGAAGATGAATCTGACAAATTGAAAATGTAAAGCTGAAAATAACAGTAAGATGTATACATATTTGCATATCCAATTGAGTGTAAGTAACTCGAATTATATTTCCCCAAAATACAAAATATCAGTAATATGGGAAAAATCTTTATATCCAATTTGCAATTTGAAATTACGAATTTGAAAGGTACACAAATTTGATCTGCAAATTTTCCCCTTTATTGTGTTTAGTGAGAGAGAGAGCTATTTCTCCCTTAATCTGTGATTAGAGAGAGAAAGGGGTAGAGGTTCCTACGATGAACCCTAAACCACCCGCGAGAGCGAGAGAGAGAGAGGGAGAGAGAAGTTCTTGCACCTGATGCCCACCCGCTAGAGAGAGAGAGAAGGGTAGTGCAGCCTGGTTTAGAGAGAGAGAGGGGCAAGTTTAACAAGCCTATTTAGGAGTTGCATTGAACAAGGGAAAACAATGTACGAAGGTGTATGGCCATTAATGGGAGAAATTCAAATTATTTAATCTGCATCGCCGCCGTTGAAAAGTAGCAATGAAATCCTATCCGTTGCGTGCACTTAAACTCGATAAGATGTTGAACGTATTGTAGCTTTTTCCATATGGACCCGCTTTCTATGCGTCCAAGCCTAGATACGTAGAAATGTGGGCCTCTTAATAAATTTATTTTTGAGATGAATTTTAAGTCTTAACTTTTAAGAACACGTAATCTCTAACTTGGAGATTATGAATATTAAATAATAAATAAATTCTAAAAATTAAAATAAAAAAATGTTTGGATCATTAGTGTCCATTATTTTTAGATGGAACACTTACTTGCCTCCATCTTTTAGATGGAAGCTTTATACTTTGTGGACTACATATGTAGAAATGCAGTCCAGCCCACATGAAAGAATTTTCCTTTCCATATAGGGATACTGTTATTTACCCTTGGTACAAGACTTTACTCAATCCTAGTTCGTGTCAGTCTTGCTATTTTCCATTACGATAAAACCTTGCTCACTTTCCCACCATTTGAGGATGGCTAGACTTTAGTGTTGGAAATGTCTATCAGGCCCTTCTCTCCCGGGAATTTATTTTTTAATAATGGTACAAAAACCATATTGTATAGTATATGTGAAATCCCATGTGGTTGACATGAGGCAATATCATATACTATGATCCATTTTGGAGATTCTATAGGATGTTGCACGGGAGGAAAAATCCAGTGATGTTTTTGGATTCTTTGTAAGAATTGTTTTTCTATAAATTATTTAACTTCTAAATATCTTTTATGAAATTATAGGAATGCTTGGATGACATTTTATTATGTGAGTTATTAGTACACTAATGACAAGTTTAACTCATTACATAGGATTAACAGTTTGGTGACAACTTGTTAATCATAGTTAGATGCACTTAGGGAATTAAGATAGGAGTTATACTTGGATCTCAACTCCTATAGACTATTAATGTGAGAGCTACAAACCAAAAATGGTTCTCTATAAAAATAGGTTAACCCCTCAAGAGAAAGACATAGAGAACTCTCAATGTAGCATGTCACTAAAGAGGACTCTCAATGTAGCATGTCACTGGATGACTTGGTCTGTAGGTTTTGGTATGGAACTTTAAGTCCCTCGTGTGATTTAAGAACAAATCCACATAAATTGTTTATTGATTTTATATCTTTATTAATTAATTTTCTTTATTGGGACTAACATGTAGATGGCATTTTGTGCATCAATCGTGTATAGCTCATAGTTAGCAAGTAGAGGAATAATAATATATTTGCCAATCAAAACATCGATGATAAATCGGTTTTATTTCAAAAACTCGGAGGAAAAAATTAGATAAAAAATTTGGATCGCCAAAAAATAGGATAAGTTATAGAATCATAAATATTTTGGATTTAGTTAAAAAAACGGAGTAAAAAAATTCAGATAGGTAAATAGAACATTGTATAGGATAATGATTTGCAGTTCTTTTATAGATACATTAAAGACATTGAACAATAGTTTTATGGCCTAAACCAGTCCCATTAGAGTAATACTTGACAATTTATAGTCTAAACTTTCAATAAATCCATCAACAATGTTTATATTATTGCCATAATACAAAACATATCATATATTTATTGAGAGCATAAAATGAAACAACAATAATAATATTAAATATAAGTACTACCTCAATAAATAACAAGAATTGTAAACCAAAGTATAGATTATGGTTCAAAGAAAAAAACAAAAAAGCCCCTTAATATAGGATTGCAGTTAACTAAACTGAAAACAAAGATCCAAATATATAAAAAAGTGGTCCATCCAAAATACCATGGTGTATACACCAATGAAATGAATAATAATAATTATAATAATAATATTTGAAAAGCAAACTTCTCTATGCACAAAGAAAGAAACATGATGCTTATGCAAATTCAAATCACACTGAATTCCTATCTGCCTAAATCCTTAATATCATTGAATCTTTCTCTTGCTCTTTATAAAGATGCTCTAGGTTTAAAGAAGAAAAAAAGATTTTTCAGAAAGTTACTCTTCTTCTAACTCTACCTATTATTTGATATTGATATGCTATTTTTTTGGAGAATGTGTTGCCTATATTTATTCATACACTTTTTGAACGGAAGTGAAAATTTTTATGGAATTGTTTTGTTAAATTAATATTTTTAATTTACTCCCACTTTTATTGTCCTTATTTTTAAACCAAAATTCAATAATATTAAGTTAATAAAGAAATAAAATTATAAGAGAGAATTTTTTTTGAAAAATTCTTTGGATTTATATTGGCTCCATTAAAACCAATGACATTTTCAAGATCTTCTGAAAAAGTCGGAGTACTTACCAGATTTCGAAAAATTGCACATTTTTTGAAAATTTCCTATTTTAAATGGAGACTTGCTGACTATGGTATAGCATGAATTTCCAAAGTTGAAAAGGAAGTATTATGTACATTATGTTTATGTACTGTTATATTGTTCAACCTTAGAAAATGTAAAACGCACCACTAAACCTAGTTAAAAACATGCAATTTCAGTACATAAATCTTATATTTACGAAAGCCTAAAAACCTATGCTCACCCCTAATTATAAAATCAAAAACTCCAAAAAATCAAACAAATATGTAAACATTTCAAAGTTTAAAAAATTGATAACTTAAATAAGGGAAATGACCTTGTGAGACCCTCCCACACCCATGTGTATAGGACCCCAAAGGATCACAATTAAATTTGGCACAGATCTCTAGATAAATCAAGTCTTGCACTCATGTGATAACTTATTTAGAGATCTGTGCCAAATTTAATGATGATCCTTTGAGGTCCTACATACATGGGTGTAGGAGGGTCTCATAGGATCATTACTCTTTAAATAATACAATACAAAACAAACTATTATTCAGTATTTGAAAACTTTTTTTCATTTCCACATATCTTTAGTTCGAAATAATCTTTGAAGGATTTTCGAGAATTAACATTTTCCATACATCTTTGGGCCAAAATAATTAATTGGAGGATTTTCTAGAATAAAAATAATAATTTTCTATGGGCACTTGAGATGCGCCTTACTTCTATAATATAAGCAACGAAATAACATAAGTTAACGTTCAATACCAGTATCAACATCCATTATTGGACATTATTAGTCAAAACCAGTGTTTTAAATATCGGCGAATCGAACCTGACTCGCCCGGTTCGACTCGAGAATCGGCACAGCCCGTGCCGGTTCGGATACAAAACCGAGAACGACCCTGTTCTAGAGAAGAACCGCCGGTTCCAATCTGGTTTTGTCCGGTGCAGCCCGGTTCCCTCCCTGCACTCGTGCGACACGCACGTGCACGCGTGCGACACGTGTGAGGTTACCCTAATATTTCTACACAATCATTTTAATCTATATTACATAGGTATTTATATACCAAAGTGGAATACCCATCTTTCGATGTGGGATAATTCCCAAACATCATTAAATGAAAAGGGAATTTAAATATATTCTATTAATCATCAAATTATAACCACATATGGTGAGGTAGTGTGGTGGTTAAGACCTTTGCTTCTTCATGTGACGTCTCAAGGTCGAGTCCCCCCTGTGGGCGTTATTTTTTTGTGTTGCATAGTTTTTGTTGTATATATTGTATAAATAGTATATATTGTATAAATATTTTTGTAAATAATATAAAAAGCATAAAAAAAAACATAAAAAGTTTATTCTATTTGAAATCTCCATCTTTCTACTAAGAATTTGTTTCACTAAATTTATTATAGAAACCTTAAAAAATAATTTTTTTTAAAATTGAAGTGTTATTTCCAAAATTTGTACGCATTTTATTAATTTTTACATTGATAACCAAATCTTTTATTTTATTTATTAATTTTTATATTATAAATCATGTAATGTACTATTTTTCTTACAGTTGTCAATAATACATTTTAAATTATATAATATTATAAAATATTTTTAATTTTTTTTATTTGTCTAATAAAATAATTATAAAATGTAAACTAATAATTATAATTTAAGTATATAATATTATAATTAGTTAGGTTTTAATAATTTTGGATTATACTTAGTTCGACTGTAATAATTTGGATTTTTTTAGCGGATTAGGGTTTTTTGCCAAAACGAGATTTTAATGGCCATTCTTTCATTGATTAGTATACTCTTTATAATAGTCCATGTATAATTATATATTTTATCTATGATTTTTCTTTTATGTGATGCAAATTTAATGGTTAACATAAGTTTATACAAGGAAAGAGCATCTCAATATTCACAAATTGATGAAAAAAATGAAAGTTAATAATGTAGTACCTTCATTTCTTATTGGATTCCTAAAAAACAATATTTATAATGAATTTTAATACTTTTTTCGGATTTTTTTGAAGCTTTAATCCGAGCGATTCAGCCGATTCCAAATCCGGATCGTCGATTCGCCGATCCGGATCGGTTTTTGAGATGCCCGATCCGGGTCATCGATCCGCTTTTTAAACCATTGGTCAAAACAGTCTAATTAATGTTCAAACTTATTATGTTTTAGTTTTCTCTTCACCCACGTATCTCCTAAAAAATATCTTAGTATACATTATAGCATCCCCAAACTTAGTTATGATATCGTGGTATCCAGGACTACTGTTAACACTCCTGTTGAAGGATTCACACTCAGCCCTACAGTTTCCTAATTTATTGGGGTTGTTTTATTTGTTGTTACTATTTTGGGATGATTGGGATCACAAGATCCTATTAATTCGGGGAGTTTCCTTTTCACTCGCTATTTTGTTTTGTGTATAAATACCTTGTAAAGTCTGCTGAAAAGATCTAACAAAAAGTAGTAAATAATTGATACTCGTGGATGTAGGCAAGGTCTACCGAACCATGTTAAAATCTGAGTGCCTTCTTCTTCTTTTTCTTTATCTTCTCACATTTATTTTATAGCGATCCATTTCTCATCATTTTTTCTTCATTGGCCTTCATCCAGTTGCAATCTTTTGTCGAAACTTTCGCAGAAGGTCTAGCAAGGTTCTGTGGAAGCTCTCTGCTGTGATCTATCATTATCGTTGTAGTTTCTTTGACCTAGTGATGCAAGAGCCAGATATCTCTTGCTGTATTTTTGCTAGAAGATCGATGGAAAGAAACTCTATTCTTAACCTCTACAATTTCATAGATTTGTTTTGGTTGCGGCGTGTTATAGTTTTGCAAATTTGCCATTCTTTTTCTGGCAGCAGTTCGCATCGTCCTATTCTTCTTCTTTCTGTGATTCAGGGAATAGATATTGGACAGATATTTTTTTCTTATTTGCAGAGATTTGCTTGTGCTACTCAGAGGTTTGCTACATTCTGAGCAGCGTTCTTCTATGTGAATTTGAAGCTGATAAGGCTCTGCAACTCGTCTCTGCTGTGAAAGTTTTGAGAGCTCTTCCCTCAAGAAAGTTTGGCTTTATCGTGTTGACAACATCTACTGTGAAAGAATGTTGGGGGTAAAATTCTTGGCTTCTTTTACTAAATTGACTTTCACTCCCTTTCCATGAGGTTTTTTGGGCTGCGTTTTCCTTGTAGAATTGGTGGTTGCGTTCATCAGTTTTTGGATATGAGATTTAATTTTGGTGGAGGTGTTATTCTTTGTTATTTCTTGGAATTTCTGTTTTGATCATCGCCTTTGTCATCTTTAATCAGGGCACTTTTTTTCTTATGACTGATAAGGATAATAACTCTAAATCTTCCACACATGATTTTGAGTCCAATACTAGTATTAAACTAACTACTACCTCGCTCAATGGACTCAATTATATTGTCTGGTCAAGGGCTGTATCTTTGGCCTTCGGTGGAAAATATAAGTTTGGTTATATCACTGGAAAGACAAAGACGCCTCAATCTAATGATCCTACATATGAAGATTGGCAAGCCAATGATCAAATGGTTATGTCTTGGATTTTGAATTCCATGCAACCTGCAATTGCTGAAATATTCACCCACTCAGACACAGCTGAACAATTATGGGAATCTAATAAGTCTGTATATGGTAATCAAAATAATATAGCTCGCATATATCAATTGAAGCAAGAAATATCTCAGATTAAATAGGAAAAATCAGTAACTGAGTTAGTTGCCAGTCTCAAACCAATGTGGGATGAGTTGGCCACTTATTCTCCTGGCACTACTGACTTGGCCGTCATCCAAAAACGTGTTTAACAAGGCGAACTTTTACAGTTTCTTGCTGCTTTAAAACCTGAATATGAGAGGTTAAGTAGTCAAACATTGATGTCAGCTGAACTCCCTAGTTTCGCAAGTGTTTACTCTGCTGTCTTAAGAGAAAAAATTAGGACGAAGGTGATGAATCATGAAAAAAATAATACTGAGGTGATTGAGAAGTCTGCCTTTGTTGCAAATAATTAGAAATTTGAAAACAAGAAGTCTACTAATAATGAAACAAGAGGTAGACGTGGTTTTCGTGGACATGGTAGAAGGCTTCCAAATGGAGGAAGGACCCCCTTTTAAATGTGATCATTGCAAAGCTCTTGGTCATACAAAAGACCGATGTTGGCTTTTACATCTCCACTTGAGACCTTCCTAGGATATAGGAGGTGAAAGAACTGGCTCCCAAGCATCCACAACTGATTCACAAATTACTCTGAAAAAAATTGCTCAATTTTTTCAACAGTATGGTAAGAGTGGCAATATCTCTACATATGACTCTCCCTAGGCAATTCCTCACCATACTCTTTTCATTCTCATTCAAATATTCATTCTTGGGTTATTGATTCATGGGCTATTGATCATATGACTGGTAATCTTAAGAGCTTAACCAGTTATGAGAAATCTTCTAGTAAGCCTCCCATATCCATATCCAATGGTTCAATTATTCTTGTTCACGGTTTCGAAAAATCTGAAATTGGCTCTAACTCTCATGATTCTGAAGTACTGTTTCTACCATCATTTCCTTCAAATTTGTTGTCCATGAGCAAGATAACCAAAGATCTAAATTACAATGTTCTTTTTTTTCCTTTTAATGTTGTTTTTCAAGATCGGGCCACAGGGAGGAAGATTGGTGAAGGGAGAATTTCGAATGGATTATATATTCTGGATCAAGAAAATAAAGCCTTGGTGGCTAAGTATTTCAGTAGCAAGTTGTGGCATGCTAGAGTTGCTCACCCTTTTGATCATACTTTACACATTTTGATTCCTTATCTTAGTATTGATTTTCATGGGTGTAATACTTGTCAATTTTCTAAACAGACCAAACTTCCTTTTCAGAAGTCTATGCATGATTGTAATGGGCTCCTTTAGTTAGTTCACTCAGATGTTTGGGGACCTGCCCCTATTGATAGTTATTCTGAGCATAGATACTTTATTTTATTTACTGATGATTGGTCACGTGCAACTTGGATATATCTTTTAAAATCAAAAGATGAGGTTCAGACCTTTAAGGAATTTAATGCTCTTGTGTCCAATCAGTGTAATGCCAATATTAAAAAATTTTCGATCTGATAATGGCACTGAGTATGTTAATAAAACTTTTTCTGAGTACCTTACTAGTCTTGGCATTATACATCAGACCTCGTGTGTCGGGACCCCCCAGCAGAATGGGGTTGCTGAAAGGAAAAATAGGCACATTCTTGAGGTTGCTAGATCCTTAATGTTTGAGAAAAATGTTCCAAAAAGATTTTGGTCTGAAGCTGTCTTGACTGCCTGTTACCTTATTAATAGACTTCCTAGTAAGGTTCTCTATGATAAATCCCCTCTTGAAGTTTTAAATAAAAGGAAGATTAACATCGCTTACCTACGTGTTTTTTGGTGTGTTTGTTTTTCTCATATTCTTGATCATAACCTTGATTCTCGAGCTAATAAGTGTATTTTTGTTGGATATTCCTCCACAAAAAGAAAGGGTACAAATATTATAGTCCAATACAAAAAACATTATTTATTTCTAGAAATGTTCAATGTTTGAGGATGAACCCTATTTTCAACCCAACTCTGAATTAGCTGAAAATAGAGCTCATGGGGAATATCCTCTTCCAGTTCCTATTAGACAAAACAACAACTCTTATGAAAGAAATCTGGAGAATCAGAATATTGACAATGACAATGAGAATGAAGCTGGTAATGATAATGACACTCCAAGAGGTAATAACCCCGTGTCCCATCCTCCTGATCCTCCCCTTCGCAAGTCGTCTCGTGTTACTCGCCCTCCTTCAAGATTGCAGGACTTTTTTACTTATCATGTTGTTTCTCATCCTATTCAAAATCAAATTTGCTACAAAAACATTTCTTGAAAGTACTCTGCTTTTTTAAGTTCTATTTCTAATAATGTTGAACCCAGTAATTTTAATGATGCGTACTCTCAACCTGTCTGGAGGAAAGCCATGGAAGATGAACTATTAGCCCTTGATAAAATCCATACTTGGGATATAGTTCGTTTACCCAAAGAAAAACAAAGGTTGTTTGTTGTAAATGGTTTTCAAAATTAAATACAATAGTGATGGTACCATTGAGAGACATAAGACAAGAGTTGTTGCCAAAAATTTTACCCAAACATATGGTGTGGATTATAAGGAAACCTTTGCCCATGTTGCTAAGATGGGTACTATTCGGGTTCTTCTCTCCATTGTTGTAAATTGTGGATGGTCTTTGTGGTAAATGGATGTTAAAAATGCATTCCTTTATGGAGATCCTGAGGAAGAAGTGTACATGAACATTCCTCTAGGTCATCCTAAAGAAGGAAATCCTGAACTTACCTATATACTTAAAAAGACTCTATATGGACTCAAACAATCTCTGAGAGCGTGGTATACAAAGCTGAGTACTACTCTTTTAAATATAGTTAAAAATGGCTCTACCGACTCTTTCTTATTCGGGAAGAATGGAAAAAATGGAATTGTTGTTATCCTTGTATATGTTGATGATATTGTAATAACTGGTAACGACAAAGAAGGAATTTCAAAGCTAAAATGATATTTTCAAAGCAAATTTGATATTAAGGATTTAGGATAACTCAAGTACTTTCTTGGAATTGAGGTTGCATACTCCAAAAAGGGAATTTTTATATCTCAAATAAAGCATGTTTGGATCTCTTAAAAGATATTGGAAAACTTGGGGTTGAACCTCTTGATATTCCATTCAACTTGAATAATAAACTTACTTCTTATGAAGGGGAGCCTCTTAAAAATATTGATAGATTTCAAAGACTTGTTGGGAAACTAATCTATTTGACTATTACTAGACCAGATATCGCTTATGTTGTTAGCCAAGTTAGTCAATTTATGCATGCCCCAAGAACTAGTCATATGATTGTTGTTGAAAGAATCCTTCGGTATCTAAAATCCTACCTTGGAAGAGGAATTTGGCTAAAATGTAATAATCACATTGATATTGTCGGATATTCTAATGCTGATTGGGCTGGATGCCCGAATGATCGAAGGTCTACTACTAGGTTTTGTAGAATGGTAAGTGGAAACCTTGTCACTTGGAAAAGTAAAAAGCAAAGTGTGGTCGCCAGATCAAGCGCATAAGCCGAATATAGAGCCATAGCTGCAACTACAAGTGAACTTGTTTGGTTGAAGTTTCTCTTTCAGGACCTCGGATTTCAAGTGAAATTGCCAATGAAAATGTTTTGTGACAATCGGGTTGCCATTCATATTGTTTCTTATCCTATTTTTCATGAAACGACTAAACAAATTGAGGTAAACTGTCACTTTGTCCATGATAATGTCTAAGCTGGAATTATTAACACTACATTTGTTCAAAGTAAAGACCAACTAGCAGATATTTTTGCCGAGGCTATTTCAAGGACTAATTTTTTCCAAGCTTTGAGCAAGTTGGGCTCAATTGATATTTACACACCAACTTGAGGGGGAGTGTTGAAGGATTCACGGTCAACCCTACAGTTTCTTAAGTTATTAGGGTTGTTTTATTTGTTGTTATTCTTTTGGGATGATTGGGATCACAATATCTTATTAATTTGGGGAGTTTCCTTCTGGGTCATTCTTTTGTTTTGTGCATACATACCTTGTAAAGTCTGTTGAAAAGATATAACAAAAAGTAATAGAGAATTGATACTCGTGGATGTAGACAAGCTCTGTCGAACCACGCTAAAATCTGATTGCCTTCTTCTTCTTCTTCTTCTTCTTTATCTGCTCACATTTATTTTTTAACTCACAATTAACACTTTCAAAATATAACTCGCTAATCTATTGAAAAAAAGCAAGTAGGGGCGTGTCTTCTCCACTGAATTACCCAAAAAAAAGGGGGCCCTCAATAATTCAGATCAATTCAAAAAAACTAGGGCGGGCTAACTTGGCCTTGCTCGAGTAACTCGGACTCACCACCATGAGTATCCCCAAGTTGAATGGTCTAATTAGGGGAAACTAATAAAAAGTTTGACAATTTTATTACTGCCCATTCTTTATTTGATTATGATATTTTGGGCACGACCTTTACGTGGTCCAATAAATCAGCTGGTGACCCGAAAATGTCCAAGCTGGATCATTTTCTGATCTCTATTGAATGGGCTGAGCAGTTCCCTAAAGCGATGGTTAAGGCTCTTCTCCAATTTGCTTCCGACCCAACTCTTATTTTGCTTGATTTTTTTGGGGTGGCTTCCGAACCTCATCCCTTTCGTTTTGAATTGATGTGGTTGGAGGACAAGACCTTCGCTAAGGTTGTTAAATCCTCTTGGGCCACAGTTATGTCTCACCAATGTCCGGATTTTGTTCCTTCTTTGCAAACTTAAGCTTTTGAAAAATAATTTAAAGGTTTGGGGTAGAAACAAATTCGAGAACTTGGATGGGAATATCGGTAGCTTAGAACAAGAGATTTCTAATCTTAACTCTATGGAACTATTCATGGGTGGTTTGAACACTGATCAATTGTCAGACAGAAATGTCAAAAAAATGGAGCTTGATAATTATCTGCAATTGCTTGAGATCTTCTAGTTTCAGAGATCACATTCTAAATGGGTTAAACAAGGCGATACAAATGATTAGGTGCGTCGATCTCGTCCTTTGGGTCGAGATGATCTGGTGGTGTGGTTTCAAGTTCGAGAAAGATCTGGGACCTGAGATCGCTCTCTCAGGAACTGCGTAAGGAGACACAGGCAGGAATACCAACCAGTGAGAGAGAAATTTGGGTCATGAGGTGGGGCTTACCTCACGTGGGTTCGTGACATGCGTGGGCTAGCTCATATAGGTGCCCTCTTAGATTATGTGGAATGCCCACCTGGCCAGAGGCCGGTTCGGAATCGCCTCCCTTAACCTGTTTCTTCTTTCCTGCGATCACAAACACACATTATAATACAGATAAGTGTGTCAGAAGACCCTACATTGTCTTTGAATGAATGCACACAAGTGTGTACATTAGAGGGGAATAATGAGGGAACGATGCAATTGGGTCTATGTCAATCGGACAGCCTTCCAACATCTTCTTAACAAGACAGTCACGACATTATTTCTTAAAAAGAAAATGAAAGCAAAAGGGGGTGAGATGAAGAAAATGAGGGAGAGACAAAGAAATACAGAAAAAGGAAAGAGTAGAACAGAGGACCGAAGATCAGTTTGGCTTTCACCTGGTTCTTTAGGAAGAGAGAGAAGAAAGTAGAGATAGAAAGGAAAAGGGCCAGTATGCTGTCCAACTAGTCCTTCAGAGAGAAAGTAAAGAGAAACATTTTTAAAGAAAAGACAAACGAAGGGTTAGTATGCCTTTCAACTAGTCCATCATCATGCAAATGAATAAAGAGAAAGAAAGAGAGAAGATTGGTTTGTTTTCCACCCAAATCCTTCAAAGAAGAAGATAATAAAAAGAAACAAGAAATTTAAGAAAGAAGAGAGAAGGAGAAGAGAGAGAAAGAAGAAAGAAAGAGAAGAGAGAGAAAAGAGGAATATAGAGCACAGAAGGTAGAGCACAAAAGGCGGCTTAGTTGTCGTCTGTGAAGAGAGAGAAGAGAGAATGAGAGTGCACAGACGGCGGCTTGTACTGCCGTCTATGAAGACAGAGAACGGAGGAAACGTAATATCAATAGTTCATCTAATGGTTTGAGAGATGAAGTTGTTAGAGGATGTAGTTTGATGGCACCCAGCTCTGCCCCTTGGTGATGGGGTAATTATGACAGCTTGCATAAGGATAGAGCCCTAGCTTTTCAACAGATCCGGCTAGCGCAAAAGAAGAATCCCCAGCTCGTGAAAATTTTAAAAGAGGTAAAGCTGGGAAGGAAAGACGATTTCACTATAAGCAGTGATGACTTGTTGAGATTCAATAATCGGGTCTGTATTCCAAATGATGAGGATGTAAAGAGAGCTATCTTAGAGGAAGCTCACCGCTCTCGTTATATTATACATCTTGGGAGTACTAAAATGTATAAGGACCTGAAGAAAATTTTCTGATGGAATGACATGAAAAAGGAAATAACATTGTTTATTTCTAGGTGTTTGACATGCCAGCAAATGAAAGCCAAGCATCATAAACCCGTTGGATTGTTGCAGCCCTTACGTGTGCCAAAATCGAAATGGGAGCACAATCCTATGGACTTTGTCTCTGGGTTGCTAAGAACGAGTTCTGGGCATGACAGTATTTGGGTCGTGGTAGACCAGCTGACCAAAGTTGCCCACTTCTTGCTGATCAGCACGACCTACACCTTGGATAAACTGGCCTAATTATACATCAAGGAGATAGTAAGGTTGCATGGAATACCCGTCATCATCGTGTCCGACAGGGACACTAGATTTACCTCTAGATTTTGGGCTGGTCTACAGGTAGCCTTGGGGGTGAGACATACTTTTAGCACTGCCTTTTACCCCCAAACTGATGGACAATCAGAGAGAACTATTAATACTTTGGAAGATATGTTAAGGGCTTGTATCTTTGATTTTAAGGGAAGCTGGGATGATCACTTTCCTCTGATTGAATTCGCCTATAATATAACAGCTTCCAAACTAAAGAGAGCTATCTTAGAGAAAGCTCACCGCTCTCGTTATATTATACATCTTGGGAGTACTAAAATGTATAAGGACCTGAAGAAAATTTTCTGATAGAATGACATGAAAAAGGAAATAACATTGTTTATTTCTAGGTGTTTGACATGCCAGCAAGTGAAAGCCAAGCATCATAAACCCGTTGGATTGTTGCAGCCCTTACCTGTGCCAAAATGGAAATGGGAGCACATTGCTATGGACTTTGTCTCTGCGTTGCCAAGAACGAGTTCTGGGCATGATAGTATTTGGGTCGTGGTAGACCAGCTGACCAAAGTTACCCACTTCTTGTTGATCGGCACGACCTACACCTTGGATAAACTGGCCTAATTATACATCAAGGAGATAGTAAGGTTGCATGGAATACCCGTCAGCATCGTGTCCTGCAGGGACACTAGATTTACCTCTAGATTTTGGGCTGGTCTACAGGTAGCCTTGGGGGTGAGACATACTTTTAGCAATGCCTTTCACCCCCAAACTGATGGACAATCAGAGAGAATCATTAATACTTTGGAAGATAAGTTAAGGGCTTGTATCTTTGATTTTAAGGGAAGCTGGGATGATCACTTTCCTCTGATTGAATTCGCCTATAATATAACAGCTTCCAAACTAGTATTCAGATGGTGCCTTTTGAGGCCCTGTATGGAAGATAGTGCTAGTCACCCATTTGCTGGGACGAGATTGGTGAAAGAAGGCTCTTAGGGCCAACAATTGTCCAGGTGACCTCATAAAAGATTTCTTTGATTCGAGAGTCAAGACAGTTCAGAATCGGCATAAGAGTTATGCCGATAACTGAAGAAGAGACCTCGAGTTTGAGGTGGATGATCAGTTTTTCTTGAAGGCATCGCCGATTAAGGGAATTATGAGACCTTTTGAGATTGTAGAAAGAGTTGGAAGCATGGCATATCGACTTGCCCTACTACCCAAGTTGGTAAATATCCACAATGTTTTTCATGTATCTCTGTTAAGAAAGTACCAGCCTGACCCGTCCCATATTCAGAAGTATGAACCTGTTTCAATCAGATAAGACCTGACCTTCATCGAGAAACCAGTTGGAATACTAGGCAGAAGGGTGCAGGTATTGTGTAATAAGGAAATCCCTCTGGTCTGTGTTTTACGGCAATACCATTCACGAGAAGAGTCGACCTGGGAACGGGAAGATGAGATCTGGAATAACTACCCCCAATTGTTCGATTAACATAAGTATGATTTTGGGGACAAAATCCTTTTAAGGGGGGATGATGTAAGGACCCGTCGTGCATGAAGGAAGCCGCCGTGCGTGACAAGGAAGCCATCGTGCATGAAGGAAGTCGTCGTACGTAAAGGAAGCCGTCGTGCGTGCATGAAGGAAGCTATCATGCATGATAAGGAAGCCGTCGTGCGTGACGAGGACGCCACCGTGCGTGCATGGGGTTGTTGTTGTGTGTGTCACCGCCATGAGCGACACCGCCGTGCGCATCACAGCAGTGCGCAACACCACCGTGTGCGTCAGCTCCGTGGGCGACACCACTGTGCACGTCACCGCCATGCATGATACCGCCGTGTGCATCACTACCGTGCGCGTCGCCATGCGTGTCACAGCCCTGCGCGTCACCTCCGTGTGCTTTGCTGCTGAGAGTGAATGTATAAGGCTGTCTAGGGAACTTCTATGAGTGCCATGTGACACATGTATGCCACTGTAAGCCACCTAGATGCCACTTGTAGCCCTTTGCATGCCACCTGTCTGCTGCCTCCCCCTCTTTGCTTATATAACCCCCTTCACACCCCTCTCATGAGTTTTTCTCTCTCTCACTCACGACCTCTCTTTCAAACACTTAGAACCTTAGGCTGGCCATCCTTGGAAACTTGGCATTTGAGGGGGAACTTGGAGTTCTTTTGGGTACAAGTAAGTAGATCTAGCATCCATGATTTTTTTTATTTCTTATTATGAAATCCAAGTGTAACTATGGGGTGGATATATGTTAATGAAATTATGATAGATACCTGTTTTTCCATAACCGTGACTTTTATTTGTGTGATAGTTTGAGCCTTGAAGAAATTTGTGGTGGTTATGAAATTCAGTGGAAAATCACCCCTGTGAATCCATTTTAAGATGGAAAATACCTTGTATTAATGCATATTTTGGTTGCGAAGTTATTAGTCATTCTTTGAAGTATGCCAAAACTTTAAAATGAATTTCCAGGAACGTTGCCTATTTTTAATTAGAATTGTTCGCTAACCAATATGTCTTTGATTGATGCCAAAGTACTTTTAAATGAAATATGAGTGGGTCTATTTTTAAACTGGTTTTGGAACTATGACCAAATTCTCTTTTGATTGGAAGTTATGCCCAATTTTCTAAGAGACTGTCATATTGAAATTCCTCCTATTTTTCAGGACTATTATATGATTTTACGCGGAACTGTTCACTAACCAATATGTCTCTAATTGAGTTCAAAATAATTTTAAATAAAATATGAGTGAGTCTATTTTAAAATAATCTTGGAACCATGACAAAATTCTCTGTGGATTGGAAGTTATGACCAAGTTTCTAAAAGACTGTCTCATTGAAATTCCTGCTATTTTCCAAGACTGATATATGCTTTTATGTGGAACGTTTCACTAACCAATATATCTCTGATTGAGGGAAAACCACTTTTAAATGAAAGATAAATGAGTTTATTTTAAAAATGGGTGTAGAACCATGACCAAATTCTCTGTGGATTGGAAGTTATGCCCAATTTTCTAAGAGACTACCATACTGAAACTCCTGCTCTTTTCCAGGACTGTTATATGCTTTTATATGGAACTGTTCACTTACCAATATATCTTATATTAAGGTCAAACCACTTCTAAATGAAAAATGAGTGAGTATATTTTCAAAATTCTTTTGGAACCATGATGAAATTCCTAAGAGACTGTCATATTGAAATTCCTCCTATTTTTCAGGACTATTATATGATTTTACGCGGAACTGTTCACTAACCAATATGTCTCTAATTGAGTTCAAAATAATTTTAAATAAAATATGAGTGAGTCTATTTTAAAATAATCTTGGAACCATGACAAAATTCTCTGTGGATTGGAAGTTATGACCAAGTTTCTAAAAGACTGTCTCATTGAAATTCCTGCTATTTTCCAAGACTGATATATGCTTTTATGTGGAACGTTTCACTAACCAATATATCTCTGATTGAGGGAGAACCACTTTTAAATGAAAGATAAATGAGTTTATTTTAAAAATGGGTATAGAACCATGACCAAATTCTCTGTGGATTGGAAGTTATGCCCAATTTTCTAAGAGACTACCATACTGAAACTCCTGCTCTTTTCCAGGACTGTTATATGCTTTTATATGGAACTGTTCACTGACCAATATATCTTATATTAAGGTCAAACCACTTCTAAATGAAAAATGAGTGAGTATATTTTCAAAATTCTTTTGGAACCATGATGAAATTCCGTATGTCTTAGAGGCCATGCCCATTTTTCTAAGGGTTATCATATTGAAGTTTCTGCTCTCTTATTAGTGTAATAAGACATGCTTATGAATTAGTGAATACTTATGAATTATTGTAGTTTTTTCTCTCTTGTAATAAAACATGCTTATGAATTAGTGAATGCTTATGAATTATTGACTATGCATGGTTGAAATAAGACATGCCCATGAAATAGTAAATGCTTATGAAATGTTGAATATGCATGGTTGTAATAAGACATGCTTATGAAATGGTGAATGTTTATGAAATAGTGAATACTTATGAGATAATGAATATGCATGGTTATAATCAAACATGCCTATGAGATGATGAATGTGCATGGTTGTATTAAGACATGCCTATGTGATAGTGAATGTGCATGGTTATAATCAGACATGCCACAAATGTGATATGAAGCACTATGCAATGAGTCACCCAGTGGTAGTGCGATATGGTATGATAAGAATTTGATATAAGGCATTATGCAACAGGTCATCCATTGGTTGTGTAATGTAAGGTGATATGATAAGAAAGTTGTACTGGCAGTTGATATCTTTCCCTGACTCCCCATTATAGGAGGGGAGTTAGGATGTGAATGTGAATAATTGGGTGGATCGCGCCCCCTAGATCTATATGGGCACTACGCATTGGGTCACTCAGTGGTAGTGTAACGCTCTCTCACCAGAATGACATAAGGAGAGGGTCGTATCTTGCAAGGCCTCTGCCTATCAAAAGCCCCAAAGCGCGTTAGGGACTGTGTGTATATATATGAAGACATTACAAAATGGGTCATCCATTTGTCATTGTCTTCCTTCCTAAAAATGGTAGAAGTCTTAAGCAATGGGATTCGTTTGGCCCTACTTCAGAAGTAGGCGACATTAGGATTGTATAAGTTAATATATGATTGCTTGAATTTATTAATCTGTTATTTAATGGAAAACATTTGATAGACTCTTAGTTCACGGGATATCTGATATCTGATTTGTGCTTACTTTACCATGAAAGAAATCACTCACAACAATTGCTAATGAAATTGAGATACATGTTTCCATGTTATGAAACCTGCACGAATTTTGGAGACAGTTGTAAATAATGGTGTATAGGCAGGAATGCATGGAGCTTTGATCTACTTACTGGGCTTCATAGCTCATTCCTTTGACTTTCTTGAATGTAGAGTGATAGCTCGCCGGTCCAGGATAGACAGTTGGGTGATCACGACTGGCGGTAGAAGACCCACACTTGACGAAGAAACTTCCCTTTAATTGTAGGTGCCATATAGTTGTTTTGTTGTGAAGCTATGTATTTTTGTTGTTTGGCCTGTGATGCCTTGGACAATTTGTAATACTCTGGAAATTGTATATAATTTGGCTTTTGTTTATCCAACTTTATGAATGGTTGTAATTGGAGTTTAGCTTTCTTTCATGGTTTGCTTTGATTTCGTCTTTTTAGAAAGCGTTGAGGGCACTCCTACCTGAGTGGCATTCGCTACCTTTAGTCGCGGTCCTGTACCCTGTTGCCCTTCGGCAAGTACGGCAAGGGGCATGAGGCGGAGCTATGACAGAGTAGGTGTGTGCAAAGAGGGACGACGAGGGGGTTGTCTCTCGTGTACTCGAGTAAACACAGCAACATGGCTGCCCTGAGCAGTGTGATGCATATGCATAAGGTATACATGGTCAGGTCCAAGAAGATCCAGGCTCGGACAGTGGTTCAAGGCAGCTTGAATGTTGCCCCAAGATGTAGCCTGAGTGGATGGACCACGAGCTTTGGTGCGTGTGGAAGGTGGCGACCTCAAGGCCTCCTCCTTGGTGTGTCGAGCCTCTTGTTACAGGGGCTCGATGTGATATAGAGCGGGGGGCGACCTTACGGCGACCAACAGGAGCAACTGCAACGAGACTGCCAGTTGCAGGAAAGGAAGGGACGGCCTTTCGACTACCCCGAGTAGTGGGACTGACAAGCGACGTGCCAGTAGCAGGGTGCATGCGGCGTGTGGTGGCTAATGCGCCACTCATGCAAGGTGCATTGGTGGAGGATCCACCAAGGTTAGGAGATGGAGAGTGAGGGACTTTTAGGTCTCTCCTGACACCGATCCAGATGAGGACCTGGGAGCGTGACACATGGTCGATGGTCAGGAGAAAGGTCAGAAACGAGGTTCGCTTAACCTGTTTCCAAAGTAGACTCATGAATGCAGGGATCAGAAAATCCCCGACTCTAATGAAGGGGTTGAACAACCCCGAAGACATGTGTGAGTTAGTGGGCAGGAAATAGAAGAAAGGAAAGCCAAATAAGGATGATCCAACTCTGGGGTAGCGTATCCCCAATGGAGTCGTCAAGCTAGTTAGGTGCCTCGATCTCACCCTCCAGGTCGGGATGATCTAGTGGCATGGTTTCGGGTTCGAGAAAGACCCGGGATCCGAGATCACTCTCTCAGGAACCATGTAAGGAGACCCGGGTAGGAATACCAACCGGTGAGAGAGAAATTTGGGTGGTGAGGCGGGACTTACTTCACATGGGTCCGTGACATGCTTGGGCTGGCTCACATGGGCACCTTCTTAGATCATGTCGAATGCCCCCTAGCCTCTGGCCAGTTTGGAATTGTCTCTCTTGACCTGTTTCTTCTCTCCTGCGACTACACACACACACTAGAATACAGACACGTGGGTCAGAAGACCCTACCTTGTCTTTGAATGAATGCACACAAGTGTGCACATTTAAGGGGAATATGAGGGAACGATGAAATTGGGTCCTTGTCAATTGGACAACCTTCCAGCATCTTCTTAACAAGAGAGTCGCAACATTATTTCAAGCAAAAAGGGGTGAGATGAAGATAATGAGGGAGAGACAAAGAAAGAAAAGAGTATAATAGCGGAACAAAGATCAGTTTGGATTTCACCTGCCTCTTCAAGAAGAGAGAGAAGAAAGTAGAGATAGAAAAGAGAAACGAAGGGCCAATATGTCTTTCAGCTAGTCCTTCAAAGAAGGTAAAGAGAAACGTTTTTTTTTAAAAAGAGAAACAAAAAGTTAGTATGCCTTTCAACTAGTCTTTCATAATACAAATGAATAATGAGAAATAAAGAGAGAAGGCTGGTTTGTTTTTCATCCATATCCTTCAAAGAAGAAGATAATAAAAAGAAACAAGAAAGTTAAGAAAGAAGAGAGAAGGTGAAGAGAGATAAAGAAGAAAGAAATAGAAGAGAGAGAAAAGAGGAAGATAGAGCACAGACGATGGCTTAGTTGTCGTCTGTGAAGAGAGAGAAGAGAGAATGAGAGTGCACAGATGGCGGCTTGTACTGCCATCTGTGAAGATAAAGAAGGAAGGATGAGAGTGCACAGATGGTAGCTTGTACTACCATCTGTGAAGAAAGAGAAGCGAGGATGAGAGTGCACAGACGGCGACTTGTACTATCGTATGTGAAGAGAGAGAAGAGAGGACGAGCGTGGACAGACGGTGGCTTGTACTGCCATCTGTGAAGAGGGAGAAGAGAGAATGAGAGTGCACAGATGGCGGCTTGTACTACCATTTGTGAAGAGAGAGGAGAGAGGATGAAAGTGCACAGACAGCAGCTTTTACTGTCGTCTGTGAAGAGAGAGAAGAGAGGTTGAAAGTACACAGAAGGTGTGAAGAGAGAGAAGAGAGAATGAGAGTGTACAGACAGCGGCTTGTACTGTCGTCTGCGAATAGAGAGAAGAGAGGTTGAAAGGACACTGACGGTGGCTTGTACTGCCGTCTGTGAAGAGAGGGAAGAGATGATGAAAGTACACAGACGACAGCTTATACTGCCGTCAGTGAAGAGAATGAAGAGAGGTTGAAAATGCACAGGCGATGACTTGTACTGGTGTCTATGAAGAGAGAGAAGAGAGGATGAGTGCACAAACGGTGGCTGGTGTGCCGTCTTTGAAGAGAGAGAAAGAGAAGAGAGAAGAGAGAGAAGAGAGGCAAAAGAAACATAGAGACTGCAACGAGACCCGCCAAAAAGGGTAGGTCCACGTTGTTGTCCTTGAGAACAAAGACAGAGAATACAGAGACCGCGGTGAGGCCCACCAAAAAGAGTAGGCCCACGTTGCTGCCTCGGTAAAGAGAGAGAGACAAAAAGAGAAAGAAAGCAGAAAGAAAGGGAAAGAAGAAGAGAGAGAAAGGAAGAAGAAAAGAGAGAAATGAAAGAAGAGCAAAGAGCAAGGAAAGGAAGAAAGAGAGAGGAAAGAAGAAGAAAGAGAGAGAAAAAAAGAGAAAAGAGAAAGGATAGAAGAGAAAAGAGAAAGGAAAGAAGAAGAAAGAGAGAAAGGAAAGAAGAAGAAAGAGAGAGGAAAGAAGAGAAAAGAGAAAAGAAAGAAGAAGAGAGAGAAAGGAAATAAGAGAAAAGAGAAAGAAAAGAAGAAGAGAGAGAAAGAAAAAAAAAGAGAGAAGAAAGAGAAAGAATGAAGGTTAAAGAGAGAAGGAGAAGAGGAGTGAGAAAGTTACCTTGACGACCAAGGGTACCCACTAAAATCTTCTCTCTCCTCTCTCTATCTCCAAATCGTGACTGAAAAACTCAAGCAGAATCTGCTTTTTTTATTTATCAAGATGACCCCTTTTACATGCGAGCATCACATGCTTATATAGATTTTAAGTCCAAACATGGGTGGATGCCCAATTGTTAACCTAATTGTAGAAAAAGAGGAATTAAATGAATTAAAGAAAATTAAGAAATTAGGGGCAAAATGATGGTTTTGCCCCTCACCCACAAATCCTACAATTTCAATTAAGTCCCTGTCATGGCCATGTAACCTTTGCGGTCTTCTGAGGTCCTTCCAGTCTTTATCCGATCAAAGATTATTCTTTTCTTGATTGGCTTGGGAAGACAGACTTTTCGAAACCCACTTCAAGCTATGGATCAAACTTTTAGACCATGATCATGAGATGTGAAAATTATGAGAAATGTGCGATCTTTGATTCAACATCACGCCCATTTCTCAGTGTTTTTCCACGATTTTTTCATTGTATTTTGACGAGCATACCGCCATGAGCGTTTGGTGATGAACGTGGCTCAATTTGGTGTCCGAAAGACCGTTTTTCAATTTTGGTATTTTGGCCGGAATTTGGTTTTCGATGGCCGAAAATTGCAGCAATTTCATACTCATCGTGCATCAAATCTGACCATCCATCATGTGCGAGGTTCGTCCCAGATGAAGCCTCTGACTTCGTACTCGTAATGGGTCTGGTTTCAGGACAATCCGGCATGCGAGCGTCGTGATGTAGTCGCTTGTCGAGGCGCGCTCCTGCTGGAAAATCTGCAATCTTGTCTTGAATCACAATCTTCTCTATAGTTTTTTCTCCTGACTCTGGCCACAACATGGGTCGTGCCACATATCGAAACGCTCGGGTCGATGAGATGAACGTGCTCCCAAAATTTGAGCTTGATCCGACTTGGGACAAGAGAGAGATATGACCTTCCAAAGTTCAACCCAAAATCCAGAAACACAGTTTCCATTAATGGAAACAGGTTCACTAAGGGTTCACGGTAATAGAGTGCGACCTACTCATTTTGGGTAATTTGACCATAACTTGATCCAAGAACATCCGATCAAGCCGAAACTTGGTCCTTAGGGGTTTCAAATATTCTTGATCCAATGGCGGTAGCCCCACGGTCATTTAACACTCTGGTGATAGGGTTGTAGTTATAAGGTTCATTTCTAGGCCGCTAGAAGTTAATTTTCCCAAAACATTTTCTTCATTTGCACTGCCTTAAACTTGTCGGATTGTGTGGCAGGTGTTCTTAGGAGACCCTTAGGCACGATCTTGAACCTGCTTTGGTCATTCTGAGACTTTTGGAACTTTCACTTCTGGATCAAGGCTTATTGTCCTACAGCTTCTGTAGTCCACAGACATTTTGGTACCTGCAGCTCTAAGTCACAAATTGCTCTCTCCTTATTCGCATCGGGGATACAAGTGTTGAAAAATACCTTCAAACAAACAACACTAAATATTTTTATGTCATTGCCAATTCTCGCCTCAGATCTAACATTCTCTCTCTAGCTTATCCATTCTGGAGGTGGATATGGATAACCCTGCTGAGGTTACTAATGCTATTGTTGACCATTTCAAAAAGGCTTTTTCCTCTGATCCTAGATTGCTTTTTGACTTAGGAGAGGTGCCTTTTAAGACTCTCTTCCAGGTCTGGACTTTAAATCTGGAATCTCCATTTACTATCGAAGAAGTCTGACTTGTTGTTTTTGGCTTACCCAATCACAAAGCTCAGTACCTTTCTTCCATGACTTTTGGAAGATTTGGTAATATGATATTATGCGGTGGAATTTTCAATTTTATAACAATTGTATTGTCTACCACGCCATCAACTCCACTTTTATCTCTGTGATCCCTAAAAAGGGTTCGATCTCTTCTCTCAAAGACATTCAGCCTATCAGTCTTCTGTCAGGCCTCTACAAGATTTTAGCCAAGGTGTTGGCTAACTGTCTTCGTGTTGTCATCAATGAGGTCATTAACAACCCTCAAACTGCTTTCATCAAGGACCGGTATATTTTGGATGGTGTCTTGCTTGCTCAAGAAAGCATTCACACTATGGACATGCTTGGTATTAAGGGCCTTTTGTTCAAATTTGATTTTGAAAAATCTTACGACCATGTGGAGTGTCTCTTATGAGTTTTGGGTCTAGGTAGAGGACTTGGATTTTGGGCTGCCTTTCTGCGACATATTTCTTTATTTTAGTTAATGGCAAAGTTAATGGCTATTTTCGTGCTAGTAGAGGCTTGAGATAGGGTGATCCCTTATCTCCCTTCCTTTTTACTATTGTCGGTGAGGCTTTTAGCAAGTTGTTTCAAGGCCTTGTGGATGTTAACCAAATTACAAGCCTTCCAGTTTGGCCCAATGGCTTGATTATTAGTTATTTGCAGTATGGAGATGACACTTTGATCATTATGGATGGAATGATGTGAATGTTTAGAATATTTGGCTTTTCCTTAACTTTTTGAATTGATCTTAGGAGCCTGGGTTAATTTCGATAAATCCAAACTCCTAGGAATTAATTGCTCAGCCGATGAGGTTCAGAATTGGGTCTTGTGGCTTGATTGTGATGTGGAATGCTTCCCTATGAAGTTTCTTGGCTTGTCACTCCTTAATGGGAGTGCTCCTAGATCTTTATGGGATCCCCTTATTCAGAGGGCCCAATCAAAGCTAGATGGCTGGAAAGCTTGTTATCTTTCTTTTGCGGGCAGAATTACCCCTATAAATACTATACTGGCTAATATTCTTGTTTATTAGCTTTCCCTTTTTTAGGGTCCAACGGCTGTTGTTGCCAAAATTGAAACTATAAATGCGCAAGTTCTTATGAAGTGGATCCCAATCTAAGAAAAAGTCTCATCTAGTCAAGTGGGATTCTATCTGTCTGCCTAAAAAGGAGGGGGGACCTTAGCATTCGTGGCATTAGGCCGGTCAACGATTCTCTGCTCACCAAATGGTGGTGGAGGCTGTACGCTAATGGTGATCAACTCTAGGCCAAAGTCATCATTGGTAAGTATGGTAAAGACCCGGATGGTCCTTATGCGAGGAGTTGTCCGAGATTTTCTAAACTCTCATTGGTGTTGAGAGGCGTTCAGGCCGTTAGACCTCTTTTCCTTGCCTATCCGCGAATGTTGGCGGGTGACGGTCATCGTACCATATTCTGGCAGGTTAATGGTTAGGAGATTACCCCATGAAGCTTGTGTACCCGGACCTTTACCTCAAGGCTACCTGAAAAAGAGTTATGGTGGCTGATCTTGTATCGCTGATTGATGACACGTCCGTTTGGAACATCACACTGTCTACCAGAAGGGTTCAATACTTTGGTTGAAAGTCAGTTTGGGGTACTGATGAACAACCTGTATTCCTTTTGGTTCTATCCTTGGAAACAAGATAGATTGATTTGGGATCTTAATACTAGGGGTTGCTTCTCCACTTCATCTCTTTAGGAAATTTGGAGAGAGATATTTGAAAAGAAGAGGTATCTTGCAAAATTCTGGAGATGCAAGGTGCCCACCCGAGTTAGATCTTTCCTTCGGCTGTTGATCTACAAAAGACTTTTGATGATAGATCATCTCAGACGTAGAGGGATGATTTTAATGAACGTTTGCCTTTTTTGTAAAGAGGACAAAGAGAATATCAACCACGTGCTCCTTAGATGTCCTTCTCCTACTATTTTTTGGGCTTGGCTTCCCGGCATAAGCAGCAGGAATGGGCAGTGGCCCCAGAACGTATCCTCGTTAATGCATCAGCTTTGGAACCCTTTCTTCTCCTCCGTTGGTCTGCATCTTTTGAGAATTATGGTTGTGGCCTTACTGTGGAACTTATGGAAAGAATGCAACTTCAGAACCTTTGAAGGCATTTCCAGATATGTCGATTTCTCAAGACGGTTATCGCATGCTCGGCTGTCTCCTGGACCTACGTTGCTCTCCCTTTCTTTGTTGTGCCCAATCTTTCTCCCTTTGCTCACTTCCGAAATATCATAAAGTTTAAGAAGTCATGCTTGTCCCTTCGTTGTGTCTGGGTCAAACCTCCGGCTGGGTGGTTTAAGCTAAACTTCGATAGCAGCGTGCAAGGCCCCCGCTCGGGTGGAGGGGTGTTACTATGGGACCACCAAGGAGTTACTCTCTGGTCACTATTGGAGACTTTCCATTCCTGTGAGGTCAATGAAGCAGAGTTATTTGAACTTAAGATGCTACATCTTGTGCTTTCATCGTCCAAGATCATCATCGAAGGAAATTCAGTTAATGTTATTGGATAGTGTCGTCATCCTGCTCTCGTGCCCTGGAAGCTTACTGGTGCCATGGATCAGATTTTGTGGCCTTTTAGAAACCGAGAAACTTACTTCAGTCATATTCGTAGATGTACAAATTCAGAGGCCGACGCTTTAGCTGGCTTGGCCACTGCTTCTTAAGAACCCCTTCTAGGCTCCCCTTGCTTTTTATGTGTTTTCCGGTTTTTTCCTTTTCTTCTTTGTATCTACTTTCTTCATTATCTTAATGAATATCACTCTTTCTCCAAATAAATAAATAAAAAATCCAACAAATTAAAAATGTAAAAAGGAAAAAAGGAATTTACTTCTAATATTTTTTTATCAAAGATTAAAAAGTGTTTTGATATTGAATATTGATTTTTAAATTTTCCTTTCTATATGAATCATTCCTAAAACACTCCCATCACACAGATTGATCTTTTTCAAAATCTATTTTTCATTACTTTTTTAACCTCATTAGAATTTCATTTAATTTACTATGAACATATTTATCCTATTTTTAAGATTTTTTATTTTTTTAATACTTTTAACCTTGGCAGAACCCAGCTCGAGTTACATAGCTTGGCCATGGCACTGAGTCATGTACCCTAGTCATGGTTTTGCGACCATTTATCTTTGGAAAATGTTTATATAGAGTCGAGGCTCTAAACAATCAAATTAGGGCCCATCTCAAAAATTCACTAGAAAATGTTTTGACACCATCTTGACATCAAAATCCATAGATATGAGAAAAAAAAATAGATTTCAAGTTTTAGAAATAGTGCATCTTGTAACGCATTTTTGGACCGTCAAATTTCAATATTTTCAAGTTTTCATATATATGCTCATTCTGCACTATTTTGTAAGCTTTAAATTTTATAACTAAAGATGAAAATATATTTTAAGGATATCACAAAGATTTCAGCAATGAAACTACATTTCTCGACACTATTTGAAGGTGTTCTTTACTTTGATTAATTTGAACCTCGGCTCTATACAAACCGCACCTTTTATCTTTTGTACATAGAGTTCACAATCATTCCCACAGCTTGAGGCGAGTCACAAAGCATAAGAATTTTTTTAGAACACTCTTACAACCACCCATTTTGAAATTTAAGGAACAAGAATGGTTGACCTCTATCTATATGTATAAAAGATAAATGGCCACTTTATAGACAATCCCATAAAATAATTTTTATAAAGATGAACAAAATATGACCAAAGGTTTTTTTACTAGTTTTTATTTAAATATTTTATTATTATTTTTATTTAATTTTTTATAAAAATTAATTTTCACCCTAGACAAATTTAACATACAAATAAAAATAAAATAAAATAACGAAATTAGATTGGCTATTGGACATATGATATAGGGGCGGCCGGTAATATTATAATTTTATTCAAGATGACATTTACGGCCCGTAATAAAAATGACATTGGTCCTTTGCATATTCCCTACCGAGTAATCTTTATAAGAGTGAGATTTGTCCTGCATCGAAGCTTATGGGAAGGTATAGCAGCCATAAATTTTTCCATTCACCTTTTACACATAACAGCGACGCGACAAGCTACACAAATTTGGAAAATTTTGATGACAGCTACGATGGATCATGGACCAACCATTCATCAGAGTTTTTAAATCATAAATTTGTCAAAGTTGTATTATGCAGTGGGCCCTCCACATCAGAGTTTTTAAATCATAAATTAATTTGTCAAAGTTGTATTATGCAGTGGGCCCTCTAAATTTAGGTGAGCCCTCCTTTAAAAAAAAAAAAAAAAACATGAAAATGTGTCTAAAATGAAAACTTCAGACATTTGTCTTATCCGGTTCTAATAAAAAAATTTAAAAATAACAAACTAAAAAATTTAAAACATTAAAAATTAATTAAATTAAATTTTAATTAAATTAAAAAATTATTTTTATTAAAAAACCATTTATTTTTTTGCACGTCACAATCATTCTTGTCTTTTAAATTTTAAAATAGATAGTTGTAATCATTCTTGTCTTTTAAATTTTAAAATAGGTGGTTGTAAAGTCTCCCTTTATAGACACAAAGTTGTAAAAAAAAAAAAAAATCTCAACCCCAAACCCTCCAATTTGACATCTAATGAGCGAGAATGATTAAAACATCTACACGCAACAGATAAATGGTCATTCCCCTAAATTTTAAAATAGATAGTTGTAATTATTTTTGTCTTTTAAATTTTAAAATAGGTTTTTGTAAAAGTCTCCCTTCATGGACACAAAGTTGTAAAAAAAAAAAAATTCTCAACCCCAAACCCTCCAATTTGACATCTAATGAGTGGGAATGATTAAAACATCTACACGCAAAAGATAAATGGTCATTCCCCTAAATTAACACCAGTTGGTTTCGTAATAGAACTAGTATGGATCGGTTTGAACTGTCCGATTCGACATGACCAGATCCTAATATTGAGAATCTGGAATGGTCTGAACAATTTTCAATCTAGATCGGATGATACCGACCCGCATCAACAATTTTTCAAACATTGGAAAGCTTGTTTTAAGGGTAAAATTATTGAGAAGGATTTGCTTGTTCAAAGTTATCAGCCTAAGGAAGAGCAACTCAACATTTTAGGAAGGAAAATGTTTAAGAGCAATTGAACATTTTAAAAAGGAAAATGTTTAAGAGCAATTGAACATTTTAGAAAGGCAAATGTCCAAGGGCAATTGAGTAATTTAGAAAGGAAAATGTTTTGACAAGGCTACGACTCTCTCAAAATAAATAAAGCCTCACCTTAAAACTTGCTAAAAATTAACACGGATTATAATTGTGTAAATAAAAGAGCATTTCAAACCCAAAAAATGATGCATATTATAATGGTTGCGGTTTATATAGAGCCGAGACTCTAATCCATCACAAGTAACGCACACTTTCAAATAGTGTCAAGAAATATAATTTCAATACTGAAAATATTTGTGATAACCTTAAAATATATTTTTATTTTTAATTATAAAATTTAAAAATTCAAAAATAATGTAGGTCAAACGAAAGCTTGAAAATCTTAACAATTGATGGTCCAAAATTATGTTACAAGATAAATTATTTTCAAAACTTCAAATCCATTTTTTTCTCATGTCCATGATATAAAAATGATCAATTTGAGGATATTTAAGCATCAAAACAACTTTTTCTAGTAAAATTTATCAGGTGGGCTTTAATTTGATTGTTTAGAGCTTTAGCAAACTTTTTCCTATTATAATACAGTATTTAAGCCGCCTTTTTTTCAAATTTTATAGTCGGTAGAAATTTATTTTAGAGCCATCATGAGATTTTCAATACCCAAAACACTTTGTTTTCATGTAGGCCTTACAGAAATTGTATCCTTTTTAAAAATATCTTTTTGAGAAGGTATTGAGTGCAAATGAAAATAAAAGCTAACACTCAAAATGTTGGGTTTATGTGACCTCTAAAGGCACTCAAAATGTTGGGTTTATGTGACCTCTAAAGGCTTTATGAGTATGTATTGAAATACTTTTATTATAGTGAAACATAAATTCAATGGGAGTGTGGTCCCTCGAAGACCATATTAAGGAAATAATGTTTGTTTATACCGGACCGTGCTTATCGATCCAGGCCAGTCGGTTGAAAAACCCAATGTACCTAAGCATAAAGAATTAACCAATGAGGGTTTTGGGTTAGCCCTTGATGAGGTTGAAGCTTATGCCTAGATGAGTGAGCCGAGGGACTGTGTGACCCTTGCGTGTGATGGTAGGTCTACTACGATGGGGGCCAAAACCTCATCCATGTTCCATCACATGAGATGCATATCGACAGATCGTTTGGAAAAGCCAGATATCCACCTTTGGGTAAACCTTATGCATGTGCGAGAGATACCCCTATGCGCCATAGAGCTGTGATCGAATCAAGTCGCGGTGACCTTGACTCGTCTCTAGGGGAGGACCTGTAATCCACAGACTGATATTACGACCCCTTGATTCATCGACCTGACTTTGGTGACGCACTAATGAGCCTCTGCTTGAACTGTAGGTCATGGGAAACACTGGGTTGGTTCGTTAAAGCTAGTATGGTCTATAGTCTACAGTTGAAGGTGGAGTACCACATAATTACATATTGAATTCCTAAAACCATATGGATCATTTTCTTATCATATTAATTTAATTGTGTTTATTTTAACATTGAAATGATTTTAGTTTTATTATTTGAATTTTTATCAATTTCTCAATATTTTAATTATAATTTTTTTATTTATAAAAATACAGTTATTGTTTTTACAAAGTTGTAAAAATTCAAATATATATTAATTCATTTTATTTAATTTTAAAACTTTTTATAAAATTTCATGGGAGGCCCAAAGTGCACATGAGCCCACCGTGTGGCATATGGGTGGGGGCCCACATGTGCCACATAGGGGTGGCACGCCCCACCTTTTTGGATTCTCTTTTTTTGTTGCTTTGTGTTCAAGACTTTAAGATATGGTAACTTTGATTTGTGGTATGTGGTCAAATCTTGGAAGGGAAATATTGACCATGGCTTATTTTGTTTTATAGCAAGTTTGCTCTAAAGAGATATGGTCAATTTAAATAGATAGTAAAAATTGACCTTATCTTATTTATATTTAGCAGTAGTTATTTGCGTGACAATTTTTTTACATATCCTTATGGAATATGTGAGATGGATCATATAATTTTATGGAATGCATGATATTTATTTTATTTAAATATATTGATGGAAAAATGGTTTAAGAAAAATGGATAATGGTTCAAGCATCTTCCATAATGTTGATGGCCCATCTATGGAATGGATGGCTCAGATCTCTCACCCCACAAGTCACCTTGATCAACAGTCTAGATTCAATCTCATGAAAGAGACAAACTATGGGAAAACCTTAAGAAACCCTAAACCTAAATATTCACTATAAATAGAGGTGTTCTCCCCCATCTCTACACAACCTCTCTCCCTCTCCTAATATCTCTCTCATCTCTCTCTCCTAGAGGGGCATGCCTCACTCTCTCCTCCATATTTCTCTCTAACTTTCTCTCTCCAAAACCCTAAGTAGTACTCTCTCTCTCTAGACCTAAGAAGAAACTAAATGATGGAAAAATTAGAGAGAGCCTAAATTAATTTTGGGGGTTAAGGTTTAGTAGAGATTTTAAAGGTGGTTACCTAGTTTGGCTGAAATTAGCTATCCCGATTTGAGATTAAAGCTAGACCGCAGATGCAGTGGCAATGGATGTAGTAACTCGATGTGGGGTGTAAAAAGCCCGGTCGAGGTAATCTCCGACGTCTGTACCTTTATTTGCTTGTTCTTTTATTTTATATTCCCAAACACAGTATTCGGTTGCATGAATGGCATCAAGTAGTTGAGGATTATTTTATTAATGTGCCTTTTATTTTTGGAATATCTATTGTATGCAATAAGGTCATATGTGAGTGATCTTATTGCCAAAAACATAAGGGGTGATTATTACAAAGAAAAAATTTGTATTTCCAGACAAAAGATCACATAAGTCTTTCTTTCATTGGTATTAAAGTTAATTTTACTTGATTGGTATTATAAGTATTTTCTTATATTTGCTAAAGAATAGAAATATATGGCTGCTCGTACCTTCATCTCAGAGATCCTGAAAACCGAAAGGTTTGATGGGACCAGTTTTGTTTCATGGAAAAAAAATTTCAAATTTGTGCTCTATGAGGAAAACTTGCATGAGGTACTCTTTGAGGACCGACCTCATCGTCCAATTGATGAGTCATCTCAAGTCATTAAAAATGAGTACGCCAATTGGAAGAGGGGGAATATGAGATGCAAACATATTCTTTTATTTGCCATGACTGACTCATATGCTTATGAGTACGAGTGAATCTATACTACAAGTGAGATTTATGATAAACTTGAGAAATGGTATATTGAACCCTCTCTTATGAAGCAAACCATAGCTATGAGGAGGTATAATGAATTAAAGATGGCAGAAGATACCAAATTTGCAGATCATATGCACGTGTTTCGTGCGCTAGTCAGAGAACTAAAAAACACAGACATGAAACCTAATGAACCTATGCAAGTGATCCATCTTATGAATGCACTTCCAAATTCATGGGAGGCCTTCATATCTTCCATTTCAGCTAGAAGGAAAGCACTAAAACTAGAAGAGCTCATCACTACAATCAAAGCAGAAGAGGAGAGGAAAAACTCAAGGTAACTACTGACAACAACTTCAAGGGAAGCCGTGCATATGGTAATATCTTCACCTTCTTTTAAATTTAAGAAGGGAAAGGGAAGAAATAATTTTGGAAAGAAAAGAGATTTCAAAAGGAGAGATTTTGGAAATAAGAGAACAAAGAGAGATACTCGAACTTACTTTATTTTAAGAAAATGGGTCATACTACCAATAGTTGTCGATTTAACAAATCTGGAGGGACCAACAAGGATTTGACATGTGTGGTTTTTGAGTCTATACTGGCTAACCCCAAGTGAGCTTCTTGGTGTCTTGACTCTGGTGTTACGGCACATGTCACAAACACCAAGGATGGTTTCCTTTCTTTCACTCCCTTGGGGCCAGGACAGTAGCATATTTACATGGGAAGAAATCAAAAGACTGATGTTCTCGGGGTTGAAAATTTTGAGCTGAAACTGAAGAGTGGGAGCACCTTGATTCTAAAACAAGCACCTTATGCTTCTGATATGAGGAAGTGCTTAGTTTCGGTTCCTAAGATGTTTATGGCTGGATTCATAACCACTTTCATTGGGGTTAAATGGTGGTCAAAAAGGGGAAAGATGTGATCATGACTGAACTAGTAGATGGGTTATTTACTATTGAAATAAAAGAGAATGTTGTTTATGTCTCTTCCCCTAATAAATTGGATGCTACCTTATGGCATATGAGGTTAGGACACATTAATATCAAATGTATGGAAAGATTAAAAAGAGACGAGATTCTTCAAAATTATAAGGGATATTTATCAAAAATGCACGAGTCTTGTGTGCAAGGAAAATTAATAAGAAAAAATACCACCAGGGCAAAAAGAGCTACTAACGTATTAGAAATCATTCATAGTGACATATGCGGACCTATAAATGTGACCACCACAAATGGAAAAAGATATTTTATCTCTTTTATAGATGATCACTCGCGATATGGCCATGTGTACCTCATTCATGTAAAATCAGAAGCCCTAAAAAGATTCAAAGAATATAAGGCCCAGGTATAAAATCAAACCAACCTAAAAATTAAAGTCCTTAGAACCGATAGAGGGAGGAAGTATTCATCTGACATTTTCAAAGAATTGTGCATTGAAAATGGGATCATCCATCAGTACACCATGCCTTATACTTCTGAACAAAATGGTGTAGCTGAGAGAAAGAATAAGACTTTAGTGGAAATGGTAAGGAGTATGATGGGGCATGAAAATCTCTCATTGGAGTTTTGGGGAGAAACCATATTAACAGCATGTTACATCCTTAACCGAACTCCCACAAAAGCTGCTCCACTTATTCCTCACGAAATTTTCACAGATCGTACTCCCTCCCTTGAACACTTGAGAGTTTGGGGTTGCTCAGCCTATGTCCTTATCCCATATCAAAATAGAACCAAATTGCAACCCAAAACTGTCAAATCCATTTTCATTAGTTACCCAGTTCATGGTAAGGGATATCGATTCTACAACCTTGAAACATGTGTTGTTATTGACAGTCGCGATGCTCACTTCTTCGAGGAGGAGTTCCTTGAAGCAAGGGTGAGTAGAAAACAAGCCGACTTTTATGAGGTGACCAAAAACAATGATGTAGCTCGAAACCCTGAACTTGAAACTTCTAAACCAACCCAACCTAATCCTGAACTCCCTATAGAAAGTGAACCTTTACCTGAACCTAGACGAAGTAACCGAGTCAGTAGACCACCTCTTTACCTAGAACAATTTGTCTACCTTAAAGAACATTTTGATAAGGTTGGGGAAGATCCAAATTAGAACCTAGAATTCACTGTGAAGCCTTGATCTGTCCTAAAAGGGAATACTGGATAGAAACTATGAAAGATGAGTATGCTTCTATTAACCAAAACCATGTATGAGAATTAATACCTCTACCTCAAAAGCGTAATGTCATTAGTTGTAAATACATTTTCAAGAAAAAATTGAACTCTGAAAGGAAAATAGAAAAATACAAAGTTAGGTTGCTTGCAAAAGGTTTCACCTAAAGAGAAGGGATAGATTATGAGGAAACTTTTTCCCCTGTTACCAAATTTTCATCCATCCGAATCCTTATAGCTATAGCTGCCCATTTTGACTTTGAAGTTCATCAAATGGATGTCAAAACAGCCTTTTTAAATGAAGATTTAGAAGAAGAGATTTACATGACCCAACCTGAGGGATTTGAGGAGAAAGGGAAAGAGAACCTAAAATGCAAACTTAATAAATCCCTTTATGGCCTGAAGCAAACATCGCAACAGTGGTATATAAAATTCTAAAAGACCCTTGCTCTTGTAGGGTTCTCCACAGATAATGAGGATTACTGCATATATTAAAAAGTCAATGGGAGTGATGTGGTCTTTATATCGTTATATGTGAATGATATGCTAATTGTTAGTAGCTCAATTGCCCTAGTAGTAGAGATGAAAAATTTCCTTACGCAACACTTCGATATGAATGATCTTGGAGAAGCTTCATATGTGTTAGGCATTAAAATAATAAGAAACAGAAAAGAAAAGACTATCCAACTTTCCCAAGCAACCTACTGTAAGATGATACTGAAAAAGTTTGATATGAGTATGTATAAGCCCATGTCTACTCCAATTGACAAAAAGACGAAGTTTAGTAATAAGATGTATCCTACTGCAGACATGGATATAAGAGCCATGGAGAGAGTGTCATACAGGAGCACTGTTGGGTCCCTTAGGTATGTTATGACGGGAACAAGGCCTGACTTATCCTTCGTCATGAGTCTGGTAAGCTCTTTCCAAAGTAATCCAGGAGAGGAGCATTGGAAAGCTGTAAAAAAAATTCTTAGATATTTAAAAGGGATCATGAACTATGCGCTCACATATAAAGAGGGAACTGAAATAACTATAGAGGAATATTTAGATACAAGTTATCTCCTATATCCAGATAATGCGAAGTCTACATCTGCGGAGGTGTTTATGCTTGGAGGGGGTGTATTTTCTTGGAAGTCAAAAAAACAAGATATTGTGGCTTTGTCCACCATGAAATCCGAGTATGTGGCATACTGTCTAGCAGCCAAGAAGGCTGTGTGGATTAAAAAGTTTATTAATCAACTTAATTTTCATCCTGTACGTTGTGAGGTAATGTGAATTTTCAACGACAACACTGCGACTATTTGTATCTCTAAAGAGCCTCGGTTTCACAAGAACTCCCAGCATATTAAGCATTATTTTTATCACTTGAGAAATAAGGGAAGCTTAAAAGAGATCGTGATCAGCTATATATCTACAGATTTGATGGTTGCAAACCCTCTGACTAAAAGAGTTGTCCTAAATGTTTTTGTAATGCATGTAAGAAAGATCGGGATGAGAGAAAATGAAGAAGAGATAATATAAAGCCAAATGGGAATTGTTAGGTTTATGTGGCCTCTAAAAGCCTTATGAGTATGTATTGAAATACTTTTATTATAGTGAAATATAAACTCAATGGGAGTGTGGTCCCTCGAAGACCATACTAAAAAAATAATGTTTATTTATACCAGACTGTGCTTATCAATATAAACCAGTCGGTTAAAAAACCCAATATACCTGGGCATAAAGAATTAACCGAAGAATGTTTTGGATTAGCCCTTGATGAGATCGGAATTTATGCCTAGATGAGTGAGCCGAAGGACTGTGTGACCCTTGTGTGTGATGATAAGCCTACTAAGACGAGGGCCAAAACCTCATCCATGTTTCACCACATGACATGCATATCGATAGATCATTCGAAAAAACCAGATATCCACTTTTGGGTAAAGCGTATACATGTACGAGAAATACCCTTATACATCATAAAGCTGTGGTCGAATCAAGTCGTAGTGACCCGTCTCTAAGGGAGAACCTGTAATCCACAGACTGATATTGCGACCCCTTGATTTATCGACCTGACTTTAGAGACCTGCTAATGAACCCCTACTTGGACTGTAGGTCATGAAAAACACTAGATCGATTCGATAAAGCTAATATGATCTGTAGCTCACAGTTGAAGGTGGAGTACCCCATAATTACATATTAAAAATCTGAATTCTTAAAACCATATGGATCCTTTTCCCAACATATTAATTTAATTGTGTTCATTTTATTATTGAAATGATATTAATTTTATTATTTAAATTTTTATAAATCTCTCAATATTTTAATTATGACTTTTAGACATGATTTTTAGATTTATAAAAATACAGTTATTGTTTTCACAAAATTGTAAAAATTTAAATATATATTAATTCTTTTTAGTTAATTTTTAAAACTTTTTATAAAATTCTATGAGAACCCAAAGTGCATATGAGCCCACCGTGTGGCACCTGGGTGGAGGCCCACATGTACCACATAGAGGTGGCACGCCCCACCCTTTTGGATTCTTGCTTTTTGTTGCTTTGTGTTCAAAACTTTAAGATCTGGTAACTTTGATTTGTGGCATATGGTCAAATCTTAAAAAGCAAATATTGACCATGGCTTATTTTGTTTTATAACAAGTTTGTTTTAAAGAGATATGATCAATTTGAATAGATAGAAAAAATTGACCTTGTCTTATTTATATTTAATAGTACTTATTTCCTTGACAATTTTTGACATATTCTTATAGAATATGTGAAATGGATCATGCAATTTTATGAAATGCATGATATTTATTTTATTTAAATATATTTATAAAAAAATAATTTAAAAAAAAAAGATATTAGTCCATACACCTTCTATAATGTTGATGGCCCAACTATGGAATAGATGGCTCAGATCTCTCACCCTACAAATCACCTTGATCAACAGTCTTGATTCAATCTCATGAAAGAGACAAACTATAAAAAAACCCTAAAAAACCTTGAACCTAAATATTCCCCATAAATAAAAATGCTCTCCCGCATCTCTACACAACCTCTCTCTCCTCTAATCACTCTCATTTCTCCCACCCAGAAGGGCACACCCCATTCTCTCTCCTCTGTATCTCTTTCTAACTTTCTCTCTCCAAAACCCTAAGTAGTTCTCTCTCTAAACCTAAAAAAAAACTAAGAGTTGGAAAAATTAGATGGAGCCTAAATTAATTTTGGAGGTTAAGGTTTAACAGAGATTTCAAAAGTAGTTACCTAATTTGGCCGAAATCAACCATCCCAGTTCAAGATTGAATCTAGACTGCAGATCCAGTGCCATTAGATGTGATGACTCGGTGTTGGATGTAAAAAGCTCGATTGAGATAATCTCTAATATCTTTTCTTTCATTTGTTTGTTTTTTATTTTATATTCTCAAGCACAGTATTAAATTGTATAAATGGCATCAAGTGGTTGAAGATTATTTTATTGATGTGCCTTTTAGTTGTGGAATATCTATTATATGTAATAAGGCCATCTGTGAGTGATCATATTGCCAAAAAATTAAAAGAGTGATTATTAAAAAAAAAAAAAATTGTATTTCTTGACAAAAGATTACATATGTCTTTCTTTCAAGTCTTTAACCTTCTTAATAATTTTGAAGGGATTCTAGCCCCTTAGAAGCATTATATATATATATATATATATATATATATCATAATAAATAAATAAAAAAACACCAAGTGGTTCCTTACATCGTACTACAGGCCCACATATAGACAGAAAGAGAGGGGGAGAGAGAGAGGATAGAGAGGGGGAGCGGGGGATTTGGAGCTCCTTGCTCCAAAGTCCAAACCATACACAAATCTTTAATTAACGCAAGCGACCATAGAAGGTAAAGGACCATGAAAGATAAACATTATTGTTAAAGACATTCGACTCAAAACATATTTCTAATCTGCTGTTTGAATCTCCTGACGAATAAAAAACTTTAAAATGCACTTTATTTATTTTTTTGACAAGGGTTATCCCACCAACACATAAATTGCGTAGATAATACCCGGTATATAGCCCAATATCGTCAACAACAAATCGATCCAAAATTCCACCTGCAACCAATTCAATAATATAAAAAATCTAGAACTCCCTAAATAAAAATGAAGAAAATAAACAAACACACACATATATAAAGGAAAATTGTTTCTTCTATAATATGCCGTCCCAAGGTATAAAGCATCCATCTCAAAGATGGATGCAAATAGGTGATTCATCTAAAAAAAACCAACAGTCCAAATAAATTTTTAATAGAATTATTATTTTTAATTTTCAATTTTATTTTTTATTTTTTATATTCATGATCTCCATGTTAGAGACTACATGTCTTTAAAAATTAAGTCCAAAATCTATCTCAAAATAGATTTTTAAGAGGTAACTCATTTCTACATAGACTCGTAGAGTCTATATATAAATGTAAAAGTACGTAAAAAGACCAAATTTTTTTTAATACGAGAAAGTCACCATCATTTTCGTCAATCAAATATCAAACCACGGTGTTATAAGAGTGTCATTGAATCCTCTAAAGATAAAAAGAGTTCCTCGAACTTTGTGGTACAGCTGGAGCCATCCAATTTAACATTTAATGACTAAGAGTAATCATGATCTCTTTGTTATCCCTCTTTACTGATAAAGGACATTGTAGTATACAATCCAATAAATACATATATATAACTTCTTTTTTTTACTGGACTCAGTTGTTACAGAAAAAAAAATCTTTTTTTTTGGTTATTTGGCTAAAATAAGAAAAGAAGTGATACGTACCCCACATCCATATCGCAAAAAAACTCCGACAGGGGGAAGAAGAATGGCTAGGAGCACTTCTAGAAATGTTTCAGACCCCATTTTTACAGCAAATGTTTCTACTTAGAAGACGATGAAGAGGAGGTCTTTGTTCCTTGTCAAAAACAATAAGAGAGAGAGAGGAGCCTTCCCTTTGTTTAGAGAAGAGGCGAAGGACTTGATCCAAATTTGATAGTGAAAATATTTGATGGTTGTTGAAGTCATCATCGGAATTTCCGACGCAAGATAGACACGTGGGAGAAGACAATCACAAGTTGAGACACGTGGGCTTTGAGTTTGCTACGTAGCCATGCAGGGTGAAGAAAGCTTCCAGTCCTATCTTTAATGAAGGAAAAGAATGCGAAGCATCTCATCTACGATTTCCTTAGTTTCGTAAAAATTTCCTTTGTTTTTTATTCCATCGGAAAAATTGCTTCTTCTTTTTTTTAATTCTTTGGGTCTTACCATGTTTGAAAAATCAGCCGAGTCGGTTAATAAGGCTCGGGCTCTTGCGCAGCCTGAGTTGTCCTGTTTTGGAGGTCCAACTTGGAGATCTTAAAAAAAATTGAGAATATTATAAATTTTTGTCAACAAAAATGATATATATATAGAAAAGGTTTTGTGAACCAATGGGGTCACAAGAAAAAAATGAGCTTAATGGCTTAGATTGGATATGGGCCGATTTATCACAGATACCCATAGTGTTTGAATTTTAATTTGTTTTTCTACAAATTCAAATCACTTGAAATTTTAGACGTGTGTTGATAAAAAATAGGTGAATATTCAAAAAATATTTTACATGAAAACAATGATCAAAATACCCCCATAAATTTTAGGGGTATTTTGGTCATTTTAATTTTATGGATTATGTTTTTTATATTTTTATTATGTGCGGATTGATGAAAAAAATATTCACCTAAAATTTCAAGTGATTTGGATTTGTAGAAAAAAAGTTAAAATTCAAACACTCTTGCTCATCAGATCGGCCTAGATTCAATATGGATCAGTGGGCTTATACTATTATGTGAGCTAGTGGGCTCACCCTAGCATCTTCCTTTATATATATATATATATATATATATATATATATATATATATATATATATATATATATATATATATATATATATATATATATATATAAAAGATCCTGTCAGTCCAAGGGCGTATTGTTACAGTAAACACCAACGACCCAGATTGAATCTAGGCCGATCCGATGATCACAGATTTCAGATAATTTTTTAATTTTATTTTTTTTTACAAATTAGAGTGATCTGAAATTTAGAATATGTATACATAAAAAATAGATGAATATTTCAAAAATATAACACAAATATTTTACATGAAAAAATTAACCAAAATACCCCCATAACATTTAGGGAGTATTTTGATCAATGTTGTTTTTACGGATTACTTTTTTTATATGTTTATTAGATGCGCCTTAATGAGAAAAGCATACACCTAAAATTTCAAATGATTTGGATTTATAGAAAAAAAATAAAAAAACAAACACGAAAAGAGGTTGTCACCGTTAGATCGGCCCAGATTCAATCTGTACATTTGGTGTTTACTATAGCGGTCAGCTAGTAGGCGTACAGAATCCACTCCCATATATATATATATATATATGGAAGATACTACAAAACTTCTATAGACGAAAATGAACAGTGATTTCACCTACCCTCATCACCGTCCAAAGTTTATCGCACGGTCACGATTGTCTGATAGTGTTTCATTTTTCATTTTTTTTTTTCTACAAATTGTAATAACCTGAAATTTGGAGCGTGTGTTCATAAAAAATAGGTGAATTTATGAAAAATATCAAAAACAATATTTTACATGAAAAACTTGAAGAAAATACCCCCAAAACTTTTTGGGGGTATTTTGGTCAATATTAGTTTTACGAATTATATTTTTATTAGGTGTACCTCACAAATATGTACATATACTCTAAATTTCAGGTCATTCTGATTTGTATAAAAAAAATAAAAAATGAAATACTACCGGACAATCGTGATCGTGTGATGAACTTTAGACTGTAAAATGAGGGTAAGCAAAAATTACTGCTCTTCATTTTCACCTATAGGCGCTGGGAAAACTCATATATATATATATATATATATATATATATATGAGCAATGATTTAATGCAACGGTTGTATCATGATCAAGATACCAGCTAGGACTTCTTCATCTTCATCAATGGTATCATTTGATATTACCTCGCTTTCCTTTGAGTAAGCCCCATCTATGTCCTTAAATGATCCTGGTGATGGTTCTGACTTGGGATCGGCTTCACATTCTTCAATTGTCATCTCTTCAGAGTTATATTCAAATAAATCTTCACTATAGTCAGGCTCGTGTTCTATCATGACTTCATCTGGCTCTTGTCCCTGCATCGTTTCATCGAGCTCGTGCCCCAACATGATTTCATTGGGCTCTTGCCCCAATGTGACTGGTGACCGATCTTGGCTCTTTGCTCTCTTATAATGTGAAACCATTTCAAGCATCGAGTCAAAAGAGAAATATCTAGTGGAGACCAATTCTCCAAGGGTCATTATTAGTCTCTCTCAAGTCCCATGATATTGCTCAACAAAACGTTGAAACAATTCATTGGGAGTTTGCTTCGATTATTTTGACATCACCTTTGGAAACCACATCAAGGGTTGTCTAGATAGGATTGTATTGAACATGGACTTCAGACAACACGGTTTCTCTTCAAGTGCAGGAACCATCAATAGGTAAGTGGTGATGTGATTTTTAGGATCTCCTTTCCCATTGAACTTGTTTTCAATCTAAAAGAATTCGAAACCCGGGAGAAGGGGTTCGACATCCTCATGAACATCCTTGACATAAGAACGTTGCAGGAATATTTTTTGGACTCCGATCTTAGCCAAGGTCTCTTTAAATGTGGATAATTTGCCTCTCGGCTGGGCGAGCTCAACTGACTCAAGGGTTTTAACCCAAGAGATCTGTTGGTTGCCCAAAACCGATGGCACAATTTGTGGTGAATGAGATGCAGCTGATATGGGCTGCACTGAACTAGGGGTAGGCTGGATCTGCAAGACGACTAGAGCTACATTAGGTGTTTACACAGACGAAGAGGCCTGAACCAGGGGCGGTTGGAGTCTTGTACGGAGTAGGCGTCGGCAATGGTGCCTGAGTCGAGGATAGTACTGATAAGTTTGAAAAGTAACTTGGACTGGAACAGCAGGGGGCTAAAAAGCCGGTGCCGGCGCATGAAAGTGGACAACAGGGGCTTGATGCACAGGATGTCCTGGGTAAGGCTGACTAAAGGCCGAAGGTGCGGCCGGAGGGTGTGGGAGCCAACAGGTATATCTGACTCTGAGGGTACTGAGTTAGAACAGGGGTTGAATAGGCCACTTTTGAATAATGGTGTGGGACCGAGGCGCCTGAAGAGGCTACACCAGAGGGTGACTATACATGACCTAAGGAGGGTTAGATCTAGACTGGCTATGGGATGGACAATCCTGTGGTCGAGCCGATCCTATAAACGGTAGAGGAAGAGAAGATTGGTAGTGTTGACTCACTAACAAGGTGGAACTCACATGATTTACTTTGTTAAGGGGCTAGAGAGGTTCTCTGACTCTTACCTGACTGACGACTCGATGCCCTAGGTGGGGCATGTGGCTCAATAAGGTCAGCACGCCTCAAGAAAGCCTTGACCTCGGGTAAGTTCTTAAGACACTCGATTGAAAAGGACTCGTAGTCCATAGAATTAGATAAGGGTGAATCTTGACAAATAAATGCATGACTTGATGAACTCTTAGGTTTAGGCGAAGATGTTTGACTCTCTAGTTTTCCTTGCTGGATAGCATTGTTTAGGCCCTGACTTAATCTTCGGCAGTACTCTATGTTAGCCTGCCTTATGAGTTCATCATCTAGGTTGTTATGGACCTTACTGAGTTGGTGACCCTTAGAATGGATCTTTTGAGAAGGTGGGCAGTGTCCTTAATTGGGCATCATCAACTTTAGGTTTTGACATTTGTGGGAGATACACCCTTAACTTGGATGACGGTGTAAGAAGAGCTACCAGTTGGGCAGCATCACCCGCAGACTGAGAAACTTGAAGGAGGTGTGGAAAAATCAAAACTTTGTGATGTGCATGCAATAAGTGATCAAAAAGCACATGTAAAAAACGACTTAATCTCTAATGCAAGATAAACATGAATTGAAAGAAGATCTAGTCTAATCAAGATGTGGTAAAAAAAAAAAGACTGGTAGATAAAGTTAAGAAACAAGATGGGATAAAGTCTAATTAAAACAAGATAAGATAAAAGAAAATATTTGTTTGAATTATATATTTTTTTTCTTTTTTTTCCATTTCATCAAAAAGATAAATATGCTTTTAAAAGAAAAAAAAAAGATGCTTCTAGAAGATAAAAATATGCTTTTAAAGAAGATAAATATGATTCTAAAAAAGATAAAGATGCTTTTAAAAGAAATCAATATGATTTAAAACCTGATAAAAAACGCTCTCAAGAAGATAAAGATGATCTAAAAGATGATAACTCAAAGAAGATAAAAATTATTGAAAATATGATAAGGAATGCTTTAAATAAGATAAAGACAATCTAAAGAAGAAAAAGATGATCCAAAGATGATGAGCATAAATGAAAGAAGATCTAAAAAAAGATGATATAAAAGATGATCAAGATGGATCTAAATATATTCTAAAAAAAAAAAAATGATAAAGATGATCTAAATGATGAATATAAAAGAATATCTAAAGATAAAGATGATCAAGATGGATCTAAAAGAATATGATATAAAAAAAGATAATAAAGATGAATCTAAAAGAAGATGATCTAAAGAAGATAATAAAGATTGATCTAAAAGATCACAAACATTAAGAGAATAAAGATCCTCAACTTCTTAAGGAGAGAGAAAAAAAAAGATAAGATCTAGAAAGAAAAGATAGAATCTAATAAAAATAAGATATTTTCAAATCTCTCTCTTTTTTTCTTTTTATTCACTTTTTTATTTTTATTTTTGCTTAAAAATAAATATGATAAAAAGGAAGAAACTTTTTAAAGTCTAAAATACAAATATGAAGCTCAAGGGCCCCAAGCTGGACGTCAAATTGTTTACACTCCAATCTGCACCGATCTCTAGGATGAGATATGCTCAATTCTTAGCAAAGCTGAATTAAATTTGAAAAAATAGAAAAAATAGAAATAGTGGGGTAGCTTGAATTATGGCCTCAGAAAAATCCCAAATCTCCGTATTTGACTTAAAAAATACTTTTAAATTTAACTAATTCTAATAATAAATTGATTTTTTGAAATAAATGAAATAAAAAAATATTTAAATAAAGAAAAATTAAATTAAACACAAAAACATATACTTAACTCTCGGGGCCCAAAATCCAAAGTTTCGGGTTTGGATCAGGCTGCTCTTCTTATTTACGCCACCAACTCTTTTTATTGGATTCCTTTGCTTATTGGAATTGATAGATCTAAAGCTCCTTGACCTAGATCTAAGGTTCCTAAGGCGGAATAAAAGCTTTGAATATTTAGGTAGGGTCTACATTGGCTTTTGTTGATATTGGGTGAGAATTTTTTTAGTTTTCTAAGGTTTTTTTATCTTCTGAGATTGAATATGAATTATAGGAATTTATATGATTTTTAAGGATTTTTTGAGATTTTTTCTATTTTTTTAAGAATTTGCTAAATGTTTTTCTTAATTTTGAGATTTTTTCCCTATTTTCTAAGGATTTCTGGAGAATTTATGATCTCGCGTTTTAGGTTATGAAAAGAGGTATTTATAGGTTTTCATTGGTGATTTGTTTGGATTGTTTTCAGATTTTTTTGGATTTATCTTGATCTTTTGGTTTTTATCTAATTAAAAAATAAGTTTATTGTGTCATCAGGCTGCATTTGGGCTTACCGGGCAGTGACACGGCCCGTCCTAAGGCCTGCCATTGGGTCTCACAAGGACTAAATTATCATTTCTTGGTTATTTTTAACCGTAGCTCCGATTTGGGTGATTCTTGGACCATTGGAAAGCTCTCAGGGTCTACTTTAACTTGGAACAGTTTTGGATTGTTTGGATCAACTATATTGGGTCTAGATTGCCTAAGGTCGACTTAGGTTTGTGTGGTCTTTTGAACTCAAAAATGTGGTTTTCAGGAGTTCCCTTAGCCAGGATTTTGAGGGGGTGTACAATTTACCATCTTGGTCCCTCTGGACCATAATCTACTAGTCCATCTAGACCATAATCTATTGGTTCCTCTAGGTCATACTCCCACTAGAGTTCTTTATTCCCCTAGGACGCAGTCGCTCCCTTCTCCTACTTCTGATCCTTTGATTAGAATTTGGAAGGAGATCAAAGTCCTTGTAACTCCGTTACAACCACAACGAGATTTCCTAATGTGGATCCATTCTTCTAATGGATCATTCTCTATTAAGGAGGCGTGGAATTTTATTTGGAATAGAGGTTCCATTCAACCAATTTTTAGAACTCTGTGGTCTTTGAAGTGCCATCCTAGGGCGGGCTAAATGGTTTTCTTGGCTGGTTATTCATCATAGACATCCTACCTTCTCTCTTTTACAACAAAGAGGGATATCCATGGATTCCATGTGCCACTTTTGTTGCTCTAATGATGATAGTATTTGTCATTTGTTTTTTTATTGTGTTTTCTCGTATGGTATTTGGAGATCTGTTGTATGGAGGTGTGGTAAAAGAATTATCCCAGACAAATCTATTTCAAACTTGTTCAGGACTTGGATTGTTTACATATTCAAGTCAAAAGGTCTTTTGAATATCTGGCTATCTCTATTTTTTACCACAGTCTGGATGTTATGGGAGGAACGAGATCATTGAATTTTTCAGGGGAAGGTTTCCAGACGGGAGCACATGCTCAGAAGGATTATCTCTCATGTTAGTGAATTAGTGGATATTAAAACATGGTCCTTTCATGTATCAGAGAAAGAAATTGTTTGGCAACAACATCAAATCAAGTAGGACATACCGATTGCATGGTCTTTTCGTAGTCTTAATCATTTCAAATTGAATGTTGCTGGTGCTTCACTTCAAAACCCTAAGTGGACAGGTAGTGGAAACATAACTAGAAGTGATGATAGAACCTTTATCTCAGCATTTGGCAATCCTATTAGGATAGCATCAAATAACTATATAGAATTTCTAGCTTGCAAGCTAGCGTTGACTTGGCCATCCAACTCAAATGTTTCTCCCTGCAAATCAAGAGTAGCACCTTAGTGTTAGTTAATGCAATCCATGATCGACGCAAAGCTCCATGGGTGTTAAATGTTGTTGCTGCAAACTGCCGATATAAGCACTCTGGTCATGTTTGGTCCTTTTCCACATTTATCATGAGCCTAACATGGCAGTTGATTTACTTGCCAAGAAATCCACCACTTTCTCAAATGCTACTGTTTGACGATTTGGACTACCAACAGATTTTGTTGATGTGCCACAACTTCCCGATTCTACTGTTGTAAAACTATGAGCTGTATATTCTTTTATTATTAATGAAAATTGGGTAGGGGGCCTTCTCCCCCACTGACTTACCCCAAAAAATAACAACAATAACGTTAAAAAATAAGAAAAAATAACAATTTCGACAATAAGGTTGTTCTTGAAAATAAATTCAAAAAAAAACTTGCAATTAACAAGAGCCCAAAGTTTAACAATGTGAAACAATGGTGTGTTGTACGCTTTAGTAAAAACTCAAAATAGGTAAGATTAATTAAAAACTTGTTTATGCTGAGAGAAGCAACAAAACACTTGTACCAAGCAATAGTCGTAAACAAACCAAAATATTTGAAACTTGCCAATACTTTTTTGGTTGTTTGAAGCTTTAGTTGAGACAGAAACGAAAAGATTTTGCTCTCCCGCCATTTACTGTCTCAGATATAAACTCAATTTAGAAGCAACTTTAAGACCCCAAATTTTGGGGATGTAAACTCTTCAACCCTATGCACTAACCTCAAGGAAAAAATTTCCAAATTGCACTCTCTATAAACTTGAAAAAAATAATGTCTAAAGATTAAAGAAAGAAAGTACAATTTTTTAGGGTGATATGTGAGTATTAGAAAAGTCTAATTCAATGTTTTTCTTTAAAATAATTATCTAGTAGTGATTCTTAGGTGGATTTTAGATCAAAAAAATCCCCCCAAGTGGGCCTTTTAGCCATGGAAGTAGGTATACAACATGCTCTTACATGAGCAAATTTATATGTGCTCGTGACAAAAACACTCTCTAATTCTTTCCAATAATACTCTTGGCTTGAAGCAGTGTTGTCAAATTCACTTTGTTTTGGCCGAAGTCTTCGGATTTTATGCCTAGACCAAAGCGAAGCCTAGTGCTATCACTTCAGTCTGCTTTAGGCTGATTCGGCCAAAGTAAAGAAATATCTATATAAAAGTTTTTTTTCTCTTATTTTAAAGTTTTAATATGTGTCATTATTTTTAGGGTAATTATCACAAATATACCTTAATTTTCGTCTATTTAAATAAATAAATAAAAACGCACCTTTCATAAACCTCATCCATACCCTTTTTCTTCAAGTTTAGTTGTTTTGCGACCAAAATAACCTTCACGGTAGTCGTATTACCATAATAACTTGAATTAATATTACAGTATTTTAAATACCGTAAAACCTAAGCCATATTATACAACATTTTAAATTACGGTACTTTGAATACCGTAAAACATAGGCCATATTATACGGCATTTGAACTAGCGTATAAAATGCCTAGCATATTTAGGTGGTATCTATCCAGAACTGATGATATTTATCCTTAACTGTTACTGGCGAATAAATGCATCAGATAAATACCAAATCATATCATAATCAAGAGATATGAACGCCAATAACGTTATCAATATATATCTCTACAGATAGATGCTTAGCATATTTACGTGGTATCTATGCATAACTGATGGTATTTATCCTTAACTGTTACTGGCGGATAAATACATCAAATAAATACCAAATCTTATCATAATCAAGCGATATGAATATCAAGAACCTTATCAATATATATCTCTACATATAGATATCCATAGTGATATGTAGGGTGTGGTTTATATAAGGTTGCAACATTAAACAATCCAATTAAGGAGCACCTCTAAATTTTATCATAACAATTAATTTTGGTGTAAAAAATTAGGAATATCTAAAAATCTATATTCATATCTAATTATAAAATTTTAAACTCCAAAAATGGTTAAAATAAAGTAGATCTATAAACATATGAAAATCTTGAAAATGAACGGTCTAGATAATATATTGCAAGGTGCACTACTTCTAGGACTCAAAATCTTTTTCTTATATATATATATATATATATAAATACGTCTCGATGTCGAGATGATCAATTGGAGGGTTTTTTAACATTAAACCAACCTTTTTCAATGGATTTTTTAGGTGCATCTGTAATTCTATATTTTAAGGTTGCAACTTTATATAAACTTTTTCCTTGATATGTATCTAATGTACATCCATACGGTAGTTAAAATGCCGTATAATATGGCTTAGGTTTTACGGTATTTAAAGTATCATAATTTAAAATGCCGTATAATATGGCTTAGGTTTTACGGTATTTAAAGTACTGTAATATTAATTCAAGTTATTACGGTAATACGACTACTGTGAAGGTCATTTTGGTCACAAAATGACCAAAATTGAAGAAAAAGGGTGTGGACGAGGTTTATGAAAGTTGGGTTTTTTTCTAAATAGACGAAAATTAAGGTATATTTGTGATAATTTTCCTTATTTTTATATATTTTAATAGATAACTATTAAATTTATTTATATTAAATAATATATATAAATTATATTAAATAATATATAAAAAGTTGAAGTCTCTCTCCAAATTGACCGAATCACTGAATTGCTTCATTTTGCCAAACCGAAGAAGGCTCCAAAACCGAATTTGACAACATTGGTTTGAAGAAACGTCTTGTTTTTTTTAGTTACTCTTCTTGTAACTACTATTTTTTTAGGAAATTTGGAAAAAAATTTATCAAAATTAAGGCTTGGACCATATTTTTTCGAATCTTACTCTGAGGTCCCTGTTTTTCTTTTTTTTTTATCCCAGTTTTCCCACGAGTCATGTAGTAAACACTAGAACAATTTTTTATTTTTATTTTTTTTTCCTTTCTGGTTTTTAGGGCTCCTAATACCCCCAATATCGAACCAAACCATTGTTGGGTGGTCCGTTATTGGAAATATTGAACCGCATTAAACTAAGTATTTTTCATTATGTATGGACCGGTCACATGCCTTCAAAATTTTACCACATTTGTCATATATGTTAAAAATTATATAGTGGTCCGATGTCTCTAACTCGCTATAGAGGAGTTTTTTCAAAATCGAATCGGAATGGTTAACCAGACATGGTCGAAACCAGACCGGTTTGGTCTAGTAGATTTTTTTGAAAAGGGCAAGCTTTCTATGCTTCCCCTACAGCATAAAACTTATGTACTTCCCCTTATCCAACCATCCATTTAGAATGGAGGGCTAAGATTGCCCCAATCACAATGTCACATCTCTACACTATTTTATTTTTCATTTTTTTTTCTATAAGCTATTTTGGCACCAAATTTTGGACGTCCAATCATCTATTAAACTAGCACTAACACAAAATATAAAAATAAATATATTTCTAATAAAATAAAATGACCAAAATACCCCTAAATGTTTCAGGGGTATTGTGGTCATATATTTTATCAAAAAATTATTTTTCTTATTTTTTATAGGTGCGACCCAATGAGAAGATGACATGTACTAAATTTCATATTCATAAAATTCGTATACAAAAAACTAAAAATAAAATACTTTGAGACATCGGATCTAAGATCAAACGGTGAGTGGCTCTCTTGATCAAAATTGGACGACTGAATGGTAGGGGAAGCATAGATCTTCTATGTTGTAAGGGAAGTATAGAAACATTTCCCTTTTAAATGAAATGGGTCAAAAACACCTAAAAAATAAAAATAAAAATAGAAAAACAAAGATTAGTGTATGTGTTTTGTATTATGGCCCTTAGGCTCAATAGCTTTGATATTGTCATCTTTAGAAATAACCAGGTTACAGTGCCGGCTACAGCTTCGTCTATCCATTATCCAACTGAGTATATTAATTCTTCACATTGATGTGTGGTATTTTTTCTTTCGAAAATTATACAAAGTACAGTAAAAAGACACCAATTTCGAATTCAAGTGATAGTAATTTTTTCATTATGGTAACTGAACGATGCTTGAGCAAAATAAATATTTTTCTAGCAAAATAAAGAGTAACTAAAAAAATCGTTTTAAAAAAAAATTCTAAATGAAAAGTCACATGCAATTCATACCTGTATTCTCAAATGTAGAAATCGATCACCAAATCGAGCACAAAATGGAGCAGTTGGCAGATGATTTTTAGCTCAGTTTAGAAAAATTGAGTAGATGTCGTAATCTTTCAAAATCGAGTCAAATCTCAGATTTTCAAATTAAGACTTGAATCTTGTGACTACCTCCATGATCTATAAAGCCCCTAGATTTTGATTGAAAAGAATCAAAATCGAATCAACAATCCGGAGTAAGGCGGATTTGTTCAACTCAGCTCTAAAAAACTGAGTCGATGCCCTAATCACTCAAAATCGAGCTCTATGTCTCGGATTTTCAATGCAATTAGGACTTGAATCTTGTGACCAACTCCATGATCTACAAAAACACTAGATTTTGATTAAAAAAAAACTAAAATCGAATCAACAATTTGGAGTGTGGCATATTTTTTCAACTCAGCTCCAAAGAGCTGAATTGATGCTCTAATCGCTCTAACCAGCCAATTTGTGTATATTTCGATCGGTTTTGGTCTGAGCTTTTTTTTTGTGTATACAAACTAGAATCCCAAAACTAGGTCTAACCGAAATCGTAACTCGAACAATTCTGATCTAACAGGCCAGTTCCAATTCTAACCGACCGGTTTTGATTCTAACCAGCCAGTTTTTTCTACACTGCCATAAGCATGTTTCCAATACGCAGCAACAACAGCTGATCACGAGCTATGTTTCCAATATGCAACAAAAGCATGATCCACCACAGCATGGTCATCATAATTAACATCAAACGGTTTATGGAACAACATGACGTACGTAGCAATCATTGCAATGTTAAAAACTATTAAATAAGGATCGGAAACATCATATGGCTTAATTTCTTTTCTTTTTTTTTAAAAAAAATATTGAACCAGGCCATCAAAAAATAATAATAATAATTAAATAAAAAACATGACGTAATCTAATATTTTTAATATCATAGCATCCCAATAAAAGATCGGTGTGATACCTTGTAAACCAGAAAATTAAAAAAATATGGTACGATTTTAAAAACATCCGCTGAGGGCAAAGTTGAAATAAAAAATAATAATGATTCTCCAGGTACAATTGCTCAAAATATGGACTATTGCATAGTTCTGGAAAAGTTTTCCGATCTATATGTAATTTTTCCTTTTCTAACTTGTACATAGTTTTCCTTTGTTTGGATCACTACGGTCAATATTGGACCCGCACTAACTACAAACCGATATTGGACCAGCACTAACTTGTACAGAGTTTTTCCTTTGTTTGGATCACTATCAATATTGGACCAGCACAAAAGGGATTTACGAAAAGGATTTAGTTTAATCAAAATTGATCCGACCACGGTTGAATAAGTAGGTCCAGCTTTTAAAAAACATAAATAAAAATAAATATATAACAATTTAAACAAATTTTATTAAAAAAAATATCCCAACAACATTTAACGAAACATGCTGCTAAAATCAAACAGGCCATCTGACCAAAAACTGATCGAATATTGGTTCACTGATTTTCTAGCAAAATTGGTTTTTACTTCACTGGCTCGGCAGTCCAAGGTTCAAAAAAACAGCGAACCAACCGAACTCAACTAGTTTGGATCAAGAACAAATGGGGCCAATTCAATTCAACCAAAAGATCAAGAACCAGTCAGTTCCCTCTATGAGCCGACCAATTCTCTAACAAAACCGGCTAGTTCAATTAAAAGAACCAGTTAGAATCAGCTCCTATTTTATTTTTTTAGTTGTTTTTCAATTTTATTGGCTGGTTCATTCGGCCAGATCATCGATCCACCAAACCAAATTGGTTTTTCAAATGGGCGATCTGAGCTACCAATCCCCGATCTGTTATTTTTATACCTCGGTAGGGACTTTCGCCATGGCCATAGAAGGCAACTTGATGGAAACTTCCCAAAATGAAAAAACTAGGAAAATGATGTTTCCAGCATTAATATAAAATCACAATCATTCCCACTCATTAGGTGTCAAATTGGATGACTTGAAATGAGTCACAAAATCCGAGAATTTTTCTTTTTTTTTGGAACCTTTTGTCTATTCAATGACACTCTTACAACCACCTATTTTGAAACTTAAGAGACAAGAATATTTGTGACCTTCATGTATCTTATGTACATAGAGATCACAAATATTCTTGTCTCTTAAATTTTAAAATAGGTGGTGGTAAAAATATCATTGAATAGGCACAAGATTCCAAAAAAAAAAAAAAATCTCGAACTTCATAACTCACCCTAAATCATCTAATTTGACATCTAATGAGTGGGAATAATTGTGACCTCATACTATGTTGGAAACATCTATTTTCCTAATTTTTTCATTTTGGGAAGTCTCGAGTGAGTGGCCTTCTATGGTCATGGGCGAAAGTCCCTACCAAGGTATAAAAAAAACAGATCGGGCATGAAAAGAGCTACAAAAACCATCAACTAAAATTAGATTTAAAGAAATTTACGCAATTTAAAATGTAGAAGAATACTCTCACTCAGTTTCAGCTAATAAAAGCAGCAACATCTCCAAAAGAATTTATTGAAGGAATAAAACATAACACTCATCACTATTCCATTTCTAAATTTTATTTTATTTTTTAAATTGTTAACTGTATTCCATTCCTAAATACTAGAAGCTCATTTCAATTCAATGATCATAGCATCTCCACCCGGATTTTTAAAAACTTTAATAGAAGAATCCCATAACAACATATTCAGTTCGATTGAAATCACATATCAGAATCCAGGATATCAAATCTAGACTATTACAGCAGCGTCGTGAATTTTGAGTACCCATTGCATGATGAGAAAAGCAGAACTCACAAAATAGATTCCTTTGGTATCCAATATAAGATTTCTCATAATTCTACTATAGCAACTCGTCCAGGAGGAAAAAGTCAAAATAAAAAGGAAATTATACACAACATGATACGTATAGAAACCACATTATACTTAAAACATGAGTTAGTGTAGCATTTCACGGGGCCGTACCACCAATTGCAGATAGCTCCTTTACCTCGGAACACAAATGATCAGTGACTCAAGAACTCACCACCCCAAAATGGCCTCTGATACAAAACCAATCCACAATAAAAATGTCAGCAATCAAAAAGTGAGAAAACCTAACAGTAAACTTTTCGTGAATCAAAAGACCGGATGCATGAAGGTCTCTAAGAACCCACCATCCCAAAATGGCCTCCGCTACATACAAAACCATCCCTCAATAAAAATGTCAGGATTCAGAAAGTGAGAAAAGCTAACAGTAAATACTATAAGAGAGACAGGTCTGGTGTGGTCAATAAGGAATCATGAGATGATGATAAATCAATCCTCTATAAATCACAGAAGAGAGATCCATTTAGAGAAAAAAATAGACACAGCCTGATGCAAAGTGCAGAGAGAGAGAGTTTGTGTGTTGTGAAGGTTCGCACCTGAAGAGTCCACCTACTTCTGACTCTTCTTCCTCCACAAATCCCCGAACTTCTTCAGCACTGCACCTTTCTTCTTAGGTGAATTCTCATCTCCATCCTCATCAAACGGTGACGCACACCTTCCCCCCGAATAGTCCATCGACCCCGACCTAACCACCAAATTCCCATTGTCATGGGTGGCCGCAAGCACGGTGGCTGCTGCATCTGCTGCCTTCTTCCACTGCTCAGTCTGAACCCTCAGTCTCCTCATCTCAGCCTCCAAAGAAGCGTTTGTAGCCTTTGTTGCCTCCAGTTCCTCAGCAATCTTATAAGCCTTCAACTCATTCTTCTCTGCCTCTGCAATTGCAACCTCAAGCCTTGCAAGAGCCTCTTCCTTCCCTTTCTTCACAGCATCAACCTCAGCCTTTGAGTTCCAATCCTCTCTCTTCTTCTCGACCTCGCTCTTGAGCCCCTCGTTCTCTTCTGATATGCTTTGGAGCTCAGTCTCTTTGTCCATTAGATCAGCCTTCATCTCCAAAACATCTGCCTTTGATTTCTCAAGCTCAATTTTTAAATCCTTTAGCAAACCCAAGAGCTGTGCCTCTCTCTCATTCAACTCCTCTGAAGACCTCTCTGCGTCTGCCTTTACCCTCTCAGCTGCTTCACGTGCGCTCCTCATTTGCACAGTGGCATTGATCTGAGCCTCTTGGAACCTCACTTCTACAATTTCAGCCTCCGCTCTAAGTTGCTCAATCTCTGCTTTTGAAGCCTTGAGCTCAGCTCTCATATGCTCGTATTCTAAGGTGTGATCAGAGCCATGGTCAGATTGGGATCGAAGTAAATCACACTCTAGCTTGGTTATGCATGCCTTGAGAGATCCCACTTCAGCTCCTGCTTCCTCTAACTCCAGATTAACAGCATTTGCAATTTCCTTCAAATGCAAGGCCTCATTCGCTTTCGTAAATGCAATGGCTTCCGACTTCTTGCATTCTTCAAGCTGTGATTTCAAGTCTTGGATAACATCTAAGGCTTCATTCATCTCTTGCCTGAGGGCATGAAGCTGAGAGTAGGCCTCACCAGCCTGTTTGGCATGTAAGACCTTTGAGTCCACAGCAAGTGAGAACTCATGGTTAAGACGCTGAACTTCTTGGACGGCTGATACAAGGGCGGAAGCATCAGCAGAGTGCTGCTTTTGCACAGCTTCGAGTTCAGATTGCCATGCTCGATCCCGCTCATGAGAGATATGACGAAGCTCAGATAGACGAGCATCCTCAGCAGCTGAGAGCTCAACAAGGTGATGCTGAGATTGGTCAAGCTCTGCTGCCATGGCAGCAAGCTGCTTCTTTGTGTCCTCTGCTTCTTGCTGGGCTCTCCTCTTAGAGGATTCAGCTGATGATAGTTGTTCCTTGGTTTTTTTAAGGTCGTCTTGGAGCTGGGTTAGCTGGGACTCTAGCTCTGATATCCGACTTGTTGGGCGCTTCTTCTGCGATTCGAAGAAGGGGTATCAAATGTCGAGCACTTTTCTTCGGAATGATCAAATATTAGTCAATTAAGGCGCCATTGCTGTATTGATATTATTCAACGAAGTTGGAGAATTCATCAAGCACCACTTCAATTCAAAAGACTAGTATGATCAACTTGGACTCCAAGGCGACGTTAAAAAACGTATGGTCCAAATAAACATGGGATTGAAAAGGAAAAAGCAAATTAAAAAGAGGATGGATTAGTTTGTTTCCAGTGGGTAGTCAGTTTTGATCAAGCAGTTCAGGGAGCAGAAGCCAATAAATATAGGTAAATACAGGGCAAAAGTAAGATCGGTTTGGTAATAGTGGCAAAACCATAGTTATCTGTAAAACTTTTTACAGAGACATAGGTAGCAGACAAGGTAAAAGTGCTTTCGACAATGTCAACCAAAACTATAGTAAATTTATCATCGGACAATGCTGGTTTCTTTCTGTGATGGAGGATAGCAGCATCTTTGAAGATACTAATTACATCATTTGGGTTTTCAGGAAACAACGAAAACAGCAAAAAACAAGAACCATCAATGTTCTTTGCAAAAAAAAAAAAAAGCATTTCAATAAACTCCAGTGAAGAGGAAATGAGGGGAAATAACATTTTTAAGGAAGCTCTACTGCTTCCTAAAATAAAATACCTCTGCCTACCACTCAAGCATTTTTTATTTTTTGAAGGACACTCAAGAATTTTTTATTAACCACAAAGATGTATATAATTATTTAAAAATAAGTTATCAGTAACCAGCAGAATCTCCTTGTGCGTATTTCTCTCTTAATGATGCAAGTGTACCTCAGTCACCGGGCTTCTTGGTGATCTTCTATCCACAAGTTTAGGACTCCGTTCAGTGGGGGTCCGGGTTGCTGAATGCACCGAGGCTGAGTCAGATTCTGAGCCCGGCGTCTTAAGTTGACGAGCTGCTGTTCTGGGGGTGCCAGCAGGTGACGTCCGGTGAGGCATTTCTGTAGAACTGTTTCTGCTTCAAAAATATTCATAGTTGTCAAACAGCAGTTTATTCCTAAATTAAGTATGCCAAATAATATCCAGACTAGAACATAGTGCAAGTTAGGTTTTGAATTACTAGTGAAGATGTAACTGAACAAAATGAGTTCTAATGAACTGGAATGTTCAATCGATTGCACCAAACATGTAAACATTTACCATCAAATTCCATAAAGCTTATTGTATGCTTATGACCAACAAAAAAGCAATCTAAATTGAAACATGTGTACGTGGTGGTTGCACTAGTTCAGATAATACTGCTTATGACCAAAAATATTCCATTATCAAATATAAAATGTGTGTGCGCATATACTGTGTGTGTGTGTGGACATTGTTACATAATGGACACGAAAGTAATAAGAACAAACCCCACTAAGGTGAGGATTTCTTATATGGCATGGTATCCCTGATGTCAACACGTAATAGAAGTGAAAAGAATATGAGCCTCACATTTTGGAAATTTGAAATGTAGAAAGCACAAGCTCCTGAGAAGTGAAAAAGGCATGTACAGCGCTACATTCCTCCAGAATGTTGACTAACAGTAAGTACAGACGCATTCCCATTGTAAGAAAAGGCCCAGCTTTTCACGCCTCCCAAGAATGCACGCCAAAACAAGACGCAGGGACATACAATAAGACAAAACTCAGACATAAACTGAGAAAAAAATACCGATAAAGCTATGTCACACTTCATTTTATCAACTCCAGCTGTCTCAATCAAAGGAAAATGCAAACAAGGAGTAAATCCGATTAATATTTCAAAAATCAGTAACGGACTCAAGGCTAGGTGGTCAGGATGGTGGGGAATTACAATGTCACATCTCGGGGAACTGACCCTTTCCTCACTAAATTACCCAAAAAAAAGAAAGTTCATGAATCTGGTTTTTAGTTTCCAAAAGTAAGATATATCTGTCATTTCCTAGTCAATTTTTAAGATCACATAGAAAAAGATGAGAAATTTTCTAGAACCAAAATGAGCAAGAACCCATGATACCAAATTCCCCCCCCCCCTCTCTCGATCTCCATGTATGAATTGGTTAAGTTTGGAAATGATAGAGAGAGAGTAAAACAAGAATCAATGAGTGAATGAGAGATGCACCTTGTCTTAGGTGTCTGCATAATGGTGATTGAGTTTCCTGTTTACAGTCCTTCAGTGACACACTGGACCTGCAACCCAACCCAATATGTGGAAAATATCAGACACACACAGGACTCACGGCTCTGAGTACTTACTATTACTGCACATGACCACATTAAATACAGGAATCATGGCCTCCATGCTCTCCTCACCAATAGCAATAAGTCCATCATATCATCAAAATTCAAACACACAAGGGAGGAGAGGAGAGAGAATGATGGACCACGTGCATGAGCAAGGACAAAGAGATTCCCATCCACCCAATCACAGTAAAAAGAAAGGTGGTTTTTTTGTACTCCTTCAAATTATAGACCCACACCCCTTATTAAATAGAGCCCTGACAATCAAGAAATCCAGGACAATACCAACAAACAGAAAAAAACCATGCCTCATTCAAATTAATTACACAGAAATTCACTGTCCCCACATAGATTTTTCATTGTTGTTTATTAAATAAGTTGTCCTTCCTGATTTTCCTTCTCTTAGTCATGAAAATTAAAACACATATTGAAGTTTCAGTAATATGCCAAAACAGGACAACAATCAATATAGTAGAAACTAAAGGGGTTTTGATCATTGCTATTTATTTTATTACTTGTTATGGGTTGATTTTTACTTGGCCTCTTGATGGAGGCAAGTGGCCCCATCCCACCAAGACTTTTGTTGCTTCTTTCACTTTACTCTTCTCTCTACCTAATGCTTTTTCTTCCTTACTCAATGGGAAAGCACCCCATTATTATTACTATTATTATCATTATTATTTTTTCCTGCGCCTAACACCCAAAGGCCCTTTTTCCATCTTCCAAAAAGAGACAATCATGAATCCAGAAAAAGCCAAACCCTTTCTGAAATTTTACAAACCTTTCCTTGCCTTCCTGAATTTCAATATACAAATGGCAACCATTTTTTTCAGAAAGAAGGAAAAATAATAAAATTATGAATATCTCCCACACAACAAGAAAACAAAAAAAAATTTGATTCAAGACTCAACAAGAAAACAAAAATATTAAAAATTGTAAATGCAGAAATTCATCATTTTAAGCAGTTATTCACACACTGCTATAAATTTAAAATGCTTAATATTGAGGTGGCTTTTTTATCAGACGGCCATTTTCCCCCAAATCTTCTTGTACTTCACTTTCTCGTTTTTTTTTTTGGCTACTTTCATTAATTGGGTTTTTTTGAAAAAAAAATCTACGAAATTCTTGATCAGGTTTTCTCAGCATACTGAGTATTTGCCACAAAGAATTCTTTCAATAATTTGGAACCCGCAACAAAAAAATGCTTTTTCCCCACAACGAAATGCACCAAGAAAATAGAAGCTTTCTCTTCTCCCATCACATATTTCTCACTCCTGGGGTACAGAATCAAGACTAAAATACAACAGATCATCAAAAGCTCACCTGATCTTTCTGCACCTTGTTTGTTTCTTCTTCTAAAGCACCACAATATCTTTCTAACCGGCACAGAACGCAAAATAAACTTTATCCCTTGTTCTGCAAAATTTCATCATGCTTGCTTTAAAATGCCAAAAAAATATTTCAAGAAATTTTTAGCGGGAAAAATTCCATGGGGGAAATCAGAAACTTCAAAAAAAAAAAAAGGAAATAAAAAGAATAAGAAGCATGAATCAATACGTGGGGTTTAGAGAGACACAGCAAGCCTGCACATTATTACTAGTAAAAGGAAGCATTTAGAAAAGAAAGCAAAAGAAACAGAGAAAAAAGAATCTTAGCCATTAAAAAACAGAGCTGAACACAAAGGGGAAACTGATTAAAATTTTGATCGCCATCCAGATAGAATAAACGTAAAAGCGCAGCGACAAATACACAAATTTAGAGAGAAGTGAAGCTCATAAAACACAGAATGATGACACCAGTGCAGCACAAACTACAAATCTTTACAGAAACAGAAAAGGAGCGCACCACTCTTCTCATGAATGCAGCCCATCTCCACCGCACTAGCTTAAAGCAAGTAAAAAATGAACCTCAAAAAAAATAAAAAATAAATAAATAAAATATACTTCATTCTACAAAACTCACCTGATGCCAAGCCTCCGACTCAGCAAAAGTCACATTTCACCAAAACATGTGGAGAGAGAGAGAAAGAGAGAGGGAGAGAGAGAGGCCAAAAATGTAGGAGAACAATGACCAGAGAAAACCCAAACTCTGTAAAAGGCTTTTGAGAATGAGAGGATAGATGATCAGATCAGAAAGATATCTCTTTCTCTTCGATCTGGTAATACAAGGAGTAGCTTAACAACTCTGACGAAAGTTGTGGTCCTGCAGGCCCGTCGAATCACAAGAAAGTTGCAGAAAGTGAAAAGAGGTCAATATACAAAAGAAAAGGGCAGAGAGAGAAGAAAGAGACTTTTGTTACTGCTGATATGATATCCAGTGCCACAATCCATCTCACTAAAAACCTAGTTAGGGTTTGTGTCTCTCTCTCTTCATCATTCCCGAGAAGGTTAATGGGGCCTTTTGGCGCCCGCTGCTGCAATGGCAGAGTGCGCCGTAAATGAGCGGCAAGCAAACGCAACCTATGTCCCCCCTCTCTCTCCAACCAACCAACATTTTCAAAAAACAAATTTTAAAAAAATCACATTTTAAATTTCAAATGTTTTTATTTTTTTTTTCATGATCACGGTAATCTAGATCATTAACCATTAAAATTTTAGATTGAAAATCCATTTCTAACATGGTTTAAGAGCAGGCCCCGCATATGTATAATATCAGTCAGCTGACTTATAATAGAAACCTGCATTTGAGTTTTAGTGGATTTTAGAGAGGATACAAAAATGGAGAATGGATTTTGTTTTGGGTGCAGTTTGTATAGAGTTGCGGGTTTTAAAACATTAAATTAAAGCACACTTTCAAAAAGTGTTGAGAAATGGCGTATCAATATTAAAAAAATTTATGAGGGCTTTAAAATATATTTTTATTTTTAATTATAAATTTAAATTTTCAAAAATAATGTAGACAAGCAAATTTATAAAAATTTAAAAATCGGAAAAATTGATGGTCCAAAAATACATTACAAAATATATTATTTTTCAAATTTAAAATCTAATTTTTTCTCATATCCATGCATCTCCATGTTGAGATGAAAAATTTGAAGATATTTAAGCATCTAAACAACCTATTCTAAAAAAATGTTTTGAAGTCGGCTTTAATTTGATTGTTTAGAACTTCGGCTCTATATAAACCTTTTTCTTGTGTTTGGTCGTGCTTTTGAATTTGGATCAAAGAAATATAGAAAATGATGGAGCCGCGCAAAAGCAGGTGCGTGTTTTGTTGTATTGCTTGTACTAAGCTTCCTTTTTCAAACCACGCACTCCAATTAAGGACAACTCCAATTAAGGACAAATGTTACTAAACTATACTTGTTACCTCTTGCCTTTATTTCTCGTTTTGTTTGTTAGAGTCCAGATAAAGTGGAATATTTTAAGGAAAAAGTTTATACAAGAAGGCTACCTTATTACGTAGAACCATGGATGCCTTTCAAAAATCTATCGCGAAAAAGTAATTTTAGTGCTGAAAAACCTTTTTATTGATCGTCTTGACATGACTATGAAAAATAAAAAGATTTTAGAACTCAAAACTAATGCATTTACAACATATTATCTACACCATCCATTTTCAAGATTTTCATATGTTTATTTATAGATCTATTTGATTTTAACTATTTTTTAAATTTAAAATTTTATAATTAGATATAAAAATAGATTTTGAGATAATCCTAAAAACATTTTACATCAAAATTATATACCCTAATAAAATTTGAAGGTGCACCTTACCTCTACACCTATGGATGCATCCGTTTGGAAATTGCACCCATATTTTAAATAAGAGATTTATACCCATAAAGGGAAAATTTTATATAGAGCCGAGGCTTTAAACAATCAAATTTGAGCCTACCTCAAAAAGTTCATTAGAAGAAGTTGTTTTGATGCCCAAATATCTTCAAATTGATCATCTCGATATCAAGATGTATGGACATGAGAAAAAAATAGATTTTAAGCTTTGAAAATAGTGTATTTTGTAACACGTTTTTAGACCGTCAATTGTCAAGATTTTCAAGTTTTTATAGATCTGTCGATCTGTACTATTTTTGAAGCTTTGAACTTTATAAATAATTATGAAAATATATTTTAAGGCTGCCACAAAGATTTCCAATAATAAAACCACATTTCTCAATACTATTTGAAGGTAGGCTCTAATTTGATTGTTTAGAGGCTAGGCTCTATACAAACCGTACCTTTATATAAAAATAAGATTGCAATGATCTATAAAATTTAGGAAAAATTATGTAAATATCCATTATATTTCTAGTTATTACAAAAATACCTTAAACTTTTCGTTATTACACAATATCCGTTTTTTAACTTGATAATAGTCTTCTTTTTTTTTTCTTTTTTTTTTTAAAAAAAAAAAAAAAAAACGAAATTGCCCAATTTCAGTTTTTGAAAAAGCGAACTTTTTAAATTTTGATTTTTCAAAAACTATAAATTTTTTTGATAGCTAGATGATTTCGAAAAGTTGAGCTATTTTAATGGTGGAAGCCTCCGTGAGAATGGAGGTCGATTTAGAACAGGCCCTAGCGGCAGCTGCTGATAGTGGGGAAGCTTTGGGTCGAATGATATTTGATTGGGGAGGTCGATTTAGAACGTGCCCTAGCGGCGGCTTCTGAAGGTGGGGATGCTGCAAATTGACTCAGCATCCCTATTGAGATTGTTTACCCTGTATCTTCTGGTGCACATGGCACCATCTCAACTGGTATGTCGTACCAATTTGCTCTTTCCAGTTTTTTATACTTTTAATTTTTGGGAATAAAACTACTCTCACCTCCCTTCTAATTCAGATTGGATGATTGCTTTACTGGGTAATGTAATGATTAAAAATGATGGCTGGTTTTGTCCTCTATTGAGATCACTGTATGAAGTCTGGACCAATTTCTCAAGAGCTTCTTGAAAAATCGAACCTTTTTCAAAGCTTAATTGCTTATTGGGCTCAACAAGCAGGAGAAAATAAGATAGAGAGTAAAGCGTGGGGTGAGAAGTAGAGAGAGATTATACAAGTTGAGACGTTAAATTATAGAACTAAGGCACACCTCAAAATGTCCATTTTAATATTGGAAAACCATCTAATTGACTGTCTCGATGCAGAGATGTATTAATAATATGAGAAAAATGATTTCAACTCTAAAAAAGCAATAATATATCTTGTAATATTATCTGGACCATTCATTTTTAAGATTTTCATATTTTTATGGATCTGCTTGATTTTAACCGTTTTTTAATTTTAAAATGTTCTAAGTAGGGATGAAAATATACTCTCGGGCCACCCTAAAAAATTTCGATACCAAAATTGCATCTTATAACAAAGTTTGGTGGTATGTTTGAATTTGATTATTTAAGGTTGCAACCTTATGCAAAATTTCGCCATGTCTTAAAAATCACATTATTTTGTGACATTGTTTTGAAAAATGCGTCAAATCTATGTGCTTAATTAAATGCACATTCTAAAGCAACAACTTCACTTTTAGGAATAAGGCTACAATTTCGTATAGAATGCAGTTTCTACAAAGCCTAGATCTTATAAAAAAAAAGAGTAAAGCCTTACATTGAAACCTCATCTTGTATGCCATGAAGTTTAACATGGTGCTCCAAGGACGCGTGCTTACACAATTTAAGGTCTTGCAGCTTGGACCAATGCTATGCAATTTAAAGCTTTGTACTTTGTACCAATGCTATGCAGTTTAAGATCTTGTTACTCAGACCAATGCTACGCAGTTTAACTCTTGTAACTTGGACCAATGCTACGTAATTTAAGGTCTTGTAGCTTGGACCAAGGCTACGCAGTTTAGGGTCGTGCAGCTGAGACCACTGGTTATAGGTAGTAATTCTTCAGATGACACCTATTAATTGGGGGCATAGCTTCTTCTCAATTAGCATGAACCAGAATATAGCCTTCATTAGGGAAGGCTTTCTTGACCACAAATGACCCCTCCTATTTTGGTTCAAATTTTTCCTTGTGGTTGTTGTGAGTCACGATGGGACGTCTAACTGCTAGGACCAGCTCACCCTTGGTGAATGAGCGGATTCGACTACCTTATCAAAGCTTTGTCTCATCAAGCTCGATAGGCCTCAAGGATTTGTTAGGCCGCAAGCCTCTTTTCATCAAGTGCATCATGTTCCTGGTATCAGAGCTTTGTTTGCTCATCATCGGTCATCCCGCGGCGAACAACTACGAAGTGAGGGGAGTTACATGTCTAATGGCAGGACTACTTCATTTCCATCGACCCAGGAGATGGGGGTCGACCTAGTAGAATGCGCATAGTGGTGCGGTAAGTCCATAAGACTTCAGGGGGCTTCTCATGTCAATTCCTCTTCATCTTGGAGATAGATTTTCGTAGGGCATCATAGAGGGACTTGTTAAAGGCCTCAGCTAGGCCATTGGCTCAGGGATGGTACATAGTCGAATACTTCCATTCAAAGCTGAACTGGTTAGCCAGGTGGTCTATGTGGTTGCTACAAAACTAGTGACCATTATCTGAAGTAATCCGGCCAGGCACACCAAATTGGTAGATGATGTGGTGGTAAACAAAGTAAACGACAGTAATCTCAGGGACTTGCTTGAGAGGGGTGGCCTTAGCCCACTTGGAGAAGTAGTCAGTGGCAGCTAGGATGAAGACATGCCCTGCAGCAAAAGGTGGGTCAATGGGTCCCACAATGGCCATGCCCCATTGCACGAATGACCATGATGCCACTATAGGATGGATAGTTTTGCGGTCTAATGGATGAAGCATGTGTGTATCTTGCAAACTTGGCATCTCTTTACATAGGCCATTGAATTCGCAATCATAGTCAATGAGTAGTATCCCAATCTTCAGATCCAATCATAAAGCTTGGGACTGGATTGGTGCAGCCCACAGATTCCAACATGAATATCTTCGAGCACCTGATTTGCCTCCTCCTCATCAACACACCTGAGAAGCAAGTCATCAAAAGAGCGCCCGTACAAGATGTCATTGAGGCACACATATCTTGTGGTTAACTTCTGAATTTCATTACGCTTGTGACTGTGCCTGAGGAAGTCAAGTATAAGTTCTCATTAGTCATCTACTTGCTCGATCTCAGCACACAACGAGGGCTAAGCTTCTGAATCTTAATCGTTCACCTCATAGATATGGGGCTCTTGGGGTGGACTTGTGGCTTTAAGGGCATCTTTAGCTGCGAGCAGTGCCTCGAATGGGTATGGTGAGCATTCAGTGAATAACCATTGTTCATTGTCACAATCGATTCCATCCACAAACTCGATGTACGTCCTCTGTTATTGACAACTGGATGGTCGCACCTAGCTTGGTGAGCGCATCCGCCTAGGTGTTGAGCCTTTGGGGAATATGTTTCTTGTAGGGTATTTTTGACGCATGCATCCCTGGTGTGAATAAAGGATAAGTTAGTGGCAACCTAGACCTATAGATACCAAAAATTCCAAAGAACAATGACCAAATAAGCCTAGTTTTGGAAGAATTTGAAAAGGTGTCAGATCAAACCCAAAAAGCATGTGAGGGTAGTATTTGATGACCCAAAGATACCCACCAAGTTTAGTCTCGATCCGACAAAGATAAAACATATCATAGCGAAATGTTTGTTTGTAATATTTCACTCTAACATGCCTGAAATACCTTATAACTAGAGTTATATTGCCAAAGTTTCAGACGGCCGTCAGTCCACCTCAAACGGACTCAAAAGGCCTACCCATTTTAGGAAAATTGGCCCCCAGAGGGTCCAAATAAGCCAAATCTTGGTAAGCCAAACCTTAGTACAACATTACATGATAGGCTTTAGTGAAGAAGTTTTTATTTATGGAAAATGTGTTTTTCAAAAATTTGATTTTCAGCAAGTGACATAACTTTTTCATCTTGAACCCGGATCGAGCCCAAAGTTTGATATGTTGTACGTCTCATCAATACACACGTTTTACATATGGCACGTGTAGTGGGGGCTGCTAAATGGGGAGAAATCATAAAAAATGATTCTCAAAAACATGGAAAGTGCAGAGTTTTTAAGGCATGAGATCATTTTACTGCCATGGCCAATTCATGAAGCCCTAAAGTCCGATAGGGCCATGAGCGGGTCCGTTGTGACCGTGACTTGAATGGCTTCAATTTGAGATATGATTTCCACAAGATTGAGGTCAGGAAGGTACCCAATTTGAGTTAATAAGAAAGAACATTTTTTGGTTTCCATAATCCCATTTTTCAGCAATCTTCAAATTATAAAAGTGATCAAATGGACTCCAAATTGAGGAGGTTTTCTTTGCAAAACGATCACAATGATTCCTCCTTCGATTTGTGGTAAAGAAAATGACAAAAAAGATGACAAAATGAGCAAAATCATAGTATGAAGATTTCAAGTTTATGAATTTTGGTTGGATTTTTTAACTATGGTCAAAAGCTCAATGCAAAACTCAAAGTTCATATTAAATCGATCATCTCAAGAAGACCACCACTTTTACGGTGTTAGTTTGGCCGTAACGTCGTTAGAAAGCTCCAAAAACAGCCCCAAACTATAGGAAAGGCAAGAGGCCCATTTTGAGGGATGGTCTTGTCATTTTCATGAAAGTTTGAAGGGGCAAAATGGTCATTTTTAGACAAAAAATGGAAATAAGTTTTTACTTCATTTTACTTTATTTTTTAGCAATTACGCATAGTTTTGTGTATCCACCCTTGTTTGGTGATGACACTATATAAGTTATTTTCCTTCATTTGTAACCTAGAAGCTTAGCTAAGTTGAAAATAAGGTGAAAATAAAGTGCAATAGCTTGAGAAGTCGGTGATTTTCTTGTGTGTGCCTTCATTTTTCAACCCAAGAGAGAGGAGAGAGAGAATATTTTTACTACTTGAGAGATACCCCTAGACTACCAACCCCCAAAATCCTAGACCATTGTCCTTACACAACCCTACCATACTCCATAGACCACTAAACACACAATCTTAGACCATAGTCCATATCTAACCTTACTATACTCCATATGGAAACTCAGAAATTAAGAATTCATAATCGTGATATATTTCATTATTCAAAATTTGAAATTAAGTATTAATATACTATTGACATACATTACACAATAATACATAATTCATGAACTGAGTATTAAATAAGTTAGTTGTATTAATTTGGTGTTAATTATATTAAATAAACATATTTCAAAATAATTGAAAATTAGATTAAGGTTTCTTCAATTTTGAATTAAAGTAATTTGAAAATTTTTAAGTTTAAGAATTTTTACTTCAAAAAGGATTTTTTGAAATATGAAAAGCTTCAAGGATGCTAAAATGCTATTTTTGGATTTTGAAAATCTAAAATTGATTTTGAAATTGTTGGAACACTAAATAGAAATTTTGGATTTTTAAAATCAGCAATTTCAATTAATAAATTTTGGATTTTTAAGATAGAAAATTGTTGGGACACCTTCTTTTTTATTAAATATAATTGTTGGGACATTTTTTATTTTTTTATTTTTTTTTATTTTTAAAATCTAAAAATATAATTTTCCATTAAATTTCAGATTTTCATAATCTGAAATTATTGACACATTTTTTTGGGTAAATAAAATTATTGGGAGGCTAAAGTTTTTGCATTTTTTGGATTTTTTAAGTCTTGAAATTTAATTTAAATCATGTTTTATTACTCATGATTCATTTTTTTATCTGAATTTGAGGGGTTTACCTTGTTTAGTTTTTTTTTTTTCTTTTTAAATATCTTCACCGACCAATGTTAATATTTTGATTGTCCAATGATATCAATTACAACAACATAGTACATATTTATATTTAATTGATAATTATATTTTCAATTTTTTTATAATTATTTGGTTATATATAGTAAAGATTAAATCATAGTTATAATTTAAATTACTTTAAGTTTTGGATTAAAATAATTTGAAATTTTTGGATGAAAATAATTTAAGAAGTTTTACTTAAAAAATTAGAACATTTCTTAATTTTATCCCTTCTCCACGTTTTAATTTTGTGGTTTCATTTAACAGATTCTACCAACTCTTTTCAGACTGCAACTTGCTTCGTGCTTTGTACAAAAATTATCTGTAATTTATATCCCTTCGTTAATCCAAATTTCATAACCCATCTAACAAGTTTTCTTTTCTCGCTATGATTATAGACGCTTTCGCCCCTTGTCCATAGGTCGTTTGCTTTCTCGGAGAGAGAAGTGTGAGAAAGAGAGAATCAGGCGTAAGTGCATCGCCGTTAGTGAATATAAGGTATTTCCCTCTTCGCCATAATATACAGTTCAATGAGAACTGAGCAATTTTGTATCTCTTTCTTATTTTCCAAGAATTCGAGATGATGATCAGCGTTCGCAACAGAGATTGTCTAGAAAGAGTGAGCGTAGACAATCCCAATGCGATAATCTCTCACCTCTAAACCCTGTACAAGTTGTTGTCATTGGGCTCTGAGATGGTTGTGGCATTTGGTGTGGCCACCATGGAAATAGGCGAGTGTGGGCTCATTGCTTCTTAAAAATGGGGTTACATTATAGGGTTGGGGTTTGTGAAAGGCATCTCGAATTAGCCAGCAATAAAAGTTGAGGCTGATCCGATGAACTGAGCAGAAACCCTCCTACAAAGTCCAGCTTCAGTTTACTGCATGAAATCTCTTGTTTTCTCCATTTCCTAAGACAAAGAGAGCTCTCAGATTTGATTGTTTCCTTCTTCTTTTTTGTCCATTTAATTTCCTCTGTCATTGATTATGTTATCTATTTTTTGTTTAAAAAATTGAAGTCCATATTCATTTTGATTATTTGTTCTTTCATTTGGTGGTATCCTATTCTGTGTTCACTATTTGGTTTGAATTAATGTACACTTAATAATAAGCGCAAATGTAGACTACATTGCTGATTTTTTTTTTTTTCTTTTGGTTGTCAAATATGGGCTGCAAATAAAGTTGGAAATTGAATGTTGGGATTGTATTGTAGACTCTAGACTGAGTGTTTGTTGAAAATTATAAAAAAATGCTTAACATGATATTATCAAAAAAGTAAATTATAAAAAACGTTCTTGATCTCAAAATAACTATGGTGACTAAAAGAATGTTCTTGATCTCAAAACAACTATGGTAACTGAACATAAGAAGTGTGAGTAGTTGGCCGAGAATATCCTTCCTTGATACAAGCCGTGATCATCCTACCCCTATATGGTCGCGTCGTCCTATCCCATCCCTTGTTGTCATTGCTTCTCCACGCTCATCCATGCCTACATGGTTCAGTCATAAAGTAGTCCAATGGAATGAGAAACTCGCTCTATCTATCACCACAAACCGTTGATGACCTCCCCGTTAAAGAATCCTAAATTGGTAATTCCCTCCAATGCCCGCTGATGGGGAAGAAGATCATCACTCAACTGAAAAATAAATGCTATCTGTGGGCTGTAATAGTTGAGTTGGATGTGGGAGACAGTAGCTAGAGCCATAGGAGAATAATCGTGAGATTCAACAGTATAGTAAGCAAATACTACTTGATTTGATTGAATGGACCGAGGTTGCGAAGCGAAGCTTCGAATGATGTTGAATAAAAGGTGCTTATTTTCGCTCGAGGTATAAAACTCACTATACATGTGATTTTTTCGGACCCCTTCAAACCATATCTCTAACCTCATTATACACTATGGATTCTCTTTATCTATTGATCCCTCGCCCTGGCTCGCTCATTCAAGGCATAGTTACTCCAGTTCCCTTCCCTGACACCTCCGCCTCATTTGTGGCTTTAAGCGTCTTTGCCAGTGGTTGGCTTGTGTAGCATCTTCTCGCTCGGGGCTTGTTGGCTACACATCAAAGCACTCGCTCCGCTAGAGAGCTCATTGCTTGCCACTACTTTGTTCGCTAGGTAGCAACAAGCAAAGCCAGTGGAGACAACGAGCTTCGCCCCTTCTACCATAGTCACGAGTGTGAAGCAACAAGCAAAGCACTCTTCAACCATAGCGCTTAGCTCTACAAGCAAACCCAATGGGCTTCTAAGCTTAGTAACAAAGCGAAACATCGGTGTACCCCCAACTTTGCCTGGCCAAAATTAGATCCATAAAACCAGGTGCTTTTTGCCAAGTCGAAAAATGTTTAAAGGGCTTCAGACCAATTGGGCCCAAATCTGATATGGATACTAGCAAAGGGTAGTGGTCTTTGGGAAAAGCTCCACTTTAGACTCTGGGTAAGCTAGCACCCAATCTGTGGTTGCCATAGCTTGATCCAATCTCCTTCTTATGCATCTCCTATTTCCCTCTCTTCTGGTGTGGATGTGGTGTGGCCCATATTGATTGGACTGGACCTCACTCAATTGGGAGAGGAGTGAGGCCCTTGAGGTCTGATCCGATAGTACCCATTTTGGGAACGTCCAGTGCCAAAGTCGCTGAATAGATAAGTGGCAATCCCTAAAACTTACTATGTAATGTAATCTATATGTGGGGTTATGGTGGGGCATTTTACCAAAAGTTTATATCGTATCAATCTATCCTTGTGTGATTCCTATTGAATCATGTACTCGGGGATGGGTGCAGGACGGACCATTTCCAAAAGGACTCCTCTATTGATTAGATAGAGAAGATTGCCAAGATTTTGTGATCCACTGCCGAACCTATTCCAATTCCAACAGCTCGAACTGGGATCGTGGGGATCGTCGGAATACTTCGTATGAAACTTGAACAATTCAACCTCTCTCTTACGGGCATCTGGCATAAGATGATTTTCTCGATGGCCGATTTTGCCCACCAAAAATAGAAGCGGATAGAGGAAACGTGGAAGAATGATTGCCTGGTCCTGTTGATTAGCAGCTACGGGTTCATAAATGGACTTCAACAAAAGGAGTTCTAAACAAAATTTCTGATTTCCCTAAACAAGTATAAATGAATTTAAATTACTCCAATTTAATATTAAAATTTTGTCTCACGAATTTAATTACTTCAAAATTTATAATTTAATAATTTTTCTCCAAAAATTAGCTCATTTCTTTATTTTGTAATTTCAATATGCGAAATTAGGAAAAACATTTTTTTCGATTTTCTTATTTTATATTCCCGAAATTCTTATAAAAATGACTTAATTAGATTTCATTATTCAAAATTAAAAAATATATTCCTAATTATTTGAAATTGAAAAATCCAAAATAAAAGAATGATTTCTTTTATAATTATAAAATAAAAAAAAAAGATATGTCATTTTTTATTATAAATTCTAATAATATTTGGTAGTTATAGTGGATTGACAAATATTACACAATAATACTTAGTTGAGTTAGCGAGAATTTAAATTAAATGAGTCTGTTATTGCCGAAAATGAAGAGGACATCATCCCAATCACAATCATACATATCAATATTATCAAAAATTTCCAAGCAAATCTTTGTTGTGTAGATTATTCGTAGTTAGCTACCAACAAACATCTTGACATGGTGGGGAAAAACGATTTATGAAATTAATATTCCTGGACCAAAAGGTATTTTAAATTTTTTAATTTTACCTAAACTAAAGTGTGCATATACTAATTAATTAATGTTGACATGGTGAAGAAATTATTGCAACTATATATATAGGAAAAACTGTATGTAAGGTTGCAACCTTGAAATCTTTTGTTTTGTAATATTCATACATCTCTATGTCGAGATGATCAACTAGAGGGTTTTTCAAAGTTAAAACAACCTTATCCTGTGGATTTTTAAGGCGCATCCGTATTTCTAAAAATCCATCGGTTGTTTTAATATTGAAAAACCCTCTAGTTGATCATCTCGACATAGAGATGTATGAATATTACAAAATAAAAGATTTTGAGTCTCAAAAATAATGCATCTTACAACACATTATCTAGACTGTCCATTTTCAAGATTTTCACATGTTTATAGATCTACTTGATTTTAACCATTTTTGGAGCTTAAAATTTTATAATTAGATATGAAAATAGATTTTTAGATAATCCTAATAATTTTTTATGCCAAAATTATATGTTATGATAAAATTTGGAGGTGCAACCTTACTTCGATTGTTTAAGGTTTCAACTTTATAGAAAACTACACCCCATATATATATATATATATATTATATATATATTATATATATATATATATATATATATATATATATATATATATATATATATATATATATATTATATATATATATATATATAAAAGGTAAGAAATGTGAGGTTGAATGTCACTCCATAAGAGTAGGTTGAATGTCACTCCACAAGAGTACTGACTGGTTGGAAACAAATTCAACATAACCATCCATACAGAAACTACAGTATATAAAATCACAAGTGATGAAGAATTTCCATTGGAGAAGAACTATAACTTTGCATATTTTAACATTCTCTCTCTGTATAAGAAGAAAGCTCTATGCAAACATACAAATTTTTAACACATAATGTAAATAGTAATGTTAAAGCATTATATGCTATAATTTTTACTCATTAAACTTTTTCTTTAACATAGATATAATGGGAGTTATCACAAATATTGAAAAATTCTCATCCAAGCCAAACACAGGCCTAAGAAATATAATGAAAGGTATATTATATCTTCATTCTTTTTAGGGTGCGGTTTGTATAGAGCTTAGGCTCTAAGCAATCAAATTAGAGCCTACCTTCAAATAATGTCAAGAAATACGGTTTCAATACTGAAAATTTTTGTGATAGCCTTAAAATATATTTTCATCTTTATTTATAAAGTTTTAAAGCTTCAAAAATAGTGTAGATTAACATATCTATAAAAATTTGAAAATCTTGAAAATTGACGGTCCAAACACGCGTTACAAAATACACTAATTTTAAACTTGAAATCCATTTTTTCTCATGTCCATGCATCTTGATGCCGAAATGATCCATTTGAGAATATTTGGGCATCAAAACAACATCTTCTAATGAAAGTTTTGAGGTAAGCTCAAATTTGATTGTTTAGAGCCTCGGCTCTATATAAACTTTTCCCTTCTTTTTATTAATGGTAAATCACTTTATCATTAATTCATACTTATAAAAACTATAATGAAAGGTATATTATATCTTCATTCTTTTTATTAATCGTAGATCACTTTATCATTAATTCATACTTATTTATTAATCATAAATCACTTTATCATTAATTCATACTTATGTTAAAATTAGCTAACATTTTGACAGAAATGAAAGTATTTGAGTAACTCTATGGGGATAACTAGGAAAGAAAAGCTTAGACTTTTCTCAAAATAAAAAACCCATCATTTTGGCATATATCAAAATTCAAAAATATAGAGGAGACAACAAAATTAATTAATTTTAAAAAATAGACAATAACTAATGTGCCATCTAATCTCTTAATATATAATGTTTTTTTGCAAATGTAGTTGTCAATAGCATTGTCGACGTGGGATGGAATGGAGTTTTTTTTGTGTGTCATCTTTTTTTTTTGGCGTCCAATAACATGGTAGTTGTGGGTGCAATGGCAGTTTCTATTGTACCCCTTGGAAGGAATACGCCCATCTAAAATATAACTACATGTATACATCTCTTTCATATGGATATATATCTAAAGGAAAAAGTTTATATAAGGATCTCAAAAATCCATCGGAAAATGTAGTTTTAATATTGAAAAACTCTTTCATTGATCATCTTGATGTATGACCATGAAAAATAAAAAGATTTCAAGTCTCAAAAATAGTTCATTTTACAACATCTTATCTACACCGTCCATTTTCAAGATTTTCGTATGTTTATAGAGCTACTTGATTTTAACCAATTTTTAAATTTAAAATTTTATATACAGATATAAAAATAAATTTTAAGATAATCATAAAAACATTTTACATCAAAATTATATACCGTGATAAATTTTAAGGTGCACCTTACCTCTACAGCTACGGATGCATCCGTATGCCAACTCCTCACATATCTAAAATATAACTCTCTCAAATGGATAACATCTCTTGCCCTCAAGCAAAATGAGATATTAAAAAAATAACGCTTGGAAGGGGTGCGCCTCATCTAAAATATAACTTCATGTATATATCTCTTTCATATGGTTATATGTCTAAAATAACTTCATGTATATATCTCTTCCATATGGTTATATATATATAATGGAATTTTTTTTTATAAGGATGCAACCTTATAATGTAGAACTATGGATGCACCTCAAAAATCCATCGGAAAAAAGTACTTTTAACGTTGAAAAACCCTTTGATTGATCATCTCGACATCGAGATGTATGAACATGAAAGATAAAAAGTTTTTAAGTCTCATAAAGTACATTTTACAACATATTATCTACACCGTCCATTTTCAAGATTTTCATCTACTTGATTTTATACATTTTTGAAATTTAAAATTTTATAATTAGATATAAAAATAGATTTTAAAATAATCCTAAAAACATTTTACATCAAAATTATATACCATGATAAAATTTGAAAATGCACCTTACCTCTACAACTACGGATGCATCCGTACGCCAACTGCACCCATATCTAAAATATAAACGTGTTGTTCAAAAAATAAACAAAAGATAGTTTATAAAGATTTGTACCGGGTACTTTGACAGTTATATTGTACCTTTTAAAAGGGGTTGCTCTTTATTTAAAGTGATCCCTGCGAATCTCTCTCACAACAGATGTCTTGTCTCTATTTCTCAATTAAAATGATATTACTTTCTCTCATTCTCTGTTTCTCTAACATAAAGTTTCGATCAAGGTGAGAACTTCGAGTGCCCTTGCTGTCAAAGAACACAGACATTTTTTGACGCTGATTTTCTTCATAAGCCACATCAAAGATGCGCAGGATCTCAACTTTTTTTTTGTCCATTTAATTTTATAGAACAAATTAAGTTTCATTGATTTTTCTTGTATTTGAGGCTATTGAATTCTCAATTCATCGTTTGTCGTTGGTTATGTTGTCTTTTAAAAAAAAAACACTTTCAGTTCAAATTTGTTTTGGTTGTCTATACTTACCTAATAATAAGTGCAAGTTTTTAAATTATGATTATTCTATGTAGAGTATGTTGCTGATTTTTTTTTTTTCTTTTGGTTGTTAACTATATGCTACAAATGAAGTTGGAAATGGGATGTTGGGATTGTACTGTAGACTTAAGTGTTGGGAAGCGTACTCTCTCTCTCTCTTTCTCTTATGAACTGTGGCCAAAGTTCTTCTCTAAAATGTTTTGTAGAAGTATGTCGAGATTAATTTTACAATTTTAATATCCGAAAAAAGGTTTTTCTAATTTTTGGATATGGAAATTCAGAAATTAGGATTTATTAATCGTGATATATTTTATTATTCAAAATTTAAAAATTAAGTAATTTTATAGTATTGACATACATTTCACAATAATACATAATTAATGAACTGAGTAGTATAGTTAAATAAGTTAGTCGCATTAATTTGGAGTTAATTCTATTAAATAAACATATTTCCAAATAATTAAAAATTAGATTAAGGTTTCTTCAATTTTGGATGAAAGTAATTTGTAAATTTTGAAGTTTAAGAATTTTCACTTTAAAAGGATTTTTTGAAATACAAAAATGTTCCGGGATGCTAAAATGCAATTTTTGGATTTTGAAAATCCAAAATTGATTTTAAATATAATTGGTGGGACTTTTTTATTTTGTATTTTTAAAATCCAAGAATATAAATTTCAATTAAATTTCAGATTTTCATAGTCTGAAATTGTTGAGACATTGTTTTTTTGTAAATAAAATTGTTGGGAGGCTAATTGTTTTAACAATTTTCATAATTTTTATTTACTCTCTCTCTATAATTGTCTAAGATAGGATTTTGTGTTATTATGAATTGAAAACAATATTGAATGAACCAATATTTATTTTTTCTATATTGAACACTCTCTCTCTCTCTTATTGTTTAAGACTTTGTATTGTTATGTACAAATCTGGGTCTAAGTAATGTGATTGTTTATGAAATATCTATTCATCTCATTTTGAGAGGCATGACACATACCAATTGTAGCTTCCTTCTTCTTTTTTAAGGGGTTTGGGAAACCTTAAAAATTTTTTAGGGCCCGCTTAGATAGGAAGAAATGAAAAATCATAGATATTTGAAATCTATGGATTTTCAGTATCCATATTCTTGTCATGGATTCTTGAAATCTCTTGTTTGGATAAACTAGACAAAATTCATGGATTCCTCACCATCATTTCCATTTCCATTGTTTGGTAATCAAACAGATTTTCATAGATTTTCATAGATTTTCAATTTGTTAAGAAAAAAAAGATGGTAATAATTTAATGATTAATTACTCTCTCTGTTTTGGATTACTTCAAATTTTGGATTACTTAATCATTAGATTATCCCATATATATATATATATATATATATATATATATATATATGAATCCAAACAAATTTTCATAGGTTTACCATTCATAACATTCACACCATCATATTCCCTACCATTCATTATTAACAAATCATGATTATCTAAAAAAATATGATTTTTATTAAAAATGGATATTTCATAATGCACAATTATTTAATAATTCATAATTACTCAACAAGACATCTTAGTTCTATTTTTTATATTTTCTGAAGTCAATACGATCTCAGTTACTTTCTCAAACTCATCGCATATTTCAGTATACGCCTCACGCCTTAAACCATTATCAACTCTACGCCCCAAATGCACTTGTTTAAGTAGCCGATTCACAAGGCAATTGCCCATTTCATATGTCCACATTAGATTTTTCCCTTTATTATCCGTTTTCTCCTTCTCTTTGCCTTTTTTTGTCTTCTCCATTCCTGTTCTCAAGTTAAAAAAAAAAACACAAACACATCAATTCAAATGCACTATATATAGAAGAAGACAAGTCCATATTGTTATTTTGTGAATTTGAATTGATGTGGAGAATATGGAGAAGACAAGTCCATCTTCTTCTCCATTCCTTTGAAATATGTTATTTTGTGAATTTGTTGATGAGAGGTTCTTTTGGTTCAGATCAAAATTTCTCTCTGCTTTCCTCTGTTGATTGGTTATTGTGCAATCATTGTGACCTGATTCTCCATGAATGACGTTTGATTATGGTACTCTATTTCTAGGTGATGTTGGATTTTGTGACGTTGATGCCTAAGCTATTGCATTGCTTTTGATGGGATTACTTCTATTCAGTTTACCTCACGATGGTGTTCATGATTCAACGCTTTTTTTTTTTTTTTTGTAGATTTCAATATTCAAGATTATTACTCTAGGTTTTTTGTAATCATAGTGATGTTGATAGAAGATAGCTATCTTGAGATGGTAGTGATGAGTTTCACAATTTTTTCCAAATCTTTTAGGGAAACAAAGCAAATTAGCAGGGCGTTATTTCTTTTAATATTCTAATCGGTACGTTTGATGGAGTATTATTGCATTCTGTCTTTGGATATCATGTTTGCAGGTGCAGATGATTCAATGAGTTGAAGCACTAGGGGTACTGATGAGTTTCACATTGACTTCAAATCTTTTAGGGGAACAAAACAAATTGGTCGGCCGTTATTTCTTTTAATATTCTAATCGATATATTTCATGGAGTATTATTGAATTTGGTGAGTTAAAGCACTAGGGGTGCAGTGCTTCTGCCGATAGGCAACATGTTGGGTTGCTTATTTCAAATCATGGAGTCACAAATGGTCGTAGTGTTTTGGAAAAACAATAACCTGGGGAACAATTGCTCCATATTGATCTCACATTTCAATTATTACAAACTTGGTGGTATATATTAATGATCACTATCTATATTCTTTGGGTTGTGTAATTATACAGAGTCCTCATGAATGTTTTCATGAAGGAAAAATTGTTGGATACTGTCGTGCTCCTACAACAAAAGTTAGTTCTTGTGTTCGACATCAACCTGAAAATGACTCGGCTTTGGACATGTACTCAATTGGTTAGGATAACCCTTAGCAAAAAAATTTTGGTTTGGTATTGTTTTTCTTGATTATTGGCTCAATTCTTGATGAAAGTGTTTGTGCCCATAGGTTCCATATGATACTCTTATTGGAAGGAACAATGGATTCTTACACAGTATTGTTGGATATTCCTTGAGCTTTTTGGATTTCTTCTGCGCTTTGTGTTGCAATAGTTTATCAGTAATATTTTTGTTGGATCGTTATCAAGTGTTTTGACAAGTATGGGAACTATTTTTTTTTTACTTGATTGGTTCTGGACTTGTGCAAATCTGTAGATCTGCATTGTGGCCATAGGGATTTATTTCCAATGGTATTAAGAGACCTGCTGAACTCTATCAATGTAATTTAGTTGTATGGTTTTACGTTTTTAAGTTTGTTATAATTTGGACATACATCTTTGGTCCTTGCAAATGTGAAGAATGGCTTTAGACATTCAACAAGTACTTTTATTATTAAGTTACCCTTTTTTTAAAAAAAAAAGCTACTTTTTTTTATCAGTTGCCTTTAATTTATTGGATCGTTGCGCTAATCTCGACGAGTATATGAACTAGCTATTTTTTACTGGATTGGTTTCGGAGTTGTGTTTTGGCCATAGCAATTTATTGTAGTTATTTTGGGGAATCTACTAAATTCTGTCACTTTTAGTTATATGGTTTTTTCTTAGGTTTTTCATTTGGTACTTGGGGCTTTTCAGAATGGTTGAAGAAATAATCATGCCAGATTGCAATCACAACTTACATTGGGGTTTGATCTAGTTTTGGGGAGCTTTCATGTTACCTTCCCTTATATTCCAATTTCCATTCGACATTTTTAGTTCAATTTTGAATTTGGAGTTTCGGAGATGAGAGGCTATTATTGTTATATGTTGGGGTATTTGATTATAAGTGCATCCAAGATTTTGAACAGTGGTGTCTGTTTTCTGATTCTATCAGATGTGATTCACATTCTGTTTTTGGGCGGAATCAGTTTGGTACAGTGTTACTTTTGCTCGTTGTTTCTAAATGCTTTTATGTTGATTGTGAAGTCTTAGTTTCCATTTATTGTTCTCCTTAGGTACCAAGGTGACTTGCCCTTGTAATCGGGCAACACATTGGACTGTTTCGAGTTGGTTGTGTCCAGCAGTGTGGTTTGATTTATCTGGACTCAAGTTTGGACCTTCTATCTTCTTGGCTAGCCTAGAGTTGCTCTTTGTAAATTATATGATGATACTCTTGCGTCCTGGCAATGTTATAGGTGGGGGAGCTATATATCGGTTGGTTGTCTGTCTAATGGGCTCTAGGGCATATGGCTGTTGGGTGGGCTCTATTTGGTATGTTCAAATTATAGTGAAGTGTTTTGGATCTCTCAGAGGTATATACACTGGCTGTTATGTTGGGGGTTTAGACTGCATCATGGTGTTAGCAACCATATTGTTAGCTAATTTGTATTTCAATTTCATGTTGCATTTTGTTGGATGGCTGGCAGTTAGGTTTCTATATGCTTTCTCATGTGGATAGTATGAGGTGATGCGAGTGCCAAGAACATCCAAATGTTAGAAACATTGTGTACCATTTATAGAGCCGTGGTTAATGGGCGCAAGTTATCCTTGGTATCTTTGGATGTAAATTTCATTGATGATACATTTTATATTGGCTTTCTGCCTGATCTATGAAGTGTATGGGTAGTTCCATCTTTGGTGTCAATAATCGTGTCTCTTCCAGTGGTGGACGAGAAGTGCCAACACACATGAAAGGGGGATGGGTGCACAGGGTTATTAATTGAGGGCTGGTTGCAAAGTCAAAGATGGTTTGATCTGTGCCTCTTGATATGTGAATTGTAGTTGTCTTGAGTTGTTTAGTGTTTGATACAACATGTAAACCATCTAGTAAAGACCCATTTTTATGAATAGAAAATCTTTTTTGAAAAAAATATGAATGGAAGTTTTAGTCGAATCATCTTTCATTCACCTTGTTCTTGCTAATGATTTTTAAGATCTTAAAGCCTTTTAATTCATGATTATACTAGTAATATGCACGTGTGTTGCACATAATATTCTAATCCTTGAAGTATATTTATGATTGAAAAATATTTTCTATAAAATATAGTATTAGAGGGAGAGAATTCAATGAATTTATCTTAACAACTAAATATTGTATTAAATAATTATAAAATTGATATTAAATATTACTTTAACATAACATTAATTAACACATATCTATTTAACATACAAATAAAACAAAAAATATGACTTAAATAAATAATTTAAATTATATAAATAAGAATAGTTATAGAAACTTATGTAGTGTCTTACTAATGCTAATATCAAATATATTAGTTCAAGACATAAGGTCATACTAATGTTGATATCCAATATATTAGTTCATTAAGGCATACTTTACATGCATTAAGATGCCATACCCTTAACTATACTTCACATTAGGTTAGTTTTCTTTATCATTATGTTAATATACTTCAATATGTAGTGTCTTACTAATGCTAATATCAAATATATTAGTTCAAGACATAAGGTCATACTAATGTTGATATCCAATATATTAGTTCATTAAGGCATACTTTACATGCATTAAGATGCCATACCCTTAACTATACTTCACATTAGGTTAGTTTTCTTTATCATTATGTTAATATACTTCAATTTGATTTTAGATGAAATAATGTAAGTATGAGGTAACTATAACTATAATTATGTCAATCATACAATATTAATCACAGTACATTATCCTATAATGTAAACTATATGATGTTTATTAAAATGTTATACACAAAATGACATGTTGATTCGAATACTACTACAAGAAATAATACAGTGGGGGAGTACATTTGACTGCTTATTTTTATTCTATGTGATTGAGTATTAGATATTAATATTGAACTTTTGTTTATAAAATGGGTAAATTTTTTATGTGTTGTTCTCTTTTAGTATATCTATTGCATATTAAATAGTAATTTATTATACTTTTAATTATTAACTAATAATTCTATAAAATTATTATAATTTTAATAAAAAATTATAATAGCAAATAAACTTATAATATGGATAGATATTTTTTAAATTATATAATTAATTATCATTAAATTCATACAAGAAAATAACTTTCAATAAAGTTAATAACTTAATATACATGCATGTTAGAGAAGAGATATTATTAGAGAGTGGAGGAGAGGAAGAGACATGTAGTATAGGTGGGAATGCATTGAGTGGAGAGAGAAAGTGGGGGACAACTTTAGTTAATTGTAGAGAGAGAAAGATAGGGAGATATAAAAAGGTAGGAGTAATTTTAAGTATGTGTCTAATAGTGGTGAATTGAGATAACATTAGAGAGAGAGAGCAATTAATAAAAGAAAGGTTGGAAACAATTTTCAACCACTAAAAAGTCAAAAAAGAGAAAAATAAAAAATATAAGAACTTATATCATTGTTGTTATTATATCTATTGCATAATTTATCAATAGTTGATTAAAATTTTAACAACCAACTAATAATACTATGTAATTATCATCATTTTAATAATGAAATTATTATAAATAAATAAAATTATAACATTTCTTAATTAAATAATTATTTTAAATATGAACTACATCATTTAATATTTTGTTATAATTAAATTAGTAGACATAAAATATAACTGTCAATAAAGATAAGTAGTTTTTATATTAAAAACATAATTAATATATGTATTGCATTAATTAAGAACTTAAATATGCATGTGAGAGAAGAAGAGATTGTTAAAAAACATTAGGGAAAATTATAAAAAACCCCCCAAAATCAAGTACTCTATCAAGTTAAACCCTAAGTTAACTTTTTTCACTAATGTTTTTTAAAATCCAGCTTTTCTAACAAAAAACCCTTAAACGTCGGATTGACCTTATTTATTGCCGGACTGAGTGTTCCATTGATATAATCGTCGAACTGCCCCCATGAATTTTCGGACTGACAGAGCATATCGCCGGACTACGCCTTTGAAGTGCCGGATTGGATTTTCCAATGAGTTCAATCATCGGATTGCCTAAGACAAACGCCGGACCGAAGGCCCAAAATGCCAGAGCGCCCTTAGAGGATCGCCGGTTCAATTGACCAGACGCCGGATTGCCCCAATAATTGCCTGATTGAGCCAACCTTTCCCTGGAATTCCCCCATTAAGTACCGGCCTACTTCTAGTGATCGTTGGACCGTGCCTTTAAGGTGCCAGACTGCCCATCATTATCGCCAGAGCGACCCAATATATTACCGGACTGCCCCTGTGATTTCAATGATTGTCCAGTTGTAGGAAGATACAGCTTCCTAGGTGAAGCAGTACTCTTTTACATAGTCATTTGATGCAACTTCATTGTTATTGCTATAGCTCAACAAAATTTCACAAAGGTTTCAAATTGCTTCTGTTTCAAACATCACTTTCTTTTTGTTAACTTTCAAAGATTCTTCTACAACAACTGAATTTTGGCTAAAGTTTCGAATACAATCCAAATAACCCATACCGGATGCTCGTTATTAGCTCACTAAAGCCTGAAAAATTGGACTTTAGCCAATAGGGATATATATATATATATATATATATATATATATATATATATATATATATATCTAAGGGGACATTTCCTTAGCTGGCTACTTGATAGAGTAGCTTCAAAGTACAAAAACTATTACAATGATACATTTCATTAGTTGGCTACTTTAAAATACAAAAATACATATTAATTGAAAGATACAATTGAATCACTTTCTTCGTCTCAACCATATTTTTGGCCATCTTGTAATACCCTTTCTTTTTACATCTGTTTGGACATCTCCATCTCTTTGTGATCTTGTATGTCGCCTTGATTCCTCCTGTAAGGTTGGCAGAACTTGAATTTGCAGGCTTATGCTTTTGTCATTTCTGCTTTTTGTTCTCATTTCATCTCCCTCGTCAGTGTCGCTTTCCTCATCTCCCTCCTTAGTCTCGCTTTCCTCATCTTCCTCCTCAGACTCATTTTCCTTATCTCTCTCCTCACTAACGCTTTCATCATCTCTACTATCTCTCTCCTCGCTATCGCTTTCATCATCTCCACCATCTCTCTCTTCACGCTCGTTTCCATTATCTCCCTCCACCTTCTCCTTGGCATTTGTCTCCATAGGAGTATTTTGCAATAGCAAATCATGTGCCACTTGTACGTAATGTCTTGATTCACCTGCTAATGCTTTACCCTTAAGTGCAGCTAGTAGCATTCCTATACAAGTTAATCGTTGCAAGTAGACAATGAAAAACAAAATCAGAAAGTATTTTGAATGCATATTAAGTCAATAAAAAATAAAATACATAAATTACATAATATACCAATGTCCTCTCAGACTGATGCCCTGCGAGGGGGGGTAATTGGGATTGTCACTGCGAGGAGGGGCACATAGGAGTATTTCTATGACTTGATTGCAACTGCAAGGGGGGGCACATGGGAGTATTTCTGTAACTTGATTGCAACTGCAAGGGGGGGCAGTATATTGGAGTATTTCTATATCTATGGGTGAACATGTTGTACCAGCTCATATATTCATTTGTAGGCATTCCACCATATTTATCCACGTCTGTCCTGACAATGTTGCGTTCTCATTGATGCCAATCGCTTATCTCGACACTCAACTCGTCAATCCAACTTTTGAGATGTAAGCCGACCTTTTTCTTCCTATCCCACTGGTTGGCCCAACATGAATCGCTTGCATCATCCCAAATTGTCACAATACACGATCAGGCATATAGAACTCTGCAATGTTGAAACATATCAAATATGATCGACACAACGTATTTTCTTTACGTAGTGTATCTCGTGGTTTGTACTTCTCATATGGTTGTCAAGTCACTTACACCAGAGCAAAACACAATTATAACTTATTTGTATTTGTATTTACCTACAATTACATATATATATACACTAGCAAGTAACAAACCATGTCAATTGAGATGTCATCAAATGCTGTTAATGGGTATTTCCTACGTGGTTGTTTCTTCCATTTGGAAGCTCTAGGCATTTCTATAGTGATAGTTGTAGGTTTGCTACCTAGAGCTAGAAAATGCTCATAGATCCAACACTGTAAAAGAAATAGCTACAATGGAAAAATATAGCAATAAACAATAGCTAGAATAACTAGAATGTAAAAATATAGCAATAAACAACACTACAAGTTACCTGTAGTAGTGTTGTTGACCCACTAAAATGTGTATCCCCGTCCACAACCTTAGATAAGGAACGATACAAGAATACAAGCGCTGCTGTACCCCATGCATACTTTCTATCCTTATCGAGATCTCGAAACAGTTGCAGGTAACTTGTCAGTGTCAATCCTTGTGATGCATCAACAAATATAGTTGTGCCGACTAAATACAAGAGATAAACTCTAGAGTGTTGAAACAATTTTAATTTGGTAGGTTTTTTTGGTAGTTGCTCAAATTTCTCCCTCAACCAAGTATGTTTAATTCGGTTCAACTTATCACCAATAGGGCAATCTCCCAAAAAATCCTGATGAAAGCCCTGTAGCTTTTAGGTCTTATGCCTGTTATAGGCTCGCCTGTCACAGGTATCCGTAATATGTGCCACACATCGTACATGGTTGAAGTCATATCACCAACGGTTAACCGTAAGGTATTAGTCACCTTGCACCACTTTCCAATGAATGTCTTCAGTAAACTGCAATCGATATGTGTGACCCCTATGTCTTCTAAGGAGATCAAATTGGTTTTTTTCAACCAAAGCTACCTGTCGTGGATCCAGCTCCCATTTTTTCAGGGTCTTAGTTGATTCATTAATACGAAAGTTGTTTTCTTCTGAAATGGATTCAATAAAATATGTCAATATTTATTAACAATATAATAATTTTCTAATTAATGTAAATCATGAACTAAAGTAAATTGAGTATCATACCTTTTCCCTTTGATCGGAGGAAGTGGATGGGCCCCTTGTTCCACTTTAACAAAAAATAAACACAATTACAAGTAAAAAGAAAATGTAAGTAAAGTATGCTTCTTTAACCAAATACAACTACAAGTAAAATAACAGCAATCACATCAAAAAGAAAATGAAATGTAAATAAAGTATGTTTCTTTAACCAAAATGAACACAAGTACAAGTACAATAACAACAATCAAATCAAAAAGAAAAGAAAATGTAAATAAAGTATGTTTCTTCAACCAAAATAAACACAACTATAAGTACAATTACAACAATCAAATTAAAAAGAAAAGAAAATGTAAATAAAGTTTATGCCTTCAAGTGGGTGTTTTACAAGTTGTCATGTTATGACCAGTTCCTTTGCACCGACCACAATGAATAGGTCGCACTGGTACTTCCTGTGACTCGATATGCTTCTTTCTAGGTCGGCCATGGGGATGCCTTGAGTGAGGTGAAAGTACTCTTATTCTCTCTGGATGAAGCTGTCCACGTAAACTATGCTCTGACAAGTCCATCAAGGTAACTGATATGATAGCTACGGAATATGTTTCATGAAATTTCGCAACTGTGAAATATTCTTGCAAGAGTTTTACAAGCATGCTTGCAAGGCAAACCTGTTATTTGCCAACCCCGACTTTCACATTTTCGTGTAATAATATTTACTTTGTAATTTATACGATCACCCCTAGCTTCATAAACTGCTCCATTTGTTGCCACGATGACTCTTACGGAAAGAGATTGTTTTATGACATTTTTTAGTTCGCTTTGTGTTTTTGGGGTAAGTGTTGTAGTCTAAGTTTCAGCTTTCAAGCTGCGAGTGGCCATTAATTCCATGATTTGTCTTCTAATCAAGTCAATGCATTGAAGAATTGGCATATCTCTTGCTTCTAGAATCCACTTGTTATATGACTCATCCACATTAGTTGTCACTTGGTCATATCGATTACCCTTGAATTGTGATGTAGCCCAAAGGTTTGGTGAGGCTTCCATGGACCACTGGAATGTGTCTTAAGAAAGTGACCTAATTTCCATCATCTTATCAAAATACTCTTGATGCCTATATGCTCTACATGCACTAATAAAGGTACATACAATTGCTTTCTTAACATCATTAGGTATGTGTTTTGCTTCTTTCTTGAAATTCTCCGTTAAATGATGCTCACAGAAGGCATGATGGCATTCTCAAAGACTTGACACAATATCAACTAGACTAGGGTGTTTATCTGATAAAAAAAAGTAATTTTACGATCTGTCTCAATAGCAACCTTTAATGATTCCATAAACCATAACCAGTTATCTGTATTTTCGGCATCCACAATTGCGAATGCAACAGGAAACATTTGCCCTTCCCCAATCGAGTGAGTGAGCAGTAAGTAGAGTCCCAAGGTACCATGCCTTCAATGATGTCCCATCGAGAAATATAGGTGGACGACATCTATTTTTGAAGCTATGTATTGACCCATAAAAACTTAAGAGCAATCAACGAAATCTATCACCTGGTCATACTTGCCCTGTCGCATATCTACCAGGATTTGTCTCCATCACACGGTTTACATATGCTGGTAATTGGTTATATGCTTCCTCTTACGAACCATGTATGTCTTTTATGGTCGTTTCTTTTCTTTGCCAAGCCTTATAATAGGGTAATTCTAGCCCATAATCTCGAGACAAATCACTCATGATTTCTCTAGCCTTGTAATGTACAGTGTCACTTAATTTATTCTTGTAATGATGCAACAAATTTTTACGAAGCTCTTCTCTGTACATCACTGCTTGTCCCAATATTGCATGAGTGATCTCTTATCCATGTTTTGATTATGGAAACATTCATCTTACCAAGCTTCCCAGCATATATCTCCTATTTGCATCCTTCACCCTTGCATTTTGCCCTTACGCGATACCCCTCATTTTTAATAAAACGATAAGTGAAATGGTTTGCTATAGTAAACTTGCTAAGGGCTTCTCGAAAATCTTCTAAAGATTTAAACTGCTGCCATATCTCAGAAAGTGCATTCTCCCATGTACTAAACAACTTTGGTGCAATGCTTTGTTTGGAGACTGAGACTAAAATATTAGAGGATTGTGGGGGTCTAACCTCTTCGACTGTCATAGTATTATGTGAAGTACTTCCATCCCTACGTTCGATGCCATCAAATAGATAGACAAGCACTTCATTTTCACCTTCATGGATGTTCAACATCCTAATAATATCGTCATCATTGTATAGGTTCACAATAAATATTTAATTTCTCGAGACACAGTATCTTCAAGATATAAAGTGGATGTCAAGTGAGAACCGCTTTGCTACGTATTTTCGCATGTCATCTAACCTAATACTACTGTCAATCATAAATATACATGCATTACCACAAATATAATCCAAAATCCCATCGACACTTGTTCGGAGTTCTCCACCATAAATACAATAACCAAATATGTTATTACCCATTTTCTTTTGCCCTGCACAAAATTTGTAAAAATTTACACTCTATACATTGCATTCCAACATCTTAAAAATAGCCTTAAAGTTGCAAAAGTTTAGCAAGCTATTAGATTTTTTTTCAAAGAGCTACAATTAAATTTTTAACATGAGGTATGCATATTGTGGGGGGTATATAACCTACGAATAACAAGAGCTACACATAATTTTATTTTTTAATGAACTAAAGTTAACAAGAATAATATGATAGATTATTCATATCATAATTGACAACAAAACCAACACAATTCCAGCCAGTAGAGAGTAAAGAATCTCTTTGATTTTATCTTTCTTTCATTGTTTTTTTGTAAAAATGACAACTATATAATCCCAACATTCTCTCTGTAACGGGCTAGTCAATTTTTTATACAACTAACTTCACAATGAGTCCCATCTTTGCTAAGGCGACACATTCAAGCCCTAAAGATACTACATTCAATTTTTTATACAAAAGTAAACAGTTTCAAACAAAAATTTACATCAATAACATTCAAGTCCTAAATATACCACATTCAATTTTTTATACAAAAGTAAACAGTTTCAAACAAAAAATTACATCAATAACATTCAAGCCCTAAATATACCACATTCAATTTTTAATACAAAAAAAAAAAAAAAACCTCTTTAAAACAAAAATTTACATCTATCAATAACATTCAAGCCCTAGCCCTAAATTAAAATTTTAATACAAAAGAAAACATTTTCAAACAAAAATTTACAACTACAAATAACATTCAAGCCCTAAATATGCCACATTTAATTTTTTATACAAAAAAAACAGTTTCAAACAAAAATTTACAACTACCAAAAACATTCAAGCCCAACATATACAACATTCAATTTTTTATAAAAAAAAAAATTGTTTCAAACAAAAATTTACAACTATAAAAAACATTCAAGCCCTAAATATACCACATTCAATTTTTTATACAAAAGAAAACAGATTCAAAAAAAAATTTAAAACTATAAAAAACATTCAAGCCCTAAATATACCACATTCAATTTTTTACAAAAGAAATAGTTTCAAGCCCTAAAATCGAGCTC